>NC_044031.1:730294330-731494330 GCF_901765095.1 Microcaecilia unicolor
TGTGTTCAAGACCGCTTACTAATTTTGTAGCCGCCCTCTGGACCAACTCCATCCTGTTTATATCTTTTCATAGGTGCGGTCTCCAAACTGCACCAGTACCCTAAATGGGGCCTCACCAGAGACTTATACAATGGCACTATCACCTCCTTTTTCCTGATGGTCATCCCTCTTTTTATGCACCCAAGTATCCTTCTGGCTTTGGCCGTCGCTTTTTCTACCTGTTTGGAAGCTTTAAGGTCATCAGATACAATCACCACCAAGTCCTGCTCTTCCTTCGTACACTGAAGCACTTCACCCCCTATACTGTACTATTTCCTCAGATTCTTGTGACCCAACTGCATGACCTCCATTTTTTGGGATTAAATCTTAGTTGCCAAATATAGGTCCATTCTTCCAGCTTCACTAGGTCCTTCCTCATGTCATTCACACCCTCTAGGATGTCCACCTTATTGCAGAGTTTGGTATCATCCACAAAGAGATAAACCTTAACAGACAGCCCTTCCACAGTATCGCTTACAAAGATGTTAAAAAGAGCCAGCCCAAGGACCGATCCCTGCAGTACTCCACTGACAAAATCCTTTTCTTCAGAGCAAGCTCCATTTACCAGTACCATACAGCGCTGCGTACATCTAGTAGCGCTATAGAAATGATAAGTAGTAGTAGTAGTATTCAACCAATTTTTAACCCAATCAGTTACTCTAGGTCCCATACCGAGGGCACTCAACTTATTTATCAGTTGCCTGTGTGGAACCGTGTCAAAGGCTTTGCTGAAATCCAAGTATACCACAACAAGTGCCCCTCCCACGTCCAACTGTTTGGTCACCCAGTCGAAGAAGTCAGTCAGATTCATCTGATGTGACCTGCCACTAGTGAAGTCATGCTGCCTCGACTTCTGCATTCCATGCAGTAGTGTTTCCACTAGCTTATTCCCCACCAAGGTCAGACTGACAGGTCTGTAATTCCCAACCTCCTGCTTACTTCCATTCTTGTGCAAAGGAACCACATTCACCCTTCTCCAGTCCTCCAGGACCACTCCAGTCTCTAAGGAAAATAAATGTAGATATAAAGGCATGGGGATTTCGATGAATAATAGATCTTGTAAAATGATTAGAGCTGCCCCCTTTCTCTCAGAGCCTACATGGTAAAACATATGCCATCTCTTGTAATCAGGCACAGAGCATCAAGAGAATTACATATAAGCAACAATTGGGTTTCAAGTTCAGTAGTGATTGTTCTATAATAAGGGAACAAGAATCCAAATCTTAAAGCAGAAATATTGAATGTGAAGGTGGAAACACCGCATTTTCACCCATATCAAGTATAAGCCTCTGTCAGCCTCCAGCTTACTCTCTCCTTATCAGCTTGGTGTGAGCTTATAAACCTTTAACTTCACTTTATGATAAGCAGAAAACCTTTCACTGATAGCTGTCCAGTCATGTATCTGTGGATGTAAATGGTGAAATGTGTGATTCTGGCTGGGAAACACTGGAGTACAAGCATTTTTAATGGTTACTTTTAACCAGTACATTTGTAGGGGCACATTTTTAGCAGGTACATTTGGAAAGCTGTACCCTTCTGGGTATTTAGAATTGCAAGTCTTAGGCAGAACCAAAATCTACACATGCATTCTCCAATTCAGACAGGAAATGCACATGGATGCCTAAATTTATCAACTTCAGGATTTACAGCTGCTCTCAGTTTATTTTATCTCAAGTCGCAACAGCGGTGGTGGTGGCAGTGAAAGCAGCCAGGCTCGGCTTGCCTCCAGCCTTCCTTTCCTCTCCCACCCTCCTCTGACATAATGTTTATTTTCATTATAGTGTTTGGAATATGTCCACTTTGACAATCAGGTGCTCAACGTTAAAAGTTTATATTTATTTACTTATTTATGGCATTTTATCTCACATTAAACATGAATTAGGGTGTTTTGTGGCTCTACATGAGAATTGTGATGATATGATCCCTTGTTTCATATTGTTGACGGTCTGTATTTTCCGTATAGGTGGTATATTGGTGTATTAGGTTCTGCCCAGTGTAATATTTGTGGTACAGTAAGGTTCTGAGTGTGTTTTTGCACAAAGTTGTGCATAGTGTTTTGTAGTTGAGCGATTGTGGTTAGTATATGCTTTGAGCAACCACTTTATTCTTTGACATATGATACATATCTAATATCTAAATTTAATAAAAGGTATTGTAACTTGTTTTTATTTTTTTTTCTGTGTTACACAATTATGGATTTAAGCTCCACCCCTGCCCCCCACCCCTCCCCCACCCCCTTTAGGCTCCCCAAACAGTTGGGCCACTGACCGCCTATGCATGTAATATAGAAACTTAATGTGATGAGCTTAAGGTTTGCTTGTGACCCGGGGGTTGGGAGGTGGGGAGAAAATGAAAATGGGAAGAAGACACCTGCTTAGATGTTGAACAGTTGTGTTATTGTGCTGTTTGGTGAATGGTGTAATCTGTTACCATCAATAAAAATTATTTAAACATAAAATAATAAAATAAATAAAAGTGATAACGTCATGACGGTCCGTGTAGCGTCAAAAATCTTTGAAGTCTAATTATCAAGATGAGCTTCATTTCCATATTACTAACATACTTATATTCAGTCAGTGACATACTGATATCCAATCCCTCATTTGAACTCATATTAAAAGAGCAAGAAAAATTAAAATTCAAAACTACAGTAGCTGAACAAGATAATTAACGGTTGGGAAATGCTGGTGAGGTAGACTGCTAACATGTTACCTTACTGTTTGAGCTAGCCACTGAAACAATCAGTTTACCTGTTATGTTGCTATTGAACAGGATTGCCGTATGCCAGTGCTGCAGTACCTCTACCTCGGCATTGTAAAAGGGCCCCTATATAAGCAAGTTTGAAGACTATTGAAGTGCTGTATGTTCAGTAAGTATTTTTATGTTCCTGGAGGGCTTACAATTGCAAAACAAAATGGACTTGAACCCAGGTCCCTTGGCTACCCCTCTGCTCTGCCCGACATCCATATGGCTATTTTTCTCAAAATGATGCCAGACATCCATCCCCTTTCCCTGGTCTTTTGCAGCTCAAAATTGGACATTTCATTTTGGAAAATGGCTATTCATTTTGTACGTTCTCAGCACAAAAACATCCATCTCACAGCCATTTTCAAACTGAAAATCTGGACATTTCTGTCGTTTGAAAATGGTTGTGAGAGAGATGTTTTTGTAAGAGCAGGACATCTCCATTCAGACATTTTTTTGAAAATGCCCCTTCTGTGTGTCTTCTTAAAATTTTCCCCATAGAAGCAGATGAAATTATGGTTAAAATGCAGCTGTGTATATTTATAGGAGCTTGGGTCTGGATGAAGTACAGGCATAGGCGTGCATTGTAAGTTTAAATTCATTTTTATTCAACAGAAACATAGGAGACAAGCATTAATAGGTAACACTCATTTTAAACAAACCAAGGTCTATCTCCCAATATCCATCCCAACACCCGTGCCCACCTTCCCCCCTCCCACTCCCCTGTCCTTTTCAGTCTACTGAGTTATAGCTTATCTAAGCAAAACATACTAATTTCTACATATTAAAAATTCAGCAGTCGACTGCGTGCTATTTGGTGTTAACATGTCCCAAAATAGAAGAAGAAATATCTTTGATTCCGTGTCTTTCCATTCACAAGAGGGATATCATTTGTGCTCTCCATTGATGTATAGAGGGTCTGTAAGTGGAAAGCCACTCCAAGTATGATGGTCTTTGCCATGACAATAGATCAAAGTACAAAAGCATTTATACTGGGTGTGCATTTTATAACCTACAAGTGTACTTTATCACTCCACCCAAACTAATCCTCTGAACACATCCAGATCTGGATCACATACAGGTACATGCCTATGTGCCACCAAGTATAGTTGTACATGGAGGGAGGGCTTAATTTTATAAGAAGCATTTTACTGATGTATACTGGCATGTAAGCATGAACAATTCTTTATAAAATTATCCCCTTAATATATAAGATGTAGAAGGAGCTTGGCAGGACCTAGCTTGGCTGGAGCTTGCCATGACCTGAAGCTTGGCAGAACTTGAGATTGGCAGGACCTGGCTTGGCTGCAGCTTGGCAGGACCTGGCTTGGCTGCAGCTTGGCAGAATGTGGAGTTTGGCAGGAACTGGCTTGGCTTGAACTTGACAGGAACTGAAGTTTGGCTGGAGCTTGGCAGGAAATGGAACTTGGCAGGGCTAGAGCTTGGCAGGAACTAGAGATTGGCATGACCTGGCTTGGCTGGAGCTTTCCAAGACCTGAAGCTTGGCAGAACTTTGCTTGGCTGGAGCTTGGCAGGAGCTGACCTGGCTGGAGATTTGCAGGACTTGGCTTGGTTGGAGCTTGGCAGGACCTGGCTTTGCTAGATCTTGCCAAGCCCTGAACCTGGATTGGCTGGAGCTTGGCAGAATCTGGATTTTGGCAGGAACTGGCTTGGCTTGAACTTGACAGGGTCTGAAGTTTGGCTGGAGCTTGGCATGAACTGGAGCTTGGCAGTAACTGGCTTGACTTAAGCTTGGCAGGAATTGGAGATTTGCAGGACCTGGCTTGGCTGGAGCTGGAGCTTGGGAGGAGCTGGAGCTTGGCAGAACCTGGCTTGGCTGGTGCTTGACAAGACCTGACAGGGCTGGAGATTGGCAGGAACTGGAGCTTGGCAGGACCTGGTTTGGCTGGAGATTTGCAGGATCTGGCTTGGCTGGAGCTTGGCAGAATCTGGAGTTTGGCAGGAACTGGCTTGGCTTGAACTTGACAGGAACTGAAATTTGGCTAGAGCTTAGCAGGAACTGGCTTGACTGAAGCTTGGCAGGAATTGGAGCTTGGCAGTAACTGACTTGACTTAAGCTTGGCAGGAATTGGAGCTTGGTAGGACCTGGTTTAGCTGGAGCTTCGCAGGATCTGGCTTGGCTGAGCTTGACAAGACCCGGCATAGCTGGAGATTGGCAGGAACTGGAGCTTGGCAGGACCTGAAGCTTGACAGGAAGTGGCTTGGCTGGAGCCTGGCAGGAACTGGAGCTTGGCAGGACCTGGCTTGGCTGTAGCTTGGTAGGAAATGGAACTTGGATGTGATGATGCTTGGCAGGGAAGAGGAGAGAAGTGATGTAAAGGCAACGAGGTGTGGTAGGCAACAGGTCGTGGTACTGGGTGTCTGAAATAGAACCCCCGTAGTGGCATCATTCAGTGGCACTTTCCTCTGTTCTTCATGAAATGCACGCGATTGAACATGCACCTTTGGCCCACCGTCAAGCGGGTTTCCGGACAGGGTCAGCTGCTGGTGGCTGCGTGACAGATGTGACCCCCCCCCTCCTTCTGCAGGGAACCAACGTGGGAATGGAAGACGCGAGGGGTGAGGCTATGACATATCCAGCCCAGGTGGCTGCCACTGCAGCAGAAAAGTTTTAGGGTCTAGAAGCAATATAACTTTTATCAGGTCTTCAAAAAGATTTTAAAGCTGTGGCTCTCCCCACCAGATGTGAAAGTAAGTGCCTGGAGTGCCATAATCCCTCCAACAGAGGCCAGAACATGTGGGAGGGAGATACCATCAATATAATATAAAAAATTAGCAGAGATATGCCAAATAATTTGCCATTGTTGCTGGTACCTGGATTTGAGAGATTCCCCTCCTAACAGCAAAGTATAAATATTAGAAATCAATTTCTCTTGGGATGCACCATGATAGAAAAGTTCTTCTGTAGAAGTCTAATTTCCTCCAGCCCAGTTCCCAACCAATTTATCTTGAAGTAGGTGACGTAATTTTAAGTAAATAAATGTCAGAGGACGGCACCCCAACCATTTCTCTCAGATGTGAGAACTAGTGGAGCACTTTGTCTGAGCAAAATTGGCCAACTCTAAACAATTCAAAAACTCCCACTGAGCCGTACATGCAGTGTCCCAGTGTGGGGCAAACACCAGAAAGGCTCGAATTGGGGCCACTATAGATAACTGTTTCAGGCCCAGCTACTGTGGTCATATTCTAGCATATAAGAACATTGTATGCATTAATCAAGATTACCAGGCTGCAGTTGAATTTTATAAATAAGTGGTGTCCATTGTAACTTAGATCACTGACTGGACCTGACATATCCCGTCTCTTAATGCAAACCCATACATTGGATTTATCTTCGTACCACTGAAATAAAGGTCTGATGTGAGCAGTCCAATAATATTTATTAAAATCTGGGACTCCCAACCCATTGAAGTCCTGTCTCTGCATCATCACCATCTTAGATACCCTTCCCTTGGTGGGCGTTTCTTCCAAATAAAGGAGAAAACGTTCCTCTGTAGGAGACAAAAGTGGCATTGGGGGACAGCAATCAGCAACGTCTGACAAAGACATAAAAATCTAAAAAGGACCATCATTCTTCCCAACCTGATGTAGGCAGTGCCATCAATGCTGATCAACTGAAATGTCTGCAAATAGGTTTACAAAATTCAATGCAAAAAGCTGATGAGAGTTTGCAGATATTTCACTCCCAAATATTATGCTTAATCGTTCGTCCATCCAAAAGGAAGCTTAGTTATGAGCTCCTGCACCATTGTAGGGTGAAGATTTATATTCAGAAGTTCATATTTTGATGCATTCATTTTAAATCCTGATATTTTACCATATTCTCTGCGCACTTCCAAAAGTACTAAACGGACTTGGGACCCTTGCTGTCCACAAAATATCATCCACAAACAGGGATAACTTAAATTCTTCTTGGCCTACCTGAAAACCCCTGACGCCTGCATATGACCGAATCCTATCTGCCAACAGTTCCATTACCAGGGCAAACAGTAATGGGAATAAAGGGCATCCTTGATGCATTCCCCTCGAGAATGGAAACACATCAGAGTAACCTCCATTCACCCTTTCTCTGGCTTCTGGCAAGGACTACAGAGTAGAAATCCGCTGTCTAAAATTAATACTACTCCTTAAGGGCCAATAAATAATGCAGGAGGGCCCACTCAACCTTATCAACGTCCTTCTCAGCACTGGCTTAACATGAGCAATATATTCTGGGATCTAGCACTCAAATTAACTTTAGGAAAGGCACAAGGTTTTGATAGAACCTTCATAAAACCTAAATCTCATTGGATTCCACCTAGGCCAATCGATTTTATTCTGCAGACGTTTAAGCAAAAGGTTATTAAAGAATAGATGACTGGCAAAAAACAAATGTACGTAGAGAAGAAAAGCCACAGATTTAACTAGGGCACGATAATGTGGGCAAGATCACCCCCCCCCGCCCCCAACCTGTTTATTGTGAAACCTGTTTAAAATGCTGTATGTATATGAAGCGCTGGTACCAAGGTTGGCGTCCTGTGATTGGCTATGTGGGAGCCAATAAAATGCTCAGGGTTTTGGTGGTAATCAGATGTGATTGAACTGCAGAGAGAGGGTGGTTTAGTCAGCTTTGCTGAAAAATCCCCCCCCCCCCCCCCCCCGTTTACTAAGCTGCGCGACAATGCAAACACCGCCCATTCAAAGTGAATGAGCTATGTCAGAATTGGTGTATGGCAGCTGCTAGAGTGGCTTAGTGAACGGGGGGGGGGGGGGGGGGGTTAATTTTGTAGTTTAATTTAATTGTTTGCTTGGTGGTGTGAGTTGGGTCCGGCAGATTGTGTGTGCAAAAGGGAGGCTCATTTCCGGGTCTGTGTTTGGCTGGGACTTGATTTCTAGTGTTGGGAGGTCCATTGGTGAATGGTGGCTGTGCTGCTGACGGCAGTGTTAGTGTAGTGGCTGCGGGGTGTTTTGGAGGCTCAAAGGAGTGTGAGTAATGAATTTTGTTTAATTTTGGTGCCAGGAGTGCTAAGTTACTGCTGGGATTTTAGTTTTGAGTATTTTAAGGGTTTGGTAGTATGGTTGTGGTAGGTGTGTTAGTGGTATGGGACCTAAAAGGAATGTGGCCATGGTGGGGGAGAAGAGAAAGGCTGGGGCTATAAAAAAAGAGAGCTACTAGGTCAACTTTTGTGGAGGAGGGGAGGGTAAGAAGAAGGTGGTGAAAAAAATGTCTGGAAAGGGGTATTAAAAAGTGAAAAAGCTGTTAAGACTCCTGGAAAAAGAGTGTGTTTACTTGAAGGGCAGAGTAATTAAAAAAAAGAAGAGATGTTCTAAGATTGAGTCTAGAAAGGGTGAGGAGGCAATTGAGGCATGATGGTGGTGAATCCCAAGATAATGAAGAATCTGATCATTCTTAGGGTGAGAATGTTGAGTTCTTTTGGGAAAAGTCGAAAAAGGGGAATGAGGTTGGAAAAAAGACTGGGAAGAAGGGTTTGTGCAAGTGCACAATTTGCAACATGGTGAAGAGAGGTTGGATAGTGAAAAGCCTAAGGGGAGGGAGATTGGGAAGAGTGCAGCTCATGCGGGGAGTCTTCTGCATCTTTGGACTCGTTTGAATCTTCTTCATCATCTTTTGGGAGTGATTCTGATGAGGGTGAGGTTTTAGGAACTAGCAAGTCAGTTGGGAATTCTAGAGCTCGAATAGGCAATTTGGATAAGGGGGCACTAATGGGAAGGCAGATATTGAGTCCGTGTTCAGATTATTACCTGTGCATCTAGAATCATTTCATCTGCTTGGTTTTAAGTTCCAGTCTTTGTTTTTCTTTGATAATATGCAAATGAGATGTTCTATTTCCTGTTCTCATTTTGAAGCATTCTTACTTTTATTCATTGGGTGGTAGAGAAGGTTTCAGGTGATGTTAATATCATTTATTATTTGGATGATTTTCTTGTGGTTTCAATGAGGTTGGACTAGCAATTTAGCCTTTTTGGAATTATTTCCTATTTGGGTGGCTTTAATGTTGTGGAGTGATAGAGTGATAGATTTGAAACGGAAAATTGGTGATTAGATCTGATAATATGGCTGTTGTTTTCGCTATTAATAGACAGTTTGTACACTGTGAGCTGACTTTGTGTTGCATATGATTATTTTGAGATGTTTGCATTTGAATGTTTTGCTGAAAGCTTGTCATATTCCTGGATATAATAATGTATTGGCTAATTCATTGTCTCAGTTTCAGTGGTCTCGTTTTTGGCGGCTTGCTCCGGATGCGGAAAGAAGTGCAACAAGAATGCCGGAGGAATTTTGGGTAGCTTTCCAGCATTAGCGGAGAAGATATGATCTGAATCTTTATCTGCCAATATTTTGAAGTCTTACTCTGGCTTTGAAAAATTTGGGGTGGCAGTAGGATATTGGAAGTTTATTCCTGGTGCTCCTGGTGGAAAAACTGTGATAACCCAATTCATTGTGAAGGTGGTGGGTGTGTTTTGGTCAAAGTCAGGGTAACCTTTTACTGTAATTGTACTGGGTTTAAAGATCCTACACGTTCATTTCTGGTGCGAGGAGCTTGTGTCTCTGTTTTGAAAGTTAATGGTGCTAAGGCATGTTTGCCTATGTCATGCTGTGCTCCAGAACATTTGTTTTTTGGAGTATGAGTTGGTAATTGTTTCAAGCTCCATTTTCATGGGAATTTTGTGGTGCATTTACAGTTAGTGAATAAGTTGCAAATTCAAAGACAGACATGTCCGTGAGGGGTCTTTGAGTGGATGATGTTAAACTGTCATTTGTTTCCCTTACAGTATTGAAATTTTCAAGTGCACATGAACAAAAAAAAAATTCCTTCTGACAAAGTTGTTTTGTCAATTAGGAAATGTAAGACAGGTCAGCTGGGAAAAGCTCTTTTTGTAATGTTAAGGAGAGTAAAAGGATTGGTCACTTGTCCAGTGTACGCAGGTGAAGTTTTTATGAAGGAAAGGAAAAATGGGGGAGTTTATTGGTCTATATATGATGATTTGAGTCCTTTGATCAGTTAAATGCTGTTGTGAAATTATCTTTGAAATTGGTTGGTTTGAATCTATCAAGATTTAGAGCGCATTATTTTAGGATTGGAGCAGCTTCATCTGCAGCCGTGCAAGGGATGTCTACAGCTGATACTCAAAAGATTGGCAGATGGCGGTCATCCAGCTATAAGTGTTATCTGTGCTAGCATTCTTTGCTGTTAATATCATTAATGTTTTGTAGTCTCCATTACAGTGCTTCGGAGTGAGGAGACTGTTCTTTGATTTGTGGCCATTGCTGAGTTTTCTGGGATGAGAAGTCTTTGAAGAACTCATCAAACGGAATGTATTTGGGATTGGCTTTCATGAGATTCTGGATTTATTGGCTTGGACTACAAGGAATGTTCTGGGACCAGTTGCTGCCTTCCTTGTGGCAAGCTAGAAGATGTTTAACTGAGCCTAATGTTTTGTTGCTGCACTTGGTTGGGGGGGGGGGGGTAATGATTTATATATTGTCAAGGGAGTGAACCATATTAGACAGATGAAGATGGATATATTAGAGATTTATGATATGTTTCTTAATATAATCCTTGTTTGGTCTAATAGTATTCCGAGGGGAGTTCGGATAGGTGCGCGTATGATGAAAGCTATAGAGCATTTGAGAAAAAGGGTGAATTCTGAGAAGGGTAGGTTGGTATTGCTAATGGGAGGTTATGTGGTGCAGGTGGTGGGAGGCGGGGCTGGTGGTTGGGAGGCGAGGATATTGCTGGGCAGACTTATACGGTCCCAGAGCCGGTAGTTGGTAGGCAGGGTGAAAGGGATTGATTTAATTCATCATATGAACCAGGATGTGGCTTTTCCTTCTGCATGTTTAGTGTGGTCTTGTATCCTCCCTCATTTGGTGTGTGGAAGGAGGCGAGGAAAGTAGCAGCTACTGAACACCTTCAAAATCATGTGATTTCTGAGGTACCGCTTATTGTGGGTTTAGGGGGTTTGGTTCATACCCACAAATTGATTTCTGCTAATGGTCCTGATCGGTCAGATGGAATCCACTTCTCTGAAAATGGGCAGGATATTTTCATTAGCAGTATTCATGATATTTTTGAGGCCTTGTTTGGGTGGCTGAAGAGGCTGCAGCTTATTGGGGGGGGGGGGGGGGGGGGGGAGAGCAGTGACAGACTAGGCTGTCACCGCTTGTGGCGAAATTTTGGAGGTTGATTAAATTGACGGGAAGGCCTTTTGTAAAGTGTGGAAATGAACGAAAAATAATGGATTTGCTACATCTGTGTGTCCTCGCCATGATTTTTTGCCAAGTCCTGAATTACTGCGGACTTTTGGGATTGGATGAGGGTAAGGCTAAGTGCTTGCTGAGGGTAATTCGGCACCGACTGGCTTCATTTTGAAAAGAATGAAAGGCATCTCTAGACTGGTGTTTTCTGGTAACTTATCTTTTAAAGTTTAAATTAATATTTTTGTTAATTATGCAAAATCATCCTCTCAGGATTTGCCTCATGTGTAGCGTGGCATTGTTCCTAGTGGCTCCAGTATGACGCCAGGGTCTACACTCTGTAACAATAGCACCCTTGGATTTTCAGCTGTCTCAAAAATTGTGTCGGAAGATTGTGAGGGGAAATATGTTGATATATTTTCCTTGTTGGCTAGGGAGCAGGAGGGGTCTGATAAAAATCGGATAGTTACTAAGGATGAGGGTAAGGGAAGGAAAGCGAGGGTGCCAAAAACAATATTCAATTGGATGCTGGCTTTTCATATTTATGCCAGTGTGTGTTAGGGGAGGCTTGGCCCGTGCTTTATCCTCAGTTGTTGAAGTATTTGATTTAATTTTGCATGCATATCGTACAAATGGTGGATGGTATTTGATCAATTATGATGAGCATTTTCGGTGTAGTTTGACCAAGGACCAGGCTGAGCATTGGGGTTTTCGTGATGTTGACCTATGGATCGTGGAAATAACCTCCTCGAAGGTTGGCTCCTTTCATTCAGGATCTGCCTTTGGAGCATTGGGGGGTAGGGGCTCAGTGAGCGATTTCTGGGTTCTCCTTGGGACGTCCTATGTCCAGATCACTGCATGGATCAAGTTCTTCCTTTCCATTATCCTCCAGAGCGTGGGGAAGGAGGCAATTTTTGTTTCCATTTCAGTGTAGGGCATTGTCATTGAACAGGATGTCATTACTGACATGGTTGTAGCCACTGTGGAGGTTCACACCCGGCTTTCAGATGTTTCATTCCAGATAGAGAGGTAGTTTGTCATTCATATTTTGAGATGGTTCTTTTTCAGTTGGCATTTACAGTTTGTTTCTTTGGCGTTTTTCATGTTGGAGAGTTGGTAGCTCCTTCAAAGCGTGCAGATGGATCCACTGATTTGCTGTTGGCACACGCGCCGTCGCCTCAGACTAGGCCAGTGATGGTGAACCTATGGCACGCGTGCCAGAGAGGGCACGCGCGCCGTCGCCTCAGCCAGAGTCGTACTGCTGCTCATAGGCGCCGACTCCGTGGGTGCTGTGGGTGCTCGAGCACCCCCAATATTCACCCACCGGAAGTTAGTTGCCTCCCTCCCTCCGAGTTCCAGGGTCGTCGTCCGTCCCTCTCTGTCTCCCAGTTTCATGGCCCTCCCTTCCAGTTCCAAGTGGTCGTCCCTCCCTTCCTCCCTCCCTCCCTCCCCGTTCCCGGCCTCCCTCCCTCCCAGTTCCAGTCCCTCCCAGTTCCAGGTCCCCCTCCCTCCCTTTGAGTTCCAGGCCCCCCTCCCTCCCTTCCGTCTCTATATCCTTTCCCTCCCCCTCCCTCCGATTTCCAGGGTTGTCGTCCCTCCCCCTTCCTCCCTCCCTTACAGTTCCAGGCCCCCTCCCTTCGAATTTAAAAAATCATCTTGACTTACCTCGTCGGGGTTACGGCGGCCGGCAGCAGCGGTAAGAGGCGTGCAGGCTCGCCGTTCTCTCTCTCTCTCAGCTCTGGTCCTGCCCTCATTTCCGTTTCCCCAAGGGTGGGACCAGAGCTGAGAGAGAGAGAGAAGGGCCGAGCCTGCACGCCTCTTATTGCTGCTGCCGGCCGCTGTAAGCCCGATGAGGTAAGTGAAGATGATTTTTAAAATTTGAAGGGAGGGGGCCTGGAACTGGAAGGGAGGGACGACGACCCTGGAACTGTGAGGGAGGACCCTGAAACTGGGACGGACGGATGGACGACGATCCTTGAACTCGGAGGGAGGGAGGAAGCGAACTCCCAATGAGGGAATATTAAGGGATGCTCGAGCACCCACAGTACCCACGGACTCGGAGCCTATGAGCGGCAATACGACTCTGGCTGAGGCGAGGGCGCACGTGCCGAAAGGGCTCTGCATTCCCTCTCTGGCATGCGTGCCATAGGTTCGCCATCACTGGCCTTGGAGTTTGTGTTTGAACGTTCTAAGGCAGACCAGGCGGTTAGGGGTACCTGGGTACATCTGCGAACTTCTGCTGGATTGGTGGCTTGCACAGTACGTTGTGCTGTGGCTTATGTCTAGATACGTCCGCCTGGTGGTTTACTTTGGCTGGTATATGAGAACTGGAGTACTTTGACTCATTTTCAGTTTGCTGCTGTTTTACGGGTGGATCTTCGTTATTTGGGTTTTGAGCCTTTCCATTTTGGGACTTACTCATTTCGTATTGGGATGGCTTCATCTGCTGCACAGTGAGGGGGGGCGGGTTTGCCCTTATGTTATTCACCATTTGAGGTGCTGTCATTCCCACCATTATTTGGGTTACATGCAATGTTCTATTGATTCTATGCTTGTTAATTTATTTTCTGAGTTTCTTTTCAGAGTTTTTCTTCCTGATTTCTGCGTTTGGCTCTTGGTACATTCACATGTATTCTGGGCCCAGAAGGGGGCAGTTGAGTCCTAGTGGGGAGCGAACTTTGGCTTCACAGAACAAGGCATTCAAATTCACTGGCTGGGGATTTGTGGGATGCTGTGGGATCAGCTGATGCCTAGTTCATTTAGGGGGAATGACTTATGCAGGGTGAAAGGATTGATTTAATTCATTATATGAACCAGGATTTGGCTGTGGTGAAAGTCCTTTTCCTTCTGCATGTTTAGTGTGGTCTTGTATCCTTCCCTCATTTGGTGTGTGGAAGGAGGCGAGGAAAGTAGCAGCTACTGAACACCTTCAAAATCATGTGATTTCTGAGGTACCGCTTATTGTGGGTTTAGGAGGTTTGGTTCATACCCACAAATTGATTTCTGCTAATGGTCCTGATCGGTCAGATGGAATCCACTTCTCTGAAATGGGCAGGATATTTTCATTAGCAGTATTCATGATATTTTTGAGGCCTGTTTGGGTGGCTGAAGAGGCTGCAGCTTATTGGGGGTGGGTGGGGGGGGGGGGGAGAGCAGTGACAGACTAGGCTGTCACCGCTTGTGGCGAAATTTTGGGAGGCTTTTGTAAAGTGTGGAAATGAACGAAAATAATGGATTTGCTACATCATGTGTGGTCATCGCCATGATTTTTTTGCCAAGTCCTGAATTACTGCGGACTTTTGGGATTGGATGAGGGTAAGGCTAAGTGCTTGCTGAGGGTAATTCGGCACCGACTGGCTTCATTTTGAAAAGAATAGAAAGGCATCTCTAGGATTTGTGTTTTCTGGTAACTTATCTTTTAAAGTTAAATTAATATTTTTGTTAATTATGCAAAATCATCCTCTCAGGATTTGCCTCATGTGTAGCGTGGCATTGTTCCTAGTGGCTCCAGTATGACGCCAGGGTCATACACTCTGTACAATAGCACCCTTGGATTTTCAGCTGTCTCAAAAATTGTGTCGGAAGATTGTGAGGGGGAAATATGTTGATATATTTTCCTTGTTGTCTAGGGAGCAGGAGGGGTCTGATAAAAAGCGGGATAGTTCTAAGGATGAGGGTAAGGGAAGGAAAGCGAGGGTGCCAAAAACAATATTCAATTGGATGCTGGCTTTTCATATTTATGCCAGTGTGTGTTAGGGGAGGCTTGGCCCGTGCTTTATCCTCAGTTGTTGAAGTATTCTGATTTAATTTTGCATGCATATCGTACAAATGGTGGATGGTATTTGATCAATTATGATGAGCATTTTCGGTGTAGTTTGACCAAGGACCAGGCTGAGCATTGGGGTTTTCGTGATGTTGACCTATGGATCGTGGAAATAACCTCCTCGAAGGTTGGCTCCTTTCATTCAGGATCTGCCTTTGGAGCATTTGGGGGGTAGGGGCTCAGTGAGCGATTTCTGGTTCTCCTTGGGACGTCCTATGTCCAGATCACTGCATGGATCAAGTTCTTCCTTTCCATTATCCTCCAGAGCGAGTGGGGAAGGAGGCAATTTTTGTTTCCATTTCAGTGTAGGGCATTGTCATTGAACAGGATGTCATTACTGACATGGTTGTAGCCACTGTGGAGGTTCACACCCGGCTTTCAGATGTTTCATTCCAGATAGAGAGGTAGGTTTGTCATTCATATTTTGAGATGGTTCTTTTTCAGTTGGCATTTACAGTTTGTTTCTTTGGCGTTTTTCATGTTGGAGAGTTGGTAGCTCCTTCAAAGCGTGCAGATGGATCCACTGATTTGCTGTTGGCACACGCGCCGTCGCCTCAGACTAGGCCAGTGATGGTGAACCTATGGCACGCGTGCCAGAGAGGGCACGCGCGCCGTCGCCTCAGCCAGAGTCGTACTGCTGCTCATAGGCGCCGACTCCGTGGGTGCTGTGGGTGCTCGAGCACCCCCAATATTCACCCACCGGAAGTTAGTTGCCTCCCTCCCTCCGAGTTCCAGGGTCGTCGTCCGTCCCTCTCTGTCTCCCAGTTTCAGGGCCCTCCCTTCCAGTTCCAAGGTGGTCGTCCCTCCCTTCCTCCCTCCCTCCCTCCCAGTTCCAGGCCTCCCTCCCTCCCAGTTCCAGTCCCTCCCAGTTCCAGGTCCCCCTCCCTCCCTTTGAGTTCCAGGCCCCCCTCCCTCCCTCCCTTCCGTCTCTATATCCTTTCCCTCCCCCTCCCTCCGATTTCCAGGGTTGTCGTCCCTCCCCCTTCCTCCCTCCCTTACAGTTCCAGGCCCCCTCCCTTCGAATTTAAAAAATCATCTTGACTTACCTCGTCGGGGTTACGGCGGCCGGCAGCAGCGGTAAGAGGCGTGCAGGCTCGGCCGTTCTCTCTCTCTCTCAGCTCTGGTCCTGCCCTCATTTCCAGTTTCCCCAAGGGTGGGACCAGAGCTGAGAGAGAGAGAGAAGGGCCGAGCCTGCACGCCTCTTATTGCTGCGGCCGGCCGCTGTAAGCCCGATGAGGTAAGTGAAGATGATTTTTAAAATTTGAAGGGAGGGGGCCTGGAACTGGAAGGGAGGGACGACGACCCTGGAACTGTGAGGGAGGACCCTGAAACTGGGACGGACGGATGGACGACGATCCTTGAACTCGGAGGGAGGGAGGAAGCGAACTCCCAATGAGGGAATATTAAGGGATGCTCGAGCACCCACAGTTCCACGGACTCGGCGCCTATGAGCGGCAATACGACTCTGGCTGAGGCGAGGGCGCACGTGCCGAGAGGGCTCTGCATTCCCTCTCTGGCATGCGTGCCATAGGTTCGCCATCACTGGCCTTGGAGTTTGTGTTTGAAGCTTCAACGTTCTAAGGCAGACCAGGCGGTTAGGGGTACCTGGGTACATCTGCGAACTTCTGCTGGATTGGTGGCTTGCACAGTACGTTGTGCTGTGGCTTATGTCTAGATACGTCCGCCTGGTGGTTTACTTTGGCTGGTATATGAGAACTGGAGTACTTTGACTCATTTTCAGTTTGCTGCTGTTTTACGGGGTGGATCTTCGTTATTTGGGTTTTGAGCCTTTCCATTTGGGACTTACTCATTTCGTATTGGGATGGCTTCATCTGCTGCACAGTGAGGGGGGGCGGGTTTGCCCTTATGTTATTCACCATTTGAGGTGCTGTCATTCCCACCATTATTTGGGTTACATGCAATGTTCTATTGATTCTATGCTTGTTAATTTATTTTCTGAGTTTCTTTTTCAGAGTTTTTTCTTCCTGATTTCTGCGTTTGGCTCTTGGTACATTCACATGTATTCTGGGCCCAGAAGGGGGCAGTTGAGTCCTAGTGGGGAGCGAACTTTGGCTTCACAGAACAAGGCATTCAAATTCACTGGCTGGGGATTTGTGGGATGCTGTGGGATCAGCTGATGCCTAGTTCATTTAGGGGGAATGACTTATGCAGGGTGAAAGGGATTGATTTAATTCATTATATGAACCAGGATTTGGCTGTGGTGAAAAGTCCTTTTCCTTCTGCATGTTTAGTGTGGTCTTGTATCTTCCCTCATTTGGTGTGTGGAAGGAGGCGAGGAAAGTAGCAGCTACTGAACACCTTCAAAATCATGTGATTTCTGAGGTACCGCTTATTGTGGGTTAGGAGGTTTGGTTCATACCCACAAATTGATTTCTGCTAATGGTCCTGATCGGTCAGATGGAATCCACTTCTCTGAAAATGGGCAGGATATTTTCATTAGCAGTATTCATGATATTTTTGAGGCCTTGTTTGGGTGGCTGAAGAGGCTGCAGCTTATTGGGGGTGGGTGGGGGGGGGGAGAGCAGTGACAGACTAGGCTGTCACCGCTTGTGGCGAAATTTTGGAGGTTGATTAAATTGACGGGAAGGCCTTTTGTAAAGTGTGGAAATGAACGAAAATAATGGATTTGCTACATCATGTGTGTCATCGCCATGATTTTTTTGCCAAGTCCTGAATTACTGCGGACTTTTGGGATTGGATGAGGGTAAGGCTAAGTGCTTGCTGAGGGTAATTCGGCACCGACTGGCTTCATTTTTGAAAAGAATAGAAAGGCATCTCTAGGACTTGTGTTTTCTGGTAACTTATCTTTTAAAGTTTAAATTAATATTTTTGTTAATTATGCAAAATCATCCTCTCAGGATTTGCCTCATGTGTAGCGTGGCATTGTTCCTAGTGGCTCCAGTATGACGCCAGGGTCATACACTCTGTACAATAGCACCCTTGGATTTTCAGCTGTCTCAAAATTGTGTCGGAAGATTGTGAGGGGGAATTATGTTGATATATTTTCCTTGTTGTCTAGGGAGCAGGAGGGGTCTGATAAAAAGCGGGATAGTTCTAAGGATGAGGGTAAGGGAAGGAAAGCGAGGGTGCCAAAAACAATATTCAATTGGATGCTGGCTTTTCATATTTATGCCAGTGTGTGTTAGGGGAGGCTTGGCCCGTGCTTTATCCTCAGTTGTTGAAGTATTCTGATTTAATTTTGCATGCATATCGTACAAATGGTGGATGGTCTTTGATCAATTATGATGAGCATTTTCGGTGTAGTTTGACCAAGGACCAGGCTGAGCATTGGGGTTTTCGTGATGTTGACCTATGGATCGTGGAAATAACCTCCTCGAAGGTTGGCTCCTTTCATTCAGGATCTGCCTTTGGAGCATTTGGGGGGTAGGGGCTCAGTGAGCGATTTCTGGGTTCTCCTTGGGACGTCCTATGTCCAGATCACTGCATGGATCAAGTTCTTCCTTTCCATTATCCTCCAGAGCGAGTGGGGAAGGAGGCAATTTTTGTTTCCATTCAGTGCAGGGCATTGTCATTGAACAGGATGTCATTACTGACATGGTTGTAGCCACTGTGGAGGTTCACACCCGGCTTTCAGATGTTTCATTCCAGATAGAGAGGTAGGTTTGTCATTCATATTTGAGATGGTTCTTTTTCAGTTGGCATTTACAGTTTGTTTCTTTGGCGTTTTTCATGTTGGAGAGTTGGTAGCTCCTTCAAAGCGTGCAGATGGATCCACTGATTTGCTGTTGGCACACGCGCCGTCGCCTCAGACTAGGCCAGTGATGGTGAACCTATGGCACGCGTGCCAGAGAGGGCACGCGCGCCGTCGCCCTCAGCCAGAGTCGTACTGCTGCTCATAGGCGCCGACTCCGTGGGTGCTGTGGGTGCTCGAGCACCCCCAATATTCACCCACCGGAAGTTAGTTGCCTCCCTCCCTCCGAGTTCCAGGGTCGTCGTCCGTCCCTCTCTGTCTCCCAGTTTCAGGGCCCTCCCTTCCAGTTCCAAGGTGGTCGTCCCTCCCTTCCTCCCTCCCTCCCTCCCAGTTCCAGGCCTCCCTCCCTCCCAGTTCCAGTCCCTCCCAGTTCCAGGTCCCCCTCCCTCCCTTTGAGTTCCAGGCCCCCCTCCCTCCCTCCCTTCCGTCTCTATATCCTTTCCCTCCCCCTCCCTCCGATTTCCAGGGTTGTCGTCCCTCCCCCTTCCTCCCTCCCTTACAGTTCCAGGCCCCCTCCCTTCGAATTTAAAAAATCATCTTGACTTACCTCGTCGGGGTTACGGCGGCCGGCAGCAGCGGTAAGAGGCGTGCAGGCTCGGCCGTTCTCTCTCTCTCTCAGCTCTGGTCCTGCCCTCATTTCCAGTTTCCCCAAGGGTGGGACCAGAGCTGAGAGAGAGAGAGAAGGGCCGAGCCTGCACGCCTCTTATTGCTGCGGCCGGCCGCTGTAAGCCGATGAGGTAAGTGAAGATGATTTTAAAATTTGAAGGGAGGGGGCCTGGAACTGGAAGGGAGGGACGACGACCCTGGAACTGTGAGGGAGGACCCTGAAACTGGGACGGACGGATGGACGACGATCCTTGAACTCGGAGGGAGGGAGGGAAGCGAACTCCCAATGAGGGAATATTAAGGGATGCTCGAGCACCCACAGTACCCACGGACTCGGCGCCTATGAGCGGCAATACGACTCTGGCTGAGGCGAGGGCGCACGTGCCGAGAGGGCTCTGCATTCCCTCTCTGGCATGCGTGCCATAGGTTCGCCATCACTGGCCTTGGAGTTTGTGTTTGAAGCTTCAACGTTCTAAGGCAGACCAGGCGGTTAGGGGTACCTGGGTACATCTGCGAACTTCTGCTGGATTGGTGGCTTGCACAGTACGTTGTGCTGTGGCTTATGTCTAGATACGTCCGCCTGGTGGTTTACTTTGGCTGGTATATGAGAACTGGAGTCCTTTGACTCATTTTCAGTTTGCTGCTGTTTTACGGGTGGATCTTCGTTATTTGGGTTTTGAGCCTTTCCATTTTGGGACTTACTCATTTCGTATTGGGATGGCTTCATCTGCTGCACAGTGAGGGGGGGCGGGTTTGCCCTTATGTTATTCACCATTTGAGGTGCTGTCATTCCCACCATTATTTGGGTTACATGCAATGTTCTATTGATTCTATGCTTGTTAATTTATTTTCTGAGTTTCTTTTTCAGAGTTTTTTCTTCCTGATTTCTGCGTTTGGCTCTTGGTACATTCACATGTATTCTGGGCCCAGAAGGGGGCAGTTGAGTCCTAGTGGGGAGCGAACTTTGGCTTCACAGAACAAGGCATTCAAATTCACTGGCTGGGGATTTGTGGGATGCTGTGGGATCAGCTGATGCCTAGTTCATTTAGGGGGAATGACTTATGCAGGGTGAAAGGGATTGATTTAATTCATTATATGAACCAGGATTTGGCTGTGGTGAAAAGTCCTTTTCCTTCTGCATGTTTAGTGTGGTCTTGTATCCTCCCTCATTTGGTGTGTGGAAGGAGGCGAGGAAAGTAGCAGCTACTGAACACCTTCAAAATCATGTGATTCCTGAGGTACCGCTTATTGTGGGTTTAGGAGGTTTGGTTCATACCCACAAATTGATTTCTGCTAATGGTCCTGATCGGTCAGATGGAATCCACTTCTCTGAAAATGGGCAGGATATTTTCATTAGCAGTATTCATGATATTTTTGAGGCCTTGTTTGGGTGGCTGAAGAGGCTGCAGCTTATTGGGGGTGGGTGTGGGGGGGGGGGGAGAGCAGTGACAGACTAGGCTGTCACCGCTTGTGGCGAAATTTTGGAGGTTGATTAAATTGACGGGAAGGCCTTTTGTAAAGTGTGGAAATGAACGAAAATAATGGATTTGCTACATCATGTGTGTCATCGCCATGATTTTTTTGCCAAGTCCTGAATTACTGCGGACTTTTGGGATTGGATGAGGGTAAGGCTAAGTGCTTGCTGAGGGTTATTCGGCACTGACTGGCTTCATTTTTGAAAAGAATAGAAAGGCATCTCTAGGACTTGTGTTTTCTGGTAACTTATCTTTTAAAGTTTAAATTAATATTTTTGTTAATTATGCAAAATCATCCTCTCAGGATTTGCCTCATGTGTAGCGTGGCATTGTTCCTAGTGGCTCCAGTATGACGCCAGGGTCATACACTCTGTACAATAGCACCCTTGGATTTTCAGCTGTCTCAAAAATTGTGTCGGAAGATTGTGAGGGGGAAATATGTTGATATATTTTCCTTGTTGTCTAGGGAGCAGGAGGGGTCTGATAAAAAGCGGGATAGTTCTAAGGATGAGGGTAAGGGAAGGAAAGCGAGGGTGCCAAAAACAATATTCAATTGGATGCTGGCTTTTCATATTTATGCCAGTGTGTGTTAGGGGAGGCTTGGCCCGTGCTTTATCCTCAGTTGTTGAAGTATTCTGATTTAATTTTGCATGCATATCGTACAAATGGTGGATGGTCTTTGATCAATTATGATGAGCATTTTCGGTGTAGTTTGACCAAGGACCAGGCTGAGCATTGGGGTTTTCGTGATGTTGACCTATGGATCGTGGAAATAACCTCCTCGAAGGTTGGCTCCTTTCATTCAGGATCTGCCTTTGGAGCATTTGGGGGGTAGGGGCTCAGTGAGCGATTTCTGGGTTCTCCTTGGGACGTCCTATGTCCAGATCACTGCATGGATCAAGTTCTTCCTTTCCATTATCCTCCAGAGCGAGTGGGGAAGGAGGCAATTTTTGTTTCCATTTCAGTGCAGGGCATTGTCATTGAACAGGATGTCATTACTGACATGGTTGTAGCCACTGTGGAGGTTCACACCCGGCTTTCAGATGTTTCATTCCAGATAGAGAGGTAGGTTTGTCATTCATATTTTGAGATGGTTCTTTTTCAGTTGGCATTTACAGTTTGTTTCTTTGGCGTTTTTCATGTTGGAGAGTTGGTAGCTCCTTCAAAGCGTGCAGATGGATCCACTGATTTGCTGTTGGCACACGCGCCGTCGCCTCAGACTAGGCCAGTGATGGTGAACCTATGGCACGCGTGCCAGAGAGGGCACGCGCAGCCGTCGCCTCAGCCAGAGTCGTACTGCTGCTCATAGGCGCCGACTCCGTGGGTGCTGTGGGTGCTCGAGCACCCCCAATATTCACCCACCGGAAGTTAGTTGCCTCCCTCCCTCCGAGTTCCAGGGTCGTCGTCCGTCCCTCTCTGTCTCCCAGTTTCAGGGCCCTCCCTTCCAGTTCCAAGGTGGTCGTCCCTCCCTTCCTCCCTCCCTCCCTCCCAGTTCCAGGCCTCCCTCCCTCCCAGTTCCAGTCCCTCCCAGTTCCAGGTCCCCCTCCCTCCCTTTGAGTTCCAGGCCCCCCTCCCTCCCTCCCTTCCGTCTCTATATCCTTTCCCTCCCCCTCCCTCCGATTTCCAGGGTTGTCGTCCCTCCCCCTTCCTCCCTCCCTTACAGTTCCAGGCCCCCTCCCTTCGAATTTAAAAAATCATCTTGACTTACCTCGTCGGGGTTACGGCGGCCGGCAGCAGCGGTAAGAGGCGTGCAGGCTCGGCCGTTCTCTCTCTCTCTCAGCTCTGGTCCTGCCCTCATTTCCAGTTTCCCCAAGGGTGGGACCAGAGCTGAGAGAGAGAGAGAAGGGCCGAGCCTGCACGCCTCTTATTGCTGCGGCCGGCCGCTGTAAGCCCGATGAGGTAAGTGAAGATGATTTTTAAAATTCGAAGGGAGGGGGCCTGGAACTGGAAGGGAGGGACGACGACCCTGGAACTGTGAGGGAGGACCCTGAAACTGGGACGGATGGATGGACGACGATCCTTGAACTCGGAGGGAGAGAGGAAGCGAACTCCCAATGAGGGAATATTAAGGGATGCTCGAGCACCCACAGTACCCACGGACTCGGCGCCTATGAGCGGCAGTACGACTCTGACTGAGGCGAGGGCGCACGTGCCGAGAGGGCTCTGCATTCCCTCTCTGGCATGCGTGCCATAGGTTCGCCATCACTGGCCTTGGAGTTTGTGTTTGAAGCTTCAACGTTCTAAGGCAGACCAGGCGGTTAGGGGTACCTGGGTACATCTGCGAACTTCTGCTGGATTGGTGGCTTGCACAGTACGTTGTGCTGTGGCTTATGTCTAGATACGTCCGCCTGGTGGTTTACTTTGGCTGGTATATGAAAACTGGAGTCCTTTGACTCATTTTCAGTTTGCTGCTGTTTTACGGGTGGATCTTCGTTATTTGGGTTTTGAGCCTTTCCATTTTGGGACTTACTCATTTCGTATTGGGATGGCTTCATCTGCTGCACAGTGAGGGGGGGCGGGTTTGCCCTTATGTTATTCACCATTTGAGGTGCTGTCATTCCCACCATTATTTGGGTTACATGCAATGTTCTATTGATTCTATGCTTGTTAATTTATTTTCTGAGTTTCTTTTTCAGAGTTTTTTCTTCCTGATTTCTGCGTTTGGCTCTTGGTACATTCACATGTATTCTGGGCCCAGAAGGGGGCAGTTGAGTCCTAGTGGGGAGTGAACTTTGGCTTCACAGAACAAGGCATTCAAATTCACTGGCTGGGGATTTGTGGGATGCTGTGGGATCAGCTGATGCCTAGTTCATTTAGGGGGAATGACTTATGCAGGGTGAAAGGGATTGATTTAATTCATTATATGAACCAGGATTTGGCTGTGGTGAAAAGTCCTTTTCCTTCTGCATGTTTAGTGTGGTCTTGTATCCTCCCTCATTTGGTGTGTGGAAGGAGGCGAGGAAAGTAGCAGCTACTGAACACCTTCAAAATCATGTGATTTCTGAGGTACCGCTTATTGTGGGTTTAGGGGGTTTGGTTCATACCCACAAATTGATTTCTGCTAATGGTCCTGATCGGTCAGATGGAATCCACTTCTCTGAAAATGGGCAGGATATTTTCATTAGCAGTATTCATGATATTTTGAGGCCTTGTTTGGGTGGCTGAAGAGGCTGCAGCTTATTGGGGGTGGGGGGGGGGGGAGAGCAGTGACAGACTAGGCTGTCACCGCTTGTGGCGAAATTTTGGAGGTTGATTAAATTGACGGGAAGGCCTTTTGTAAAGTGTGGAAATGAACGAAAATAATGGATTTGCTACATCATGTGTGTCATCGCCATGATTTTTTTGCCAAGTCCTGAATTACTGCGGACTTTTGGGATTGGATGAGGGTAAGGCTAAGTGCTTGCTGAGGGTAATTCGGCACCGACTGGCTTCATTTTTGAAAAGAATAGAAAGGCATCTCTAGGATTTGTGTTTTCTGGTAACTTATCTTTTAAAGTTTAAATTAATATTTTTGTTAATTATGCAAAATCATCCTCTCAGGATTTGCCTCATGTGTAGCGTGGCATTGTTCCTAGTGGCTCCAGTATGACGCCAGGGTCATACACTCTGTACAATAGCACCCTTGGATTTTCAGCTGTCTCAAAAATTGTGTCGGAAGATTGTGAGGGGGAAATATGTTGATATATTTTCCTTGTTGTCTAGGGAGCAGGAGGGGTCTGATAAAAAGCGGGATAGTTCTAAGGATGAGGGTAAGGGAAGGAAAGCGAGGGTGCCAAAAACAATATTCAATTGGATGCTGGCTTTTCATATTTATGCCAGTGTGTGTTAGGGGAGGCTTGGCCCGTGCTTTATCCTCAGTTGTTGAAGTAGTCTGATTTAATTTTGCATGCATATCGTACAAATGGTGGATGGTCTTTGATCAATTATGATGAGCATTTTCGGTGTAGTTTGACCAAGGACCAGGCTGAGCATTGGGGTTTTCGTGATGTTGACCTATGGATCGTGGAAATAACCTCCTCGAAGGTTGACTCCTTTCATTCAGGATCTGCCTTTGGAGCATTTGGGGGGTAGGGGCTCAGTGAGCGATTTCTGGGTTCTCCTTGGGACGTCCTATGTCCAGATCACTGCATGGATCAAGTTCTTCCTTTCCATTATCCTCCAGAGCGAGTGGGGAAGGAGGCAATTTTTGTTTCCATTTCAGTGCAGGGCATTGTCATTGAACAGGATGTCATTACTGACATGGTTGTAGCCACTGTGGAGGTTCACACCCGGCTTTCAGATGTTTCATTCCAGATAGAGAGGTAGGTTTGTCATTCATATTTTGAGATGGTTCTTTTTCAGTTGGCATTTACAGTTTGTTTCTTTGGCGTTTTTCATGTTGGAGAGTTGGTAGCTCCTTCAAAGCGTGCAGATGGATCCACTGATTTGCTGTTGGCACACGCGCCGTCGCCTCAGACTAGGCCAGTGATGGTGAACCTATGGCACGCGTGCCAGAGAGGGCACGCGCGCCGTCGCCTCAGCCAGAGTCGTACTGCTGCTCATAGGCGCCGACTCCGTGGGTGCTGTGGGTGCTCGAGCACCCCCAATATTCACCCACCGGAAGTTAGTTGCCTCCCTCCCTCCGAGTTCCAGGGTCGTCGTCCGTCCCTCTCTGTCTCCCAGTTTCAGGGCCCTCCCTTCCAGTTCCAAGGTGGTCGTCCCTCCCTTTCTCCCTCCCTCCCTCCCTCCCTCCCTCCCAGTTCCAGGCCTCCCTCCCTCCCAGTTCCAGTCCCTCCCAGTTCCAGGTCCCCCTCCCTCCCTTTGAGTTCCAGGCCCCCCTCCCTCCCTCTCTTCCGTCTCTATATCCTTTCCCTCCCCCTCCCTCCGATTTCCAGGGTTGTCGTCCCTCCCCCTTCCTCCCTCCCTTACAGTTCCAGGCCCCCTCCCTTCGAATTTAAAAAATCATCTTGACTTACCTCGTCGGGGTTACGGCGGCCGGCAGCAGCGGTAAGAGGCGTGCAGGCTCGGCCTGTTCTCTCTCTCTCTCAGCTCTGGTCCTGCCCTCATTTCCAGTTTCCCCAAGGGTGGGACCAGAGCTGAGAGAGAGAGAGAAGGGCCGAGCCTGCACGCCTCTTATTGCTGCTGCCGGCCGCTGTAAGCCCGATGAGGTAAGTGAAGATGATTTTTAAAATTTGAAGGGAGGGGGCCTGGAACTGGAAGGGAGGGACGACGACCCTGGAACTGTGAGGGAGGACCCTGATACTGGGACGGACGGATGGACGACGATCCTTGAACTCGGAGGGAGGGAGGAAGCGAACTCCCAATGAGGGAATATTAAGGGATGCTCGAGCACCCACAGTACCCACGGACTTCGGCGCCTATGAGCGGCAATACGACTCTGGCTGAGGCGAGGGCGCACGTGCCGAGAGGGCTCTGCATTCCCTCTCTGGCATGCGTGCCATAGGTTCGCCATCACTGGCCTTGGAGTTTGTGTTTGAACGTTCTAAGGCAGACCAGGCGGTTAGGGGTACCTGGGTACATCTGCGAACTTCTGCTGGATTGGTGGCTTGCACAGTACGTTGTGCTGTGGCTTATGTCTAGATACGTCCGCCTGGTGGTTTACTTTGGCTGGTATATGAGAACTGGAGTCCTTTGACTCATTTTCAGTTTGCTGCTGTTTTACGGGTGGATCTTCGTTATTTGGGTTTTGAGCCTTTCCATTTTGGGACTTACTCATTTCGTATTGGGATGGCTTCATCTGCTGCACAGTGAGGGGGGGCGGGTTTGCCCTTATGTTATTCACCATTTGAGGTGCTGTCATTCCCACCATTATTTGGGTTACATGCAATGTTCTATTGATTCTATGCTTGTTAATTTATTTTCTGAGTTTCTTTTTCAGAGTTTTTTCTTCCTGATTTCTGCGTTTGGCTCTTGGTACATTCACATGTATTCTGGGCCCAGAAGGGGGCAGTTGAGTCCTAGTGGGGAGTGAACTTTGGCTTCACAGAACAAGGCATTCAAATTCACTGGCTGAGGATTTGTGGGATGCTGTGGGATCAGCTGATGCCTAGTTCATTTAGGGGGAATGACTTATGCAGGGTGAAAGGGATTGATTTAATTCATTATATGAACCAGGATGTGGCTTTTCCTTCTGCATGTTTAGTGTGGTCTTGTATCCTCCCTCATTTGGTGTGTGGAAGGAGGCGAGGAAAGTAGCAGCTACTGAACACCTTCAAAATCATGTGATTTCTGAGGTACCGCTTATTGTGGGTTTAGGGGGTTTGGTTCATACCCACAAATTGATTTCTGCTAATGGTCCTGATCGGTCAGATGGAATCCACTTCTCTGAAAATGGGCAGGATATTTTCATTAGCAGTATTCATGATATTTGGAGCATTTGGGGGGTAGGGGCTCAGTGAGCGATTTCTGGGTTCTCCTTGGGACGTCCTATGTCCAGATCACTGCATGGATCAAGTTCTTCTTTTCCATTATCCTCCAGAGCGAGTGGGGAAGGAGGCAATTTTTGTTTCCATTTCAGTGCAGGGCATTGTCATTGAACAGGATGTCATTACTGACATGGTTGTAGCCACTGTGGAGGTTCACACCCAGCTTTCAGATGTTTCATTCCAGATAGAGAGGTAGGTTTGTCATTCATATTTTGAGATGGTTCTTTTTCAGTTGGCATTTACAGTTTGTTTCTTTGGCGTTTTTCATGTTGGAGAGTTGGTAGCTCCTTCAAAGCGTGCAGATGGATCCACTGATTTGCTGTTGGCACACGCGCCGTCGCCTCAGACTAGGCCAGTGATGGTGAACCTATGGCACGCGTGCCAGAGAGGGCACGCGCACCGTCGCCTCAGCCAGAGTCGTACTGCTGCTCATAGGCGCCGACTCCGTGGGTGCTGTGGGTGCTCGAGCACCCCCAATATTCACCCACCGGAAGTTAGTTGCCTCCCTCCCTCCGAGTTCCAGGGTCGTCGTCCGTCCCTCTCTGTCTCCCAGTTTCATGGCCCTCCCTTCCAGTTCCAAGGTGGTCGTCCCTCCCTTCCTCCCTCCCTCCCTCCCAGTTCCAGGCCTCCCTCCCTCCCAGTTCCAGTCCCTCCCAGTTCCAGGTCCCCCTCCCTCCCTTTGAGTTCCAGGCCCCCCTCCCTCCCTCCCTTCCGTCTCTATATCCTTTCCCTCCCCCTCCCTCCGATTTCCAGGGTTGTCGTCCCTCCCCCTTCCTCCCTCCCTTACAGTTCCAGGCCCCCTCCCTTCGAATTTAAAAAATCATCTTGACTTACCTCGTCGGGGTTACGGCGGCCGGCAGCAGCGGTAAGAGGCGTGCAGGCTCGGCCGTTCTCTCTCTCTCTCAGCTCTGGTCCTGCCCTCATTTCCAGTTTCCCCAAGGGTGGGACCAGAGCTGAGAGAGAGAGAGAAGGGCCGAGCCTGCACGCCTCTTATTGCTGCTGCCGGCCGCTGTAAGCCCGATGAGGTAAGTGAAGATGATTTTTAAAATTCGAAGGGAGGGGGCCTGGAACTGGAAGGGAGGGACGACGACCCTGGAACTGTGAGGGAGGACCCTGAAACTGGGACGGACGGATGGACGACGATCCTTGAACTCGGAGGGAGAGAGGAAGCGAACTCCCAATGAGGGAATATTAAGGGATGCTCGAGCACCCACAGTACCCACGGACTCGGCGCCTATGAGCGGCAGTACGACTCTGACTGAGGCGAGGGCGCACGTGCCGAGAGGGCTCTGCATTCCCTCTCTGGCATGCGTGCCATAGGTTCGCCATCACTGGCCTTGGAGTTTGTGTTTGAAGCTTCAACGTTCTAAGGCAGACCAGGCGGTTAGGGGTACCTGGGTACATCTGCGAACTTCTGCTGGATTGGTGGCTTGCACAGTACGTTGTGCTGTGGCTTATGTCTAGATACGTCCGCCTGGTGGTTTACTTTGGCTGGTATATGAAAACTGGAGTCCTTTGACTCATTTTCAGTTTGCTGCTGTTTTACGGGTGGATCTTCGTTATTTGGGTTTTGAGCCTTTCCATTTTGGGACTTACTCATTTCGTATTGGGATGGCTTCATCTGCTGCACAGTGAGGGGGGGCGGGTTTGCCCTTATGTTATTCACCATTTGAGGTGCTGTCATTCCCACCATTATTTGGGTTACATGCAATGTTCTATTGATTCTATGCTTGTTAATTTATTTTCTGAGTTTCTTTTTCAGAGTTTTTTCTTCCTGATTTCTGCGTTTGGCTCTTGGTACATTCACATGTATTCTGGGCCCAGAAGGGGGCAGTTGAGTCCTAGTGGGGAGTGAACTTTGGCTTCACAGAACAAGGCATTCAAATTCACTGGCTGGGGATTTGTGGGATGCTGTGGGATCAGCTGATGCCTAGTTCATTTAGGGGGAATGACTTATGCAGGGTGAAAGGGATTGATTTAATTCATTATATGAACCAGGATTTGGCTGTGGTGAAAAGTCCTTTTCCTTCTGCATGTTTAGTGTGGTCTTGTATCCTCCCTCATTTGGTGTGTGGAAGGAGGCGAGGAAAGTAGCAGCTACTGAACACCTTCAAAATCATGTGATTTCTGAGGTACCGCTTATTGTGGGTTTAGGGGGTTTGGTTCATACCCACAAATTGATTTCTGCTAATGGTCCTGATCGGTCAGATGGAATCCACTTCTCTGAAAATGGGCAGGATATTTTCATTAGCAGTATTCATGATATTTTTGAGGCCTTGTTTGGGTGGCTGAAGAGGCTGCAGCTTATTGGGGGTGGGGGGGGGGGGGAGAGCAGTGACAGACTAGGCTGTCACCGCTTGTGGCGAAATTTTGGAGGTTGATTAAATTGACGGGAAGGCCTTTTGTAAAGTGTGGAAATGAACGAAAATAATGGATTTGCTACATCATGTGTGTCATCGCCATGATTTTTTTGCCAAGTCCTGAATTACTGCGGACTTTTGGGATTGGATGAGGGTAAGGCTAAGTGCTTGCTGAGGGTAATTCGGCACCGACTGGCTTCATTTTTGAAAAGAATAGAAAGGCATCTCTAGGATTTGTGTTTTCTGGTAACTTATCTTTTAAAGTTTAAATTAATATTTTTGTTAATTATGCAAAATCATCCTCTCAGGATTTGCCTCATGTGTAGCGTGGCATTGTTCCTAGTGGCTCCAGTATGACGCCAGGGTCATACACTCTGTACAATAGCACCCTTGGATTTTCAGCTGTCTCAAAAATTGTGTCGGAAGATTGTGAGGGGGAAATATGTTGATATATTTTCCTTGTTGTCTAGGGAGCAGGAGGGGTCTGATAAAAAGCGGGATAGTTCTAAGGATGAGGGTAAGGGAAGGAAAGCGAGGGTGCCAAAAACAATATTCAATTGGATGCTGGCTTTTCATATTTATGCCAGTGTGTGTTAGGGGAGGCTTGGCCCGTGCTTTATCCTCAGTTGTTGAAGTAGTCTGATTTAATTTTGCATGCATATCGTACAAATGGTGGATGGTCTTTGATCAATTATGATGAGCATTTTCGGTGTAGTTTGACCAAGGACCAGGCTGAGCATTGGGGTTTTCGTGATGTTGACCTATGGATCGTGGAAATAACCTCCTCGAAGGTTGGCTCCTTTCATTCAGGATCTGCCTTTGGAGCATTTGGGGGGTAGGGGCTCAGTGAGCGATTTCTGGGTTCTCCTTGGGACGTCCTATGTCCAGATCACTGCATGGATCAAGTTCTTCCTTTCCATTATCCTCCAGAGCGAGTGGGGAAGGAGGCAATTTTTGTTTCCATTTCAGTGCAGGGCATTGTCATTGAACAGGATGTCATTACTGACATGGTTGTAGCCACTGTGGAGGTTCACACCCGGCTTTCAGATGTTTCATTCCAGATAGAGAGGTAGGTTTGTCATTCATATTTTGAGATGGTTCTTTTTCAGTTGGCATTTACAGTTTGTTTCTTTGGCGTTTTTCATGTTGGAGAGTTGGTAGCTCCTTCAAAGCGTGCAGATGGATCCACTGATTTGCTGTTGGCACACGCGCCGTCGCCTCAGACTAGGCCAGTGATGGTGAACCTATGGCACGCGTGCCAGAGAGGGCACGCGCGCCGTCGCCTCAGCCAGAGTCGTACTGCTGCTCATAGGCGCCGACTCCGTGGGTGCTGTGGGTGCTCGAGCACCCCCAATATTCACCCACCGGAAGTTAGTTGCCTCCCTCCCTCCGAGTTCCAGGGTCGTCGTCCGTCCCTCTCTGTCTCCCAGTTTCAGGGCCCTCCCTTCCAGTTCCAAGGTGGTCGTCCCTCCCTTTCTCCCTCCCTCCCTCCCTCCCTCAAAGTTCCAGGCCTCCCTCCCTCCCAGTTCCAGTCCCTCCCAGTTCCAGGTCCCCCTCCCTCCCTTTGAGTTCCAGGCCCCCCTCCCTCCCTCTCTTCCGTCTCTATATCCTTTCCCTCCCCCTCCCTCCGATTTCCAGGGTTGTCGTCCCTCCCCCTTCCTCCCTCCCTTACAGTTCCAGGCCCCCTCCCTTCGAATTTAAAAAATCATCTTGACTTACCTCGTCGGGGTTACGGCGGCCGGCAGCAGCGGTAAGAGGCGTGCAGGCTCGGCCTGTTCTCTCTCTCTCTCAGCTCTGGTCCTGCCCTCATTTCCAGTTTCCCCAAGGGTGGGACCAGAGCTGAGAGAGAGAGAGAAGGGCCGAGCCTGCACGCCTCTTATTGCTGCTGCCGGCCGCTGTAAGCCCGATGAGGTAAGTGAAGATGATTTTTAAAATTTGAAGGGAGGGGGCCTGGAACTGGAAGGGAGGGACGACGACCCTGGAACTGTGAGGGAGGACCCTGATACTGGGACGGACGGATGGACGACGATCCTTGAACTCGGAGGGAGGGAGGAAGCGAACTCCCAATGAGGGAATATTAAGGGATGCTCGAGCACCCACAGTACCCACGGACTCGGCGCCTATGAGCGGCAATACGACTCTGGCTGAGGCGAGGGCGCACGTGCCGAGAGGGCTCTGCATTCCCTCTCTGGCATGCGTGCCATAGGTTCGCCATCACTGGCCTTGGAGTTTGTGTTTGAACGTTCTAAGGCAGACCAGGCGGTTAGGGGTACCTGGGTACATCTGCGAACTTCTGCTGGATTGGTGGCTTGCACAGTACGTTGTGCTGTGGCTTATGTCTAGATACGTCCGCCTGGTGGTTTACTTTGGCTGGTATATGAGAACTGGAGTCCTTTGACTCATTTTCAGTTTGCTGCTGTTTTACGGGTGGATCTTCGTTATTGGGTTTTGAGCCTTTCCATTTTGGGACTTACTCATTTCGTATTGGGATGGCTTCATCTGCTGCACAGTGAGGGGGGGCGGGTTTGCCCTTATGTTATTCACCATTTGAGGTGCTGTCATTCCCACCATTATTTGGGTTACATGCAATGTTCTATTGATTCTATGCTTGTTAATTTATTTTCTGAGTTTCTTTTTCAGAGTTTTTTCTTCCTGATTTCTGCGTTTGGCTCTTGGTACATTCACATGTATTCTGGGCCCAGAAGGGGGCAGTTGAGTCCTAGTGGGGAGTGAACTTTGGCTTCACAGAACAAGGCATTCAAATTCACTGGCTGAGGATTTGTGGGATGCTGTGGGATCAGCTGATGCCTAGTTCATTTAGGGGGAATGACTTATGCAGGGTGAAAGGGATTGATTTAATTCATTATATGAACCAGGATGTGGCTTTTCCTTCTGCATGTTTAGTGTGGTCTTGTATCCTCCCTCATTTGGTGTGTGGAAGGAGGCGAGGAAAGTAGCAGCTACTGAACACCTTCAAAATCATGTGATTTCTGAGGTACCGCTTATTGTGGGTTTAGGGGGTTTGGTTCATACCCACAAATTGATTTCTGCTAATGGTCCTGATCGGTCAGATGGAATCCACTTCTCTGAAAATGGGCAGGATATTTTCATTAGCAGTATTCATGATATTTGGAGCATTTGGGGGGTAGGGGCTCAGTGAGCGATTTCTGGGTTCTCCTTGGGACGTCCTATGTCCAGATCACTGCATGGATCAAGTTCTTCTTTTCCATTATCCTCCAGAGCGAGTGGGGAAGGAGGCAATTTTTGTTTCCATTTCAGTGCAGGGCATTGTCATTGAACAGGATGTCATTACTGACATGGTTGTAGCCACTGTGGAGGTTCACACCCAGCTTTCAGATGTTTCCATTCCAGACAGAGAGGTTATGGACAATTTGGCAAGGGTGGAGGGACACGGGTGGGCTCAGTGTTTGATGAAGGCACTTTCACCCATTAAGTTGTTTGCATGGCATTTATGTTTGCATGTGTTTCCTGATTGTACATCCACTCAGTTAGTTTGGGATAGGGTTTCTTTTTGGCTTTGTCATTCCCTTTCCTGTCTCTCATTTGACTCATGTTTGTTGGAATTCTACTACTAAACATTTCTAGAGCGCTATTAGTGTTATGCAGCGCTGTACAGTTTAACAAAGAAGGACAGTCCCTTGCTCAATGGAGCTTACAATCTAATGGACGAAATGTCAAGTTGGGGCAGTCTAGATTTTTTGAATAGAGGTATGGTTGTTAGGTGCTGAAGGCAACATTGAAGAGGTGGGCTTTGAGCAAGGATTTGAAGATGGGCAGGGAGGGGGCCTGGCAAATGGGCTCAGGGAGTTTATTCCAAGCATGGGATGAGGCGAGGCAGAAAGGGCGGAGCCTGGAGTTGTCGGTGGTGGAGAAGGGTACTGAAAGGAGGGATTTGTCTTGAGAGAGGAGGTTATGGGTAGGAACTAGGGGGTGTTGTGGGTAGAAAAGTAGGGAGGGGCTGCAGATCGAGTGCATTTGTAGGTTATTAGGAGAAGCTTGAACTGTATGTGGTACCTAATCGGAAGCCAGTGCAGTGACTTAAGGAGAGGGGTGATATGAGTATATCGGTCCAGGCGGAAGATAAGACGTGCAGCAGAGTTCTGAACGGACTGAAAGGGGGATAGATGGCTAAGTGGGAGGCCAGTGACGAGTAGGTTGCAGTAGTCAAGGCGAGAGGTAATGAGAGAGTGGATGAGAGTTCGGGTGGTGTGCTCAGAGAGGAAAGGGCAAATTTTCCTAATGTTAAAGAGGAAGAAGCAACAGGTCTTGGCTATCTGCTGGATATGCGCAGAGAAGGAGAGGGAGGAGTCGAAGATGACTCTGAGGTTGCGGGCAGATGAGACGGGGAGGATGAGGGTGTTATCAACTGAGATAGAGAGTGGAGGGAGAGGAAAAGTGGGTTTGGGTGGGAAGACAATAAGTTTGGTCTTGGCCGTGTTCAGTTTCAGGTGGCGGTTGGACATCCAGGCAGCAGTGCCGGATAAGCAGGCCGATACCTTGGCCTGCGTTTCCGCAGTGATGTCTGGTGTGGAGAGATAAAGCTGGGTGTCATCGGCATAAAGATGATACTGGAAACCATGAGATGAGATCATTTTTATTATGTTTTTCAAATCATTAGTTTTGTTGTGAATAGTTTTGTTTGAAAACAGGTGGGATATTATACCCTATGAATGAGACAAGATCACAGGCACAAAAAATCTCAGTGTCCTGGTGTTCAGACCTTGGCAAAGACCTTGGTTTCTGAGGGTATTTCCCACTAGTTAGCTATTGCTGTGCAATCTCTTTTCATATGACCCTTTGAGATTGTGTTTGGCTGTTTTTCAGTTTTTTTTGTATTAGATTACCTTAGCAGGATTAACAGTCCATACTGTCTATTGACTTAGTTATCTGACCAAGCACAGATCCCTGAGGAACTCTAACAGAGAGCGGGATGGAAATGGAGGAAGAACCATGAGAATGTACTCTGAAGGTACGGTGGGAGAGATAAGAGGAGAACCAGGAGAAGACAGAGCCCTGGAACCCAAGAGAGGACAGTGTGGCAAGAAGTAAATTGTGATTGACAGTGTCAAAAGTGGCGGATAGGTCGAGGAGGATGAGGATGGAGTAGTGGCCTTTGGATTTGGCAAGGAACAGGTCATTGCAGACTTTAGATAGTGCCGTTTCTCTCGAGGGCGAAAGCTGGATTGAAGCGGATCAAGGATGGCATGAGGAGAGAAAATCAAGGCAACAGCTATGAACAGCGCGTTCAAGTATCTTGGAGAGGAAGGGTAGGAGGGAAATTGGGCAGTAGTTGGAGGGACCTGACTTGGTTCTGCCCCCATTGGGTATTGTATCGAAGAAGGAGCCGAGCAAGTATCATTTGATACATAATTTGTCTTACCCTCCAGGAAACAATGTTAATTCCTTCATTGTTCCAGAGCTTTCTTCAGTCCAATATGCCTCGTTCAATCGGGCAGTGGACATGCTATGCCTCTTGGCTTTTTACCAATGGAATGTTCACCCCCCCCCCCAACAGTGTCTGCTATTTGATTTACAAATGAATGTGTGTGCAGAAGGCAAGAAGGACCATCCCCTGACTCCTGCTGTACAAACTTTTATCTTACAGATGGTTCGGGATTCACAGGGACCTTGAGTCCCTTTGCAGGAGGTTCAGGTGCGTACGCCGCGAGAGCCCTGACATCATCAGGGCAGTGCGACGGCACCTGAGGGCTCGACGTAAGTATTACAAACAGGACACCTGTACTTATTTGTATATGTATTTATTGGATAATGCAAATGTACTGTACAATATCAGGTTCCATGTGCATAATAGGCAACTAGTAAGTCATAACATCTATGTCCCAGATCAAGGCCTCAGGTTGCAGGTGGGGATTTTCGGTGGGCATAAGGTGTTTTGTGTGTGAGGTAGAGGAACTGGTGGGTTTAGGGATTTGTTACTGGTGTTTGTTTTGTAGAGTTTTTCTTAGTGGGTTGTGGGCAGGGTGTTTTGGGGTAGTTGTTCGCAGCTTGGTGAGGCAAACATTTGGGGGTTGGTGAAACTGTTGGGGAGCCATTTTGTAAAGTGGGGAATTGAACAAAAATAATGGATTTTGTGTGCATCACTGCCGCAATTATTTTGCCAAGTCCTGCATTACCACAGACTTCTGGGATTGCATGGGAGGAAGGCTAAGTGTTTGTTGAGGCCAGTTTGGCAATGACTGGCTTCATTTTTGAAGAGAATAGAAAAGCCTCTCTAGGATTTGGGTTTTCTGGTACCTTATGGTGTTTAAATTAATATATTTGTTCATTATGCAAAGTTGTTTATAAAGCTGCGGCCTTTTATGCCAAAGAGGTGTTTTGTTAACTTATTTGTGTGACTGCTATTTGTTTTGCTGATGTTATGCTATGATATTTAGCATGGATAGTGCATTTTCTCTTGCATCAACGCTCGTGAATGATTGAGTGCCATGTTAATAATTTATGAAGACATAAATAAGACAAGTGAGTCGCTGTCTTCATCCATGATGGTGAATTTAGTTTGCCCTGTTGTATTCCATCTAAAGGAGTTTAATGCTATGAGTTTTAGTACAAATAGTGCACCTTCTCATGCTTTACCGCTTAAGAATGATTGAATGCTGTGTTAATAATTTATGAAGACATCTAGTCATAAAAGGGCCCCTGGTGTCACTGTAGGGGTCTCATTTGGCCAATGTCAGTTAAATCGATTGGACTAGGAAGTTACCTTTAGTCATGTAGTTAAAAAATTTAACCATTTTGTACATCAATGACTGAACAGAGTTTGAGAAGTTAAAGTGTTGAAATAATTTATGTGAGAATTTATTTAGTACAGCTGTGGCCCAGTCTTACCTTCCTGCTATAATGGATTTTAGATGTATTTTCCAACTTTGGGAGAAGGGTTAAATTAAAACTGCCTCCTATTATCCAATTGCCTGCCCCCAATGCCAATAGTTGAGTCTCCAACATAGAATAAAAATCTTTTCGATGACGATTATGTGCATACACAAAGACCATGTTATAAACCTCCCCTTAAATATCCAATTTTAGAGCCAAGTACTGACCCTGCAGGTCAGGTACACTGCATAAAATCTAACCTTGAAAATCCTTAAATATCAATATCTCCACCCCTTGGGCTTTTTCTTAGGAAGAGAATCAAAAAAGCAAAATGGATAGGTATGGATAGTTCTTAAGATATAGCATTTTCCTCATCCTTTCTAAAGTGGGTTATCTGAATTAAGCATATGGAAATGGACAACTTGGAAATCTCTTTAAACAGACATTGTTTCTTATATGGGGAATTAAGACCTTTTACATTCATTGTCATCACTTTACTTTCTCCTATTAAGTAAGGAAAAAGCTAAGAGAACCATAAACTGTGATGCAATAACGTTTGAAATAAGTACATATTAGCATCACGGGCATCATCCTGAGAAACATCCTCCTACTCTCCCGCACATCTCCTCTTTCCCTCTGTAAAACCCACTTCCTTCAACCCTTCCCATTCCCCCACCCCACTCATCCCCCTAGCTCAGTTCTCGTCCAGCTAAATTTGATGAATGGAAATAAGAGGAAGGACTCCCCCCCCCCCCCCCCCCCGGCACCTAGTAATATCATTCAATCCAAATCATAACCAGGCACCCTAAACAATACAGGCTCAAACTAATCAGCATAAATTATGCAAAATGTGATCACTATGAAGTAGTATTAAAAAAAACATCAATAGCCCCTGTTGCGACGTGTTCTAATAGGAAATGATCTGAAGGAGCATATAAGGACATGATATGCCATATGATCAACTGTAAATGAATGCCTGTTGGCAGTTCATTTAACCCCTCGCGTCTCCCGTATGGGTTGTTTAGGTTGTCTGCAGGAGGTGGACTTTCCTGGTGTTGACCGTTTGCCATTGTGGCGTTATCTCTTTCATTTTTGGGGCCTCCTCCATGATTTCCTCCGATGATCAGCTTCCCAGGGTCTGCAAGACTTCCTTGTGGACACTCAACAGTTTTTTTCCTTGTACTCCAAAGCTCAGCCTGAAAGGAAATGTCCTTTGATATCATATCTGCTCCTTTCTCAACTTGCCAATAATATCTCTGCAATAATATCTCCTATTATCTCCACTTTCCTAAGCTTCTGTAATCAGATGGCTTGGTTCATCTCATTAGCTGTAAATGACATGGCATCAAGAGGTCTGTGCGCATGCTCGATCTACATATCGGTACGCAGGTCTGTCCACAAGGTCAAGATATCAGCTCTGGCAGCCGCCAAATCTGCTTTCAATTCTTCAAACCATTCCCGGAATTCATCCAACCCAGTAAGTGACACATCTACTTGATCAGCCAAGTCTCCTGCAGTTCCCATACCCAGGTTCTTCACCACCGCTGTGTTTTCACTCTCACGGCATAGCTGGCTGTTTCCTTGCTACACAGATTCCTGCAGATCCAGCACTTGCTTTCTGTACACCATACAGCATAAAGAAGCAACAGTTCAGGAGTAGTTGATCACGACTGTTAGCAACTATAAAGGGGTACTTTTGGTGGTCAATGGAAGATGACATCACTTCTTTCTCAAACATCATTATGAGAAAGATCAAAAGTACCTCCTCATCCAGCAGTCTGTCTGTCGTACATACGTTTATGGATTTACACTTCTTGGTCATTAGCACCTACTCAGGTTTTTCATTCTCTTGCTTCTTTCTTACTATAGTGGTCATTGTTTGCCTGTTTTCTCTTGATTCCTCTGGATGCTGGGTTGAATTCCTTCTGAGGAGCTCCACTCATGTTGGAAGTCTTGCTGCCACTGTAATATTTACAGTGCTGTTATCAGAAATAGGATCTCTTGAATCTTGTGGAAGATGTATACTTTCTCTTCAGGCTTGTGGGGCATAAATTCTCTTCAAACTTTGTGGGATATTTTAGGGTCTTCCGTGGCTGTGTGGGAGATGATTTCTCTGACTCTGAAAGACACTTCAGTTCCTCCTCTGGTTGTGTAGTGTATAACTTTGTTTCCTCTGTATGGTAGGGATATGTCATCTTTGGAACAGAGTAGGCTCTGATGTCATCTGTACTTTGAGTCTGCTGAATATCGCAGGCCCTGGATTGTGGATCTTGCTGTATTTTTTCAAGGCTTGTTTTTAATACTGCATGAAAAGAAAAAGAAGAAGAAAAAGAATTAAGGAAAGAGAATCTAAAAGAAAAGATTCATATTGTAGTCAAAATAGAAAATCCGGACAGGAGACAGAAACATTGAGAAAAAAATACAAAAATCTAGAATATGAATAATGGAAAAGAGAAAACAGTAAAAAGATATTATCAGGACATTTTATAAATCTTTGTGTGATTTTATAATAATCAAATGGATTTAGAAAACCATAAATTGGCAATTTCCTATTCTGTCATATTAGGTCAGGCTTTTATGAAAAAAGAGGGAATTCAAGTGAAATCATTTAAAGAAAAATAATGACAACCAAAAAGAGAAAATGATTAAATAGAAGAGAAAGAAGAACCAGCCTCACTGCCATACTGATCTCACAGTCAATCCCCTAGTACGATCTTCTGCTCCCCAGGTTAGTATTCATAGGCAGCTACGTAGAGGGCATCATGGTCATTGGTTGAGGGAAATGCCTTTTAGCCAGACTGATGTTTGTGGGTTCTAGAAGGGCCCCAGTCAAGGATCATCACTGGAATGACCAAACTAGGCATGTTAAGGAGGTGGGGATAGAAAACAGGAGAAAATCTCTGGGCAGTTTCAAATGAATGCTCATGGTGCCACATCCCAACACTGGCTGCAACTAAGATGAATGTATAAAGGAGCAGGAGGAAACTTCCAGGGTTAAAAAAAAGAAAAGGAATCAGTAAAACATGAGAGAATACAAAAGATTTCAAAATTCAATGTTTCATGTGACAAATGTGTTCTTATTAGCTATTATCCTCCTAATTCTATAAAAGTTGCCATAAACTGCGCACACAATTATGGGCACATATTCAATTTGTGTGCATAATTTAAGTGAATAACAAGCCAATTAATGCCAATAATTGGCTTTTTAACAAGCAATTATTGGCACTAATTAGATTTAATCATTATTTACTTGCATAAATTGGTGTGGAATCCACACAAACATTTTATGTTCAGTCCTAAAATGGGGCAAGGAACAACTTGAAAAACTGAAAGTGGACAAAGCCATTGGCCAGAAGAAATACATCTCAGGATATCAAGGGAGCTCAAAGTTCTGGTAGGTCCTCTTAAAGATTTGTTTCATAAATCCTTGGAGATGAGAGAGGTTCCATAAGACTGGAGAATAGCAGATGTGGTCCTTGTTCATAAAAATGATGACAGAGAAAAAGTGGGAAACTACAGGCCACTCTCCTGCTTATAATCGAAAGAGAAAAACGCCTATATTGTGACCCAAATCGGGAGATAGACATTTATCTCACAAAAACGAATAAAGCGGTATAATCGAAAGCCGAATTTGGACGTTTTCAACTGCACTCTGTCGCGGATGCGGACAAAGTTGATGGGGGCGTGTCGAAGGCGGAACTGGGGCGTGGTTATCTGCCGATCAGAGATGGGCGCCTTTCGCCGATAATGGAAAAAATATGCGCTTTTAGCGAGAATTTAGGGCACTTTTCCTGGACCCTGTTTTTCCACGAATAAGGCCCCAAAAAGTGCCCTAAATGACCAGATAACCACTGGAGGGAATCGGGGATGACCTCCCCTGACTCCCCCAGTGGTCACAAACCCCCTCCCACCACAAAATATGCCGTTTCACAACTGTTTATTTTCACCCTCAAATGTCATACCCACCTCCCTGGCAGCAGTATGCAGGTCACTGGAGCAGTTATTAGGGGGTGCAGTGGACTTCAGGCAGGTGGACCCAGGCCCATCCCCCCCCCCCCACCTGTTACACTTGTGCTGGTAAATGAGAGCCCTCCAAACCGCCCCCCAAACCCACTGTACCCACATGTAGGTGCCCCCCTTCACCCCTTAGGGCTATAGTAATGGTGTAGACTTGTGGGCAGTGGGTTTTGAGGGGGATTTGGGGGGCTCAACACCCAAGGGAAGGGTGCTATGCACCTGGGAGCTGTTTTACCTTGTTTTTTTTTTTGTGAAAGTGCCCCCTAGGGTGCCCGGTTGGTGTCCTGGCATGTGAGGGGGACCAGTGCACTACGAATCCTGGCCCCTCCCATGAATAAATGTCTTGGAGTTATTCGTTTTTGAGCTGGGTGCTTTCGGTTTCCATTATCGCTGAAAAACAAAAACGCCCAGCTCAAAAAAAGATAAACGTCCATGTTTTTCGGAAATACGGTTCGGTCCGCCCCTTCACGGACCCGTTCTCGGAGATAAACGCCCATGGAGATAGACGTTTACGTTCGATTATGCCCCTTTCTGCCTCTCTTTGGTGGTTGGAAAAATAATGGAAGCACTGCTGAAGAACAGTATAATGAAGTTTCTAGAATCCAGCAAGTTGCAAGATTTGAGGAAAAGTGAAGATGCAGGTGTTCTCTGAGGACAGCAGGACATATGTTCTCACATCTGGGTAATGTTATCTGCGGAGCCCCAGTACAGATGCTGCCCAGCGTTCCTTTTCTGGAAGCTTATTGCAGGTCTACTGCACAGGCACATGTCTTCTTGACTGCTCAACTTGCACGGGACCCACAGTTATAAAAAAAGCATAGAGAATATAAGTCATGGGTGTGTGTGTATGGGGGGGGGGGGGGGAGAGTATATGAGAACATATGTCCTGCTTTCCTTGGCAAACATCCAGTACAGGTGAGTAACTTCGGTCAATAAGGACTTGCAAAGGCAAGGCCAATAAGAAGCAGTAATTCTAACAAAAAGAAAAGGAAAATTATGTCTTGCCTGATAATTTTCTTTCCTTTAACTGCAGCAAATAAATCCAGAGACTTGTGGGTTGTGACCATTTACAAGCAGGTGACGAATTACAGGATGGTATGCTCCTTGGTTAGACACTATTTCTCATAACATAGCAGAAGGAATAAAGAGTCATAATAGTTCCTCTTTCTCACAGAGAAGCGGCATGAACAGTAGAAAACAGCTAAATCTTTCAGCTCCAAAATGAGCCATTACCCTAAACTGAGAAATGAACAAACCATGAGAACATAACACTGAAGAAAAGTGGGGTTCTGGATTAATCTACTGTGGTTAAAGGAAAGAAAAGGATTAGGTATGACATAATTTCTCTTTCCTTAGCACGCTGCAACCAGCTAACACAAACAGGGGCAGGGAAAAGGAATCCCTAAACAGAAACACAGATCAAAGCCAGAGCACAGAGCAAGTTCTGACTAAGACCTGCACGGCTTCCTACTAGTCACAAGGAAATATAACACCAAAGCAGGAAGGGCAGGAGGAAGCAGGCTAAAGTACCCCCCCCCCCCCCCCCCCGACGTCAGTCAGACCCTGCCAGCCAATCAGGAGTGAAGTCCACCCCCCTTCCCCTGCCAAACCGGCAGAATCATAACATCACCCCCCTACCCCGGGCACAAGGTTTAGGTTTATGAGGGAAGAGGCGATGGAACCGTCTGGTCAAGACCGGAGCGTGTACATGAGCAGCATCATCCCAGGAGTTGTCTGGCAGTCCATATCCCTTCCACGCAATGAGATACTGAAGATGTCCCCGGAAGCGCCGCGCATCCAAGACGTCCCGGACCTCATACTTCCCCTGGGAGGCAGATACCGCTTGGCTAGTAGGCAAAGCGGGCAAGGCACCTCTTCTCAGAACCACTGGCTTGAGCAGGGACACATGAAACGTGTTATGTACCTGTAACGTAGATGGTAACTTCAGCTGATAGCATACACAGTTCACTTGTCTCACAATGGGATACGGACCCACAAATCAAAGCGGGAGGATGATATCTTCAGACGAAGATTATGAGTGGACAGCCATACCAAGTCGCCCACTCTTCGATACTTATCCACTTGGCGTTTCATACGAGCATAGGTCACCCGAAGAGCCTTCTGCACGGACAACCAAATTGCTTGGAGAGAAGTCACCGCTTCGGCCGCTGCTGGGACATCCGAGTTGGTTTTCAAAGGGGATGGTATCCGAGGATGTCTTCCATACACAATATAAAAGGGCGAAGCGCCAGTGGCCGAGCTCACCCGGTAGTTATGAGCGAACTCGGCCCAAGGAAGCAGCTGACTCCAGTCATTGTGGTGCTCATTGACATACAACCTCAGGAACTGCCTCAGGCATTGATTAATGCATTCTGTTTGGCCGTTAGACTATGGGTGATATTCCGACGAAAAGTTCAAATTCACATCCAGGGCTCGATTCAGGACTCGCCAGAACTTAGAGACAAATTGTACTCCACGATCCGAGGTAATGGATTCCGGCAGGCCATGGAGACGGAAAATAGAGTGGAAGAAATATTGTGCCAGCTTCACCGCCAAAGGCAGGTTAGGCATGGGTACGAAGTGGGCCATTTTAGAGAACCGGTCCACCACTACCCAAACCACTGTATGCCCATCTGAATTAGGAAGATCCGTAACAAAGTCCATGGCAATATGGGTCCACGGTCTCTCAGGTACCGGTAAAGGCATCAGCAACCCCTGGGGTCTCCGCCGGTCGGCTTTATGCTGAACCCACTCCGGACACGCGGCCACAAACTCCTGCACATCCCAATCAAGTGAGGGCCACCAATACTGCTGGGATATAAACCGCTTGATCCCCAGGATCCTGGGATGCCCCGCCATTCAAGAGGCATGCCCCCATTGGAGCGTCCTTTCTCTCAGCCGGGGTGGCACAAAAGTCATCCCTGCAGGTACTGCTAGTGTCATAGCGGGCACAATGGCGTCAGGTTTAATTACATACTGTAGGGGTTCCTCCTCCAGGTCAGCCTCCATGGACCTGGAGAGGGCGTCTGCCTTGGTGTTCTTCTCCGCCGGATGGTAGGTCAGGGTGAAGTCAAAGCGGGAGAAGAACAGTGCCCACTGGGCCTGGCGAGGATTCAGCCTTCTCGCTTCCCGTAAGTAGGTCAAATTGTTATGGCCTGTGAATACCGTAAGGGCTCCTGTGCCCCTTCTAGCAGGTGACGCCATTCTTCCAAAGCCAATTTAATGGCCAACAGCTCCTGGTCCCCGATGGCATAATTCTTCTCAGCGGGGGTATAGTTCTTAGAAAAGAAGGCACACGGGAGAAGTTTCCCACTGGAGTGGGCCTGCGACAGCACTGCTCCTACGCCAACCGATGATGCGTTCACTTCCATGAAAAATTTACTTGCCAGGTTGGGATGGTGTAACACTGGTGCTCCGACAAAAGCCTGCTTAAGGTTTTCAAAGGCCCTACACGCCTCAGGAAACCAGTTGCGGGTGTCAGCATTCTTCTTGGTCAAGGCAGTAAGGGTAGCAGTCAGAGATAAGTAGTTCCATGTTATGATTGTGGTCAGAACCCCTCTCAAACTTACCTTTTTCCTGTGGGTCAGCTTCTTAGCTGGCTTCTGTTTCTTTTGTCTGTCCTTTCAGAGCTAGCTCTCTCTCTCTCTATGCTGGCAGCTTCCAGCAGCATGACTCTAATTGTTTCACTTTACTACAGCTGTGTGTGTGGACTGAGTTAGCTCTACCTCTCTTTGGGTGTACTGGCTTCAAGAGCTTCACGGTGCTGCATTGGTGTGGGTTGGGCCTCTCGGGGTTTCAGTGTGCTGTCTGCCTGGCTCTAGGGAGTGTGACATCATCTGGGAGGGCCTTGATAAGGAAGTGGTGTTCTTCCCTTCAGGGCCTTTGCAACGGTGCGTTTGCTTTAAGTAGGGTGGTGCAGTGTGCACTTCTGACTTTGTGTCTAGTTTCCCTGCTTGCTTTTGCTAAAGGTCCAGGTTGGTGTTAGTGCAGTGTGCACTTTGATTCGTGTTTAGCTTCCCTGCTTGTTTCCTTGTGGCTCCCCTGCTCCCCTGTTAGTTTCTGTTACTAGCACTTCTGTAGGTTTAGTGCTTGGTTAGTTTAGTGCTGTGGGGCACAGCTGTAGCTTGGTGTTTAGGAAGCACCTTTGCTAGTTTTTGTGTTTTTTTTCCTTGTTTTTCCCTTGTGGCTCCCCGGTGTCCCTTTTAGTGCTAGGAGCACTTCTGGTTGTTTGGTGCATAGGAGCACCTTAGTTAGCTAAGAGTTGTAGAGCACTGCTTGTAGCTTGGTGCTTAGTAGCACCTGTGTTAGCTTTGTGTTTAGTTCCCTGCTCTGTTAGTTTAGGGCTTAGGAAGTCCCTTTGTTGAGCAGAGCTTAGGAGCTCCTGTTAGTTTAGGGCTTAGGAAGTCCCTTTGTTGAGCAGGGCTTAGGAGCTCCTGTTAGTTTAGGGCTTAGGAAGTCCCTTTGTTGTGCAGGGCTTAGGAGCACCCCTGGTAGGATAGGGCTTAGATTTGTCAGTTTAAGATTTAGGAGCACTTCAGTTAGTTGAGTACTTGGAGCACTCCTGCTTCAGCTTGTTCTAGTCCTGGTCCCTGTGTCGTCCAGTATCCGGTAAGTCCTGCCGGCCACTCAAACCCAGGGGCTCAACCCTTGGGGGGCAGTGGCTAAGTGCAGGTGAAGCTGTACGCTCCAGTCCAGTGTGCTCCAGTCCAGTGTTCCAGTCCTGTGTTCTCCAGTCCAGGGGATTCCAGTCCAGTGTTCCAGTCCTGTGTCCTCCAGTCCGGGGGATTCCAGTCCGTGTGTTCTGGCTCACTGGGCGGTGCCTGCAGTCCCTGCCGGTGCCGGTGTGCTTGACCAGCGTTGGTTGGTGGGTTTTGCCTGCTGCTGTCGCTCCTCATCAGCAGCCCAAGGGCTCACGTTTGCTCCAGAGCCCGGCCCCGCGGGCTCTGAACCTGAGAACCTGACATTCCAAATGAACTGCCTGTAATAGTTTGCGAAACCTAAGAAGCACTGGAGAGCCTTGCGCCCGGTGGGCTGCTGCCAGTGCAGAATGGCAGTCAACTTATTGGGATCCATATGCAGCCCGTGGTCCGAAATGATGTAGCCCAGGAAGAGCAGTTCAGAGCGATGGAACTCACATTTCTCCAGCTTCACATAGAGGTGGTTCTCCCTCAACCATTGCAGTACCACCTTCACATGTTCCAGGTGCTTTTCCTCAGTTCTTGAAAAAATTAAGATGTCATCCAGGTAAACCATCACAAACTTATACAAGTGATCTCTGAAGATATCATTCATGAAGGCCTGGAAGACAGCTGGGGCATTGGCTAGGCCGAACGACATTACTAGGTATTCGTAATGCTCATCACGAGTGTTGAACGCCGTCTTCCACTCATCTCCCTCCTTGATCCGCACGATCAAGGAGGCCCCCCTGAGATCGAGCTTGGAGAAAATCTGGTCCCCCTGGAGGTGATCAAACATCTCAGAAATCAAGGGTAGGGGGTATTTGTCCTTCCGGGTGATAGCGTTAAGTCCTCTCTAATCAATGCAGGGACGCAACCCCCCCGTCTTTCTTTTCTACAAAGAAAAATCCAGCACCCACTGGCGATTTAGATAGACGAATAAACCCCCAAGCTAGGTTTTCTCAGATATAATGAGGCATGGCTTCCGTCTCCGGACGAGACAGGGGGTATACTCGGCCCCGAGGGGGTTTGGCACCTGGTAGCAGCTCTATGGCGCAATCATAGGAGCGGTGGGGAGGCAGAATCTCTGCTTGCTGCTTGGAAAAGACATCTCCAAAGGATTTATATGGCCCAGGTAACATCACATTGGCTTGATCCAGAGGAAGTGTCACAGAGGCTGGTGCAACCTTGTCCAAACATGCTTTCTGGCAGCCCGGGCCCCACGCCGCCAATTCACCCCAGGCCCAATCAATGCAGGGGTTGTGCCGGCAAAGCCAGGGTAATCCCAGAATGATGGACTCAGTGGCCGACGGTAGGACGTAGAAGGAGATAACTTCCTTGTGTAAGACTCCTACCCGTATTGTTATAGGCACGGTCCTGGAGCGTAAGACTCCCCGGACCAGTCCCAAAGCCGCTGAAACAGTGATGGACTGGGGTAACGCCTCAGTGGAAATTTGATGAACCCGCACCAGGTCTGCACTAATAAAGTTGCCTCCTGCACCCGAGTCAACTAATGCCTCAAAACAAGGGATATCCTTAATCACCAGCAAAACGGGCACCAAAACTTGCGTTCAAGGGGAGACGGACTTCAGCCCTGACCCTGCCTCCCTAGCAGGTATCAGGGCTGCTGGTTTCCCGATTTCTCTCTCTTCGGGCAATCACGGACAAAGTGCCCCTTCACTCCACAATGCAGGCACAGTCCCTTAGAGCGTCTCCGCTGTCTCTCTTGGGCTGTTCGGTCCACTTGCATAGGTTCGGACCCATCTTGCCCTCCCGGCGACTGGAAGGCCGGGTTCTTGGGTGAACTCTTTGAGCTAGCCCCTCCAATCTGCTGACTGACGCGACGTTCACAGGCTCGTTCCCTGAAACGGATATCCACCTGGGTACAGAGGCGGATGAGGTCATTCAGATCTGAGGGCAGCTCCTGACCTGTGAATTCGTCCTTAATGTTGGCCGATACCCCATGCCAGAATACCGCAGTAAGGCTTGGATAATCTCAACCTAGCTCTGCGGCAAAGGTACGAAATTGGATGGCGTACTCGCTCAGAGAGAGTTGACCCTGATGTAGGTTCAACAGCTGAGTAGCCGCCGAGGAGGGCTTCCCGGGTTCCTCGAAAATTAGCCTAAATTGCTTCAGAAACTCTGCCAAGTTATCCAGGAGGGGATCCCTCTTCTCCCATAATGGAGATGCCCAGGCCACAGCGGGTCCCGCCAGTAGGGAGATAATATAGGCCACCTTCGCCAGATCCGAAGGAAAATCCCGGGCCTGCAACTTGAAAACAATTTCGCATTGATTGAGGAAGCCCCAGCAGGTCTTACTATCGCCCTCGTATCGAGGAGGCTGAGCCACCCGAATGCCTCGGCCACATGCGAGGGAACCCGATGGGGTACGAGCTGACAGGCCCTCCGCAGCCCCAGTGACGGTCAGCGAGTCCACGCGCTGACTCAGCGCGTTCATGACTCCTGATACCTGTTGTGGCTGAGCATGCAGTTGCTGGAGCAGCTGCATAGGAGATGGATCGGTCGAGCTCATGGCTTTGAAGTTCTGTAATCCGTTGGGTCGGTCGTGAGCTCTTGAGCCCTGGCCGAGGCCAGCAGAGTGCTGACCAAGGCCAAGGGGAGACCGACCCACCACTGCATACCCCAGCTACGCAATACCCCTAACCTACCCTCCCCCGCAGCACCTCAGGAAGAAAGGGAAATAGGCATACAGGCGGGCCTCGTGACCGAACTGGAACCCAGGCGCTCAGAGCCACTCGTGTGGGCCTCACGGCCGAACTGGAACCCAGACACACACAGGAAGGGGTGAAAGAGACCCCCCAGGACCCCAAGGTGCCAGCCACGCGCTGAACACCAGCCACAAGGCAAAGGGAGCAACAAAGGAACCAGAGCGGGGCCACACCCTCCCAGGGGACCAGCACAGGACAGGGGAACTAAATACAGGAAGCCTCTACAAGCCAGAGACAGGAGCAGCAAACAAAAGAAAAACCCTGGCCCCAGCCAAAAGCCATGGAAAAGACACAACAGAAGAGAAAGGAAATCTCTGACAGAACACCCAGAAGACAGAGGCAGAGCCACAGCACACAAAGGGTTAAACTTACTGAGCTAGCAGGCAGGCACACCAGGGGAGGGAGATCCTGAAAAAACAAACAGAAAGAAAGCTCAGCCCTCGCTGAACAAACACACAGCTGGCTTCCCACTGAGAACTGCACACAGAGAGGGAGAGCCCAGCTGGAGGCAGTGAGCTGATTACAGTTCCAAACACACAGGCTGCAACCAGCTAACACAAACAGGGGCAGGGAAAAGGAATCCTTAAACAGAAACACAGATCAAAGCCAGAGCACAGAGCACATTCTGACTAAGACCTGCAAGGCTTCCTACTAGTCACAAGGAAATATAATGCCAAAGCAGGAAGGGCAGGAGGAAGCAGGCTAAAGTACCCCCCCTGACGTCAGTCAGACCCTGCCAGCCAATCAGGAGTGAAGTCCACCCCCCTTCCCCTGCCAAACCGGCAGAATCATAACAATTCTTAAATGATGTGCAGGATGGGATATTGGGGTCTTCTTGACCTGCTCCTGTCCCTGGTCCAGCTCCCCATTCTGCTGGCCACAGCCGCACAACATGGTTGATCCTAACAGTCGCTACCAGATTACAGTCTCGGGACCAAACCTAGTTGAGCTCAGAGCTTTGTTCCACAACCCCCAGTCGCACTTAGTGCCACTTTGTGCGGCTTTGGCTCGGTCCTGCAGGGCCTTGCCTGAGGGGTGCAGGTCCCTATTCCCCCACTCCTCTTCTCTTGCCTGTTTACACTGTTTGGGAATATTCCCCATAGGCTCCCCTGCAGCTCCCAGGCTTTCCAAAACTGCTCCTTTTGGCAGCACATACATCAAATAACAGAACTGCCAAGGGGGCCCCATCTTTGAAAGGGAGGTTTAAGCCATGCCCCCAGATCTGCCCCACTCTTATTAACGCCATTTCCTTCTGCCAATGGAAGAGGATGCTTCTTAGCACAGTGGTGTATCTACAATACAGTGAACACCCCCCCCAGGAGAAAAATTAAATTCCATTTTTCCCAAGATACTACGGATTGGGGTGGACCCTTTCAGAGCTCCAATAAACAACCCTGCCAAAAGCAATCATATTCCAGACCTATACAGACAATCTATCATAGCAATAGAAACTGAATTGCAAAATATCAGATATGCACATTTCCCAAAGCTGACACCTTATAATTAATAAATTTAGAAAAAAAATAATTTTTCTACCTTTGCTGTTGGTCCAAGTGTCTCTTTTCTGCTTTTCTATTTTTTCTTAACTCTCTTCCAAGCTCTTGTCCTTTCCATCAACAGGCAGGGAGGCACTCGCTGTCTTTCTTTGGCAACAGAAGCGTGCCTTCTATTTCACTGGATGGAAAGGCATTTGCAGCAGTTTTCAGCTGCCCACCTAGTGGAAACTCAAAATGGGAAAGCGAGTTTCTGCAGCAGGACCTCCCTGGACCCAACAGAATGGGAGCTGGTGCTGGACACCTTCCACCTGGTAACTTGAAGGTGCAGCTCCCTAATAGATCTCATGGTGAACATCACATTGTCAGAGTTTCCAGGTTTTTCGGCAGAAAACGGAAAGTCGGTTCAGATAGTAGAGCTGCTCTTCTTCAGCCTTGGCTGGAGTCAGCCCTGCTTTGTGTTCCTGCCGTCATTGTGGGTTGGTCATTGATTTGCTCCGGATTGGCCCAGGAGACCGGTGTATGTGGGCTTGATTCGTTGTCTAGTGGGAAACCGTTTGTCTTCCTCTGAGTCACGGACTGCTCCATTAGGGTCCCATTCGGATGGAGGATCCCTCCTGCTTTGGTCCATAGCCTGGCTCTTGAGAAGCCAAAATGGAGAAGGAAAGGATATGCTAGCAATATCACTGCAACTTTACTTATGAGGAAAAAACACTCAACTTTAGCTGTGAATGCTTGTGTCTGGTGAATTTTGAAGCATGATGCCCTGAATGGGTGCCTCTGTTTCGGGCCTCATTGCCACACATATTTTTTTTTTTTGTTACATTCATGGCAGGCTCAAAGTGACTTACAGGTACTTATTTGTACCTGGGGCAATGGAGGGTTAAGTGACTTGCCCAGAGTCACAAGGAGCTGCCTGTGCCTAAAGTGGGAATTGAACTCAGTTCCCCAGGACCAAAGTCCACCACCCTAACCACTAGGCTACTCCTCCACTCTGTCTTGAAGGATGATCTTTGCAAGGTCTCGCCTATAACTCTTTAAGGTTTAGGTGGTGGCTCATTCCTGTTACTGAGATTAGATTCTGGATTCCTCATTCTTTTCTCATAAAGATGGGGTTCATTTCTTGAAAGGGGCTCATTGTCTTAGGCCTTCTCTTCATTGTCCTTGTCCTGAGTGGAACCTTAGGATGGTCTTGCGGGCTCTTAAAAAAAAAAAAGGCTCCCTTTGAAGTAGGCTACTTCGAAAGATCTTCCGTTTAAATCTATCCATTTAGTAGCTGTTGCCTCAGTTCATAGAGTTTGAGCTACAGGCACGGTCAGACAGAGATCTGTTCCTTCCTATTGTCGGATTCAAGAGTGACTATTTGTACCTTTCCTTCTTGTCTTCCTAGGGTGGTTTTGGCTTTTCATCTTAGGCAGCCTCTTTTTATGCTCTCTATTAAGGAAAGAGATTCCTGGTTTTCTTCTTATCTCTCCCAGCATACATTTCGTATATACTCTGGTGGATCCTCCTCTACTTCTATCCCACTGTCAGTTGGTGTACCTCAGGGATCTGTCCTGGGACCTCTTCTTTTCTCCATCTATATCTCATCCCATGGTTTTTAGTATCATCTTTATGCTGATGATTTCCAGATCTACCTCTCCACACCAGAAATCTCAGCCGAAATCCAGGCCGAAGTATCAGCCTGCCTGTCTGACATTGCTGCCTGGATGTCTCAGCGCCATTTGAAACTAAACATGACCAAGACTGAGCTTCTTATCTTTCCCCCTAAACCAACCTCTCCTCCTCCCCCACTCTCTATTTCTGTGGATAACACTCTCATCCTTCCTGTCTCATCAGCTTGTAAGCTTGGGGTCATCTTCGACTCCTCCCTCTCCTTCACTGCACATATTCAGCACACTGCTAAAACCTGTCATTTCTTTCTCTATAATATCACCACAATTCGCCCTTTCCTTTCTGAGCACACTACCAGAACCCTCATCCACACTCTTATCACCTCTCACTTAGACTATTGCAACTTGCTTCTCACAGGTCTCCCACTTAGCCATCTCTCTCCTCTTCAATCTGTTCAAAATTCTGCTGCACGACTAATATTCTGCCAGTGTCGTTATGCTCATATTAGCCCTCTCCTCAAGTCACTTCACTGGCTTCCTATCTGTTTCTGCATACAGTTCAAACTCCTCTTATTGACCTATAAGTGCATTCACTCTGCAGCTCCTCAGTACCTCTCCACTCTCATCTCTCCCTACATTCCTCCCCGGGAACTCCGTTCACTGGGTAAATCTCTCTTATCTGCACCCTTCTTCTCCACTGCTAACTCCAGACTCCGTTCCTTTTATCTTGCTGCATCATATGCCTGGAATAGACTTCCTGAGCCGGTACATCAAGCTCCATCTCTGGCCGTCTTCAAATCTAAGCTAAAAGCCCACCTTTTGGTGCTGCTTTTAACTCCTAACCCTTATTCACTTGTATTTAATCATCCTCACTTTAATATTCCCTTATCTCTTGTTTGTACTGTTTGCTTGTCCTAATCTATCGAGCAGGGACTGTCTCTTCATGTTCAAGTGTACAGCGCTGCGTACGTCTAGTAGCGCTATAGAAATGATAAGTAGTAGTAGTAGTATTGCAGGTTGGATTTTCACTTGCTTTTTTGTCTTGATGTTCATCGATTGCGTCTCCAGTATTTGCAAGTTACCAATGTTTTCAGGTGATCTGATCATCTTTTTGTTCTGTTTTTAGGCTCGAATCTGGGTCATGCAGCATCTAAGGTGCCTATTTCTTGCTGGATTAAGGAGGCGATTGTCTCTGCATACCTTCTTTCCAGCAAGCAGCTGCCGGCTTCTCTTTGAGCATATTCTGCTAGGCCCTAGCTACTTTTTGGTGGAGGAGTGGCCTAGTGGTTAGGGTGGTGGACTTTGGTCCCAGGGAACTGAGGAACTGAGTTCAATTCCCACTTCAGGCACAGGCAGCTCCTTGTGACTCTGGGCAAGTCCACTACGGGTGCTGTGTAGGTTCAATCCAAGCAAGCAAGTCTGGCAGCCCAGAAGATCCGGACCGGACTAGGCTGAAATCTGGAATGGGTGACGGTCCACAGCAGCCACCGGTTCTGGCCACCAGAGGGCGAGGTGAGCACAGATGTGACACAGGCTCAATGTGGCTTACATATTGTATACAGGTACTTTATTTGTACCTGGGGCAATGGAGAGTTAAATGACTTGCCGAAAAACCTGGAAACTCTGACAATGTGATGTTCACCATGAGATCTATTAGGGAGCTGCACCTTCAAGTTACCAGGTGGAAGGTGTCCAGCACCAGCTCCCATTCTGTTGGGTCCAGGGAGGTCCTGCTGCAGAAACTCGCTTTCCCATTTTGAGTTTCCACTAGGTGGGCAGCTGAAAACTGCTGCAAATGCCTTTCCATCCAGTGAAATAGAAGGCACGCTTCTGTTGCCAGAGGAAGACAGCGAGTGCCTCGCTGCCTGTTGATGGAAAGGACAAGAGCTTGGAAGAGAGTTAAGAAAAAATAGAAAAGCAGAAAAGAGACACTTGGACCAACAGCAAAGGTAGAAAAATTATTTTTTTTTCCTAAATTTATTAATTATAAGGTGTCAGCTTTGGGAAATGTGCATATCTGATATTTTGCATTTCAGTTTCTATTGCTATGATAGATTGTCTGTATAGGTCTGGAATATGTTTGCTTTTGGCAGGGTTGTTTATTGGAGCTCTGAAAGGGTCCCCCCCCAATCCGTAGTATCTTGGGAAAAATGGAATTTAATTTTTCTCCTGGGGGGGGGGGGGGGTGTTCACTGTATTGTAGATACACCACTGTGCTAAGAAGCATCCTCTTCCATTGGCAGAAGGAAATGGCGTTAATAAGAGTGGGGCGGATCTGGGAGCATGGCTTAAACCTCCCTTTCAAAGATGGGGCCCCCTTGGCAATTCTGTTATTTGATGTATGTGCTGCCAAAAGGAGCAGTTTTGGAAAGCCTGGGAGCTGCAGGGGAGCCTATGGGGAATATTCCCAAACAGTGTAAACAGGCAAGAGAAGAGGAGTGGGGGAATAGGGACCTGCACCCCTCAGGCAAGGCCCTGCAGGACCAAGCCAAAGCTGCACAAAGTGGCACTAGTGCGACTGGGGGCTGTGGAGCAAAGCTCTGAGCTCAACTAGGTTTGGTCCCGAGACTGTAATCTGGTAGCGACTGTTAGGATCGACCATGCTGTGCGGTTGTGGCCGGCAGAATGGGGGAGATGGACCAGGGACAGGAGCAGGTCAAGAAGACCCCGATATCCCATCCTGCACATCATTTAAGAATTATGATTCTGCCGGTTTGGCAGGGGAAGGGGGTGGACTTCACTCCTGATTGGCTGGCAGGGTCTGACTGACATCAGGGGGGGGTACTTTAGCCTGCTTCCATCTGCCCTTCCTGCTTTGGCATTATATTTCCTTGTGACTAGTAGGAAGCCTTGCAGGTCTTAGTCAGAATGTGCTCTGTGCTCTGGCTTTGATCTGTGTTTCTGTTTAGGGATTCCTTTTCCCTGCCCCTGTTTGTGTTAGCTGGTTGCAGCGTGTGTGTTTGGAGCTGTAATCAGCTCACTGCCTCCAGCTGGGCTCTCCCTCTCTGTGTGCAGTTCTCAGTGGGAAGCCAGCTGTGTGTTTGTTCAGCGGGAAGGGGGGGGGGGGCTGAGCTTTCTTTCTGTTTGTTTTTTCAGGATCTCCCTCCCCTGGTGTGCCTGCCTGCTAGCTCAGTAAGTTTAACCCTTTGTGTGCTGTGGCTCTGCCTCTGTCTTCTGGGTGTTCTGTCAGAGATTTCCTTTCTCTTCTGTTGTGTCTTTTCCATGGCTTTTGGCTGGGGCCAGGGTTTTTCTTTTGTTTGCTGCTTCTGTCTCTGGCTTGTAGAGGCTTCCTGTATTTAGTTCCCCTGTCCTGTGCTGGTCCCCTGGGAGGGTGTGGCCCCGCTCTGGTTCCTTTGTTGCTCCCTTTGCCCTGTGGCTGGTGTTCAGCGCGTGGCTGGCACCTTGGGGTCCCGAGGGAACTCCTGGGTCTCTTTCACCCCTCCATGTGTGTGTCTGGGTTCCAGTTCGGCCGTGAGGCCCGCACGAGTGGCTCTGAGCGCCTGGGTTCCAGTTCGGTCGCGAGGCCCGCCTGTATGCCTATTTCCCTTTCTTCCTGAGGTGCTGCAGGGGAGGGTAGGTTAGGGGTATTGCGTAGCTGGGGTGTGCAGTGGTGGGTCGGTCTCCCCTTGGCCTTGGTCGGCACTCTGCTGGCCTCGGCCAGGGCTCAAGGGCTCACGACCGACCCAACGGATTACAGAACTTCAAAGCCATGAGCTCGACCAATCCATCTCCTATGCAGCTGCTCCAGCAACTGCATGCTCAGCCACAACAGGTATCAGGAGTCATGAACGCGCTGAGTCAGCGCGTGGACTCGCTGACCGTCACTGGGGCTGCGGAGGGCCTGTCGGCTCGTACCCCACCGGGTTCCCTCGCATGCGGCCGAGGCATTCGGGTGGCTCAGCCTCCTCGATACGAGGGCGATAGTAAGACCTACTGGGGCTTCCTCAATCAATGCCAAATTGTTTTCAAGTTGCAGGCCCGGGATTTTCCTTCGGATCTGGCGAAGGTGACATATATTATCTCCCTACTGATGGGACCCGCTGTGGCCTGGGCATCTCCATTATGGGAGAAGAGGGATCCCCTCCTGGATAACTTGGCAGAGTTTCTGAAGCAATTTAGGCTAATTTTCGAGGAACCCGGGAAGCCCTCCTCGGTGGCTACTCAGCTGTTGAACCTACATCAGGGTCAACTCTCTCTGAGCGAGTACGCCATCCAATTTCGGACCTTTGCCGCAGAGCTAGGTTGGGATTATCCAAGCCTTACTGCGGTATTCTGGCATGGGGTATCGGCCAACATTAAGGACGAACTCACAGGTCAGGAGCTGCCCTCAGATCTGAATGACCTCATCCGCCTCTGTACCCAGGTGGACATCCGTTTCAGGGAACGAGCCTGTGAACGTCGCGTCAGTCAGCAGATTGGAGGGGCTAGCTCGAAGAGTTCGCCCAAGAACCCGGCCTTCCAGTCGCCGGGTGGGCAAGATGGGTCCGAACCTATGCAAGTGGACCAAACGGCCCAAGAGAGACAGCGGAGACACTCTAAGGGACTGTGCCTGCATTGTGGAGTGAAGGGGCACTTTGTCCGTGATTGCCCGAAGAGAGAGAAATCGGGAAACCAGCAGCCCTGATACCTGCTAGGGAGACAGGGTCAGGGCCGAAGTCCGTCTCCCCTGGGACGCAAGTTTTGGTGCCCGTTTTGCTGGTGATTAAGGATACCCCTTGTTTTGAGGCATTAGTAGACTCGGGTGGAGGAGGCAACTTTATTAGTGCAGACTTGGTGCGGGTCCATCAAATTTCCACTGAGGTGTTACCCCAGTCCATCACTGTTTCAGCGGCTTTGGGACTGGTTCGGGGAGTCTTACGCTCCAGGACCGTGCCTATAACGATACGGGTAGGAGTCTTACACAAGGAAGTTATCTCCTTCTATGTCCTACCGTCGGCCACTGAGTCCATCATTCTGGGATTACCCTGGCTTTGCCGGTACAACCCCTGCATTGATTGGGCCTGGGGTGAATTGGCGGCGTGGGGCCCGGGCTGCCAGAAAGCATGTTTGGACAAGGTTGCACCAGCCTCTGTGACACTTCCTCTGGATCAAGCCAATGTGATGTTACCTGGGCCATATAAATCCTTTGGAGATGTCTTTTCCAAGCAGCAAGCAGAGATTCTGCCTCCCCACCATAGAGCTGCTACCAGGCGCCAAACCCCCTCGGGGCCGAGTATACCCCCTGTCTCGTCCGGAGACGGAAGCTATGCCTCAATATATCCGAGAAAACCTAGCTTGGGGGTTTATTCGTCTATCTAAATCGCCAGCGGGTGCTGGATTTTTCTTTGTAGAAAAGAAAGACGGGGGGGGGGGGTTGCGTCCCTGCATTGATTAGAGAGGACTTAACGCTATCACCCGGAAGGACAAATACCCCCTACCCTTGATTTCTGAGATGTTTGACCACCTCCAGGGGGCCCAGATTTTCTCCAAGCTCGATCTCAGGGGGGCCTCCTTGATCGTGTGGATCAAGGAGGGGGATGAGTGGAAGACGGTGTTCAACACTCGCGATGAGCATTACGAATACCTAGTAATGTCGTTCGGCCTAACCAATGCCCCAGCTGTCTTCCAGGCCTTCATGAATGATATCTTCAGAGATCTCTTGTATAAGTTTGTGATGGTTTACCTGGATGACATCTTAATTTTTTTCAAGAACTGAGGAAAAGCACCTGGAACATGTGAAGGTGGTACTGCAATGGTTGAGGGAGAACCACCTCTATGTGAAGCTGGAGAAATGTGAGTTCCATCGCTCTGAACTGCTCTTCCTGGGCTACATCATTTCGGACCACGGGCTGTGTATGGATCCCAATAAGTTGACTGCCATTCTGCACTGGCAGCAGCCCACCGGGCGCAAGGCTCTCCAGCGCTTCTTAGGTTTCGCAAACTATTACAGGCAGTTTATTTGGAATGTCAGGTTCTCAGGTTCAGAGCCCGCGGGGCCGGGCTCTGGAGCAAACGTGAGCCCTTGGGCTGCTGACGAGGAGCGACAGCAGCAGGCAAAACCCACCAACCAACGCTGGTCAAGCACACCGGCACCGGCAGGGACTGCAGGCACCGCCCAGTGAGCCAGAACACACGGACTGGAATCCCCCGGACTGGAGGACACAGGACTGGAACACTGGACTGGAATCCCCTGGACTGGAGAACAGAGGACTGGAGCACACTGGACTGGAGCGTACAGCGTCACCTGCACTTAGCCACTGCCCCCCAAGGGTTGAGCCACTGGGTTTGAGTGGCCGGCAGGACTTACCGGATACCGGATGACACAGGGACCAGGACTAGAACAAGCTGAAGCAGGAGTGCTCCAAGTACTCAACTAACTGAAGTGCTCCTAAATCTTAAACTGACAAACCTAAGCCCTATCCTACCAGGGGTGCTCCTAAGCCCTGCACAACAAAGGGACTTCCTAAGCCCTAAACTAACAGGAGCTCCTAAGCCCTGCTCAACAAAGGGACTTCCTAAGCCCTAAACTAACAGAGCAGGGAACTAAACACAAAGCTAACACAGGTGCTACTAAGCACCAAGCTACAAGCAGTGCTCTACAACTCTTAGCTAACTAAGATGTTCCTATGCACCAAACAACCAGAAGTGCTCCTAGCACTAAAAGGGACACCGGGGAGCCACAAGGGAAAAACAATGAAAAAAAACACAAAAACTAGCAAAGGTGCTTCCTAAACACCAAGCTACAGCTGTGCCCCACAGCACTAAACTAACCAAGCACTAAAGTCAAGTTTTAAAAAATAAACAATATTTATTAATTTTCAAGCAAATAATAATAAAATAATTCCACATTAAAAATGACTCGACACAACGTTGTGTTTCGGCCAGATGGCCTACATCAGGAGTCTATAAACAAAAAATAATAAATAAATACATGAATAAGATGTACATTGAAATAAAGTTCGATGAAAAAGGACATTTAAAATATAGAATATCATAAACTATACCATGTTGATATAAATACTAATATAAATGGTATGTCAAAAGATGATAAAATGATGATAAAAACGCTAGAAAACAGATGTAAGACAATAACCAAAGATCATTACCATGCTAATATAAATGGTATGTCAAAAAATAATAAAATAATGATAAAATGATGATAAACCGAAACATGTTGAGAGGCATAACTTTGAATGCAGAAAACATACATTAAACTAAATGCATGTAAAGGAAACACTTACATAAAATATAAAATGTAAATTATAGGATGACAACACATCCTGCAATTCTAGACTTCCATATCCAGGCTTTGTAAAAACGAGATTTGGATATCCATGCAATATGAATGTCTAAATGCCAATTTTCAGATGTAAATAAGGCCATAATGTCAAAAGAAAATACTTATAGCATTAGTTAATAACATAAAGCAAAATATATAAAATAAGCATATCCACATTTAATAAGAATTAAAAATACATAAAGATATTTACAATAAAACTTTTTGCAACTATCAAACTTTCACTAAATTTGAATTATATAACAAACATTTTCCCTCTAACTAAGGCAGAAAGGAGGGTGCTTAACCAAAAGACTATACCAAGCCCTCACAATAAATAAAAAATACTATCTCAAAATTTGAGCAACTGTAACAGCTATAACCACACTCCAACATCACAACACTAAATCCTACTAAATCTCTCATAGCTCATTGCTGCTCCCAAAGAACTACCTACCAGATAACCCCCCCCCCCCCACTTTAAATTCATCTCTGGGTGTGACCCAGCTCTGGCAGATGCAGCACCGGAGAGGCAGTGTTATGATTGGGGTCTGAACCCCTCTCATACTTACCTCTTTCCTGGGGGTCAGCTTCTTAGCTGGCTTCTGTTTCTTTTCTCTTTCCTTTCTGAGCTGGCTCTGTCTCTCTGTGCTGGCAGCTTCCAGCAGCATGGGGTTAATTGTCTCACTTCACTACAGCTGTGTGTGTGTTGCCTGAGTTGCTCTAACTCTCTTTGGGTGTACTGGCTTCAAGTGTTTCATGGTTTTGCATTGGTGTGGGTTGGGCCTCTCTGGGTCAGTGTGCTTTTGCCTAGGTCTAGGGAGTGTGACATCATCAGGGAGGGCCTTGATAAGGAAGTGGTGTTGTTTCCTTCAGGGCCTTTGCAACAGTTGTGTTTGCTTTAGGTAGGGTGGTGCAGTGTGCACTTCTGACATTGTGTCTAGGGTCCCTGCTTGCTTTTGCTAAGGTCCAGGTTAGTGTTAGTGCAGTGTGCACTGGTGTTTGTGTGTTTGGTCCCCCTGCTTTTCCCTCTTGGTTTTGGAAGCATTGCTGTGTGTAGGGCTTTGGAAGCTCTGTTGTTGATAGAAGTACTTCGGGGTTTGGTGTTGTTAGGAACACTGCAGAGTTTGCTGTTAGAAGTACTTCTGGGATTGTGCTATTGGGAGCATTGCAGTCTTTGCTGTTGGTGTTTGGTGCTTTAGAAGCACTTTTGGCTTATGTGTTAGCTTCCCTCCTTGTGGCTCCCCTATCTTCCCTTTTAGTGCTAGGAGCTCTTCTGGTTGCTTGCCAGAGTAGTGCTTAGGAAGCACCTTGTTAGTTGTATCTAGCTTGCTAGAGCAGTGCTTAGGTAGCTGGTTTAGTTTTGTGTTTAGCTTATTAGTGTAAAGCTCTGCTTGTAGCTTGGTGCTTAGTAGCACCTGTGTTAGCTTTGTATTTAGTACCCTGCTCTGTTAGTTTAGGGCTTAGGAAGTCCCTTTCTTGAGCAGGGCTTAGGAGCTCCTGTTTAGTATAGGGCTTAGGAAGTCCTTTTGTCAGTTTACTGTTAGGAACACTCCTGCTGGTTTAGGGCTTGGGAGCAAGTAGATCAGTTTAGGTTTAGGAGCACTTCTGTTTCCAGTCCTGGTCCCTATGTCATCCGGTATCCAGTAAGTCCTGTCGGCTACTCGAACCCAGGAGCTCAACTCTTGGGGGGTTTAGTAGCTAAGTACAGGTGAAGCTGTTGGACCAGTCCAGTGTGCTCCAGTCCCGTGTTCCGTGTCCTCCAGTCCGGGGGACCAGTCCAGGGTGTTCCAGTCTGGTGTGCTCCAGTCCAGTGTGTTCCGGTCCGGTGTGTGTTCCAGTCCGGGGGATTGCAGTCCAGTGTTCCAGTTCTGTGTCCTCCAGTCCGGGGGATCCAGTCCATGTGTTCCGGCTCACTGGGCGGTGCCTGCAGTCCCTGCCGGTGCCGGTGTGCTTGCCCAGCATTGGTTGGTGGGTTTTGCCTGCTGCTGTCGCTCCTCGTCAGCAGCCCAAGGGCTCACGTTTGCTCCAGAGCCCGGCCCCGCGGGCTCTGAACCTGAGAACCTGACAGGCAGTCCATGCGGACTGGACAACCACAGGCCCTCTTAGTCATGCAGCTGATCCTAGTTTGACTTCAAGCTTTGCTCTTTCTTTCTCACCCTCTGCCTCAATTTATGAGTCAGGCCTTGATAGCAATGGGAATCAGTGGCGTAGCCAGACTTGACATTTTGGGTGGGCCCAGAGCTAATATGGGTGGTCACTATATATATAGGTATGAGTAGAATAAATTAAAGTGCACTTGGGGGCTCTTTTACTAAGTGGTGGTAGCTGCAAATTGCACCTATTGCCCACGGAAACAGCTGTCCTGCATCAACATAAACCTCTTCCATAAATGTGGGTAGCAGAAGTATAATAAAGTAACCTTCTTTCTAAAGCTTTGCAGCCCCAAACCCCACAATCTAGATCAGTGGCTGGCTGGGACACACCCAACAGATATGTTCATTTAGGCGACACACTGAACACTGCAGTCTGTGACAGAACCAAATAAGAGCCCAAATATTATTTAGTTTAAAAAAAAAAAAGGTTGCAAGGAAAATATAAAACTCTCAATTCAATAATCATTCATTTACACAAATTAATACATTAAAATTTTTCACAAATGTTAACATATCAAAAACCACATGAAGGAAAGTTCAAGAATTCTTAATGATAAACATATGCAAAATCATATTGTCAACATTAAGATTTTTTTTCCACCTACTGTAGCATTCTAGATTATAACTAGAATGTTTCCTCTTACAGCTTTCCATTAAAAAAATGTATTCAAATTCTGGGAGCACCTCAGTAATAGCAACACAAAATTCCTTCACTGTCAGATACTTTGTGAAGCAACACTAAATCCTGCAAAGAAGCTTCTCAGAGCCTATATTACAAACCTTATCACCAATTCTGAACATGAATACCAATAACAGTACCTTTAAAAAGGTAGCAGTGAATATACACAACAGCAATATGTGTCCCATTGGAAAAGCTAGACAAGTCAAACTCCTAGATCCCCCATACAAACTACATGCCATACCAGCAGAATCTCTCACCTCAGTCGCATGCAACCCTCATCAATTACAGAATAAAGGACCAAAAATTTGAAATTGTCCTGTACACGGCATCAGCCCTGCCCTATCCTACCCTTCCCTACCCCCCCAATCCATCTCTATTAGCCCAGAATCAACCATAACCTTCCCTATCCCCCCCCCAATCCCTACCTGTAGCCTGACATCAGTCCTGCCTTACCCTTTACATGTCCCCCATAGTCATAATAACTTAGTAACATATAGTAACATAGTAGATGACGGCAGAAAAAGACCTGCATGGTCCATCCAGTCTGCCCATCTCTCTTGTCCTTCCCAATCTCCCCCCCCCCCCCCCCCCCCCCCACCACACACACACACACACACCCTTAATGCTTACCATCATTAAATATAAAACCTTTTTCTTTTTTACATCCTGGGCAGAGCCTGCCCTCACCCAGAAATCCACCAACATTAAACATAAAACATTTTATTATCTAGGCACCGTAAAAGCATCCCCACCGAAATACCCACCAGCATTTTACCTGGGTAGTACAGAGCCCACCCCCATCACATAAATTTAAACATTTTTTTTCTTTTCTCTCTCTCTTTTTTTTAACCTGGGCTTGAGCTTCCTACAGACTGAGGTAAAGGTCTACTGCTCCTGAGCACCTGATGGGTGTGCAGTCTGTGCTGCTGGAGGCCCAAGCTTGCAGTGCCTGTTGATCAGTGCTGGCCCTGCTGGGGAAATTATTCTGGATCCTCCACTCATGATCCCAACTTTGCCACAGGCTTAAGGAATCCGGGTCCCAGATGCTTTCAGTGCTGGCAGGGCACAGTCACACACTGTGTCTGTCTGATGCACTGCAGGGGCGACCTGAGCAGACAAGTGTGCACAGGCTGCATTTTGGACACAAAAGAAATCAGAACTGTAACGCTATACTTCCTGCCATGTGGGGTGGCTGATCTGTCACCTATGTGCTCCTATAACACATAGATAATCATCCTCATTTGCTAAGCACATTGCCCCATGGGAACGTAATAGGATTAGAAGATCGTAAAAGTAGATGTTATAACAAAGATTGGTTTTCCTATGTTTTTGGCAGATTATTTTAAACTCTAGGGTCTCACTTTGTTTTCTACTGTGCGACTGGGTGAATCCATAGTTTCCTGTACCACAGCTCATTTTCTTATGAGCTTTAAAAAGTACAGTGAAGTTTTGAGTGCCGTTTAGATAACTTTGTATTTGGTAGAAAGACTAATGGGTTTAAACACGGCCGTTTTTCAAAGGCTGGAGAAGGGGAAGGGTTAGAGTTACCAGCATGCAGCAACCACACCCGCGATGATAAAGACACACAGTCACTCTACTGCATACTGCCTTACTGGAGCAGGTCCCTTGGCCCCCCCCCCCCCCCACTTGATTTGTTTCCAAGCACTGTGCGTGCAGCAACAATAAAGCAGGTTAGGACGGCTGCTGCTGTACTCAGATTTGCACATGGCTGAAATGCTGCTGTGCACTGTGTGCAGCCTAACCAGCACCTGAGAAGACAGGCACTAATTGGCGGGTTAGAGACTGGGTGGGCCTGATCCGAGATTGGTCGGGCCTGGGCCCATCCAGGCCCACCTGTAGCTACGCCCCTGATGGGAATATATTAGTTGTCCTACACTTACTGGCAAAAATTTCCATTCTGATGTACACAATTCTCATCCCCCCCCCCCCCCCCCCCCCCCGCCATACTTCCTGCTAGCGTCTTACGATCTCAACTTTACAGTATCCATTGTACTGGAATGGCCGCTGTCAAATTCTTTAAGCTGTGTTGAAAATTTATAAATGGGCAAATTGGAAAGGGAGATACAGTGTAAAACAGATTCCTTATTTCAGTTTATTTGTTAGTACAGTTTTCCCCATTATTTTATCACATCATAATTGTAGTGTTAAATCTGGTTTCCAGTTGTGCAGAGCACAGAATTTAAAAAAAATCACACAAGCTTATTTGTTCTATAATTTCTGAAAAACAAAGTAAAAAGAATGCGGAGGTTTGAACTTGATGGGATAATGGGTTCTTTCAAGGAAAAGGTCTTGAGACACATTTTTATCTTTCTAACTTTCTTCCAAGTTTCTGTGTTCTATACCTGACTTCCCCTATTGCTTCCTCTTTTCACAGGGCCATAATTAGGGGTGGATGAGAGAGAGGGGCAGCCATCCAGGGTGCAAAGCCCATTGAGGATGGGAAACAAACTGAAATGCTAGTGTAGACAGGCAGCAGATGAAAAGCTAGGATGAATACAGTTCTCTTCTTAACATTCAGGTTGTGGGGAAGAGGACAGAACAAAAAGGACAGAGCATCAGAGTGGAGGGAGTTAAAGAAAAAGGGGATGAGAGCAGAGTGAGAAACGTGGGGCACAAGTATTCTTGCCTGCCTTGAAGGTTAACATGCTTAGTTACAGCTCTACCTTCTCACCAAACATACACCTAAAAATCCTAATTGTTAAATTCATCCAAACCCTCTCCTGTTCTGTACTCACTAGGCATCTGTGACTTTCTTTTTAGGGCTTCTGCTTTTTGTGTCTCCTTCTTCCTGAGAGGACAGTTGATAAGAGGTTCCAGCAGATTCAGTAGAATTCTCACTGCATGGCTGGATGTCCTCCGATTTCAATGATCTCAGGTTCAGCACATGTGCAGCATACATCAGACGCACTGGATACAGCAATCTCATGCTCTGTGGAGTCTCTTGGTAACAATGGCTCCAATATTAGACAATGGAAGTCATCCTCTTCGGTTACATTCTGGAACTGGAAATGTATTAGGGAGCAAAGGTGTAAACACCGGTGCTGGTTTTGATTGTATACATTCTCCACTGGGCTGTCAGTAACTGCATCTCTAGACTGGAGCGCTGAATCTTCCTGGGATACCAGTCCATTTTCTGTAAACTCTTGAGCCATTCTAGTGGCAGTGTTGGAGGTGCTTGCCTGAGTCCCCCATTCATCAGACTCAGGGTAGCCGTCAGTAGTAGAAGGTATTTCATTCACCTGCACAGAGTCTGTAAATGTGCCACGTGAAAAGGCCATCTTTTCAGATCTTCAGAGGTCTATGGCTCTGAAAGCTTAATCCAACAATGATTTCAGAAGAAACTGAGTTCAATGCAGATAAGCTGAGTTCAGGAACAAAACTATATGTAAAAACTGATCTGTGAAACAGAAAATTAAACAGGATTTTATCAATAGAAGCTCCCCAACCCCATTAATAAAGCAAGAACATTTCAAAAGAGTACAGAAACCCTAAAAGAATAAACCCATAAACCCTTCAAGAACAACTCTGAAAAGGCAGAACAGCACAGTGTAGAAGGTATTGGGAAATTGAGAGAAGATTAGGAGGGAAGTAGATATTTGGGAGGGAGGAGAAAGAAAAGTCTGCATGAAGAGGGGAAATCATGAATTTTCAATAGGCAAAAGAGAAGGAAGGAGGCTGCTGTATAAGGGATCCTGAACCTGGACAGGAGCAGGCCAGAGCGATGGGCAGATACAGCTAAGGACAGGGAATATATTTACCTGTCTCCTCCAGACAGCTCTAGCTGAATGGAAGCTGATTTATGAAGTTCATCAGAAAATACCCTGTGAAGTAATCTGATTGGTCCAGCAGTGCATTCATAATACACGTGTCAATGAATGAGTATTTATTACATCACAGATGGGCTACTGGGCTGGGCTTCAATCACCTTTCAAAATGCATACTGTGGTACATTGATGACATTTTTATGATTTGGACTGAGGGGGAAGACAAATTCCTTCAATACATACCATCCTACAATCAGATTCAAAATTGACTACTCCCCAGAAAAGTCAATTTCTTGGACACCATAGTCTCAGTCAGTGATGGCAATATACAAACATCTATATACACTCCAGCTTCCACCCTTCACATACAAAAAGATCCATTATTTACAGCCAAGCCACACGATATCACCGTATCTGCTCTGACACAGAGGACAGAGACAGACACCTTGAATTCCTGACTGCATCCTTCAAACATAAAGGCTACAACCCCAAAATAATCTCCAAGAATATTGCCTCCTCCCTCAAAATACCCAGGGAAAATCTACTACAGTACTAAGAAAAAAAAAAGCCTCCTCCTTATAGTGACATACAACCCAGAGCTGGAAAAATTGAGAAAAATCATAAAAGAGCTACAGCCTCTACTCCAGGAAGATGAATTACTGAAAGAGATATTCCCATCCCCACCAGTGCTAGCTTTCAGACAGCCACCCAACTTAAAACACAAGCTAATTAGAAGTAAGCTCCCAACACAGACTCAAAAAGAAGAGAAGGGCACACATCCTTGCAATATATCCAGCTGCAAACTATGCCCACACATCTCACAGGACCCCCACAGTCATTCACAAAGGAAAAATATTCAACATAAAGGAATCCTTTACATGCTCATCTTCCAATGTGGTATACATCATCCAGTGTAAGAAATGTGACCAAGGATGCTATATTGGAGAAACCAGCCAAATGCTAAAGACAAGATTTAACTTACATAGACATCACATGAAAAATGCTAGTACCAACCAGGATGCCACACCTGTGGGGCAACACTTTACTAAACCTGAACACTGTACTAGTGATTTCATAGTAAGAATCCTGAAGGGTAATTTTAAAACAATACAGTCAGAATGATTGAATATTTTGACAGCCAACAGACAGGACTTAATAAGGATCTGGGTTTTCTAGCCCATTATAAACCATAAAGTTGTATTTCTCTGTTTATTTCTCTGTATATCACCCTCCTCTCACCTACCCACATCCATCCTGTTAGAATATCAATGAAATGCTTTGATGTCCCCATGCATACCCCCACCCTCCCACTCTGTCAGCTTGTCAAAGTAATGCTGGCTTCATTCTGCCAGTTTGAATGCTTGGTGTCAGCAGGTCCTGCAGGAATATGGGGCCCCATACATTCAAACTGCAGACTGAAGCCAGTGGGCAGAGGCAGACAGCATGAAGTACTGCTCACTTCTTTCTGATAAGGCAGAACAGCACAGTGTAGAAGGTATTGGGAAATTGAGAGAAGATTAGGAGGGAAGTAGATATTTGGGAGGGAGGAGAAAGAAAAGTCTGTATGAAGAGGGGAAATCATGAATTTTCAATAGGCAAAAGAGAAGGAAGGAGGCTGCTGTATAAGGGATCCTGAACCTGGACAGGAGCAGGCCAGAGCGACGGGCAGATACAGCTAAGGACAGGGAATATATTTACCTGTCTCCTCCGGACAGCTCTAGCTGAATGGAAGCTGATTTATGAAGTTCATCAGAAAATACCCGGTGAAGTAATCTGATTGGTCCAGCAGTGCATTCATAATACACGTGTCAATGAATGAGTATTTATTACATCACAGATGGGCTACTGAGCTGGGCTTCAATCACCTTTCAAAATGCATACTGTGGTACATTGATGACATTTTTATGATTTGGACTGAGGGGGAAGACAAATTCCTTCAATACATACCATCCTACAATCAGATTCAAAATTGACTACTCCCCAGTAGAGGAGTGTGGTAGCCGTGTTAGTCCACTCTTAAGGTTATCAATAGAAATCAAACAAAATAAAACATGGAAAAGAAAATAAGATGATACCTTTATTTCTATTGATTAGCTCATGGTAGAAATCAGTTGGCAGTAAACACAGAGATGCCCATAGGAATATAATGGCCACCTCGGCTTTTAGTAAACGACTCCCAAAGCAAACAATTGCAACGGGGGTGTGCATATGAGCAGGTCAGGGGCATGTCTTGCAGTTGCATATGTACGTTATATAATACTATCACTTACATGCACTATTCGTGCGCATTTACACCAACCATTCAGCTGGCATTTAGTGTTTGTGCCTAAAGTTAGGTGTGAAAATGATGACTTTTTCTGTTATGCATATAATTTCTATTATTGAATTGGCACTTAGAGCAACCTTTTTTGAATTGCCACAGTGAGATGGCGCATTTTTGGCCATTCTTAGCAGAATAACTGACGCTCTTTCAGATTCACTGGGAATCATTTGTATGCTGCACTCTTCCAGTCTTGCCAGAGATTTTCTATTGAATTCAAGACTGGGTTTTGACTGGTCCACTCAGGGACATTCACTTTCTTCTTCTCGATCAACTCCCTTGTTGATTTTGCTTTGTGCTTTCCATCATTCTTCTGCTGAAAAATGAATCTTATCCCCATTTCTAGGTCTGTGACAGACTGAAACAGCTTTTCCTCCTGGATCTACCTATTCTTTCTACCAACATTCTTTCCCTTAAAATCCACAAGCCCCACTGTCCTCACCGCTGCAAAATATCCTCACAATATAACGCTGCCACTACCATTCTTTACCACAAAACCTCCCACGTGCATGCAGTGTCTTCTAAGCGTTGCTTTGCAAATACTATGTAGCACAGAATCTCCCAAATTCTATATATGGCCCTCAGAATTGCGTGTGCAAATTGAATAATGAGCCAAGTAGTGATGATAATTGGACCGTAATAATTGTTAGTGCTAATTGGGATTAATTTAAATTTATTACACTCTAGTATTGTTCGGATGCAGATCGACTACAATATACAAATACACAAAAAAAGGATCTGCTGTCAGCAAATGACATAAAACTGCCTACAGCTCAAGCTGTATTATGACCAGCAGGAAAAAAAAGCCTCAAAGAGCTTCCAGGTCCTGAATCGATCTGTTGAAGCTATAATGGGTCCATGGACCCTGCTTTCATCATTGGCCAAAAAAACCTACTATTATATCAACCTGCTGGTGAGGAATAATCTCTATAACTTCATAGGCAATTAACTACATTTATTTTAAATCGATAAACACCACACTTAATTTAAATTTAAACATGCATATTTATGAGTGGCTCCAAAAACAGGGTACGGCCATGGGAGAGGGTGTTTTGTAAAAGGAGCCCCATGTTTTTTTCAAAACAAAAGCTGAATAGGAATTAAAATATATACTTTCCTGAATAAAATTAAAACTATAAATACTAATTTTTCTTAATGAAAATGGCTTAAGAGGAATGAAAACGTTACACACACACACACACACATATATATATATATATGCATGAACTGAATAAGCACTAAAAGTTTCAGAAGAGGACTGAATAAAAACTAGAATTAATGTGTCTATTTTGAAAGAACTGAAATTATTTGTCATGAGTTTGTGAACGGAATAAACAGTAACATTTTCAGAAGAAGACAATTAGAATTAAGATTGTCAGAACTAGAATAAAATAGAATAAATTTATATATTTTGTAACTGAATAAGAGATAAAACTAAAATATTATGCTGAATTAAAATATCACTGCATAAGAGAGACTAGATAAAAGGCTGGAGGAGAGGGTACATGAGAGAGAGAGAGAGAGACTGGTGGGGATCTAAGCTATGGTGATATGTGAACAAAGAGGCCTCTTAGTTTCACCTATCAAGTTGGTGATGTCACACAGCTGACAACATGATTTGGAAAGAGAATTTTCAGAGGTACCTTAAGGAACTGATTTACTAAAGATTCTTTGCTCATGACACAGAATAGGAAAACAACCTTAGTAAATCAGTTTCTAGAAGAACTACTGGTGATCTAGGATGGGATTCTCACCCCCCCCCCCCCTTCCTTCCCTGCCTCCCTCTCTCCTCCCCTACAAAAAATAAATGTCACTGTGGACAGGTTTGGAGGAGTGGAGGAGAAGCGAGAGAGGTTTCCTCTGCTGGCTCCTAGATTTAACACAATTTGTTGAGGGCAGTTGTAAAATAATCTTGAAACTGTTGAATAGTCAATATATTCCTCAGTCTCACTTAGCCAGGGACCTCTGTAGTTCTTTTGAAGTAATTTGTAGGTTTTACAGTGATCTTCAGTAGTTCCCTTAACGTACAGGTGCTGGTTTTGGAGGGACAGCCCAACTGAGGCAATGTGTTGGTAGTTCCAAAGTGTTTCTACTTTAAAATAATTGACCTGACAGTGCACCAAGGAATATGTTAACACAATGACATTTACATAGTAACATAGTAGATGACAGCAGAAAAAGACCTGCACGGTCCATCTAGTCTGCCCAACAAGATAAACTCATATGTGCTACTTCTTGTGTATACCTTACCTTGATTTGTATCTGCCATTTTCAGGACTCAGAGGCAGATGCATCAAGCAAATGTTAAAAAATCTAAATCGTTAAAGTCCCTAACGATTTAAAAAAAACGAAGAATGCACCAAAAAAACAAGTCACACATGCTCGGATCGGTATTGAAAAGTACAATGTATCAAAGAATCGTAATCCACGTCGGTAACCGGCCCCTAAAGCATGCGCAGAGCAGCCAAGCGTTATGTTAGGTGCTCTGCGCATGCCACAAACAGTCAAAACACAAGCACGTGGCTCCCAAATCAAAACAAAAATTAAAAAAGGGTAGGGAAGGGGCAAAGGCGCTCGTGAGGAGCATCCTGTATGGCCGTCCTTGCCCCCCCCCACCCGAGGTCGCCGTCCCCCCCCCCCCCCCGCTTCTCCCTGCATTATAAATTAAAAAGCAAAACATATTTTTAGCAACCCCGGCCCCCCTCCCTTCCTCACTACTCTGTCTCCCCTCAGCTCCGCCTTCTGACATCCTCCGCCCTGTGCCTCGCCCCCTCTTGGGGTCGTTGCCGCCATTCCCCCCTCCACCGAGCCCCCCTCCCTCTTACCGGGCCCGTGCAGCGCCTCTCTCCTCTGTCCGAAGGCGCTGCACGGGCAAGAAGAAAAGCTGATGCCTGTCTTCGCCCAGCTTCGGTCGCGCGTCTCTCTCCTCCTGGGCCCGCCCCCGTCTGATATCAGTAGCGGGGCACAGGGCGGAGGATGTCGGGAGGCGGAGCTGAGGGGAGACAGAATAGTGAGGAAGGGAGGGGGGCCGGGGCTGCTAAAGGTATGTTTTGCTTTTTAATTTATAATGCAGGGGGAAGCGGGGGGGGGGGGGGGGCGGGGAACGGCGACTTCGGGCGGGGGGGGGCAAGGACGGCCATACAGGATGCTCCTCACGAGCGCCTTTGCCCCCTCCCGATTATTTTTTTGATTTTTGTTGGGTAAGGCTCAAACATGCTCTGGATACGCAAACACTACATTACATTATATGCAGGTACTTTCTCTGTCCCTAGTGGGCTTAGTATTGTGTCTGGGGCAATGGAGAGTTAAGTGACTTGCCCAGAGTCACAATTAGCTGCAGTTGGAATCGAAACTTTGTATATTATTGATATATAGATGGGGATGAGAAAAGAGAATCAAGAATACCAATGTGCCATATTAACAGGTAATATAGAAACAGTAGACGATGGCAAAGAGACCCAGTTATTTTGTCCACAGTAAGAATACATCCTAGCTGCAAGATATTTTTTCCTTATCCAGGTTAACCTTTTTTTGTCCTCTGGATACACAACCATTTTAGGCGGCCAAGCATCCAAGATCTTCTTTTATTTCCCTCCCAAATCCCACCTTTCTAGTGTTTAACCACAAACTTCTGTAATCTAAACAGCCAGCAATATTAGCCTGGTCAGTGTACGAGCATCTGGTCTCCTAGGCCCTTTGTGTAGCCTGCCAGAAAGACTCAGCAATATGAGTTGCCTACATTATTATATTTACCTAGCTCAGGGACCCTTTTACTAAAGTGTGCTAAACCCTAATGTGGGTTAACACGCGAGAAAAGGCTTACTGAAAAAAAATGTTAGTGTGCTTTCTGGTAGTTTGCCTATTTGCGTGCACTAGCATGTGCAGTACATGTTCTTAATAGGAAATCAGAGGCGTAGCCAGAAAACAGATTTTGGGTGGGCCCCAAGTGTTCTCCCCCCTCCCCACCACCCAAAAATATCTCAGCTGGCGGGAAAACGCTTCTTTCCACCTTGGCAGTCTGCAGCAGGCATGCGCTGAAAACTTAGCATGTGGAGGTGCCGGTATCACGGAGAATAGCGTTTTTGTTACCATCAGGGAGAAGTCTTCAGCTGGCAGAACTTGGGCTCCCCACCAGCTACCGCTAAATGTATGTTACTGTTGGGTGGGCCCTGGTCCACCCGGGCCCACCTGTGGCTATGCCACTGCAGGAAACATACCATGAGCGGAGAATGGGTGTGGAAGCATTATTCAGCCAGCTTGTTCACATTAGCACATGCTAACTGGATAATGCAGATTTAGGGGCCCTTTCATGAAGGCGCGGTAGGGCTACCATGTGGGTAGCATGCGCCAAAACAGCATTACTGCCAGGCACTCCCAGGCGCCTATTTTCTACCTCTGAGTTAGCACATGAGCCCTTACCTTCTCCTAAATAGGAGCAGGGGCGTAGCCAGACACCCAATTTTGGGTGGGCCTGGGCCCAAGATGGGTGGGCAGAACTCCGCCCTGTCCCACAATGATTTGGTCTCTCCCTCTCTCACCTGCATGCCATATGATCTTTTATACATCCCCCTCCCCTGAATACCTTTTAAATAGCAGATTTTCACTGGCAGCGAGCAGCAACTAATACACATTGCTCATGTTGGCCCCACAGTCTTCCCTCTGATGCAACTTTCTGTTTCCACATAGGCGGGAATACATCAGAGGGAAGGCTGTGGGGCCGGTGCGAATAGTATGTATCAGTTGCTGCTCGCTGCATGCGAAGATCTGCTATTTACAAGGTACTGTATGCAGGAGGAACAGTTGTTGGGAGTTTTTGGCTGGTGGGGCTTGGGAATCCCTGCCAGCCACATCATAGGTGTGCTGCTACTGGGTGGGACTGAGCCCAAAGTGGGTGGGCCTGGGCCCACTCAGGCCCACACTTGGCTACGCCACTGAATAGGAGGCAGTAAGAGCTGATGTGGTAAATGGCCAGACACTAATTTATAACTTAGTGCCTGGCCATTATTACCATATCAAAGAACGTATTGCTTTCAAAATCTGCACCCTGGTCCTCAAAATCATCTACTGCGAAGCCCCAGGATACATGACAGACTTCATAGACCTACCAACAAGAAACACAATCTGTCCTAAAGACTTGGGCTCGCTTAGATCTATTTTGTCAAGGAACCTCATAGCACTAATTAATCTTATGTTTTGTGTTATTTGTCTAAAGGTGTTGTCATGGACAGATAATGTTGTTTTGATCTCTATCTATGCTTATTTGTCATGAATGGTTGATACTGTTTGATTTCATGTTTGCTTTTGTATGTTATGTTATGAAAAAACCTTCAATAAAAATATGGAAAAAAAAAGAAAGAAACACAATCGGATCAACACAAACATACTTAAATCTCCACTACTCAAGCTGCAAAGGACTCAAATACAAATCTACTTATGCATCCAGCTTCACCTACATAAGCACACAACTGTGGAACGCACTACCAAAAGCCGTGAAAACAAAGCATGACCACCTAAACTTCCGGAAATCACTAAAAACCAATCTGTTCAAAAAGGCATACCCGACCGACCCAACCTAAGTGCCTAAACCCTGCAACACAACGAAACCAAAGCTCGTAATGGACACTACATAACTCTCCCTCTCTACGATTCCCAATGTGTCTATAACACATGAACCTTATTCAATCACAACATCACATTGTATTTTTTTATCTACTGGAGATGGCGAACGCCTCTACGGTACTATGTAAGCCACATTGAGCCTGCAAATAGGTGGGAAAATGTGGGATACAAATGTAACAAATAAATAAATAGAAAATCAGATTTTTTTTTTGCAGCCGCATTAAGAGGTGGCCGGAGCATGCAGGAAAACTATGCGCTGCAGCTAACGCTGACCACCTTTTAGCAGGCCTTTGTAAAAGGGCCCCTTAATGCAAGAATACTTGGTGCCTCATAAATACATAGTAACATAGTAGATGATGGCAGAAAAAGACCTGCACGGTCCATCCAGCCTGCCCAACAAGATAAACTCATATGTGCTACTTTTTGTGTATACCTGACCTTGATTTTTATCTGCCATTTCCAGGGCACAGACCGTAGAAGTCTTGCCCAGCACTAGCCCCGCCTCCCAACCACCAGCCCCGCCTCCCCCCACCAGCTCTGCCACCCAATCTCGGCTAAATAGAAGGCAGTAATTGCTCCTGCATTAATATTTTGTCAGGCCTTGTGTACTAATGTTAAAATTAGTGCAGGACCTCAAAAAGAAACTGGGGTTAGCAGACGGGAAAGTCCCGCATTAAAATGCACCAAGCCCATTTCTTAATGCATTTTAGTAAAAGGTGCCTTTAGGTGCAGTTCAATAAGAATAGAGCAGTAGCTAAATCACTTTCTTATAGTAGTTTTAAATTAGTGTTAAATTCCCTAAAATTCCTCAAGTATCAATTGCTCTGGCTGCAGATTGTTTCTACAAAATATGTAGTTTAATGAAGGCTTCATTGGGGCAACTGGTGGTCCTTGTGTGCGCACAGTCCTCTGATAATGGGTGACCGTTATGTGCAGGAGATAGTCTTCTATTGCAAGGAATGTTGTTCAGAACAATGTTTATCTTTGTCTTTTTTAACCTCAAGCATGATAATAAGATAAACTGTAGTTTTCTGCTGGGGTTCCTTTGACTTCTAAGTAATTGATTTACTGACTGTTTCCCTAGTTCTCTCTTGAACTAATTACTTGGTTCACAAAAATCCTTGCAGTCTTTCAATTGCTATGGATGTGCTCCCTCAGCAGTGCAGATTTGACAAAGCTGACGTGAAAGAAACAGTTGTGCAGCTGCAGCTATATTTCATGTGTGATTGGCTGCCCAAACCCTTCTGAAGCACCTCCAGCCAATGTTCCAAACAAAGAAACCAAAAGATTCTATGTAAAAGCAACTGTTAGCCCAGCACAGCTGATTGCCAACTTTACAAACCATGAGCAAAGAGATGGAAGGAGGTGGGGCTTCTTTGATGACTTGATAGGAGCCAACTTTTCAAAATTATTGGGGGTGCTAAGCCCAATGAAAATAACCCCTCCCTGGGCACGTACAAGGAATTTTCTCAATATTGGGGGTGCTCAAGCACCCACAGAACCCACAGAGTCGGCTCCAAGAAATGTCTTATGGCTTAAGGAGCCACAATGTTCTGCTTTTTGGGGGCTGATTTGGAGATCAGCCTCAGTGAGGAATGCTCTGCCTTTGCCTCTCTATTTGACAAACATTCTCTTATACCGACTTCAGAGCAGTGCAAATAGGTGCATTGACATTTGAGTGCTACTGGGTCTGGTTCAGATTGGACATAGGCACCTATATTGCTCTTAGTGCATTTAAGGGATTACCAGTTATGGAACTCAGATTAGATGTAGCCACAAAAAAGTAAGCTCCCCTCCTGCTGTACACTTTCCTTTCTGCACAGTGTATATAGCAGCAGGAACATTTGTTGCAAAGTACATGGCACCAGAAGCTTAGCAGAGATTAGGTGGCAGCACCAGTGGTTAGGAGGCGGGGCTAGTGGTTGGGAGGCGGGGCTAGCGCTGGGCAGACTTCTACGGTTTGTGCCCTGAAATTGGTAGATACAAATCAAGGTCAGGTATACATATAAGAGAAAAACTACACTGGCTCCCACTAAAAGAACGTATTGCATTCAAAATTTGCACCCTGGTCATAAAATCGTTCACGCTGAAGCCCCGATCTATATGTCAGACCTCATAGACCTGCCAACCCGGAACACAAAAAAGGTCAGCACGCACATTCTTGAATCTACACTACCCCAGTTGCAAAGGACTTAAATACAAATCAACATATGCATCCAGCTTCTCCTACATAAGCACGCAACTATGGAACGCACTACCAAATGTTATAAAAACAATGCATGACCTAACAATCTTCCGAAAACTACTGAAAACCAACCTGTCCAAAAAAGCAGACCACAATGATCCATCCTAAATACTAAAAACTTCACCAAAACTAGACAAAACGGAACTCTCTTGACTGCTTCATTTACGCAGCCACTAATGAGCGTTACGCACTACTCACTACCACTCTACTTCTTATGCAGGATATGAACTTTCTATATTTGATTGTCTAACTTACTCTATAATTTATGAACTTTAATGCAAAGCTACTTTGTAATTTACCTTATCATTTATGAACTCTAATGCAATCTCACTTTGTATTTCTCAACCTGGAAACGGCGATCGCCACTCCGGCACAATGTAAGCCACATTGAGTCTGCAAATAAGTGGGAAAATGTGGGCTACAAATGCAATAAATAAATAAATAAATAATAATTAAAAAAAAAATATATATATATATTTACATAGCAACATATACTATTTATTTACATAGTAACATAGTAGGTGATGGCAGAAAAAGACCTGTACGGTCCATCCAGTCTGCCCAACAATATACCGTACAGGTCTTTTTCTGCCGTCACCTACTATGTTACTATTTAGCCAAGGAAGTGTCACATTTCACATTATATTGGATAGGAAGTACATGCACACTTTACACCTAGGCACCCTAAAGTCTCCTTTTTAACTTTTAGTGTAGTATGACAAAGCATTTAGCTTCAAGTGGAGAAAACACAAGAAGCAATTGCTGAGAAAGCTTAATTTCAGGATAAGTGTGATGGCTGAGAAAGCAAAAAGGGGAATCTTTCTTTAAAGGTAAGGAAAGGAGGAAAAAGATAATGATCTCTCTAAAAATGGAGCAACTGCACGTTCCCCCTTAGAAATATGTGCTGTGTACGTTAAGCAGGTATTTTCTTGCATTTATGTAGGTAAGTGCACACATGCCTACATAAGTGCTAGTTTTCTAGGCATTTATGCATGTAATAGGTGTGGAAAGGCAGGCACCTAGATTATAGAATTGCCCTTCAGTGCAGAATCCAGGTACTCCCTCCTGAGCCTTGCCTACTGTCTTAGCTGGGTTGGAAAATGAAACAAAGACTCTTAACTCCTTCAACCAGGTTTTTTTTTTTTTTAACTCCACCTTGCTTTAGGCAATCCTAGTTTTGGGGAGGTGGTCTATAAAATGTTTAGGGGCTCTTTTACAAAGGCACACAAGGGCCTACATGCATCCAGTGTGTGCCAAATCGGCATTACTGCCCCAGCTACCGTGTGTCCCGGGCGGTAATTCTGAATTTGGTGCATGCCTAAAACATGCAGTAGAAAATAATTTTCTACCACGGGGGCATTCCTGGTAGTAATCGGCAGTTGGCGCATGCTGGACAGGTACCGTGCGGGTAACACGTGAGCCTTTACCATTAAGTCAATGGGTGCGGTTAAGGGCTAAGGTCATAAATAGATGCACGCTGGTTTTCATTTTGCTGCATGTCCATTTCCCGGCCCCTCCAAAAACGTTTTTTCCAGACCTGGTGGAGAAATGGTCCAGCGCCCATCCAATAAATAAATAAACATATTACATTATATCACTCTCCACATCCTCTTTAGACATGCCATACACCATTCTTTTCCTCTCATTTCTCTCTTTGGTTTGGGGGGGGGGGGGCACCTGAAGCATTTAAAAAATATCACCAGACAAACTTGTTGATCTGGATCACAAGTGAAAAAGCATAAGAAACTAAAGTCTTGATTGCATAAGTCTTTACACCTCTGGATGCAGTATATTGTTATAGAATAGAGTAGCAAGATGTGTGCAGATTCTAATTAGCACTCAGTTATTGGCACTGACTGGCTCCTTAGCCAATTTAGTTGAGCATACATTTTGGGTGCTATTGTCACGATCGTGCCCATGTTTCAGGCTCTCAGTCATCTCGCCACCTGTGCTGTTTCCCATGTTCCAGAAATCATGCCGGTCCTGATCTTCCAGCCTCCCAGACTGTCTTGGGATTTTTGGAACTTAGCAGCACCCTTACCTGGTGAACTCCCTTGTATGTGGCCTTTATTAGCCACCTGGAAGCTTCTGTGTTTGCCTTTGCATCGCCTAAGGTCCCTGGTATGCTGGTGTGCGCTGAGCACTTCTGCCTAGTCCAGTTTATTGTCTGAGATTCTTGCCTGATTCTAGTCTAGTCTTTGTGTAGTTTATCTTGTACTGTGTTGCTTGTTTCCCAGTCTTGTTTCTTGTTTGTATTTCTCTGTCTAGTTCTTGGTTGTCTGTGTTTCTTGTTTAGTGACTGCCTGGCAGCTTTCAGTTTTGTCTCTTATCTGTCTGTGTTTCCTTTCTTAGTGGCTGCTTTGTAGCTTTCAGTCCTGACCCTTAAGCCTGTCCATCTCCTGCCTAGTGTAGTATTGTCTGTCTGTGAGTCCTAGCCTCGCAGAGACCTTCCTCAGCAGTTTCCCTTATCCCACAACTACTGATCTTGGAAACACAGCCTGATGCAGGCAGTATTTTTGTGGTGCCAAGCTATTACCACTTTTCAGTGATGAACCATGGAGTGACCCAAGGAATATATAAACACACAGAGGAGTTCTTACAGTCTTTCCCCAATTGCTACTTTTTAATAGCTTTATTCTGAAGTTCAGCATGTTCTGATGTTTGCTTCAGGTTCACTTCCTACAGTAGAAACTGCTTCATTCTTCTCTCCAAAGGTTTTAGAATCAGCTCAACTACTGCCACTGGACAAAGGTGAGCACTATTTAACTTATTATAAGGGGGGGGGGGGGTTACCAATGCGGGCTACCATTAAGATGTGTTATTTTATTGTTAATTCCAGTTATTAGTAATTAGGTCGGTACTAATTTGGGCTGCCTTTAAGACATGTTATTTTACTGTTAACCCCAGTTATTAGTAACTAGGTCTCATTGGATAAAAGAGCATGAGATAGTGATAAAATAACTCATCTTAACAGTAGCCTGCATTGATAATTACACTTCTATTTACTGTATTCAGGCCATTCAGTTGGAGTATGGGGTTACCAAGCCAGCTTTGAGAAAGCTAAGTTTATTTATGCTATGCTGTGGCTTGGAAAGTTTTTATCTTTTGATAATGTTTTTTGAATTATTAGTTCTATTGTGAACAGTCTTGCTTGAAAATAGGTGGGGTATTATACCCTATGAAAGAGACAAGATCACAGGCACAAAATATCTCATGTAGATATTAGTGTCCTGGTGTTCAGACCTTGGTAGATACCTTGGTTTCTGAGGGTATTTCCCACTGCTTAGCTATTGCTGTGCATTCCTGTTTTACACAACCCTTTGAGTTTGTGTTTGGCTGTTTTTCAGTTTTTTCTTGTATTAGATTACCTTAGTAGGATTAACAGCCCATATTGACTGATCTATTTAACAGCCCATATTGACTGATCTATTTAAGACTTGTACATGGCAATGTGTATTGTATTTTATGAATTGTATGTAACTTGTTATAAGCTGCATTGGGGTATTCCTTTGTATTTGAAAAAGTGGGATATAAGTGCAAAATAGAAAATAGAAACTAGGTGTTAAAACACAATGCTTCTTCCTTTTCCAGTCTCTAAAACATAGCATCCAAAAAGTGAATAATTTTAAAATTCTGTTCTACTGGGAAGTTCTGTCAATTTCATCTGTTTGCAATAATACAGAAATTTTTAGGTTGTTTACCTAAAATGCTCTGTCCTGATTTTTAAATAGTTTATGAATGTGGAATGTCATATTACAGAACTCTTGAATTGCGATTTGGGGGCCAGATTCTGTAGATGGCGTCTAAAAAAATAGGGGTGTCCAAAAATAGTGCTTAATGCTATTCTAAAAAAGTGCCTAAAGTTAGGTGCAATTTACAGAATAGCATAAAGGGCCAGAGAATGTGCCTACATTTAGGCGTGGTCATTTGTGTCACTGGTGTAAATACCCACACCTAAATTAGGCAAAATTCCCCCGAATTCTATAACCATGCATGTAAATTTGAGGAATACCCCTAACATGACCATAATCCTAAACAATATATAGAAAGTTCAAAACAAACTTTAAAAATCAATACAAAATTAACAAAGTACAGAATAAAGATTTATTAAATCAAGCAATAACACATCATCGTAAAAAGTGCACTAAGATTTCCCCCATTTTTTACACATATTATTCAATAGTATCTAAATCTTAAAGAGTCCTTTCATGTTAAGTCCTTCGCTTATTCCAGATGCAAATACTATCTAATTGCATCAAACCGATTGTCCAGTTGATGGAAATAATAAAATCTTCTCATTTCAGATATCCAATTATTAAATTCACTCTTCCAAAGACCATTAAGTTTTTAAGTTGTCTCCATTCCTTAAGATATTTTCCTGCCCGACACAAATTTGTGTTTTGCCACTAAGGCATCCTCAGGAGCAAATGACCAAAATTCAATATTTATAGCGAGACATAGGTGAAGGATCTCCAAGTACTCCTTCTACTCAGCCATCATCAAAGATGCTAATGCATATTGTACAAGGAAGTTATTGTTCTTGTTTAAATTCCTAGGTTTGTATTTTTGATGACCATGCTCCTCCCATGGCTACACCTTTTCAGCTACGTGCGTTAGAATTTATGCATACCTCTTTTTAGAATACACCTGAAATGATGTTGTGCTGATAATTGTTATCGGCCAACTGTCAGTACTGATTGGCTCATTACTCAATTAAGGTGCATATGTAAGTTGGGTGTTTGCCCAATTTAATGCACGCAACTTGTCACACCATACATAAAATCTGAGGTTTATGTGCTTTGCAAAATCTAGCAGAGGATATTATGACGTTCACTATATTCAGACTCAACAAAGAAGAAGAAATCTTATGCTGCAGTAGAAATTTAAACTAGGAATCAAAACCAAGGGCCACCCTTAGGGCCCTGTTTGCTAAGGCACGTTAGCTTTTTTTAACACGCCTACAATTAGCCTGCGCGTTAACCATGTAGGCGCCTATAGGGATATTGTAGGTGTGTACATGGTTAACACATGTTAAGGATGCTAACACACCTATAACGTGGTGTTAGTAAACAAGGCCCTTAGAGTATATATGAGTAAACATTAAAATATCACATCTGCTTTTTTCTTTTCCTGGGCCTCCAATAAAGGAAAAAAAAAAAGAAAGGAAATGGGACTTGATATACTGCCTTTCTGAGGTTTTTCAACTACATTCAAAGCAGTTTACATATATTCAGTAGTATTTTTGTACCAGGGGCAATGGAGGGTTAAGTGACTTGCCCAGAGTCACAAGGAGCTGCAGTGGGACTTGAACTCAGTTCCCAGGATCGAAGTCCACTGCACTAACCACTAGCCTACCTCCTCCACTAGCAACATTCCATCTAGAATCTCCAATAGTAGCAACATTCCATGTTGAATCTCACTTTATGGAAAGGGAAATGGGACTTGATATACCCTTTCTGAGGTTTTTGCAACTACATTCAAAGCAGTTTACATATATTCAGGTACTTATTTTGTACCAGGGGCAATGGAGGGTTAAGTGACTTGCCCAGAGTCACAAGGAGCTGCAGTGGGAATTGAACTCAGTTCCCCAGGATTAAAGTCCACTAGCACTAACCACTAGCCTACTCCTCCACTAGCAACATTCCATCTAGAATCTCCAATAGTAGCAACAGAATCTCAATAGTAGCAACATTCCATCTAGAATCTCCAATAGTAGCAACATTCCATGTTGAATCTCACTTATATGGAAAGGGAAATGGGACTTGATATACCACCTTTCTGAGGTTTTTGCAACTACATTCAAAGCGGTTTACATAGTATATACAGGTACTTATTCGTACCTGGGGCAATGGAGGGTTAAGTGACTTGCCCAGAGTCACAAGGAGCTGCAGTGGGAATTGAACTCAGTTCCCCAGGATCGAAGTCCACTGCACTAACCACTAGGCTACTCCTAGAAAGGAGCAATCTTCCCATACCTTTGTTGTACTATTACTACTACTTATTTCTATAGTGCTACTAGATGTATGCAGCACTATGCATAAACTTCACTTTTGAATTACAATTCTATTTTTATTACTTGTTTTTTTTCTCAGTCAGCATTTGTGTCTACTTTAATTCTTTTTTTGTTGCCATACAAACTTTATTCAGTAAGAATTGCAAAAACTAGCTTTAAATGATGCTGAAATTGCAAGATAATTTTTTGCATTCTTTAATTCTGCATATGTCCACAAAAGTGGTGAGTGGCAAAGAGTTTTGTTTGCATTGTATTGAAACAAAATGCATGTCTCTGTCTTGACCCACAGGGGGTGCTGTGGTGTAGCCAGTTTAACTTTGGCTCCTAAAACTGCGTCATGGATGTAGCCATGTATTAGAGACTTTCTCTGCTGTTATGTTAATAAAGCAAAACAATATGGTATCAATGACTCTGAAACAAAGCACTTGTCTTCTTCTGATTGATGAATCTGAATGTACAGCACCTAGCTATAGAAAGTGCCTGCATGTTTTAGCAATGAATTAATGATTTTGATTATAACCATATAAATACCATAAATATTCAGCACAAGTTTCATATTATCAATACCATGAATCTTCAGTGCAGTGTAAGGGATGGGGCCCTTTTACTAAAGTCCATTAGATTTTGCAGTTACCACAGATTCATACTGGAAATTAATGCTTGGTAACTGCAAAATTACAGCAGCTACTATTGGGGATGTTTCCTGCAATTTTGATACAGGTCTTGATTAAAAGTTCCATGTTGTCAGTGCCACAGTAATGCAGTTCATTAAGGGCAGGATTCTGTAAATGGCATTAAAAATGTAGGTGCATCGGAATAATTAACATAGCACTATTCTATAAACCATGTCTATATCAAGATGCAGTTTTATATGAGAGAGAATAAAGCTGGGGGAACACACATACACATTTAGGTGCAGCCATGTACAGCACTGAAAACCTTATATAAAAGCCTAAATGTACGTGCATTCCCCCAAATTCTATAACACACATACATTTGATTGATGCCCCCAACATGCCTTACTTCTCCCATGGCCGCATTCTCTTTCAGTTATGTGCATGGGAATTTACGCGTGCCTCTTTTTAGAAAATGCCTAAAAGGAAGTGTGCATAAATTCCAATTATTGCCAATTAGTGATGATAATTGCTTGTTTCAGCCGTTATCATGATAATTGGCTCATTACTCACTTGAGTAGTGTACGTAAATTGGTTGCACACATAATTTAATGTGTGCTACTCATCACCGCCTTATATAGAATCCGGCCTTAATTGTGTGTTACTCAGTGATGGTAAGTGCAGTGCATTGAGGGGCCGATGAGTTGTTCTCTTATAGGTATTGAAGTGTCGCCCAGTGCATCCCAGATGCAGCACACAGGGGCACCACCATTTTGAAGGCTGGTCTCCTGGGAGGAGGGAGTGCTACTCCCTCCTCCCTTCTAAAGGTATGGGGGGGCACTAGGCCACCGGTGGGGGTGGGGGTAGGTTTGCTCACTGGCCACCAGGGACAGTTTTTTGGTGTCACGGGGATTAGAGGGACTAGAGGTCCACTGGAACTCCAGTCTCTTTGTGCCCAGGTTGGGGGGGGGGGGTGGGGGGAGGAGAAAACCACTGGGCCACCAGGGAAAATTGTCCAAGGGGTTTAGGAGGGCTAGAGGTCCATCAGACCTCCAGCCCCTGTACCCTGTATCCAGGGGGGTGGGGGCCTGTAAGCATGCAATTGCATGCTGGACAGAGCTCCCCATTCCTCTCCAGTGCTCCACAAACCCTAATGCCAGCTCTGAGCCTGGCATTAGGGTTTGCTGCAGCAGTAGCAGCGCACCTTGTTTGGCACACTGCCCACTGAGCATTGGGGAGGGAATAGTTACTGCCCTGTTTAACATGCATTTTGCATGCTTCTTGCATTCAGAGCCAGTGAGCACATTGTTTCACATGCTCGCCTGGCTCTGATCACGAGGGGTGGAGTAACACGGGTACTAATAGCCTCTAGCACCCACCGTGTGCTTCTGATCACTGGCCCCCAGGTGCTGCAACCTTTCTACATTTGTTCTCCACCTACACCCTGCATAGTGATGCCCCTTAGTAAAACAAATACTATTAACATTCAGGTTAGTCCACAGTAATGGCAAAAACTACCACAGAACTGCATTTGTGATTAACTATTACTGTGTGCTAAACTATGCGTTAGCCTATGGACTTTAGTAAAAAAGGATCCTATAGTAGTAGCAAATGCTGTGACACAAATTATTCATAGTTGTTAAAACAGCAGAAGATTGGAAGTATGCTGAAAGATCTTGTAGGACTAGGAGACTGGGTATCTGAATTACAGATGAAATGTAATGTGGAGGCAGGGCCGTGCCAACACGGTAAGCGAGGTAAGCATGGCAGGAGGGCGCTTCCCTCTGGGGGATGCCGCCGCACCATGCTCACCTCGCTCGCCCTCCTCCCATTGTTCAACTTCCCGCCCTCTTCCCCCCCCCCCTCCCAACATCCCTTTTCTTTTTTTTTCCTTTTTAAATTCACCTCCGTGGCGGTTCCGGCAGCGCAGTGTCAGTGAAGGAGGCGGCGCTCCCGACGTCTCTAGCCTTCCCTTCGCTGTGTTCTGCCTTCTTCTGATGTCAAGGAAATGACGTCAGAAGAAGGCGGAACACAGCGAAGGGAAGGCTAGAGACGTCGGGAGCGCCGCCTCCTTCACTGACGCTGCGCTGCCGGAACTGCCATGGAGGTAAATTTAAAAGAAAAAAAAAGAAAAGGGATGTTGGGGGAGAGAAGAGGCGGCCAGTTGAACAATGGGAGCGGGAAGGCAGGGGAGAGACGAGAGCATGGATGCAAAGGGGGAGGGGAGAAGAGGGCGGGCCAGGCCAGGCCAACTGGGACATGATGGGACATGGGCGAAAGGAGAGAGAGGAGCATGGATGCGAGGGGTGTCATGGAAGGGAATTGCTGGATAGGGATTAATGGAGGTGGACAGAAGAGCATGGATGGGAGGGGCAGGGCTCAGGGAGAGAGGGGAATTGCTGGACAAGGATGTGATTGGAGGGGGCAGGGGACAGAGGAAGCATGGATGGGCATTGGATTGGGAGGGCAGGGCTCAGGGAGAGAGGGGAATTGCTGGAAAAGGATGAATGGAGGGGGGCAGGGACAGAGGAGCATGGATTGGGAGGGCAGGGCTCAGGGAGGGAGGGGAATTGCTGGAAAGGGATGAATGGAGGGGGCAGGGGACAGAGGAGCATGGATGGGCATGGATTGGTGAGGGCAGGGCTCAGGGAGAGAGGGGAATTGCTGGATAGGGATGAATGGAGGGGGCAGGGGAACAGAGGAGCATGGATGGGCATGGATTGGTGAGGGCAGGGCTCAGGGAGAGAGGGGGATTGCTGGAAAGGATGAATGGAGGGGCGGGGACAGAGGAGCATGGATGGGCATGGATTGGGAGGGCAGGGCTCAGGAAAGAGAGGGGAATTGCTGGAAAAGGAGAATGGAGGGGCAGGGGACAGAGGAGCATGGATGGGCATGGATTGGAAGGCAGGGCTCAGGGAGAGAGGGGAATTGCTGGAAAAGGATGAATGGAGGGGGCAGGGGACAGAGGGAGCATGGATGGAGGGCAGGGCTCAGGGAGAGAGGAAAATTGCTGGACATAGAGGGAGGGAGAGAGATGAAGGAGATGAATGAGGGAAAAGGAAGAGAGGAAAAAAACTGCACATGGATGAAGAAAATAGGCAGAAGCTTAGGACCAAAATGAAGAAGAAAGGAGGAAAGGAAAGAAGAAATTGAAAGGAAGCCCTGGAAATGGAGTTAAGAGGACAGATAGCAGGCAGAATCAGACACTGGGCCAGCATGATCAGAAAAAGAAAGTCACCAGACAACAAAGGTAGAAAAAATCTTTTATTTTCATTTTAGTGTTTGGAATATGTCCCTTTGAGAATTTACATCTGCTATCTTATTTTGCAATGTATAGCAATTTGTTTCTAAGAATATTGCTGACAATTCCTGTCAGTGTGGCAAGTGGTGAGCGATCATTTTCACGGGAGGGGGAGGGCCGCCGCCGCCAACTGATAGTCTGCAGGGGGGGCGCCAGAGACCCTAGGCACGGCCCTGTGTGGAGGAGTGGCCTAGTAGTTAGAGCACCAGTCTTGCAAATCCAGAAGTGGCCAGGTCAATCCTACTGCTGCTCCTTGTGATCTTGGGCAAGTCACTTAACCCTCCATTACCTCAGGTACAACTTAGATTGTGAGCCCTCCTGGGACAGAAAAATTATCCAGTGTACCTGATGTAACTCACCTTGAGCTACTACTGAAAAACGTGTGAGCAAAATCTAAATAAATAAATGTGAAAAGCTACAAAGTGAAGACAGAATGCCAGTTTCAAAGGACTTTGGTTTGGCTCAGCATGGCTTTTCTTATGTTCTTATTTATTTCAGTAATTCTAAATGTTTTGAACTTATAACCTGATTTTATTTATTATCGAAAACACTAATACAGAAGCTGAATTGGAAACATATTTTGGAGAGAAAAAGATATGATGCGAAACATATGAAAGCAGAGTTCCTCTAAGGTGGTCAATATTCTAGGGTCCTACTGCTTAAATTACATTGAACTGGCTGGCCACCCATATTAAGTGGCCTAGTCCAAGCAGTGCTGCTGACCTAATCCGGGTAGGGCTGGGGTGGTCGGGACAGAGTCAGCGTGGGCCTAGAAGTTATGTGGCACACGCATAACTTCCAGGTTGATGGTTACGGTTTATGATTTACTTTACTTGATATACAGATCTTTCACTTTTAACAATAACAAGTGGTTAACAACAAACGCAATAAGCAAAATACTGCAAATGGGAAAGGAATAACCATGTTGAAAGGAAAGAGTAGGAGAATAGACAGACAAAGGGGGTTAAGGGGTGAGGAAAGGTGGGATCCCCAAAGTGGAAAAAGATAGTATTAGTCTTTAAAAGGGAGGGAGGAAGATGTGCAGCATAATACACCTTTATAGCATCATCTGCAGCCACTGCACATTGAAAGATTCTCAAAAAAGGTATGTTTTCAATAGGGATCTGACCTGGGATAAACAGATTTGAGTCTAACATTTTTGTGGCAGGGAATTCCACAGAGAAGGGTAACCTTTTACTAGCCGCGTAAGCTTCTACGTGCACCAAAATGGCTACCACATGGCTTTGTGGTAATTATATTGTTGTGCGCATCTGCTACGTGCATCCCAAAAATTGTTTTTATTTTCGGCTGCGCACCAAGTGGCATTTGGCGCGTGTAGGTCATACCACACTGGACCTGGTTAATACGTGAGTCTTTACCGCTAGGTCAATGGCTGGCGGTAAGGTCTCAGACCCAAAATGGACGCACAGCAATTTTGATTTTGCCGCACATCCGTTTTCAGAAAAAAATTTAAAAAGTATTTTTTAACAGGTGGTGCTGAAAAAATGGATTCTGTGCGCGCCCAAAACCCGCATCTACAGCGCCTTTGGGACCCCTCTATTTCTTGTAGAGTCGTAGTGGGCTTGATGAACTAATCGCTCTTTGAGCAGGGACTGGTCTTTCTTCTATGTTTGTGGCAGCGCTGCGTACGCCTTGTAAGCGCTATAGAAATGCTAAATAGTAGTAGTAGTAGTAGTAATCTGGAGGCACTAGTCATTCAAGAGTGCAGAACTTGAGGGGGTAGTAGTATGAATAGGCAGGAAAGGTAAGATGGGACAGTAGAGTGGATGGAGTTGGTGAGGATGGAGAATCTTCAATTGAATACTGAATGAAATGGGTAGCTAATGTATTGAATTAACAAGGGTGTGGATTGAAGGTTCACCAAAACCCCCGATATCAATACCTAGACCATAGAAAACATGATGGCAGATAAGGCCATATGGCCCATCCAGTCTGCCCATCCTCTGTAATCCCTAAACTCTTCGTTTTCCTAAGCGACCCCACATGCTTATTCCATGCCTTTTTTAAATTCTGACACAGTTCTCGACCACAACCTCCACCGGGAGGCCATTCCATGCCTCCACCACCCTTCTGTGAAATAATACTTCTTAGATTACTCCTAAGCCTATTCCTTCTTAACTTCATCGTATACCCCTCGCTCCAGAGCTCTCCTTCAGTTGAAAAAGGCTTACTTCCTGTACATAAATGCCCCTTGAGATATTTAAAAATCTCTATCATGTCTCCTCTCTCCTCCTCTCTTCCAGCGTATACTTGTTGAGGTTCATAAACCTGTTTCTATATTTTTGTGTTCAGACCGCTTACTAATTTTGTAGCCGCCCTCTGGACCAACTCCATCCTGTTTATATCTTTTCATAGGTGCGGTCTCCAGAACTGCACACAGTACTCTAAATGGGGCCTCACCAGAGACTTATACAATGGCACTATCACCTCCTTTTTCCTGCTGGTCATACCCTCTTTTATGACCCAAGCAAACTTCTGGCTTTGACCGTCGCTTTTTCTACCTGTTTGGAAGCTTTAAGGTCATCAGATACAATCACCCCCAAAGTCCTGCTCTTCCTTCGTACACTGAAGCACTTCACCCTCTATACTGTACTATTTCCTCAGATTCCTTGTGACCCAAATGCATGACCCTGCATTTTTTGGGATTAAATTTTAGGTTGCCCAAATATTGGTCCATTCATCCAGCTTCACTAGGTCCTTCCTCATGTCATTCACACCCTCTAGAGTGTCCACCTTGTTGCAGAGTTTGGTATCATCCGCAAAGAGACAAACGTTAACAGACAGCCTTTCCACAATATCGCTCACAAAGACATTAAAAAGAGCCGACCAAGGACCAATCCCTTCGGTACTCCCCCTGACAACATCCTTTTCTTCAGACCAAGCTCCATTTACCACTACCCTACAGCGCTGCATATGTCTAGTAGTGCTATAGAAATGATAAGTAGTAGTAGTATTCAACCAATTTTTAACTGAATCAGTTACTCTAGATCCCATTACCGAGGGCACTCAACTTATTTATTCAGTTGCCTGTGTGGAAACCGTGTCAAAGGCTTTGCTGAAATCCAAGTATACCACATCAAGCGCCCCTTCCACGTCCAATTGTTTGGTCATCCAGTCGAAGAAGTCAGTCAGATTCATCTGATGTGACCTGCCACTAGTGAAGTCATGCTGCCTCGGGTCCTGCGTTCTATTCATTAGCGTTTCCACTAGTTTACTCACCACCGAGGTCAGACTGACAGGTCTGTAATTCCCAAACTCCTGCTTATTTCCATTCTTGTGTAAAGGAACCACATTCACCCTTCTCCAGTCCTCCAGGACCACTCAGTCTCTAAGGAAGCATTGAAGAGGTCAATCAGTGGAGCCACCAGAACTTCTCCAAGTTCTTTGAGCGTCCTCGGGTGTATCCCATCAGGCCCCATCACTCTGTCTACTTTTAGCTTGGCAAGCTCCTCACAAACACAGTCCTCCATAAACGGGTCTTACATCCATCCCCTTTGGCCTTTGTTTTCTGCAACCCTACCCCCGGCTTTCATTCTGTGAACACAGAGCAGAAATAATTGTTAAGCAATTCAGTTTTATCCTTATCCTCGTCCACATATTTCGCTCCCCTCAGCTTTGAGCCTCACAATGCTATTATGGCACTTCCTCTTGTCACTTACATATCTGAAAAAAGATCTTATCCCCCAATTTTACCATATTAGCTATCTTTTCTTCCATTATTTATTTATTAGGATTTATTTACCGCCTTTTGAAGGAATTCACTCAAGGCAGTGTACAGTAAGAATAGATCAAACATGAACAATAGACAATTACAGTGGTAAAAATATTCAAAAACAATACAAAGTGTGGCATGGGTATGCTACTTACAATGTCAACACAATATGTACTAGAACATTATAATTGATAGTGAAGGATAAAGCAAAGATGTAGCATATAGATAGGTAAGAAAAGTAGGAAGAGTTAGAAAGTAAGGTGACTGATTAAAGAAAGTTGCACATGAGGTCAGAGAAATGGTTAAATATTATCTCAGCTAGGGTAGGAATGGATAAACATGTCGTGCTGCAGTATATGCAGGCCCGAGTCACTCCTTGTGTGTGTGAGTGAGACTAACGACTTAGTTACTTCTTCCATTAAGGCCTGGTTGAAAGAGCCAAGCTTTCACCTGCTTCCTGAAGTAGAGGTAGTCTTGTGTTAAGCGCAGTCTTTCAGGCAGCGCATTCCAGAGTGTGGGGCTACTCCGGAGAAAGGCTCGCTTGCGGGTATCACATCGTGTAAATGTTCTTTTGGAGAGGGTAGGGTAGTGAAAGTCCTTGGAGGACCTTAGTGTCCTTGCATTGTGTAGAGGATCATCCTATTTTTCATGTACTCAGGGGCCATTTCCTTTCAGGGCCTTGAAGATCAGACATAGAATTTTAAATTTAGCCCTGTATTGTACTGGTAGCCAATGAAGGTTTTGCAAAAATGGTGTGATGTGGTCACGTCCGCTTGCAACCTTCTATGAGTCTTTGCTGCTGCATTATGAATCAACTGAAACTGGTGCAGGCCCTTTGTAGTCAGACCATTGTATAGTGCATTGCAGTAATCCAGTCTTGATGTTATCATGGTATCTACAACTGGGATAAGATTTACCTTCTCGATGTAAGGAGAGAGGCTTGCCGCTTCGCTTCCTGATAGCTTTGCCAGTTCCTGTTTGCTTATTCAGATATTCTTTCTGAGTTACTACATTCGAGTACCAGAGCGGCCTTCTTTTCCTTTTTATGTAATTTTCTAACATAAAGGGTTAGTTGTCTTTAATGTAGCTCTTTTTCAGTCTTGTCCATTGCTGTTCTACATCCTTCAGCTGTTCCCATCCTACTAACTGTTCCTTGAGAAATTCCCCCATCTCGGTAAAGTTAGTTCCTTTGAAATCCAGGACCTTCAATCTCGAATGAGCCCTCTCTCCTGTTTTAATACTGAACCACACTATTCGATGATCACTAGATGCCAAATGGTCTCCCACCTTGACGTCAGAAACATTCTCTCCATTTGCAAGCACCAGGTCCAGACTAGTTCCATCCCACATTGGCTCCATTACCCACTGCTGAAACAATTCTTCCTGGTAGGGAATCCAAGATCTCTTTGCTTCTAGATGACCCCACAGCAGGGACACCCCAATCAACATCCGGCATATTATATTCAGTCACTTGAACTGGATGGTGTACACCTCAGAGTACTAAAAAAACTAAAAAAAGAAATTGTAGATCTACTATTAGCAATCTTAACCTATCATTAAAATCTATATATATAAAACTCACCCTCAACGTTCTATTGTCTGACGCCACTGAAGCCAAGCTTCGTAAGTTCGAAGCTCTGAAGCCATGAAAAACACAGTCTCGGGGCCCCGCCCTCGCGTCAAACGTTATGACGTTGAGGGCGGGAGCAATTCACTCACATTGACGGCAGCCAGGGCGGCACAATGGCGTCACTGACGACGAAGGTGCATTGGGTGGGGGGGCCAGAGGAAAGCCTTGCTTAGCGCCCGTTTCATTGGTTCCAGAAACGGGCCTTTTTTACTAGTCATCCATAATACCAGAAAATTGAAAAATAGCCAACAGAACACCCATTTTAAAAAGGTGGCTAGGAATGATCCGGAAATCTACAGATTGGTAAACCTGACATCAATGCTTGAGAAAATGGTAGAGACTATTATAAAGACTAAACTTATGAACACATAGACAAACATGTAGTCAACATGATTTAGCCAAGGGAAGTTTTGCCTTACCAATTTACTACAATTGTTTTTGAAATTGTAATTAAATGTGGATAAACATAAGGCAGTTGATGTGATAATGTACCTAGATTTTTTGGAAGTTTTTGACGAAGTCCCCTCTTGAGATTCCTGAGAAAATTAAAAAGCCATGGAAAGGAGGCAAATGCCCTGTTTGTGGTTTGGAAACTGCTTAAAAGATAGAAAACAGAGAGTAAAGTAAAATGGACAATTTTCCTCATAGAGGAGGGTGAATAGTGAATTCCACAGGGATCTGTGATGGGACATGTGCTGTTTAGCATATTACAAATGATCAGGAAATGGAAACGATGAGGGCGATGATTAAATTTGCAGATGGCACTTAATTGTTCAAAGTTGTTAAATTGCTTGTGGAATGTGAGAAATTGCAGAAGGGGCTTTATGAGACTGGAACACTGGGTATCCAAATGGCAAAAGAAATGTAATCTGCGCAAGTGCAATGTGATGCATATTGAGAAAAATAATCCATATTATAGCTAGGTTTCACATTAACCACCCAGGAAAAAGAACTAGGAGTTCCTTGTGAAAATAATACATTAAAATCTTCTCTCAGTGTGTGGCAGTGGCCAAACCATGCCAACAGAATGCTAGGAATTATTAGGAAAGGAATAAAACAAAAAATATCTTAATGCCTCTGTATTGCTCCATGGTGAGGCTGCATCTTGAACATCATATGCAATTCTGGTGTTGCATCTCATAAAAAAAATTATACAGGAACTAGAAAAGCTATCGAAAGAGTGACCAAAATAATTAAGGGGATAGAAATCCTCTTCTATGAGGAATGACTACTGCTCTTCAGCTTGGAAAAGAGATGGTTGAGGAAAGATATAAAAGAGGTCTACAAAATTCGGAGTGCACTGGAATAGGTAAATGCAAATTGATGGTTTACTCTTTCAGAAATTACAAAGACTAGGGGATGTGCTATGAAGTTACATGATAATACATTTGAAACAAACAGGAGAAAATATTTTTGTTCCACACAAAGGGGGGTCCTTTTAGCAAGTGGCAGTAAGCCCAACGCAGACGTACTGCATGCTACATCGGAACTACCGCTGGCCCAATTTGACCGCCGGCGGTAGTTCCGGCTGGAGCATGCACCATTTCCAATGCTCTGGAAAAAATGTTTTTCTCTAATATGGTGCTAACCCGGGTGGTAATCGGGCATCACCACGCACTGCCCAGTGACCACTGGGTTACCATGGAGGAGTGGCCTAGTGGTTAGTGCAGTGGACTTTGATCCTGGGGAACTGAGTTCAAATCCCACTGCAGCTCCTTGTGACTCTGGGCAAGTCACTTAACCCTCCATTGCCCCTGGTACAAAATAAGTACCTGAATATATGTAAACCGCTTTTCAATGTAGTTGCAAAAAAACTCAGAAAGGCAGTATATCAAGTCCCATTTCCCTTTCCTTATTTGAGATTCTAGATGGAATGTTGCTACTATTGAGATTCTGTTGCTACTATTTGAGATTCTACTGGAATGTTGCTACTATTGGAGATTCTAGATGGAATGTTGCTACTATTGAGATTCTGTTGCTACTATTTGAGATTCTCATGGAATGTTAATGTTGCTATTCCATTAGCAACATTCCATGTAGAAGCCTGCCCTTGCAGATCAGCAACGCGGCCGTGCAGGCTTCTGTTTCTGTGAGTCTGACATCCTGCATGTCAATCTCACAGAAACAGAAGCCTGCGCAGCCGTGTTGCTGATCTGCAAGGGCAGGCTTCTACATGGAAAGTTGCTAGTGGTTAGTGCAGTGGACTTTGATCCTGGGGAACTGAGTTCAATTCCCACTGCAGCTCCTTGTGACTCTGGGCAAGTCACTTACCCTCCATTGCCCCTGGTACAAAATAAGTACCTGAATATATGTAAACCATTTTGAATGTAGTTGCAAAAACTTCAGAAAGGCAGTATATCAAGTCCCATTTCCCTTTCCCTATTTGAGATTCTAACGGAATGTTGAGATTCTGTTGCTACTATTTGAGGTTCTACATGGAATGTTGCTCTGAGTAAACAGAGAAACAGAAACCTGCACAGCCGCATTGCTGATCTGCAAGGGCAGGCTTCTACATGGAATATTGCTAGTGGAGTAGTAGCCTGGATACTGCAGTGGACTTTGATCCTGGGGAACTGAGTTCAATTCCCACTGCAGCTCCTTGTGACTCTGGGCAAGTCACTTAACCCTCCATTGCCCCTAGTACAAAATAAGTACCTGAATATATGTAAACCGCTTTGAATGTAGTTGCAAAAAACCTCAGAAAGATGGTAGTATCAAGTCCACATTTCCCTTACTGCAACCTTAATGGACAACAATAAGTGCTCCCCACACATAGTCACATGGTAAGGGTTATCTTACGTCATGGCCATTTTTTTTGGGGGGGGGGGGGGGACTTTTTACCTGTTGTGGTTAAAAGGACTCTGGTATGTTGGGGAAAAACAGCCCCCGCCACTTCTGTAGGGCCATTTTTTCAGAGTTAAGCTTTGGAACTCATTGCCAGAGGATGTGCTAAAAGCAGTTAATGTAGATGTGTTTCGAAAAAGATTTAGACAAATTCCAGAAGAAAAATCCATAAACCATTATTAAGGCAGACCTGGAGAAAGCTACTGTTTATCTCTGGAGGTAAAACAGCATATAATTTTGCTGCTTTTTGGGATTCTTTCAGATATGTGCGACCTGCATTGGCCAGAAACAGATATTGGTCTGACCTAATATGCAATTATTAACCATTTTATGTTAGTTTCAAAACAAACAGATAAAAATGAATTCAAGAAGAATATTTTCTTATGATTCACCTAAGCTATGCTAGGATTTTAATTATATTGTCTAAACAATAAAAAAAAAAATAGGAGAAACAATACATACCAAAAAGTAGAACTGCAAAATTGCCTAGTTTGTACCAACTATGCCTTATACTCAATTAACTTAAAGGACATGATAGTAATTAAACAATTGACACCGCAAATCTCCTGATAGGGGGTCATAGATACACTATAATGAACCCTCTTAACAAGGGTTCTTGTTAGCTTACACCCTGAATTACTGATTATTATATCTTGTCCTGATATCATTATGTCATGTTTTATCTATTTTTCACTTCTTAATATACATAAATTTCCTTGCACCTTATCTACAACAATGCTGAAATTCTCACTCCGTTAATATGGTTGCCATGATATATTTTCGCAGCCTTATCTGTTATCTATATTCTGATTTTCTTATTCCATCAATGTGATTGTTGTTGTATTATATTGTAAGCCACATATGATCCTGCAAATAGGTGGGAAAATGTGGGATATAAATGCAGCAAATAAAATAAAAAATAAAAAAAATAAAACTGTGTTTATTTATGTATTTATTAGGATTTATTTACCGTTTTTTTTTAGAAGGGAATTCACGTCAAGACGGTGTACAGCAATTGTAGAACTTTTCAACTTTCACTAACAAGAAACAAAGATGGCTGTGGGGTATAAAAACGCTAGCGACTCCCCAATGCCAATCAGATGTAAGACCAAACTTAAAGGAACTGGGATTGGGATAGCGAGTCTTGTCTTAAGCTGGAAGAGAAATTTCAGTCACCATGGAGTCACTGTAGGATTTCCTGGCACTTACAGTTGGAGAAAGATTAGCTACTGCCGTGAAGCGAATCCAAAGAGGAACAACATAGTAGGGAAGTATTGTGGGACGTTGAAGCTCTTACTTGAAAATAAGTGATTTTTTGGCAAGCTTGCTTTTTTGTATATTTTTGTAGACATTGTGGAACCCTTTCATTTCATATGCTTATACTCATTCACTTGGGATTTTTTTTTTTTAATTATTTTGAATAGAGACAACGGATATTTTTTAATCAGTTGTTTTTTCCTCCTGTTTGGAGTTTTTTCCATTGATTCTTTTTTTTCCTCGTCTCTGACACCAGTGATAGGAATTGGACTTCATGTATGATAGAGGGCTCGGTATAGTGTATCTATGGTTCCCTATTGGGAGTTTTGAGGTGTCAATTGTTTAATTAATTAATATCATTGATCCTTTAAGTGAATTGGAGTATAAGGCATAGGTTGGTACAAACCTAGAGGCCCTTTACAAAGCCGCGGGAAGGCCAATATGCGGGTAGCATGCACCAAATAGGCACTACCATTGGAGTAGCGTTTACGCCTGTGGGTAATTCTGAGTTTGGCGTGCACCAAATCCCGAAGTAGAAAATATTTTTCTATTTTCTACTTTGGGGCATTCCTGGAAGTAATTGGCAGCATGGCCATGTTGGAGTATGCTGCATGTTTACCGCATGGGTAGTGTGTGAGCCCTTACCACTAGGTCAATGACTGGTGGTAAATAGGTGCCCGCTAGTTTTAATTTTTGTGCATACCCATTTCCTGGCCCATTAAAAAATGGCCTTTTCCCAGCCACAATAAAAAAGTGACCCAGTTAGCACCAACCGATGCGCCCACACTACTGCAGGCCACTTTTTACTGTGGCTTTGCAAAAGGACCCCTTTGACAATTACATTGTCTAGTAATTTCAGCTATGTTAAAAGAGCATTGGAACATGTAGGGGGCAATTTTGTAATAGGGCACTTCAAATTTTCATTAAAGAATGTCTGTTGTGTGCAGTGTAGGTGCCTTTATAAAGTAGGATCCCAGAATCATCTCCAATAGTCCTCATCTTACTAAAAACTACCATTTCGCATTGATGCCCCAAAAGTTTGGTCTCATAAATAGCATGGAGCAATACTCTTGTATAATGCAACAATAAATTGTATTTAAAAATTGTGACCTGAAATGTTTGAAATCTAGGACTTACAGTGGCCCTTCAGATCTATTACTAATAAAACATTTGTAGGCAAAACAATATGAGATGAACCACTGATCAAGTTGGAAATATATTTCAAGCAGCTTTAATTATGCAATGAAGGAATCTAACTTGTTTGTATAATACTGCCTTTATTGTATTCTGGTTCATCCGCACAAAAACAGTTTAACTCTCATTCTTAAAATTCATTCTGAGGTTTGATCTAAATATTGGGCTATGTCTGCACAGATGAAAGGATATGCTTTGAGTTAAAAGGATACTCCTATGAAACCTCTCCAGTTTTCATCCATGGCTTATGTTTGAAGCTGGAAAGAATGAATTGCACAACCAGGTCATAAATTCTAATGTGAGAAGATTTATCAGTTGATAACTATGGAACAATTCTACTTGAGCAATGCAAAAAGGTGGGAAAATGTGGGGTACAAATACAATAAATAAATAAAGGATCATACAATTTAATTTTTTCAGCACTTCTTCAACCACAAATGATCCAAAACAGGATAGTGAGTTCTGTCCTACAAGAGATTTACTTCTGTGCATAAAAGTTTGCACATCTCTAGATTTCACAGGGCTATAGTGGAACAGACAAAAAAAGAGACAGATGACCGGTTGCGGTTGGTGGAACAGTGTTTCAGTTCTATTTATTCTGTATGAAGGGGAGCAGAATCACTCTTCAGAATCAAGAGTCATCTATGAATGCTCATTTTCTAATGGTGAAAAATGTAATGGGCTGTTCTTTTACTTTACTTGGATACATTAAAATAAAAGTCATTCAAGTTGTAGGTGATACTTTTTTAGTGCATTTTTCTTCCAGGCAGCCTGGAGCCATTGCAAGTCCTGTAGGAGGGGAGCTTTTAAGATGCCCCACTTCTTCTGCTGAGCAGGACCTAAGGGATTCCATGACCCTCCTCCCCTTCTGCTGTCATCCAGATGGCCAGGAAAAAGCAGCCTGGAGGCTGGATGACTCTGAAGGATTGACCCTAAATGAATGGGTTTATTATGCTGTTCCTTATTTGAGAAGACTAGGTTACATTAGAAATTAAATCAGCCTCTTTAAACATATGTATTGTTGACTCTGCTGACCTTGGTGAAAGTAAGGACAGAGTTCAGCTGGGTATTACTACTACTCAACATTAGGAAGCTTATTATTATTATTTTGTAATTATATATTGATTCATAAATTGTTTATGAATTGCATATTTTTGAATTGTATTTTGTATTTTATAAATTGTATCTAGCTAAGTATAAACTTCTCTGGGCAATCCTTTAGGACTGAAAAGGAGGATACAAGAGCAGAATTGAATCTTAAAATATTTGTGACCAGCTTTAAAGCTGATTAAGGGAACTTAAGGGGACCTTGTACTAAAGCTTTGAGTGGCCCTTTTACTAAGCTGCAGTAAAAGGGGCCCTGCTCTAGCAGCAGCGGTCGCAGGTAAAAAGGCCAAAAAAAGAAATGGCCATACAATACATTTGCACTTGTTGCGCTGCCATTTCAGGAGGGAGCACTTCCCACCACCCATTGAGGTGGCAATAAGGGCTCCCGCACTAATCCATTGGTAACTGGGCAGCATGCGATGCTGCCTGATTACTGCTGGGTAACCCCTGCTGAAATATTTTAAAAATGTTTCCACTAGTGCTGGATGTGGTGCACACTGGGGATGGAACTACTTCCAGCGCCAGCACTGGGCCAGCTGTAGTGAAAGGGCTCCTGAGCACACTATTGGAATTAGTATGTGCTAAATGCTAAGAAGCCCGTAGGTAAAAAAAAAATGGGCTTTTTAGCATTAAGCGCATTCCATTACTGTTGCTAAGCTTTAGTAAAGGGCCACTATAGTGATAGAAAGCTGGTCAAAAATGTCCTTTAAATAATCAAAGAGAAAAGTCAAAAATGTCTTTAAATAATCAAAGAGAAAAGTATCACCTGCAACTTGTTTGTTGACAAATGCATAACAAGAGTGAAACCTTTACCCTACTGCATCACTTCAATAAATCATATATTCTGAATGACTGCTGCTTGTAATGTTCCATTAAGTCATGGGTTATTTGTAATGAGTGAAATACAATTTGTAACTATTCTAAGGGCCTTTTTATGAAAGTGTGCTGAGCTCTAATGCAGGCTTAGCATGGCATCTTGCTTTAATTTCTTCATTTGCATGCAGTAAACATGCACAAACTATTTTTAGATATATTTTTGAGGGGGCGTGTCATGGGTGGAGAGTGGGCATGGACGCACTAACCAGCTAGCGTGTTCATATTACTGTGCACTAACTGGTTAATGCAGGGTTAATGCAAGAGCACTTAGCACCTCCTATGAATAGAGTATCGGCATATCAAACTATGACACTATTATTCCCCCGCTCTGACGTTTCAGAGGAAAAAGGCCTCAAGAAGCCCCCAGCTCAAATTAAGCTTCGGGGGCTGGGCTGCTTCATCATAGGCCAAAAAACCTCCTTACTTTTTTCTTTTTTATCTCTTATTTTTAAATTATAATTACTTGGTTTCATTTCTACCAACATTCAGAGCATGGGCTAGTTTAAATAAACTTAGCTTGTCTGTTGCTTCTTCTCCTTTTCCTTCTCCTTCGGGTACTTCCTGTGCCTTAGATCCCGACCACGACCTACGGTGGCCAGCGTTTCGATAACCTGCCTCAGGGTCTAGTGGTCTGCATTACATCTCCGCACAGGTAAATCACGGGAAGACAAGCATATCAGAAAATGTCCGCTCATTAATATTAATATTTTTGCAAGTCCCATGTGCTAATGGAAAAATTAGCATGGGACCTGCAAAAATAAAATAGAAAAAAAGTCCTAATTTAAGACCCCCTAATGTATTCCTTTTAACTTCCATAGATTACCAGGCTGATGTAGCAGTATGATATGAACAGGAAATATGAAGTGTTCCATTTCTCCTTTCTCAGTGGCAGTTCCTTGTGTCTAGCCCAACAGCCATTTTTTCCTTTACCAGTTTATGAATGATATAATTTGCAGTGCACACAGGTAGATGAAAACTATCAAACATACATGGACAGTGCATTTTAAAATTATGAAAAATTATCTTTTCTAAATTTCAAATTGCAGTCATGAGTCAGTTACATAATAGAATACTGGTGCAAAAGGACAAAATATTTGCTTAGAAACCTAAGAGCATGTTAAATTATTCAACTGTATTTCTTTAATTTCTGATGTATATATTCTTAGAGATACAAATGCAACAAATAAATACATAAAAATAAAGTATCTTTTATTAGAGCCTTAAGTGAATATGTTAAAATAAAACATATGTTTATCTCCATCTGTAAGTTACCCTGCTTCTAAAGAAATTGTGCTGGTCCATATTTATTTATTTATTTGCTGCATTTGTATGCCACATTTTCCCACCTATTTGCAGGCTCAATGTGGCTTACATTATGTTGCAATGGCAATCATATGTTTGCAAAGTTAAAAAGATACTCCAAGGAAACCTCCATAGTCTTGGAACAGTGTTTAGTCATGACTTATGATTCAAGCTGGAAAGAGTGAGTAACATATCCAGACCATAAAACTCCATTATGTGCACTGATGGTTATGGAGACAATTCTACTTGATGAAGACTGGAAAAAAAAGTCATAGATTTTAAATTTTCAGCACTCCTTGGCTCCAAAAATGGTCCAATAAATGATATTGACTTCTGTCCTGCAGAAGTTTACTTCTGTGCATAACATTTTGCACATCTATCATTTCATGCACACTAGGCTTAACTCTGTTATTTAGCATTATTATCCTCTCTCTCTCTCATTGGTAGTTCTGGATATCCACAATGAATATGCATGAGATAGATTTGCAGTGCATGTTAATTTATCTCATGCATATTCATTGTGAATATCCTGAAAACCTGGCTGTTTTTGGTGTGTCCCGAGGCCTGAGCTGAGAATCCCTGCTCTACATTTTATAGTATCATAGTAGATGACGGCAGAAAAAGACCTGCATCTCGACTCTTGTGTAAATGAATACTGCATCGGTACTGCATAGCTGTGTTCTTTCCCTTTTCCGTCATCTTCAGCCTAGAGTCGGCAGGTAAATGTCCCTTTCCGTTCTCTGATGGAAGTGCCAAAACTACTCTGTAAAGAAGCTGTAGTGCTCTAGAGAACGAGTGAAGGGCAGTAACACTGCATTATGACACCTATCGTCTCGTAGGTTTTGTAAGTGACACCCTTTTCTTTCTGGTAAGGAAAGGAATAGCCTATAAATTGTTCAAAAGTTCTGATTGTTGTGGAAACTGCAATGCAGATTTTATGATATTTCAAAGGCATGGCAAAATTATATATATCAATTTTTGCCCTTCTCACATGTCACAATCTTTCTAACGAGAAGCGTTAATTCATATATATATAGCGTTTTCTCTTCCCCTTCCTTCTGTTCATTCTTTTTCCTTCCTTTTCTCTTTTGGAAGGTTGCCAGCTAAAGCAACAGTCCTGTACTGCGGTGAAACGCTGTCCTGAGAAGCCATGTTCGGCGTGGGGGGGGGGGGGGGAAGCATCAAGACAAGTGAAAATTTAACCCATTCATTATAGTCATGACGGCTAAGAAAACTCAAATCTCACATTCACTAAATTGTTATCTATAATCCAAGTCTTGCATGACTGTATGTATATTTTTGATCGGGGTGGCAGAATATTACTTATCCGAACGTCTCAGTCTCCGTTGATTTTCTGCACACAGCAGTACAAACAGACAGGAGCTGATATGGTTACAATATGGAATACTGAAAGTGCAAAATTACCATTTATCAAGAGATACTGTCGAAAAGTAGCAAATCATTTTTTCTTTTATTAACACTTTACTTAACATAAACTATACAGATCTATACCAAAATGATGACCGACTACAGCACCAGCAGTTGTACAGTTAATAGGTAATTCCATAATATTGCTGACTACATTTATGCCCACTCCTTTTTTTTTTTTTTGCATTTCATTTTCTTCCTCTCCATCCCCCCCCCCCCCTTCCAACCTATGCACAATTTTACTTGACACTGTTACCACACTGATTATAGCAGCCAGTAGCATTTGACCAAATAATCTATCTCCTCCCACAACTCTGATGTTTATCTTCCTTCCTTTAGCACTAGCTTTAGAGAGGCCAATAAGGCTGCAGGAAAATATATAAGCAGAGAAACTGTTTAACTGTCAGCAACCAAGGCTAGAATTAGAAGCTATTGATAAGTCATCTTGAAGAGTTGGACCGATTAGGGGAGGAAGGCAAATCATAGGCTGTAGTTTTTACAAGCTGCATCTGTATTTGCTAATTTTCTTTCAAACGAGTATTACCAAATTGCATACACTATTGACTCTATGTTTATAATTAAGTCCAAAATGCACTTTGCTATCCAAGTTCAGCATTACCAGACTTGGTGCGGTTTTTAATGCTAATTTTGGGATGAGATGAGTATTTTATGTGGATCTTTTAAGACCACAATGCACCATTCCCATTATTTCACGAGTCTGTCACTCTTCTTCAGGTTTTATGCAATCTTTGGACGGGTTCATTCTTGCAACATGGGTGGTATTCATATTTGGGAACCTTTTCCTCTAGCCCCTGGTCCTTGGCTTTGATCCAATTTGTTCTAGCCAATTTCCGGGGCCCCGCCTTCCGCGATCGCACCATAGAACAGCAGAGACGTCCACTTGACGTTCCTTCAGCCAATCCGCTCTTGTCTTTGCTTCTTTAAGAACAGTGCATGTCCCTCCCCTTCTAGCCTGAGAGCGTCTCCATGGAGATTGAGGCTGGGTCTGCGGCGGCTCAGGACGTTGCCATGGAGACCGCGGCAGGGTTGGAGCTCTGGAGCGGCTCGCGGGAGGTTCAGCACCAAGGAGAGCAGCGCGCAGCCACTGCTGCAAAGTGGGAACCGCGGAAACATTCCTTGCTCATAGTTATTGGAGAAATTGATACCGAGGACCAACTGCAATCTGTTCGGAGTCACCTGGAGCACGGTGAGCGAAGTTTAGGGAGCTGCTTCCTTTCCTTTATGTCTAGCCATCCTCCCCTGGGAATCTTATCACCGCAGAACAGCTTGTGTGCACTGCGTCTAACATAGCAGGCGGGCGGGTCCGGCAATGCAGAATGGGGAAATGCGCAATGTAACAAGTAAGCAATGAAAGCATAAGAAGCCTGGTCGAGGAGCCTGATGTTCTGGGTAAGAGGAATGGGACAATCAAACTGAGGTGATGGTCTTGCATGCATCACTGGCATAACAATATTGTCATTGTAAGTAGTATACTATGCCATACTTTGTATTGTTGTTTGGATTTTTTTTCTGCTGTAATTGTCTATTGCTTATATTTGATTTCTTCTTACTGTACACCGCCTTGAGTGAATTCTTTCAAAAAAGGCGGTAAATAAGTCCTAATAAATAAATAAATAACTATCTTAAGCAAGCGAGTATGTTACGTTTCTATATAAAATGTGTTAGCATGACAATTATCTAGAAGAGTTCGGAGAAGTAAAAGAGTTGCATGCGATAAATCGCACTGACTAGCAATCAAAAATCGTGGTTTTAAACTTTTATATGCGCGTTTAAAACTGGAAAGTTTAGATGAGGTTTGTTTTTGTAAGGAGGAGGGGGAACTCCCAGTAAAGTCCTTAATGCATCATACAGTGTTAAAAACATTGAATGCCCGAAGTGAACAAACTCAGGAAAAAGAAGATTCTGACTGCTCAGGAAACTGAAAAATATCGAGAGAAGTTAGGGAAAAAACGAATGATACGCATGCGCCAACTCCTCCAGCCTGCATACTCTGCAACTTTTTTAGGCTGCAGGATTTTGGAGTTTACGCCCAGGGCCAGTAGTGATGGCAGCAGGTTTAGAACGGCATTTCCTTGAGACTGGTAGAAATATAACCTGATCAAACCTAGTAAATGGATCCTAGCTCTAGGGGCTTGCTGTATTATCATATGGATTACGTTGCGCTGCAGTATTCCTGCTGAAAAACAAAAATGGTTGTTTTCATCAATAAATTGCAAATAGTAACATAGTAGATGATGGCAGAAAAAGACCTGCATGGTCCATCCAGTCTGCCCAAGAAGATAAATTCCTATGTGCTACTTTTTTATTTGTACTGTCCTCTTCAGGGCACAGACCGTATAAGTCTGGCCAGCCCTATCCCCGCCTCCCAACCCCGCCTCCCACCACCAGCTCTAGTGCGTGCACAAAATTAGCGCATGCTGTGTAGGCGCCCATAGGAATAATGTCGAGTATAAGCAGAAAGAGAGAGAGAGTTATTCAGTCAACTGAAGAAGAGGTTAGACAGACTGTAGTCTTGAATCTGCCTTCAACACAACTGCAGTGTTTTCCATAAAGTGAAGAGAACTATGTTGTGACATTCTTTACATTGCTGAAATAACACCACACACAAACCTGGGACTACCGTAAAAAGAGGTAAATATTATTTTCATGTATAAATATGAATTAACCTCTACACAATACTAACTATACCTAATATACTGGAATTAACTATGTTAACAATACTATGTAAGCCACATTGAGCCTGCAAATAGGTGGGGAAAATGTGGGATACAAATGCAATAAAATAAATAAGTTTAAAAGTACCCCCAGGAAATGTCACTTTTGGGTGTGTGAAGCAAAACCACCAGAGGGTGGAAAAGAACAGCAGTGTCCCATGAAAGATCTTTCAATAAAACCGTATTTTAAACATTGGACGCCTTGGGTCTGCTTTTTGAAGAGCCTGGTTCTGTTCCTACTTTTGTACCTGGGTGTGTCACATCTAAAATGCAGTGGACCAGCAATTTAATCCCAACATCAATAACTATTTGTTTCATTGATTTAATTTTTTATCCATAAGATGCAATTTTTCTATCACTAATAAATGCCCAACATGCTTTTGTATGAATTTCCTTTCTAATGGAAATTACATTTTCCTTAGGAGAATGTGGTTTAGAAGTACTCCAAACCACATCTTCCCTCCACTGTTTCTTTTCAGCTGCTTTTTGTTTCCACACATAATTTGATTGATTAGTCTAAGTGTTTGATAAACACAGCAAGCATGATTAGAAGAATTATAAGACAGGGCACATTACAGTAAAAAAAAAAAAAAAGAAGTTATTGAGATACTGATTTAAATAATGAGAAGTAAAGAGTGTAATATTAACTCCTTAATAACTAGATGTGATAATACCTATTTCCTGTGAAAGATGACTGTGTCTAAAGGTTGTCTATTCTCATGCAGCACATTTAGAATAGGAAGGAGACAGTATGGAATTAGAAAATGAAATGGTGGAAATGTCTGCATATTTTGTATAAAGAAAGATTAAAACAAAATAGAAAGAAATAGTGTATGGTAGTGAAAAATGACAATCTTGGCTCATGTTAAGAGCAAACTTGCACTGAAATCAGAATAAATAATAACCCATGAGAGTCTTGCCCAAAATTCAGTGGTATCAAAATACACAAAACTAGTTGATTGTGAGTAGAGAGCAGAATAGGAACGTGCTTTAAGTATGATATAATGGTAATATTATATATTTGTTTCATTGATTTAATTTATTATCCATAAGATGTAATTTTTGATATATATCAGCATTACATAAGTACATAAGTATTGCCATACTGGGAAAGACCAAAGGTCCATCAAGCCCAGCATCCTGTTTCCAACAGTGGCCAATCCAGGTCACAAATACCTGGCAAGATCCCAAAAATGTACAAAACATTTTATACTGCTTATCCCAGAAATAGTGGATTTTCCCCAAGTCCATTTAATAACGGTCTATGGACTTTTCCTTTAGGAAGCCGTCCAAACCTTTTTTAAACTCCGCTAAGCTAACTGCCTTTACCACATTCTCTGGCAACGAATTCCAGAGTTTAATTACACGTTGAGTGAAGGAAAAGTTTCTCTGATTTGTTTTAAATTTACTACATTGTAGCTTCATCGCATGCCCCCCTAGTCCTAGTATTTTTGGAAAGCGTGAACAGACACTTCACATCTACCCGTTCAACTCCTAGCATTGTTGCATAGGATACTTTCCTTTAATTTGTTAAAAGTTCTTATGCTCTTATACCTGCAGTGAAGTGAGTACATGTGTGGTACTTATGTATGTGATGACAGTTTATAAAAAGTTTCCTATTCAAAATATGTATGTAATTATTTATTAATGTGTGTTTGATTATACCGCCAATGATACAGAAATGCAGCTCTGTCACATGGTTTATATATACAAAATATATATTGTAAAATAGAACCAAAGCCCATCCCAATGAAACAGAATGCCATGTAATTTGTGAAAGCATAAAATGCTGTAACCATTTGAGTAGCAAATCACATACTTAACTGGAAGTGGGTGGGGATCAGTACAACATGCAGTATATATTGCCTACGCTTGAAAGTGATGAAAAGTATATATTGCCTATGCTTAATAGTGATGAAAACGTGAAAAAGATTTGTAATTGGAAAATGATGTGTAGAGTGGGGAAGGGGAAGAGAGCAGAATCAAGAATTGCTAAAGTGGGTGCAAAGATGATTCAAGATGGCCGCTGCCTTTGCTGGACGCCTCTGAGGTCTCTGAATTCAGCCTATGATGCCGAAGAGATGGGGTCGCTCATCCTCCGCAGCCCTTCCACGGCAGAATTCCTCTTTAATTCAACCAACAATACAAAATTATGTTCAGAGAGCCCAGGTACTCATGACATTGGGAGGGAGCCTGCTTGCTCGCCTGGGAGTGAATGGAGACTCCTCGGCGATCCTAGGGCTGGAGCTTTCGCTTAGCCCCGATGGTAGAGCACTTCCCCTGCAACCCTCTGGGACCAGTACTTCAATGCAGGAACCTCCTAATCCGCTACCGAGACATGGTGTGGATGGGGGGGATAGGGAGAAAATAAGATCCGCAGTAGGAGCTGGGCCCATAGAAGATCGGAGCAACCAGAAGGAGGAAGAAATATCAGCCATTCTACCAAAACGGAGGGAGACCTGTGGAGAAACAAAGAAACAACTTTCCTTAACTGCTGATGCAGAGGTAAAAAATTTAAATTTTACTATATTTGAAAAACCCAAAGAAGTAACACTTGATATCCTTTGGACTTTAATTGTTGATTTGGGGAAATCCCTAAATCCACAAATAAAACAACTTACTCAAGATTTAGCTAGTCTAGATCAACAAGTACAAGATACCGATATCAGGGTGGAGTCATTAATGAACCAGCATAAAGAAATGGAAAAAGAAATTAAAGAGTTACATTTATACCAAGAGACAATGATAAAGGATTTAACAACACTTAGAAGGAGAACAGAATTTCTGGAAAATGTGACAAGGAATAATAATATTAGATTTTTGAATTTTCCTAAACAATTTGGGATACTACCAAGAGAAATACTACGAAAATATATTAATGAGATACTAGGAGTTACAGAGGAAGTAATACCTCCATTCACACAGATATATTATCTACCTTCAAAAAACCTTGTATCCGAAAATAAACCAGAACTAGACGTCTCGGTGCTGTTGGAAGCTTCAGATAGTGATTCAATAATTCCATCTACATTGATAGCTACAGTGGCTTTATCACCAGACAAGAACTGGTTAATGAGACTAAATTTTCAAAATAAAGAGAAGAGCTTTCTCAGACATAAGGTTCGACTTTTTCCTGATGTTACTAAAGAAACGCAGAAACGAAGACAGAGATTTCTATTGATGAGACCAGGTGTACTCCAATTGGGTGGAACTTTTTTCTCAAATACCCTTGCAAGTGTGTTATAAAATATCAGTCAAATAAGTTTGTATTCTTTGAACCCTCACAGCTCTCCACCTTTTTGGCAGCTAAAGGGACTACAGGGGGTGTTGGAATATAGCTCTCAGTGAAGTAATTTGGGGTACTGTAAGAAGCACTGACACAGTCAATTTTCTTGTGTTTATTTCTTTAAATTATATCCATATCTTTCTATCTTGAATCTCACCATTGTGGACTTTAGTATAATTTGGCAGTAAATTTTCTTAAACTTTATTATGTATATTATAGTGTGTAAGCCAATGTTATTTTCTTTACAAGTACTAGTTTGCTTGTTTGTATATTATAAAATAATAAATAAATAAAAGTGGGTGCAAAGATGAAACAGTTTTCAGGGTCTAAGGTACTAACCTGTGATAATGTAGCTATGAGACTCAAATGAGCTCTTGGCTTATCTGCATCTATAGGTAAATTTAGGAAGACATTTTTTTTGCATGTTGCTATGCCTGGGAACTGTGCACATTCCAAGCCATGGCAACCTGTGGAATTTTGTGCTATTAGTAGACCTAAAAGGGCACACGTATCATGAATTAGAAGTTCCCAGATGCTCCTCAGGGGCTGTCCACTCCCCTGGACTGCCACACAAGGGTTCTAGGGTGGGACATACATATTTTGTATGAACTTCAATTTAAGCCCCTGGTAGTATAATTTGATCACCACCACCAGGGCTGGCTGAAGAGACTGTGGCTCCCTGAGCCAATTTTTGCATTGGTTCCCCTCCCCTTCCCATAAAAGTATCTCTTCCTCTATTCTCTCCCCACCTCCCCGCCTGCAATCTGGTAGTTCTCCCTCCACTCCCTCTCCTCCCTCCTCCCTCTGTCCATGATCTGGTAGTTCTTCTCTCAAGCCCTCTCCCCCATTGATGATAGAGGGCAGCAAAATCCCAATTGAGCATCTCTCTCTCTCTCTCGCTTCCCTCCCTCCCCCCAAATCCTGTGGATACCAAATTGCAGGCAGGGAAGGAAGAGAGAGGGGGAGATGCTGGATTGGGAATTTGGCACCCCTTATCACTCAGACCCTGAACCAGTGCCTCATCTGGTCCATAGGTTGAGCCAGACATGCCCACCACACCCTCTTCTCCAGCACTAAGGCAGCAAAGAAATGAAAAAGATTACTGTAAAGCCCAACTCTTACTATCCATAATAAGAGCCAATAGGTTTTGGGGGGGGGGGGGGATTGTAGAATGTTCATAGGAATGTTTGGGGTTTCAGCTTTTGTTGGAAAGAGTTCAGTAATATGCCTTTTATCAGGGGAGGGGAGAGTGTCAAGAGAAGGGTTGGAGAATGTATGACTCTTGTCAGGAGGGTTTGGGAGGGGTATATTAACACCCCATTGCCCCTTTTAGAGAGAGTGGACTGGATTTTGGGCCTGCTGTCTTATTGCTGTAGCCAGGAACCCATAAAGTTCCTGGCTGCAGCAATGCAAATAGAAGAACTGTAGATGCGCTTTTTTCCCCCATTTTTAAGATCACAGCTGCTGGACTTGAGAGAGGCTCCACATTCAGCAGAGCCCTTCATTAAATACAAGGGGTGTAGAGCACATCCCGACCTGGATTTCTACTACTAATCATTTCTATAGTGCTACCAAATGTATGCACTGCTGTACACATTATATGCAGGTACTTTCTCTGTCCCTAGAGGACTCTACAATCTAAGTTTTTGTACTTGGGGTAATGGAGGGTTAAGTGACTTGTCCAAGGTTACAAGGAGTTTCATTGGGAATCAAACCCAGGTCACCAGGATCAAAGCCCTTTGCACAAACCATTAGGCTATCCTCCACTCGCAATGCCCTTTGCCATGGCCTATTTAAAATGTACTTTTAAACGGTTAGGTGTGGAATGCTTGAGATAAAAGTTAGGAACTTGTGTAACATTCCAGTCTTATATTTTAGCAACTGAGAAGTTGTCAGTATTCTTAGGTATTGAAATGGTCTGACTAAAAGTCTGATAGAGGAACTTTAGTAAGGTGTGTAATAGTTAGCTGGAGAACAGACAGATAGGTTGGCATTATAAGGTCACTGTAAATGTGCCACTGGTTTATAGTGCTGCCAGAGAGCTGGAGCGGGCTGGACCTTGCTGCTCAGAGGACCCAGATGAAGGAATCTTCTATTAAAATAATATTGTGACCTTAGCTTCTAGCTAGGACCTGTGGCTTAAAGCTGGAAAAAGCACAGAAACTAAAGAGAAAACTCTTATAAGGAAAATGTTTTGCCTTGCTTAGAAATACGCTGTAGAATATAATTAAGTGTATTGAAGAGGCCAGAAGTGGGCTGTAGAAACCAGCGGATAGTTTGATAATTAGAAGCACAAGCTACGAAATCATTGATAAAAGCTGTGCACCATAGTTTGGGCCACAGAAAGGGCCTAGCAAAAGTTGTAGTCTGAGGAAAGCACTTGGGATTCAGTTGTGCAAGTGGCCATAAAAGTAACTGTCTGTTAATTGGGAAAGTTGTTGAGGAAGAAATCTATGGGAAAAGCGTCCCATTTGAATGGTTCAGTATGTATTGTATTGTACTGTATTGTAACATTTATAACCCGCGCTTTCCCACTTGTCAGCAGGCTCAATGCGGCTTACATAATATAGCTAATTTACAAGATAAAACAAAATGAATAAAAGATCTAAACATAGTATATAAAGAGGTGAACAATAAAAAGGATAAGGGAGAAAGGTGATAGAAGTAGGGAACAGGGAGAGGGTGAAAGTTGGGGTAGAGCACATAGAGCACATTGAAAATACACCCATGTCATGCCCTTTAATGATGAAAGCCTAGTGTTGAGTTCCTGGCTCAGAGAGCTAACCCAGAAGGAAGACCTTGTATCACAATAGGAACTGGGACTCCAGATTGAGATGTGTGCAGTTACCTACATGTTTTATTAAAGGGTCACTAACCCCCAGGTTCTATATAGACGCGCCTAGAGATCTGCGCTGAAATCCAAGCATATTCTATAACAACGCACATAACTTAATTGGCTTAACAAGCTAATCAGATAACAGCTCTTAACAAACAATAATGAGCACTAATTGGCAATATTTAGAATTTACATGCGCAACTCGCTAAGCGCATTCTGTAATGCAGTGCGCCTAAGTTCTAATGCATGCAGGCAAAAAGGGGCATGGTTATGGATGGGGAAATGGGTGTTTCATGGGTGTTCTGAAATTTATGTGCGTAGTTATAGAATATGGCCCAGTGCGCCTAAATCTACGTGCCAGGATTTATGCCATATATAGAATCTCCCCCTAAATGTGGAGTCTTTTGAAAAATACATGGGCTGCCCAGAAATACATATGCAAGTTCCAGTATGTCCACTAGAATAGCCATTTTGATAATGGACATACATTTTTTTTTTTAGAAAAAAACTGTTTTGCTTGGGGGTTTCAGCATGTAAGTGGCATCGCCTTCACATATAGGTGCAGATGTTACATCCTTCATGTGTAACTGTAGCCATTTTACACGTGTAAGTGTCTTATTTTACAAAACTAGATGTCTAGGAAGAGGCAATTAAGGAGCCGAAGATGAAAAACACTAGCCGGTAGATATTCAGCTGACAGCAGTCAGTGTTTTTATGTCCGCTACTGGCTGCATCCCCGGGTATTCAATGCCAGGCCATGTCTGGGCACCCACATTGAATGTCCAGTTATAGGTTGGCCGCTAAAGCTTATGCAGTTAAGTGCAATATTCAGCCCTTCATCACTTAAGCTGATCCGCTTAAAGATAGGATTGTCATTATGCAGCTGAATTTTAGTGGTTATCTTATGCGGTCAAGGGTTGAATATTGCCACTTAACTGCATAAGTGCCAGCTCCACCTTCGGAATGCCCACAAGTTAGCTGGCTTTGGTGCAGGTGCTAACTGCGGATATTCTGGTTAAGTGTCCCTGAATATTGGCAGATAGCCACAGACAATTATTTTACGTGGGCACGAGCCTCTCCTGCCTGCTTTAATCATTTTGAGTATCAGCTGGTAGAGAGGTAAGCAAAATTGCCCTCTCAATCCTCCACTGCTAACTCCAGACTATGTTCCTTTTATCTTGCTGCACCATATGCCTGGAATAGACTTCCTGAGCCGGTACGTCAAGCTCCATCTCTGGCCGTCTTCAAATCTAAGCTAAAAGCCCACCTTTTTGATGCTGCTTTTAACTCCTAACCCTTATTCACTTGTTCAGAACCCTTATTTTATCATCCTCACTTTAATATTCTCTTATCTCGTGTTTGTCCTGTTTGTCCTAATTAGATTGTAAGCTCTGTCGAGCAGGGACTGTCTCTTCATGTCCAGCGTACAGCGCTGCGTATTTCTAGTAGCGCCATAGAAATGATAAGTAGTAGCAGTAGTCCTTGGGATTCCGGAATCTTGTTACTCTTTGGGATTCCGGAATTTTGCTACTCTTTGTCCTTATCCCTTATTTGTCCTGTCTGTCTGTCCTAATTAGATTGTAAGCTCTGTCGAGCAGGGACTGCCACTTTATGTCCAGTGTACAGCGCTGCGTACATCTAGTAGCGCTATAGAAATGATAAGTAGTAGTAGTCAATCAGTGGTTGAAACCCTGGTCCCAATAATCAGCCAACTGACACATCTACCTTGGAGTAGGTATAAATACTGCCATCCAGATGGTTGTTTGCATGTATTGCTGTTGTAAAATCTGAAATACACACATACACCTACAACTTGCTCCCTTGGAAACTGCAAGTGCAGCAGATCTGCAAGTGTAAATAGCTGAGTAATTGCTGTTAAAAGTTATATGCTGTAGTTTGGACCAGAGAAGGAAGTCTAGTAAGTGTTATAATTTGAGGAAAGCACTTGGGATTCAGTAGTGGCTATAAAAGTAAAATAGCTGTTTATATAAGCTGATTATTTACACATGTAAAAGCTGACGACACCTTTTAAAATGATCTTCTCTGCTGACAACTGCCAGTGTTGAGTCCGCCATGTTCCGCAGTGAATACCAATATTGTTTCTGTATGTTAAAAGGGTAGAGAGTTGGCAAATGGATTGTCAGGTGATAAATTGGAATGTCATAATGATGTGAATAAATAATAACTAACTTTATTAGTCCTGAGATGATGTTTCCCTTTTTAGAAGCAGCCAAACTAAAGCACGTAATGGACATAACACAACTCTTCCGTTCTCCGATTCCCTAATGTGGCTGTGCCACATGAATTTGATCTTACCACAACTTCACCCTGTATTTGTTCACACTGGAGCCTGCAAAGGCCTCTCCGGTACTATGTAAGCCACATTGAGCCTACAAATAGGTGGGGAAAATGTGGGATACAAATGTAACAAATAAATAGCGTGTTTCTTTGTAAAGTCAGCAGGCATTCAGAAGCTCTAATTGGTTTTCTTCTATAAGGTTTTGTTTCTTGGTGAAATGCAGCTTTGATTGTCAAATGCACCTCAAACAAACATTTGGCTTAAGAAATCTGATATGCACGTGGTGTCTGGAAAAAACGAGACCCCGACATTTTTTCAAATAACCCAAAAACAAATGTATTATTTTTAAAAATTGCTATTATTGACAGATGTTACTGCAAGATGATGTAAAAATTAGATGATTCCTCTTATCAAAATGATGCCATTCAGGAAGTGACCATTAAGATCCATTTTAGCAAAATGGCATTTAGCGAAGAATAATGTGTACAGCGCTGCATAACTCTAGTAGCACTATAGAAATGATTAGTAGTAGTAGTAAGATAAAATTTCGATTACATTTTTGCGACAAAATAAGGTATACGGTGCAAAGTGTTTGCTAAGGGAATTTCCTAATAAAGATTAGACTAATGTATTTTCAAAGGTCATACTAAGGGACCCTTTTACCAAGCTGCAGTAAAAATGGCCTGCGTTAGTGTGGGTGTGTGAGATTACTGCATGCCAATGCAGCGGGAAAAACCCTATTTTTAATTGAGGTCCTTAACGGCTGTGCGATAATTTTCCAATTGGCATGTGGTCATTTACTGCCTGAGCCCTTACCACCACCTATTTAGAAGGTGATAAGGGTTCACATGCTACTCCTGTGGTAATCGGGCAGCACACAGCAATGGTTGTGCGCTGCCCGACTACCGCCAGGAGTGCCTACTCCCTGCCCCCGCACTAGAAAACAGGACTACTGCAGGGTGCCTGAGTGCACCCAGTGGAAATGCTGTTTTCCTGTGCGCTACCCATGGAGGGAGGGAGGGAGGGAGGGAGGGAGGGGAGGACCCTGGAGCTCGGAGGGAGGGAGAGAATGACCCTGGAACTCGGAGGGAGGGAGGGAGGGGGGAACCTGAAACTTGGAGGGAGGTGGGGGAACCTAAATGTTTAAACCATTGCAAAGTATTTAGAAACTATTGAAGGGATCCTATTTTTTCCAGACACTGTTTATATATATGCTATTGTGCCTGATTCTTTTGACTAGAAATTATAGAAATCATCCATAATGGCAGGGTCAAATTCATGTCACCACTATAGACATCTTTTAGTTATTTTCACATTTCTTATCTCAAATTTCCAGATGCAAAAGATCATGCTAATGAAATCTGTTTAAATTTGTAAAAGGAGACATTGTCACAGTGTGGAAGTACCAAGAAAGACCTGCTTCATTCCCGTAGATGTCTGTACATTAATGTTGTTCATATATTTTCTCATCTTATATATTGTCCGTCCCACTGGCTGTTCCCTGAACTACAGAAAGTGGAAAATTAATGTCCATTGAAAAAAAGTTATAAATGAAAATGGTTCCTTTCTTCAGTTTTTCAGCGTTTACAAAATATCATCACTAAATTAACTTTCTTTTTTTGATGTGGAAATAAATTGCATTATACTGGCTATAGGGCATCTTCCTAAAAAGGCCAGTTATACCTCCACTTTCACTTCAGCAGCTTGCATGTACACACATTTACATACAGCAAACATATACATTCCTTTGAGTTAAATGCATTATTTCTGTGGATAAACAGGCGGGATATTTAGCCAACAGCAGATAATAATAGTTTTCAAGGAAGTGAATGCATCTTCACATTTACCCTTTCCTTGCGCACACCCTGTATACTCTGTATTCCCAGGTTGTAATTGTTACCAAATTGACACATTGAAACATAAAAGATGAGGCCCCACCTGGAGTATTGTGTTCAGTTTTGGAGGCCGTTTCTTGCTAAGGATGTAAAAAGAATTGAAACGGTGCAAAGAAAAGCTACGAGAATGATATGGGATCTGCATTACAAGACGTATGAGGAGAGACTTGCTGACCTGAATATGTATACCCTGGAGGAAAGGAGAAACAGGGGTGATATGATACAGACGTTCAAATATTTGAAAGGTATTAATCCACAAACGAACCTTTTCCGGAGATGGGAAGGCAGTAGAACTAGAGGACATGATATGAGATTGAAGGGGGGCAGACTCAAGAAAAATGTCAGGAAGTATTTTTTCACGGAGAGAGTGGTAGATACTTGGAATGCCCTCCCGCGGGAGGTGGTGGAGATGAAAACGGTAACGGAATTCAAACATGCGTGGGATAAGCATAAAGGAATCCTGTTCAGAAGCAATGGATCCTCAGAAGCTTAGCGGAGATTGGGTGGCAGAGCTGGTGGTGGGAGGTGGGGCTAGTGCTTGGCAGACTTCTATGGTCTGTGCCCTGAAAATGGCAGATACAAATCAAGGTAAGGTATACACAAAAAGTAGCACATATGAGTTTTGTCTTGTTGGGCAGACTGGATAAACCGTACAGGTCTTTTTCTGCCGTCATCTACTATGTTACTATCCAGCTTATTTTCGAAGGAGAAGGGCGGCCACAAATCAGGAGATGGCCGGCCTTCTCCTAAGGCCGGCCAAATCGGTATAATCGAAAGCTGATTTTGGCCGCCTTCAACTGCTTTCAGTCGCAGGGACGGTCAAAGTTCAAGGGGGCATATTGGCAGTGTACCGAGGTGGGACGGGGGCGTGGCTAAGAGATGGCCATCCTCGGCCAATAATGGAAAAAAGAAGGCCAGCCCTGACGTGCATTTGGCCGACTTTACTTGGTCCCTTTTCGTTCATGACCAAGCTTTGAAAAGGTGCTCGAACTGACCAGATGACCACCGGAGGGAATCGGGAATCACCTCCCTTTACTCCCCCAGTGGTCACCCCTCCCACCCCCCAAAAAAACACATTTTTTTGCCAGCCTCTATGCCAGCCTCAAATGTCATACCCAGCTCCATCATAGCACTATGCAGATCCCTGGAGCAGTTTTTAGTGGGTACTGCAGTGCACTTCAGGCAGGCAGACCCAGGCCCATCCCCCACTACCTGTTACACTTGTGGTGGTAAATGGGAGCCCTCCAAAACCCACCCAAAACCCACTGTACCCACAACTAGGTGCCCCCCCCCCCGTTACCCTTTAAGGGCTATGGTAGTGGTGTACAGTTGTGGGGAGTGGGTTTTGGGGGGGGGCTCAGCACCCAAGGTAAGGGAGCTATGCACCTGGGAGTAATTTCTGAAGTCCAATGCAGTGCCCTCTAGGGTGCTCAGTTGGTGTCCTGGCATGTGAGGGGGACCAGTGCACTACAAATGCTGGCTCCTCCCGCGACCAAATGGCTTTGATTTGGACGGTTTTGAGATGGCCGCCGTTATTTTCCATCATTGGCGAAAACCAATGTCGGCCATCTCTAAGGGCGGCCCAAATGTTGAGATTTAGCCGGCCCTGACCGTATTATCAAAACGAAAGATGGCCGCCCATCTTGTTTTGATAATACGGTCGGGTGTGCCGCTTTACGGGGCCGTCATTAGAGATGGGCGTCCTTATGGATGGGCGCCCCCATTCGATTATGCTCCTCCACATTACTATGTACTACTGCTACTCCTATTTATCATTTCTCTGGTGTTACTAGTTGTATACAGTGCTATACACATATGTGTAAGAGACAGTTCCTTCTTGGTATTCAAGCTATTCAAGAGATACAAACAGGACAAATAAGAGATTAGGGTGTTTCATTTATTATGGGAATGATTACATGGGTATTAAAGAAGCAAATAAGGATTAAGAGATGAAAGCAGCTCCAAAAAGGTGGGCTTTAGGCCTAGATTTGAATAGGGCCAGAGAAAGCACATGATGTACTAACTAAAGAAGTCTACTCCAGGTATAGGGAGCAGCAAGATGGAAGGAGCAGAGTACGGAGTTGGAAGTAGAGGAGACAGGCACAGATAAGAGTGACTTGCCTGATAAATGGAATTGTCAGGGAAGGATGTAGGAAGAGATTAGGGTAAAGAGTTACTGAGGAGCTACAGAATGAATGCACTTCTAAGTCAGTAAGAGAAGTTTGAACTTCATTTGGAAATGGAAACAGAGCCATTGAAGGAACTTGAGAAGAGGGGGTATGTGAAAATATCAGCATTGGCAAAAGATAAGTCATGTGGCAGAATTTTGAGCAGATGGAAGGGGAAAGAAATGGTTTATTGGGAGACCTGTGAGGAGCAGGTTGCAATAGTCTAAGTCTCAGCCTCAAAAAAAATATAGTGGAATCAGAAAAGGTACAGAGAAGGGCGACAAAAATGATAAAGGGGATAGGATGACTTCCCTATGAAGAAAGGCTGAAGCGGCTAGGGCTGTTCAGCTTGGAGAAAAGACGGCTGAGGGGAGATATGATAGAAGTGTATAAAATAATGTGTGGAGGTGAACGAGTAGACATGGATCGTTTGTTTACTCTTTCCAAAAATACTAGGACTAGGTGGCATGCAATGAAGCTACAAAGTAGTAAATTTAAAACAAATTGGAGAAAATGTTTCTTCACTCAACGTGTAATTAAACTCTGGAATTCGTTGCCAGAGAATGTGGTAAAGGCGGTTAGCTTAGCAGGGTTCAAAAAAGGTCTGGACAGCTTCCTAAAGGAAAAGTCCATAGACCATTATTAAATTGACTTGAGGAAAATCCACTGCTTATTTCTGGGATAAGCAGCATAAAATGTATTGAACTTTTTCAGGATGTTGCCAGGTATTTGTGATCTGGCTGGATTGGCCACTGTTGGAAACAGGATGCTGGGCTTGATGGACCTTTGATCTGTCCCAGTGAGGCAATACTTATGTACTTATATGAGAGTGTGGATAGGATTTTTGCTCAGAAAGGAAGGTGATGATATAGAGAAGAAAATGACAGGTTTTAGCACAGAGAAAAAGAGATGAGTCAAAGATGACCCCAAGGTTCCAAGCTGCAGAGACAGGGAAGATAACAGTGTTATTCACAGAAATAGAGACTGGGGGAAGGGGTAGGTTTAGGGAGAAGGATAAGAAGCTCAGTTTTAGCCATCTTCAGTTTCAGATGGCAGTGGAATTATATGTCAGCTCTTGGTCCTGCCCATTTGTTCCTATCTGCTGTGTGGTTACAGGTCTTAAACAGATCTATAATTTGAGACGAAAACAGCAAAATATGTATTCTGACAAGGAATGGAAAGGGAAAACCTTTGCCGCATTGATTCAAGTATTCAGTAGATGACATAGCTTTGGATAGCCTGTAGAGTGACACGGGAGGCAGTATTATCTTTTTAACTGAGATAACATATTATGAATTGCCTTTAATAAATTGCTAGATCCTCAGAGAAGTTTAAGTGGTGCATCAAATGGAAATGAGTAAGCCAAAGCCTTTAATAGGTGATGTGCCAAGGCAAAGCTGAGATGAATAGTCTTGTCTACCTCTAAATGCCAAATACAAGGTCAGCTGAATTGTTAGCACAGAAAAAGTGACCGTGCAAACCTAACCGAGAATAACAGTTTCCCAACCATGTTATTCTTTTCCAATTTTGATTTATGCTTTTTGTTATTTCTTTGCTGATCCCCTTTTCAATGTCAACTGTCTTTGCCCTTCTCATTAGCTAGAGATTTTGCTTATTCCAGTTCTTGCAGAATCATAAGGGCTGCTCCACCCTGGATGTTATTTCTTTTATCTCAGCCTCAAGAAATTGTACTTCTACTCTTGTAAGACATGATTGATGATTAAGTTCCATTCAGTCAAGTCCAACTCGTGGTGACTCTCTCTCAACAGTTCTACAGTAGCATCAGGAAAATGGTTTTTACATCAGTGCAGAGAAGCAATCTGACTCTTTACATGTAGCTGAGGAAATACCTGCCATTTCTTGGGGTTATCCTCTGTAAAGAATTCAAGCTGATGCAGAGGCAAACTATTGACTTTTATCTCATATTGAATGGTTATTTATGCTTAGATCCTCAGCTATTAATTGACTTGCCTTTCTCAAATTTGACATGTAGAAACAGTATTTATAAAGGGTAAAGGATCATGGATTTGATATACTGCCTTTCTGTGAGTACAACCGAAGTACATACAGTAAGTACGTAAGTATTGGCACACTGGGATAGACCAAAGGTCCATCGTGCCCAGCATCCTGTTTCCAACAGTGGCCAATCCAGGTCACAAATACCTGGCAAGATCCCAAAAAAGCTTAATACATTTTATGCTTCTTATCCCAGAAATAAGCAGTGGATTTTCCCCAAGTCAATTTAATAATGGTCTATGCACTTTTCCTTTAGGAAGCCTGCCAGGCCCTTTTTAAACTCCGCTAAGCTAACCGCCTTTATCACATTCTCTGCCAACGAATTCCAGAGTTTAATTACATGTTGAGTGAAGAAAACATTTCTCCGATTCATATTAAATTTACCATTTTGTAGCTTGATCGCATGCCCCCTAGTCCTAGTACTTTTGGAAAGAGTCTAGTAAGGTCCTGTTGTAATTTTTCACAATCCTCTTGCGATTTAACAACTTTGAATAACTTTGTGTCGTCAGCAAATTTATGTTAAAAAGCAGCGGTCCGAGCACAGACCCCTGAGGAACCCCACTATCTACCCTTCTCCATTGAGAACACTGACCATTTAACCCTACTCCCTGTTTTCTATCCTTTAGCCAGTTTTTAATCCACAATAAGACACTACCTCCTATCCCATGACTCTCCAGTTTCTTCTGGAGTCTTTCATGAGGTACTTTGTCAAACGCCTTTTGAAAATCCATATACACAATATCAAATGGCTCGCCTTTATCCATATGTAATAGATTGGTGAGGCAAGATTTCCCTTCACTAAATCCATGTTGGCTTTGTCTCATTAATCCATGCTTTTGACTATGCTCTGTAATTTTGTTCTTTATAATCATCTCTACCATTTTGCCCGGCACTGACATCAGGCTCACCGGTCTATAATTTCCCGGATCCCCTCTGGTACCTTTTAAAAATATTGGCGTTACATGGGCTACCCTCTAATCTTTTGATACCTCTCTCGATTTTAAAGATAAATTACATATTACATATTACTAACAATCATCTCTTCCATTTTGCCCGGCATTGACATCAGGCTCACCGGTCTATAATTTCCCGGATCCCCTCTGGTACCTTTTTAAAATATTGGCGTTACATGGGCTACCCTCTAATCTTTTGATACCACTCTCGATTTTAAAGATAAATTACATATTACTAACAATCCGCCAGTTCATTTTTCAATTCTATCAGTACTCTGGGTTGAATACCATCTGGTCCAGGAGATTTGCTACTCTTCAATTTGTCAAATTGCCCCATTACATCCTCTAGGTTTATAGAGATTTCAGTCAGTTTCTCCAACTCGTCAGCTTCGAATACCATTTCTTGCAGCTGTTTCTCTCCCAAATCTTCCTCGGTGAAGACCGAAGCAAAAACTTCATTTAATCTCTCCATTATGGCTTTGTCTTCCCTGATCACCCCTTTTACCCCTTGGTCATCTAGCGGTACAACCAATTCTTTTGCTGGCTTCTTGCTTTTTATATATCTAAAAAAAAAATTTTACTGTGTGTTTTTGCCTCCAATGCAATCTTTTTTTCAAAGTCCCTCTTTGCTTTCCTTATCACGCTTTGCATTTGACTTGACATTCCTTATGCTGTTTCTTATTATTTTCAGTCGGTTCCTTCTTCCATTTTCTGAAGGATTTTCTTTTAGCTCTAATAGCTTCCTTCACCTCATTTTTTAACCTGAAAATTTCTCTAGAGGTAGAAACTTAACAGCTAAGAGTATAAAAACTAGTAACTAGGCTCGAACTTTTCTAAATGATAGTTATTCTCTGTTCTTGCCTCCTGGAGAGATAGCATTGCAGTTGACCTGAATTGTGTGAATTAAGGTGTGAGGAAGTAGAAGAGTTACTAAGGTTACTAAGGGCAATTTGATTACTGAGCTAGCTTCAAAGGGTTTGTTTGAAATACTCTTCTTAGAATCCAAACTATATAGAGAGGAAAGGTCCCACTCAACTTTCTTTCTGAGAAGTTCTGAGAGAAAAGGACATCTCTGTGGGTAAGTGACATTATTTTATTCTGAGCTTGTTAACTTAAAGATTGGGGTTTAAAAGAGGAATTGTAGGATATTGATAAACACAGTTCGAATTTTAAAATAAAAAAATGCAAGCAAACTTTATTAGCTATTCTCCTTACACTTTTCCCCATAGTCTTAAAACTTGAAGTTTCTGTCACAGCATTAACAGATAGTCTCTAGAAGGCACAGAAGGGTCCAGTTTAGTACTTATTCCTACCCACCCTCCCCAACTCCCACTCACCCCTTGCTCAACTCTTCATTTATAGTCAATTATTCTAATTAAGACAACAAGAAGGGAATTTTCAATTTTCATTAGAGTCTGAATTACATTTAATTAGTTTCTAAGAAGCAAACCCTAAATAAATTACAAATTACAATAGTCAAAAGATCATTATATTCATCTGATATCCCTAGTGCCTTAAGACGTTTTAATTAAACAACTCTTTAATATTAAGATGCAGACAGTAGTCCAGCAGCGAGAGGGGTGCTATCCAATCTTTTGCATTGAGTGTCACATGTATGATTATCTCCCATTTGGTAAGATGTCATATGTGTGTGCTCGATACAAAGAGCTCCTAGCTCTCAGAGAATGAGTCCATTTTCTTGAGGCTAGAGTAGCAGACTTGGAGAAGCTGAGGGAGACAGAGAGGTACATAGAGGAGGCCTACAGGGATGTTGTAGAGAAGCCCCACCTCCAATCTGGCAGCCCCTGTGCTGACTTGGAGGAGGGAGGCCTCCTAAAAGGAGAGCATCACCCTGGTGAGGCTGGATTTAATCTTGTAGACAGGACCAGCACACCTGGGAAATGCAATATCCTCTTGCACCGAGAATGTGTCTCCAGAAGCTACTGCCCAGGTGGGAAGGGTTAGGACAGCTTTTGTAGTGGGTGATTCATTTATTAGGCATGTAGATACCTGGGTGTCTGGTGGACGTGAGGATTGCCTGGTGACTTGCCTGTCTGGTGAGAAGGTGGCAAACCTCATGCGTCACCTAGATAGGATTTTAGATAGTGCTGGGGAGGAGCCGTTTGGTGGCAATGATCCTCCTTTGCTGCTGCTAGATTTGGCATCATCCAAAATGGCGCCAATAACCCCTAGCAGAAGTCTTAATGAACCACCACTAGGGGGTCATCCTTCCATATAATGATCCTCCTTTGCTGCTGCTAGATTTGGCATCATCCAAAATGGCGCCAATAACCCCTAGCAGAAGTCTTAATGAACCACCACTAGGGGGTCATCCTTCCATATAAGGAATAAATCTCCTTATATGGAAGGATGACTCCAACCGGTAGTACTGCAAGACTGCCATTAGGAGTCATCAGAACTATTTTGGGTAATGGCATTGACCCAGGTGGCAGCAAAGGGGGATTGCTGCCACCCAGGACCCCACTGCCACCAGTGCTAATCTCTGAGAAAGTCCCATGGTCAGGGGGAATCTGGGATGGGGGAGGGTTGGGCTCAGGTAGGTGTGTTTTGCTGGAAGGAAGCAGGGCTGTACAGAAGGCAGAGGAGTATATATGTTGGGAATTGTGTTGTTATGGAGAGGGATTTGGTGATGCTATTAGGGGTGCCGGGGACATGGTGATGCTATTGGGGGGTGCAAAGACCCTATTATATTGAACAAGGTGATGCAGGCTAGGGATCGAGGGCTCTTGGGGGGGATTGCCTGTATGACTGGGGAATCAGAGGGATGGAGGAATACAGAAGGGGGGAGAGTGCCACTGTGACAGAACCTTTGCATGTAATGTGGTGGTGTTCAGTGTGGTAAGCATTTGCTATGTGCGGTAAATGCATGGCAGATGTTGGGCACTCCCTTTACATTTACTGCACAGGTCTTGCAGTTATCATGCATTAAATTTTGCTGTACAAGAGCAAACCTTACCACATGGGACCCTTAGTTAGTAAATAGGCCTCAATGAGAATGAGGCTTGAGTTAAATAATGCACAGTAACACATTGGTAAATGAGGTTATGAACTTGTAGTTTCCCTAGTTCTTAGCTTGCTGCTTTACCAACTAGGCTACTCCTGTGCTCTGATGTGGAGTTATTGTTATATCAGTTAAATACAAGTGAGCAGGGGACATAGAAATAAGAGCAGTGGCTTAGAAATTATGCTCAGTTAAGAGTGAGGATGCTAAAATGTAGCTTGGAAATGAATATTTTTCAAGAGCGTATCAAACATATAAACGGCAAGTGACCGACTCACCTGCAGATGCGCAGAAGAGACTTCCCTCTCTGTCCCGCCCTCGCGTCAAGACGTGATGATGTCAGAGGGCGGAATCGAGAGGGAAATGGAGTCGGAGTCACTGTCGGACGCTGCCGCCTGAAAATGAACATCGCGCGCACCAACCTCCCCCCTCCCCCCCCCATCCCCGCCTCCGTATTGGGCCCCCTGCACTGACCTGACAGCGCCTCTCACCTCCTTGTGGAAGCGCTGCAGGCAGCAGCAGAGCGATCTACTGCTGCCTGCAGCGCTTTCACATGGAGGTAAGAGGCGCTGTCAGGTCAGTGCAGGGGGCCCGGCACGGAGGGGGGAGGGAGCGGCGGCGGCGAGGAGGGTAGGTGGAAATCTCGCCAGTTTTAACGGGCTTAACTGCTAGTAGAATTAAAAGGGACAGAAAGAACCAGCCAGAGTCCAGAGAGTTCTCTGGAATTCTATATATTCTCTGTAACATAGTATAGTACATGTCAATTTGCCAGGGCACAGCCGAGAGATGGTGACTCAGCTGAATCATGTGCACCAGCCAGCAAGCATTTCACGCTGAGAGTGTCCCTCCCTCCCTCCCTCAGCTAGCTCCAGGTCACAATTCTAATCATCAGCACTGCAGATATTAAAAATCTTCAGATCTTTCAAATCTATTCTGTTACAGCAGGCACTTTTCAAGGGCATCTTTTAATATAATGAAATACAATCCTGTTTCTCCATGTCTATTTCTCTCTTCCTCACCCCATTAGTTCTCTCTTTCTTTTCCAGCTACTTCTCTTTACTACTTTTTTCAAAAATTGTTTCCTAACATTTACTTTCTTTTTGTCCTTTTCTGCTTTCTATTTAGGGGAGAAGTTATCCATGTGGGCTACTGTGAAGTCGGGTTACGTTACCATAAATCAGGGTTTTTAGCACATAATCCCACTGTATGCAATGAGACCCTGTGCTAAAATAATCCAATTCGGACTTGATTCTCTAAATGGCGCCAAAAAACCCAGTGCTTAGTGCTATTCTATAAACCACACGCACAGTGCCTAGTGCTGGGAACTGTGACTACATTTAGGCACAAACATTTACATCAATGAAAACCTGGTATAAATCACCACATGTAAATTAGGCATGGATCCCGCTATTTCTATATCAACAGGGGTTTATGATACAATAACCCAGGGCTTTTTTTGAGGGGGTACTTGGGGGTACTGAGTACTGGCACCTTTTCCATTGTCTACTAAAATTGACCCACGGTCCCCAAGTTTTAATGAAAGATCTCAGGCTCTACACACCAATTCTGCCTTGTCATAGATTCTGTGACTGGTTGTAGGGGGTCTGGCCATTGCGGGGTGGGTCCCTCAGTGATCACCCCGCCCCTGAAGGGTGGCCAGGCATTTGAGTACCGGCACCTTTTTTGCTAGGAAAAAACAAACTGCAATAACCTGACTTTACAGGAGCCCACATTGATAACTTTCCCCCATATTCTCTTGCGTCCTATCTTCTGTTCCATCTCTTCTTAACCGATCTTTCCTTATATCCTTCTCTCCCAGCCAGTTTCATGCTTAACTTTCCAGAAACTGTTGAAGACCAACCTGTTTAAAGAGTCTTATGAAATGAATCCTTCATAAAAGACTTAACTTCAAAACTACACCAGAACAAACCAATTTTGAACTCTTATTATTAGGTTACTTTAATCACATTATTATTATTATTATTGTATGTTATACCTTGTCCTTGATCTCATATGCCTGATATGAATTATTTATTTATTTACTCCTTATGCTTCTGTTTATTTTCTATGTACCTTAATTGTATTAATAATCTGAACTTCTCATTCTGTTAATGGCGATCGCCTTTGCGGCATAATGTAAGCCACATTGAGCCTGCAAATAAGTGGGAAAATGTGGGATATAAATGCAACAAACAAACAAACAAACAAATAAATAAATAAATAAATAAATAAATATGCCCTTTCTCTTTCCTTCTCTTTGGGTCCCCTTACTTTCTCTGTTTTCTTTTGCTCGCTCTCTCTCTCCTGTTCCCCTCTGCTGCAGGCTGATAGCCTAATTTTTTTCTATCTATATTACTGAACAAATGAAATGAGATGACCAATAGGCTGTCTTACAGTTTTATTGGATTGGTTATTTCTTGTATTCAGCATAGCCCCTTGTTATCTAGTGCAGTGCTCTTTGCCATCCAGTGATCCATTCTTCTGCAGTATATACATTTCGATAAGTTGAACAGAAAGCATTAAGGAAGGTATTTTTTTTCTCTGTGGATATTAGCATGTCTCTTTTGAAAGATACACTTGATGCTCTTGAGTAGACTTTTGCAGAGCATTTTGCTTATATTTAGTAGACATCTAGTCTCCTCCTCATTCCTGTCTTGCATCTCCTTCTAACACCCCCAAATGCTTGGCAACTGAATGGGACATTATACAGACAGAGCAGTGTACTGAGCCTGATTTTACAGTGCTAACTTAAAATTTTTTTCTTATTATTTGTATGCACTAAACTGTATTCATGACAGATATCTTGAAAAACACAATGGATCAATTCAAATAGAGAAAGAGAAAATAATTTTCCATATCAGCCTCCATTACTATATTTTAATATAAGCCCACCATAAAGAGGGAGGAGCCAGGAATGAACAACATTTTAAAGGAAAGCGAAAGTACAATAACAAAGGCAGATGTGAACAAAACTGGTAAAATGAGATCTGGCAAAACAGGAAGAAAAGGAAAAAACATTTTTTTATATCTAATGAAGCCAAGTGAAGTAAGAAACAGATACTAATATCTGAGCGTTGTCTGTATGTATACTTTTTTTTAGGGCTTTGTAAATGAGAATATGTTCAAGGAAACTCTAGGACTTATCCTGACAAATAACATTTCCAAAAGCACTTGAGAAAAAATAATGTTTCAATCTGCCACAGGGCTGTGCATAACAAGCTAGGAATGGGAATGCTCAGACTTTAATTTCCAGAAACAATACATCCATTTTCTTGAAAAATAATTACTTTACAAAGCAGAATTTATTTTCTGAACTGCTTGTCATTATGAATAACAAATTGGAATGTCTGGTTCCTATTGGACTCAAAAAAGCAGGAGACACAAGCTTGGCTCACCTTCCCCGAACCAAGTTCTCCAGCATGTCTAGCTTCTGTGTCATATTATGAAGAGGAATGGCAACACCAGGGGCGTAGCCAGACAACAGATTTTGGGTGGGCCTAGGGAAGAAGTGGGTGGGCACCAATTGTTCTCCCCCCCCCCCAACCACCACCCAAAAAATATCTCAGCTGGTGGGAAAATGTTTCTTTCCACCTTGGAAGTCTGCAGCAGGCATGCACTGAAAACTGAACATACGCAGGTGCCGGTATCACGGAGTGTAGCGTTTTCGTTACCATCTGGAAGAAGTCTTCAGCTGGCCAAGTTTGGGATCCCACAGCTACCACTAAACGTGTGCTACTGTTGGGTGGGCCTGAGCCCTACGTGGGTGGGCCCTGACTCACCCAGGCCCGCCTGTGGCTACACCACTGGGCTACACACCCCTTCCTCTGTTAATCTTTGCATTCAATTCACTTTAGTCTCTGGTCTTTAAAAGCTTTGGCGTAGGAACTAGATTGAGGCACTCCTAGGAAACACATATAACCCTGAATGAATTGATCTCTATCACAGAGAGTCCAGAAGTGGGAAATGAAGGACGGCTAGACAGACCACTGGTTCAACCAATCCAATTTATTTCTTAAAACGAATATTAAGACTCTTAGGGCCCTGTTTACTAAGTTGCGTTAGTGTTTTTAGCGCACGCGCTAACCATGTAGGCACCTATAGAGATATTATAGGCACCTACATGGTTAACGCACATACATGGTTAAACACGTGCTAAAAATGTTAATGTGCCTATAATGCTGCTTAGTAAACAGGGCCCTTAATGCTCATTATAAGAAATAAATTGGATTGGTTGAACCAGTGGTCTGTCTAGCCGTCCTTCATATCCCACTTCTGGACTCTCTGTTGGTTTCTCTGTGGGATTTTTCGCGTTCAGTTACCCTTTGGTTCTTGATCTCTGTCACAGTTATAGGTATTACCAGTGAGGGCTCTCCACACTACTCATTTTTATTGAGTTGTATTGTCCATAATGCAGATGTGTATATGTGGTTTCTGATTTAGTAACAAAGCTTTAAGTGTTCCTGTTACAGGCAGATTCACACTGAAACATGTCAGGCTGAATGCACAATTGTTAAAAGAAGACTCAACATATACATACCAGGGGCGTAGCCAGACACCCAATTTTGGGTGGGCCTTGGCCCAAGAATGGGTGGGCAGAAGAACTCTGCCCTGTCCCACAAGTGATTTGGTCTCTCCCTCTCGCCTGCATGCCATATGTACATAAGTTCATAAGTAGTGCCATACTGGGAAAGACCAAAGGTCCATCTAGCCCAGCATCCTGTCACCGACAGTGGCCAATCCAGGTCAAGGGCACCTGGCACGCTCCCCAAACGTAAAAACATTCCAGACAAGTTATACCTAAAAATGCGGAATTTTTCCAAGTCCATTTAATAGCGGTCTATGGACTTGTCCTTTAGGAATCTATCTAACCCCTTTTTAAACTCCGTCAAGCTAACCGCCCGTACCACGTTCTCCGGCAACGAATTCCAGAGTCTAATTACATGTTGGGTGAAGAAAAATTTTCTCCGATTCGTTTTAAATTTACCACACTGTAGCTTCAACTCATGCCCTCTAGTCCTAGTATTTTTGGATAGCGTGAACAGTCGCTTCACATCCACCCGATCCATTCCACTCATTATTTTATACACTTCTATCATATCTCCCCTCAGCCGTCTCTTCTCCAAGCTAAAAAGCCCTAGCCTTCTCAGCCTCTCTTCATAGGAAAGTCGTCCCATCCCCACTATCATTTTCGTCGCCCTTCGCTGTACCTTTTCCAATTCTACTATATCTTTTTTGAGATACGGAGACCAGTACTGAACACAATACTCCAGGTGCGGTCGCACCATGGAGCGATACAACGGCATTATAACATCCGCACACCTGGACTCCATACCCTTCCTAATAACACCCAACATTCTATTCGCTTTCCTAGCCGCAGCAGCACACTGAGCAGAAGGTTTCAGCGTATCATCGACGACGACACCCAGATCCCTTTCTTGATCCGTAACTCCTAACGCGGAACCTTGCAAGACGTAGCTATAATTCGGGTTCCTCTTACCCACATGCATCACTTTGCACTTGTCAACATTGAACTTCATCTGCCACTTGCACGCCCAATCTCCCAGTCTGGCAAGGTCCTCCTGTAATCGTTCACATTCCTCCTGCGACTTGACGACCCTGAATAATTTTGTGTCATCGGCGAATTTAATTACCTCACTAGTTATTCCCATCTCTAGGTCATTTATAAATACATTAAAAAGCAACGGACCCAGCACAGACCCCTGCGGGACCCCACTAACTACCCTCCTCCACTGAGAATACTGGCCACGCAATCCTACTCTCTGCTTCCTATCTTTCAACCAGTTCTTAATCCATAATAATACCCTACCTCCGATTCCATGACTCTGCAGTTTCTTCAGGAGTCTTTCGTGCGGCACTTTGTCAAACGCCTTCTGAAAATCCAGATATACAATATCAACCGGCTCCCCATTGTCCACATGTTTGCTTACCCCCTCAAAAAAATGCATTAGATTGGTGAGGCAAGACTTCCCTTCACTAAATCCGTGCTGACTTTGTCTCATCAGTCCATGTTTTTGTATATGCTCTGCAATTTTATTCTTAATAATAGCCTCCACCATCTTGCCCGGCACCGACGTCAGACTCACCGGTCTCGCATACATCTCCCCTCCCCCGCATACCTTTTAAATAGTAGATTTTTACCGGCAGCAAGCAGCAACTAATACACACTGCTCATCCTGTGGGAATACATCGGAGGGAAGGCTGTCGGGCTGGTGCAAGCAGTATGTATCAGTCGCTTGTCACTGCAGGCGAAGATCTGCTTTTTACAAGGTTTGTAGGAGGAGGGACAATTGTTTGGGAGCTTTCGGCTGGTGGGGCTTGGGGATCTCTGCCAGCCACATCATAGGTGTGCTGCTACTGGGTGGGCCTGAGCCCAAAGTGGGTGGGCCTGGGCCCACCCAAGCCCACCCTTGGCTACGCCACTGAACTTGTAAACCACCTTTTTATATCTATTTTCAATAGAAGTGTGGTTGAGCAAACTGGCTTCCCCGCTGCTCTTCATTTGCTTATTTCCTTCTAACTTCATACAGATCCTGACTGTTCTCTCTTCCTGGTGCCGGGAAGCTCATACACTGGAGGGAAAACCTCTTTGGGAATTTGATGTACCTCTGTCTAGGATTGTTGTAATAAATCAACAGGCAAGATATTTTCAGAGCTAGAACAGTTAATAAAAGACATATTCCTGAATTTCAAGGAGTTCTTCAGATTCTCTAGTTTGTGGTTTATCTCATTTTATCATTTTGAGGTCCTTTTTACAAAGCTGAGGTAAGTACTAATGTGTGGTTACCGCAGTATTTAAGGGCACACTGTTTAAAGCACTGAGGAGTCCTGCAGTAATTTTCAAATACCTGCTGCCCTGCATTTACGGCACAGGGCAGAGTCATACTGCATGGCATCATATTTGGCATGGCATGGATTTCCAGATAGCCCATGTTCCCCTCACTCACATTCTCTCCCATCTGATACCCCCTACCATTCTCCCCCCAGCATCCAAATCCTTATCTCTTCACTCTCCTTGATCCAGGTTCCTAACCCCTCCAACCTAACCAATCACATTTCTTATTCTCCCAATGGCATACCCCTCTTATCCTCCTTATCCCCTTTCCTTGACTCAACTCCCCATCCACATATGTCTGCGAGCCCTCCCCACTGCCAAGCCCCTTCATCGCCCACAACCCTTACCTAGATGTCATCATTGTTGGTAAAGTGGGCAGGGGTGGGAACAGTCCCCCTCTGCTTTCTCCTGTCTGGCTGCACCTCTCAAAATGGCCACCACGACCCCTAGTGGTAGTCACATGGTACTACCACTAGGGGTCTGGCTATTTTGAAAGGCACAGTCAGATGGACAGGAGCTCTTGGCAGTTGTGATAGCTAATGTGTGGTACTGGCCCATGTGCTAGCTGCAGACCTGCCAAGTTACCCATTCCAGGAGGGAGACTTTTTGCCTGTCCTGGTTTTAAACTTACATTCCAAAGTAGTGTAGTATTTGTAGTCCATGATTCTATCCATTGAAATCAGTGCTTTAGGTCCCATAATGCACCAGGATGAGGCTGGCAGAAATCTAGGATCAGCCAAAAAGTCTCCCTCCTGAAATGGGTAATTTGGCAGACCTGTAGCTGTCACGGACGGCCACATCTCTGCTCCCTTCCTCTCACTCTCACTAATCACATTATGCAGCTAGTGTAGATTTTTTGCCATACTGGCTTTTTTTTAAACATACACTGGAGGTTATCGATGTGGTAAAACCTGCACTACTTAGTTAATGCAAAGGTGTCAAGTACAAAACAAACTATGCATCCAGTTTCTCCTTCCTGGGTAGTCAACTTTGGAATGCTCTCCCAAGACCCATCCGAACTATTAATAACTATTTACCTTTCAGGAAAATGTTAAAGTCCCATTGTTTCCAAGCAAGTTTACCCTAATGGACCAGCTTAATTCCACCAGATCACCTACGATACTCCTGCTAAGACGTCAACGCTTACTCTGACCCCAATGTTATACTCAATCCCTCACCTTCTTCCCTCCATCCTTTACCATTTCCCTCCCATTCTCCTTCCCTTTCACCTATTATAGCCTTGTCTACCTTCCCTATTCTAGTTCATTACGTTCTTGTCACATGTCCTTTGTAATGCCTTTCATAACGTAAGTAGTTATGATCATCACAATTTATAATACTGTTCCTACATTTCCTTGTTTTTACTGTATTCTTTACCATGTAAGATGCTTTCTTTTACTATGTAAGCCGCACTGGACCTGCTGTATGTGGGAAAGAGTGGGGTACAAATGTAATAAATAAATAAATAGAAAAAGGGTTTTGAGAGCTTGTTTGAATTTGGGAAGGGAAGGCTGGTTTCTGATGGAAAGTGGTAACTTATTCCATAATTTAGGATCCAGGTAACAAAAAGCAGATTTACGGGTGGAGACTGAGGAGGGAGAGTAAGGAGATTCTGATCAGCAAAGCATAGGAAACAAAGGGAAGTGTAGGGAATCAATTCAATTCCATTTCATTTCAGCTCAGTTCTTGTATACCAGGAGTGGCCTAGTGATTAGGGTGGTGGACTTTGGTCCTGGGGAACTGAGGAACTGAGTTTGATTCCCACTTCAGGCACAGGCAGCTCCTTGTGACTCTGGGCAAGTCACTTAACCCTCCATTGCCCCATGTAAGCCGCATTGAGCCTGCCATGAGTGGGAAAGCGCGGGGTACAAATGTAACAAAAATGAAATAGATACTATTGGAGATTCTACATGGAATGTTGCTGCTATTGGAGATTCTATATGGAATGTTGCTATTCCACTAGCAACATTCCATGTAGAAGGCTGCGCAGGCTTCTGTTTCTGTGAGTCTGACGTCCTGCACGTACGTGCAGGACGTCAGACTCACAGAAGCAGAAGCCTGCGCGGCCACATTGCTGATCTGCAATAGTGGAGGAGTGGCCTAGTGGTTAGGGTGGTGGACTTTGGTCCTGAGGAACTGAGTTCGATTCCCACTTCAGGCACAGGCAGCTCCTTGTGACTCTGGGCAAGTCACTTAACCCTCCATTGCCCCATGTAAGCCGCATTGAGCCTGCCATGAGTGGGAAAGAGCGGGGTACAAACGTAATAAATAAATAAATAAATAAATGTAGTTTAGCAAACATGCCCCTTAGAATCTTGATTACAGGCACAACAAGGTGGTTTACAAAAAAAAAAAAAATCATATGTAGTAAGTAGATAAAGGAAGAGCAAAAAGACATCAACAGCTCCACCAATTCCATGGACTCCTCAGGTGGTATTGTTCACCAAAGGCCTGTGTGAATGAGAAAGCTTTAAGGCCTTTAAAACATGCTCTATTTACTTCATTCCCAAGCAGGGGCGTAGCCAGACAGTCAATTTTGGGTGGGCCTGAGCCTAAAATGGATGGGCACAGAATTCAGCCCCGGCCCCCTTCCGCTCTGTTCTCTGCATTCTGCCTCTCCCCCTACCTTCAAACACAAAATATTAAATACCTTAGCTGGTGGGGATCCCCAAACTGCACAGCTGAAGATATTTTCCTCCTCGGGCAGCCAAAGCTCTTCCAAACAGCAGCTGGCAGGCACTTGACTTGAGCTGACGCCGCTGCCTGCAGTCCGTTTATGCTCAGTGCTTCCGCATGGGTGAAATGTGAAGAGGGGCCGGTGTGCGGTGCCAGCTGCCATTTGGAAGAGCATTGGCTGCCTGAGCAGGAGGAAACCTTTAGCTGGTGGGGTTTGAGGATTTCCACAGCAAGACTGCCACAATTTTGGGTGGGCCTGAGTCCAAATTGGGTGGGCTGTGGCCCACCTGTAGCTATGCCACTGTTCCCAAGTGGGGGAGCAAAAGAAAAAAAAAGGAAGGGACATAATGACTGTAAGCAGGACAGATGATGTACTGTGAGCAGGACGGTCAACTGGAAATAGAGGGAACCAGTAAATTGGACAGAAAGCAGGGGAACTCGAAAAGAGGGCCTTGTATACAAGCAAGAGAACCTTAAATCAAATTCTGGAAGCAACTGACCGGTGGTTCCTCCATTTGCATGTTTCAAATATCTGTTTTTCAGGCTTTGATGAATATCTTGTTGACAGTTGCTATGACATATTCCCTCCTGATATTCACCCTCCAGAGACGTAAGAAACTGTGTATGATTGAAGTCCAGCATGATTATGATCTACATCTGTATCAGCCTAGATCAACAGAATATTTGTTGTGTCGTTTCTCCCTTCAGGTCTTGTTAAGCTCTTCTGGACTTAGCTGTAGCAGTATGTATAGAAAGCATGTGTAGGCGTGAGACTATTCCGCTTATAGGCGACGGTTAAATTGCAAAATTTTAATAACATTGCTATGAGGTAGGGGAAGGCATGATTCACATTACAAGCAATTATCAGCCTCTTTAAGAACACATTAGATTTTTAGATTTGCTTTTTTAAAATCCTAGCTGGGTGAATCAAAAGCAGGTCTATGCAGTATAATGATTTTTAACAAACTGACTGTGACTGCCTACAGCAAGCCCAGTCATTTGTGAAGAATCAAAAGAGGTTAGAAGTTTTGACACTACTCTTCAGTTTTTTTCACAGTATCGGTAATTATCCTTTTATCCCACCTGGAGAACTAGATATGCACCACTGAGATGCTTTGGTAGGCTTCATTTTCATCTCTAAGCAAAAGAGAGCCTCAAATGAAATAACATGTTTCCAGTGCAAAAAAAATGGTTAATAGTATTCAAAAGCCGTATAAAGGAAAAGACAGAGATTCTTAGCCACACCCTAATCAAAGCTTTCTGTAATATGGCCAGAATGTGGTTTTAAGCATGGCTAGAACATTGGACCTGGAATTATTTTCTAAGTGCATATAGGGCCTGATTTATGAAAGGTTATTTCTTAGTGGACAAAATGGGACAAAACTCTTCATGATTCAGATCTATACGTCTGTATTTAGCTATAGATTTCTCCAGTGGTTTGTGTATGGTAAACTTCTGAAGCAATCTGTGTGGGAGCCCTTTCCATGGCTGGTACAAGGATATTAGACACCCTAGGCCAGCACCTTACCAATGGTTGTGTGAGCGTTGTGGCCACACAGGGCAAAACTTTGGAAGAGTATAAAACTTGCTCCCATTTTCTCCTCTCATTGGTCATGGTGAAACAGGTGGGGCAGGAGCTACCAGTGATTGAATTGCACAGGGGTCCTGCCCTAGACAAACCTCTAACTCCCCTCCCCTTGCACTCAATGTATTTACTGGCTGCCGCATAGGCTCTAGCCCAGTACTTCTCCAGGTTGCTCAGCCGTAGTGGTTGGCAGGGGCCACTTGTAATTTGAGTGGTGAGGTTATGGGATCTCGTGACTTATAATGCAGTATTGCAGGGGTGTAGCCAGATGTGGGTGAGGCTGAGCGCAAGTTGGATGGGCACAAAATGTTTTCCCCTATTCCCCAACTCAATAAATATCGGAGCTGGCAGGGATCCCTAAGCCTCTCCTGAAGAGGGCCTGTTCCAGTAGCTGAAACAATCCTGTACTCTGCAGCCTGTGGCTGGAACACTCCCATAGTACTCTCTATGTGCCTGTGCCGGCCCCCTTCCTTTGCATACTCAGTTTTTGCGTATACATGGGGGGGGGGGGGGGGGGCGTGGTGTGGTGGTGATACATAGAGAGTAGTATGGGAGTGTTCCAGCCATGGGCTGTAGAGTACAGGATTAGTCCAGGCCCTCTTTAGCAGGCGGAGTTTGGGAATCCCCACCAGTCTTAAAAAAAGTGCCACAATTTTGGGAGAACCAGGCCCATCCATGTTTATGCTGCTGCAATATTGACCCTCTGATGAGGAGGAAATTAACTGGCTGATATTCAGCGCTATTTAACTGATCATAAATGGCCACTGTTAAATAATGTTTTTGCGGCTAACTGTGAATATTCAGCGGGAGATAACAAGTCATCTCCAAAAAGGTTTGGACAAATTCCTGGAGGAAAAGTCCATATTGAGACAGACATGGGAAGCAACTACTTGCCCTGGAATTTGTAGTATGGAGTGTTGCCACGATTTGGGTTTCTGCTGAGTGCTTGTGACCTGGCTTAGCCACTGTTTGGAAAATAGGATACTGGGCTAGATGGACCATTGGTCTGACCCAGTATGACCACTCTTATGTTCTTATGTTCAGTGAATATTCACGATTAGCGCCTACTATAAAACCAGCTATGTTGCAGGACTTAACCAGTTAGGCACTGATATTCAGCGCCTGATCGCATAAGTTAACTGGTTAAATCAGATTTCATAAATAGCAGTCCTAGCCACTCTGATTTAAGCTGATATTCAGCAGCTGACCGGTTAACCAGTTAAGTTTTTAGTGGCCAAAACCCCCCCTAGATATTTAATGCTGGTCGCTGGAAACAGCCTGACATTGAATATCTAGGTTTAACGCCAGCAGTGGGAAATCAAAGTGTTGCACATTGCTGGCTGAATATCAGGGGATAAGTGTCTCTGTCTTGCCAGTCATGTGGGCTGAGCCACTAGGAGAAGCACTGGGGTAGTGTCTCTGGGAAGGAGGAACTTAAAATTCCTTGCTTTGTGGTATTTTCACAGTTATTACACAGAAAACCGCATGTTAAGTGCTTTTTTTGTTGGGGGCATGGCATGAGTGTAGAGTGAGCATGGAAGGCATTTTGCAGTTATGTTGCTCAGGCCTTCAGTGCCCCCATCGATAGTCCCCACTGACTGAGAGACCTTGCAGAGACCCTAAATCCATTTGATTCTGGAATACCCTAGTATTTCTGTACCTGGCTAATTGTCTTCCTGTGTGACTGGTTCATTGTCCTATTTGTTCCTGGAGTCCTCTTTTCCTCTTTCTTTTGATTTTAATTGTTTTGTGCATCGCTTTGACCCATTTAGTGTAAAGGCAGTATATCAAATAATCAATAAACATAAAAATAAATATAACATGGAGTTAACGCAGGACAACTTACTGCCTCCTAAATACCCAGGAGCAGGTACCGTGCATTAATCTGAGTCTTATATCCCGACAACTCCCACCAGGGTGATTCAAAGCAGGTTACAATTAAAAAAAATGAAGAAACAAATGATTAACAGTAATACTTTTGAAATAAGTAAGTTTTCAAATCCTTGTATGTTGATGGTCTCAGTGAGATAGGGAAAGAAGACCAGATCTTAACAGCCTGATTTGACACCCACTACTGAATAAAGTACAGAAGGTGGGAGTCTCCTGATCTGGAAGAAAGAGATAATGGAAATGCAAATAATTTAACCAGGTACTCTGGGCAAGATCCTTCAAATATTTTATGAATCAGACAAACCAACTTAAAAGAAACTCAAGCCGCAACCGGAAGCCAATGCAAATTCTGTAATCAGGGGGTAGCATGATCAAATCTCATCTTAACATAAATCAGTGTGGTTGCAGCATTTTGTAAAACTTGCAGTTGAGAAAGTGTAGTTGATGATGCAAAACATTACAGGCTATTAGAATAATCTAGATGAGGCAAAATGAATGACTAAACCAGAACCGTACAATGACTTTCAGAAAATAACGAATGAATGTTTATTAATTGATGAAGTTTAAAAAAACACCAACTTAACCACAGAGTTAACCTGGGGAACCAAAGATAAGGCGGTACCCAAATTTTAAGATTGATTCTACATCCAATGTTAAGTCATTGCTCAATACAGGCTGGACAGCAGTGGATGTAGCTGAACGGTTTAACCATAATAATTTTGTCTTGTCTTTATTTAATTTGAAACCATGGACAATACTTCATTTTTCAATCCTTTCCTTACATGATATAATACTAGGCACCATGGAGTCAATATCCTTGTTCATGCATTGAGAAAGCAAGCTTTGTCTCAGTTGTGCATGCCATGGTAGCATCAAGACTGGATTACTGTAATGCACTCTACACTGATCTGACTAAAGGGTCTGCATCAACTCCAATTGATTCAGAATGCTGCAGCTAGACTAGGAGAAGGTTATAAGTGATGTGACCGCATCACACCATTTTTGTAAAAACTTCACTGGCTGCCAGTACAATACAGGGGCCAAATTTAAAACTCTCTTTGACCTTCAAGGCCCTTAAAGGAAATGACCCAGAATATTTGAAGAACAGGATTTCCCTCTACACACCTCCAAGGTCACTAAGGTCCTCCCAAGGAGTATTCCTAACCACACTCTGTCCAAAGGACATCACATGATGTGATAGCCGCAAGCGAGCTTTCTCTGGAGTAGCCCCCAACTTCAAACACCTTTCTGACTTCATTTGCAACTTTCTTTAAATTAGTACCTTATTTTCTAACGCCTGTTACTCTACACCCTATACTGTCTTTTAAAATGTTTTATTGTGTATTGTGTTGACATTGTGCTGTAAGGGAAAGGGAAAGATATTGTGGAATTAGAAAAGGTTCAAAATGATAAAGGGGATGGAACTCCTCTCATATGAGGAAAAGAGGTTAGGGCTTTTCAGCTTGGATGAGACAGATGAAGGGAGGTATGATTGAGGTCTACAAAATCCTGAGTGGTGTAGAATGAATAGAAGTAAATCCATTTTTTTTTTACTAATTCCAAAAGCACAAAGACTAGGAGACACTCGAGGAAGTGTGAACTATTTGCAAAGAGGACACAGTCTTAACAGCATTGTCACAAAACAAAATAGAAGCCTAACCAAAACCAATTGAAATGAATAATGCTGCAAACAACACAGGAAACAAGATGAAATGAAACAGTGTGAGCTGCCCATCCAGAACTGAACACCCTGGACTGGGAAATAAGTCTATCCACCTTATAATTGAAAGAGAAAAACGCCTAGATTTCAACCCAAATCGGGAGATAGACGTATATCTCACAAAAACGAATAAATCGGTATAATGGAAAGGCGATTTTGGACGTTTTCAACTGCACTCCATCGCGGAAGCGTACAAAGTTGACGGGGGCGTGTCAGAGGCGTGGTGAAGGCGGGACTGGGGCGTGGTTATCACCCGAACAGAGATGGGCGCCTTTCGCCGATAATGGAAAAAAAATATGCGTTTGTAGCTAGAATTTAGGGCACTTTTCCTGGACCCTGTTTTTTCACGAATAAGGCCCCAAAAAGTGCCCTAAATGACCAGATTACCCCCAGAGGGAATCGGGGATGACCTCCCCTGACTCCCCCAGTGGTCACTAACCCCCTCCCACCACAAAAAATGATGTTTCACAACTTTTTATTTTCACCATCAAATGTCATACCCACCTCCCTGGCAGCAGTATGCAGGTCCCTGGAGCAGTTGTTAGGGGGTGCAGTGGACTTCAGGCAGGTGGACCCAGGCCCATCCCTCCCCCACCTGTTACAATTGTGCTGCTTAATGCTTATTAGTCGTCCAACCCCCCAAACCCACTGTACCCATATGTAGGTGCCCCCCTTCACCCCTTAGGGCTATAATAATGGTGTAGACTTGTGGGCAGTGGGTTTTGAGGGGGATTTGGGGGGCTCAACACACAAGGGAAGGGTGCTATGCATCTGGGAGCTCTTTTACCTTTTTTTTTTTTTTTTGTACAAGTGCCCCCTAGGGTGCCCGGTTGGTGTCCTGGCATGTGAGGGGGACCAGTGCACTACGAATCCTGGCCCCTCCCACGAACAAATGCCTTGGATTTATTCGTTTTTGAGCTGGGCGCTTTCATTTTCCATTATCACTGAAAAACTAAAACGCCCAGCTCACAAATCGTCGAATAAAACATGGACGTCTATTTTTTTCGAAAATACGGTTCGGTCCGCCCCTTCACGGACCCGTTCTCGGAGATAAACTCCCATGGAGATAGACGTTTTCGTTCAATTATGCCCCTCCACGTATACCATTTCTCTGATATAATTGTGGTCTAAAAGTGGAATTCTATGTTTTCTGTTGTGCTTGAACCAGTGGCGTAGCCACAGGTGAGCCGGGGCCCATCCACTTAGGGCTCAGGCCCACCCAACAGCAGCACATATTTAGTGCTAGCTAGTGGGGATCCCAAATTTGCCAGCTGAAGACCTCCCCCTGATGGTGCTGAAAACACTGCTCTCCACTTCAGCAGTCTAAGCTTCCTAAGCTGCTGATACTGGCCTCATTGCATTGGCGGGAGGTGGGGGGAGCAGGGTGCATGCCGCTGGGGGGTGCCGCGGCGCGCGCCTGCTGCGAGAGTTTGCTAACTTCTCTCGTTTGCTGCAGCTCCCTCTGCCCCGGAACAGGTTACTTCCTGTTTCGGGGCAGAGGGAGCTGCAGCGAACGAGCAAAGTTAGTAAACTTGCAGCAGGCGCGCGTTGCAGCACCCCCCCCCCCAGCGGCATGCACGCGGGGGGGCTCTTTCGCCGGGGGGGGGGGGTCCTCGCTGCATCGGGGGGGGGGCGCTGCACCCCGGGGGGCGGGGCACCGCCCCGGGTGTCCGCCCCCCTAGGAACGCCACTGGGGGGGAGGAGAACAATTGGTGCCCACCTACTTCTTGACTAGGCCCACCCAAATCTGCTGTCTGGCTACGCCCCTGGCTTGAACTGTTCAGTAGTACTCAATAAAACAGCTTATGCTAGAGGAACAGCACTAAGAAACACCCTTCACTAATCCAGCCTATTTTCTTTCCCAGGTATCCGTTCCTGGAATGTTGACCTAGCTGTTTGTGACCTTAATCATCAGCTGAGACTCTTTGTGACAAGACATCTCGCTCAGTTTTCATCGGATCTGAAAGGTCAGCAAATTCTTTGCTTTGGAATGCTGAACCACTGCTACTTATTTGACTCTCACACATTGCCAACAAAATCCTGTTCAGATGCCAATCATGCAGAAAATACAGCTCTAAGTTCTACTGCAGTGTTTCCCAAACTTAACAGGTCTTGGACTGGGTCCCCAATATATACAAATACCTTATGCTTATTTACTGTGGATATCCTCTAAAGCAGGGGTGGGCAACCTCTACTTTCGAGGACTGCAACCCAGTTGAATTTTCAGGATTTCAATAATGAATATGCATATTTGAGTACAACAGAGGCAATGCATGCAAATAGACCTCAAGCATATTCATTGGAGAAATCCTGAAAAACTGAACACGTTGTGGCCCTCGAGGACCAAGGTTGCTCATCGCTGCTCTCAGGACAGGTTTCAGGTCCATTTAGGAAGTCCTGTTCTATTGCATAGACCTGTTATAGGGTTTGTCTAGGGCTGGGTCTCCAGTATGTGCATATTCATTCTGGATATCCCCTAGAGGAAGGGCAGGTGTCAGGTCTGTTTGAGGTAATCAATAGAAATGAAACAAAATAAAACATGAAAAAGAAAATAAGATGATACCTTTTTTATTGGACATAACTTAGTACATGTCTTGATTTGCTTTCGAAGGTTGCCCTTCTTCGTCAGATCGGAAATAAGCAAATCTTGGTAGATGACAGTATATACAAGTGAGACATCAAAGCATTTCAGTGACAATCTAACAGGGTGGGGATGGAGGTGGATGGGTGAGACAGGGGGATATGCATGGAGACAGGAGAGTGACAAACAAAGCAGTACAATATACAATTTTATGGCTTATAATGGGCTAGAAAGCCCAGATCCCTGTTAAGTCCTGTCTGGTGGGTGTCAAAATATTTAATCATTCTGACTTCAAAGGTCTTACGTTCCTGTATTGTTTTAAAGTTACCTTTCAGGATTCTTACTGTGAAGTCACTAGTACAGTGTTCTGTTTTTGTAAAGTGTTGCCCCACAGGCGTGGCATCCTGGCTGGCAATGGCGTTTTTCATGTGATGTCTATGTGAGGTCTGTTTGAGAAACTCTGTTCTACTGCATAGTCCTGTTATAAGGTTGGTCTAGGGCTGGTCTCCAGTGCATGTAAATATATCTCATGCATATTCATTGCAGAGGCGTATCTGAAGTTCGGCGGTAGAGGGGGGCCAGAGCCAGAGTGAGGGGGCACATTATAGCCCCCCCCCCCCCGCCGCCACTGCTGACCCCCCCTGCCGCCATCACCCCCCCTGCCGCCGTCACCTACCTTTGCTGGTGGGGGACCCCAACCCCTGCCAGCCGAGGTCCGCTTCCTCCTGCCGCTGCCTTTAAAAATATTCCTTCAGCTGGGGGGGACCCCAACCCCCGCCAGCCGAGCCGAGGTCTTTTATGTTCTTCTTCGTCCTCCGTGCTGTTCAAAGCTGCTGAATCCAGTTTCGGAGTCTGTTTCTGTGAGTCTGACGTCCTGCACGTACAACGTGCAGCGATGTCAGACTCCGAAACTGGATTCAGCAGCTTTGAACAGCACGGAGGACGATCAAAGAAGAACTTAAAAGACCTCGGCTCGGCTGGCGGGAGTTGGGGTCCCCCGCCAGCTGAAGGAATATTTTTAAAGGCAGCGGCAGGAGGAAGCGGACCTCGGCTGGCGGGGGTTGGGGTCCCCTGCCAGCAAAGGTAGCCCACAGCGATGGCGGGGAAGTGTTGACAGCGGTAGGGGGTCCAGGACGAAATCTGTGGGGGCCCCCGTGGACCCACGCAGATACGCCCCTGATTCATTGTTGATCTCCCCTACAGCAAGCCTATTAGAGCAGGTTTCAGGTTCGTTTGGGAAACTCTGTTCTACTGCATAGTGCTGTTAAAGTGTGTTCAGCTCTCTAGAATTATCAGGGTTCTGACTCTATGGTGTGATTTGATTTGCCTCTTACAAGAATGAAATGATTCATATGTTCTTTCTTGTTAGAATGGAAACAGTTCAAGCCCTATTCACATTATTGGGGTAATTCTAGAAGGAGCAGCCTAGAAGTAGACAGGAATGCATGTAAATGCTGCACATACCGCCCAATATTTAAAACTATTTAACCGACCAGGATCTACAGTTCCTAGCTGGTTAAAGGGCACTTAACCGGCTATCTGGCAATATTCAGCAAGAGATGGCTGGTTTTCACCTGCTGAATATTACCAGTGGATAACTGGTAATCCTGCCTATAATCGAACGAGAAAAACGCCCAAGTTCCGACCTAAATCGGGAGATGGACGTTTATCTCACAAAAACGAATAAAGCGGTATAATCGAAAGCCGAACTTGGACGTTTTCAACTGCATTCCGTCGCGGATGCGGACAAAGTTGAAGGGGGCGTGTCGGAGGCGTGGTGAAGGCGGAACTGGGGCGTGGTTATCACCCGAACAGAGATGGGCGCCTTTCGCCGATAATGGAAAATAAGTATGCATTTGTAGGTAGAATTTAGGGCACTTTTCCTGGACCCTGTTTTTTCACGAATAAGGCCCCAAAAAGTGCCCTAAATGACCAGATTACCACCAGAGGGAGTCGGGGATGACCTCCCCTGACTCCCCCAGTGGTCACTAACCCCCTCCCACCACAAAAAAATTATGTTTCACAACTTTTTACTTTCACCCTCAAATGTCATACCCTCCTCCCAGGCAGCAGTATGCAGGTCCCTGGAGCAGTTGTTAGGGGGTGCAGTGGACGTCAGGCAGGTGGACCCAGGCCCATCCCCCCCTACCTGTTACAATTGTGCTGCTTAATGCTTAGTCGTCCAACCCCCACAAACCCACTGTACTCACATGTAGGTGCCCCCCTTCACCCCTTAGGGCTATAGTAATGGTGTAGATTTGTGGGCAGTGGGTTTTGAGGGGGATTTGGGGGGCTCAACACACAAGGGAAGGGTACTATGCACCTGGGAGCTCTTTTACCTTTTTTTTTGTTTTTGTAAAAGTGCCCCTAGGGTGCCCGGTTGGTGTCCTGGCATGTGAGGGGGACCAGTGCACTACGAATCCTGGCCCCTCCCACGAACAAATGCCTTGCATTTATTCATTTTTGAGCTGGGCGCTTTCATTTTCCATTATCGCTGAAAAACAAAAACGCCCAGCTCACACATTGTCGAATAAAACATGGACGTCTATTTTTTTGCGAAAATACGGTTCGGTCCGCCCCTTCACGGACCCGAACTCGGAGATAAACGCCCATGGAGATAGACGTTTTGGTTCGATTATGCCCCTCTATATCATGCAATATAACCGACTGTCCGCTAATATTTAGTGCATTGCTGGCCAAGTTCTGGCGGCCAAATTCGGCCACCAAAACAGGCCTATCTTTGGCCAGTTTCAACTTTACCGGACAGTGCTGAAAATCAGCTTTCCAGGTTAAGTTGAAACCGGCCCCAAACCACCCAGATATTCAATGCCGGTCACTGGAAATGGCCCAGCATTGAATATTCAGACTCAGTGATGGCCGTGGGAGTCGGCCCGACCCGCAGTCTGAATATCGGGCCCATAGTGTGCAAATGGCAATTTTCTTGCTACATGATTTTCTGTAAAATTGTGCCTAGATGGAATGGTGCGCACTTTGTAGGTAGGCAATCACTTGGGCACAGTGTGGGCAGGGCATATTTATGCCCTGCCCACACTGCCCACTCTCTTTATCCACCCAAGGATGCTTGGGTGGATAAAGAGAGGCATGACCAGCAGGAAAAAGGAGGTGATTGTGCCGTTGTATAAGTCTCTGGTGAGGCGTCATTTGGAGTACTGCGTGCAGTTCTGGAGAACGCACCTATGGAAAAAATAAACAGGATGGAGTCGGTCCAGAGGGCGGCTACAAAATTAGTAAACGGTCTTGAATGCAAAAATTATAGGGACTTATGGACCTCAACATGTATACGCTGGAAGAAAGGAGGGAGAGAGGAGACATGATAGAAACGTTTAAATATCTCAAGGGCATTTATATACAGGAAGAGATCCTTTTTCAAATGGAGGAGAGCTCTGGAATGAGGGGGCATATGACAAAGTTAAGAGGGAATTGGCTTAGGAGTAACCTAAGGAAGTATTATTTCACAGAAAGGGTGGTGGAGGCGTGGAATGGCCTCCCAGTGGAGGTGGTGGAGTCGAGGACTGTTCCTGAATTTAAAAAGGCATGGGATAAGCATGTGGGATCGCTTAGGAACAGGAAGAATTAGGGGTTACAGAGGATGGGCAGACTGCATGGGTCATATGGCCTTTATCTGCCGTCATGTTTCTGTGTTTCTATGTACATAGGGGTCAATATTCAGTCGGTGGCACTCAGCGTTTTGCTGACTGCTGCCAGCGTTTATGACTGGAAATTCAATGCCAAGCCAAAATTCTCTGGGTTTGCAGAGCTGGCTAAAATATAGCTGGCTAAGTGCGATATTCAGCACTTAACGGACTATGGCTACCGTGTAAAGGGCGTCTTTTACTAAGCCGTGATAGCGTTTTTAGCTTGTGGTAGAAATCAGCTGGCGGTAAACGCTGAGACGCCCATGGGCATCTCAGTGTTTGCCGCCAGTTGATTTCTACTGTGAGCTAAAAATGCTACCATGGCATAGGAAAAGACCCAAGAGAAACCGCCTGAGGCGGAGAACTCGAAAGTCCCATGGAAGAGCACAAATTGGAAGAAAGAGTGGGATGTTTGACCACGGAAACCCAAGACTGGAGAGATGAATTTCCCAAGAAACAAACGTTTATTAGATAAAAAGACTTGACACAAACACTGTGTTTCGGCCACTAGGCCTGCATCAGGAGTCTAATAGGGGTAAAAAGCAAAGTGAACCCCTAAAAGTAGTCATACAACCACCTTACATAAGTGCTTCCCAAGCTTACTCAGCAGACTTCGCAATGCTATTTTGACTGGCAAAATTCATCTCTCCAGTCTTGGGTTTCTGTGGTCAAACATCCCACTCTTTCTTCCATTTTAGGAAAAGACCCCCAAAACATTGGACAGACTTTTATGTGGTTACCCTGAGTATTGGCACTTAACCAGCCGAGTGCTGACTCCGGCCCCAGAACACTCCCCAAATAACCAGTTAACTGCTGAAAATGATCGGTTAGCACCGAACAGGCAATTTGACCATCCGAGAGCCATTTCTGGCCAGTTAAATCACTTTGAATGTCAACCGCATAGAATCCTATGATCTTTGCAAGTGCTTTAATGCTCTAGGCAAGAGACTTTACATGAAGTGCTCACGCTTTTGGCTGGGGTTATTTTACAATCATTTTATAGCCATAGTGCAACTTGCAATGTGGACCCAATGTTCACTGCCAAGTCACCTTATGGTTTTTACATGCATGTTTTGTATCTCATTACTATGCAGCCCATGGTGACCTAAATATCGCTGTGTTAAGGCAAGGCGACCTGTGTTTGAGCCTTTTAAGTCATGTTAAGAGGCTGATAATGCATGTTATTGCCCTAACATACCTTGATAACTCCCCCCCCCCCTTAACTTGTGATGCAGTTGAAAGCTTGGCTCTTCAACCAAGCCTTTAATGGAAGAAGTAATTAACTAACTTGTTAGTCTCACTCACATACACAAGGAGTGACTCGGGCTCCACATACTGCAGAAGGACGTTTATCCACTCTTACCCTAGCTGAGATAATATTTAACCATCTCTCTGACCTCATGTGCAACTTTCTTTAAATCAGTCACCTTACTTTCTAACTCTTCCTACTCTCTTACCTATCTATATGGTCCATCTATGCTTATACCCTTCACTGTCAAATTAAAATGTTTCTATTATGTATTGTGTTGACATTGTAGGTAGTATACTATGCCTTAATTTGTAAGTTATTTGAATATCTTTACTGCTGTAATTACCTGTTGCTCATGTTTGATTTATTCTTACTGTACACCCCGTGAGTGAATTCCTTCAAAAAGGTGGTAAATAAATCCTAATAAACAAATATTTTAACACTGGTCCCATTTTATGTCATGAGACCTAATTACTAATAACTGAAGTTAACAGTAAAATAACATGTGTTAATGGTAGCCCACATTGATAACTTCCCCCTTAAGGCTGTCTCCATTCCAGGGGTTGTGAATATTATCTCCAGAGCATCCTCAGCCCCCGGATGGTTCAAGGAGCAGAAGCTGAGTTTGGAAATCAAGCGCAGATTGCTTGCATGACAGCAAGATAATGATAGAATACCATACAAAGATGCCACCCTTTAGAAAATTCCAGCACTAAGAACGTGATTCATTGGTTTGGAAGCCAAGATCTGAAAGTAACAACAAATACAGATGAAGGCATTGGCTTTCACTAAAATTGGGCTTCCTTGCAGTGTGAAATGCAGCATGTGTCAGTAAGGACCTTGTGTTCTGTCATCCTGTGCCTAAGTCAAAACCTTTATGTGAGTCAAGTCTCTAAATCAGATTCAACAAATGACATGTTTGACTCTATTCGTACTAGACGTTTTAGCGTGGATGGCCCTACACTCTGGAACTCATTGCCCTTACATCTTCACCTGGAGCGTGCCCTTGACAGATTTAAAACAGGATTAAAAACCTTATTTAGTGTGTCATGTCTTAAGCTGTGGGTTTGGCATTGCGAGTAGCCTAGTGGTTAGTGCAGCTGACTTTGATCCTGGGGAACTGGGTTCGATTCCCACTGCAGCTCCTTGTGACTGTGGGCAAGTTACTTAACCCTCCACTGCCCCAGGTACAAAATAAGTACCTGAATATATGTAAACCGCTTTGAATGTAGTTGCAAAATACCACAGAAAGGTGGTATATCAAGTCCCCTTTCCCTTCCCCTATTTGAGATTCTAAATGGAATGTTGAGATTCTGTTGCTACTATTTGAGATTCTAGATGTGCAGGACGTCAGACTCACAGAAACAGGAGCCTGCGCGGCCGCGTTGCTGATCTGCAAGGGCAGGCTTCTATATAGCATGTTGCTAGTGGGGTAGTAGCCTAGTGGTTACTGCAGTGGACTTTGATCCTGGGGAACTGAGTTCGATTCCCACTGCAGCTCCTTGTGACTCTGAGCAAGTCACTTAACCCTCCATTGCCCCTAGTACAACATAAGTACCTGAATATATGTAAACTGCTTTGAATGTAGTTGCAAAAACCTCAGAAAGGCAGTGTATCAAATCCCATTTCCCCTTATCATAACTAAAAGACTGCCCTGTTAACCAATAGCTATCTGGGTACTGCCACTGAAGATCAGCATGTGGTAACAAGAGTGGGCCCAAAGCCCTAATAAATGGAGCCACACAGTAGGTTGGTGAACATAAATATTTTATTAAAGGTGCCAGGTAAGGGGAGTTGTTCGGCTCACAGTTATGGGAGAACATAAACATAAACTAGTCCTTAGATGTAGGACTATTTTCTTGTGACCTTCTCTTGCAGGGCCACAGTGTGCACTATTGTCTCTCAGCAGGTAGCACACACTCCGCTTGACTCTAGTCTGGGTCCCCAAGTTACCAGTAGAATCTTTAGCAACATATGCCAGCCGCAGGGGCGTAGCCAGACTTCGGCGGGAGGGGGGTCCAGAGCCTGAGGTGAGGGGGCACATTTTAGCCCCCCCCCCCGGTGCCACCAACCCTCCCACTGCCGCCACCACCACCACCACCTTGACCCCTCCTGCCAACGACCATCTCGTCCCCCCCTCCCGCCGCCAACCCTCCCCCACCGCCACCGTCGCCTACGTTTGCTGGCGAGGGACCCCAACCCCCACCAGCTGAGGTCCTCTTCTTCCGGCGCCAGGCTTCGTTCTGTTTCTGTGAGTCTGACGTCCAGAGTTTAATTACACAATATTGATAGTGTAACTGTGTATGCTGTCATTTTAGTGACATGTTAGCAGTTAGCACTGTTAGAGGCTAACAGCAACATATGTAGCTATCAAAGACACATGGGTTAGGAAGGGGGTGCGAGAGGTTCATTGATTAATTAAAGGGGTGCAGGAACCAGAAAAAGGTTAAGAACCACTGACTTAGGTGGGTGTCTGCACATGCTAAATTTTAGCTTGATCTAAAGAACATTAGCACGCTCTTGTTTCTTGTCAATCTTCATCTGAACACATAGTAACATAGTAACATAGTAGATGACGGCAGAAAAAGACCTGCAGGGTCCATCCATGTGTTACTTTTTGTGTATACTTTACCTTGATTTGTACCTGTCCTTTTCAGGGCACAGACCGTATAAGTCTGCCCAGCACTATCCCCGCCTCCCAACCACCAGCCCCGCCTCCCACCACCGGTTCTGGCACAGACCGTATAAGTCTACCCAGCACTATCCCCGCCTCCCAACCACCAGCCCCGCCTCCCACCACCGGCTCTGGCACAGACCGTATAAGTCTGCCCAGCACTATCCCCGCCTCCCAACCACCAGCCCCGCCTCCCACCACCGGCTGGCACAGACCGTATAAGTCTGCCCAGCACTATCCCCGCCTCCAAACCACCAGCCCCGCCTCCCACCACCGGCTCTGAATATCTGCCAATAATTTATTTAAATGGCAATTCAGATTACATAATCTTCGATGGCATCGGAGTGCAACCCCGCTACTCTTCGTTGGAAATAACCTAAAATTCAAAAATTGAGCCCAATATTGACAATGCCTAATTCTATTAGATCTCATGTACAAGATGAAAAATAATTACTAAATAATAATTTTATCTAGCAATTGCATTCCTGCTATGTGATGCTTCAGTCAGATAACACCCCATAGGGAAAATGACACACAGCCTCAGGTGTGATCTTATTCTCCTGATCTCTCCTGGGTTGGATTGTTTAATTAATGGTTCTTCTCCTGTGGGTATCACATGGTTTCATTTGTACTTGTTTTATTATTTGTTTGGTTTTGGTGTCAGAATCAAGAAAAATAGTTCCAGATACTTGGTTATTATGAATTTAATGTGATATGCTCAGATCAGCAATCACCAGGGTTGCAGTCTATAAGTCTATGAAATAAAATAAGTTATGGTATAAATAAAGGAGGAAGTCTTTTTTTTGTTGCCCTTCACATCAAAATAAAAATGATGTTCACAGCCTTCTAGGAATGAGGTAAGGGAGGCTTGGTCGTTGTTTAAGGGTGACACCTAGTGGTCAGATTAAGTGTACATGATCACAAGTTCTGGAAGGCACCCTTTGGTCCAGGACTGTTGATGCAATGACCAGTCTAGGCAGCCAATCGGGCTCATTTTCGAAAGAGAAGGACGCCCATCTTTCGACACAAATCGGAAGATGGACGTCCTCACAGGGTCGTCCAAATCGGTATAATCAAAAGCCGATTTTGGATGTCCCCAATTGCTTTCCGTCACAGGGACAGCCAAAATTCAAGGGAGCATGTCAGAGGCGTAGTGAAGGCGGGACTTGGGTGTGGCTAACACATGGATATCCTCGACCCATAATGGAAAAAAAGGGCATCCCTGACGAGCACTTGGACGACTTTACCTAGTCGTGTTTTTCTTACGACCCAGGCACAAAAAGGTGCCTGAAATTAGATTGTAAGCTCTTTGAGCAGGGACTGTCTTTCTTCTATGTTTGTGCAGCGCTGCGTATGCTTTGTAGCGCTATAAAAATGCTAAATAGTAGTAGTAGTAGATGACCACCAGAGAGAATCGGGGATGACCTCCCCTTACTCCCCCAGTGGTCACTAACCTCTTTCCACCCCCAAAAAATATCTTTCAAAATATTTTTTGCCAGCTTCTATGCCAGCCTCAGATGTCATACTCAGCTCCATCACATCAGTATGCCGGTCCCTGGAGAAGTTTTAGTGGGTGCAAAGCACTTCAGACAGGCGAACCCATCCCCATCCCCCCCCCCCCCACCTGTTACGTTTGTGGTGGAAACAGCGAGCCCTCCAAAACCCACCACAAACCCACTGTACCCACATCTAGGTGCCCCCTTTACCTGTAAGGGTTATGGTAGTGGTGTACAGTTGGGGGTAGTGGGTTTTTGGAGGCTCAGCACACAAGGTAAGGGAGCTATGTACCTGGGAACAATTTATGAAGTCCACTGCAGTGCCCCCTAGAGTGCCCGTTTGGTGTCCTAGCATGTCAGGGGGACCAGTGCACTACAAATGCTGGCTCCTCCCACAACCAAAGGGCTTGCATTTGGTCGTTTCTGAGATGGACATCCTTGGTTTCCATTATTGTCAAAAATCAGAAACGACCAACTCTAGGGACGACCATCTCTAGGGACGACCTAAATTTCAAGATTTGGACGTCCCTGACCGTATTATCGAAACAAAAGATGGATGTCCATCTTGTCTCGATAATACGGGTCTCTCCGCCCCTCCATTGGGACGTTTTGCGAGGACGTCCTCAACAAAACTTGGACATCTCTTTTGATTATGTCCCTCAATGTATTAATGTGGTAAATTAGTGGTCATTTCACATCCATTTCAAACTTTTCTACAAAATGTATGTATGTTTCCACAGCTTGGAATGTCATCTCCTGGCTATCGGAATGCATGTAAATTCTCCCTTTTACATGTGGTGGCATTTTTTTTTAAAGGGGACTCCTGTGACCCCCCCCCCCCCCCCCCAATCCAAGACATGAAATCTCTGATGGGCCAACTGTGTCCTGTAGATCCCTTTCTAAGCCTCATACAGGTCCAAAAATCTTTTCAAAATGCCTTGGTGCCTAGTTCATTTAGGGCCTCTTTTACAAAGTGGCTGCACACCAGTCTGGTACTACTGCCAGGCTACCACAGGAGCCCGCCGGTAGTGGCTGCCCCAACATGCGCCATTTCCGGCGCTGATAAAAGTTTAGCTCTGGGAGCTTACCCGGCAGTAATCAGACAGCCCTGCACACTGCCTGGTTACCGCCGGGTTAGCATGGGAGCCCTTACCACCTAGGTGGCGGTAAGGGCTCCTCTGGGAAATGGGTTCACAGCAAGTGGTTCACTTAGCACATGGCCATTTCACGGTTTTTTTTTTTTCACCTTTTATCTGCTGTAGCAAAAGGGGGTCTCAGTGCATGGGAAATCCATGCGCTGACACTACTGCAGGGCCCCTTTTACCACAGCTTTGTTTTTTTTAAAATTTTTTATTTATAACCATTTAAATTTTTACAAGCGATAAAACAGCTTGCTGGAAATACAGAGAAAGTAATATGTAGGAATTATTTCAGTCAGGTAATTCTATTCTCTTCCTTAGACCACTAAATAGGGAGAGTGAAACAAGACAAGGAGATCAATTAAACAGTAAACAGAAAAAAAACGTGGTATTAACTGGTTTTTCCCCAGATATTACTCGTCTAATTCATTATTCCACATTGATCATCTGGTTGGCTTCTTCAAGCCCAATACGGTGTATAGTCAAATCATTTAATTGAAAACATACTTATTGTCCAATATTAGTTAGAAATAATACATCTGATTACATTCTTTCTCTTTTAAAAACCAGAAGTTATTTAACAATACATATACTTAAGTGTCTAATTCAAATCCCACTGATTAAAGTAATCCCAGTTTTCACAGGCTTCACTCCTTTTAAAGGAATAATTGAGGAAATATTTCTGAGGAAAACTTTAGGAGTCATACCCGGAACATTACCACAGCTTTGTAAAAGGGGCTCTTAATCTAGGCTTTCACCACGCTGCCTCAGGTTGCCTAAATGGAGGCTTCCAGTTAGAGAATTGCCCTCTTAGTCCCTAGTTTAAACCACTTTGAATTGTAACATTTACCATCTCCAGAACCTTATTTGAACCAAATCCTTATCGTTCCTGACCACTGTAGGTCCTACTCCTACCATTTCTGCCTTCTCAGTAGTTGAAACTGTAAATGACACTAGTCCATGTCCTCACCGTGGATCAAAATCCACTTTCAAATGAGCAACTACCCCATCTGTTCCTCTTCCTTCACGGTTCATATCTGATGAAGAAATCCATGTCTAAAATATGTCCTCCATCTTATGTCCTTCCATTTCATGTTGGAAAATGTCTAAAGGAACACATGCTGTCTATATAAAACTAATGTAAAACTCTTCAATTCTTTATCTACCAGTATATGATTATTAAAATCAGCCATTACTGTCATCGTAGACTCCTCCAAAGCGGCTTGCATAGTATCACAATCAGCTGTTCTACTGTCTCTTTAGATGTAACAGGTCCTCAAACAACAAAATCCCCAACACCATATAGAATCTGGATGTTCAGAAGGCATTTATTTATTGGGATCTATTAACTGCGTTAGTTGGTAAATTTTTCCCAAGATGGCACCAGCAGGCCAGAAACAAGTGGTGATCTTTCCTGCCCCCCTACTGATGGCAGAATTCAGCTTTAATGAGCTGCTTTGCATGATTTTACAATGCAGTAGTTCATTATTGTTGAATTTAACAAAGTTCATTCATAGTGGACTGTGTGTAAACATTTACTACAAAACAGCCTGACTTTTGTGGATTGTTTTGCAAAAGAGTCTTGGAGTACTAAAACTCTAAAATTCAAGGCTAGCCATAGGGTATTTGACTTGTGCATCCCAGTGTCCAGCATTTATCCTTACCTTCCCTATCCCCCAAGAAGTCCATGGTATTATCTTCCATCCCTGCTTCTCAGTGTCCAGAAATCATCTCCTCTTTCCTACCTCTCCCTGTGTCCAGCATTTCCTGTTCCCTTGCCTACCCCATAAGGGATCAGCCATTTTTTCAGCTAAGCATGACCATCATTGATATGTGCATGCCTAGTCGTTGAACTCTATGTTGTGTCCTACTTTATTATACCTTTCATAAAGTAAAGGGTGGATATCCTTACTAATGTTTTAGGATTAAGGAAAGACCGGAATAAAAAACAAAAAAAAGAAGAAAAATTACTATAAAAATTATCTAGATTGTCAACATAAATGCATAAGTAGGCAAGGTGGGGTTGGTCAGTGATGATTTGAGTCACAGACGGGATTTCCATATGTTTGATGCTGCTGATAATCCTGGTGACTATCCTGGTGACTATTGAGACCATTTCCCCCGATACACCAAAATACATTGTATACTTATTTATTTGTTACATTTGTATCCCACATTTTCCCACCTATTGGCAGACTCAATGTGGCTTACAATAATACATCATAACAAGCGCCAATCAAGAGTAGATAAATAATCGGTTACATAAAGAACAAGTATAACATAATGGATATAATCAATTCAATAAATCAGGAAATAGACAGGTTATCAAGTAAATAGTGTTATGTGAATACAGTGTCTACTTTTCAGTTGAGTTTTCATGAAGCTATCACGTATTCTTTAACTGTTCTTACCCCATAGTCCAGCATCTCTTCTCTACCATACCCCAATGTGTCCAACCTCTTCCCTTCTCCCTTTGCCCCCAGATGGCTAACATCTCTCTTGCCCTGTCCTCTCCTCTCCCTTAGGTGTTCAGCATCTTATCTCCCCTTTCTAACCTCCTTTTCTTGCCTATCCACCAGTGTCCAGCATCATATTCTTCCTTCCCTAAACCTCTTGTGTCTAGCTTCTCTCCTCTTCTTCCTTCCCACCAGCATCACTGCCAAAACCCTACCTCCACCTGGACCTGAGGCTTTGATAAAATGAAAACATTGGTTGGGCTCTCAAACACAGGTCCATGCTCAAGACTGACTGCTCCCATCCCCTGGGACATGGTAGAGTATATAATGAGATCTCAAGCATAGCTGAATGCCTACCTTGTCCCATCCCCTCCATTGCAAACCTCCTGCCAGAAGGGTAGAACATGACAGGGATTAAGTGTGGGTCTGTGCTGAAAGCTGCTGTGCTAGACTGGAAATAGCATTAAAACACTGCTCACCTGCTGTGCTGGAGCCATGCCTGCACCCCCAAATTCTGCCAAAGGTTTAGCATTTTTGTGAGTTTCTGGGTAGTCTTGTGGATTTTACTGCATAAAGTCCCTTTTTTGAAAAGGTTTGCACTGTAATGCATCAGCTTCAAGGCATGATCAGAGGGTATATAAAATAAAGAAAAATCCAGCCCCCCACCCCCACACAGTTATCAGTATAGACTTAGGGCACCAAATCTCAGCTTTGGTTTTGATTGAGCCGAGAGTACAAAGAAACCTGCTCCGCCACCCAATTTTGGCTATGCTTCTGAGGATCCATTCCTAATCCTGTGCAGTAGGAATGGATCCTCAGAAGCTTAGCCAAAATTGGGTGGCAGAGCAGGTGGGGGAAGAGAGGTTGGTGGTTGGGAGGCGAGGATAGTGGAGGGCAGACTTATACGGTCTGTGCCAGAGCCGGTGTTGGGAGGCTGGACTGGTGGTTGGGAGGCGGGAAATACTGCTGGGCAGACTTGTACAGTCTGTGCCCTGAAAAAGGCAGGTACAAATCAAGGTAAGGTATACACATATGAGTTTATCTTGTTGGACAGACTAGATGGACCATGCAGGTCTTTTTCTGCCGTCATCTACTATGTTACTATGTAACAGCACACTGTCAAGTCAAAAAAAGGTACAACATTGAAAAACAAGATTAGCATATGACTATTCACCTTATTGTAATTATATAAAATCTTATCTGTTCTCAGTTATCCAAAAACTGTCATAATGATGTTGCTGATCAGTTTTTGGAGGTGAATTCCAATATCCCTGAGATAGATTTGCATATAATAGAGGCAGCCCATGCAGATTTATCTCATGAATATTCATTGTGCGTATCCTGAAAACCTGACTGGCTTCGTGTTTCTCGAGGCCTGGGTTGAGAACTCCTCTTTTAAATAAACATCTAGGAATCATTAAATAGATTTAGAAATTGTTCTTATTTTAATCATTATTGAGCTCTGAGCAGTGGCGTACCAAGGGGGGGGGGGGGTGGTCCGCCCTGGGTGCACGCCGCTGGGGGGGTGCCGCGGCGCGCGCCTGTCAGCTGAGTTCGCTGACTTCGCTAACTTCGCTGCAGCTCCCTCTGCCCCAGAACAGGTTACTTCCTGTTCCGGTCGGGGCAGAGGGAGCTGCAGCGAAGTCAGCGAACTCAGCTGACAGGCACGCGCCGCGGACCCCCCCCTAGCGGCGTGCACCCGGGGGGGGGGGGGGCGCGCTGCACCCATGGGGGGGGGGGCATCGGTGCTCCACCCCGGGTGTCATGCCGGCTAGGATCGCCACTGGCTCTGAGTGTTGCTGTGGAAGTGACATGCATCAGTTCACCTCTGGTCACACAGAATCAGTTGTTTTTCATGTTGTAAAGGCAGTCCTAAAGCTACATCCAAGCCTAAACAGCAAGAAACAGTAATGTTAAGATTTCCCTTTAGCAGTTTTTAAAAAAACAAATACATCAAACACAGGGTACAGACAAAATCCATGCAGTGTTTACTCTCATGGCCTATTTCTACCTAAAACTAAAGCACTATTTTGTTGCCATGACCTCTGATGTTATCAGACTCAAAGGGACTTCTTATTCGGTATCCATGAGTGTAAATGCTGGCCGTCCCGGGATCACTGACAGGAACTGACCACTACAGGGAATATAGCAGCTCTGAAGCTTCCAGTAGCTTTGCATTGTCAAGAGGTGGTTTTGTAGAAGTTTCTGCTGCTGCCTTGCACCTAGAACTGGATTGAAGAGTACAAGGTTTATCCCAGTATATCTATTCTACATATCGGCATTAACAGATTCATCTGACATATAAAATGTGCCTCAATCCTGCATGCGATGGTGCTTTATTTTAAAGAGAGAGAGAGAGGGAAAGGCAATGGTCAAATTTTATCAAAATATAGAAAACCTCATCGTTGGAAATAATATATACTTCCTACATTTGAGTAAAATCTTCTAAATGAGGAAGGACATATTACTTCTAAATCATGCCACTTATTTCTTCCTAGTTTTTTTTTTTAATACATAAAGAATTTTCAAAATTTGCATGCATTACATGTTTTGACTTTGTATAGAGGTAAATAAATTATTAAATAACTGGCTTTCCAAGGGCAGCCCATGGTCGCACTACTTCAGAGAGGCTTGGCAGCAGGAATATGAATGAAGATTCCTGAGCATCACGGCTGCCAAAGAGGAGAGGCAGAGGGAAGGAAGTGAGAGACTGATCATGAGATTTGTATATCACCCAGGCCTTAATAATGATGGGTCCAGAATCATCCTATGTAAAATCCCACTGAATAAAAGAAAAGATAGAAAGGACAATTCTATAGTCTAGGCAGCTGCCTCTACACACATTACACACGTAAATATCTAGAATGCTAGCACTTCTGTGAAAATACCCGCATAACTTGCATGGTGCATATTTGCAAGAGGGTGTACAGAGGAGTGGAACTTAGGCAAGACTTAGGTGGGGCTCCCACTTACACAAGCAACTTACAGAATACTGAATGCTATAAGTTACATATGATGCTGCCACATTTAAGCACCCCGACTTCCAGGTCTATGGATAGCATAAGTGCTCCAGCGCCCGCCCTGGGTGTAGACAGCAAGGGGGTGCATGGAGCAGTCGTGCACCTGTCAGCTCTGCTAGTTCCCTGCCCCCTCTGACATTACTTCCTGTACGGGGCAGGGGACCGGCGGAGCCAACAGCCGCGCGACTGCTCCATGCACCCCCAGGAGATGAGGATGATGTGCCTGGGGGGAAAGGTGGGTAATGCGCTTCGGGAGGAGGGGGTGATGCGCTGGGGGGGTGTAGCAGTGACCCTCTGGGGGGGCGTAGCAGCAACCCGCCCTGGGTGGCAGCCAACCTAGGTACGCCACTCCATCAGTGTAGGCACTTACATTAGGCATGCTGATACTGGGCTACACATATTCCATAACAGAACCTGGGCTTCCAAGTTCCATTGTGCAGTAGCCCCCTAATTCTATAAAAACAGCTAAAAATTGCATGTGCAAATTTGGACATGTGCCCAATTTGCGAGCGCAATTTAATTGAATTATGAGCTAATTAGCTCTTATTAAGAACCATTTATTGGCACTAATTAGATGTAATTGAAATATACATGCATAAATTTAAATTTTACATGCGGAAATGGGAGGGTCATGTGCTTAACGGGTGCATTCCTAACATTTATGTACTTTGTTATACAATGAGGGAGGATATGCACCTAATGGAGACATGTACATTCGCACCACATTTCAGTTAGTGCAAATGAAAACACCTAAGGTTAGGTGCGATTCCTGGGTGTAAGTACTATTCTGTAAACCACGCCTAACTTTATGTGTGGCTTATAGAATAGCGCTTTTTCACCCCTAGGCTCTTACCGCGCAGCCTCGGGACACCTATAAGTTGGTGCCCAGTTCTAGAATGGGCTCCAGAGTTCTCTGCTGGGGATGTGCTGCTAATAAAACTACCTCCATGGCCAAGACCGAACTTATTGTTTTCCCACCCAAACTCACTTCTCCTCTCCCTTCACTCTCTATCTCAGTTGATAACACCCTCATCGTCCCCGTCTCATCTGCCCGCAACCTCGGTGTCATCTTCGACTCCTCCCTCTCCTTCTCTGCGCATATCCAGCAGATAGCCAAGACCTGTCGCTTCTTCCTCTATAACATTAGCAAAATTCGCCCCTTCCTCACCGAGCACACCACCCGAACTCTCATCCACTCTCTCATTACCTCTCACCTTGACTACTGCAACCTACTCCTCACCGGCCTCCCACTTAGCCATCTATCCCCCCTTCAGTCCATTCAGAACTCTGCCGCATGTCTTATATTCCGCCAGAACCGATATACTCATATCACCCCTCTCCTCAAGTCACTTCACTGGCTTCCAATCAGATACCGAATACAGTTCAAGCTTCTCCTACTCACCTACAAATGCACTCGATCTGCAGCCCCTCCTTACCTCTCTACCCTCATCTCCCCTTACGTCCCTACCCGTAACCTCCGCTCTCAAGACAAATCCCTCCATTCAGTACCCTTCTCCACCACCGCCAACTCTAGGCTTCGCCCTTTCTGCCTCGCCTCACCCCATGCTTGGAACAAACTCCCTGAGCCCATACGCAGGGCCCCCTCCCTACCCATCTTCAAATCATTGCTCAAAGCCCACCTCTTCAATGTCGCCTTCAGCACCTAATCACTACATCTCTTCTCAGGAAATCTCATCTACCCCAACTTGACATTTCGTCCTTTAGATTGTAAGCTCTTCTGAGCAGGGACCGTCCTTATTCGTTAATTTGTACAGCGCTGCGTAACCCTAGTAGCGCTCTAGAAATGTTAAGTAGTAGTAGTAGTAGTAGTACCTCCAGAATCAGAGTGGCGATGGCCACATGCCTTGCTCCTTATCGGGTTTGTGGTACTCTGATACAGAGTTAATAGCAGAACAGTCCTGTGAGCATGAATTTATCCCAGTATATGGGCTCTGAGGCACTGGCATGTTTGAAATGACTTTCTCTCTTTGTGATGCAGTAGACTGCCTGCTGTATCAGACTGCAGTGGAGCAGATAGGTGGGGTAGGGAGGGCTGGCCTATGTCGCCATGGTTACCAGGCTGCCTCCCTTGCTCCCTTTTTATACGTGAACTGCAGATGCTCTGCAGATAAAAGAAAATGTGTGAATACCAGGGAAATAAAGGGTAGCAAGGACCCTTTTTTTTTTTTGCAGACTACATTTACTTCTGTATGCATAGTGTGCGTCAATGCAGAACACTGTCTATGTACACATTTGTGTATGCAGCTCCATACACAATATTCAGTGCAGGTTTCTTCTGAAGTAGACGGTGACTCGTGCAATGTGCGTGCATTTTTACTATGACCCTAATTTGTAAAAGGTTTTTTTCCCCAAATGGGAGAAGAAACCCGTTAAGCAATGATGCCCTAAGAAACAGATGTACCAAAGAGAAATGCACATTTTGGAGATAGTTTTACAAAGCACTTTTGCATAAAAAATCTGCAGAAAAGGGTTTTTATGAAGTTGCACAACAGTGTATGCACGCAAAGGGTAGATGCATATGAAGGGGGTAATTCTCAACAGATCACCTAAAGTTAGGTGTTGGGATGATGCATGCTAAACGCAGATTCTATAAGTCTGCCTTTACGTACTTGACTTTAGGTTTGAGCACTTACGCCAGCCAAATGGCAGGTGTAAATGCTTGACCTGACTGTAGGCAGTTAGGGGTATAAAAGTTAGCATTCCATAACCTGCGTACATAACTGCCTAACACACCCCTGACCCACACAGGTCCATGGCCCCCTTGCAGTTGTGCACCTGGAATTTGAGCACAAAACTTACAGAATACTCTCTAAGGAGAGATACGTGTGTAACTGCCAGTTAATGCCAATTAACACCAATTATCCTATATAATAAAACACACCTCCAACATTCTGAAGCTGACTGCATGGCTGAGGCATTCCTGCTCTCTGTATCCATCTCCTGAATTGACATCACGTACTTCCGGGTTCGTCACAAGCAGAAGTGACCAACCACACGAGGTTTCTCGGCTTCAGAATGTTGGAGGTGCATTCTATTAAATAGGATTGGTCAGTTCCTTGAAGCACAGCCAGAGCTCAGCATCCTGCACAGTAAAGCTCAGACACCAGAGAGAGAGGGTGGGGGCTGACACCAGAGAGTGGGGGGGGGGGGGCGGTATCTCTGTCACACACACACACACTCTCTCTCTCTCACAGTCAATGTCTTTCTCTCACTCTCACACACTCTCTCTCACACTGTATCACATTCACTCTCTATGTGTCACACAGGCACTCACATACTCTCTTGGTCTCATACACTCAGTCTCACAGAGAGTCTGTGTCTCACACACACACTCTCTCTCTCACACACACTGTATCTGTGTGAAACACACTCTCTCTCTCTCTCACACTGTGTCTCACATGCGCACTTGCACACACTCATTCTCATACACACACTCTCTCTTTCACAGACACACTCGCACCCAGACTCACTCTCTCTCACACACACACACACTCGCACATTCACACACTCTCTCACACACAGTCACTCTCACATACACTCTCTCAAACATACACACTCCGAGGAAAACCTTGCTAGCGCCCGTTTCATTTGTGTCAGAAACGGGCCTTTTTTTACTAGTAGCCAATAATAGGTTGTTAAGGCCAATTACCATCTAATTATTAAATTAAGTTAAAGGCGCAACCGACCTAGTCTATAAATTGTGCATGCATATTTGCATGCTAGTCGTAAATTTGGGCATGCAACTTTATAGAATTAGGGGGAAAGAGTGCACCTGCTTTTCCATGATCTGCATATAGACTTTCCTGGGGCAAAGTTTGGGCAGAGCGGATGCAGCGTTGATGTACATCAATTTTATAAATATGGAAGTGCATGTATACACAGTCAGATACTTACACCTTTCTTGGATCATGTGTAAATGTGTGCATTGGCATTTAAGCGTTACTGGGGCTGATTCTGGCAGTCTGTTTTACGAAGTAACTTATGGAACTTTGTAAGTTAAGTGCTTTGAAAATGAGCCCCATGGGGGGGGGGGGGGCATAATCGAACGCGAACGCTCATCTCCATGGGCGCCTATGTCCGAAAACGGGTACGTGAAGAAGCGGGGCAGACCGTATTTTCGAAAAAAATGGGCGTCCATCTTTTGTTTTGAAAATATAGTTTGAACGGACCAAATGCCCATGGATTTGGTCCTTTCTGAGCTGGGCAGTTTGTTTTTTTTGCGATAATGGAAAATAAAACGCCCAGCTCAGAAACGTCCTAATCCAAGCCATTTGGTCGTGGGAGGGACAAATGTACAACACTGCCATAGCTCTTAGGGGTGAAGGGGGCAACTACATGTGGGTACAGTGGGTTTCAGAGGCCTCACATTTATCACCACAAGTAGTACAGGTGGGGGGGGGGGATGGGCCTGGGTCTGCCTGCCTGAAGTGCACTGCAGTACCCACTAAAAGTGCTCCAGGGACAGGACTTGTTGCTGGTATATAACCTTGGCACAGCAGTTGACACCTGAAGACTAATGTCGCTGAAAACGTCCTTTATTTGAATAAGCACCTTTACTCACAGTTAACTGCAGATCATAGGTTGTGCCCCACTGGCAACGAGTCTCGCTAGTACTGAGATTAGCAGTAGGTCCCTGCTGGCAAAATGGTGTACAATGCCCTCTTTCAGCAACATTCAAGGTAAGAACTAAGTGCTGTAACGTGGCTAACACATGACCGGGATCTAAAACTGGCTTACAAAAATGGCCACTACCTCATGGACTACCGGAAACACAACAGGGCACACTCTGACCCAGTAAGCAGAGGGAAAAGCACCATGGGAGTAGAGCCTACCAACTACCAACATCGTGAGCATTTCACACAAGCTAGCGGAATCACGGAGCCCAATACCCTACACCCACCACAATGCATTGCTGATGTGACTCTGCAGTGCGCATAACAGAAAAGGTGTCACAATCACCTGAGAGCCACATCAGAACCAGGGAAAGGCTGTCAGAGGATAGAACACATTCTGCTGTCATGGAGGTGGGTACAGAATTTGAGGTTGGCATACAGGCTGGCAAAAAAAAGTTTGTAAAGTGGGTTTCTTTTGGTGGGAGGGGGTTAGTGACCACGGGGGGAGTCAGGGCAGGTTATCCCCGATTCCCTCCAGTGGTCATCTGGTCAGTTGGGGCACTTTTTTGGAACTTGTTCGTGAAAAAAAAGGGTCCAAAAAAAGTGACCCAAAATCGCGGTAAAAACGCCTTTTTTTCGATTATCAGCTAAAGACGCCCATCTCTGCTCGGCCGATAACCACTCCCCAGTCCCGCCTTCACCATGCCTCCGACACGCCCCCATCAACTTTATTCGTTCCCTCGATGGAGTGCAGTTGAGGACGCCCAAAATCGGCTTTCGATTATACCGATTTGGGCACCCGCGAGAGAAAGACGTCCATCTCCCGATTTAGGTCGGAATATAGGCGTTTTTCTCTTTCGATTATAAGGTGGATAGTCACCTATGTTGCTGTTATAAAATTATATTAAATGCATAACTCATATGTATATATGAGATGTATAATATTAGAAGCATCTTTTTAGACTTCCTACATAGGTGTTCTGTTATAGAATTACCTCTCACCTGTGTTATTTACTACTACTACTACTATTTAGCATTTCTATAGTGCTACAAGGCATACGCAGCGCTGCACAAACATAGAAGAAAGACAGTCCCTGCTCAGAGAGCTTACAATCTAATAGTACTGTGTATAAATCATTACAGAAGTGCATAATATCACAAGTATCATAAGGCTTGGAAATCTCTAGTTCTTTGGCTGGTTTGTGAATTTGTGTGTTCTCAGCATGCATGAAACCCAAATATAGTGAGGCAGTGTGCATTATATCGCTGTTCACAGGGATGCCTGGGAGCAGCTTTCATTCTGTGTGGTGCTAGTCCTCAGCTCTGTAATGCTCTGTAATTGTCTATAGGCAGTGAGTTAGTTTGCAAGCTCCGACTGCTGGCAGATTTCGTAGACCTGCTGGGTAGGCCTGAGGGTCACTGCAGCTGAGCTCAGCCAGTGACACACTATAAAGTAAATTACTTGCAAAACTAAAAAGAGAAGAAGGGCTTCTGGTGCAGAAGCATGATGGGCAAATGCCTTAAGCGTTTCTCCTGTCTTGTCACAACTAATTAAATGGCAACATTATCTATTGTATGAATATCTTACTCACAAAATGAGTTCATTTGGTCTCAGCTGTTCTATAAATAAATGTATTTATTTTGACATATATATAGCACCCTAGACTAAGGTGCTCCACACTAATTACAACGATACAAAGATCACAGGGCATTAATTAGAATAACATGATGAACTTATCAGGGAATGATAAATAGTAGCATTTTTGTTCTAGGGAGGCTTGCCGACTGGGATCTGGCCAGAGAGACTAGTAAATCACTTTACACGGGCCACTGAATGTCTTTTAGATGACAATGCTTACCAGATACAATCACTCGGAGAGGGACATGAAATAGAAAACTAGAGAAGAAAGATTCTGATTTTTCTAGGGCAAGCCATTGAGCCACCCAGGCTCTCAATAAATGCATAAGTAAAACAATCAATATATTTCACAGTTAATTTATCAATAATGACAATAGTTTTACTAGCTTTAGGTTAAGAATTCCCCTCATAACACAGAATCCCTTCCTACTTCCTCTGGTCAGTCTCACTATATTTGGGTTAAGATACACTAAGGGGCTTATTTTGAAGCATATGGACGTCTCAAAATACCCAAATGGACATCCGTGTGCATGAAATGTCCAAATCCCGATTTTGCAAAGGCAGAAAAGGGATGTCCAACAATGCAGTACATCCAAATAGCAAAGGGGGTGTTTTGGGATGGATTAGGGAGGGCCCAAACTCAGGACATCCAACAGTGATAACCGAATGGGAAGAAACATTATATAAGTACGTAAGTACATAAGTGTTGCCATACCAGGACAGACTGAAGGTCCATCAAGCCCAGCATTCTGTTTCCAACAGTGGCCAATCCAGGACACAAATACCTGGAAAGATCCCAAAACAGTACAATACATTTTATGCTGCTTATCCCAGAAATAAGCAGTGGATTTTCCCAAGTCCATTTTAATAATGGCTTATGTATTTTTCTTTTAGGAAGCTATCCAAACCTTTTTAAAACCCACTAAGCTAACTGCTTTTACCACATTCTCTGGCAACGAATTCCAGAGTTTAATTACATGTTGAGTGAAGAAATATTTTCTCTGATTCGTTTTAAATTTACTACATTGTAGCTTCATTGCATGCCCCCTAGATCTAGTGTTTTTGGAAAGAGTAAACAAGCAATTCATGTCTAGTGGAGGAGTAGCCTAGTGGTTAGTGCAGTGGACTTTGATCCTGGGGAACTGAGTTCAATTCCCACTACAGCTCCTTGTGATTCTGGGCAAGTCACTTAACCCTCCATTGCCCCTGTTACCATTGGAGCCGACTCTGTGGGTGCTTGAGCACCCCCAATATTGAGAAAATTCCTTGTATGTGTCCAGTGAGGGGTAATTTCCATTGGGCTTAGCACCCCCAATAATTTTGAAAAGTTGGCTCCTATGCCTGGTACAAAATAAGTACCTGGATATATGTAAACTGCTTTGAATGTAGTTGCAAAAAAAACCTTAGAAAGGCAGTATATGAAGTCCCCTTTCCATACCCACTCCACTCAGTATTTTATAGACCTCTATCATATCTCCCCTCAGCCGTCTTTTCTCCAAGCTGAAGAGTCAAAGCCATTTCAGCCTTTCATCATAGGGAAGTTGTCCAGTTCCCTTTATCATTTCGTCATTCTTCTCTGTAGCTTTTCTAATTCCACTCTATCTTTTTTGAGATGCAGCAAGCAGAATTGCACACAGTATTCAAGGTGCAGTCACACCATGAAGCGATATGAAGGCATTATAACATCCTCGTTTTTATTTTCCAGTCCTTTCCTAATAATACCTAACATTCTATTTGCTTTCTTTGCTGCCGCAGCACACAAAACAAAGGGTTTCAAAGCATTGTCAACAATGACTCCTAGATCCTTTTTCTGGTCAGTGACTCCTAAAGGGAACCTTGCATTACGTAGCTATAATTTGGGTTCCTCTTTCCCACTTTGCACTTGCTCACATTAAATCTCACCTGCCAATTAGATGCCCAATCTCCCAGTCTCATAAGGTCTTTCTGTAATTTTTCACAATCCGCTTGCGTTTTAACAACTTTGAATATTTATTTTATTTATTTATTGCATTTGTATCCCACGTTTTCCCACCTCTTTGCATTCTCAATGTGGCTTACAATACATCATGGATACTGGAAATAAGAAGAGGATATACATTTGGTTTTACAGAAGGATTTTGGGTTACATGGTCATGAATATAAGATAGTGGTATTGCAGAAGACATTTACAAACATTAGGAATACAAGATAGTGGTATAGCAGAAGACATTATAAGACATTAGACGCGTTACGACGTTTCTGGGTATATTTGGAGGTTGTTACATGTTTTGATCTTTGTGGTATATCTTTTCAAAGAGTTGAGTCTTTAATAATTTACGGAAGTTGGCCAGTTCATTGGTCGCTTTCAGATTGCGTGGTAGCGCGTTCCAGAGTTGCGTGCTCATATAGGAGAAGGTAGAGGCATGCATTAATTTGTATTTCAGACCTTTGCAGTTGGGAAAATGAAGATTAAGGAATGTTCGAGAAGATTTTTTTGCGTTCCTGGGTGGCAGATCTATTAGGTCTGACATGTAGGCTGGGGCAGCTCCATGGATAATTTTATGAACTAGGGTGCATACTTTGAACGTGATTTGTTCTTTGAATAACTTTGTGTCGTCAGCAAATTTAATTACATCACTAATTACTCTCTTCTCTGCATCATTTATAGATATGTTAAAAAGCAGCGGTCCCAGCACAGACCCCTGATGAACCCCACTATCTTCCCTTCTTCATTGAGAATACTGACCATTTGACCCTACTCTCTGTTTTCTATCTTTTAACCAGTTTTTAATAGACAATAGGACACTGCCTCCTATCCCTTGACTCTCCAATATATAGAATCCGGGAGATAACGGACAATTCTACAATTGAGCACCTCCATTTAGGTTCTCAGAGGACATTCAATAGAAACCTCTTCTATAATGGAACCCAGAGGCCCAGGTTCATGTGTCCCCATCCCCATCCCATCCGCGAGTGCTATGTCTTCATCTGCAGAAGCCTCAAACTCTTATGATTTTATATTGAAATCTTTTTATTAAAGTACTACTACTACTACTTAACATTTCTAGAGCGCTACTAGGGTTACGCAGCGCTGTACAATTTAACAAAGAGAGACAGTCCCTGCTCAAAGAGCTTACAATCTAATAGACAAGTGAACGGTCGGTCCGATCGGGGCAGTCAAATTGGGGCAGTCTGTATCAAAAGGAACAATATTCTGTGCAACTGTTTATAAATCACAAATAGAAAACAATAATAACAACAAGCAACTATAATAACCCCACCACCACCACAACCCTCTACCCTGGCTTATATTACCCCAAGGCAGGGCTGCCGAGTGTGGGGAGGGGGGCAAAATTCCCTGGGCCAGGACTCCAAGGGGGACCCAGTGCCAGCAAGGCTTCTGGAGGTAGTCAGAAGGTTCTATTTTCTTGATCTGTCTCTCTCCTGTTCCTGTGTGTCGGGACTTGGGTGATTGCATGTAATGCAATAACCTGAGTCCCAGCACACAGGAGCAGGAGAGTGACTGACCGAGTTAGGAGCAGATGCAAGAAGGTAAGGGGGCGGCGGGTGGCAGCGGTGGCCTAAGTGAGGGGGGGTGGCGGCAGCAGCCCGAGTGGGGGGGGGGGACACAGTGGCAGTGGCCTGAGTGTGGGTGGGGGGGGGGCAGCGGTGGCCGCAGTGTCCCTGTCCCGGGCCTGGCTCTGTCTCTCGGCGGCCCTGCCCCAAGGAACCCTAATCCACCCTGTCAGGTGTACAAAATACAACCCGCTCTGTATGCCCTAGTGGGGGAGAAATATGCTCTATGAATGATTTTTTTAAATCTGTGGATGAATAATAAGTCATCAACAATCTTAGGATTCAGTCTAGCTCTCCCGTCTTCCACAGTCCTTTCTGCAATAGAAAATGTCTTCTCAGAAGATGTGCTGGTAGCAGGAATGCATAGGATCCCCCTGCAAATTTTGACAGTTGTGGCCAGCACTTTTGCTTGTTTTCCCCAAAAATGAAAAGATCATCATCTGCATCACTCGAACATGAATAACTGTCCAATTCATTAACAGCCTTCAAAGTAGAGAATGATATGGGTGTAAAGTTTGTCCCCATCCCCATGGGCTCTGTCCCTTTCCCATCACCACAGACTGTGTCCTTGTCCTTGCCCTGTCCCTGCAGGCTCTGTCCACACTCTGTCCCCACCAAATGCAATTTATAGTATTCTTTAAGAAGTGGAGGAGTGGCCTAGTGGTTAGGGTGGTGGACTTTGGTCCTGAGGAACTGAGTTCGATTCCCACTTCAGGCACAGGCAGCTCCTTGTGACTCTGAGCAAGTCACTTAACCCTCCATTGCCCCATGTAAGCTGCATTGAGCCTGCCATGAGTGGGAAAGCGCAGGGTACAAATGTAACAACAATAAAATAGATACTATTGGAGATTCTACATGGAATGTTGCTATTCCACTAGCAACATTCCATGTAGAATCTCAAATAGTAGCAACCGTGGAGGAGTGGCCTAGTGGTTAGGGTGGTGGACTTTGGTCCTGAGGAGCTGAGTTTGATTCCCACTTCAGGCATAGCTCCTTGTGACTCTGGGCAAGTCACTTAACCCTCCATTGCCCCATGTAAGCTACATTGAGCCTGCCATGAGTGGGGAAAGTGCAGGGTACAAATGTAACAAAACAAATGTGTAAGTGGGAGCCCTGCCCATGCTCCAGCCATGTGAACACCCCCTTTGCAAATATCCACTATGTAAGTTATGTGGGTATTTGCAGAATATCACTGAGGTGCCCTGCTGACACTTTTGTGAGTATGGGCTTGCATTTTAGACATTTATCTGTGTGCCAAGGTCACATAAATGTGGGAGCTGACATTATAGAATCACCTTATAGGTGTGTATATTGTAAAATATGTGCATAAATTGGAACTCTGCCTATGCTCCACCCACTTGCATGGCTACTGTAAAATTACACTTTGGGTTACATTGTTCATATTTTAGGCATGACCTAATTTTATGCAATCCCATTAACCCCCTAATTCTACAAACTTGAACACCCAACTTTAGGTGCAAAGATTTACACCAGCCACTTGGGTAGCATAAGAGCTCGCACTTAGAGTTTGGCATATAACTGCAAACTTATAATGGCAATAGGCCATCGATCTATTTATTTATTTAAAACATTTATAACCTGCACAATCCATAGAGCTCTCGACAATTTACAATAAGTATATTCATAGTGATGAAATGAGAAATCATAACAAAAACATAACCATCACATACATACTAGACCAAGTAAAGCAAACTAACATCAACTACACATTACTCACTAGTTTACCAAAGCAGGTATGACTGATATCTTGCTGGTCGCCACATGTTCCTAAGAATAACAATGTTTTAAGCTCCCTCCTATATTGATCTAAGCCCTTCAAAGACCTTGTGTACATAAGCAACTCATTCCACAATTTTGGCCCTTCAAGTTTAAAAGAAGACCTACGATAATCATCAAGCTTGATAACCTGAAAAGTTGGCACTTCCAAGATGACAAATTCCCAAAGCTCTTGCAGGTTGGTATGCTCGTAAGGAAGAGGATAGAACAGGAGAAACCAGTTTATTTCGCCCTTTGAAACCTAATAATAAAGTTTTAAAAGCAGTCCTCTGTTTAATAGGGAGCCAATGTAATGTTTTTAAAATAGGAGTGACATGCGTATACTGGGAATACTACTACTACTACTTAATATTTCTAGAGCGCTACTAGGGTTACGTAGCGCTGTACAAATTAACAAAGAAGGCCGGTCCCAGCTCAAAGGAGCTTACAATCTAAAGGACGAAATGTCAAGTTGGGGCAGTCTAAATTTCCTGAGTAGAGGTGTAGTGGTTAGGTGCCGAAAGCGACATTGAAGAGGTGGGCTTTGAGCAAGGACTTGAAGATGGGCAGCCATAAAGGACTCTGGTTGCAGCATTTTGAGCAATCTGCAAGGCTTTTAAAATATCCCCATGCATAGGGTTACTATATGGCTCCAGAAAAAGGAGGACAGATTGAGCCAGTCTGGGTTTTACTTCCATTGCTTTCAATGGAAGCAAAACCCGGACTGGATCAAATTTCTGGAGCCATATATGGTAACCCCCTACCCGTGCAAGCCCAGAAGTACACCATTGAGAATGATCCACTTAGTGCATAAAACAGCATCTAACTTGTGAAAGTGGTTTATAAAGTTACCCTCTTACTGTCCATACAGCACCAAACAGAACCATTATCACCATGTTCCTATCACAAACCCCTCTATCTCTATGTGCCAGTCACTTAGCACTACCACCACTATCTTTGTGTGCCCATCAGGGCCGCTGAGGGGGGGGGGCAGGGGGAGCAAAATTCCCTAGGCCTGGCCTCCAATGGGGTCCGGCGCTGGTGCTGAGGTCTCTCTCTCTCTCTCCTGCTCCTGAAGAAAACTCCGCTGCTGGGCCCCCCCTTGGAGGCAGGGGAGGAGCGGATACAGCAGGGCTTTGGGCCAGGGCTTCTGGTTTGGCTATCGGGGGTCCCCCCAGGCCCCACCAGCAGGTCTTCCTCCAGCGTTGCTCTTCACTCTGTCACATTGCCTGCCAAGTGCTTTACCCTGAGGCCACGCATGCTCGGTTTTGAAGCCGAGCATTTGCGACGTGAGAGAAAAAGCAGCCAAAGTGGTAGGACAGGCAATTGCGGCAGAGTGAAGAGCAGGCTGGAGGAAGACTTCTTCTGCTGGCGGGGCCATGGGATCCCCACCAGCCAATGTATAAGTAGTTGCGGCGGGGGTGAGGGGTGGGGCAGCAGCAATGGCAATTCTGGGGGGGGGGGGGGCAGCAGTGGCGACAATCCTGGGGGGAGGGGTGGCCCTGCCCTGGGCCCGGCAGCAGCCCTGCACCGAGCCCGGCTCAGTCTCTCGGCAGCCCTGGTGCCCATCACCTAGTACAACCACCACTATAGAAGAAAAGGATCCTCAGGAGCTTAACCGAGATTGGATAGCAGAGCCGGTAGTGGGAGGCGGGGCTGGAGGTTGGGAGGCGGGGATAGTGCGGGGCAGACTTAAACGGTCTGTGCCAGAGCCAGTGGTGGGAGGCGGGACTGGAGGTTGGGAGGCAGGGATAGTGCTGGGCAGACTTATACGGTCTGAGCCAGAGCCAGTGGTGGGAGGCGGGGCTAGTGCTGGGCAGACTTATACGGTCTGTGCCAGAGCCGGTGGTTGGGAGGCGGGGCTAGTGCTGGGCAGACTTATACGGTCTGTGCCCTGAAGAGCACAGATACAAATCAAAGTAGGGTATACACAAAAGTAGCACACATGAGTTGTCTTGTTGGGCAGACTGGATGGACCATGCAGGTCTTTTTCTGCCGTCATCTACTATGTTATGTTATGTTATATGTTACTACATCTGTGTGCCTATCAGAGTAAATTAGCCTGGCCTGGCTCTTTCCCCCTCCCTTATACAATCTTCTCCAACTGTCCTTCCCCAGTGCAATCTTCTTATCACGTCATTCTGCTGCAAGAAGAGAATAACTTTCTTTACCTACATCTGCCTCCTTCTCTGGGGGGTTCAATCAGAAATTTGAATCTTTGGTGCTGGGGGCAGGGGGAGGGGGGGGGTCCTGTGAGTCTGCAGAGACCTATGTGTGGTTGAGATCTCAGACTGAAGCTGGCACTGGAGAAAGCAGATGGAAACAAGGAGTGTTACTTCCCTCCTATTGATGAAAGGAAAACAGAGGGGAGATAATAACCGAAATGCAGAACCAGGGTAGTTACCCCACTTTGCCCTCCCCTGGGGACTACCCTGACCCAGTACCAAGCGCAACCTCCTACAGCTCTGAATGCCCAGCTCTAAGCACAGTCCTATCAGTCCGTGGGTGCTGGGTTCTCTCTCTGGAAACCTAGAACTAAGTACTGTTAAATCCCTCGCTGTGAACCTAGTATCATCTGCAGCCACGATCAGTCCTGTGGCCAGCACAGCTACTGTCACATCACTCTTTGGGAGATTAACAATGAACAAAGCCACATCACTCTTCACCACAGGATCACTAGCACCCAAACAAAGCACAGCCACGCGCTTCTCTGTGTACCCAGCACCCAGTACAACTGCCTTTGTCTCAGTACAGCAAGCAGAAGAGAGACAGATACAGCAAGCAGTCAGTATTCATACATTCCAGTGAAGCAGGCGATACCATTGTGCCCCATAACTTTGTAAGTTCTCATATAGGACAGTCTTTGGGCCTGATTTATTAAAGCATTTCCCCTTCCTTCTGTATGAAGAAAAGTCATAAGAACATTTGAAAAGCCATACTGGGTCAGACCAATGGTCCATCTAGCCCAGTATCCTGTTTCCAACAGCGGCCAAGCCAGGTCACAAGTACCTAAATAGTGGCAACATTCCATGCTACCAATCTCAGGGCAAGCAGTAGCTTCCTTATGTCTGTATCAATAGCAGACTATGGATTTTTCCTCCAGGAACTTGTCCAAACCTTTTTTAAACCCAGAAATGCTAAATGCTGTTACTACATCCTCCGGCAAAGAGTTCCAGAGCTTAACTATTTGTTGAGTGAAAAAATATTTCCTCCTATTTGTTTTTAAAGTATTTCCATGTAACTTCCTTGAGTGTCCCCTAGTCTTTGTACTTTTGGAATGAGTAAAAAATCGATTTACTTCTACTTGTTCTACTCCACTCAGGATTTTGTAGACCTCAATCATATCTCCCCTCATCTGTCTCTTTTCCAATCGGAAGAGCCCTAACCTCTTTAGCCGTTCCTCAAACGAGAGGAGTTCCATCCCCACGAAAGGATGCTAATTCAAACTTTGTCTCTTCCTTCCAATCAATTTATCTCCACATCTCCAAAATCTCTCAAAGCTTCCCTTCCAAAGACAACCATCTAACCTCCAAATACATCTCACTAAACATTGGTATTTTTTTTCTATAAAGAGCTTTCTTCGTGTTCAAATGAACTGAGAATGGATGTTTATAATCTTGAGTGTTCACAACACACTCTGCCATTTTTTTTGTATTTAGTGTAAAATATTTTTGCATAAAACCCTACTACACAGATAATTACCAAAAACATTGAAAAAGGCAGGGAAATTTTTATTAATTTCTTACAACTAAAGGAGAACACAAACTCTATAGAAATAATTCCAACCTAATAAAAGGAGTTTGAGTTATAAGGTTGGTTTGAAAACAGTTACACCTCATGGATTGAATAAAAACATCGAGTGGAATGCTTACTATTGAGGTGCATCTGGGGTGAGTGACGTTGCTTCGGTGAATTTAGGATTGAGACGATTGGATATGAGGTGACGTCATGACGTCAAGACGTATGTGCAAGCATAAAAAGCAACATTCATTCCGGAAGTTCTGCTCCCGCACCATTTTTGGCATTTACACGACTGAGGCTTGGTTTTCAGCGTTATTTTTCACAATGTTAGATGGATTGTAAGCGCCCTTCCTGAGGCAGCCATAAGGTTGGCGAAACAAGGCGCTCTTGTTGGAGGGCTGGCGTTTGTCGTCGGCCGAAGATTTAGAGGGCTGGCGTCTTCTTCAGTTGAAGATTTTTTGAAAGGCTCCGGAGACCTTCTGAGGGGTATTTTTTTCAATGAAATAGCCCTGTTTGGACTAAGCTAAGTAATTTTTTAGACATATTATTGGCTGGTATGTTTCTAGTAAGTTGGGTCTTTAGGGGGATTACATTTAAGGTTTAAGGGGGTGGTTAGACTGTTGCCCCTTAGTTTTTCCTCCTATCCTACAAGGGCTTAGATATTCCTCTCAGGAGTGTTCTTTGCATAGTCCTTTGAGAGAGGGAACAGCCTAGGTTGGGTTGGTTTGGGTGAGGTGTCCATTCAATTGGTAGATACAAGAAGGAAAGACAGTTTTTTCATCCCATTCGTTTTATTCTCATGTAGTTTGAGTTTTTACGTCTGGGGTTTTTTTCTCCTTTTCCTTCTTGGGTGGAACCTATGATAGTAATGGACTCCGGATTATACAAGGTGTGTTAAATTCCGTTGGGATGGCCCCTTGTGTGGAGGTTTGAGGTTCCTTTTGATATATATGTTATACTTAAGGTGGAAGTTTTTTTCCCTAACAATTGATCGGGACACCTTTAAACCAACCTTATAACTCAAACTCCTTTTATTAGGTATAAATTTCTTACAACATTCCTCCATCTCCCTGCGTCTCTCCCACAGCACTGCCGTTACCCTAACGAGTTTATGATGACTGGTTTGCATCTGCTTTCAGAGTAAGGCATACATTTTCTTTGGTATGGAGTAAATTTCTCTGTTCATTTTGAAAATAGATGAAAACATAAAATTCAGTTTTTTGCTTTCTGATTAGTGCCGCTGTTGTGTGACTGTCAGCATTTTTCAGATTCATAAAACACCTCAAAAGCAGCAGTTCTTGGAATAATTACGGTCTTTCCCTCACAAAGGTCCCAGGAGCCATCCATTGATGGTCATGAAGGAGAGGCTCTTGGGGGATATCTGAGGAAAATTTACCAGCCACAGTCATTTCCAGCTCATGAATATTAATGCATCGTCGAATTCTTCACCCCACAGTTCTAGAGTTGTTGATATTTATGCAGATTGTAGCTCAACAGGGAAGGGTGATTAGATGGAGAGTGGTGAACAGTCAGACAACAAAGAATGGAATGAAGTCTCTGCGTTGATCTATGTTGTGCCTGCATCTTGAGTATTCCACCAAAATAGCAACCTCAGCTCCTATCACTATTTCTTATCAACAAATACTTTGAATCACAGTTTTAGATTTACTGTTGGATCCATCAGATGGGCATGCTTCAGCCACAAGGCTAATTTTTCTTGAGCCTGGCATAAGGGTGAGCATGTAATCGTCATCAATCTAGTGTAGAGTTTTTACATTTTCACATTCATTTTCAATTTGCATTTTCTTCCCATATATAACGTATAAGATAAATCCAAGTACTTAGCTTAATATAGCTTCTTCCTAGCTAGCCTCATCAAAGACCTTCATATGAGGCAGTGGCGTAGCTAGGTGGGGCCACAGGCATAGGAGCCAACTTTTCAAAATTATTGGAGGTGCTAAGCCCAGTGGAAATATCCCTTCCTTGGACACATACAAGGAATTTTCTCAAAACTGGGGGTGCTCAAGCACCCACAGCACCCACAGAGTCGGCTCCTATGGCCACATGGGGCCTCCCCCAAATTACCTCCAGGCCCCTGGTTTTGCTCACGGGGGTCCCCAACCCCTGCCAGCTGAAGTCTTGTCCGGTGCCGCCGAGTTGCCTGCCCTGCTTTCTCTTCCCCCTCACGTCCTGCACGCTCCTTTTAGTGAAATTGAGCGTGCTCAGTTTCACTTAAAGGAGTGTGCAAGAAGTGAGGAGGAAGAGAGAGCAGGGCAGGCAACACAGTGGCACCGGAGACCAGCACTGGAGAGAGCTTCAGCTGGTGGGGGGTTGGGGACCTCCACCAGCCAAGGTACCTTGCTGCAGTAGTGGGTGGGGAGCAGCAGGATGGCGGGGGGCGGGGGGGGGGGGCAGCAGACCAAAATGTGCCCTCCCCACCTCAGGCTCTGGACCCTCCCACCGCGAAGTTTGGCTATACTACTACTACTATTTAGCATTTCTATAGCGCTACAAGGCGTACGCAGCGCTGCACAAACATAGAAGAAAGACAGTCCCTGCTCAAAGAGCTTACAATCTAATAGACAAAAAATAAAGTAAGCAAATCAAATCAATTAATGTGTACAGGAAGGAGGAGAGGAGGGTAGGTGGAGGTGAGTGGTTACAAGTGGTTACGAGTCAAAAGCAATGTGAAAGAGGTGGGCTTTCAGTCTAGATTTAAAGGTGGCCAAGGATGGGGCAAGACGTAGGGGCTCAGGAAGTTTATTCCAGGCGTAGGGTGCAGCGAGACAGAAGGCGCGAAGTCTGGAGTTGGCAGTAGTGGAGAAGGGAACAGATAAGAAGGATTTATCCATGGAGCGGAGTGCACGGGAAGGGGAGTAGGGAAGGACGAGTGTGGAGAGATACTGGGGCGCAGCAGAATGAGTACATTTATAGGTTAGTAGAAGAAGTTTGAACAGGATGCAAAAACGGATAGGGAGCCAGTGAAGGGTCTTGAGGAGAGGGGTAGTATGAGTAAAGCGACCCTGGCTATGCCCCTGATATGAAGCACTCAAAAAAAAATCACTGAGGAGACACACCACACCAACATTTTTTTACTGCTGCTTAGTAAACGGACCCCAAAGTGCAGCATAGCACCTAAAATTGATGACAGCACCAATAAATGCAATGTTTTTGTCCATGCTAACTAGATTATGGTGCTCATTTTCAAAGCATATGGACACCTCAAAATACCTAAAAAATAAAAAGGCCATCAGCTAAAAACATCCAAATCCTGATTTTAGAAAGTCAGAATTTGTATATTTCACACTGCAGTTCCTCCAAATAGCAAGGAGACATGTTGTGGGTGTGTTTTGGGTGAGACAAAAGAAGGCTCTAAAGTAGGTCATCCAACAACAATTTTCAGACAGGAAGAAACGTCTGTATCTACAAAGGATGTTTTTATCTAGACCTCTTTCTGTCACTTCCAAGTTACAAAAAGGTGCTCTGATTGAGCAGCTGACAGCCGGAGGGATTAAGGCATGACCCCTCCTTAATCCTCCTGTGGATGCTGTTCCCTCTCTCTCCTGAAAGTGAAAGTGGAAAGGAAAATCAGGCTCTGTCAGCTACAGGTATTCTGGCCATTCTGAACAAAGCAGTAAGCAAGTCACAGAAGACAAGTGGTGAATACAGTGGACTGTATACCAAGGGATATAGGTTCAAATCAGGGGCGTATCTGAGGTTCGACGGTAGGGGGGGCAGGGGCTAGAGTGAGGGGGCACATTATAGCCCCCCCGGCCGCCGTCCCCCCTACCGCCGTCAACCCTCCCCTACCGCCGTCACCTACCCCCGCCAAGGTCCGCTTCCTCCGGTCCGGTGCCTTTAAAAGTATTACTTCAACTGGCGGGGGACCCTCAACCCCCGCCAGCCCAGCCGAGGTCTTGTTTCCATCCTCGTGCTATTGAAAACTGGCTGCCTGCATCCCTTCCAGTTTCGGACTGAGTCTGACGTCGCAGCACGTTGACGTCCTGCACATACAACGTGCTGCGACGTCAGACTCAGTCCGAAACTGGAAGGGTTGCAGGCAGGCAGTTTTCAATAGCACGAGGATGGAAAAACTTCTTAAAACAAGACCTCGGCTGGGCTGGCGGGGATTGGGGGTCCCCCGCCAGCTGAAATAATACTTTTAAAGGCACCGGACCGGAGGAAGTGGACCTCGGTGGGGGTAGGTGATGGCGGTAGGCGGGGGAGAGTTGACGGCGGTAGGGGGGTCCAGGGCAAAATCTGTGGGGGCCCAGGCCCCTGTGGCCCCACGCAGATACGCCCCTGGTTCAAATCCCACTGTAACTCTATTAATTTTTTTTCTTGGGCTCCCTGCAGGAACAGAAAATTACTTACTGTACCTATAGATATAAGACACCTGTAAGCCTGAAGGCTATTTAAGTGGTGTACATTCAGATACAGTAGGCATTTTTCTGTTCCTGGAAGGATCACATTTACAAACAAAAAGAGTTAGAACGGGATTTGAACCCATGCCCCTTGGTTTAGCGTCTATTACACTAACCACTAAGCTACTCCTTATTAGGATACTGCAAGACAGACATCTCTGTGCCTTGTTTCCTCCCCCTCCCCTTTAAAATTGAAATGTTTCAGTTTAAAATGGTTGTTCAGGATGGATGTCTCCAGCTTAAGGGCGTTCTTCTCATGTATTTTCCAAACAGGAAATCCAAACGTCTTTCCTGTTCAGAAATTGCTGTGAGATGGACATTTTTTTTTGGTATGTTATTTATTTATTTGTTACATTTGTATCCCACATTTTCCCACCTATTTGCAAGCTCAATGTGGCTTACATAGTGCCGGAAAGGCATTTGCCGTTTCCGATGTGAACAAATACAATGTGATGTTGTGATAAGATGAAGTTTAAATGGCAAAGTCACAGTAATAGTCGTAAGTGGGATAGTAATGTTATGTTCATACATGCTTTGGTCTTCTTGTGTAGCCAAGGTCAGACCTTCAAGTTGGAGCAGGACGTCCCAATTCTAACGTGGACCCCATCTATATATTAAAGTATCACACAAAATTTTAGAAAGAAAAAAAGGTATTTTTGGTTTGCTTATATTGTTGGTTTTGTTGCCTTCTAATCTGTAGATGTAGCCACTCTTGTAGGTCCCTATGCTCATGAAGGATTCACTATGCAGCCCTTGGAACCGGCTGCACCCCAGTACAGTACAGTACAGTACAGGCCTGGGGGGTTCAATCCAAACAATAGGTGGTAGTGGGGAGTCTCTCCAGGTCTTTAGTCATCGACACTTAAAGGGCCCTGTTTACTAAGCTGTGCTAAAGGCACGCTACATTTTTAGCGTGTGCTAAGCATTAGCACGGGCTAACCGTGTAGATGCCCATAATATTCCTATGGGCATCTACACAGTTAACATGCACTAATTTTTAGCACGCACTAAAATCGCTAGTGCACCTTAGTAAACAGGGCCCTTAAAGATGAGTAAATATTGAATAACAACTCTCTTCACAAGGTTTTAGTGTTGCAACCAGCTTTGATAGTGGAGTACTCGCTGGCGATTTGGAAACACAATAGGACATGCCGTTTTATGCTGGTTTTCTCTACGTTTTTTCCTTGAGCTGGTATGTAAGTTGAAATTGTTCTTTTCAGAAGGATACAATCTAGCCCCTGACGCAGCCCTTTGTGGGCGAAACACGGCCTGTGTCGGGCAACTGTTTTACATACAGTATCTTTAATTTAAATTCTTTATTGATTTTCAACTTCACAAGTACAACAACTTGCATAGGAAACACAGAAGGCAATAATTACAAGAATCAATTACAATACACTTCCTTGTCTAGATTATGACAATTTTCATTCTTCCTTAGACCTCAAATATGGGAGGAAGGGGGGGGGGGGGCGTTAAGAAAACATGAGGAGAAATTTTTTTAACATAACTATTAATTAAATAAATCGGCTAACCTTTATTCCACAAACTATCTTAATTGGTCTGATGTTATTACACTGTGGGGGTCTGAATCCTCTTAGCTTCCACAAAAACTTTTAGCTGTAATGGATCAGAAAAAACATACTTATTTCCCTGGAAGTTAACTCTGCACTTACCGGGATAAGCTAACAGGAACGATGCTCCCAAAGCTTTTACATTCTTTCTTAAATCCAAGAATTGTCTCCTTCTCTCCTGAGTTGCCTTCGCAACATCAGGGTACATCCAGATTTTTTGTCCATAAAACAGTTTAACAGAATTCTTGAAATATAACTTAAACACATGATTCAAATCTTTCTCAAATGCAAACTGAACTAACAATGTTCCTCGGTCTGTAATCTCAAAATTCGAGTCCTCAAGAAATGCAGTTAAATTTTGAGGTTTCTGAGCCTCCCCTTGTGACAATCCTGCAGAATCTACAGATGAAACTTTCTTTTGAGGTAAATAATATATTTTTGTATAAGGAGGTACAGACAGTATCTTTAATAAACTCCTTTTGATGTTATACTGATCTGCTGGCTTATTTTCCACATTGGATTTTGCAAATCAATGGCCTTGTCTTTGGGGACCCATAAGGTAAAACATCTCCAGTATCAACATAACGTACAGGTTCTGGGAGATGAATCTAAAAATTATAATGCTAAATTCACATTTCCATTTCCAGTAAAGCAGCAGCAATTTTATTGAACACAACAATTACTATAAACATTTAATGTAAACTTTTAAAATATGAGTGTTTATTTATTAAAATTACCCCAGCAAGGGATCTTTTGTTTAGGGATCCATTCATGCTTCTTTGCAACAGTAACTCTTTCTCCTTTTTCCAAGTGTCTCCATTCCTCTCATTTCACATATGCAAAACTTGCTTTCATGTGCCTGTTCTCCCTCATTTCTCTTCTCTGTGTATCCTTTCTTCAGCTTAGCCACCTCTTTCCATATTAATTTTCTTTCTTCTTTTATTGCTGCGTTCTCCTCTTTACTTATGTTCACCGTTCTCCTTTCTTTCTGCCCCTTTCCTTTTCTTTTCCTCCACCTCTTTTTCCGTTGGCTACCCAGCAACAGGGTGATGCAATTAAATGAATTCAGACCTCAGCTGTGAGAGCTGCAAGACCAAGAACAAAGCAAAGGGGCAGAGAGACCCCACAATCAGGCACATTTGTAAACGAGACTGTTCACTCAAGAGTATTTTTAGCTGACGTAATCATTAGGCATCAATGAAGGCTTTCTCCTTTAGATCTTTATAGCAGAGTCTAGTTTACCCCATTTGTCCCCGAAAAATTAATACAGACAAAGGGAAATCCTGTCATTTTAGTTTTCTGTTCTTTCCAACCCAATGGAAGTTGGAAAGAATTATACAGACGGGGTCACATTTCTATCGTCTATCTGGCTGGGGGCAAAATAACTCTCCAAAGATATAACGAAATGGGGTGAAACTTGGCGTAAGCTAAAAACTAGTAGAAAGACACATCAAGTTAAAAAATGGGTTAAATCAGACCAGGGTTCCTGAGAAATAATCCCCTTCTCCCCCCCCCCCCCAAACAAAATGGTTCAATGCATTTCCATGATCACAGGCATTCCAGTTTCTGTAGCACAAAATCTACAAAATACTCTCTGAGACTACCTCCAAAACTACCCCTGCAAACTACTGTTTTGGGATCTTGCCCAAGTCCAAAGAACTACCCACCCTCAACTAGCCCATCACCCCTCAAACTACCTCCACCTTCCAAAACTACCCTATCTGCAACTGCTCTGCTATTCCACAAACTGCCCCACCTCCAAAACCTAGACCCTGCAATCACCCTACCACCTCATAACCTGCTCTACACCCAAAACCTACTCCCTTCAACTTCCTGACATCCCACAAATTGCCACACTCCCAACAGCTACTCTTTGCGATTGACACATCCTCTGCAACTGCTCCACCAGCCCACAAACTACCCCTCCTAAAATAATTACCCTACCTCTTCTAAACTATCCCTAAAGCCCAAAAGCTACCTACCTGAAAATGCCCCACCAACCACAAATTTCCCCCACAAACTGTTCCACCATAAACTACCCCTGCAGCTGTTGACACCCTACAAATTACCCCACAACCAATATATCCCCCATGCCCCACCCTGCACCACCCTTTTGCAAAGTATCCTTCACCCCCAGCTACTTCCCACACGCAGAGCACACACAGAACACACAATAGACACACATACTTACACGTATACACATACTTTGAGAGGGTTTGGGAAGAATTCCATGAGCCATGCTCTGCATGCTTTCTGCACTTGTTAATAATCTGCATGTTTTTGTGCTTTAAGAATTGTGAGTATAATTGACTTACACACAGACTTCATGCAGGCAAGCAGCTAGTGTACTGAAATGTTCCTTCCCTCCTCTCTTTCCCAAATCCATGTGAAGTAGAGAGGTGTGGTAGCCGTGTTAGTCCACTCTTAAAGGTTATCAATAGAAATCAAACAAAATAAAACATGGAAAAGAAAATATTATTAATGTTTATTACCCTCCTCTCACCTACCAACACCCATTCTGTTAGAATATCAATGAAATGCTTTGATGTCCCCATGCATACCCCCACTCTGTCAGACTGTCAAAGTAATGCTTGGATGTTTCTCTTATATATACTATCTGCTAACACATTTGCTTATTTCCGATCTGAGGAAGAAGGGCAACCTTCGAAAGCTAATCAAGAAATATATTAAGTTATGTCCAATAAAAAAGGTATCATCTTATTTTCTTTTCCATGTTTTATTTTGTTTGATTTCTATTGATAACCAAATCCATGTGCAAATTCCCAGCAGCTGCAGAATTCAGTCACAGCATGTCAGCAAGGAGAAGAATGTGGCCTTCTAAACTTTAACTGGGGGTAGTAAATTTCTATTGAGAATGGGACCTCAAATTTCAGTCTGGCCATTTTTTTTCCATAAGATCATTTTGCATGCTTTCCCTTAACTTTGTGTTCTTGTAAGATTGAAGTTCAAAAGCAAAAAGATTAAAGCAATGTTAAACAAAAATCTGACAGTGCATGAAAATGTTTAGTCTCACTTGAACCCACCCACGCAGAGCCCCGGCAAGTATGTGTACAATTGTTACTTTAGGTGTGATATCATGAAAACTGGGATGTAACACTTCTGAAAGAAATGAGAACGAGGGGTGGGAATGATTCTAAAGCAGTATTTCGTTTACTGTTATGTGAAAAACTTCACAAATTAAGAGTGATGTGAGGAAAGCATAGGAAAAGTCTAAACTAAATGTGATATTGTAAATTTTGAAATTGCTGCTAGCACTGTCAGAAAATAGAGTTAGAAAAAAATCAAGAAAAGAACACAATATGGTAAAAAAAAAATCTATATATATAAAAGGCACTTTGTAGCCTCAAGCCGGAAACTTGAGGCGCCCGAGATATCCGGTTTGGCCTGCAGGCTCCAGTCACTGTAGCTCCGCCCTCGCGTCAAAATGCGATGATGTTGAGGGCGGGGCAGCCCTCGCGTCAAAACGCAATGACGTTGAGGGCGGGGCGGCCCTCGCAACCACGTCACTTAGGGACGAAGGGACGAAGAGGAGAGGTGTGCAACTCGGAACGGAGCCACGGAGGGGGTGTGCAACTCGGGAGGGAGGGAGGGAGGACGGGGGGGGGGGGATTACTCTGCTAGCGCCCATTTCATTTTTGCCAGAAACGGGCATTTCTTACTAGTATTCAATAATTTACAGTTCATTTGCTGGTATAAAAGTTACTTGCCTGACACAGTCACATTTTGACTTGCACCAGGGGTATATGATGTTACTTTAATGGAGAATTTCAAATGTAATTGTCAAAGTTTTGAACATCCAGCAATGAAATAGTCAATTCCTTTCTGCAGTTCCTAAATGCTATAGACCAAACCTACAATTCCCATGTGGCTCCACCTTTCTTTATAGAATAGGTAAGAAATAAGAGCCTGCTTACCCTCTTTCCCCAGGTATTCTGTTATAGAATTACCCAATATTACAATTACTGGAGTTCTCGGCTGTCATTCTTTTTTCATTTCAGGGGCTTTTTTCCACAATTTTTATTTTATTGGAATATTTGTTTTCTTTTAGTTTTCATTTTTTTTTTTTTACATTTTATTCATAGCATGCACCGAAATGAAACCATAGAAGAAAAAGAAACTCCAAGAATTTCATTACGTGTTTTGTGGTTTGACAAGAAATGAAACGAAACAAAACAAGCCTGTTTAAGTCCCCCCCCCCCCCCCCCATTTTGCTTAAAACAAATGCACCGCACTGATTAGAAATAGCTTTATTAAACTGGCAAGGCATACCCCTCTTTTACATTATTGATTCTTTATATCATTCAATAGTCATCCTGCTGCAAATGATCTCTCTCTCTGTCATTTCATACTTGTGAAAATATGCAAGGAATTATCTTGTCTTTCATGTATAGCACATAAAGTCTATGTCAGGGAGAGACATGCATCATACTGAGGTTTTAAATTCACAATAAAGTGTTTCTATTTATTAAAATACTTGATATACCCCAACTATGGAGTGGAGGAGTGGCCTAGTGGTTAGGGTGGTGGACTTTGGTCCTGAGGAACTGAGTTTGATTCCCACTTCAGGCACAGGCAGCTCCTTGTGACTGTGGGCAAGTCACTTAACCCTCCATTGCCCCAAGTAAGCCGCATTGAGCCTGCCATGAGTGGGAAAGCGCAGGGTACAAATGTAACAAAACAAATTGCCAGAAAAGGAACGTAGCCATTTACAATAAATAAATTAAATAAAACAAAGAAAGGAACACCAATCAAATAAGGAAAGATAAGGTAAAAGCCAAAGCAAACAAGCAACTCATAAATAATCATAAAGCAAAACAACATAATTTCTGCTAAGCTTCTACAATTTACTGCATAGGTTTACTCTTATGTTTAATCTTTCTTTGTATGTAATAGGAGTGTACATGGCCAAAAAAACATTTGGTTAGTCTTGTGTTAAATGAAGGTTTAGCAATTTTTGTGTGTTTTACACACTCAGGGGCGTAGCCACGGGTGGGCCTGGACGGGCCCAGGCCCACCCACTTGCCCTCCAGGCCCACCCATCCAAATCCTTCATCGCTGTCGCTGCCTTTTCTCCCGCGGTTTCCGGGAGGCAGCGATCAGCGTTACCTGTAGTGCCTGCCCTGAAATTATGCTTCTTTTCTCCCCAGGCTTCGCCCCGCTCGTTTCTTCGCTCGTTGGCTGCGCTGCTATTCAAACAGGCAGCTCCGCTCCTCTCTGCCGCGTCCATCCGGCCCTCTGATGCACTTCCTGTTTAGTAGGGCCGGATGGACGCGGCAGAGAGGAGCGGAGCTGCCTGTTTGAATAGCAGCGCAGCGTAGCGCTGCCGACGAGCGAAGAAACGAGCGGGGCGAAGCCTGGGGAGAAAAGAAGCATAATTTCAGGGCAGGCACTACAGGTAACGCTGATCGCTGCCTCCCGGAAGCCGCGGGAGAAAAGGCAGCGACAGCGATGAAGGATTTGGATGGGTGGGCCTGGAGGGCAAGTGCTGGATTTGTGGTTTGTTGGTTGGGGGGGAAGGGATACTTTTGCCAGAGACAGTCAGACTTGTAGGAGGAAGGGGATTAGAGGGAACTGGGAAGGAAGAGAGCTGCTGGAGGTGGGAGGAAGGGGCTGGAGAGCTTCTGGAAGAGGGAGGGAAGGGAGAGAGCTGCTAGACATGGGAGGGAGAGGAGGAAGGGGTTGGAGAGCTGCTGGACAAGGGAGGAAGAGGAGGAAGGGACTGGAGGGAAGGGCGAGAGCTCCTGGACATGGGAGGAAGAGGAGGAGGGGACGATGGAAGGGAGAGAGCTGCTGAAGGAAGGGGAGGAGGGGACTGAATGGAAGGGAGAGAGCTGCTGGACATGGGAGGGAGAGGAGGAAGGGGCTGGAAAGCTGCTGGACAAGCTAGGAAGAGGAGGAAGGGACTGGAGGGAAGGGAGAGAGCTGCTGGACATGGGAGGAAGAGAAGGAGGGGACGATGGAAGGGAGAGAGCTGCTGAAGGAAGAGGAGGAGGGGATCTGGGTGGAAGGGAGAGAGCTGTTAGATGTGGGAGGAAGAGGAGGAGGGGATCTGGATGGAAGGGAGAGAGCTGCTGGACATGGGAGGAGAACTGGAGGGAAGGGAGAGAACTGCTGGTACAGCACAAGGAGGGAGGGAAGGGAAACAGAGATACCAGACCAAGGAGATGAAGGAAAAGGGAATATTAAACCTACAGCTTGAGGGAGGGAGGCAGGAAATCAAGCAACCAAACCAGATGCTGGAAAGAGGAGGGAGTGAGAAGGAGAGAAGCTGGATGGGGTAGGGTCAGAGAGGGTAGAAATATATTGGCACTGGGGACAAAGAGAGGGGAGAAGATGGACAGAGTAATATAGGGACACAGAGAAAAGGAGATACTAAACATGGAGGAAGATAGAGGTACAGAGATGGAAGAAGATGGAAGGATGGCAGAGAAAGAGGGAAAACGGATGGGTGGGGAGAGAGACACTGGATGGAAGGATGCAGAGAGAAAGGGGAGAGACTGGAAGGATGTGGAGAGAGAAGGGACACTGAACAGAAAAGGGTAGAGAGATAGACACTGGTTAGAAGGAGGGAGAGAGACATTAGATGGAAGGATCAGGAGAGAGGGTAGATGGGTAGAAGGATGGGGAGAGAAAGAGGGAAGACACTGGATGGAAGGGTAGGGAGAAAGAGGTGACACTGGATGGAAGGATGCAGAAAGAAAGAGGGGAGACTATTGGAGGATGGGGAGAGAGAGGGGAGACACTGGAAGGATGGGGAGAGAAAGAGGAGAGCTGCTGCATGGAAAGGGGGAGTAGTGAAAGATTGGAGAATAAGAGGAAGGGGCATGGGGAGAACAAGGGTGAGAAAAAGATGAAAAGCCATAAGTAGATGAAGGAAATTAAAGAATGGATAGTAAGAATGAATTAAATCTGGACACAGAGAGAGGCAGAAAAATATTGAAGAAAGCAAAGAAAAAGGAGAGAAAAATGAGAAATGGCCAGGAAACCCTGGCAGAAGAGTTAAACGAAAGAAAGCAGAATCTAGAGACACAATGAGACAAAGTAAATGGCTATACAACAAAGGTAAAGAAAATAATTTTATTTTTAATTTAGGATAAAGTAATATGGTGTTAATAAAGTTTCAGAGACCAATACTTCCTTCCTTAGGTCAGGAGAGGATACCGTAACAGCATTATACTGACCTGAGGCAGGAGGTTTTGGCCTCTGAAAGCTCACTGAAAAGGATTAGTAAATTGTCTGAAATCGGATGCACTGAAAAGCAGCACTTTACCCTGTGTGACAAATGCATCTGAATGTGACTAAATTTTGCTGGGGGGGGGGGGGTACAGAGAAAATTTTGTGCCCACCCACTTTGGGTTCAGGCCCACCCAAAATTGGCAGTCTGGCTACGCCACTGTTACACACATTCCCCCACTGTTTACTATGCTGCACGGCAATACCGACACAGCCCATTCAGAGTGAGTGGGTTCTTTCGGCATTAGCGCACAGCTTAGTAATAAAGTGAATTGTGGGTTTTTTTTGTGTACATTGTATGGGTGCAAGAAATTGATTGCATGGATGTTAATTCATAGGAGTGCAAACAAACAAGTGATTTATGTACCCGGGGGGGGGGGGGGGGGGTTCTTTCGCTGGGGGATCGGGGGTTCTTTTGCCGGGGGGGAGCGTCGCGCTGTTCCGGGGGGGGGGGGGGCGGGGCGCATCGGCGATCCGCCCCGGGTGTCAGCCCCCCTAGGAACGCCACTGATTCCTAGGCATAAAGTATATCTGAATGTAGGCATATTTTATAGAGTACGCCTAAATTTCTTCTAGTTTATAGAATACACTGAGTGCCTGTCTGTCACGTGCAATGCTATTGCCTAAATTAGGCGCAGACCAGGTCTATTCTATAACTACGCTCATACATTTTAGAAATGCCCACAACCTGCCCATTCCACGCCAATGGCCATGCCCCCTTTTCAACTATGCGACTTAGAATTTATGCACATCACCTTACAGAATACACTTAGACTGTTGTGTACATAAATTCTAATTAATGCCAATTAATTGGCAATTATTGGTGCTGATTGTCTTGTTGAGCTTATGCAAATCCAGAATATGACCAGATTTGCATGCAAAACTTAAGTCACACTATATAGAATCTGGAGGTAAGTGTGAAAATGTGTGCACAAGATTATAGAATTAGGGTGTTTGTTTTGTGTGAGAGAGTATGGAAGAGCAGAGAGCAGTCGATGGGTGTGAACAAAGAGGTTGTATTGCTGGGTGTGTGCATGGAGGTTGCTTGGCTGATGTTAATGAGGGGTTAATTGGTATATGTGTAGACAGTGATGCACTGATCTGACCTATAAGAAATAAAGTAACGTTGGTTGCAGATGATAGTAGAGAAAGGCCAGTTGGCTCACCTGGTTCACCCAGTCGTCTTCTTCTCCGGTTTTGTACCACTTTGGGGAATGAGCATATAAATTCCCATGTTTAAAATACACCAGCTCTTCCATGCCCCTTACTCCCATGTCACTTACCTATTCCATCAACCCTCTTCTCATTAGGTCCTGGGATATCTGTCCCAAGCATTTTTAAGCTCTATTGTAATGTTGGCCGTAGCCAACTCAACTGGTAGACGATTATTGGCTCTGATTCAAAGCCCTGTTATGCCATTTAAACATGTTTTAAAATTTTGCACTTAAAACACCCATGCTGCATTTTTGCAAATCTCCCACAGAGGCACAAGATTAGTTGTTAAATGTAAGGCTTAGTGAGAAATTATTTACATAATAACTTTGATCAGGTTTTGCACCTCATGCTTTCCGTGGAAATAGTTCGCCAGGAGGTATTATAGTATCTTTGTTAGTTTGCTTAGGTGGCTGCATAGTATAAACCCAACATCAGAGCTTTTCCCAGCACATAATAAATTTATTGTTTCAGGACCAGGGCCGAGGACTGGATTGCTCCACCACGCACACCTCACTCTTCAAATAGTGCAGGGGGAGGAATATGTAGAAGGATAAAGCTGAACTGCTTAACAGTTATTTTTGTTCTGTGTTCACGGATGAAAGGCCTCGGGTAACCCACAGAAAACAAATGCTAATGGGGATGGATGGATGGTAGAGCAGGACCGATTTTCAGCAGACTCTGTTTAGGAGGAGCTGGCTAAACTAAAAGTAGACAAAGCCTGGGGATACATCCGAGGGTGCTCATGGAACTCCGAGATGTTCTGGCAGCCAGGGGCGTATCTGCGTGGGGCCACAGGGGCTTGGGCCCCCGCAGATTTTGCCCTGGACCCCCCTACCGCCGTCAACCCTCCCCGTTGCCATTGTTTACCTTTGCTGGCGGGGGACCCCAACCCCCGCCAGCCCACCCGACGTCTTTAAAGTTCTTCGGCCTCCGTGGCCGTGCTGTAGTTGACTGTTCAATCCAGTTCGGAGTCTGACGTCCCAGCACGTTGTCCTGCATGTACAACGTGCTGGGACGTCAGACTCCGAACTGGATTGAACAGTCAACTACAGCACGGCCACGGAGGCCGAAGAAGAACTTTAAAGATGTCGGGTGGGCTGGCGGGGGTTGGGGTCCCCCGCCAGCTGAAGAAATATCTTTAAAAGGCGGCAAGCGGACCTCGGCTGGCGGGGGGTTGGGGTCACCCGCCAGCAAAGGTAAACAACGGCAGCGGGGGAGGGTGGAGAGTCGTTGGTGGGGAGGTTCTGGCAATGGCGGCAATGGCGGGGGGGGGTCGTTGGGGGGGGGCTAAAATGTGCCCCCTCTCTCTGGCTCTGGCCCCCCCTACCGCCAGAGTCCAGATTCGCCCCTGCTGGCAGCACCGCTGTATGACCTCCTCAATGCTTTCTTTGAGTCCGGAGTGGTCCCGGAGGACTGGAGAAGGGCAGATGTGGTCCCTCTGCACGAAAGCGGAAGTAAGGAGGAGGTTGGGAATTACAGACCTGTCAGTCTGACCTCGGTAGTGAGTAAACTAATGGAAACGCTTCTAAAGTGGAGGATCGTGAGCTTTCTTGAATCAAATGGACTGCAGGACTCGAGGCAGCATGGCTTCACTAGAGGCAGGTTAAGTCAGATGAATCTGATTGATTTCTTTGACTGGGTGACCAAACAGTTGGATGTGGGAGGGGCTCTGGATGTGGTGTATTTCGATTTTAGCAAAACCTTTGAAATGGTCCCGCACAGGCAACTGATAAAGAAACTGAGTGCCCTTGGTATGGGACCTAAAGTGACTGACTGGGTTAAAAACTGGTTAAGTGGAAGGAGACAGAGGGTAGTGGTAAATGGAGTTTGCACTGATGATAGGGCTGTTATCAGTGGTGTACCGCAGGGTTTGCTCCTTGGGCCAGCTCTTTTTAACATGAGTGATATTGCGGAAGGACTGTCTGGTAAGGTTTGTCTCTTTCAGATGATACCAAACTCTGTAATAGAGTGGACACCCCGGAGGGTGTGGATGGTATGAAGAAGGCTCTAGCAAAGCTTGAAGAATCATCCGATAATTGGCAACTAAGATTTAATGCTAAGAAATGCAGGGACATGCACTTGGGGTACAAGAATCCAAGGGAACAGTACAATATAGGGGGTGAAGTGCTTTTGTGTGCGAAAGAAGATCGGGACTTGGGGGTGATTGTGTCTGATGACCTTAAGGTGGCCAAACAGGTAGAAAAAGCGACGGTCAAAGCCAGAAGGATGCTCGGGTGCATAAGGAGAAGGATGACCAGCAAGAAAAAAGAGGTGATAGTGCCCTTGTATAAGTCTGTGGGTGAGGCCCCATTTAGAGTACTGCCTGCAATTCTGGAGACCACACCTACGGAAAGATATAAACAGGATGGAGTCAGTCCAGAGGTCGGCTACGAAATTAGTAAGTGGTCTGTGTCATAAAACAGATAGGGACAGGCTTAGGAACCTCAACATGTATACACTGGAAGAGAGGTGAGAGAGAGGGATATTTAAATAACTCGGTGGTGTCAATATACAGGAGGCGAGCCTTTTTCAAATGAGGAAAACTGAAGAATGAGGGGGGCAAACGATGAAGTTAAGAGGAAATAGGAAGAATCTAAGAAAATACTTTCACCAAAAGGGTGGTGGAAGCGTGGAATGGCCTCCCGGTGGAAGTTGTGGAGACGAGGACTGTGTCAGAATTTAAGGAAGCGTGGGACAGGCATGTGAGATCCCTTAGGAAAGGAAGAGTTAGTGGTTACCGAGGATGGGCAGACTGGATGGGCCATTTGACCCTTATCTGCAGTCATGTTTCTATGCAGACCACTCCAATAGGTGTGCCCTGAACTAATGTTTTTGCTTACTTCTAATTGCAAGGAAATTGTACAATACATATGTGCAATAAATCAGCATAGCAGAGGCAGGCAAACTATTTACAGTGTTTCTCCTTTCTATCTCCCCTGAGTCTTTAGAAGAGAGTGTGCAGACACTCTCCAACCACTCCCATCACAACACTGTGCCACTCTGTATCCAATAGGTATTAAAAGAGTTAATACTGGGAAGTGTCTCTTTTGGGGGCTCAGGGCTCTTGACACTCTGTCAGAGCAGGAGATGTTGCTTCTCACTGTAGGGGGAAATTGTTCCCAAGAAACAGATGACTTCCAGAGGATCCCTTTAGCCCTTCTTCCTTCATCCTTGGTTGGTGTCAATCCAGGACCCGTAGAGCTGAGTTGGAAGATCCTGGGTGCCCAGATATAATTTCTTAATGATCTCACTTCTCACCTCCCTCCTGAGATCTGGGAGTGGAATGAACAAATATCCCACTCTTACTGTCCAGATACTGTGGGGGTTTCAGTGATACCATCACAATCCACTGTACACGCCCCTAGATTCTGAATAATAGACTCTGTTCTGATCTGGATGACCAGGTATATTTATACTAAAATTATGTGAGATATGAACTTTTACGCAATTACCACTCTGTATTTCTGACACCGGAATTGGCGTTCGGCATCACGGTACTATGTAAGCCACATTGAGCCTGCAAATAGGTGGGAAAATGTGGGATACAAATGCAACAAATAATAATAATAATAATATACCGCTAGGGCTTAATATGAGGGCACTCCCTTGTGACATGGGTCTAGGCCGGGAGGCAAAAACCAACAGACCAGGATTCAGACTCTACTTCAGGTTTCATAGTCCTGAGCAGTTCCTTCCAAGACTTATCTCCGCCCCTTTCTGGACACGCCCTCTATGCTGCTAGAGTTCCAGCTATTTATTCTGCCTAGCAACTCATTATGTTTCCTGGTGAAACTCCTCCACTGCTTTCTAATTGGGTCTTCAAGAGTTACTGCAGGCATTGCTGCTGCAGAGACTTACTAAGGTCTCTACAAATAAAAATACCAGTATTAATAAGGAGATGTAGAATATATGATGCAGTAAAGTGAGATTGTGAAGGTGGCAGGATACACATAGTTCAATGGTAATATTCCCACTGGAGCTTTCTAAGGAAAGAAATGTGCCATGAATCTGTAATAATCTTTCCTTTTGTATATAACCTTCAATGTCCCACATTTTCAAAAAAAAACCTAACAGGGCAATAATGGAGCCCTGCAGGTCTGTAACCTAATTTGCAAAAGGAACTCCACTCTGAAAATTCAGGCCACGTAGTCACTGACAAGTACAATGTATCTGTGTATTTTGCAGTGTCACTGAAGCAGGTGCACAGAAATTTCCCAAAAAAGTAAAATATTTATGCACACATTCCTGTTCCAGCACTTTTTTTAATTTGCTTTTAGAAATGACATACAGCAAGAAATTAAAAAGAAATTATACACCATTATCTAAGAAGACAATTAAAGGCATATAATAATACAAAGTAACACCAAACAATAATTAGCCCACATCATGGGAAAAGGTGGACTTAATTCATTTAGGGGCCCTTTTACCAAGCTGAGGTAAAAGGAGCCATGTAGTAACATCAGTGCACGGATTTGCCACTTGCTGAGGCTCCCTTTTACCACAGAGGATAAATGTTTTTTTTTTTAAGGGAAATGGCCCTGGAATTCGTTGCCGGAGAACGTGGTGAAGGCGGTTAGCTTAGCAGAGTTTAAAAAGGGGTTAGACGGTTTCCTAAAGAACAAGTCCATAAACCACTACTAAATGGACTTGGGAAAAATCCACAATTCCAGGAATACCATGTATAGAATGTTTGTACGTTTGGGAAGCTTGCCAGGTGCCCTTGGCCTGGATTGGCCGCTGTCGTGGACAGGATGCCGGGCTCGATGGACCCTTGGTCTTTTCCCAGTGTGGCATTACTTATATGTACTTATATGAACCACCCATTTAGGTGGCAGTAAGGGCTCCCACGCTCACCCAGCGGTAACTGGGCAGCACATGGGGCTGCCCGATTACGGCTGGGTAAGCTAGACAATAAAAATGCATTTTCTAGGGCCAGAGTTGGTATGCGGTAGAGGCTGAGACTACCGCTGGGATCCTGCATTAGTCCCGATGTGCCGCACGCCAACGCGGTGGTAGCCTTACCACCCTGTAGTAAAAAGGCCCCTTAACTGGGAAAAATAAGAATAAAGAAGATAACTTCTTAACATCTTGGACTCAAAAATTTAAATTTACAATTTTCTACTCCAGCTTTTAAGTCTCATGTTCTTGTAGAAACCTTTCTAACTGAGAGGAATCAAAGAAAATATGTTTCTCTCGAAATGTAATTAAACATTTACAGGGAAAATGAAGGGGAAAAAAGTGGCCCTATGGTCACTACTCCAAATTTAAGGCCAGAAAGGTCTTCCTATGAACCTGAGTATTCCATGAAACATCTGGGAAGATCTGAATGGCTTTAAAATCAAGACTCACACTTGGTTAGGTCTGTGGTCTGTCAGTGCCTTAAGATGTTCTGTGCATGCCAGTCCTGCTCTCTGCCATGCTGAGGCATTCTCAGACAGTGTTTAATTGTTTCTGAATGAGTACAAGAACTAATTTTTCCTTAAGCAGGCAACAGATTTCAACAACAACTTCTCCAATGTGCATATTGCCAGAATCTTTGCTGAGAAGCAAATGAATACATAGTATGGTATCTGATCCCATCTCACTCATCCCATGGAGATGAAATTAGGACATAAACCTCTTTTCAAGTGCCTCCTTTGGAGCTGGTTCTTTTATTCAAAGTATACAGTCAAAATATTTCTCTCGAGCTAGAAATAAGCTACTTTATCTTTGAATGCACCATTTTTCAGAATACTGACAACTCAAATATTTTGGGGGGCAATTCTGTAACTGGGTGGCACAGGTAAGATGCCTAGATGCAGCATGCTGGGCGCTAATTCTATAATGGAATGTGGGCACCAAGGTTCTGTTATAAAATACTGGTGCAAGTTGGCATCTATGCACCTACATTTTGGCATGGTCATTTATGCCATGTCATAAATGCACAGACCTACATGCAGCACTTACATAAGTACCTAAGTATTGCCATACTGGGACAGACCGAAGGTCCATCAAGCCCAGCATCCTGTTTCCAACAGTGGCCAGTCCAGGTCACAAGTACCCGGCAAGATCCCAAAAAAGTACAATACATTTTATGCTGCTTATCCTAGAAATAAGCACTGGATTTTCCTCAAGTCAATTTTAATAATGGTCTATGGACTTTCCTTTAGGAAGCCATCCAAACCTTTTTTTAAACCCTGTTAAGCTAACTGCTTTTACTACATTCTCCGGCAACGAATTCCAGAGTTTAATTATACATTGAGTGAAGAAAAATTTTTCTGATTCATTTTAAATTTACTACTTTGTAGCTTCATTGTGTGCCCCCTAGTCCTAGTATTTTTGAAAGAGTAAACAAGCGATTCATGTCTACCCATTCCACTCCACTCATTAATGTGAAATTTACAGTATTCTGTAAGTTACGTGTGTAAATGTTGGTCCCACTCATGCTTCTTCCCTGTGAATGCCCTATTGCACTTATGCATTAACCCCTGGATTCTATATAGCGTGGCTAGAGATCCGTGCCAAAATCAGCAAGGATTCTATAACAATGCGCGTAACTTAACAAGCTTAATAAGCTAATGAGCACTGATAACAGCCCTTAACAAGCAATAATGAGCACTAATTGGCACTGATTAGAATTTAGGCACAGAATTCGTTAAGCGTATTCTGTAATGATGTGCGCCAGACTTCTAACGTGCACAGGCAAAAAGGGACATGGTTATGGGTGGGGAAATGGGCATTTCATGGGCATTCCAAAATTTACCTGCCTAGTTATAGAATATGACCCAGTGTGCCTGGGATTTTATGCTACATGCTGGGATTTATGCCACATTTTCGTTGGTGTAAATGGATGTGTGTAGATTTAGGCTCTGAAATGTCAACGAAGCACATTCTATAATCAGCACCAAAATCTAGTCGATTATAGAATACACTTACTCGGCACTGATTTGCAGTGCCGATTTTTTAGGTGCCATATATAGAATCTCCCCCTAAGGGGCCTTTTTACTAAAATTTAGTGCACACTAATGGAATTAGTGCACACTAAGGATTAAATTCAGTAAATGGTGCCCAAATCTAGTTCCTGAAAAAAAAAAGCGCTGAGCGCTGTTCTCTAACCAGCACTCTGATATGAGCGTCAATTATAGAATAGAGCCTAGTGCCGGGATCCGCACCCGATTATGGGCACAAGGCTTTACACCAACTGAAACCTGACGTAAATCCTCATGCCTAAACTAGGCGCAGATTCCCCGAATTCTCTAATACTGTGCAAGCATTTTTAATGAACACCCCTAACCCACCCGTGCCCCTGCCATGGCCATGCCCCCTATTCACTTGCACAGTAAAATATTTCTGCATGAATCTTTATAGAATAGTGCCTAGCAAGATGCGCATAAATCCAAATTGTTGCCAGTTAGTGCCAGTAATCGATTGTTAGCGCCCAATTATCAGTGCTAATCAAGGGCGTAGCCAGACTTCGGCGGGAGGGGGGTCCAGAGCCCAAGGTGAGGGGCACATTTTAGCCCCCCCCCCCGGTGCCGCCGACCCCCCCCCCCCACACCGCCATTGCCAACACCCCCCTGCCATGCCGACACCCCCGCCGCTGCCAGCACCGCCACCAACAACTTTCACCCCCCCCTGCTGATGACCCTCTCGACCCCCGCCCGCCCGCCGTCACCGGGGACCTTACGATCTGCAGGGCTTTGTTCTGTTTCTATGAGTCTAACATCGGTGTACGTGCAGGACGTCAGACTCAGAAACAAAATGAAGGAAGAAGACTTCGGCTGGCGGGGGTTGGGGTCCCCCGCCAGCAAAGGTAGCAGACGGCGACGGCGGGTTGGCGGCAGGAGGGGGGTTGAGAGGGTTGTCAGCAGGGGTCCAGGGCCAAATCTACGGGGGCCCAGGCCCCCATGGCCCCATAGTAGCTACGCCACTGGCGCCAATTAAATGGTGGGCCCAAATTTGCATGCGCAATTTTAAGCACCATTTATAGAATTACACTGCACATGCTGCACAGCCTATTCTATACCTATGGGCCACATGGCACTTAGGGGCCCTTTTAGTAAGCCACATAAGGGTCTACGAACACCCAACGTGCACTAAAATGAAGTTACTGCCCGACTGCCGCGCGGCTCTTGCGGCAATTTCATTTTTATCGCGCGTCCAATACGTGCGGCTGAAAATATTTTTTTATTTTTGGACACGCATATCAGACGTACGCCAAGTGGCATTTGACGTGCGTTGGTCATTACCACCCGGTTACCGCGTGAGACTTTACCACTAGGTCAATGGCTGACGGTAAGGTCGCAGGCCCAAAATGGACGCGCAGCAGTTTTGATTTTTGCTGCTTGTCCACTTTTGGCGAAAAATTTAAAAAGGCCTTTTTTTTACAGGCGCGCTGAAAAATGGATCGGTGCGCGCCCAAAACCCGTGCCTACACTACTGCAAGCCATTTTCAGCGCACCTTAGTAAAAGGAGCCCATAGTGCAGATTAATTTCCTTGAGCAAATGCTAAGCTTTAGTAAAAGGGCCCCTGAGTGAGTTTCACTTGTCATTTATAGCATAGTGTTGAGCGTGCACTTAGTACGTTCATGTGCAAGTGCACACTGACCCACAAGTGCTAATATTCTATAATTTAGCCATGCAAATGGAACTTAAATGTAAGCACCAACTTATAGAATGATAGGGTTTAAGGTCTGAGATTCTGTTTTTATTTGTTTGTTTATTTATTTATTTATTTGCAGGATTTGTATCCCACATTTTCCCACCTATTTGTAGGCTCAATGTGGCTTACATTATGCCATAATGGCGATCGCCATTCCGGAATGAGAGATACAGAGCATTATTGCAATTAAAGTACAGAAAATAAAATAAGTCATAAGAAATAAATATACAATTCGATACAGGCATTAAAGATCAAGGGTAAATGTAAAACCTTCAACAGTAATAATGTGAGTAAAGTAAACAAATAAAAGAGTTCAATGTTGACTTATTTTAGTGTCTTATGTAACAATTTCTGAGTCATCTTCATCAAGTACTTTCCCCCAGTCTATGGAAAATATGTTTATAGAATAAGGCTCTCTGTTTTCAAACTCTCTGTCAAGCTGTTTCCACAAGCACATGGACTGTTTTACTAAAGCTCATTTTCTTTACATTGTTCCTAAAATAGCTGCTTGTTTTTAATCATCTGGCTCTTGCTCTTATCACAGTTTATCTTCTGGATGCAGTGAAGTCTTTAGATTTTCTGGCAGTGGTTTACAGTGGACTGGCACTACATGGACATAGACACCAAAAGATATTTAATCAGACTCGTATCTGTTTATTTGGATTTTGCTCACACCTTTTTCTGTAGTAGAGTTACATTCAGGTACACTGGGGTACTTCCCTGTACCTGAGGCAATGGAGGGTTAAGTGTCTTGCCCAAGATCACAAGGAGCAGCAGTATGTCATGTTTTCAAAGCTGGAAACTGGTTTGTGAGCCCTTGGGCCACTGCCGAGGAGCGGCAGTGGCAGGCAAAACCACCCCCACACCGGAGACAAGGCAGAGCTTAATGAACAGTTAGGCTTCACCTGCACCTGGCCACTTTTCACCAAGGGTTGAGCCCTTGGCTTCAGGTGGCCGGCAGGACTTGTAGGACAGGGCAGGAACAGGATCCCAACTAGACTGAACAGGGACTGAGGGTCAGAGGGGAAAGGAACATACAGGGACAGCAGGGCAAGGAAAGGGTAAAATAAAGGACAGACTGAAAGCTGTAACCAGCCACTAAAACAGGGAGTAAAACATTGACTAACAAGACACAAAACTAAAAGCTGCAGAGCAGCCACTAAGATACAAACAGACATGGACTACACACAAAACTATAACCCAGAGACAAGTCAAGACAAGCAAACAAACACACAAACAAACAAACAACAATCTAATCTAACTATCCACAGACTAGCAAGAACAGACAAGAATCAAGGCAGGAAACCAAACTAGAACTGGACTCAGCAGAAGAGCACCAGCACCCCAACATACCAGGGCCTTAGACGATACAAAGGCAAGCAGAATTGTTCCAAGATGGCTAATAAGCCCAGAAGCAGTTGAGACTCAGCTGCTGCAATCACCAGGCAGCTACGGGTGCTGTGCAGGCTCAAACAACACAAGCAAACCTGGCAGCCTGGAAGATCCGGACCGGACTGAGCTAAAATCTGGAACGGGTGATGGTCCATAGCAGCCACCCATTCTGGCCACCAGAGGGTGAGGAAAGCACAGACGTAACACAGTGGGATTTGAACTGGGCACCTGGTTCTCTAACCACTAGGCTACTCCTTCAGTCTACTTTCATTAATACCAAGCACTGCATTGACTGTGTATAGCAGCTCCTCAGCTCACTATGTAAATATGTAATGAATGCATAGAAAACTAGGCTTAGGCCTAGGGCTCAAAGGTTTAGGAAGGGCCATCTCAGATGTGCTAATTCAATGGCTTCGAAGGCAGATTTTTGCCCTCTTGAGTCATTTGCTAACAGAAAGAAGAATGTGTGGTGGTGATGGTTAGGGGAAGGGGGAGGGGTCAGAGCCACTGCTGCCCACAGAAGTCTGTCTGTCCTTCCCATCCTCTGTGCATTTTTTTTTGTTACATTTGTACCCCGCCTTTCCCACTCATGGCAGGCTCAATGTGGCTTACATGGGGCAATGGAGGGTTAAGTGACTTGCCCAGAGTCACAAGGAGCTGCCTGTGCCTGAAGTGGGAATCGAACTCAGTTCCCCAGGACCAAAGTCCACCACCCTAACCACTAGGCCACTCCTCCACTGTTGCTACTATTTGAGATTCTACATGGAATGTTGCTATTCCACTAGCAACATTCCATGTAGAGGTCGGCCCTTGCAGATCACCAACGTGGCCGCACAGGCTTCTGCTTCTGTGAGTCTGACGTCCTGCACGTACGTGCAGGACGTCAGACTCACAGAAACAGAAGCCTGCACAGCCTTCTACATGGAATGTTGCTAGTAGAATAGCAACATTCCATGTAGAGTCTCCAATAGTAGCAACATTCCATGTAGAATCTCCTATAGTATCTATTTTATTTTTGTTACATTTGTACCCTGCGTTTTCCCCACTCATGGCAGGCTCAATGCGGCTTACATGGGGCAATGGAGGGTAAAGTGACTTGCCCAGAGTCACAAGGAGCTGCCTGTGCCTGAAGTGGGAATTGAACTCAGTTCCTCAGTTCCCCAGGACCAAAGTCCACCACCCTAACCACTAGGCCACTCCTCCACTCCAGCAGGAGGAGCTGGTGAGCAGAGCTTCTTACATGCTACTTCCTCTTCTGCTGGTTCTTCTCTGAAGTTAGAACCACATGGGGCCTGATTTGTGGGAGTTTTAAAACACATTTAAATTAGGGGAGGGGGGGGGGGGCTAATGCACTTTTCTTGTTTGCATTGGACCCACCAAATGATTTATCCTGCCCTGTTTATGGGACATAAGGGATACAAAGTTTTGGTCTCTTCAATTAACTAGGTGACAGTAGTGAGATACAATCAATCTGCTTGGTCAATTCAAAATTCCAGTGGATTTATACAATATCTGATAACTAGCTTATTTGAGCAATTTTCAGTTCCAATAAAAATGCAATTTATGTTAGAAAGAGGGCCTTGCCATCATCATGGCACATTATGTAGGTCCTTCCAAATCAGAATTGTTATATTTCTGTGGTGGGAAAACAGTCCGTAGAGCTAAAGCCAATCATTGTCAATCATGTTTTAACCAGCCAATCAAATTACTCTTCCACTGCAGGACTTATCTGACAAAAGCAATCAGTGCAGATGATTGGATGACTTTTTCCATATTGCCAAGCCTGCTGAGACATGGGACTGCACCAAAGCACTGCACAAGACAGGGTTAGAATCGGAAACAAAAGGCAGGACTCAATGGTCAGTTTTTCCTATAGAAAAATGGGAATTGTGGAATGCCATGAGGATCTGTACTGGAATTTGTGTTCATGAATTCATTAATGATCTGGAAAAGGCAGCAGTGAGCAAAGTGATTGTATCTGCAGATGGCACAAACTTATTCAAGGTGGTTAAAGCATGAGCATTTCGTGAAGAAGCAACTTTTGAGACTGAGGAACTGGGCAACTAAATGGATTTGATTTGAATAAGTTCAAAGTGATGCATATAGGAAAAATAATTCTAACTCTGGGTTCCATATTAGGAGGTACCATTCAGGAAAAAGATCTCAGTGTGGATGATATATTGGAATAAATAATAAAAAAATGAATATAAAGTGATACGTTTTTATTGGACTAACATATAATTCTATAAGTGTGTCTATATGTAGGTAATCAGATGTCGCCTGATTGGTGTATATTCTACATAGGAAAGTAGGTGTCTTCTTTCCTTTGTAGACTGGTAGTGTAACCAGATCTATATGTACGTAGGCATGAGTGCTTGCGCCAGTCACAGGTGTGTGTGTGTGTGTGTGTGTGTTTGTTTGTGTGCCTGCCTGTGTTCCAGAGATACACATGTAACTTATGGTAACTTATAGCATTCTTTAAGTTACACACATAAGCAGGGGCGGTACAACCATTAGGCTACCTGAGGCAGGGGCAGGGGCCTCAGGCGGCACTTTTCAGGCAGCGGCATCTCCTCCTTCCTTTCTCTGCCCTGTTCGCAGCGTTTACCTGTTTCATCACGTTCCAAACCCGGCAGCAATTCCCATACGCTGCCCTGCTGCCGGCACCCGCCTCTTCCCTTTACTGTAGCTGCCTCTCTGATGTAACTTCCTGTTTTGTCAGAGGCTCTTATTTATTTATTTGTTACATTTGTATCCCACATTTTCCCACCTATTTGCAGGCTCAATGTGGCTTACATAATACCGTTACGGCGTTTGCTAGTTCTGGTATAGTAACATAGTAACATAGTAACATAGTAGATGACGGCAGAAAAAGACCTGCATGGTCCATCCAGTCTGCCCAACAAGATAAACTCATATGTGCTACTTTTTGTGTATACCTTGATTTGTACCTGTCCTCTTCCGGGCACAGACCGTATAAGCATAGGCGTAGTTTGACTGTTTCATTTGGGGGGGGCAAAGAATGGGCGGAGCATATTAGCATATCATTTGCATATATACATATGCAAATGAATATGCTAATGTGGAGGAAGGAATTGAATTTACAGGCAAAATATCACAGATCACATTTCAAAAAGCTGACACATTTCAATTAATAAATTATGAATAAAATACTTTTATCTACCTTTGTTGTCTGATCATTTAGTTTTTCTATTCGCTTTGGTCCCAGTGTCTTCTGTTTTATTCAGTGTCTTCTTTCCAGTAGGCTTCCCTCTGCTCCCCACCCCTCGCAGTCCCATCCATCTCTTGCTCCTTCCTTCTGCTCCCCACCCCTCGCAGTCCCATCCATCTCCTGCTCCTTCCCTCTGCTTCCCACCCCTCCCAGTCCCATCCATCTCCTGCTCCTTCCCTCTGCTTCCCACCCCTCCCAGTCCCATCCATCTCTTGCTCCTTCCCTCTGCTTCCCACCCCTCCCAGTCCCATTCATCTCCTGCTCCTTCCCTCTGCTCCTCACCCCTCGCAGTCCCATCCATCTCCTGCTCCTTCCCTCTGCTTCCCACCCCTCCCAGTCCCATCCATCTCCTGCTCCTTCCCTCTGCTTCCCACCCCTCCCAGTCCCATCCATCTCTTGCTCCTTCCCTCTGCTTCCCACCCCTCCCAGTCATCTCCTGCTCCTTCCCTCTGCTTCCCACCCCTCCCAGTCCCATCCATCTCTTGCTCCTTTCCTCTGCTTCCCACCCCTCCCAGTCCCATCCATCTCCTGCTCCTTCCCTCTGCTTCCCACCCCTCCCAGTCCCATCCATCTCTTGCTCCTTCCCTGCTTCCCACCCCTCTCAGTCCCATTCATCTCCTGCTCCTTCCCTCTGCTTCCCACCCCTCCCAGTCCTATCCCTCCCAGTCCCATCCATCTGTTGCTCCTTCCCTCTGCTTCCCACCCCTCCCAGTCCCATTCATCTCCTGCTCCTTCCCTCTGCTTCCCACCCCTCCCAGTCCCATCCATCTGTTGCTCCTTCCCTCTGCTTCCCCACCCCTCCCAGTCCCATTCATCTCCTGCTCCTTCCCTCTGCTTCCCACCCCTCCCAGTCCCATTCATAGGGTTACCATATGTGGTAACCCTACCCATTCATCTCCTGCTCCTTCCCTCTGCTTCCCACCCCTCCCAGTCCCATCCATCTGTTACTCCTTCCCTCTGCTTCCCACCCCTCCCAGTCCCATTCATCTCCTGCTCCTTCCCTCTGCTTCCCACCCCTCCCAGTCCCATTCATCTCCTGCTCCTTCCCTCTGCTTCCCACCCTCCCAGTCCCATCCATCTGTTGCTCCTTCCCTCTGCTTCCCACCCCTCCCAGTCCCATTCATCTCCTGCTCCTTCCCTCTGCTTCCCCCCCCCTCCCAGTCCCATCCATCTGTTGCTCCTTCCCTCTGCTTCCCACCCCTCCCAGTCCCATCCATCTCCTGCTCCTTCCCTCTGCTTCCCACCCCTCCCAGTCCCATTCATCTCCTGCCTCCTTCCCTCTGCTCCCCACCCCTCCCAGTCCCATCCATCTGTTGCTCCTTCCCTCTGCTCCCCACCCCTCCCAGTCCCATCCCTCCCAGTCCCATTCATCTCCTGCTCCTTCCCTCTGCTTCCCACCCCTCCCAGTCCCATTCATCTCCTGCTCCTTCCCTCTGCTTCCCACCCCTCCCAGTCCCATCCATCTGTTGCTCCTTCCCTCTGCTCCCCACCCCTCCCAGTCCCATCCATCTTCCCTCTGCTCCCCCCCCCCCGCGAGGTCCAAGATGGTGACTCCGTTTACCCCCTCTCTTCCTCCCTCCCTCCCTCCGGTGCAGGCAACAGTCTTCAGCTTTTCAGCGTTCCTGGCAGCGGTAGCGATGTACACGCTGCCTTCGGTCTGCCCCGGAAGTCTTCTCTTCAAGTTCCTGTTCCCACCTATGCGGGAACAGGAACTTGAAGAGAAGGCTTCAGGGCAGACCGAAGGCAGCGTGTACAACGCTACCGCTGCCAGGAACGCTGGAAAAGACTGCTGCCTGCGGCGGAGGGAGGGAGGGAGGAAGAGAGAGGGGTAGACGGACACGCTCCTCTCCGTCCGCTACTCCACTTGGCTTCCCTGCCCTCTCTGTCTGCGTCCCGCCTTCCTCTGACGTCAGAGGAAGGCGGGACGCAGACAGAGAGCAGGGAAGCCAAGCGGACGGAGAGGAGCGCGTGCGTGCATGTGTTTTTTTTTTTTTTTAAACTAATGGCGCGGCGGCGCCTCATCGTCGTTTGGGGGGGCATTGCCCCCCCTCGCCCCCCCCAGTCTACGCCTATGCGTATAAGTCTGCCCAGCACTATCCCCACCTCCCAACCACCAGTCCCGCCTCCCACCACCAGCTGTGGCATAGACCGTATAAGTCTGCCCAGCACTATCCCCGCATCCCAACCACCAGCTCCACCTCCCACCACCGGGTTTCCACAATTTCATACGAATAAATACAATGTGATATTGTGGTAGATTAAGGTTCATGTATTGTAAATACAGTGGGGGAACTTAGAGAAGGAAGAAGAAGAGTTGAAGATGTCCATTTCGGTTTTTGGTTTCGTTGTGTTGCAGGTGTCCAAGTTTTGTTTATGTTGGTTCGGTGGGATATGCCTTTCTGAGCAGGTTTGTTTTTAGTAGTTTTCGGAAATTTAGGTGGTCAAGCATAGTTTTTACTGCTTTGTGTGTTCCAAAGTTGTGCACTTAGATATGTAAAGAGAAGAGGTGGGTGCTGGCCGCAGGGCAGCATATGGGAATCGCTGTCAGGTTTGGAACGTGACAAAACAGGTAAACGCCGCAAACGGGCTGGAGGTAGGAAGGGGGGCAGCATCTCAGCTTGGGAGGAGGAGGCATCTTGGCATGGGGTGGAGAGCAGCATCTTGGCCCAGGGGGGGGGGGGGTGGCATCTTTGCTCTGCCTCAGGCGGCATCTTGTACCCCATTCATGCTCTGCCCAGTCTCAGCCCATATATACCACCACCTGCAAATTATGCACTGTCGAAGATTAGAGGCTGACCAAAACCAGGTTTTCCGGTTTCGTCCAAAACCAAAATTTGCCATTCAGTGTAGGCTGAAACCGAAACCGACCCAACTCCACCCCCTGAACAGTATCCATTCCCTTCCCCTCACCCCTGCAATCAGACAGAAACCCCTCCTGGACCCACCCATGAGCCCCCTTAGGCCTACCTTAAAGTCTGATGGTCTAGTAACTAGGGTTGTACCGAATATTTATATTCGATTCGATTTGGCCCTGAATACATTCTTCGTATTCGGCTGAATAGTGATTTAAGTTTGAAAATACAAATAATCTAGAGCTCTCTCTCCTGTGGAAAAGGTGCAGCGAAGGGCGACTAAAATGATAGCGGGGATGGGGTGACTTCCCTATGAAGAAAGACTAAAGAGGCTAGGGCTATTTCAGCTTGCAGAAGAGACGGCTGAGGGGAGACATGATAGAGGTATATAAAATAATGAGTGGAGTGGAACAGGTGGATGTGAAGCGTCTGTTCACACTTTCCAAAAATACTAGGACTAGGGGGCATGCGATGAAACTACAGTGTAGTAAATTTAAAACAAATTGGAGAAAATTTTTCTTCACCCAACGTGTAATTAAACTCTGGAATTCGTTGCCGGAGAAAGTGGTGAAGGCAGTTAGCTTAGCAGAGTTTAAAAAGGGGTTGGGCGGTTTCCTAAAGGACAAGTCCATAAACCGCTACTAAACGGACTTGGAAAACTCCCAAATTCCAGGAATAACATGTATAGAATGTTTGTACGTTTGGGAAGCTTGCCAGGTGCCCTTGGCCTGGATTGGCCGCTGTCGTGGACAGGATGCTGGGCTCGATGGACCCTTGGTCTTTTCCCAGTATGGCATTACTTATGTACTTATGTGCTAAATCATGCTGAAATAAACACTTGATCGCTGATTTCATGTTGCTTCTTTTATTATTGTTATGTTAAAGCTCAATGCCTATTATTCATATTCAGTATTTGCATTCGGCTGAAAAATATTTTTCATTAGAATCGACCTCAAAATCAAAACGGGCGTGGAATCATAAAATCTCCAGATCTACAAAAAAGTTCCACTTGGGGGAATTGAGAAGCTGGCTTTGAATGAATTACTACACTATCTTTGTTGTATGATACTTAAGTTGGACAATTTTGAAAATATTTAGGTTGGGCACTTTTGAAGGTGTTATTGTTTTGGAATTTTGGACATTAGACGATATGGAAGATTTTTTGCCAATGATAATGAGCAGATCTTTTGGATCGATATAGCTCTATAAGGCCCCAATGCACAAAGGCAGCTGTAAAATACGGCTGTCTCGCTAAAATTTAGCGAATCACTAACAGCCAGCGATGCACAACGGGGATCGCATGCAAATGAGCTGCATGGATCCCCCTTTGTGCATCCTCGCTGTTTGCGAGTTTGAGCTGCCAATGAATTTGACAGCTCTGATGCACTGGACCTCCCAGACCCCACACATTTTTTTAATGTACCCTGGTGGTCCAATAGACCCTGACCGCCCCAATCTTTTTTTTCAAGTGGACCACGACCTCCCCCCGCAACTCCCCGTGACCCCACAAACCTTTTTTTTAATGTCCATGGGGGTCCAGTGGACAGAACCCCTTCCCCTGTGCGTATACTCCCCTCCCATACCCTACCCCCACCCTGCTCCTCCTTGATTGAATGAACACAGGATGAACCTACGAGAATAGGTCTCCCATCTGAAGGAATGTGTCAGTGAGAAGTTAAGATATATATCATCATATTCTACCATCATTGAAAAATCACTGTTAAATGGCTGATATGTCGCTAGTACAGCAATTTGTGAACAGCTCCTGAGGATGCCAACGGTGAAACACAGCACTCTGTAGAGCTGCGAGTAGTTGTTTTACACATAAATCTTTGACATAAGAATGTGAACATCATCGAATAAATATCTATTCTATCAGCTGTTTTTTGGCTGAAGAAGGACTATTATTATTATGAAGTAATCCAATGCGGTATGATGGGACAAAGAATTGACTTGCAGAATGCAAGAAATTTTCAATAGAGGACTTTGAATACGATACTTTAAAATATATGGACATTTTATGAGAACAATGTGTAGTATGTAGTAAATAATATATTTTGTATTGTGTTCAGCAATAAAATAGCAGATTTCATATGATAGTGGAGAAATGTGATACTTAATTAAGATAAATATTGCAAACATATATTTGAATACAACTTTATTCCTGTATAATTTTTGAAATCATATATTTTGAGGAATAATTTAGTTTTCACCTCCATTTCATCTATATCCCTAAGATATACTGTCTTTTGAGTGTAACTTTTTTTGTAGATCTGGTAATATTTTTCATTATTCATATCTAGCCGAATAGTAAAACATGCTATTTGGTACAGCTCTACTAGTAACCTAACCGGGGCGGGAGTGATCTCCAGTCAATCCTGCTCCTGCAAAAACCACAGATTAAAATTTTGAGATTACAGGAATAAGGGAGTCAAGTGTGTCCATGATATGTGACTTAAAGATCTGAAATGTCTTATCAATGGAAGACTGAGTGTTATTTGTTAAATAACCGTTCCATAAAATCTTCCTCATTCAAAAACTTGTACTGGTGTTTTAAGGTAGAAGGCTACATAGACCTAAAAGATCATGAACCAAGCAAAGTTCAACAAATAATGATCTGTCCAGGTAAAAGGTAAAATCAAAGGAGGGGGCGTTAGAAAATGTTAAGTCCTTAGTGGTCACGAAATCCAAATAATGACCTGCCCAATGTCCAGAAGCTGTGGTGAGGAAAGAGAATCCCAAATTCTGTAGCAGTAATAAGAAATTCTTTAGTCACCCTTTCCCAGAGATGGTCACATATTGTTGTCACATCTGTAGGCTAACAGTCTTATTTGGACTGTAGTTCCGGTGGATGAGAATAGAACAGAGAGCATTCAATGCAAAGGGCATGGTAATCCCATTTCATCATCAGATTAATTGCTGTCATATGCCATTGTAGCTTTAAACCCCATAATTCCTCTCCCTTCCTTGCCTCCTCATTCCCAGGAGGAAACATATGCTCCTGAATTTTTTCCTTGGCTGTGATCCAGAGCTCCAGCAATTAACTCTAGAGCTTCCAGGGTATGTTTTTCCTTGTCTCTGGTGGCACTTTTAATGTCAAGACAGCGCTGCTGAGAGCAATCTGGCTTCCTGGACTTGGCAACATATGGTGATGAGCATTGGGCTAGGAGAAAACCCAACAAAAGTTGCTGGATATTCATATCCGATTATGCTCAAACATTCAGGCGTAGTTCGGGGACATGAACTGATTTGGCAGGTTGATTCAAAATAGGCCTAGGCAAGCTGTTATTAATTTGGATAAGTGCTCCCATTCACCAGAGATGCTAACGGTGACCCAGTAACAGGGGGCACATTTGGAGCCTTACACACGTACAATTGATTGTTTATTTTATTTATTTATTTATTTATTACATTTGTATCCCACATTTTCCCACCTATTTGCAGGCTCAATGTGGCTTACAGAGTTTGGTTATGACATTTTTAAGTTCTGTGCATCTAAAACAAACCAATAGGTCAAACAAACATGAAAAAGTGCCTTAAAGACAGGAAAAATGTGTTTTAAATGAGCACAAACTGAACTTTTTTTTTTTTACCATGCGCAATATGGAAAGAAGTGCCAGAAAGATTGGAAGGAGTAAGAAGGAAGGAGAGAAAAGGAGATTGGGACGCAGGGATAATCTATCAACTTCCATTCTTCATTCTCATCTTCTCTTCTATCCTTCTCTCCTTGTTTCCATCTCATGACCACTTTACATGCACAGTTTCTCTTCATAACAGAATAAGCTCTCCCAGTCACCTCCTATGCAAACGTATTTCGTAGAAGTTATTTAATATGCCTCTCGTCCCTTGTATCTTCTCATCTCATGGAAAATTCTGGCTCCTACATGGGAGTAGAGAAACTTGACTCAAGATGCCGGAGACTCGGCGTACAGGTTTTTCATCTTGAATTTTTCAAGATGGCTGTGACATATGACATCCCACGTTTAATCCAAGATCCATAGATCAGAAAAATATGAGTGACTGCTACCTTATTTTCACTTCTGGCTGAACTCTAAGGCACTGAGATTTCAGATATTTGAAAGTCAGGCCCTCACTTTATGGCTAATTGCTGAACAATTGTTGCAAATGGCAAAAAAAAAGTGAGTTGGAATTTTCTGGCATCATCGATAAAGAACAGCATTGAACTTTTTTTTGTAACAGTTTTATCAAACTTTTATCTGTTTATAAAACACTCTGCGTTCTCTTATTAAACTAACCACCCTTGATTCAAACTAATTTACTATCACATCCTTTAATCTTCTAAAACAAAAGACAGTATGTTTTGGTTGAAGAATCCCTTGTTGTAGTTAACTCATTATTAAAGTGAATGGGCTGTGTTGGCATTGCTGTTTAGCAACCACCAGTGACGCTTTGTAAAAGGGGGGAGGGGGTAAGTTAGTTCAAGTGTTTTCCAGTCTAAACTCAAATACCAAACTCAAATTATCTGTAGAACAGAATAGCAAGAATCAATCAATCATCTAAAATACCAGTTCAGTTGCTATTCCTATACATGTAAATATATTCTCGATTTCTTTCTGAGCAAGTCGCTCGTAGCACTGACAAGCAAAGTGAATGTAGTAAAATATATTTCACTACTTTGGCTAGTATGGGGTGGGGGAAAAAAACCTTGTCACTTTTATACAGCCTATCCTATAGTGGAGGAGTAGCCTATTGGTTAGTGCAGTGGACTTTGATCCTAGGGAACTGAGTTTGATTCCCACTGCAGCTCCTTGTGACTCTGGGCAAGTCACTTAACCCTCCATTGCCCCTAGTACAAAATAAGTACCTGAATATATGTAAACCACTTTGAATGTAGTTGCAAAAACCTCAGAAAGGCAGTATATCAAGTCCCATTTCCCTTTCCTTATTTGAGATTCTACATGGAATGTTGCTACTATTGGAGATTCTAGATGGAATGTTGCTACTATTGAGATTCTAGATGGAATGTTGCTACTATTTGAGATTCTACATGGAATGTTGCTATTCCACTAGCAACATTCCATGTAGAAGCCTGCCCTTGCAGATCAGCAACACAGCTGCGCAGGCTTCTGTTTCTGTGAGTCTGATGTCCTGCACATATGTGCAGGACGTCAGACTAACAGAAACAGAAGCCTGCGCGGCCGCATTGCTGATCTGCAAGGGCAGGCTTCTACATGGAATGTTGCTAGTGGAGTAGTAGCCTGGATACTGCAGTGGACTTTGATCCTGGGGAACTGAGTTCAATTCCCACTGCAGCTCCTTGTGACTCTGGGCAAGTCACTCATCCTCCATTGCCCCTGGTACAAAATAAGTACCTGAATATATGTAAACCGCTTTGAATGTAGTTGCAAAAACCTCAGAAAGTTGGTATATCAAGTCCCATTTCTCTTCCCTTCCCTTTGAATTTATGGATTTGAATGGGATTCCTTTGGAAAGGAAGAATTTGTGTTATTGAGGATGTGCGGCAGATTGGATGGACTTTTTGGCCTTTACCTGCCATCTTGTGTCTATGTTTCTATTTCAGTGTGGCCAGATATGTACATTAATAGAGCTACATTGTACAATCCTAAAGAGCAGCTGGACCCCAGCTAGACTATTTATTTATTTATTTATTTGTTACATTTGTATCCCACATTTTCCCACCCTTTGCAGGCTCAATGTGGCTTACATAATACCATTAGGCGGTCGCCAATTCAGGTATGAACAAAATACAGAGTGAAGTTGTAGTAGGGTAGAGTTCATGTGTGAGAAAAATATTTGGGGATCATAAAGAGGAGGTAGGGTTTACGTTTAAGGTCGAGCTTCAAGTGCAGCACATTGAGTGAATTCCTTCAAAAAGACGGTAAATAAATCCTAATAAATAAATTAGGGGTTAGCGGGGACACCTTGCCTCATCGCCAATACTAGATGCTGAGAGGTGGAGGGGAGATCCTTCACCAGACCCTAGTTCAGTGGACAGTTAATCCTCTCTGCTTTTCTTCCAGGCTAGCAGCATGTTTTTAAGAAGTTCAATGTCCATTCCAGAAGTCTAGTAGATAAAAATAGTGTTTATTGGATGAATCAAAAATGTAACTCAGTTCATCTGCCCAGCATTCACAGACATTCCAAAAACTAAGGAGAACTAAAAAAAAAACCAAAAAAAAACCAGACAGTTATCAATGCTGAAGGGCTGTCTGGTAAGGTTTGCCTCTTTGCTGATAATACCAAAATCTACAATAGGGTAGACACCCTTGATGTTGTGGATAACATGAGGAAGTGCTTAGGGAAGCTAGAGGAATAGTGTAGAATTTGGCAGCTTAGATTTAATGCTAAGAAATGCAGGGTCATGCATTTAGGCTGCAAAACCTGAGGGAACAGTACAGTTTAGGGGATGAAGAACTTTTGTGCATGAAACAGGAGTGGGACTTGGGTGTGATCATATGTAATGATCTTAAGGTGGCCAAACAGGTAGAAAAGGCGACAGCAAAAGCTAGACGGATGCTTGGATGCATAGGGAGAGGAATGGTTAGTAGGAAAAAGGAGATGATAATGCCCCAGACTCTGGTGAGACCTCATTTAGAGGCAGATGCAGCAACCAAACGTAAAAAAATCTAAATCGTTAAAGTCCCTAACGATTTTAAAATAACGAAAAATGCACCAAAAAAAAAAGTCACACATGCTGGAATCGGTATTGAAACGTAGAATGTATCAAAGAATCACAATACACATCGTTAATCGGCCCCCAAATCATGCGCAGAGCAGCCAAGCGTTATGTTAGCTGCTCTGCGCATGCCACAAACAGTCAAATCACAAGCACATGGCAAATTGAATTGACACATAAAAAAATAAAACTAAAAAAGGATCGGGAGGGGGCAAGGGCGCTCATCAGGAGCGTCCTGTACGGACGGCCTTGCCCCCCCCCCCCGCCGCTGCTCCCCACTTTCCGCCGCTCCCCCCACCCCGAAAAAGCAAAATTGTAGCAGCCCCTGCCCCCCTCCCTTCCTCACTACTCTCAGCTCCGCCTCCCGACATCCTCCGTCTGTGCCCCGCCCCCTTTGGGGGTCGTCGCCGCCATTCCCCTTCTCCATCGGGCCCCCCTCCCTCTTACCGGGCCCGTGCAGCTCCTCTTTCCTCTGTCCGAAGGCGCTGCACGGGCAAGAAGAACGCTGAATCAGCTGATGCCTGCCTTCGCGATGGCGCGTCTTTCTCCTGCTGCGCCCGCCCCTGTCTGACGTCATCAGACAGGGGCGGGCCCAGGAGGAGAAAGACGCTCTATCGCGAAGGCAGGCATCAGCTGATTCAGCGTTCTTCTTGCCCGTGCAGCGCCTTCGGACAGAGGAAAGAGGCGCTGCACGGGCCCGGTAAGAGGGAGGGGGGCCCGATGGAGAAGGGGAATGGCGGCGACGACCCCCAAAGGGGCGGGGCACAGACGGAGGATGTCGGGAGGCGGAGCTGAGAGTAGTGAGGAAGGGAGGGGGGCAGGGGCTGCTACAATTTTGCTTTTTCGGGGTGGGGGGAGCGGCGGAAAGTGGGGAGCAGCGGCGGGGGGGGGGGGCAAGGCCGTCCATACAGGACGCTCCTGATGAGCGCCCTTGCCCCCTCCCGATCCTTTTTTTAGTTTATTTTTTTATGTGTTTTCTGAGGTCCTTTGGACCAATCACAGCGCTTTTAGCTCTGCTAATGCGCTGGGATTGGCTCAAAGTTTGTTTATTTTTTCACTTAACACTTTTTCCTGGCACAGAGCTGTCCTAACGAGAGGTCCAGACCTCTCGTTAGTTTTCCTGCCTTTTTCCTGCGTAAAGGCAATCGGAAAAGGTTAGTGCATGTCGTTTCAATGGGGTTTTCACACTAATTGCTCATCTCCATTCCGTTTTCGTTAGCTGCTACTGTCGTCGGAAAATAGGCTTAAGTGCATGGAAAGGATCGGAAATTCTTCCCCGAGGGCTCATTTAACGATGAAAAACGTTTAGTGCATCTGCCTCTTAGAATATTGTGGACATTTCTGGAGATCACACCTTCAAAAAGATGTAAACAGGATGGAGTCGGTCCAGAGGACGGCTACTAAAATGGTCAGTGGTCGTCATCATAAAGAGGGGCATTTTCGAAAGGGTCGACCAAGTTTTGATTTGGACGTCCTCACAAAATGTCCCAATCCAGGGGCGGGGAAACCCGTATTTTCAAAACAAGATGGACGTCCGTTTCGAAAATACCATCAGGGACATCCAAATCCTTAAATTTGGTAGTCATTAGAGATGGACGTCCTTAGACATGGATGTTTCTGATTTTCAGTGATTTTCGAAACCGACGACGTCCATGTTAGAAACAACCAAATGCAAGCCATTTGGTCATGGGAGGAGCCAGCATTTCTACTGCACTGGTCCCCCTGACATGCCAGGACACCAACCGGGCACCCTGGGGGGCACTGCAGAGGACTTCATAAAATGCTCCCAGGAACACAGCTCCCTTACCTTGTATGCTGAGCCCCCCCCCCAAAAAAAACTCCCCCAAAACTCACTACCCACAACTGTACACCACTACCATAGACTCACAGGTGAAGGGGGGCACCTGTATATGGGTACAGTGGGTTTGTGGTGGGTTTTGGAGCGCTCGCTGTTTCCTCCACAGATGTAACAGGTAGGGGGGTATGGGCCTGGGTATGCCTGTCTGAAGTGCACTGCAGTACCCACTAAAACTGCTGCTCTTGGGACCTACATGTGCTGTCTAGGATCTGAGTATGACATCTGAGGCTGGCACGACATATTTTGAAAGTTGTTTTTTGAGGGTGGGAGGGGGTTAGTGACCACTGGGGGAGTAACAGGAGGTCATCCCTGATTCTCTCCGGTGGTCATCTGGTCAGTTCGGGCACCTTTTTGTGCCTTAGTCGTAAGAAAAACAGGTTCTGGTGAAAATGTCCAAGTGTTCCTCAGGGACGTCCTTCTTTTTTTCCATTATGGATCAAGGACGTCCAAGTGTTAGGCACGCCCAAGTCCTGCCTTCGCTAAGCCTCTGACACGTCTCTTGAACATTGGCCGTCCCTGCAACGGAGTGCAGTTGGGGACATCCAAAATCGGCTTTCGATTATACCGATTTGGACGTTTCTGAGAGAAGGATGTCTATGTTCCGATTTATGTCAAAAGATGGGCGTCCTTCTCTTTCGGAAATGAGCCCAAAAGTGTATGGGGACAGACTTAAAGATCTCAATATGTGTGCTATGCTATTCTATATTTGTCTTATATACTGCTCAATTATCCATAATATACTTCTCAGCAGTGTACAATCTAGCAATAAAGGGGGTCTTTTACTAAAGCTTAGCTCAAGCTAGCTGCAGCTGGGCCCATAGGAATAAAACGGGCCCTGCTGCAGATAACTCGAGCTAAATTTTAGTAAAAGACCCTCCTGAAGAGGAAATTACAACAAGAAAAATAAAAAATAAGCAGATCTTTGCCATATTTCTAAGGAGGAGTGGCCTAGTGGTTAGGGTGGTGGACTTTGGTCCTGAGGAACTGAGTTCAATTCCCGGCACAGGCGCAGCTCCTTGTGACTCTGGGCAAGTCACTTAACCCTCCATTGCCCACCGCATTGAGCCTGCCATGAGTGGGAAAACGTGCGGGGTACAAATGTAACAAAAATAAAAAATAAACATCCCTAGCTTATTAAAATTCACATATATAAGTTTTTAAAAGTACTCGAAAGAGAAAAAGTGAAGTCATTTGTTTAAAATGTACACTTTGGAAGAAAAGCGGGAGAGAGGAGATACGATTGCGCAGGTGGTGAGTCTCTTTCAGTTGAAAAGAAGCTGTTGAACAAGGCGGCATAAGTACATAAGTACATAAGTAGTGCCATACTGGGAAAGACCAAAGGTCCATCTAGCCCAGCATCCTGTCACCGACAGTGGCCAATCCAGGTCAAGGGCACCTGGCACGCTCCCCAAACGTAAAAACATTCCAGACAAGTTATACCTAAAAATGCGGAATTTTTCCAAGTCCATTTAATAGCGGTCTATGGACTTGTCCTTTAGGAATCTATCTAACCCCTTTTTAAACTCCATCAAGCTAACCGCCCGTACCACGTTCTCCGGCAACGAATTCCAGAGTCTAATTACACGTTGGGTGAAGAAAAATTTTCTCCGATTCGTTTTAAATTTACCACACTGTAGCTTCAACTCATGCCCTCTAGTCCTAGTATTTTTGGATAGCGTGAACAGTCGCTTCACATCCACCCGATCCATTCCACTCATTATTTTATACACTTCTATCATATCTCCCCTCAGCCGTCTCTTCTCCAAGCTGAAAAGCCCTAGCCTTCTCAGCCTCTCTTCATAGGAAAGTCGTCCCATCCCCACTATCATTTTCGTCGCCCTTCGCTGTACCTTTTCCAATTCTACTATATCTTTTTTGAGATACGGAGACCAGTACTGAACACAATACTCCAGGTGCGGTCGCACCATGGAGCGATACAACGGCATTATAACATCCGCACACCTGGACTCCATACCCTTCCTAATAACACCCAACATTCTATTCGCTTTCCTAGCCGCAGCAGCACACTGAGCAGAAGGTTTCAGCGTATCATCGACGACGACACCCAGATCCCTTTCTTGATCCGTAACTCCTAACGCGGAACCTTGCAAGACGTAGCTATAATTCGGGTTCCTCTTACCCACATGCATCACTTTGCACTTGTCAACATTGAACTTCATCTGCCACTTGATGAAAGTGAAAGGGGATAGACTCAAAAGTTACCTGAGGAAGTATTTCTTCACCGAAAGGGTAGTGAATTTGTGGAATGGCCTCCAGGTGGAGATGAAAACAGCATGTGAATTCAATAGAGCTTGGGACAAGTATATAGGATCTCTAAGTGACTGATAAGGAGAGTAGACTGAATAGGCCATATTGTCTTTATCTGCTTACATATTTCTATGTTTCTATGACCCCAAATTGTATTTAAAAAAAGAAAGACAAGCAAGGATAGAGAGAAGTAGACCAGGCTGTCCAGGAATAACTTGGAGATGTCTAATGATGATAAAACATTTATTTCAGGGACTCTCCACATACCTGTGTTTTGACGGTGAGCCTGCTTCAGGAGTGTATATTAAAAATAATAGTAATAAAATTTACATAAACAAATTATGTCCACAAACACAAAATATACAAAGTAAAACTAGAATACAAAGAATATTATCACATTAATTAGATAATATATATATAAAATAGAAATAAAAAATTAAGATGAAAAAACTGACCTTCATATGAATATATGGAAATCACAAATGGGTAATCACTGTTGGTACAATGAGTAAAAACAATGGTCTGTAAAAAGATACTATATCTATCTATCTATCTATCTATCTATCTATCTAGTAGATGACGGCAGAAAAAGACCTGTACGGTCCATCCAGTCTGCCCAACAAGATAAACTCATATGTGCCACTTCACGTGTATACCTGACTCCAACTTGTATCCACCATCTTCAGAGCACAGACCGTAGAAGCCTGCCCAGCACTAGCTCCTTCTCCCAACCACTAGCCCCACCTCCCACCACCGGCTCTGTCACCCAATCTCGGCTAAGCTTCTGAGGATCAATTCCTTCTGAACAGGATTCCTTTATGTTTATCCCACGCATTTTTGAATTCCGTTACCGTTTTCACCTCCACCACCTCCCGCGGGAGGGCATTCCAAGCATCCACCACTCTCTCCGTGAAAAAAATAGTTTCTGACATTTTTCTTGAGTCTGTCCCCCTTCAATCTCATTTTATGTCCTCTAGAGAGAGAGAGAGAATATTGTGTATAAAAATATGCAATGACCACCAACAAAAGAAAAGAAAAATGTTCAGTGCAACCTATATGCACTGTTTATTCATTCTGCCCCCAGGTTTACCTCTCTTCAGTTTGGTTACTGTAGAACCTCACATGCTTTTTTAGCCAGATTGTGCTGGGGCAATCTCCCAAGTAAATTTATTTTTATTTTTATTTATTTATTGCATTTGTATCCCACATTATCCCACCTCTTTGCAGGCTCAATGTGGCTTACAATTCATCGTGAATATTGGAAATAGAAAAGAATATACATTTGGTTTATAGAGGGTTTGGGTTACATAGTGGTAAGTACATGGTTGTATTACAGCAAAAGACGTTATAAGACATTCTTATCTATATTAAAGATTGTGCAGTTACACGTGTCGATCTTTGTGATATATCTTCTCGAAGAGATAAGTTTTTAGTAGTTTGCGGAAACTGGCCAGTTCACGGACCGTTTTCAGGTTGCGTGGTAGTGCGTTCCATAGCTGTGTGCTCATATAGGAGAAGGTAGATGCCTAATTACTATCTAGATAAATGGTTTTTAATATTGTACAATCCCTTCAAAAGCTTTTGGCCATTCTTTCTTCATCCTGGACGGGTGCAGGTGCAGAAGTTTTGGAGTGTGATGATTCCCTGACAGACACCATTAGGAGTGCTAGAAAGGACATTAAGTGGTGTATATCTAACTGCTGTCTGTAGTAAGAACCCCAGGGGACCCACTGAGAGGTTAAAAGGGCAGTCAAGCCCCTGGAATTCGATCTCTGTTAAGGCAACTGAGACCTATCACATGATTAAGAGCAGCTGGGTTCGGACATCTGTGTCAAGCAAAATGAGTGGAAGAAGATGGTTACATAATCCCTGTATCAATAGTCTTAACTGGCATTTTATAATGCTGAAAATGGAATATTGTGAACTCTTTCTCCTCCTGTTCTTCCCTTGGTCCTGCTGTCATCTATCACACTCTCCTTTTCTATGGGGTTGTTTCATTGTATCTTTTCAGTATTTTGTCACATTTTCTCCATCTTCACTTTCTTCACTGATTTTAACAGTCTTTAGCTTAGGTGTAGCTTGATTGTGACATTTGTTAAGCCTTTATAAATTTAATTTGACATTTTCCAATTTCTATTTGTTCCTCATTTTTTAAATTGTACTTATATGAAGGGTTTCACCTTTGTATTTATCATATACATTTATGTTATCTATTTGCATGGCTTTTTATGAAATGATTTGTAAATATTTTGGAATGCTTTTATTTACATACATTTGTTTTTACATTGACTCCTGAGGCAGGTCTGTTGAGCTTGTACTTGAGTTACCAGCAGCAGCATGAAGACAGATTGCCTTCGGCCAGCCCCTAGGTCTTCTCTTTAGGCATTGTTGCCTTCAGAAATTGCGTCAGAGGAGGTGTCATGACAGAGGGAAGATCCAGGGGCCAAAGACAGCCTGTCTTCATGTTGCTGCTGCTGCTGCTGGTAACTATCATAAAGTTTACAAGACCATGGGGTGGGGGGAATGGAGGGAGAGAGGAGAGGGTGTAATGCTGGACCTGCAAGGGTTGGGGGGGGGAAGGCTTAACCATTGGACCAGGCAGTGGTGTTCCTAGGGGGGCTGACACCCGGGGCGGATCGCCGATGCGCCCTGCCCCCCCGGGGTGCAGCACCCCCCCTGTGCAGCGCGCCCCCCCCCTGGTGAAAGAACACCTGTTCCGGGGCAGAAGGAGCATGGAAACAAACAAAGCTGACTAGCGCACGGCACCCCCCCAGTGGCGTGCACCCAGGGCAGACCGCCCCCACCGCCCCCCCTTGGTACGCCACTGGGACCAGGTGAGGCACCCTGAGCCAGTGCTCACCTGGTCAATGGTTAAGCCAGCCCTGGCTGTGAAGCCAGGACAGGGTCTCCCCTGCCCTCCAACCCATCACCCAGTTTCAGAGTCCTGGGGCCTCTCTGTCTTCATTTCCTTCCTACTTGGTGTGGCCCCTGGGAGGAGGAAATAGCTAGGGCTGCTAAATTTTGCTTTTACAGTGCTGGTTGGCAGTTTACCTTCTCATGTTTGAATTGCAGTGGCGTACCAAGGGGGGGGGGGCAGTGGGGGCGATCCGCCCCGTGTGCACGCCGCTGGGGGGGTGCCGTGCGCCTGTTGGCCAAGTCCGCTCGTTCCCTCCCTGCTGCTCCCTCTGCGCGGAACAGGTTACTTCCTGTTCCGGGGCAGAGGGAGCAGCAGGGAACAAGCGGACTCAGAGCCAACAGGCGCGCGGCACCCCCCCCAGCAGGTAAAAATGCACCCGGGGGGGGGTGTAATTTCGCCGGGGGGAGGGTTGCGCTGCACCCGGGGGGGGTGTAATTTCACCAGGGGGGCCATGCTGCACCCGGGGGGGGGGGGGGGGGGCGCATCGGCAATCTGCCCCGGGTGTCAGCCAGCCTAGGAACGCCACTGTTGAATTGCACATGCTCACTACAGCTACAGGAAAAGCACGTGTTTCAAACATTTCATTGAAGCACAAGGGAGGAGAAAGTAGCGGCATATGCCACAGGAAAAAGAAGCGCCAGGACCATGGCAGAGTTCCTGAGCAAGGCAGGGCTGTGTGCAGTGAAAACTCCACACGTGCATAGGGTTGGCCCTGCTCTCACTCTCTCTGTTACCTCTTGTTTTCATCGTGGCTGTTTTAGTTTCATCATCTCTTTGCTCTTTCTTATTCGTTCTCTATTCATCCTATTCCAGTTTTCTATTTCTTTTGTTTCTTTGCACTTTGTCCATTCTCTCTCTCTCACATCTGTCTTTCAATTGTTTTATTTATTTTTATTACATTTGTACCCCGCGCTTTCCCACTCATGGCAGGCTCAATGCGGCTTACATGGGGCAATGGAGGGTTAAGTGACTTGCCCAGAGTCACAAGTAGCTGCCTGTGCCTGAAGTGGGAATCGAACTCAGTTCCTCAGTTCCCCAGGACCAAAGTCCACCACCCTAACCACTAGGCCACTCCTCCACTGTTGCTACTATTGGAGATTCTACATGGAATGTTGCTATTCCACTAGCAACATTCCATGTACAAGTCGGCCCTTGCAGATCACCAATGTGGCCGCGCAGGCTTCTGCTTCTGTGAGTCTGACGTCCTGCACGTACTCACAGAAACAGAAGCCTGCGCAGCCTTCTACATGGAATGTTGCTAGTGGAATAGCAACATTCCATGTAGAATCTCCAATGGCAGCAACATTCCATGTAGAATCTCCAATAGTATCTATTTTATTTTTGTTACATTTGTATCCCGTGCTTTCCCACTCATGGCAGGCTCAACGCGGCTTACATGGGGCAATGGAGGGTTAAGTGACTTGCCCAGAGTCACAAGGAGCTGCCTGTGCCTGAAGTGGGAATCGAACTCAGTTCCTCAGTTCCCCAGGACCAAAGTCCACCACCCTAACCACTAGGCCACTCCTCCACTGTTGCTACTATTGGAGATTCTACATGGAATGTTGCTATTCCACTAGCAACATTCCATGTAGATGTCAGCCCTTGCAGATCACCAATGTGGCCGCACAGGCTTCTGCTTCTGTGAGTCTGACGTCCTGCACGTGTAGGACGACAGACTCACAGAAAGAGAAGCCTGCGTAGCCTTCTACATGGAATGTTGCTAGTGGAATAGCAACATTCCATGTAGAATCTCCAATAGTAGCAACATTCCATGTAGAATCTCCAATAGTATCTATTTTATTACATTTGTACCCCGCGCTTTCCCACTCATAGCAGGCTCAATGCAGCTTACACAGGGCAATGGAGGGTTAAGTGACTTGCCCAGAGTCACAAGGAGCTGCCTGTGCCTGAAGTGGGAATCGAACTCAGTTCCTCAGGACCAAAGTCCACCACCCTAACCACTAGGCCACTCCTCCACTCCTTGTCACATTTTTTTTACTCTGTTTCCGTGTTCATTTTATTCCACTCACCACTAAAAACAGACTGTAGGTCCCAGTTAGAGCTCTCTGTAACAGACAACTGGAGAGGACCGTATAGAAGTGTGACAAGCAGAGCTAGCTGATTCCTAACAAAAGGCAATAGAAGGTCTCTTTAAAAGGTACCAGCCCCAGGCATAATGTTTAAAGGCAGTTCCCTCAGAAAGGATGGTTAAGAGGGAGCTCACCTGGGTGCCAGATCAGAGGAGAGGAGTCCCTGTTTCATTCCTGTCACTAGAGCAGCAGAAAAAATGTTTCTTAATGAAACGTCATTGGAACGGGACCAGTTGGCCAGTCACGTCATTAACAGCATTGGAGGGCGGAAAAACTGGCCATGACATTGAAGGATGTTTTTCCCCAGCTCCCCATATACCCTGGCGTTCTGTTTATCTTGGTAACAGCGATGCCGCCTAAAAGGTCGTTACTGTCGGCTATCGTCAGCTTAGGACAGCTCAGTGGTCCTTTGGGATGTGTTCCTCGGGCTCAGGTGCAGACATGCCGGGGAGACAGATGCATGCAGGAGTTCAGCTGGAGCTTCTGCAGTGCGCCAAAGGAGGGGGAGGGGTGCAGCCAGTGTGGAAACCTAGAGCCCCCACTGGTAGGAGGATAGAGAATAAGAAGGAGTGTATATTTCTGAGTAGCAGGAGAAAGGGAAATGTCAGGAGGGCAAGAGAGAAAGGGAAAAGCTAGGTGATGGGGGTGGAGGGGGTTGGGGAGAGAAAAAAAAACAAGGAAAGGTGAGCTATGCAGAGGGCACGAAAGAGAGGAGGGAGCTACTGATGAAAGGGAGAGAAAGACAGAAACACACACACACAAACACATACAGTGGAGGATGCTGGATGAGAGAAAGGAGGAGGGGGATACAGCTGGGCATGAGGAAGAGAGACAGGAGAATGCTGAGACAGAGAGAGAGAGAGAGAGGGGAGTGCTGGGCAGGGGGTGAAAAAAGAGAAGAGAATACTATTGTATAAGGAGAGAAAGATAGAGAGAGAAGAATTCTGGGCAGAGGAAAGAGAGGCAGATAAGAGGGGGGATATGTTATACTGGACCCTCCACCCCAGCCAATGGAAGGACCCACTGCCAGCAGGAGGAGAGAGGAGTAGTAATAACCTTAGAGAAATGGGAAGTTGTCAGACAGAAGCACACATCTGAAACCTGACTTGGACAAATCCCTGTGTGGGTGCTGTCTGCTGCAACTCCAAAATGTTTTATTACCCAAATAGAGAGGTGACAGTTTTAATGGGAATCTACTGATCATGGGGGTGGTCTCGCTTTGTGAATGGATTGTGGTTTTCTTGCCAGTCTTCATTACTAAGCTGAACGTTGGGCCTAACTGATATTTACTGTGTCCCCCCTGGGAGGCAACATCCCCTGTGTTATAAATACTTTCCTTTTGTGAGGCCGAAGAGTTGGATAGTTACATTAAAAATGGCATTCAGTGAAGGGCTCCTGGTGAATATTGGAATTTTTTTTTTTACTGATTTCTGGCAAAGTTTGTGGATTTTTTTTTTTTTTTTGGAAGCGTTTTCTGCTACATGCTGTAAAAATGTGTGCTGTTCCCATGTTTACCGCTTGAGAGGAAGGAGGGAACATGCCAAAAGCCAAAGGAAAAGGGAGTGATGCACACAGATACAGTCCACGTCCCAACTGCGCGACCAATCCACAACTCCGACTAACAGCCAATCACACAAAGAGGCTGGTGTCCATAAAAGGAGGGAGTACGCGTGAGAGCAGCTGCGGAGAAGCTGGAGCAGAGACTGTGGCTTTGCTGGATGTATAGTGCAGAAAGGGAGCCTGCTCACTGCAGCCGGCAGAAAGGATGAAGAAGGAAGCTGCTTGAATGGAAACTGCCACTGAAAAGCAGAAAGCGCAGGCAATGGCATTTCATGTCACAGACCTATCTGGCCCAATCTGATCAGAGGAAAGTCTGTGGTCTGGCTACAGTACATGGGGGGGGGGGGGGGGGGGGGGGGGAGGGGGTCTTCTTTAATTTCAGATGCTATTGTTGGGGGAAACAGCATTTTCAGCCAGAGTCCTTCCTTTCCTTGAGAGGATAGGCAGTCATTGGAGACGCCCCAACAAGAAGGAGTTTTTTGCTCTTTAATCTGAACTTTGTAACGTATTTTAGATAGACGTATTTGGGGTAGGGAGGAAAAATGAAGGTAGGTCTGTTGGGGTGCAAGCTAAAGTAACATTTGTATACATGCCCCCTACAACATGTCCCCCCCCCCCCTTGAAATAGCTATCACAGACACTAGAACAAAAATTCCCAGGGCCTGTGCAATAAACAAACTCCTGGCCTATATCAAGCACTCAGTAAACGACAATTAAAATTGTTTAAAAGCATCATTAAATCGGTTCTTCTATGTGGGAGCACAGTCTGGAATCCTATATAATAAAACGCACCTCCAACATTCTGAAGCTGACTGCATGGCTGAGGCATTCCTGCTCTCTGTATCCATCTCCTGAATTGACATCACGTACTTCCGGGTTCGTCACAAGCAGAAGTGACCAACCACACGAGGTTTCTCAGCTTCAGAATTTTGGAGGTGCATTCTACTAAATAGGATTGGTCAGTTCCTTGAAGCACAGCCAGAGCTCAGCGTCCTGCACAGTAACGCTCAGACACCAGAGAGAGGGGGGGGCCTGACACCAGAGAGAGGGAGGGAGGGGGGGCCTGACACCAGAGAGGGGGGGAGGTATCTCTGTCATACACACTCTATGTCTCACATTGTATCACATTCACTCTCTATGTGTCACACAGTCACTCACACACTCTCTTGGTCTCATACACTCAGTCTCACAGCGAGTCTGTCTCACACACACTCTCTCTCACACAGATACAGTGTGTGCGAGAAACACACTCTCTCTCTCTCACACTGTGTCTCACATACGCACTTGCACACACTCTCATTCTCACACACACACTCTCTCTCACAGACACGCTCGCACCCAGACTCACTCTCTCTCTCAAACACACATACACACTCGCACATTCACTCTCTCTCTCACACACAGTCACTCTCACATACATTCTCTCAAACATACACACTCCGAGGAAAACTTTGCTAGCGCCTGTTTCATTTGTGTCAGAAACGGGCCTTTTCTACTAGTCTACATAATCTGCAGAGTCCTTCATTGTCAGTCAAACTGTTTTTCACCCATAAATTGTCAGAGTTTTGCAAAAGTTCACACTTTGCATGGATATGACATGGTGCCAGCAGAGGGCGCTAAAAATGCACTGGGCCACTGGGGTTCCCTGTGGATGGGGAAGTGGAAATGAGGTGACAAAGAAGGGAGCAAAGCAGTTTGGGGGGAGACAGTTGTACATAAGTATATAAGTACATAAGTAATGCGACACTGGGAAAAGACCAAGGGTCCATCGAGCCAAGCATCCTGTCCACGACAGCGGCCAATCCAGGCCAAGGGCCAAGCTTCCCAAACGTACAAACATTCTATACATGTTATTCCTGGAATTGTGGATTTTCCCCAAGTCCATTTAGTAGCGGTTTATGGACTTGTCCTTTAGGAAACCGTCTAACCCCTTTTTAAACTCTGTCAAGCTAACCGCCTTCACCGCGTTCTCCGGCAACAAGAAGAAAATTTTTCTCAGATTTGTTTTAAATTTATTACACTGTAGTTTCATCGCATGCCCCCTAGTCCTAGTATTTTTCTTAAGCGTGAACAGACATTTCACATCCACCTGTTCCACTCCACTCATTATTTTATATACCTCTATCATGTCTCCCCTCAGCCGTCTCTTCTCCAAGCTGAAAAGCCCTAGCCTCCTTAGTCTTTCTTCGTTCCTTGTGGCTACGTCACAGCTCTGGAATTTTTCTTTGGACTTGGATTTTAGATTAAATTATCTTTGTGTAGCTTTGCTCAGGGTGACTTACATTTAAGTTCAGTAGGTATTTCCCTGCCCCAGAGGGCTTACAATCCAAGGGCTCCCAATTAGCATGCATTAAATGTAAAGAAGCCCATTGAAGCCCAGATGATCAGAAGCAAACGCGGGTGCTAGAAGCTTTTAGCACCATACTAGTGCCCGCATTTTCTCCTGCCCCATGATCAGAGCTGGTGAGTGCATGAAACAATGAGCTCGCCAGCTCTAATTGCAAGTAGTATGCAGAACACATGCTAAACAGGACATTACATATTCCTCCCCAATGCTCAGTGGGCAGCGCACCAAACAAGGATGCTGCTGCCACAGCAAACTCTATGCCATCTCAGAGCTGGCACCCCAGAATCAGAGCCAGTGAGCGTGTGAAACAATGCGCTCATCGGCTCTGATCACAAATTATATGCAAATGCAAGCAAATGAGGGTCTCCCATATTCATTCCTAATGATCAGTGGGCAGCATGCCAAATAAGGGTACTGCTCCCGCTGCAAACTCTATGCTAGCTCGGAGCTGGTGTTAGGGTTTGCAAGCAAGGGAGGAATGGGGGACACCCACTGACGAGGCTTGACAGGTCCGGGACTTTCTCCTGGATCTGTCAAACCTAAGCCCGCTCCCCCAAACACAGGGCCTGGAGATCCGGTGGTACCTCCAGGCCCCCCCAAACACTAAATAACCCTGGTGATCCAGTGGGACCACTATTTCCTCCTCCCCAATATTGAAAAAATGGCCTGGTGGTCTAGTGGGACAGCTAGCCCTCCCACCCTCTCTTCTTCTGTCCCACCCGCCCCCCCCCCTCCCCATGACCTACCTTGTGCATAGTTGGAGGAGGGAGAGACTAGCACTCCCACCCTCCTCTTTGGGCACCTCCTGAAAATGATGGCACTCTGCCCTGCCTGATGCATCCTGGGTTGTGCTGGATGGGGCTTAACACTTATATGGAAGTTAAGCCCCGCCTACTGCATCCCAGGATGCACCAGGCAGGGCGCAGTCATTTTGAGGAGGCACCTGAAGAGGAGAGAGGGAGTGCTAGTCTCTTCCTTTTCTAACTATGGATAAGGTAGGTTGTGGGGGGGAAGTGTGCCACGTTCTGGGTGAGACAAAGGAAGGGAGGGAGGGTTAGCAGTCCCACTGGACCACCAGGCCATTTTTTCAATGTTGGGAGGGGGGAAGTAGTGGTCCCACTGGACCACCAGGTTTGTTTAGTGTTTGTGGGGTGGGGGGGCCTGGACATCCGCTGGACCACTAGGTCTTGTGTTTGGGGGCAGGCTTAGATTTGGCAGGTCCAGGAGAAAATCCTGGACCTGCCAAACCTGCTGTTTGACAGGTCCGGGCTTTTGACAGCCCAGACCTGTTAAACAACTTCTGTGGGAGGATTGTGCCTTGGGCACATGTCCAGGCACAATCCTCCCACAGAATTACCCCTATGATCAGAATAGAGTGCATAACTTTGCATGCTATTAGCTTTGACCATAGGGCGTTAGAGCCCTGTGCTTTTCCAGTACTGTTTTTAGAGTGCTGTTTGGAATAACGCGGGGCTTCTGAATCTGATCATCAGCCTGGGTGATTCAGTTAAGAACAGCAGCGAAATCTTTTTTTAATGCTTTAAGAAATCAGGGTAGTGGCCTGCGTACAACAGCAATTAGAGCCCTAAATGAAAACATGGGTGTAACATGCAGGTGCATGGAGTTGCAATTACAACCCTTAATAAATATATTGGGCGGGGGGGGGGGGGGGGTAAAATCTGCATGGAGTGGTAATTACAACCCGAACAACTTACTGGGCAGACCAGATGGGCCTTTTCAGTCTTTATTTACCATGGTCTTTTGTGTTGCTAAGTGCATGCAAATTAGTGACCAATTCACAGGGAATACAATTTTCAGTGGGATTTACTTGGATAACTAAGCAGTTATCCAGGTAAATTTCCCAGACTGAAAATTTCCCTCCCCTTAACAGCATGTACTTTTTTTGTGGTTAGGAAGGGCAGACCTGGGGCAGGGCTTCTGCAGGAAAGAGAACAGGACAGCTGGTCCAGCCACTGTTTGCTGGACCTGAATTTTCAAGGGAAAACACTGTGGGGGGGGGGGGGGGGGAAATTCCTTTGAAAATTAGCTTGCAGATCTGGAGGTACAAAGCACTCATCAGTTTTCAAATTGCTCCTAATAAATTTGCCATGTGCCTGCATGCTAAGAATTTGCATATGGATGCATACAAATTATGCAAATAAGATGATAATAAGCTGATTAGTTATTATCAATCTATTGACTAAATACTACTTCACTTACTGAAACCACTGGGTTCCAGAAAATGTATCACCGCTTGCTGGTGCATGATAAATGTTCCTGTTCACAATTTCAGCACATTAACATTTCACACAAAAGAGAAACCATGTCAACATGACTTCCTTCCCAATCTAAGAGCCCCTAAATCAGACGATGCCCCCTCTGGGGCCTTCTACTCTCAATGAATATTTTTAAGTCCTTCATGGGCTGATCCAAGATCAAGTCCCCTTCAAATACCTCCATAAAATGTTCATATCCCTCAAGAACAAACCAGAAAACTGTCCAACTTTTTTTTTTTTTTTTAAATAGCCATTTGCTAGATATTTTGTCTCAGTGCGTCTATTTTTTGGACCATTTTTGAAAAAAAAAAAAAGTCCAAGGGAAAAATGCACAAAAACATCTATTGGGATGTATGGGCGGAGGGGAGGGGGGCAGCATTCTTAGTAGACTTACTACACAGCCATCCCAGCAGAGCAGTGGGGCACCCTAGGGGGCAGTGCAATGAACTTCACATAAAAGGTCCCAGGTATGCATCTCACCATTTGTCAGATATGGTGAGTTCCTGTGCCAAGCAGTGTGCTGCCGGGTATGAAAAGACACGGACCCGGGTTCTGCATAGTGGCCGAGCAACCTCGAAGTTCACCTGTGGTGACCGCCATTCCTCGAGGGTTGAGCCCCCAGGTGCGGGTGGCTGACAGGACATACTGAGAGGCCAGGAAAGGGGCGCCTAGAGAGACCAGCCAGAGGAGAGCAGAAGGAAGAAGTTCAGGAGCGGGTTACAACAGAGTGACAGGCAGTAGGCTAAGGAGTGTCTTGGGTCCAGGCAGGTATAGAGGCAGGTAACTGACCCGGGAGTTACCAGGTCCAGGCAAGATATTCAGGCAGGCAGTAGACAGGAGAATAACCACATCCAGGTAGGATATTCAGGCAGGCAGCAGACAAGAGAGTAACCAGGTCCAGGCAGGATATCCAGGCAGGCAGCAGTCAAGAGAGTAACCTGGTCCAGGCAGGATATTCAGGCAGGCAGCAGACAAGAGAGTAGCCAGGTCTAGGCAGGATATCCAGGCAGGCTCCAACAAGAGAGTAACCAGGTCCAAGCAGGGTCTTACAGGCAGGCAGTAAACAGAAGAGTAATCCAGGTACAAGCAGGGTCTTTACAGGCAGGCAGCAAACAGAAGAGTACGCTGAAGAGAAACGCTTACCCAAGTAGAAGCCGAAGCAATGAGGCAGAGGGAAAGCGTCCCAGAAATAGTGTAGGCTTTCTGACGTAGACAGGAACCAGCTGAAGAAGAGAGCTTCCATAGGTCAGGTAGGCAGAGAGAAAGTCAACACAGGTGCGTGGTAGCAAGGCAAAGAGCATAGAAGCCAGGCAGAGAGAGCAGATCCAGGTACATGAGAGCAAGACAATCAAGGAGCCTGCAGCCAGAGAAGAAGTACACAGACATGGCTCAAGGCTGAGCCAGTCAAGTGTGTGTGTTGCCAGGACCCTGCGCAGCCTGAGGATGATGCTTACGTTGAGGTAGGGGACATGACAGTACCTCCTCCTTAAGGGCCCCCCCTCTGCCTAGGTCTGGGACTGGATGGGTAGCAAGCGTGGAACTCTTGGATTAGTTCTGGGGCATGGACATTAGTAGCCGGTTCCCACAAATTGTCCTCAGGACCAAAGTATTTCCATGAAAGCAAGTAGAGAGTCATCCCCTTTGGCGTTTGGAATCTAGAACCTTCTCTACTTTGAACTCAGGGTCTGGCTCAGTATCAGGGATGGCAACCTTCTTTGGCTCTGGGTGCCATTTCGAGGACAAGAATGGTTATAGTAGAGACACATGGAAGGCGTTGTGGACTTTGAGACTGGCTGATAGTCAGAGCCGATAGGTGACTGTCCCCACTTGGGATTGTATTGAGAAAGGTCCAATGTACCGGGGAGCGAACTTGAAAGAGGGTAAACAAAGTCTCAAGTACTTGGTACTAAGCCATACCTTCTGTCTGGGTTGAAAAGTCAGTGCAACTTGCCTCTTCTTATCTGCAAAAAGGTTTATACTTTGCAGCAGCTTGTTGAAGATGATGTTGGACTCTACTCCAAATGTCCCGAATATCCGTGAGGGTCTGTTGAAGCTGAGGCGAGGTTTGGGTCAGAGGAATCAGAAGAGGGAGGAGTGGGTGGCATCCATACATGGTAAAAAATGGTGATATCCGAGAGGCAGAGTGGAGACCGTTGTTGTAATCAAACTCTGCCCATGGGAGTAATGTAGACCAATCATCCTGTCGATTATTTGTGTACATACGCAGAAAAGCTTTGAGTGTTTGATTGACACGTTCTACCATCCCATTGGTTTGAGGGTGGTATGCAGAAGAAAAATGGGTGGTGACGCCAAAGGCAGAGCACAGAGTTCTCCAGAACCTGGACGTAAATTGAGACCCTCGGTCGCTTATGATCCACAGAGGTAAACCATGTAGACGAAATACATGTTGGATGAAATTCTTTTGGCGAGACTTTGTGGGAATGAAGTGAGCCATGCGGGAGAATCGATCAATTACTACCCAAATAACCATGTGGCCCCGGGAAGGTGGTAAGTCGGTAATAGTCCATGGAGATCTCCTGCCAAGGATACTGTGGAACCAGCAACGGTTGTAGAAATCCCCACGGCTTGCTAGGAGAGGATTTGTTTTGGGCACAAACGGGACAGGTGGACACAAAATGTAAAATATCTTGAGCCATGTGTGGCCACCAATAGTACTGCAGAAGCCAGAGTGACCAGCAAACATGGAAGAGTGTCCCCATTTGAGAACTTTTTTCCTGGCCTGGGATGGAACGGAGGTCTTAGAGGTGGCCGAAGTTACAGTTACAGAGGCGATACAGGCTGGGTTTAACATAGGGTAGGATTCCTCGGGCTCTTCGGAAGGATTAAAGGCTCTGGAGAGAGCATTGGCTTGAACATTCTTTTTCGGCAGGCCGAAATACCAAACGGAAATCAAAACGGGTGAAAAAAAAAGAGACCTGTTGCGGGTTCAGTCTTTCAGCGTCCTGGAGATACAAAAGGTTCTTGTGGTCGGTGATCACAATGATGGGGTGCAAGGCCCCCTCCAGAAGGTATCACCACTCCTGGAGAGCCAGTTTTAGAGCCAACAACTTTTGGTCCCCGATGGTGTAGTTTTGTTCCGCTGGGGAGAATTTCTTGGAAAAGAAAAAACAGGGGGGTCACTTGCCGTAATTGGTGGCTTGAGACAGAATCGCCCTGGCCCCCAACGACGAGGCATCCACTTCTAAGGTGAATGGCCTTGTTATATCTGGACTTTGAAGCACCGGGGCAGACAAAAAGGCTTGCTTTAGGGCAGAGAAGGCTTCTTGAGCCTCAGGAGACCAGTTCTTCACATCAGCTCCTTTTTTAGTAAGTGCAGTCAAAGGGGCAGTGATGAGGGAATATTGCCGAATGAACTGTCGGTAGTAGTTGGCAAACCCCAGAAAGTGTTGCAGAGCTCGGAGACTCTGGGGCATAGGCCAGTCATGGATGGCTTGGAGTTTAGTGGGGTCCATCTGTAGACCTTTGGACGAGACAATATATCCTAGAAATGGAATAGACTGTTGGTGGAATGAGCATTTCACTAGCTTGGCGAAGAGACGATGATCTCGGAGGCGCTGGAGAACGATGTGTACATGATAGGGGTGATCTTGAGCAGAGGAAGAGAACACCAGAATGTCATCCAGATAAACAATAACTAAACCATACAGGAGATCCTGAAAAATTAAATTAATGAAATCTTGGAAGACTGCAGGAGTGTTGCAGAGGCCAAAAGGCATAACAAGGTATTCAAAATGTCCCTCGTGGGTATTGAAAGCAGTCTTCCACTTGTCTCCATGCCGGATTCGGACCAGGTTATAGGTGCCTCGAAGATCCAGTTTGGTAAAAATTGAAGCTCCCTGCAGACGGTCGAATAATTCCAGAATAAGGGAAAGCGGATATCGGTTTTTAATGGTAATTTCGTTAAGGCCTCGTTAGTCAGTGACCACTGGGGGAGTAGGGGGGGGGGGGTCATGCCTTATTCCCTCCAATGGTCATTTAGGACACCTTTTTGTGACCTAGTTATGATTGAACCAGGTCTAGACCAAACTGTCTAATCTTTAGCCCCAGATGTTTTCACTTTGTTCCATTATGGCAGAAAAATGTCCAAGTTTGGGAACACCCAAATCCCACCCCCAACATGCCTCTTTGTGATTTGGATGCACTGCTTATGAACTGCATAGAAACCCATCTTAACAATGAGCTTCAAAAGTAGCAATTTGGATGTTTCGGCAAAAACGAACATCCATCTGCCTCTTTGTGCCGCTTTTTGGATTTTCTTCTGTTTTGAAAATGCGCCCCATAGTATTACTTCAGAAAACACATGAGTGAGAATGAACATTACAAACTGAAGAGAGTTAAGTGGAAAGAAATATGTTTTTCAGTATTTAACTAAAAAATACAGGAGAGTTGCTATACTGATAAATAACAGAGTACCCATTGTGCTCTATGAGAATGGAAGGGGAGGGTGAACCAAATGGAGATTGCAATTTTGAACATGTACATACCTAATGGAGTGAACAGAGGATTTTTGCCCAAGAAGGTATCTTAAACTTTAAGGAAAAGGTAAGGGGTATACATTTTTTTTGTTACATTTGTACCCCGCACTTTCCCACTCATGGCAGGCTCAATGTGGCTTACATGGGGCAATGGAGGGTTAAGTGACTTGCCCAGAGTCACAAGGAGCTGCCTGTGCCTGAAGTGGGAATTGAACTCAGTTCCTCACCACCCTAACCACTAGGCCACTCCAAATAGTATGAGCGGGAGGTGAACTTTATGTGGTAGAGTATACGGATAGATCTGGAACAGGGCAAGGCTGGAAAGAGAAGGAAAGAGAAAGAGCTAAGCCGACAATGAAAACCTAGGATTGGTGAGAACAAAACAAAAATTAAAAAGATTATACATTCTATTCCTGCAGAAATGAGCCTCATTAGAGAACTGAGTGTCTATTGGGGAGAAAAGAAATCAAAATACATGTTTTAGTCCAGTAAAATTCATTCCATTGTGGTATCAGGTCATGCAATGGTGTCGGTAGAGGTAGGAAGAAAGAAACAGTGGCCACATCAAGGAGGATAGGATGGCAGGCTAATGTTAGCCTTATTACAAAGAGATGATGTGGTTCAGTTTCTGAGCAAGAGGGCTCGATATCTGGAACAGAAAGAACCAGGCACACCCATTAAAGGGGGGGGGGGGCCGACCACAACCGGGCTGAAGGCCAGCGAAGACAGAAGTGTGGGGGAGGGTACAGGGAGGGCCAGCTAGAGAGCAGAGGTAGTAGTGGGAGGGAAACAAGGGGTAGTACTTCAGCATGTTATGAGACATCAGTAAAGTGATTATGGCAGGAGTGTTGATTAAGAAGGCAAATGAGAAGGAAAGGAAGAGAGACTAATGCGTTTGAAGGAAGATGTAGAGAAATTACAACTATCCTATAAAAAGTCAGGAGGAAAGAGGATTTGGGCAAAGATTATCAGAGTGCAGAATAAAACTGAGATGGATTGAGGGGGGATAAGATCGAATATCCTAGGAGTCTAACAAAAAGAAACTTTTTTAGAGTGGGGAAACAAGGTTAATAAACTACTTGCTTGGTAACTCAAAAAAGAGGGCAGATATAAACTGTTAGGGAGCTTTGTCAAGGGGATTGGACGTGGGTGAGCTCTCATAAAGGTATAGGGGAAGAGTTGAGACAGTTCTGTGGCGAGCTTCATACATCAGAAGGAGAGGGCAACTTTGCTAAAATAGAAGAATTGATTAGCTTTTAGAAGAGGAAAGTTTCCATTTCTTGTAGGGTAGATGGGAATGAGATTTTTAGGGGTTAGAAATAATAGTGAACCCAAGATTTTTGAAAATTGAATTATAGCCCCATGATCCAAACTTATTAGGAAAGAATTAGAGAGCTGGAAGGAACTAGCTCTGTCATGAATGGGATGTATAACTACATTTAAGACAAGGGTGACCCCACGTTTATTCTTATGACTGCATATCTTCCAATATACGTTTCCAAGAAAAAGATTTTAAAAAGGAACAAAAAATGTTTCATTTTATTTGGGGAGGGAGAAAATCATATTTCAGTAAATTAAGGGTAATGCAGGATACGGAGAATGGAGAAGTGAAAGCCCTGTACAAAGATAGTGTAAGACAGCAATCTTAAAAGCGCTAGTGATACTATACACAGCAGGATGTGCACTGGGTTAAAGCCTTGAAATGGTAGGATAGCGGAAGAAAGGGGGAGATTGGTGGAAAGAATGTCCTTTCATTCCAGTGATGTTACACATTGGAGTGACTGAAGGGTAAAGAAAGGGGTAAAGGAGGTCATTTTCCAATGCTTTCGATCAAGTCACTGGCTGTTAAATCCTAACAGGAAGAACACCTTATTTAGGGATCGTTTTACTAAGCTGCAGTAAGAACTAGTGCACGCTTGGGCTTACCGCAGGACATGCTGAGGCATCCCGCCATAAGTTCTGAATGTGCACCTGTGAACCACACACTACAAAATATATTTTTTCACATTTTTCTGGGAGTGGGAGTGTCTGAGGGTGAAGAGTGGGTATTTCTGAGCTAATTAGTCAGGGCATTTACATTTCTGTACTCTGATTAGCATGGGATTAGCATGTGATTACTTCCACAATATCTAATTTCTCTTGTACATTATGCGTTAGGAAGAAAACTATATAATACTCGTAATTTTCTGTTGTTCGATTTTCCAAATCCTAAGGGCATCTCTGGGAACAAACATTTTACCTGCTTGTTTGCGTACCAGGCTGCTAAGGTTTGGAAATTTTTGTCTACAAAATTAAGGTTTTTATTATCTTATCATACATTTTAGAAGGTCCAAAAGACTTGTGTTTTCTCAATATATGGAAAAGAAATAGTGTGTGTTAATTCTGTTATATTTTCTTTGTGTTACATCCTAGACACTATCAGGCTCATTTTCAAAAGAGACAGACGTCCAAAAAGTGACATAAGTCAGCATTTGGATGTTTATCTCACAGAAACGTCCAAATCAGTATTATCAAAACCTCTTTTTTGGGCATCTTTCTCTGAAGGCCGTCCAGATCTCAAGAGGACGTGCCAGGGGCATGTTCAAGGTGGGACTTGGGCGTTCCTAAGACATGGACATCTTTCAGCAATAATGGAACAGAACAAAGATGTCCAAGACTAAGATGCTTTGAGCTAGACCTGTTTTTATAGCAAATAGCTGCAATGGGAATTGAACCCACTTCCCCATGATCAAAGTCTATTGCACTTGCCACTAGGCTACTCCTCTACTCCACAGAAGAGGTGCCCCAAATGACCAGAGGACCACTGGAGGGACTTGGGGATCACCTCCCCTTACTCCCCCAGTGGTCATTATCCCCCTCCCACCCCCCAAAAATGTGATTAAAAATATTACTTGCCAGCCTCAGATGTTATACTCAGGTCAATTAGAACAGCATGCAGTTCCCTGGAGTAGTCTAGTAGTGGTGCAGTGCACTGCAGACAAGGTGGACCTAGGCTTCTACCTCCCCCTACTTGTTACACTTGTGGAGGAAACCTACTGTATGCACATATTGGTGCTCTTTTCATCTGTAATGGCTATGGTAGTGGTGTATAGTTGGGGGTAGTGGGTTTTGGGGGGTGGGGTTGGGGGGATCGGCAGACAAGGTAAGGGAGCAATGGTCAGATGTGTACCTGGGAGCATTTTATAAAGTCCACTGCAGTGCCCCCAAGGATGCCCTATTGCTCTCCTGGGATCTCACTTTTCCATTATTCTACCTGATGCCAAGCTTTCTATTTTTTTTATAACATCTGAGCCTTGTGTCTATTGTTTATTATTAGATTTGGACTTTGAATTCAGATCTATAGATGAAAAGGAGGTCTCATTACTTATATCTAAATACCAGAGCGCTATTTTTCCATACTTCATAGCAAGAGTGTACATTCCCTAATTACCTGTCCCAATGCAACTGAAGCTTTTACCTCCTCAGTGCATGTAAATGGTTTTATCCCTGTGTAGATTCTCAGATGCCATGTGAGGCTTTCTTTCCAAGCAAAGCTTTTACCACACTCAGGGCATGTAAATGGTTTCACTCCTGTGTGTATTCTCTGGTGCATTGTGAGATTTACCTTCTGACCAAACCTTTTACCAGACTGTATACATGCAAATGGTTTCTCTCCCATGTGGACTTTCTGATGCACTTTGAGATTTACATTACAACCAAAGTTTTTACCACACTTAGAACATGTGAATGGTTTCACTTTATTGTGGATTTTCTTGTGCATTTTGTACGTTTTGCATTTGGATGTATTTGTTTGAGAATGGACCAAAAAATAAAACATCCAAATCACAAAACATTTTTCTAAACAGCATTTTCAAAAGGAAAAAATAGACTTTTTTTTGTAGAAAATGACCTTTCCTGTTCTGATTTTGGACATTTTACAAAAAAATTTCCAAATTCAGACTTAGATATCATATCCAAAAATGCCCCTTGTGCATTTGACTTGCCCAAAGTCACAAGGAGCAGCAGTGGTAATTAAACCCATGTTGCTAGAATCAAAACCCACTGCAGTAACTATGAAGCCACTCCCCCTCTGTTTTGGACGTCTTGCATTTGGACGTCTTTTGTTTGAAAATGGACCAAAAAAGGGAAGTCCAAATCACAAAACGTCCAAATCACAGGACATCCATTGTATTTTCAAACACAAAAGATAGATGTCCATCTTTTTCGAAAATGACCTTCTTTCCTGTTCGGAATTTGGACGTCTTTGTAGAACATCCAAATTCTGATTTAGACGTTTCTTTCGAAAATGCCCCTCTTTATGTTCTAGTGTCTTTCTGTAATCCGCTTTGAACTATGTAAATGGAACTAGTGGAATATAAGAAAAAAAATGTGAGCCCATACTGCCTACAAAATAGGTGACAATCACGACTCACGTGCTAATTTTTGGTAATGGCCGTGCGCTAATGGCAGAATTAGCACGTGACCATTAATTCAGAAAATGGAAAATCGGCCATTTTCTGACAGCAGTAAAAATGGCCTTAGCGTGCAGGAAAGACCTGTGTAAGGGCGCGGTAAGGCCACTTTCTACCACAGCTTTGTAAAAGGAACCATTAGGAAGTGACAGAGAGTGAAAGGCTATTATTTAAAGGGAAAACCAAAGAGGGCTTGAGCTCAACTGTATAAGGGATTATTTCACACTTATGCGAGGAATAGCCCCCTCCATAAAGAGAAATGGCACCAAGACTTGAGACCACAAATGGGGATGAAGAAGAAAATTCGTGGATACATACATAGATGTTCATTTATATCTAATTACAATCAATTGCAGTTTAAATTGGTGAACAGGCTTTCACTGACTCCATTGCAACTGTATAACATAGGGGAAATGCCATCTTCAGAGCATTGGAGAGCTTTGATGCTGTTGTAATGTGTTGGGAAGTTGCTGAATAAAAAGTATTTTGCCCCCCCCCCAAAACCCCACAGGGAACATTTATCCAATTGTGGTGGGATTGTAATGTCATCTAAGAATTTGAGGGGGGGGGGGAGGGAGGTAAAGACCTGAATATAAAGCATTGTGTTTAGACCCTTTAAACCTGCCTGTTAGGTTTGGTTCAATTCCAAAACAGGGAAAGTGGGGAGCAGGAGTTGCTTCTGAATCTGTTTACAGCTAGTGTTGGCAAAGTTACTTTGCAAAAATAATATATTAAAGTTAATAGTTACGATCCAAGATGGCATAGTATGCAGAAGCCCGGACCGGAGCTCAGCTCCGAATGGGTTTGCCTTTTTCTTGGAACATCCTTCCCCGTTGTAAAATGGGGGAAAGGAGAGGCAAGGTCCGGCAGCTTCCTTCGGCATTGAGTGGGGCCCAAGTCCTGAGGCTGGCAGCCCTGGAAGAGTTTCATGCTCCTGCCCCTACCAACGAAAGAACTGTTTCAGTTTCACCGGATCTTCAGTCTCTCGGCAGCAGAGTTGGCGGGGTTTCCCTTAGCCCAGCCCCAAGGTTGGCACCACCACAACCCGGAAGAGAAAGCGCAGCAGGGCAGAATGGCAGTCTGGAGGAATTCCAGCATCTGGAGGATCTCCTAGCTGTGGCATCCACCCCTGGGGTCATTGCCACTCACCACTCTCCAAACCAGTGTTTTCCATCTACTGCGAGTGATGTAGTCGGTGTAGGGGAAGAGGCTCATCCAGATATGTTGAAGCTACTGGTAAAGCTGGCAAAGATAACTTTGGATACTCTATGGGAAGCCATGGACACAGTGAATTCTTCTTTAAATAAGGTAGTATCTACATTTTCATCTGATCTGAAATTGCGAACTGAAACCCTGAATGCTTGGGCTCATGCAGTGGAACAACAGTCTGCAAAGGTAGTTAATTTGTAGACTAAGGTTTGCAAGTTACAGGAACTCTGTGGGACTTTGGTTAAGAAGTGCAATAAATAAATAAATAAATAAATAAGATGGGAAAATATGGGATACAAATGCAATAAATAAAAAAGAACAAGAATTTTATTTCAAGGAACATGGAATATATGGAGAACCATTTAAAGAAAAATACTTTGTGTTTCTTGAACTTTCCTAAGTCCCCTTTAATTGCCCCAGTTGATATGGCCAAGAAGTACTTCATGGAAGTGATTACATTTCCATCTGAGACATTACCACCTTTAGTAAGAGCCCAGTACCTGGCTTTGCCAGGAGGTAAGGGTCGCTCAAGCCTTCAGGAGACAGAATTCTTGGAGTCTTCTTCTCTGGACTTACCCCACTGTTTACTAAGCCACACTTTCGGCTGTCGGGCACTAATGCTGAAACAGCCCATTCACTTTAAATGGGCTGTTTTGGCATTAGTGCCCATCAGCCACTAGCATGGCTTAGTAAATGGGGGGGTGGGGGGAGGGGGGGGGGTTGGTGACATTTGCATTAGAGCCAGACAGGAATACAGTTCTTAAATTGTATTTCTGCTATATGGATTGTGAATTTATGGGTTCAAAGATAAGAATATTTCCTGATTTTTTGAGAAATACCCAGCAAAGGCGCCAGGAGTTTTTGGATTTACACCCCGGATGCAGGCTCTGGATATGAATTTTCCTTGTGCTTGTTATATATCTTATCAAAATAATTCTTATATCTTTAATGAACCCAAACATTTGCTGGAATTTCTGGTTTCAAAGGAATAAGTGAAAGTAAATACATGGCAACCTATGGAGGAGGCCACTGTTAACTGGCTGTGGTATTTGTTTGTATAAGGTGTCTACTTCTGATATAGTTATTTTTCCCCTATTTGTTTTTTTCTAGATATCTTGCTCCCAATTGCCTAATTTAGTGGATGTAAGATTGAGGAATATTTTCAGGTTGTTAATTTTCTTTTTATGTATAATATCTCATTAAATTTCTTTAGTTGCATTCTTTGTGATGTGATTGTAATAATTTGAAAATCGAGCATGGTACCGGAAGATTGGAGGGTGGCCAATGTAACGCCGATTTTTTAAAAAGGTTCCAGAGGAGAGCCGGGAAATTATGGACCGGTGAGTCTGATGTCGGTGCCAAGCAAAATGGTAGAGACTATTATTAAGAACAAAATTACAGAACATATTCAAAAGCATGGATTAATGAGACAAAGTCAACATGGATTTAGTGAAGGGAAATCTTGCCTTACCATTTCTTTGAAGGGGTGAACAAATATGTGGATAAAGGGGAGCCAGTTGATATTGTGTATCTGGATTTTCAGAAGGCGTTTGACAAAGTACCTCATGAAAGACTCCAGGGGAAATTGGAGAGTCATGTGATAGGAGGTAGTGTTCTATTGTAGATTAAAAACTGGTTAAAAGATAGAAAACAGACAGTAGGGTTAAATGGTCAGTATTCTCAATGGAGAAGGGTAGTTAGTGGGGTTCCCCAGGGCTCTGTGCTGGGACCACTGCTTTTTAATATATATATAAATGACCTAGAGATGGGAGTAACTAGTAAAGTTATTAAATTTGCTGATGACACAAAGTTATTCAAAGTCGTTAAATCACGGGAGGATTGTGAAAAATTACAAGGGGACCATAAGAGACTGGGAGACTGGGCGTCTAAATGGCAGATGACGTTTAATGTGAGCAAGTGCAAAGTGAATCATGTGGGAAAGAGGAACCTGAATTATAGCTATGTCATGCAAGGTTCCACGTTAGGAGTCACGGACCAAGAAAGGGATTGTGTCGTCGTTGATGATACGTTGAAACCTTCTGCTCAGTGTGCTGCTGCGGCTAAGAAAGAATGTTAGGTATTATTAGGAAAGGAATGGAAAACAAAAATGAGGATGTTATAATGCCTTTGTATCACTCCATGGTGCGACCGCACCTCGAATATTGTGTTTAATTCTGGTCGCCGCATCTCAAAAAAGGTATAGTGGAATTAGAAAAGGTGCAGAGAAGGGCGACGAAAATGATAAAGGGGATGGGATGACTTCCCTGTGAGGAAAGGCTAAAGCGGCTAGGGCTCTTCAGCTTGGAGAAAAGGCGGCTAAGGGGAGATATGATAGAAGTCTATAAAATAATAAGTGGAGTTGAATGGGTAGATTTGAAGCATCTGTTCACGCTTTCCAAAAATACTAGGACTAGGGGGCATGTGATGAAGCTACAATGTAGTAAATTTAAAATGAATCGGAGAAACTTTTTCTTCACTCAATGTGTAATTAAACTCTGGAATTCGTTGCCAGTGAATGTGGTCAAGGCGGTTAGCTTAGCGGAGTTTTAAAAAGGTTTGGGCGGCTTCCTAAAGGAAAAGTCCATAGACCATTATTAAATGGACTTGGGGAAAATCCACTATTTCTGAGATAAGCAGTATAAAATGTTTTGTACATTTTTGGGATTTTGCCGGGTATTTGTGACCTGGATTGGCCACTGTTGGAAACAGGATGCTGGGCTCGATGGACCTTTGGTCTTTCCCAGTATGGCAATACTTATGTAAAAAAAAAAAGTTATTAGTTACTGCAAAGAAAAACTAATATATCACAGTTACTAGTTTCTTGTTTAATGAAAGTAATACATTAAGTTACTGTGAAAGTAAATGTTACTTTTAGTTACTTTTTAATTCTTGGATATAAACAGTTGTTTCAACATTACATAAAATTAATTATACAGTAATTGGAAATCCATCCATTTTCAAAGAAAACATTTAAACAAAAGACACTCAAGTCCTCAAATATAGGGATCCAATATAATTAGAGAAATATTTAAATCAAATAAGGAAAAAAACATGAAAATAACTAGCATAGCAGCAATGCAGAAATCAATCAAACATGATCTATATTCAGTAGTCCTCAGTGTGGCAGCACCAGGCAGAGTCCTTCATCTTTGATGTCATGGTTAAAATCAATAGTTGATTGATCAAGATTTTATTTTGTTGCTGTCACTGACACCACCTCATCACTCTCAGGTTTATGGCTTACCAGACACTACTTGCACCTAACATAAATATTGCTATCTTTTTTGCTTACTAAATCAAAAAGTTTGACATAAACAGAGGGGCCCTTTTACTAAGCCGCGTAGGCGCTTATGCATGCTCAATGCGCATCAATTTGGAATTACTGCCCGGTTACCACGTGCTCAGGCAGTAATTTCATTTTTTACGCGCATCCACTACACGCGCCATAAAATAATTTTTATTTTCCGGCACGCGAGTGGTAAATCAGCATTTGAACACGCATTGACCATTACCGCCCGGTTAACATGTGAGACCTTACCACTAAGTGCATGGGTGGTGGTAAGGTCTCAGACCCAAAATGGACATGTGCCAATTTTCATTTGCTGCATGTCCATTTTCAGCCCCCCCCCCCCCAAAAAAAGGCATTTTTTTACAGATGCACTAAAAAATGGATCTGTGCGTATCCAAAACACATGACTACACTAGCACAGGCCGGGTATTTTCAGCACACCTTAGTAAAAGGACCCCAGAGTGTTTAAATATCAGACCCAGTCATCTTTATTACCTCTTGCTGCACGTTTGAACAATTTCACTCAAAAGGAAGTTTGCTGGAAATCAAAAGCAACATAATAACGGGCTTAGTGATGCAAAGAAAATCAGATGGTGTCAGACCTGTGAGTTCTTGTACCAAGTAGAGCGCTGCCGAGCCCGGTACTCGGACCAGGTTCTGCTTGGCAGCCAGACAACCCCGGGTTTCACATGCGCTGACCGCCGTTCCCCAGAGGTTGAGCCCCTAGGTGCGGGCGGCCTGCAGGGCTTATGAGATGGAGCAGGAAGCAGGGTGATGAACATGATGGCTAGACAGGCAGCAGGCAAGAGAGTGATCCAGGTACAGGCAGAGTGAGTAGGCAGGCAGCAGACACGAGAGTAATTCAGGTATAGGCAGTCAGTAGGCAGGCAGCAGACACAAGAGTAATCCAGGTACAGGCAGAGTCAGTAGGCAGGCAACAGATACAAGGGTAATCCAGGTACAGGCAGAGTCAGTAACAAAGAACAAAATAGAGGGGAAGCACACTACTGAGCAAGTAACACCTACCAAAGTAGAAGCCAAAGCAAGGAGTCTAGGAAGAGCACAGCTGATAAAGTGTTGGCGTCTGACATCAGCAGGGAGAAGGGGCACAGCCATAGGACAAGAGTAGGAGAAGGAGGAACCGGAAGACCAATAGGAGAGAAGCAAGGGAAGCCAGGCAGAGGAAGAGCAGACCCAGGTGGGTGGAAGCAAAGCAATCAAGGAGCCTGTAGCCAGAGAAGAACTACACACACATGGCTCAGGGCTGTGCCAGTCAAGTGTACATGTTGACGGGACCCTGCACAGCCCGAGGACGCCGCTTGCATTGAGGTAGGGGACATGACAGATGGGTGTCACTAAAAAGTAACTATATAAAGTAACTAGCCATTATATTACTCATTACTGGAAAATGCAATAAATTAGCTATTTCATTACATCATACAAAAGTAATCATTACAGTTACTCATTACTTTTATAATAATATATTACTGCCCAACAGTGCTTATGGCATCAAAAATGGCAATTGCTAGGAACTGGAGAATGACGGAGAAACCTGGAATAATGGAATAGGAAAGAATGTGGGGAGAAATGATGACTAATGCTAGTTGCTGAGAGAGAAATGGGGTGTTTTAGAAGATGCAGGGTCTTCTCTGGAACAAGAAGGAGAGGGAATGAAGAGTAGATTTATTTATTTATTAGGATTTATTTATCGCCTTTTTGAAGGAATTCACTCAAGGCGGTGTACAGTAAGAATAGATCAAACATGAGCAATAGGCAACTACAGCAGTAAAAATATTCAAATAACAATACAAAGTATACTACATACAATGTCAACACAATATGTAATAGAACGTTTTAATTGACAGTTAAGGGTAAAGCAAAGATGTAACGTATAGATAGGTAAGAGAGGTAGAAAGTAAGGTGACTGATTTAAAGAAAGTTGCACATGAGGTCAGAGAGATGGTTAAATATTATCTCAGCTAGGGTAGGAGTGGATAAACATGTCCTGCTGCAGCTTGTGCAGCCCGAGTCAATCCTTGTGTGTGTGAGTGAGACTAACAAGTTAGTTACTTCTTCCATTAAAGGCTTGGTTGAAGAGCCAAGCTTTCACCTGCTTCCTGAAGTAGCGATAGTCTTGTGTTAAGCGGATCGTTTCAGGAAGTACATTCCAGAGTGTGGGGGCTATTCTGGAGAAGGCTCGCTTGCGGGTATCATATTGTGTAATGTCTTTTGGAGAGGGTGTGAAAGTCATTGGGAGGACCTTAGTGTCCTTGGCGGTGTGTGGAGGATCATCCTATTTTTCAGGTACTCAGGGCCATTTCCTTTCAGGGCCTTAAAGATCAGACATAGAGTTTTAAATTTAGCCCTGTATTGTACTGGTAGCCAGTGAAGATTTTGCAAAAATGGTGTGATGTGGTCCCATTGCTTGCAACCTTCTATGAGTCTTGCTGCTGCATTCTGAATCAGCGCTGCGTACGCCTTGTAGCGCTATAGAAATGCTAAATAGTAGTAGTAGTAGTAGAATCAACTGGAGCTGGTGCAGGCCCTTTGTAGTCAGACCATTGTATAGTGCATTGCAGTAATCCAGTCTTGATGTTATCATGGCATGCACAACTAGGATAAGATTTACCTCCTCGATGTAAGAAGAGAGGCAGCGTAGCTGTCGCAAATAGTAGAAGCAGTTCTTGAAGGTTACTTAGATTTGGGGAATTAGAGTAAGTGTTGAATCTAACTATATTCCAAGGTTCCTGACTCATGATTTGAGGGGGAGTTCGTAATTCACAAAATGGATTTGTCAAGGTCTCAGGCTCTAAACAGTCACGGACTGTGGAACAATGTGAGCCCTTAGCCTACTGTCGTCGAACGACAACCCCCCCCCCCCCCCCCAACTAGGACTGGACTAACAAGCAAGAATGGAGCTGAAGCTTTAGGCAGGCAGTGCTGGAACAGACAAGACTGGAACAACAGGACTGGAGCTGAAGCTGAAGGTAGAGTGGTCTAGAGCATGCAAGGCAGACTAGGCAGAACACAAGGCTGACCAACATAGACAAACAACAGAACTAAGGCTTAAGGCTGACCCTAGCACACAAACAAACAGAGAAGAACAGAAGCAGAAGTGCACACAGGCACCGTAAACAAGAAATCAAGACAGAAGTGCCCACGGGCACACAGACTATGAGCAAGGCAGAAGTGCTTCACTGCACACAAACTAACCTGGAGACCTTTGGCATTGCAAAGACCCTGAATGAAAGTCCACCAGTTTCTTATAAAGGCCCTCACTAATGATGTCACAACTACAGGACAGAGGCAGGAAACACACTGAACACCAAAATGAGGCTTGAAACACACAGGAAGTGGAAATACTACAGGAAAGAAACAAAAATGCAAGGTGAAAGAACAGACAGGAGCCAGCTGAGAAGCTGACCATCGGGAAATAAGGTGAGTCAAAGAGGGGTCACGACCACAGTCGTGACAGGAGTTTGATCTTAGGTATGTATCCACTTGTGTTAGGGACCCAGAGAAGCTCAGTTTTACTTGGGTTCAGGCAAAGTTTGTTGTGTTTAGCTCATTCTTGAATTGATGTTAGACAGGTAATCAGTTGACATTCAAGGCTGTAGGTAAGTCAGGTTCAGTGGGTATAAGTAGCTGCATATCATCCGCATAGATGTAGAACTGAGTGTCCATTGACTGAATCAGCTCAGCTAGTGGCTTGAGGTCGATATTGAACAGAATAGGTGACAGTATCGATCCTTATGGTACCCTGCAGGTCAGTGTCCATGGTGGTGATGAGTTGCTGCCAAACATTATGGATTGTTGTCTATCTGATAGATAGGATCTGAACCAGGCAAGTACTGTTCCATTTATACCTGTTTCTGACAGTCGTGCTAGTATGATATCATGATCCACAGTGTCAAAAGCTGCTGATAAATCTAGCAGTACTAACTTCGAGGCAAATCCTTTGCTGAAATCCAAGTAGATTACATCTAGCTCATGTCCTTTATCCAGTTCTTTGGTCACTCAGACAAAGAAGTCAATCAGATTCATTTGGCAGGATTTTCCTTCGGTAAAGCCATATTGCCTAGGATCCTGTAACCCATTAGCTTCTAGAAAGCTATATTTTCCTTCAGCAGGGACTCTATTATTTTTCCTGCCACTGACCTGAGTCTTACTGGCCTGCAGTTTCACATTTCTTCCCTGTCTCCACTTTTGTGAAGAGGGGCCACGTCAGCTCGTCTCCAATCCCTTGGAATCTCTCCCATCTCTGAAGATCTAATAAATAAATCTTTTAGAGGTCCCACCAGGACTTCTCTGAGCTCCCTCAGTATCCTGGGACGTATCCCATCTGGCCCCACAGCTTTGTCTACTTTCAGATTTTCAAGCTGTTTATAAGCACTTACTTCCATGAACGGCACAATATCCACTCCATTCCCAGATATACCCTCAGCAGCAAACTGTGGTCCTTCTCCAGGATTTTCTTTGAAGACCTCCAAAGAGAAGTATTTGCTTAGAACATTCACTTTATCCTCATCACTCGCCATATAGCCATTCTCAGCATCTGTCTTACAATTCCATTCCTATCTTTTCTCCTTTCCTCAATATATCTGAAAAAGGTCTTGTCACCTCTCTTTACATCTGTAGTCATTTTTTCTCCCATCTGCACTTTCGCTAGTGGTATTTCCCGCATCACTTCTTTGAGTTTAATCTGGTAATCTTTTCCATGATCTGCTTGTTGTTCTTCTGTATTTCTTAAAGGCAGCCTTTTTTTGCCCTTATTTTTTCAGCCACTTGTTTGGAGAACCGTATAGGCTTCCTGTTTCTCTTGCTGTTGTTTACTTTCCTAATATAAAGATCTGCTGCTATATTTATAGCAGCCTTCAGCTTGGATCACTGCCCTTCCACTTCTCCTATGCCTACCCATGCCATCAGCTTCTTCTTCGGGTATTCCCCCATTTTACCAAAATCAGTACGTCTGATATCCAGTACTTTGAGTTTTGTGTGTCTGACTCCGCTGTTGCTCTTATATCAAACCATAAGTACATAAGTATTGCCATACTGGGAAAGACCAAAGGTCCATCAAGCCCAGCATCCTGTTTCCAACAGTGGCCAATCCAGGTCACAAATACCTGGCAAGATCCCCAAAAAGTATAAAACATTTTATACTGTTTATCCCAGAAATAGTGGATTTTCCCCAAGTCCAAGTCCTCCTCCATTTTGTACCACTGGTGCCACAACTACAAATTGTGCCAGTAGACTGAGGCCAGTGCCCTTCTGAATTTGTGTCAGCAGGTCCAGACTAGTGGCCATGTTTTTGTATAGAAGAAGATCCCAATGGCACCAGCCTTAGTTCCCAGTACCATTTGAAATGGCAGCACCACCAGGAGTGGGTGTTTTTAATTTTTGTTTGTTTGTTTGCTTTGACAGCATTGGCTGCCTTATTTTTGCTTAAAAATGAAAACAAGCAAAAATAAAATTCACATTCATAATGAATAAGAATATGATGATCAGATAAGCACTGTAGCACAGAAAGGATTAACCACATGGGGTACCAGGAAGAGCCTGTAGCACAGGCTGAGTGATGATAAGTGCTATGGTGGTGAAGGCTTTGTTTTGTGAACTACAGCACTGGATTGTACTGGTAGAAACCTTATAAGCTCTGGGCCAGCTGTGTCAGTAGCAAACAAAAGGTGATGGTTAAACATGCCGCACAGTGTACATGAGATGGAAACCATACTATGAGTATAGAAAACTGTGAAACGGATGAGGTGAATGGCACTGCCAGAGCAACAGTGGTTCTGACAAGGTGGAGTTAACAGGACTTGCTGAGCAGCTGTGGCAGGGATAGGGTTAACAGTTTTGGCTGAGCAGTGAAAGTTATTAGTAAGGGAGTTTATCTGGAGGCAATGAAGGTTATTGAACAGCCCTGGACCAGGAGTGATGGTTAGAACAGCTTGAGTTTCCTGGTGGTGGCTATGGCAGTGAGGTGGTTAAAATCTGCCTGATGCATAGCTGAGTGGGAGTCAGAGAGAGGCTGGGTTACTCCTCCCAGAATTGCATTCGCACAGCTGCTGCTTTCCGCAGACTCTACTGTACAATTTTTATCACTGCATCTCCCTCTCTTTCGCTGCTGTCCAGCTTCCTTCCAGCCCCGCCTGCTCCCCTGGCATCTCCAGCAGTGGCTGCTCCTTCTCCTATGGACTTCAGATTCCAGAGCAACATGGTATGTCTGTGGGCTCTTCCTTCTGATGCAGCTCTAACAGGGGCTGAGGCATATGGATAGGGTGGGGAGGAAAGCAGTAACAATTTGCCTGAATCCTTGAAAGGCAGTTGTCAGTGAACAGAAAAAAATCCACTTGTTTGTGGAGACTGAATGGGGCAAGAGTAGTGAAAAAAAAAAAACTCTAGGTAAGTGGGTGCTGATGAAATTTTAACCTCCAGCGGATTTCAGACTCCTTGTTGGGAGGGTGGATTCTTCTATGCCCATTAGCATCCAGCTGGAATCCTCTATGGAAATTCAGAGGAAGCCAGTCTGAGATCAGAGTCGTAAAGCAATAATCTTTTCAGCCTGTTCTTTCCCTGCTCTGCTTTTTCTTTAATGACAGATACAGACAGCACAGTCAGCAGGGAGGGGGAATCTGCTGGCTTTGGTGATGTTTTCAGGGAGCAAGTCTTCATTGATGAGTCATTCCATTTGTTTTTGAGAGATGCTATATAAAATGAGAATAAAGTGCCCAGACAGAGGAGCTGGAGCTTGGAGCTTGACAGGTGGTGTTTTCTGCATTGAAGGAAGCCGGGCTGTCAGAATGAGAGGAGCACGCAATTTTTTTTCCCAGTTTGTTTAATATATTTTGCCCCTCCCTTGCCCCTCCTGGCTCAGATTAGGAAGAAGGAGAAACTCATCTTTTAGCTGTATTTGTTATCTTTAACTGTTAACAAAATGCAACGGGATGTGAAAGAGAGAACTGGAAGGAAAAAAAAAGGTTTATTGTGTGCCCAGGTGGAAAATGTGGCTTCTTTGTCATAATGTCAGAATAATATCAGAATGGCCTTTCTCCCAACCCCCAAGCCTCTCTTGGGGACAGGAGGAGGAGCAAAACCAGGTGATCCACAGGCAGGTTTTATTTCTATAGCAACACTTCTCTGGGTGGTTGACGGTAACTTGATGTACTTTTACTGACGCCTTTATTAGATTCATGGAACATCTTACCAGATTCATGAAGACGAAAGATTTAAGATGAGATACAATACAACAGGTGTCAAAATAGACCTTTTACGTAGCTGCCCCACCTCACCAAATTTCTGCTTGGAGGGTATTATAATATTCCATGGATTGGTTCTTCCCCCATTAACATCAGAAGGGTTTGCATCATTTAGTAGGTATAGACGAGTGTGGATCCATGTCTCAAATAATAGGCCTGGTGCTGATGGCTTTGGAAGCATTGCCTTTAAAATCTCTGTCCCAATGACTAATCTTAGAACTCATTTCCATGTATCATCCAGAATATTCCACACTGGCATTCCTGCCTAATAAATCATTATTCATATAGCAAGCCAACATTTCATTTCCATTGATCTCAGCTTCCACATGTCAGCTGCTATACTTACTGTGTATGCCTCAAAGCCTAATGGTTCATGCAGTAGCTTGAGGTCCTGGGGAACTGGGTTCAATTCCCACTGCATCTCCTTGTGACTCTGGTCACTTGACCCCTCATTGCCCCAGGTACAAATAAGTACTTGTATATACTATGTAAACTGCTTTGAACGTGGTTGCAAAAACCACAGAAAGGCAGTATATCAAGTCCCATTTCCCTTTCCCTATTTGAGATTCTACATGGTATGCTGCTGGTGGAGGAGTAGCCTTGTGGTTAGTGCAGTGGACTTTGATCCAGGGGAACTGGGTTCAATTCCCACTGCAGCTCCTTGTGACTCTGAGCAAGTCACTTAACCCTCTGTTGCCCCAGCTACAGAACATTATTTAACATGTAAACTACTTTGATTATAACCATACAAAGACAGTGTATCAAATCTTATGCTCCTTTCCACTACAAGCTGTGTGCATAGATTCAAGCCATCAAATAGTATGTATAATTTAACAGCAGAATTTAGCACACATAAACAGAGCAATTCTTTAAAGTCGGTGCTAACAGTTACCAATCACATGCATAAATCGTTCAGATAATGGCATATTCATATGTATCTATGCACACAAATGCCAAAATTCTTCCTAAGTGCTATTCTGTAAGTACATGCATGTCTTTCATAGCATGAAGTTTTGCAGGTGGATGTTACACAGAGGCAGACTCTGGGTAGAACATAGGTGGGACTCACAATTGTGCACATAGCTGATAGAATACTAAGTTCCGTGCAGATCACTGACACTTGGCACAAGCATTTACACCATTTATATTTATTTTATTTTTATTTATTTTGGTTCTTATATCCCACGTAATCTGAATACCAATTATTCAGCTCTCTGTAGCTTACAACAGTTAAGTAAGAGCAGATACAAATATTGATGTAAAGATCGATCCGTTAAAGCAACTTAGCTAGAAGTTCATAGGCTTTTACAGAAATAGTAGAATCTGATGGATAACATACTTATTTCAGGAATTTTTCCAAAGTCAAAAGTTTTCAGAAATTTTCAGAATATTAAATAGTTAGAAATTCATTTAATCATTCCACCATTTAGTGCCTATGAGAGAGAAATATTTGCATAATATGGACTTGAAATTGATGTTTTTATGGTTAGGATAATGAAGTATAAGGTATTTTCTGGATTATATGGATGCATTTTGAGCTGGTAAATCAATTAAATCCAATATGTGTTCAGGTATTATTTTGTAAATGAATATGCAGATTTTGAAAATTATTCTAGCTTTGATTGGAAGCCATTGTAGTTTGGAAAGTAAGGGAGAAGCTCTGTCAAATTTTGAAGCTCCCAACCCAAGTCTCACAGCTGTGTTTAAGGTCATTTGTATTTTTTTTTTATTAAAGATTATTTTTTCCCTAGGTAATATGTATTGCAGTAGTCCAGTTATGATAGGACCAATGCTTGTACAATTGTTCGGAAGAAATTGGATGGGAAAAAGGATCCAATTCTTTTTAACTTCCATAACGATCTGAAGATCTTGGATACAGCGGTGTTGACTTTGGTCTTCTCCTGTTAATTGTTGATTTATAACGATTCCAAGAATTTCCAGAGATGTTTCCAGTGGGTAGATTACTTGGTTGATGGTGAAGCTAGATTGGGATGGGAAGATATTGGGATTATGGATTATAAGAAATTTGGTTTTCCTCCATATTTAGTTTTAGGTGGAAAGAGGATGCCCAGTTCGCCATCAGGTCTAAGGTGGTCTGAATTATGTCTAGGATATCTAGTAACTGAGTATCAAAATGTATGTAGATGGTTACGTCATTTGCACAAATAAAAGACTGCAGTCCTTGGGCTTCCAGGAGATGGCCTAGAGGTTCCATCATGATGTTAAAGAGGATGGGAGATATGGGAGAACCTTGGGGCACTGGTGTAAATGCTTGTTCTAACTTATAGGCATGTATTTTTGCTGTTACCCCATTATTCTATAAAGGAAAGTAGGTGTCTCTGATCCTTTAAATTACAGGCTCCTGCCAGACACCCTCTGCATGGCAGTTATACAGTTGTCCTCATTGTATCTTGCTTAGCAGTTCTGATAATCCTGATTAAGCCATAACCCCAAATATACAGTATTTGTTCATAAGCTCTTGTATTTATTCCTTGGCAACTAGTTACAGTGTAAAAGTGTCTAAGGATTAATCCTAAATGTTGGAATGCATGGATTAGCCACAGACATAATAATTTCAACTTGGCATCAGCTTTGGGACCCAGAGTTGTGAAGACTAGATGTGTTTTACCTGGCTTTGGTATACCTACAATATGATTGAGTTTACCCAGTTCCAACATGCATGACTTTGTAAATGTTTTGGCCAAAAATGCCAAATTAAGACAAAGTCTAGTGTCAGATGAGTTTTGTAGACGCCAGAGAGAGAAGCATCTCCATGTGCAAAGAGCAGCATTTGTAGATGTAGATGGGCTGCACTTACACATAGCAAGAAATCCTAGTTCTGTGCCAGAACCCGTGGTGGGAGGCGGGGCTGGTGGTTGGGAGGCGGGGATAGTGCTGGGCAAACTTATACGGTCTGTTCCCTGAAAAGGACAGGTACAAATCAAGGTAAGGTATACACAAAAGGTAGCACATGTGAGTTTATCTTGTTGGGCAGACTGGATGGACCGTGCAGGTCTTTTTCTGCCGTCATCTACTATGTTACTATGTTACTATATGTAATCCACTATTTGCATGTGAAGATATATACAGTGTCCAAATTGAAAGGGGTGTGGTTTGGGTGGGTCTGTATTATTGATCTGTATTCCCTAGTTCACAAGGGGAATACATATGGATAGCAAAATGTTTAGACATTGGTCCAAGGCATGCACAAGTGATTCTTTGTGACCTTGAGCAAGTCATTTTGAACTCCATTTTAGATAAGATGTGGAGAAGTGAATTAAGACGTCCAGGTTGGGAGGTAGAAAATTCCCACCATATTATTTTACAAAGGCTCTGACAAATACAGAACTTCTTATAAAATATGCATAAGAACCCTTATTTGGCTGCTTGACCCCTTGTAGTAATACTGTAGTAATGGTTATAGGAGCCATTTTGAAATTGGAGCAGAAGGAGCGACTGGGGATTGCTCTTGGTCCTACTACACCACCAGTGTTGCCAGGTGGGCGGTTTTACCGCCCAATTGGGCGGTTTTCCGCGACCCGCCGCGGGAAATTTTTGCCCGCGGCGGGTCGCGTTTTTTTGGGCTTCTTTTTTTTCTTGTCCGCGGTTTTTTCGGCCGCGGGGGGCGGGGTTAGTGACGTTTTGGGCGGGGCCGATGACGTAGGAGGCGGGGCCGATGACGGGGGAGGCGGGGCCGGTGACAGGGGCGGGGCCGGTGACGGCGGGGGCGGGGTTGATGACGGCGGGGGCGGGGGTGATGACGCGGGGGTGGGGGTGTCAGGGGCGGGGTTTGAGTTTGGGCGGGTTTTGGGCTGTTTTTACGCTAGATTGGGTGTGAAAAAAATTTTCCACCTGGCAACACTGTACACCACCAATAAGAGCTGGAGGTGGGAGGTGTATTGGGAGGACTCTTGTAGTGGGTTTGTTATCCAGGGGACACCCTTAGGTGGGCTTTGATATCTAGGGAGGTACCCATGGAGTGAGGGCTTGATGTCTGGGGGGAATCTTGGGGGAGGGTTAATATCAGAGTTCTATCAGGGTACATGTGGGGGGGGGGGGTGGTTCACTGCTGCATGGTATGTCCCAACAGCTCAGGAGCTTTACTGAAACTTCCAGGGTTCAAATTACAGTTACAGGCCTGTAAGCTTTTCTGTCATTTTTAGATCCTGAGCCAAAGTCAGGCTTTGAACCAAGCACTGGCGTAGCCACAGGTGGGCCTGGGTGGGCCGGGGCCCACCCACTTAGGGCTCAGGCCCACCCAACAGTAGCACATGTTTAGTGGTATCTGGTGGGGATCCCAATCTCTGCCAGCTGATGGTAACGAAAACGCTGCTCTCCATGATGGCACCTGCACATTCTCAGTTTTTAGTGCATGCTTGATACAGACTGCCAAGGTGGAAAGAAGTGTTATCCCACCAACTGAGATATTTTTTTTGGTGGTGGGGGAGAACACTTGGTGCCCACCCACTTCTTGCCTAGGCCCACCCAAAATCTGTTGTCTGGCTACGCCCCTGGAACCAAGGCTCTCAGTTATGTGGGCTAAGGAGAACAATTTGTTCTCTACCTAGAGGTGGTGGTGGCAGTGAAGGAACTGTGACTCATAATACAGTTTACAGTTTAATAACACTTTCAGGCTTATTTTCGAAAGAGAAGGGCACCCATCTGTCGACACAATCGGGAGATGGGCATCCTTCTCCCAGGGTCGCCCAAGTCGGCATAATCGAAAGCCGATTTTGGGCACCCTCAACTGCTTTCCGTCTGAGGACGACCAAAGTTCACAGGGGCGTGTCGGAAGCATAGCAAAGGCAGGACTTGGGCGTGCTTAACACATGGGCGTCCTCGGCCGATAGTGGAAAAAAGAAGGGCGTCCCTGACGAACACTTGGCCGACTTTACTTGGTCCTTTTTTTTTTTTTACAACCAAGCCACAAAAATGTGCCCTAAATGACCAGATGACCACCGGAGGGAATCGGGGATGACTTTCCCCTACTCTCCCAGTGGTCACTAACCCCCTCCCACCCTAAAAAAGTTTTTAAAAATATTTTTACAGCCTCTATGCCAGCCTCAAATATCATACCCAGCTCCATGACAGCAGTATGTGGGTCCCTGGAGCAGTTTTAGTGGGTACTGCAATGCATTTCAGGCAGGCGGACCCAGGCCCATCCCCTCCCTACCTGTTAAACTTGTGGTGGTAAATGTGAGCCCTCCAAAACCCACCACAAACCCACTGTACCCACATCTAGGTGCCCCCCCTGCATCCCTAAGGGCTATGGTAGTGGTATACAGTTGTGGGGAGTGGGTTTGGGGGGGGTTGGGGGGCTCAGCACACAAGGTAAGGGAGATATGCACCTGTGAGCTTTTTCTGAAGTCCACTGCAGTGCCCCCTAGGGTGCCAGGTTGGTGTCCTGACATGTCAGAGGGACCAGTGCACTATGAATGCTGGCTCCTCCCATGACCAAATGGCTTGCATTTAGTCGTTTCTGAGATGGGCGTCCTCGGTTTCCATTATCGCCGAAAATCGGGGACGACCATCTCTAGGGACGACCATCTCTAAGGTCGACCTAAATGTTGAGATTTGGGCGCCCCCGACCATATTATCGAAACGAAAAATGGCCGCCCATCTTGTTTCGATAATATGGGTTTTCCCGCCCCTTCGCGGGGACGTCCTGCGAGGACACCCTTAGGAAAACTTGGGTGCCCCGTTCGATTATGCCCCTCTTGGTATACCACTCCATCAAGAAGGTCTAGGTGGTTCACAATACTCAAGAGAAGAAACAGAAAAGAACATCATAATTCAAAGGAAAGCGAGAACCACACTCAACAGAACCACTGACACAGAAGTCTCCTCAGTAATCTACTTAAGAAACTGGAGCCAAGGAGCTACAAACCAAAGGCTTCCATAAAAAATGGGTTTTTAATTTAATCGTATAATTCTCATATGACCCTTCCACCCGAATATGAGGAGGAAGTAAATTCCACCATCTTTTAGTAACTTATATAACTTGGTCTAGTATTTAAAAACTTTTAAAGTCTATTGGTTTAGACCAAAACTTGGACTGTACTGTACATTTCTAAGAGAGGAAGTGAGTGGAGTGAGTGATTCCAGGGTCCAATGGTCTCCCAACCCTAGCTGGTGCCAATCTATGACTCCATCTCATGAATAGTGGCCTTAGTGAGAAAGGAGTTGCCTCCCCTAAAAGATTACTACCTGTTTTTTTTTTCACAGAGTAATCATACTCAGTAAGGGGTGACAGAATTTTCTTTTTTTGTGGGGGGGGGGGGGGGGCATATATATACGTACATTTATTTTTAGTGCTTGATATATTGCAAGTGATCCCGAGGTAATAATTTCTATTACAGGTACTTTTTCATGATTCCTAATGGGCTCACAATCTCAATTATATATTGTAGCTGGGGCAATGGAGGGCTAAGAGACTTGCTCAGGGCCACACAGAGCTGCTGAGGGAATTGAACCTGGTTCCTCCGGATCTCAACCCCCAGGAGTGCTCTCAGGAGCCCAGCAGTCGTTCTGGCTTCTGACGCACGGCAGCTAGGGCACTAGAACATTCTTCTGTATTTTCTAGCACTGGGGACACACTCAACGGTAATCATGCAGCACCACGTACTGACAGGTTATCACCGGGCTACCGCCAGAGCCCCTACCGTTAAGGGCTCCCCCAGGAAATGGCCACACAGCAAGTGTTAAAATTACCGCGCAGCCATTGCCTTATTTAAAACAAGAAAGCCTTACCGGCGGTGGTAAAAGGAGGCCTTGGGCCTTGGGTCTACAATCAATATTTGCTGTCCTGAGCCATCGATTACTACACTCCTGGTCCAGTCCACTTCCATATTTCAACCAGCCATCTTCGTTTGGGTCTTCCTCTTTTCCTTATTCCTTCAGTTCTTCCAAGAATCATGGTGTTTTTTTAAAATAATAATTTAAAATTTAATAATTTGAAGTTGCATACAAGAAACGTACAAGTAAAGCATTGATGATGAGAGAACAACATTAAGAAATAATTAATATCTCACATACCATTGTCACTGACAACACGAGCCCACATTAAGGAAAAGAGTAAAGAAATAAAAAGAAATCTACAGAAGAAAACAACAAAAGAGATTAAAAAAAAAAACTCTCAAACTAATATCCTGGTGAAAACTCAAGCCCTGAGCTAATTCCCCTCATCAAACTACAAAATAAAGAAATTACAGAACATTCTTCTTTTCAAAAATTTTATTGAGTTTGATCCACAAATACAAGTATATCATTGTTATCCTGAACTTTCACCACAGACGTGCATGGAAACCTCAAGATAAAAAAGAGGCTCTAACTCAAGAGTATGGGTTCTCAGTTGCAGAAACATCTGATGAGTAGAAACCCACGAGAGACTTATGTGTTAGGCGGTGAGAGTCTGATAGGTACTGAGAGGGATTTTGGGGTGATAGTATCCGAGGATCTGAAGGCGACGAAACAGTGTGACAAGGCGGTGGCCGTAGCGAGAAGGTTGCTAGGCTGTATAGAGAGAGGTGTGATCAGCAGAAGAAAGGAAGTGTTGGTGCCTCTGTACAGGGCCGTGCCAAGGGTCTGTGGCGCCCCCCTGCAGATGATCAGTTGGCGCCCCCGCAGATGAACAGTTGCTCGCCCACCTCCCCCCCCTCCCCCCGTGAAGATGATCGCTGCCCTCCCGCTCCCTGGGCCATGTCCCAACTGCCCGCCCTCTTCTCCCCCCCCCCCCCCCCCCCAGATCTCTTTTAAATTTACCTCCGGCAGCGAACGAAGACGCAGTGAGAGTGAAGGAGGCGGCGCTCCTGACGTCTCTAGTCTTCCCTTCGCTCAATGTCCCGCCATCTTCTGACGTCATTTCCTTAACGTCAGAAGAAGGCGGAACACTGAGCAAAGGGAAGACTAGTAGAGACGTCGGGAGTGCCGCCTCCTTCACTGATGCTGCGCCTTCGTTCGCTGCCGGAGGTAAATTTAAAAGGGATCTTGTTGGGGGGGAGAAGAGGGCGGGCAGTTGGGCCATGGGAGAGGGCGAGGTAAGCATGGTGCAGCGGGGCGCCCCCCAGAGGACGGCGCCCTCCTGCCGTGCTTACCTCGCTTACTGTGTTGGCACGGCCCTGCCTCTGTACAAGTCATTGGTGAGGCCCCACCTGGAGTATTGTGTTCAGTTTTGGAGGCCGTACCTTGCGAAGGATGTTAAAAAAATGGAAGCGGTGCAAAGAAAAGCTACGAGAATGGTATGGGATTTGCGTTCCAAGACGTATGAGCAGAGACTTGCTGACCTGAACATGTATACCCTGGAGGAAAGGAGGAACAGGGGTGATATGATACAGACGTTCAAATACTTGAAAGGTATTAATCCGCAAAAAAAATCTTTTCCGGAGATGGGAAGGCGGTAGAACGAGAGGACATGAAATGAGATTGAAGGGGGGCAGACTCAAAAAAGATGTCAGGAAGTATTTTTTCACGGAGAGGGTGGTGGATGCTTGGAATGCCCTCCCACGGGAGGTGGTGGAGATGAAAACGGTAACGGAATTCAAACATGCGTGGCATATGCATAAAGGAATCCTATGCAATAGGAATGGATCCTCAGAAGCTTAGCCAAAATTGGGTGGCGGAGCAGGTGGGGGAAGAGAGGTTGGTGGTTGGGAGGCGAGGATAGTGGAGGGCAGACTTATACGGTCTGTGCCAGAGCCAGTGAAGGGAGGCGGGACTGGTGGTTGGGAGGCAGGAAATACTGCTGGGCAGACTTGTACGGTCTGTGCCCTGAAAAAGGCAGGTACAAATCAAGGTAAGGTATACACATATGAGTTTATCTTGTTGGGCAGACTGGATGGACCATGCAGGTCTTTTTCTGCCATCATCTACTATGTTACTATGCCTTAACTCCATGGCCCTAGAAATATTGGTGTTCTTATCAACCTGTTGTCTTCCATCTACAGATGTGTCCAAACGTCACCAAGTTCATTGATTTGATCTTGTCTACAATCAATATTTTCCTGTTCAAATCCTCTCAGATTTCTCTGTTGCTCACCATATATTTTCTATAACACTTCATTTCAAATGCATTCAACTTCAAGGTGCCCATTTTTATATAGCAATGTAGACTTCATAAATGCATCCAGGATTTGCAGTTTGGTTATTTTGTTTATTTTCTTGCTCTTCTATATTGCGGTCAGTGGTCAAGTTTATGAAAGCACTACTCACTGTTCTGTTCTTTTCCTATTTCCTTGCAACAGTCAGTATCTTTGGTTATCAGGCTTCCCAGGTATATGAACTGATCTATGCATTCCAATGCCTCACCTTCTAGGAACACCTGAGCTTTTTTTTGTCATTAAGTGGCCTAGTGGTTAGGGTGGTGGACTTTGGTCCTGAGGAACTGAGTTTGATTCCCACTTCAGGCACAGGCAGCTCCTTGTGACTCTAGGCAAGTCACTTAACCCTCCATTGCCCCAGGAGCAAATAAGTACCTGTATACAATATGTAAGCTGCAGTGGCGTTCCTAGCGTGGATGCCACCCAGGGCAGATCGCCGATGCGCCCCCCCCCCCCGCCTGCAAAATGACACATCCCCTCCCCCCCCGTGCGAAATGACACCCCCCCCCCCGTTCCGGGGCAGAGGGAGCTGCAGCGAACGAGCGAAGTTCGTGAAGTCGGAGCCTACAGGCGTGCGCCGCGGCACCCCCCAGCAGCGTGCACCCGGGGCGGACTGCCCCCACCTTGGTACGTCACTGGTAAGCTGCATTGAGCCTGCCATGAGTGGGAAAGCGCAGGGTACAAATGTAACAAAAATAAATAAATTATCATTACCATCACTTTAGTCAACCTTGTTGATGGGAAGTCCTAAGTCTTTCCCAGCCTGTTATATTTCTATTGATTGCAAGTGGTCTTCTACTTTCGCCAACTGATCTATATCATCTGCAAATCACAAATCCTTTTTGTGCATTTCTTGTATAACCACACTTCCATGCTCTGGCACTTCCATTTTTTTCTATGACCTTCACCAGAATTGTTATGAATAACAACAGGGACATTTGATCTTCTTGTCTATTGCCTATTGTTGATTTACTCATTTATTTTGTACACATTTCTCATTGCCCTGATCTGTTTCATTGGTGTTTCCATATTTGCTAGTGAGCCTCACAGTCCTTCATGCCATACCTAATCAAATACCTTTGTGAAGTCAATGAAGCACAGGTAAAGTTTTTTTGAGGTTTTTTGACTGCTTAGCATTTCTTCAGCAATTAGTTGGTGTCAATATCTGCTCATTAGTACTTCTGTTTTTTTGTAAAGCCTCCTTGTTCCTCACTCGGAATATTTCTGTCTCTCCTTCAGAGTGTTCAGAATTATTTTGATAGGTGTGGGATTATTCTGTAGTTTGCAAAGTTCATCAAATCTCCTTTCTTTGGTAGTGCCACCAAGATGGATCCACATCAATCTTTCAGCCTTCTTCTGATTTCCCAAATGTTATTATCCAACATTTGACTACCCAAGATTCCCCTGCCTTAATTAAATCCACAGGTGTCTTATCAATTCTGCAGCTTTTATTGTTTTGCAGTTTCCCAGTTGCTCTTTCTACTTCTGACTTCCGTATACTATCTTCAGTGCTCACTTCCTTTGGCCTGCCATCTTTTCTTTTTCAGCAACTCCAAGACACTGTTGCCATAAGTGTTCATATCTGCATATGTATTTGGCCTATCTTTAAGATATCTGATCATTGTCTTTGAAAAATTTTCCTGATTTGTCTTTGCTGCTTGTCATGACTGGATTGGATTCTCTTATTAGGTTCTTAATCAACTTGATTCTCATGTCTTACAATTTCCGATCATCTTTTCTATTACATCACACTACTGTTCAATCTACCTCCTCTTATCTAATCTTGCCCTTTTCTTGATGGCTTTTTACTTAATGCCTTCTACTCCCCTGCCATTGAAAGTTCAGCTCCAACTTTTCTCCTTACTTCTTTCTTCCATCAAGCTCAATGTTTCACTGTTCATCCACTGCTTTCTCGGCTTCCTTGCTTCTTCCATTCCAGCTGCCATTTAATGCAGCATCTCTGTAATCTTGTTTGCTCTTTCTTCCAGGGCTATTGGGCTCGTTTTCGAAAGAGAAGGACGCCCATCTTTCAACACAAATCGGAAGATGGACGTTCTTCTCCCAGAAACGTCCAAATCGATATAATCAAAAGCCAATTTTCGATGTCCCTAACTGCACTCCATCGCAGGGATTGCCAAAGTTCAAGAGGGCGTGTCGGAGGCATAGCGAAGGTGGGACTTGGGCGTGCCTAACACTTGGACGTCCTTGACCTATAATGGAAAAAAAGAAGGACATCCCTGATGAGCACTTGGATGTTTTCACCTGGACCTGTTTTTCTTACGACTAAGGCACAAAAAGGTGCCCAAAATGACCAGATGACCACTGGAGAGAATCGGGGATGACCTCCCGTTACTCCCGCAGTGGTCACTAACCCCCTCCCACCCTCAAAAACATCTTTCAAAATATTTTGTGCCAGCCTCTATGCCAGCCTCAGATGTCATACTCAGGTCCGTGACACCAGTATGCAGGTCCCTGGAGCACTTTTAGTGGGTGCACTGCACTTCAGACTGGCAGACCCGGCCCCATCCCCCCCTACCTGTTACGTTTGTGGAGGAAACAGCGAGCTTTCCAAAACCCACCACACCACTGTACCCACATCTAGGTGCCCCCCTTCACCCGTAAGGGCTATGGTAGTGGTGTACAGTTGGGGGTACTAGGTTTTGGGGGGCATGGGCGTAGACTGGGGGGCAATGCCCCCCCAAACAATGACGACGTGAGACTGGCGCTGCCGCGCCAGTAGTTAAAAAAAAAAAAGCAGGCACGCGCTCCTCTCCGTCCGCTTGGCTTCCCTGCCCTCTCTGTCTGCGTCCCGCCTTCTTCTGACATCATTTCCTTTTGGGCGGGACGCAGACAGAGAGGGCAGGGAAGCCAAGCGGATGGAGAGGAGAGTGTCCATCTACCCCCCTCTCTTCCTCCCTCCCTCCGGCACAGGCAGCAAGCATGCTTCTTCAGTTTTTCTGTGTTCCTGGCAGCGGTAGCGATGTACATGCTGCCTTCTGCTCTGCCCCGAAGCCTTCTCTTCAAGTTCCTGTTCCCGCATAGGTGGGAACAGGAACTTGAAGAGAAGGCTTCCTGGGCAGACCGAAGGCAGTGTGTACATCGCTACCGCTGCCAGGAACACAGAAAAGCTGAAGAAGACTGTTGCCTGCGCCGGAGGGAGGGAGGAAGAGAGGGGGTAAACGGAGTCACGATCTTGGACCTCGCGGGGGGGGGGGGCAGCAGAAGGAAGATGGATGGAACTTCCCTGTAAATTTCAATTCCTTCCTCCATATTAGCATATTCATTTGCATATGTATATATGCAAATGAATATGCTAATATGATCCGCCTATCCTTTGCCCCCCCCCAAATGAAACAGTCAAACTACGCCTATGTTGGGGGGTTTTGGCGGCTCAGCACACAAGGTAAGGGAGCTATGTTCCTGGGAGCAATTTATGAAGTCCACTGCAGTGTCCCCTAGGGTGCCCGGTTGGTGTCCTGGCATGTCAGGGGGACCAGTGCACTACAAATTGCTGGCTCCTCCCATGACCAAATGGCTTGCATTTGGTCGTTTCTGAGATGTATGTCCTTGGTTTCGAAAATTGCCAAAAATCAGAAACGTCCATGTCCAGGGACGACCAAATCTAGGGACGACCAAATTTAAGGATTTGGACGTCCCTGACGGTATTTTCGAAACAAAAGATGGACGTCCATCTTGTTTCGAAAATACGGGTTTCCCCGCCCCTGGATCGAGACATTTTGTGAGGACGTCCAAATCAAAACTTGGACAACCCTATCGAAAATGCCCCTCCACGTGTTCTCATTTCCACGCTGTCTTTGACAAGCTTCTTCATCACTTCCTTTAACTTTTGCAATTAGATCCTGTCATATATTGTGCCTTTCACTCTATGCTTTCTTGCTTCCTTTCTGTTCAGCTGCATCTTGAAGTTGCACAACACTAATTGGTGCTTAGATGAAATGACCACACTTGGAAAGCTGTGGCATTATGTTACCATCTTGGTGAGCTTCTTTTCAACCATAATCAAGTCAATCATGTTCATTGTCTGGTCATCTGGTGATTTCCATGTCCAGTTATGCTTTCCTATACCCTGGAACTTGGTGTTCCACCATATACAGACCATTTTGCTTTGCAAGGTCTAGGAGTTATTCACCTCTTTCATTCATCTCCATATTTTCCCATCTCATCTTCATATCCAGTATTATCCTTTCCAATCATTGCATTCCAGTCTCTGATAATGAATTTTATATCATTCTTCCATGCATTTTCCATCTCTTCTTCAAGCTGCTCAAAAAAAATGTTCTGGCATCTACTCATCATTCATTAGTTGGTGCATATTATAATGTGTACCAGGCACAGTAGGGCAGAGAGGATAAAGATTCAGCCCCACTGTAAACAAAATTCTCAAAGATATTCTCCTTAGCTGCAGTAGTCTTTAATTCCAGTCCCTTTCCTTCTCAGGGTTAAATTCAGCTCAACTTCAAAAATTCAGATACAAAATAGAAAAGTAACTCTTTACATTATTTCAGAATACTTCTGATTTTTTTATTAAATTCCAGAGTATCTTTTCTCTTTTTTATTTATTTACTGTCTTTTTAATGAAATTTGCCCAATGTGGTGTACACCAAGAATAATTCAAACATAGGCTATAGACAGCAGTAAAAATACTGAAATAACAGTTTGGCTTAAAGAAAAAGACAGATTGGTGTAGGTAATCACATATACAAAATAGTTTCACCCACCACTTCAGGCCTTGGCAGTTGAGGTTCTGATGAGATCAATGATTCCATCTCTCTGCCTCTCCCACTACTACTACTTATCATTTCTGTAGTGCTACTAGATGTACGCAACGCTGTACACTTGAACATGAAGAGACAGTCCCTGCTTGACGGAGCTTACAATCTAATCTAGATAGGTTGCTAAGGTCCTTTAAGGAACATTAGAAGGCAAGACTTAAATCATTCTTTCTAATGCACAGTTCTCTCAAGTTTTGTTTAGGTCCTATCTCACCTTTTAGTCCATGATAAAATATATAATATCACATTGTTGATTTAATCAAGAATTGATAATGAATGTGACTGTTGGGCACAGTAGATGGACCGTTCAGGTCTTTTATCTGCCATTATTTACTATGTCACTATGGAGCTCATTTTCAAAAGAGAAAAATGTCCAAAAAGTTACATAAATCTGCATTTGGATGTTTTTCTCACAAAAACATCCACATTGATATTTTCAAAACCAATTTTTAGACGTTTTTCTATGAAGTCTGTCAGAAGTGCGTTCAAATCACAAGGGGGCGTGTCAGAAGTATGTTAAAGGTGGGATCTGGGTGTTCCTAACTCTTGGACGTTTTTCAGCCATAACGGAACAAAACAAAAGCATCCAGGAATAAAACTAAGATGTTCTGAGCTAGACCTGATTTTATAACGAATAAGGCACAAAAGGGTGCCCTAAATGACCAGATGACCCTCCCAGTACCCCCCCCCAGAGGTCACTGACCCCTTCCCACCCTACTACTACTACTATTTATCATTTCTATAGCACTACAAGGCATACACAGCGCTGTACACCATACACAAAAAGAGACAGTCCCTGCTCAAAGAGCTTACAATCTAGATAAGACAGGAAAACAGACAGAACAATTAAGGGGAGGGGAATAAAGAGGTGAGGATAAAGGAGAGGGCAAGTGAGTAATGGTTAGGAGTCAAAAGCAGTGGTAAAGAGATGGGCTTTAAGTCTGGACTTGAAAACGGCCAAAGACGGGGCTAGACGTACAGGCTTGGGAAGTCTATTCCAGATGTGAGGTGCAGTAAGATAAAAGGAACGGAGTCTGGAATTAGCAGTAGAGGAGAAGGGGATGGATAAGAGAGATTTTTCTACAGAACGGAGTACTTGAGGGGGGGCGTAGGGAGAGATGAGAGTGGAGAGGTACTGGGGAGCGGCAGAGTGAATGCACTTATAGGTCAATAAGAGAAATGTAAATACTAATATGATTTAGCAACCTGTATGACAGCTTCAGATGTTAAAGCCAGGTCTATTAGAGCAGCATGCATGTCCTTGGAATAGTGTAGTGGTCAGTGCAGTGCACCAAGGCGTGGGGGACTCTGGTCCCTATCTCCCTTTACCTGTCACATTTGTGGTGGAAACTGTGAGCCCTCCAAATCTCACCAGAAACCCACTGTACCCACATATAGGTGCCCCCTTCACCCATAAGGGCTATTGTGTTCAGCTGTGGGCAATGGATTTTGGGGGGGCTTGCGGGGAGGGGTTCAGCAGACAAGATAAGGGAACAATGGTGAGAGGTGTACCTGGGAGCATGATTTTGAAGTCCACTAGGGTTCCCCATTTATCCCTGGGGTGTCTGGGAGACCAGTCTACTAAAAATGCTGGCCCCTCCTACATCCTAATGGCTTGATTTTCTATGTTTTTCACTTGGATGTTTTTTTTTGTTTGAAAATGGACCAAAAAACAAAACGTCCAAAGCACAAAGCCTTGATAGAAACAGTATTTTCGAAAACAAAAGATAAACGTTTTTCTTTTTGAAAAATGAACTTCTTTCTTATTCAGATTTTGGACGTTTTTTGCAAAACGCCTAAAGTCGGATTTAGATGCCATATCGAAAATGCCCCTCCTTCTATGTTATATGTTATCTGTCAATTGACTCAACAGTATTTACTAAACAGTTCTTGAATTAGTCCTTCATCATAGGCGTAGTTTGAGTGTTTCATTTGGGGGGGCAAAGAATGGGCGGAGCATATTAGCATATCATTTGCATATATACATATGCAAATGAATATGCTAATGTGGAGGAAGGAATTGAATTTACAGGCAAAATATCACAGATGCACATTTCAAAAAGCTGACACATTTCAATTAATAAATTATGAATAAAATACTTTTATCTACCTTTGTTGTCTGATCATTTAGTTTTTCTATTCGCTTTGGTCCCAGTGTCTTCTGTTGTATTCAGTGTCTTCTTTCCAGTAGGCTTCCCTCTGCTCCCCACCCCTCGCAGTCCCATCCATCTCTTGCTCCTTCCCTCTGCTTCCCACCCCACCCAGTCCCATCCATCTCCTGCTCCTTCCCACCCCTCCCAGTCCCATCCATCTCTTGCTCCTTCCTTCTGCTCCCCACCCTTCCCAGTCCCATCCATCTGTTGCTCCTTCCCTCTGCTTCCCACCCCTCCCAGTCCCATTCATCTCCTGCTCCTTCCCTCTGCTTCCCACCCCTCCCAGTCCCATTCATCTCCTGTTCCTTCCCTCTGCTTCCCACCCCTCCCAGTCCCATCCATCTCTTGCTCCTTCCCTCTGCTTCCCACCCCTCTCAGTCCCATTCATCTCCCACCCCTCCCAGTCCCATTCATCTCCTGCTCCTTCCCTCTGCTTCCCACCCCTCCCAGTTCCATTCATCTCTTGCTCCTTCCCTCTGCTTCCCACCCCTCCCAGTCCCATCCATCTGTTGCTCCTTCCCTCTGCTCCCCACCCCTCCCAGTCCCATCCATCTGTTGCTCCTTCCCTCTGCTTCCCACCCCTCCCAGTCCCATCCATCTCTTGCTCCTTCCCTCTGCTTCCCACCCCTCCCAGTCCCATCCATCTCTTGCTCCTTCCCACCCCTCCCAGTCCCATTCATCTCCTGCTCCTTCCCTCTGCTTCCCACCCCTCCCAGTCCCATCCATCTCTTGCTCCTTCCCTCTGCTTCCCACCCCTCCCAGTCCCATTCATCTCCTGCTCCTTCCCTCTGCTTCCCACCCCTCCCAGTCCCATTCATCTCCTGCTCCTTCCCTCTGCTTCCCACCCCTCCCAGTCCCATCCATCTCTTGCTCCTTCCCTCTGCTTCCCACCCCTCCCAGTCCCATTCATCTCCTGCTCCTTCCCTCTGCTTCCCACCCCTCCCAGTCCCATCCATCTCTTGCTCCTTCCCTCTGCTTCCCACCCCTCCCAGTCCCATTCATCTCCTGCTCCTTCCCTCTGCTTCCCACCCCTCCCAGTCCCATTCATCTCCCACCCCTCCCAGTCCCATTCATCTCCTGCTCCTTCCCTCTGCTTCCCACCCCTCCCAGTCCCATTCATCTCCTGCTCCTTCCCTCTGCTTCCCACCCCTCCCAGTCCCATCCATCTCTTGCTCCTTCCCTCTGCTTCCCACCCCTCCCAGTCCCATTCATCTCCTGCTCCTTCCCTCTGCTTCCCACCCCTCCCAGTCCCATTCATCTCCCACCCCTCCCAGTCCCATTCATCTCCTGCTCCTTCCCTCTGCTTCCCACCCCTCCCAGTCCCATCCATCTTCCCTCTGCTCCCCCCCCCCGAGGTCCAAGATGGTGACTCCGTTTACCCCCTCTCTTCCTCCCTCCACCGCAGGCTTCAGCTTTTTCAGCGTTCCTGGCAGCGGTAGCGATGTACACGCTGCCTTCGGTCTGCCCCGGAAGCCTTCTCTTCAAGTTCCTGTTCCCACCTATGCGGGAACAGGAACTTGAAGAGAAGGCTTCGGGGCAGAGCCAAAGGCAGCATGTACAACGCTACCGCTGCCAGGAACACTGGAAAAGACTGCTGCCTGCGGCGGAGGGAGGGAAGGAGGAAGAGAGAGGGGTAGACGGACATGCTCCTCTCCGTCCGCTACTCCGCTTGGCTTCCCTGCCCTCTCTGTCTGCGTCCCGCCTTCCTCTGACGTCAGAGGAAGGCGGGACGCAGACCGAGAGAGCAGGAAAGCCAAGCGGATGGAGAGGAGCGCGTGCGTGCATGTGTTTGTTTTTTTTTTAAACTAATGGCGCGGCGGCGCCTCATCGTCGTTTGGGGGGCATTGCCCCCCCTCGCCCCCCCCCCCCAGTCTACGCCTATGGTCCTTCATATAGCGCTTAAAGGCTTGCTTTTTTCAAATACTTGGTGAAATAGTCTAGCCTAAACAGCCCCTCCCTTCAGGATAGTCAAAAGAAAGAAAGTACTCAGGCCCTGAAGCTCAGAAGCAAACATGGGCGCTAGAGGCCATTAGTGCTGGACTAGCACCCACATTTACCAGAGCACAATGCTCTGAGGCCCTAACTGCGGGAAACGAGCTTGCAAAGAACAGCGTAAATATCAGGGTAATGTAGTTGAAAGGATGTAAATTAGGTCATTTCCTCAACACTGGTTACTGGTCCAACAACGCATTCTCTATAAAGGAGAGACATTGACATTCAAAGCCTTCAGAGTAGGCTTTCTTGATTATCTCTTCCGTCTCATGATTCCTTGCTCACCAGCTACATAAGAACTTAAGAGTAGCCATACTGGGTCAGACCAATGGTTCATTTAGTCCAGTATCCTGTTTTCCAAACAGAAGCCAGGTCATAAGTACCTGGCAGAAACCCAAATCGTGACAACACTCCATACTACAAATTCCAGAGCAAGCAATTGATTCCTATGTCTGTCTCAATAGCAGACTATGGACTTTTCGTCCAAGAATTTGTCCAAACCTTTTTAAAACCCAGATATGCTAACAGATAGATAGGGGCCACCAGCCAACCCCCTCCCACCCCCCAGCATATTGAGGTTTATCACCCCTTTCCTCTGTCTTTTCCTTACTTTAGTCCTCTCCACCATCCTTGTCTTTATGTGAATATATTACTTTCCTACCCAAAATGGAGTTCCTTTTCTTTCTGAATTTTTATAGTATGTGCACTGCTCTGCTCTGCCTAGTCAGTTAGAGTGGTATAGCAAGTAACAATAAACTAACCTATAAACTTTCCTATTCCTTCTGAAGCTCAGAGAACAGCGCAGGGAACAAGGGCGCCCGTTCCACTGGAAACCTTACACCAGCTCAGAGCTGGCATTAGAGCGTCAAAGCAGGCTCTGTGCCGTTTTCCCTGTTCTTCGATTGCAGCCAGGACAGTATTGTGAGTAATGCAACTGATAACGCCTGCTGAGAAGGTTGCTCCAAGGTTACCCAATATGAGAAGAATAATTTCAAAAACAATTTAAAAGCATTTGTAGCCGTAAAATGAGTAAAGAGCTTGTCTGGGGGAGCACCTATATTTGAAAGATTTATCACATAGCCCTAATGCCAGTGCTTGTCATGGGCCCTTTATCTTAATGGGGACGGGACAGCAATCTTCAAGACCTCTTCCCCCTGGCCATGAGCTCCCTGCCCCCCTCCCCCAGTTTGACGGGGCATGTTCACAAGAGCTTTGCTTACCAGACAGCTCTTGTGCACATGCCTCAGGCACAGTCCTCCCCCTTAACTTCCTAATGCTCAACGCTAACAGCATATTAGTATTGAGCATTAGGAAGTTTTTTTTCGTTGTTCTGGCACTGTTCTGTACAACACCAGAGTTTTGAGCATTGGGCTGTCAGAGACTATCCTTCACCTCACAGCTGTATTTTGCACTGAAGAAAACAACAACAACAAGAAAATAGTTTATCTGTTTAGATTCCTAAAGTATTGCTCTTTTAAGCACTTAATTTTGAAAAGTTGGCTCCTATGCCGTTGAGTTCAACTCTTTAGTTATAAGTGATTCCAAAACTGTTTCTAACTCCATAGGTTCTGCTTGTCAGGCTCCCTCAGCATACTTCTTCTCAGCTTGTCCTGGTGGAAATGACCCACCCCAGCAGTTTGCTCTGGAACTGCTGGGGTGGGTCTGATGCCTCTCCTCCTCCACTGTGTCTGGATCCCTATCTACCATAGAATATAGGAGATGGGGAGCAGAGCCGTAGCGAGGGGAGCTGACACCCGGGGCGGGTCGCCGCTGCGCACCCCCCCCCCTAGGTGCAGCACGGCGCACCCTCCTCCCGCTGGAGCACACCCCCCCCCCCAGAGTGCATACCTGTGGCGAGGGACGGGCGGGAGGGCCGATCCGCCCCGACTGCACGTTGCTGGGGTGTGTCAGCTCCACGCTGGTTCACTGCTCTCTCTGTCCCGGAACAGGAAGTAACCTGTTCCGGGGCAGAGAGGGCAGTGCACCAGCGTGGAGCCGACACCCCCCAGCGGCGTGCACCCGGGGCGGACCGCCCCCCCGCCCCCCCTTCCTAAGCCACTGATGGGGAGTGTATGTGATGACAGTTCCCCTCCCCCAGCTCTCATGGTATCTATGCTCCCTGGGCTTTTGGGGTGATGCACGCTAGCTACTCATCACAGCATTGTCATGGTCCTTGGATAATCTCAGTCCAACGAAGCAAACACCCACAGAAGGTGAGCTCTCCACAGGAAAACCAACAGGGTAAAACAAACAGTGGATCCAACAAAAAGTCCTCTCACAATGAGTGTCTTCCTGATCAAGGTCTTTATTCACAATGGCACAACTGACCCGACACGTGACGTGTTTTGGCCGTGAGGCCTGCGTCAGGGGTCAAGTGTTGTCTGAAGTCAAATAGCCTTGTGGATTAGATGAAAAACCAACACTGAAACTGGCTGCGCCGGCGGCAGGCAGATATACGTCTTGAAGAATTCGCTAGTTCGAGCTGCAGCTTTCATCCGGTTAGCTATTTGACTTCAGACAACACTTGACCCCTGACGCAGGCCTCACGGCCGAAACACGTCACGTGTCGGGTCAGTTGTGCCATTGTGAATAAAGACCTTGTTCAGGAAGACACTCATTGTGAGAGGACTTTTTGTTGGATCCACTGTTTGTTTTACCCCCTTGGATAATCTCAACATCTAGCTCGCATCGTTCTTTTGCTTATCAAATGGTATCCCATCAGCACTTCTGTTGCTCTCTTCCCTAGTACCATTTTGACTCCATAATCATGCTTCTATCCACCTGATCATATTATTTTTCCACTATCCATTTTGCTGCTTCCTTTCTATCTTATTCAACAGACTGACCACATCATATCTAAATCTCTATGGTTTGTTCTTTAATAGATTTTCAGCTTGGTAGTGTTCTCACCAGGGCTTTTTTTGAGTGGGTACTTGGGGGTACTGAGTACCGGCACCTTTTCCACTGTCTGCTAAACTTGACCCATGGTTCTCGTATTTTAATGAAAGAGCTCAGGTTCTACGTACAAATTCTGCCTTGTCATAGATTCTATGACTGGTTGCAGGGATCCTGGCTATTGTGGGGTGAGTCCCTCAATGATCACTCCACCCCTGAAGGGTGGCCTGGCATTTGAGTACCGGCACCTTTTTTGCTAAACAAAATGCACTGGTTCTCACATTACTTCCTCCAATAATGATTCCTCGTCTTTTTCTTCCTATCATTCTCAACTTCTCCCCTTCAGTTCAGGACTCATTGGTACACATCACTACAGCCCCTAGTCCCAAAGTCTGTTACATGGTCCTTGCTGACAGCGTTAATGACCCAGCCAGTATGTCTTTCCTTGATCTTCACCCCTCCCCCTCCAGGTCTTGTTTTGTATTTTTATAGTGGTGGAGTGACCTTTTGCCAAACCTCCTCACTTGATCCCAGTGGGCTCAGGCCCACCCAACAGTAGCACATGTTTAGCGGTAGCTGGTGGGGATCCCAAGCTCCACCAGCTGAAAACATCCTCCTGATAGTAATTAAAACGCTGCTCTCCACAATACTGGCACCTGTGCATTCTCAGTTTTCAGCGCATGCCTACTGCAGACTGCCAAGGTGGAAAGAAGCGTTTTCCCGCCAGCTCAGATATTTTTCTGGTGGGGGTTGGGAAGAACACTTGGTGCCCACCCATTTCTTGCCTAGGCCCACCCAAAATCTGTTGTCTGGCTATGCCCCTGCTTGATCCAGGCTTGGAACCTGCAACTAATCTTACTCATAAGGAGCTCAGCTAGCAGCCAGAGTTAACAGTATAGCAACAGTAAAATGACAAATATAATCATAAATAAAATCAATAAGGTAAATTTTGAGACAGGCAAACTGAATCCTAATAATAGGACTAACATGATACAGTCAATATACACATTAAAACAGCACAGTAGAACAATCATATAACCGAAATATGATAAATATCAGCAGGGACAAATGATACATCATTATAGACAGCATGGAGGAACACAGATATGATAATTACGATGTCAGCACAATACAAATGAAACTCCTTAAAAGGCAACCTATTAGGACGTTCACAGAACAGAGATACAATAAACATGATACCAACATTGGTGATTTTTTAACTTAGTATGAATGTGAAGATCTGTTCTAGTTTGACTGCACTAACTTTTTGCTGTCCTCCTTGAAACTGCCACGTTAGATGAGAGCTGACATGAGATGGTAACTGTGGTGTTACTTTGAAGTATTGTAGAGTTTTTTTTTCTTCGCAGTACCTTGTATATTGTCTACATATCACTTCACCACCACAACATTTTAGAAACCCTGAAGCAGGTGTTCTGCCAAAACATATCGGGCATATGGTATTTGATGGAAATAAATATAACAGACTGAGGGCATATGATATATGGCAGAAATAAACTGATAGACTGAAAGTGGGCAGTCATTCTGTGTTAAAAAAAAACATTTTTTTGGCAACCCACCAGATTACTTTTTTGTATATGTGGTTTTATATATATTTGTGTTGGTACTAAAGCCTTTTTCATCTTTGTAATTATTTAATATATATATTTTCCTGATTGCTGTATTTTTGATAGTGTTATACCAAGGGCTATGTGATTGGTGCAACTACACAAGGCACAAATATGACAGGCTGAAATAGTTGCTCCCAGCCCACTGCCTTCTCTTATTGGCGTTGGCGAAGCAGGCGGAGCACCAATGGGAGAGCCACACAGGATGCGACTAAAGTTCAGTACGGTCCTGGCTGCGACTCTGTGCATTGGTGGCCATGGTTGAGGCACTCTCCTTGACACCTACGGTTGAGACCCAGTACTTCAGTGTCTGTGACTAAGATTTCTTACTTTAATTTTTATAACTGAGATCACCTGTCTTGGTGTCCATTACTGGGACCTCCCTTCTTGATTTCCGTTGCTATGTTCCCTGCCTTCATATCTGTGGCTGATACTCCCTGCCTTAGTGTCATGTTTGAGGTCCCCATCTTCATGTATATAGTGGAAACCTTGGTGTTGCCTTGGTGTTTGTGATTGAGGTTCCTCACTTTGGTATCTGAGGCTAAGGCCCTCTGTGTAGATGTCCATAGTTGAGGCCTCGCACTTTAGTGTCTGTGACCAGGGGCCCCTGTGTTTAAGTCCATGGCTGAGGCCTCTCGCTTTGATATGCGTGGATAAGGCCTCTCAACTTGGTGTCTGTGGCTGATCCCCTCTGTGTAGGTATCCATGGCTGAGGTATATGATTTTGGTGTTTCTGGCTGAGGCCCCCTGGGAATAGGTGTCCATGGCTGAGGTCTCTGACTTGTGTTTCTGGCTGAGATCTCTATCATAGGGATCAGTAGCTAAGGTCTCTGTGGCTTGAAGCCACCTGCATATGTGTGGTAGTAGCTGAGGCCTCTTGCTTTGGTGTCCATGTATTTTAGAATCTGACTCATCCTTCTTTCTTCCCCAATACAAATCAAAAGGTTTTATTAAGGTTTTAGTCTTTTTCTTTTTATAAGGGAGTAAAAAGTTAAATGCTCTGTTCTCCATCTCACCTACCATTTCATACTCTTCCTTCCCTTGCAGTTAAAGGAGAGCCTCTTATGTATACCAGAGAATGTTTAGATTTCCAATTCCTCATGCATGAGGCACGCTTTTTAAAAGGTAGCTCCTTCCTTCTCTGGCCTTGTTCTTTGCTGTTACTGTCTGGCCATGCTGCTGAGATACAGAGAATGCAATTTAGATGGGGGTGGAAAATTCACTGCTAATTGTATCACCCTGGTATACAGTTCTCCCCTCAGAGAACTGTCCTGCCAAGCATTAGTGTGAAGTGGATGTGACAAAGAGCATTGTGATTGCATAATTTTCAGTACAATAAGGAAACAGATACCATTTACTGAGGGAGCAGATATTTAGAGAAAGGGGAAAAAAGGCAGTTCTGTTCTACAAATGACAAAAATAGCTACAGTGCATAAAATTTGACAGGCGTGCTTTGTGTAATAACTGTCTGTAATTTTGTGGAAGAAAGGGGAGGGACAGGTGCTGCTGTCGAGTTCCAGAGAGCAGTCTGTCTGTTCAAAACAACTGGGGGTTAATTACAAAAAGCAAAAGCATGAGATTAAAGCAATATATAAAGTTATAAGGGACTGGTTAAAAGTGTAAGGCTGCTGGACTGAGTTAACAAAAGATTTTTTTTAAATAATGAGATGGGGAGAGGAGTTGGGAGATGGGCAGGCATAGGGCGGAGACATATGAAAATGATACTGGATTGATCAGAAGGGTAGAGCTTTAGGTAGGCTGGAAGGGTGCTCCAGACCCATTTATCATAATAAAACACCGAGGGAGGGGAGGAACAGAGTCCACATGCACACACACACTGCGGCAATTTCTGCAGCAAGTGGCTGCCAGTTTCTGACTGCAGAAAAAGCCTTCTCCTGTTAGTCCTAATAATAGGACTAACATGATACAGTCAATCTACACATTAAAACAGCACAGTAGAACAATCCTATTACAGAAATATGATAAATGTCAGCAGGGACAAATGATACAGCATTATAGACAGCATGGAGGAACACAGATATGATAATTACGATGTCATCACAAAATAGACAGAGCTCCGCCTCTTTCTACACCAAGGAAGCTGCAAACCTCTGGTCCCAGGGTTCAATGTCGTCACTCAGTAGCGTTCCTAGGGGGGGCGGTCCGCCCCGGGTGCAAGCCGCTGGGGGGGGTGCCGTGCGCGCCTGTCCGTCGTTCGTTCCATGCTCCCTCTGCCCCGGAACAGGTTACTTCCTGTTCCGGGGCAGAGGGAGCATGGAACGAACGACGGACAGGCGCGCGCGGCACCCCCCAGCGGCGTGCACCCGGGCGGGAGGTTCTTTCGTGAGGGGGGTGTCCTTTCGCCGGGGGGGGGGTTGCGCTGTATCCGGGGGGGGGGGGCGGGGTGCATCGGCGATCTGCCCCGGGTGTCAGCCCCCCTAGGAACGCCACTGTCGCCACTTCCCACCCAACAAATGGCAACTCAGCAGGCTGCTAGATAGCAGGTGACAGACAATTTTAGGACTTGGTCTTGCCGTGATTCTTGCTACAGTTTTATCTAAATCATCCTGAAGTCTTACTGCACAAGTAGCAGCACGCCCTTAGAATTGGAAACTCCTGTCCTACATGCAAAACCATGAGGCAGAACTCTGAAGCCGATAATTATATTTCTGTTGATGTTGGAGATTCAGAAGCCATTCTGTTTGAAAAGTGGCAAGATTAACTTTTAATCAAGGTGTTTCAGGTTGCCTTTTTGGTAAACTGGAGCTCTTGGAGACTACAATAGTAAGTTGGGCTGAGAAGGTGCCTGTTTTATGCCTGTTCCATAAAGAAAAGCTGGTGTGCAGCTCCTTGCACTCAATGTTCGGGTATGCGCGCCAACCCAGAAGTTAACTAAATACTGGCCGATATTCAGACCAGTGCCTGGTTAACTCGGTCAGCCTTTTTTCTATTCTAACTTCATGCACTTAGCGGACTGCTGCTACCTGGTTTAGTAACGGCTCTGCCCAAGCTCCACCACCAGACCTCCTCTAACCCTGTCAGTTAGGAAATGGCCAGTTAACGAAGCTTTTCAGTGGCACTAATTGATTAAGTACCACTGAAGTGGCCAGCTGGCTCAACAGAGTTTAACACAGGTGCCTCTTCTGCCCAGTTAAACCCTTTTGAATATTGACATTTAATTATTTTGTGAACAAAAAAGTTTTAACTTCCAATGAAAGTACGTGCAGTTTGTAACAGCCTTTAAATCAACAGGTAATAGCTTCCAACATTTTCCCGCCTGGTAAGAAAATAAAGATTTGAATATTCTCTTTAAGTTTGCCAGCTGGAAGAAAAGAAATTAATATTAAACTTTTATGTTTGTTGAGGACAGGCTTATAGAAAGAGGGGATATATAGAGACATTTAAAGTTATTTATGTATTAGGATTTATTTACCACCTTTTTTTAAGGAATTCACTGAAGGCGGTGTACAGCGAGAATAAATCAAATATAAGCAATAGACATTTACAGCAGTAAAAATATTCAACTAACAATACAAAGTATGGCATAGTATGCTACATTACAATGTCAACACAATACACAAAACATTTTAATAGAGATTGTAGGGTATAAGCAAAGATGGAACATAGAGATAGATAAGAGAGTTAGAGGAGTTAGAAAATAAAGACTAATTTATAGAAAGTTGCACATGAGGTCAGAGAGGTAATTAAATATTACCTCAGCTAGGGTAGGAGTGGATAAACATGTCCTGCTACAATATGTGCAGCCCATGCCACTCCTTGTGTTGTGTGTGTGTGTGTGTGTGTGTGTGTGTGAGACTAGCATGTTAGTTACTTCTTCCATTAAAGGCCTGGTTGTAGAGCCAAGCTTTTACCTGCTTCCTGAAGTAGAGATAGTCTTGTGTTAAATGGAGCTTTTCTAGTCCAGAGAAGACTCGCTTGTGAGTATCACATTGTGTAATGACCTTTGGAGACTCCTTGGGAGGACCTTAGTGTCCTTGAATGTGTGTAAATGGTGATCCTGTTCTTCAAGTACTTGGGGTCCATTCCTTTAAGGGCCTTGAAGATTAGACGTAATGTTTTAATTTTAGCCCTGTATTCAGGGGTGTGCTGGTAAATTTTTAACAACAGGCTCTTTCTCCGGACGTAGCCAGCTCTGTAATTGGAAGGGCCAGGGGTGGCCGGGTGGTGGGGGGGGGGGAGCAACACTTGCCTCTCTCTCCTCCCTCCCTTCGTGCGGGCACGCTAGGCATACCTTTGCTGGCAACCAATAAACGGACTGCCACCACTCCCAACGTCTTGCTCTGAGCAGCATGCTGAAACTTCTCACACATGCTGGAGAAGTCCTAGCCTGCTGCTCAGAGCTGGAAACAAGGAGCTGGGAGCAGCAGCAGTATATTTACTTGGCTGGCAGGGCTCAGCATCCCCACCAGCAAAGTAAAAGAGAATTCAGCAGGGGGCCCAAGCCCACATTTTGGGATCCAGTTGTTAAAGTAGACATGGAGGGCCCTACTTTAACAACCGGCTCCCAAAATTCTTAAAAACTTAACAACCGGCTCTTGCGAGCCTGTGAGAGCCTGCTCCAGCACACCACTGCCTGTATTGTACTGGTAGCCAATGAAGCTTTTGCAAAAATGGTGTGATGTGGTCATGTCACTTGCAACCTTCTGTTAGTCTTGCAGCATTCTGAATCAACTGGAGCTGGTGCAGACCCTTTGTAGTCAGGCCAGTGTCCGTGACACAGGAGATGAGCCTTTTTTAAATGAAGGAAAACTCTGGAATGAGAGGGCATAGGATGAAGTTAAGCGGAAATAGGCTCAGGAGTAATCCAAGAAAATACTTTTTCACAGAAAGGGTGGTAGACGCGTTGAATGGCCTTCCGGTGAAGGTGGTGGAGACAAAGTCTGTGTCAGAATTTAAGAAAGCATGGGATAGGCATGTGGGGTCTCTTAGGGAAAGGAGGAGTTCGTGGTTACTAAGGATGGGCAGACTGGATGGGCCATTTGACCCTTATCTGCTATCATGTTTCTATGTTTGAAAGAAGGAAAGAGAAATAAAATCCCCTACTGAAGTCACAATATAACAAATTCTAGCTACAATCACACAATAGGTCATACAAGAGACATTCTAAATCTAAGCACCTGCATTTAAGGCCTTTTTGTGCACATAAATGTCTAGATTACTAGAACTCACCAGTGAAAGTGCCAGCGGGGCACCTAAGCGCTATTCTGCAAATACCCACATAACCTACATCCACAGGGGCTGAGCAAAGCCAAGACATGGGCGGGAATACCAATTATGCACATAACTTACAGAATGCTGTCATTTATGCATAAAGGGGTGAATTTTATATATGGCCCCGAAATAATCAGCACCGAAAAAAGTTTCACTTAAAGTTAGTCGCGGTTTACAGAATAACGCTTATACCTAGAAACATGACTGCAGATAAGGGCCAAATGGCCCATCCAGTCTGCCCATCCTCAGTAACCACTAACTCTTCCTTTCCTAAGGGATCTCACATGCCTGTCCCACTCTTTCTTATACAGTCCTCGTCTCCACAACCTCCATAACATCCACCGCTTGGGATTGACACCTAACTTTAGCTGCGGCTATTTGCATCAATTGAAACGTGGTATAACTGTACATGCCTAAATTAGGCACATATTCCAGTTATTGTATAACAACATGCGTAAATGGTAGGAGCACTCCTGTTCCACCTATGACCCTCCCATTTCTGCGCCCCCTTTTTTTTCACTTGCGCTTAAAATTTAGACGTGGCTCTCCTGCCTAAATTTACGTGTGTAAGTTCCAATTAAATCTAATTGGTGCCAATAATTACTTGTTAATAAGCCAATTATTGATACTAATTGGCTCATTATTCAATTAAATTGCATGCACAAATTGGGCAGACGCCCTAAAAGGTGCACAATTTTTGTTGACTTTTATAGAGTTAGGGGGTTAAATTTCTGCATTTGCACCAGGTCTATATGGCTGGTGTAACTTTGGGCTCATAAATGGGTTATGCAACGATACTGGATTATGGAAATATTCTATAACGGAACCTGAACACTCAAGTTCCATGATAGAATAGGCTTCCACTGCGCATCCTCAGCGCACCTTAATGGAGGCACCTAGTTGTACAATTGCCCCTTTCAGGGGTAATTTTCTAAGAGGTCTCCTGTGTGTAAAGATCAAGTAGATCCCAATTTCTAGCCTATTTTATAAAGACTCATAAGCTCCTATGTGTCTTTCGAAAATGCTAGAGGTAAACAGACAGAATACCACAGCAAGAAGGCTTCTTCTGGCAAGTTAAGTGCTGAACCCACCACTAGATCAATATGTAGTAACATGAGCGAAGATGGGTAAGACAAGCCACACACACTCAGCAAGTTACAGTGAAAGCAAGTAATAGTTATTAAAGGTTTCATGTAAGGGCTTCTGTAGGGAGGAAACAATACTCAAAGCTAGCTCTGTAAACATCACAGCATCATCAGCAGGGCCACAGCATGCATGAATGTCTCTCAGCTCAGCACAGACTCTAGCAGGTACCCAAGGCTGGCCTGTAGCCAGCCAGGTCCAAACACAAATCCTTCAGGTTCCAAGTTGAACTTAGCCTACCCAAACATAGCAGTTTCTTAGCTTTAGGGTGGAGGCATCTGCACTGGGCATTGCTGCTTCTCTCTGGGCCCCCTTAATCTAGCTCTGGACTGGTCTTTTATACTTCCTGGACCATGCTCTCCTGGCTCCACCCCTCCCATATCACTTCCCCCTTGGGTGAGATTTGTACCACTGTGAGGGAGTGTCCTTAAGGGGAAGTGGCAGCATCCTATATGTAACCCGAGACTCCCTGACACCCCTTTATAGAACTACCTCCTGATTGTCTTGTCTATCTGTATCAACTAGACTGTAAGTTCCATGGAGAAGGCACTGTCTTAATTTTATGTATCTGCAGTGCATTTTTTTCTAGCGAAAAAGGTGCCAGTACTCAAATGCCAGTCCACCCTTCAGGGGTGGGGTGATCACTGAGGGACCCACCCCACAATAGCCAGGCCCCCTGCAACCAGTCACAGAATCTGTGACAAGGCAGGATTGATGTGTAGAGCCTGAGCTTTTCATTAAAACTTGGGGACCATGGGTCAATTTTAGCAGGCAATGGAAAAGGTGCCAGTACTCAGTACCCCCAAGTACCCCCTCAAAAAAAGCCCTGTGTATCTGTACAGTGCTGCGTATGTCAAGTAGCACCATGAAAATATTTATTGGTAGTAGGTGGTTGTCACGATTTTAGTAGAAAAATGTGATTTTTCTATATTTATGAAGTCCTGGAAATCTAATGTTTGAAACTTATAATCAAATGATTAGAAAGAAAATGGAATTGGAAACACAAAGGAATTTTCTAACATTCTAATCATTAATATTAGCTATAATATTTTGATAATCTAGCTAATTCTTCTCCTACTGCATTAGATGTGGCTATCCTTATCTTCATAACCTAAAGAGACTTTGTGCATGTGATTGCTGTTTGTACGAGAACAGATGCCTTTAATGGTTCCATCTCTGGTCTCTGGTTTGTCTTCTCTTTCTGCATGTTTCTGTAGTAGATAAAAGGAGATGTGAGCATTCAAGCGTTGTTGTTAGTTCTATGTAGCAGCATTTCAGAATACTCTGCAAAATATGTCCACAGTGACTATGGCTTGCGTTACTCAGAGTGAGGAACAAACATTCCAAGTAATGTCCCTGTTTTCACCAGTGACTCATTTAAAGATTGCAGACTGGTGGTTACAGAAATAGCTTCATCCATGACCCACAGACCAAAACACCCCACCCGCTCCGCTAGAACTGTCTGACTTTTATTGTGCATGAAGTTCAGAAAAGGCTCTGCCTGCCTCTCCACCCATCCCAAATTTCAAAGTCTCCGAATACACATCAGTCTTGTGCTTCCTACTTTTTCTCTCTCTGAACTTTCTTTATTTTCTTGTTAATTTATGTACAGAAATTTCATAGTGACATTCATTAGTCATTGTGCCTTCAGTTGTTTGTGGGAAGAGAGGTTTCTATCATCGGATCCTTTAATTACCTGTCAACCTAGGTTTAAGATAGCTACATGTATTATGACCTCTAAATCAAGGGCATCCATCAGTTTTAGAAAATGGCAAATATAAAAATGTAGGACCCAATATTTGTTCCGTGGAGTTGATGGCAGGACAGGCAAGCTGATGTTACCACTTGCTGTTTGAGCAGTACTTTATCGCAGGGCGTCCTTCCCCTGACGAAGCCCCATTTGGCGAAACGGGTCCGTTGGGGAAGCCCTAGTTTGAAGCTGCAATAAGATAAGTAGTTTTGCTCTTTATGTCCGGGATGTGGATTTATTATTTTTGCATTGAAAAACAATTATAAAGTGTACACTATTTGAACACCAAGGGAGGAGGTTGGTGAGGGACCTATGATTGAATTATGGTGACTGTGTATAAGCAATCTTATTGATTAGGCTGTTTGTCACCAGTCTGAGGTCCTTCCCCCCCTTCCATTATTTGTTCACTATCCTGCAAATCATTTAATCATACCTGCAGTTTTTTTTGCTGTATTTCTAAAGTTGAGCGGAGTTTTTTCCCCTTTTGTTTGTGGGACCCAATATTCAACAATAATCTTTAGGTCTGGGTTTTAACAGTGCACAAACATTTATTAATCCTGTTTAAAAAAAAAATGTAACCTACTACTAATTGAGGGGGTCTTTTACAAAGCGGCATTGATCCCAATGCGGGCTTACCGCTCGCTAATCTGGAACTACTGCCAGACCAACGTGGCTGCTGTCAGTGGTTCTGTCTGGAGCGCACGCCGTTTCCAGCTCTCTAGAAATGTTCTTTTATTCTGTAGCGCGGCACTAACCCGGCAGTAATCAGGCATTGCCGTGTGCTGCCTGGTGACAGTGGGAATCCTTACTACCACCTCAATGGGTGGTGGTAAGTGCTCTCAACCACATGGCCACACGGTACAGGTTATCTTACCACAAGGCCATTTTGGGGGGTATTTTACCCGCTGCGGTAAAAAGATCCCTAGCGTGAGGGAAAAACAGCCACCGCAAGGCCCTTTTTTCTGCAGCTTAGTAAATGAACCCCTGAATTTCTTATTTAGAAAACATTGATTTAATTTGTTTTAAAAGTGTTAGGAATCCTTTAACTAAGTTGTGGTTAGCACTAGCATGGGCTTACCACAGTTTAAAAGGGTTTATCATGGAAGGTCCTGCAGTAAGTCTGAGATTAGTATGTGCAAACCGTAGAGGGGTGAGTCGGGGGGTAGAGAGTGGGCTTGCCAGCTCTGTTCATTTAGCACACTCTGTGCTGATTGTCACATGAGCCCTTACAACCTACAAAATAGGTGTCAATAAGTGTTCACGACCAATTTGTTTTAATGGCCAATGGCAACATTAATCTGAGAACAAAAATAATGAGGAAAAGAATCAAAAAATGCCTAGTAAAATAAATAAACAGATTCTTTATAGTCTCATCAGTAAGCAATAAAAATAATAATGAAAATAATAAAAATAGTAAATAGAGAAAAAAAGCCTCAAGAAGCTCACAGCTATTAGCTAAAAGAGCAGGGCTTCATCATCATTGGTAAAAAAACCTTCCTGGTGAATTAAGTGCAAATTGTGAAGTCTAAACAGATTTATCGAAAATACCAGCTTTAAATACTTAGCTGTAGAGTCTCTTTTTTTTTTCCAGCTACACCAAAAATAGGACCATGACCAACCGTGGTCAGCATTTTGTTGAGCTGGTTCAGGGTCAACCGGTCAGAAAATGTAGACTCCATTCAAAACCGTTGCTTACTGATGAGAATATAAAGAATCTTTTTATTTATTTTGCTAAATATGAGTGTGAGGCCATTTATTTAAAAAATGGGGAATCAGTCATTTTACTGCTGAGGTAGAAAATGACCTTAGTGTCCGGCACAAGGGCACGCTAAGGTCACAATTTTCCCACACCTTTGTGAAAGAATTCCTTAATGGGCACAGAAAACAAAAGTGCCATTTGAGTCATCAAATTCTTCGGAACACATATTTCTATCATCACATGTTCATAGTCTGTTATGTTTTGACTCCATATGAAGAAGATCCAGTAGTATAACTGCAGACACTAACCTGAAATCCAGAAAAGTTCATTAAGGGGCCCTTTTACTAAGCCACGTAGACGCTTACGCTCGACCAACGCATGCCAATTCGGGCTACTGTGTGGCCCGGGCGGTAATTTCATTTTTTTTACCTGCGTCCAGTATGCGCGCTGGAAAATAAAATATATTTCCCGGCATGCGGCACTAATTGGGCGGTAATCGGCATTGAATGCATGCTGATGATTACCAACTGGTTAACGCATGAGACCTTACAGCTAAGTAGTTTTTCTCGGAGAGAGTGGTGGATGCTTGGAATGCCCTCCCGCGGGAGGTGGTGGAGATGAAAACGGTAACGGAATTCAAACATGCGTGGGATAAACATAAAGGAATCCTGTTCAGAAGAAAAGGATCCTCGGGAGCTTAGCCGAGATTGCATAACAGAGCCGGTAGTGGGAGGCGGGGCTGGTGGTTGGGAGGCGGGGATAGTGCCGGGCAGACTTATACGGTCTGTGCCAGAGCCAATGGTGGGAGGCGGGGATAGTGCTGGGCAGACTTGTACGGTCTGTGCCCTGAAAAAGACAGGTACAAATCAAGGTAAGGTATACACAAAAAAGTGGCACATTTCTTGGGCAGACTGGATGGACCGTGCAGGTCTTTTTCTGTCGTCATCTACTATGTGAATGGGTGCCGCATGCCCATTTTTGGCTCAAACAAAAAGGCATTTTTTGCAGACGCGCTGAAAAATGGACCTGCACGCATCCAATACACGTCTACAACAGCGCAGGCTATTTTTCATGCACCTGAGTAAAAGGACCCCTAAATTCTTCTTTTTACATCCATCCAGTTGTCTATTATACTTCTTATGGATGTATAAGAATCATTTAATGAACTTTTCTGATAAGTGTCTGTAGTTATGTTATTGGATTTTCTTCATGTGGGGTCAAATTATCTTTATAACAGACTGTGAACATGTGATGATAGAAATGTGTGTACCAAGAATTTGATGATTTAAATGGCACTTTTGTTTTCTGAGCACATTAACATATGTTTCACTGTTGATGAATATGAAGGATCTAGGAATATTTATTTATTTATTAATTTATTTATTTGTTGCATTTGTATCCCACATTTTCCCACCTATTTGCAGGCTCAATGTGGCTTACAATATTACATCATGGCAGGTGCCATTCAAGAGTAGATGAACAATTGGTTACATACAAAAAAACAAGTGTAACATAGTGGATATAATCAATTCAGTAAATCAGAAAACAGTCAAACTACCAAGTAAGTAGTGGTGTATTGGAGTTCCTGTTGGGAATATACTCCCTGATACTCAGCTGGCGGCAGGCAGCTCAGTTAGCTGGTCCTGGATGTTCAGTGCCGGGCTGTTTCCAGTGACCTGCATTGAATATCCAGGGTTTATTTGGCCAGCTGTAACTTAACCGGCTATGGGATCCTTTTACTAAGGTGCACTGAAAAATGACCTGCGTTGTTGTAGGCACGTGTATTGGAACGCGTGCAGGTCCATTTTTCAGCACGTCTGCAAAAAGGCCTTTTTTTCTGGTCAAACATGGATGCGAGGCAAAATTAAAATTAGCGCACGTCCATTTTGGGCCTGAGACCTTACCGCCACCCATTGACTTAGCAGTAAGATCTCACACATTAACCTGGCAGTAATCGTCAGCGCGCGTACACTACCGATTACTGCCCAGTTAGTGCCATGTGGTAGAAAATACAAAATATTTTTTGCCGCGTATATCGGACACATTGAAAAAATGGAATTACCGCCTAGGGCTTGCAGTGCCAGGCAGTAGTTCCAAATTGATGCGCATTGGACACGCATAGGTGCCTATGCGCCTTAATAAAAAGGTCCCTATGTAAATATAGCACTGGCCGGTTAAGTTAATAGTGGGCAAAGATAGGACTGCTATTTAGGCAGTCCGCTTGCCCACTAAACTTAGCCAACCAGTGTGTGAATATTTGCAATAGCCAGTTAGCTGCTATTCTCCAGATTCTATATAGTGCACTCAGAGATCTGCGCCAAAATCAGCTCGGATTCTATATCAATGCACACAACTTAATTGGCTTAGCAAGTTAATCTGTGTTGATAACAGCTCTTAAGAAGCAATAATGAGCACTGATTAGAATTTAAGTGCATAACACGCTAAATGTGTGTTCTGTAATGAAGTGCGCCGAACTTATAATGCATGCATACAAAAAAGGGCATGGTTACGGACAGGGAAATGGGTGTTTCGTGGGTGTTCTGAAATTTATGCTCGCAGTTATAGAATATGGCCCACTGCATGTAAATCTACGTGCTGGGATTTACGCCACATTTTCACTGGTGTAAATGGATGCTCGTAATTGTAGACACTGAGATATCAACTAAGCGTATTCTATAATCGGCACCTAGATGACGATTATAGAATACGCTTAGTCGGCACTGATTTCAGAGCCAAATTTTTAGGCGCCATGTATAGAATCTAGTCCTATGTGCTGAACACTATTATCCTGCAGACATAACCAGCTATGTTGCACTGAATATTAGCACCTAGCCAGCTAAGTGCTGTTTAACCGGCCAGGAGCTGTTCCTGGTCAGTTAAAAAGCGCTGAATATTGGGCCCATAGATTATTGTAAGTTGACTATTCTCCCATTATTCTGTACATTTTGGACCCAATATTCAAACACACTTATCCAGATATGGAGTGGAGGAGTAGCCTAATGGTTAGTGCAGCAGGCCTTGATCCTGACAAGCTGGGTTCAATTCCCACTGCAGCTCCTTGTGACCTTGGTTGAGTCATTTAACACTCAATTGCCCTCCAGGGTACAAAAACTTAGATTGTGAGTCCTCTACGGACAGAGAAAGTACCTGCATATAATGTTTACAGCACTGCATATGTCTAGTAGCGCTATAGAAATGATTAGTAATAGTATTAGTGGTATATAGCACCTGCTGTCAGGGTGAATGCCGTTAACTGGGGCCTTCCATTGATCTTCAGCGGCACTATCTGAATAATACTGCTAAAATCATTAGACACCCCCCCCCCTTGGTATTATGCAGGTACTGCTCAGACAGTACAGGGGTGGAGTGTGGGCAGAGGCAAACGTCTGCGTAGTGGCGATATTCAAACTGCTGTCCATATAACTAAAATGTGTGAAACCATTCTTCCCGAGGAAAATATTTTGCAACCTTGTACAATCAATGGTGCTAAGCCACACAGACTATTGTAACGGAATCTATGCGGGATGCAAAGAACAAATCATAAAGAAACTTCAAACCGCCCAAAACACAGCAGCATGGCTTATATATGGAAAAACACGTTTTGACAGCGCCAAACCACTCCGAGAAAAACTGCACTGGCTTCCAGTTAAGGAACGTATCGCATTCAAAATCTGTACGACAGTTCACAAAATCATCTATGGCGAGGCACCGGGATACATGACAAGCGATAACGTATAGAATATTTGTACTTTTGGGAAGCTTGCCAGGTGCCCTTGGCCTGGATTGGCCGCTGTCGTGGACAGGATGCTGGGCTCGATGGACCCTTGGTCTTTTCCCAGTGTGGCATTACTTATGTACTTATGACCTCATCGACCTACCAACCCAGAATTTCGAAACATCATAAAATCAGCAAGATCATACCTAAACCTCCATTACCCACGCAGCAAAGGACTCAAATACAAATCCACCTATGCTTCCAGCTTTTCCTACCTGAGCGCACAATTGTGGAACGCACTACCAAAAGTAGTAAAAACCACACTCGACCACATGAATTTCTGGAAAGTACTAAAAACAGAACTGTTCAGAAGGGCATACCCCACCGACCCAACATAAAAAAACCTGGACATCTGCGACACAACGTAACCAAAGATCGTAACGGACATATCCTAACTCTTCCTTTCCCTCTCTAAGTTCTCCCCAATTGTCTTTACCTTACATGTATCTCACTCTACCATAATATCACCTTGATATTAATCGCAACTTGTATTTGTTCATACCGAAATCGGTTAACGCCGATTATGGTATCATGTAAGCCACATTGAGCCTGCAAAAAGGTGGGAAAATGTGGGATACAAATGCAACAAATAAAATAAAAAAATAAATATAAGTATCCATATAAAGGGAGAACAGAATAATTGCTGTCCTAACTCTATCTGGATAGTGGTTTGAATACAGGATTATGGCAGTGTCATCCTCTCTATCCAGATATCCAGCACTGCTCACCGTCTGGGTAGCTGTACTAAATATCCAGATTTTTAAAAAAATCACAGAGAACAGAGTTTACGTATTGACCATGTACAGGTATATTATTTTTAACCCCCCCACCCCCACCCACACATATATTCATACACAGCTCTTCTTGTTTTCAGAGCGTTCTGTAAAGTTGGCTTTGCTTAGTGTAATCCTGAGTTAGATCTCAGCATCAGATGGGCTACGCAGATATATTTTTTATGGATCACTTTAAAGCAGAGCTAGAACTGGTGAAGTTGGGAGGCAGGTTGGCACATAATCCACTCAGTCAGCAATAAACCATAGATGTCAGAGTGGGGGCGAGCCACAGGTTCCCTGGTTCTGCTGTAATTTTCCTTCCTTCCCTCTTTCCAGGGGTGTGCTGGTAAATTTTTAACAACAGGCTCTTTCTCCGGACGTAGCCAGCTCTGCAGTTGGAAGGGCCAGGGGTGGCCGGGGGGGGGGGGGGGGGGGGGAGCAACACTTGCCTCTCTCTCCTCCCTCCCTTCGTGCGGGCACGCTAGGCATACCTTTGCTGGCAGCCAATAAATGGACTGCCACCACTCCCAACGTCTTGCTCTGAGCAGCATGCTGGAAACAAGGAGCGGGGAGCAGCAGTAATCTATTTACTTGGCTGGCAGGGCTCAGCATCCCCACCAGCAAAGTAAAAGAGAATTCAGCAGGGGGCCCAAGCCCACATTTTGGGAGCCAGTTGTTAAAGTAGCCATGGAGGGCCTTACTTTAACAACCGGCTCCCAAAATTCTTAAAAACTTAACAACCGGCTCTTGCGAGCCTGTGAGAGCCTGCTCCAGCACACCACTGCCTCTTTCCCTCCCCCATGAAGTGTTTCTTTCCTTACCTCCCTCCTTTGGGACAGCAATGCTACAATTGATATAACAACAGAAGCATTGTGACTGGCCAGCATAGGGCCTTGAGCATCTGCACGTGCTCAAGGCCTGCCAACTTCTGCCCCCTCCAAAAGAGGGAGCCGGCAGAGCTTGAGCATCCTCAGATGCACAAGGCCTCACGCAGGTTGGCAATGATGCTCTTCTGTTGTGCCAATTGTAATGTTGCAGCCCAAGAGAAGGAAGGTAAAAAATAAAAACACTTCATGGAGAACATGAAGAAGAAAGATGCTGTAGACCACATGGGAGGGGGAATGAAACAAGTAGAGAGATGCTGATGAGGTGGAGGGAAGGGAGAGAATGAAAGAGATACTGGACACCATGGAGGGGGGGAGAAGGTTGAGAGGTAGGGAAGGAAAGAAATGCTGAACACTGTGGGAGGGGGATGAGAGGTAGGGAAGCATCTTCAATTGATGCAATCTACTGCAATTCGTCTTTTACATCGCTCTAGTTCTTTTGATTACGTTACCCCACTCTTCCGTCACGAACACTGGTTGCCCCTTTCCTTTTGCATACAGTTCAAGCTCCTAACACTTGTGTTTAAAGCTTGCCTTCCATTAGCCTCTGATTACCTCTCCCACCTCCTCATCCCTTATACTCCCTCCTGCTCACTATGTTCCACCTCCGCTGGTCTTCTCCAACTCCCTCCCCCTTCTGTAATCCGTCTAGACTTCACTCGTGCATCTGCCATCAGTTACATTGGCCCCAAACTTTGGAACGGTCTGCCCCTCCACCCCCGACCTCCAGTCTGATCCCTCCTTTGTCAAATTCAAAGCAGCTTTGAAAACCCATCTTTTCAACCTTGCCTACCCTGGTCATCCTTAGCTCTCCTCTCTATAGCAGTCATAATTCAGTTTGTGTGTAAATCACTTTGAAACCAGTCCATGGTAAATGCAGTATATAAAGTATCTGTAAATAAAAATAAAGAAATAAATGCTGAACACCACAGCGGGAAGGTTCATGGACAGCCTGGGGGGGGGGGGGGTGAGACAGGGAAGTAGAGAAATGCTGGAAGTCATGGAGGGCTATGGGATGTCATGTAAAGGAAGGGGAGATGCTGGTGTTGGGTGCAGAGCTAAGATGGGTTTTTTTTTTTTTGGGGGGGGGGCAGAGCTTGGAACCCTCAAACAAAACGGCATTCCTCTGCCCCTGCAATACACAGTCTACACAATTAGATATGCTTCAAACTATGGAGGGGTTAGTTGGAACTTGAATATTTCAACAAGGATTCACTTCCTTTAATACAATTATTGACATTTGTTTACTTATGCTTTCTTGTATCCCACTGTTATCCAAAAACAAGTTTCGGTTCAAAGTGGCTTTCAATTTACATTATCGTTGAGAGTTACATTAGTATTTAACCGTTATGACATGGAGAGGACATAGTTTATAAAATGTTCTGGAGGAGGTAGGATGATAATTTAAGTAATTATCTGAAGGGTTATGATGAGGTAGGTTTGTAGATGTAGATTTGTAGAGGTGGGACGTTGATAGCTTGAATTGGAGGTATGTTCCAGTAAAGTTGCTCAAAGCATAAATCAACTCTTACAAATCTGCAATAATCTTCTTCCTAATTCTCCTTTCCTAGTTACAGTGTCCAGCTGGTTCCTTCTAGACAGATGTATGAAGGATAGAAAGTCTTTACCTTTTTGTCATTCTTCCTTTTTTTCTAGCTGGATTTCTCTAGCTTTGTCTTCCTTCTGCTCTTCTCAGGCAGTGTCCTGTACCTGTGATCCATGGAAGCAATCCAGTAGCTTGGTATGCTCTGAGGCTGTTCCCACCCAAATCCTCAGGGTCAGTGAGCGTGTTAATCCCACTATTAAAGAGACTACTTCATTGTGGAGGTTAAAAGTAATGTTTAGTCCCTTTAAGTGGTGCTGGAGCAAACCCTCCCTCTAGGCTGGATATTTGGACCCAGATTTCCCTCCAAGGGATGGATCCTCCTACCCTGTCAGTCAGGAAGGAAGGCACAGCCCTTGTTCTGGAAGTTGTTGGGGTTAGGAAAGGTCAGAACTGCTTTTAGTTTTGGCAGAGCACAGAAGGTTCTAATACCACTGCAAGGGCAGAATCTTAGCTGCCTCTACACTGAAACTACTTATAAAGCTGTTAGGAAAGCTCTGAAAACCTATTTTACATTAACGTTTCCACCCAACTACCATTTTTTTTCCTTTTTCTTGTACGACTACCATTTCACTGACAAAACCTGCTATGGTGCCTGTCCATGAGTCTTGTCATATCCTGTCTGTTATTTCTTCCCACCATTTGCCTCTTTTTTGGAGTAAGTTAAATTGTATTGTCTATTTGACATAGCCTAACTATTACTGTGTAACCCAGGGGCGTAGCCAGATGGCTAATTTTTGGTGGGCCTGAGCCCAAGGTGGATGGGCATGGAATTTGTCTCCCCCCCACCCCCTCAGCTCCACTCTCCACCCTTTCCCACCCACCAGCCTGCCAACCCAAAATATTAAATACTTGAGATGGTAAGGATCTCCAAACCCCACCAGCTGGGCCAATGCCAGCATCAACTCGAGGCAAGTGCTACCTGCCGGCTGCTCTTTGGAAGAGTGCTGGCTGCCCAAGGAGGAGGAAATCTTAAGTTGGCAAGGTTTAGGGACCCCAGTCAGCCACAGTAACTGCCACATTTTTGGGTGGGCCTGAGTCCAAGATGGGTGGGCTCCGGCCCACCCAGGCCCACCTGTAGCTACGCCACTGGTGTAACCTAGGACTGAAATGGGGAATAAATATTCATTTTTAGGCCTCAAACAGCAAAGAGGTAGAGTGAGGTCCAAAAACGTGGAGTCCAAGAGTAAAATAGTCACTTCCATTTATTGATAATAAAATGTCATCTACTGGAAAATAGCAATGCACCTGGAGAAGCATGACTCAACATGGCCGTGTTTTGGCTGAAGCACCTACAAATGAGTTGTCAATGCCAAAGAGATCTAAGGTGCTTAATATCAAAGAAAACCTCAGCTTGAATGAAAACAGTTTTTAGGCCTGCTTTAGCCTCGCTGAAAACACACCCAGACCACATCCCCTTGCCATTTCCATGTTCTTCAGTTTTAGACATATATACCCCAGCTTTGTAAAACCAGAATTTAGACATTTACGCAAGATAAACGTTTAAGTGTCAGTTTATATATCTCTAAATTGTAAATGGTGTTTATAGTTTATTTAATCCTAGGTAAATCTCGATGTAAATCTGTTCGGATATAAACGTTCTTTCCCCTTCTGAAATGAGGAATAAACATTCATTTTTTAGGCCTATCCTTGCCCAGAACAAACCCAGACCACACCCCCTTGCCATTTGCATGTTCTTTAGTTTTAGAAGTGTATATCCCGCCTTTCCAAAATTAGAACATAGACATTTATGCAAGATACATGTTTAAGTTCCGCTTTATGCATATCTAAAATGAAAGTGGTACTTCTAAAATAAGCCACCATACGGTGATTTATATATGTAAATCAGCTTTTTTTTTACATGTAAATAGTGCTTATTCCTCCCGAAATCACCTCCATAGACTAATTAGATTCAGAGCTTTGAATCATATTTTAAATACATTCAAAACATTGATTGAATGATAATCATTTTTTCTAAACTAGATGTTTGATCATTGTAGCTGTATTCAGCAGTTAGACTAATGCTCCATGAAGCGATGTGAGAACAGACCACGTGCTATTTCAAAGACAGATGGAGCATTTAGCAGAAACTGACTATATGTGACAGACAGAAATTTGGCTCAGCTGAATAGAAGCCCAGAGAATGACTCATGGTATCCAGTGTTCATGGTAGCACAGTTGACCACCAAGATATCCATTATCACAATAATGCTTCACATTTGCATAATGCTAGCAGTGTATACAGCATCTCACAAAATAGCTCAAATGGTCACAATATCCCTGTCCAAAGGATTTATCACTAAAACAAGCACAGGTACGTAAAGTGGCTTCCTTGTGACGTGTTAATCTATGGGAAAGGGGGAAGTAAATGTGTCTCTCCAGGTTCATAGCTATGGTCTCACCACTCTCTTTTGCCAATCTGTCCCAATATGGATATATGGAGATAGAGGACAGAAAGAGTGAAATATTATTTAAAAACACGAATGTTTGTTGAAGTTAGATATATGCATGTTAAGCTAAGCTATGCAGAACTGGTATTCTAAAGATGTTGATTTGATTGGAGTAGAAATTGAGCTGTTAGTGATATTTTACGTGACATGTAATCAATGAATATGCAGATACAATATAATGATTAGTCCTGGATATATAGTTATAGACAAGGTACTTACATGTTCTGAAGCCATGTTTATTAACCTTTCTTAGAGGAAACCTTAGCTAGTTAGGCTTTCAGGCTTGCCACAATGAATATTCATGAGATCTGCATAAAAGAACGTAAGAATATAAAGACTTGCCTTACTGGGTCAGACCAAGGATCCATCTAGCCCAGTATCCCGTTTCCAATAGTGGCCAGTCCAGGTCACAAGTATCTGGAGCAGTCCCAAAACGTTGTAGTGGCTTTCCCAGGTCTACCTTAATAATAGTTTATGGACTTATCCTCCAGGAATTTGTCCAATCATTTTTTAAACCCCGCTATACAGTATATGTTAGAGACTTAAAGGCCATTTTATTAAAGCTTAGCATGCACTAATGGAATTAGTGCACACTAATGCCCTAATTCCATATATTATCACAGTAATAACTAGGCATACATACAATTTAGATAGTGAAGGGAGTTATCGATCAATCAATGTCACTATACTCAGCTTCACATGAACACATCCTTGTTATATCACGACGGTCTAAATAATCAAAGCGCTTTAATAGGATCATCAGATCAGCGTACCTGCCTGTATAATGGCTAGTGATTATTATGAGCCAAACATATTTAAAGAGGCAGTACCGCAATCCTCATCAATCCAGATTTTTTGATTTTTACTTATTTTTTCTTTATAATATTCAGTTATATCATTTATCTTAGTTTTTCACACTTATTGTTGTCTTTAAACTCCAAATTAGTACTTAGCTTTTCAGGCACAGTAAACGATACATGATGGAGACCCAATGGCACCGACATAAATCCATGTTTCGCTAAATTGCTGTTTCAAGGCAGTCTCCAAAGCTATTTTCTTATTATTTAACACACATTATTCATTAGTGTGCATTAAATCTGTTAGCACTCCTTAGTAAAAGGAACCCTGTGCCTCCAAGAGTGAATTGGGAAGCACTTTTCTAAAGACAGATTTAGTCAAGCTTAGGTTTATGTCATTTCACTTATGGGTTTATAAATCCAGCAGCTAGTTTCTTGTAGCAGCCCCATGGGTTCATTCTGCAGCAAGAGTTCAAAAACTCCTAGTAACATTTTTGAAATTCTGTGGTACATTTGCATACGATTACATAATTTGTCATATCAAATAATATAAATCTTATTTTTATTTATAGAATAATTTTTTCCAAATTGTGGTATGCATCTGAGTAATTCATGTTTTTTTTGTTGTTGTTGAGTTTTTTGGGTGGGAGAATCTAAAGGGGCCTTTTATAAAGCTGTGCTAGTGTTTTTAACTCACGGTAAAAATCAGCTGGCAGTAAACGCTGAGACGTCATAGGAATATAACAGGCATCTCAGCGTTTACTGCCAGCTGATTTTTAACGTGAGCTAAAAATGCTAGTGTGGTTTTGTAAAAAGCCCCCTAAGGGAGAGGAGGAGACATACAGGAGATAAGATGACTGAACAATCACAGTAAGAATGTGAGACATGCATCGGAGGAGATGGTGATTTTTCAAAAGGGTCTAAAGAATGTTTCTTTGCATCAGCAAGCAGGATTTGGAAAAAAAAAACAAGGAAACTGAGCATATTGGATGTGGATTTTCTGCATGTATTACTCCCTGAGCTCAAGGTGTGTTATATTTATTTATTTATTTATTTGTTTGTTTGTTGCATTTGTATCCCACCTGTTTGCAGGCTCAATGTGGCTTACAGTATGCCGTAGTGGCGATCGCCATGTCCAGGATGAGAAATACAACGTGATATTGTATAGAGTTCATAAGTGACAGAGTAGAATAAGCATTCAAGTATAAAGAGTTCAATTCCAGAATAAGAAATAAAGTGGAATTGCGTTAAAGTTCCTTGGTATCAAAGTAAGTGAAGCAGTTAAGTGTAGAGAGTTTGGTTTAGTCCAGTTCTGGTGTAGTTTCATGAACTGTTTTCCTGCCCAGATGGTCTCACAATCTAAGGGCCCTGTTTACTAAGCCACGTTAGAGGCGCGTTAGCGCTTTTAATGTGCGTTAACCATGTACACGCGTTAACCGTGTATGCGCCTATAATATCCATATAGGCACCTACACGGATAGCATGTGCACTAATTGTAGGCACATTAAAAACGTTAATGCACCTTAGTAAACATGGCCCTAAGTTTTACCTAAGGCATCGGAGGATGAAGTGAGCTGCCCAAAGTCACAAAGTACAGAAAGTGGAATTTGAACCCTGATTTACAACTTGCTTCTCTAATCACTAAGGCCAGTTTTATAAAATGTGCATGGGCCACGTACTTGGACAGAGATCATATGCTTCAGATACAGAAGATTCAAAGAGGAATTCAGGTAGAGAATGTGAAATCTGCAGGTGTGAAATAAATACGCATATTTTAAATTAAATAAAGATTGTATTCAATATGGGCCCTGTTTATTAAGGTGCACTAGCATTTTTAGCATGTGTTAACCATGTAGACACCTATAGGAATATTATGGGCATTTACATGGTTAGCGTAGATGCCCAAAAGAGAGATACCGAATAGGAGGGAAGAGGTTAGTAAGCTCGACTCAGTAGAGAAACCTTGGGGTGTTTGTGTCAGAGGATATGAAGGTGAAGAAACAATGTGACAAGGCAACGGCCGTGGCCAGAAGGATGTTAGGCTGCATAGAGAGGGGTATAACCAGCAGAAGAAAGGAGGTGTTGATGCCCCTCTACAAGTCGTTGGTGAGGCCCCACTTGGAGTATTGTGTTCAGTTTTGGAGGCTGTATCTGGCTAAAGATGTAAAAAGACTGGAAGTGGTGCAAAGAAAAGGTACGAAAATGGTATGGGATTTGTGTTGCAAACCGTATAAGGAGAGACTTGCCGACCTGAACATGTATACCTTAGAGGAAAGGAGAAACAGGGGTGACATGATACAGACGTTCAAATATTTGAAAGGTATTAATCTGCATACGAACCTTTTCCAGAAACAGGGAGGTGGTAGAACTAGAGGACATGAATTGAGGTTGAAGGGGGGGGGGGGGGGCAGACTCAGGACTAATGTCAGGAAGTATTTTTTCACGGAGAGGGTGGTGGATACGTGGAATGCCCTCCCATGGGAGGTGGTGGAGATAAAAATGGTAACGGAATTCAAACATGCATGGGATAAACACAAAGGAATCCTGTTTAGAAAGAATGGATCTATGGAATCTTAGCGGACATTGGGTGGCGACGCCAGTATTTGGAGAATAAAAGCGGTGCATGGCGGACTTCTACGGTCTGTGCCCTGATCGTGACTGAATAGATAGGAAGGGGCTGGAATGTAAATTTTAAGGGGCATCGACGTTAGCTTCAGAACTTTTAGTACAGGAACAGTGCTGGACAGACTTTTATGGTCTGTGCCCTGAGAAAGGCAAGGACAAATCAAACTCGGATATACATGTAAAGTATCACATGCCATGTAAATGAGTTTATCTTGTTGGGCAGACTGGATGGACCGTTCAGGTCTTTATCTGCCGTCATTTACTATATTACTATGTTAGCGCACTCTAATGCTTAGCATGCACGAAAATCGCTAGTGCGCCTCTAACGCGGCTTAATAAACAGGGTCATATGTTTGGTGATGCAAACATACTGTAGAAACAGTAGGATGGAAAAGTGCAATAAGGCCTCTCTAGTCTTCCCATCTGTAAATTCAGTTGTTTTCAGGTATGAATATAAATGCCTGCGGGCCTCAACCGGTACTTATCCAGTTGTGATCATTTCAGAGAGCATCTCTGGTCTTTAATGGAAACCATTGCATAGCTATGTAGTGTCAAACTCTGTTATACCATGTCTCCAGAGTGATCAAATTAGATTGAAGATAGAGTTCCTACTTTCAAGAGCTGACAAAAAAAAAAATAAAAACCATACTATCCTGTCTGCTCAGCCTTGTGGAGGAAGGGGAGGGGCAAAATCTTTAGCAGTGATTGACTGGAAAATGATGTTTATAATTTTCTTACAGAACTCCGTGCTCTGTTTTCTTTTCCAGCCTTCGGCTCTCTCTAAGCACTGGTTAACAGCTTCTCACAGAATGGAAACTAGAGAGCAGCCAAAGACACTGGGCAAACATTCTAGAAGGAATTAGAGAGAAAATTGTGGAAACAACTTTCTTTAGAAAGTTATGCCTTGCCTAGAAGAAGGAGCACATGGTACATAACAACATAAGACGTGCCAGAGAGCCTATACCTAACACTGAGCCTGCCATATGTAAACCTCTATAATTCTGTTTGTATGTAAGAAGCTGTTAAGTTGATGTAAAAGCTTGAATTATTGGGGGGGGGGGGGGGGGGGGGAGAAAGATAAGTTTCAAAGTGGGCCAGAGCAATAGTCCTTTGAGTTCAGAATACTGATTCCAAATCAGTCTAAGTCACTTGAAAATACCTGGCAATTGTAATGGGGAGATCACTCCCGAACAAAAAAAAAGGTGGGGGGATTGTTCCCCAAATCTACCTGGTCTGTGATATCTACTACTACTACTGCTACTATTAAACATTTCTATAGCGCTACTAGACTTACGCAGCGCTGTACAAATTAACATGAAAAGACAGTCCCTGCTCAACAGATATCTAATGAACTTATCCACCACAATTTGTCCAAGCATAAAATTCTCTTCCATAGTTTACTTCAGTATAGCCTATTTTATGGGTGACACTGTATTAGAATGGTACTGTAATCTGAGCCGACAAATGAAAAAATTACCAACAAAGCGTATGAAAGTAATTGAGACAATTCATTACTATGACAGTGATCAGTGACATTCACTGTAATTTAGTGATGCTTACTTAATTGCAGGGTCTGATAATAGGTAATGCCAGAGAGAATTTAGTTAAAACCGTGAAGCAATTTAAGAATAATTTTTGTTAGAGATTACATCACAGTAAAGGGAATGTTTTGTATAGAATTTTGTTACTACATGTTACAATTGGTGTAATTCACTAGAACCTAGGGCCAGCCCAAGGCTATCTGATGCCCAAGGCAAACCATCAACCATGTGCCCCTTCCCCCAGGGCAACTCAAAACCCTACACCCCCAACATAGTCCAGCATCTCTCCTTCCCTTGCCTACCCTAATATAATCTACTCATCATGTCCATCAACTTCCCTTGCTTTCCCTACACCTCCCCCCACCCCCCAGTGGCTAGCATTTCTCCATGCCTTGCCTGTCCCCCCATAGTTCAGCTCCACCCCTTCTCCTTTATATCCTAATCTCCAGGTGTCCAGAACCTCCCCTTCTCTTCCCTACCCTACCCCCTAGGTGGCCAGCATCTTCCTTAACCCCCATCTCTCCAGCTGGTCAGCATTTCCTTTTCTCTTGCTTACACTCCCCTTAGCCTAGGATCACCCTTTCCTTTCCTTTCCCTACCCTACCCCCCATGTGGCGAGCATCTCCTCTTCCCTTCCCTATTCACCCAGGTGGCCAGCATCTCCTCTATCCTCGCCTACCCTCTTAGCCTAGTATCACCCCTTCTTTTCTCTACCCGATCTCCCAGATGGCTAGCATCTCCCTTTCCCTTCATTATTTCTCCAGGTGGTCAGTATTTCCTCTTCTGTTGCTTATGTTCCCCAGAACCCGGGATCACCTTTTCCTTTTCCTACCCTACCCCCCCATGTGGCCAGCATCACCCCTTTCCTTTCCTACACACCCAGGTGGACAGCATCACCTCTATCCTGGCCTACCCCCATAGTCCAGTATCACCCCTTCTTTTCCTTACCCAATTCCCCAGATGGCTAGCATCTCTCTTTTCCTTCACTACTTCTTCAGGTGGCCAGCATCTCCTCTTCCCTTCCCTACACCTCCTTCAGGTGACCAGAGTCTTTGCTTTCCTGCCCCTCTCTCAGTGGCCAGCATCTCCCCTTCCATTCCCTACCTGTCCATGTGGCCAATATTTCTCCTTCTGCTCCCTGATCCTCCCAAGATAGCCAGTATCTTCTCCCCTCCTCTACCACTCACCTGTGTCTAGCATATTATTTTTCCTTTCATTCCTCCCTCTTGTGTCCAGTATCTCTCTACCCTTCTCCCACCCCCATATCCAGCATTTCCCTGCATCTTCCCTTCTTCCTGACTCCATCACTGTCATTGTTTCCTACCTTACCCAGGCTTGAAGAAACATTAGCACAAAGCCGCTCAGCCCAGACTCAAATGCTGCCATATCCTGACCCCTTCAATGCAGACTTCCTGTTGGGGGGAGGGGGGCAAGATGCAGCAGCTCTTGAGGACAGGTTTGTGCTTAAATGCTCCACACCATACTGATAGCAGCATTAAAATGTTGTTCTTGTACAACATGGGAGTCACATCACCACCCTCAAATTCTGCTGCTCTGGGTGGACACTCAGTTTGCCTAGTGGCAGGGCCAGCCCTAGTGGGGCCTGTGCAGTAAAGATTTGCATTCAAGATAAAGGATTTTGGCATGCCAAAAATAGAAGTGTGCATTTGAAACAACATTGCTTGTGTCATTTCTTGTAATTTTTATAATGTCATGACAAAAAAATGAAACTTCATTTAGTTTCTGTCATTTTTAGTGATCACCAATCATTTTCATGCAACACTATTACTAATTAACATGCAAAATGTTAACAGTGTGCACTAACCCCTGATTTCTATAAAAGTGCTAAAAATTGCACATAAAAATTTGGGTGTGCGCCTAATTTGCACGCTCAATATAATTGAATAATGAGCTAATTAGTGCTGATAATTAGATTAACAAGCAATTATTGGCACTAATTAGATTTAATTGAAATGTACGCACATAAATTTACATGCAAATTCAAAAAGAGGGCATGGAAATGGAAGGGTCATGGGCAGATCGGGGGCATTCCTAGAATTTACACTCGTAATTATAGAATAAGGAGGATCCATGCCTAATTTAGGTGCAAGGATTTGCACCACGTTTCAGTTGGTTCAAATGGTCATGCCTAAAGTTAGGCACAATTCCTGGGCATAAGCAGAGGCGTAGCCAGGTTTTGATCTCAGGGGGAGCAGACTTTTATAAAATAGACACCGGTGGGTATCAGCTAGACAACAGTGTCTGTGTTGTTGCTCAGGGGCTATAAGTGAATTCACTCTGCAGCTCCTCAGTACCTCTCCACTCTCATCTCTCCCTACATTCCTCCCCGGGAACTCCATTCACTGGGTAAATCTATCTTATCTGCACCCTCCTCCTCCACTGCTAACTCCAGCGTTCCTTTTATCTTGCTGCACCTTATGCCTGGAATAGACTTCCTGAACCGGTACGTCAAGCTCCATCTCTGGCCGTCTTCAAATCTAAGCTAAAAGCCCACCTTTTTGATGCTGCTTTTAACTCCTAACCCTTATTCACTTCTTCAGAACCCTTATTTTATCATCCTCACTTTAATATTCCCTTATCTCGTTTGTCCTGTTTGTCTGTCCTAATTAGATTGTAAGCTTTACATGTGGAAGAAGTTTATAAAATTAGCCCCCTCCCCCCCCCCCCCCACACACACATACACATTTCTGTGTCTGATATTATGTATCAAACCTTTTTCCAACATAGATCTAGAATACTGGGTATTGAAATAAGATAGTTTGATTTATTGATTTATTTTTGTTGGGTTGGGGGTGTTTTTAATGTATGGCTTTTTCAGTGTTATGACTTTAAGCACTAGTTGACCAATTATTGCTATGAGCACAGCAAATAGCTTGCCCCTAACTTATTTTGACGTTTTTATTTGTTTATTTTATTAATAGTTTATTTATTTGTTGCATTTGTACCCCACATTTTCCCACCTATTTGCAGGCTCAATCCAGTGGCGTAGCTACGTGGGGCCTGAGGGGGCCGGGGCCCCCGCAGATTCACCCCAGGACCCCCCTCCCGGCGAACCCGCCCCCGCCGCTGCCTACCTTTACTTTTGCTGGCGGGGGATCCCACTCCCCGCCAGCCGACGTCTTCTCAGTACTTCCTGCTCTTCAATTTGTTTGCTGACGTCCTGCACGTAATTGTACGTGCAGGACGTCAGACTCAGAGAACAGTTCTGTTCTCTGAGTCTGACGTCCTGCACGTACAACGTGCAGGACGTCAGCAAACAAATTGAAGAGCGGGAAGCGACTAAGAAGAAGACGTCGGCTGGCGGGGAGTGGGATCCCCCGCCAGCAAAAGTAAAGGTAGGCGGCAGCGGCGGCGGGTTCATGGCAGGAGGGGGGGGGGGGCGGCAATGTCAGCGGTGGGGGGGCGGCGCCAGGGGGAGGGCTAAAATGTGCCCCCTCCCCCCGGGCTCTGGACCCCTCTCCCACGGAAGGCTGGCTACGCCCCTGGCTCAATATGGCTTACACTATGTTGCAAAAGGTATAATCATAAACAGAGTAAGAGGTATGGTCTAGTTTTACATATTACTGTGTAAGAAATTAGGTAGATAGGTCAGTAGAATTATTCACATAGCACAAAATAAAACAGGTAAGATATTGAGCCTGCAAAGAGGTGGGAAAATGTGGGATACAAATGCAATAAATAAATAAATAAATATAATGACCAATAGTGATAATGTGATTAACATAATCAAATTAGAAGGGATCAGTATTAGTTGGTTTAGATGTAGAATGGAATCAAGTCATTAAGGAGGATTTTTATTGTAAGTCTCTTCGAACAGGTGCATCTTCAATAACTTCCGGAAGGTTGTCAAGTCATGCGTTGTTTTTTATAGCATTCGGTAGTTTATTCCATGATTTTGTGCAGAGGTATGTGAAGGTAGATGCGTGTAGTGATTTGTATTGGAGTCCTCTACAATTGGGGTAGTGAAGGTTTAAGAAGGTACGTGATGAACTTTTGATGTTTCATGCAGGTAAGTCAATTAGGTCTGACATGTATGATGGAGTTTCTCCATGGATGATTTTATGGGTTAAGGTGCAAATTTCAGATAAGCTTTACTTCTGAAACATGCTATGGGGAGGTTTGCTTCCATAGTGTTTATGGTAGTGAAGTGTTTGTTGTTGAAGGAGATGAGAATATCAGACAATGAGTTTTTTCCCTGTTGAGTTTCAGTTTGAAGGCTGCTGCCCAAGATTCCATGAGTTGTAGGCTGCCCGTGATTTTGGTAGAGATTTCAGATGGGTCATTCTTAAAAGAAATATAGATTGTAATGTCATTGGTGTATACGTGGGGCTGAATCCTTGATTTGCAAGTGACGGTGCCAGAGGGGTCATCATAAGGTTGAAGAGTACTGGTGAGAATGGAGATCCTTGGGGGACTCCACATTCCACTTTCCATGGGGGTGGGGGGAGATCGTTGTGTTTGTTTGTACTTGGTAGGATCTGGAGGTCAGGAATCCCCTGAACCATTCTAGCACTTTTTCTCCGATGCCTATTTTGTCCAGTAATCTTTGTAGGTTAATGTACTATCCTGCTTATTTTCGAAAGGAGAAAAACGCCCATGTTCGGGAGATGGGCGTCCGTTTCCCGTGGGCGGCCAAATTGGTATAATCGAAAGCCGATTTTGGTAATCTTCAACTGCACTCCGTCGCGGGAACGAATATAGTTGACGGGGGCGTGTCGGAAGCGTGGTGAAGGCGGGACTGGGGCGTGGTTATCGGCCGAGCAGAGATGGGTGCGCTCGGCCGATAATGGAAAAAAGAAAGGCGTTTTTAGCGAGAATTTAGGACACTTTTTTTGGACCCTTTTTTCTCACGAACAGGTCCCAAAAAAGTGCCCTAAATGACCAGATGACCACCGGAGGGAATCGGGAATCACCTCCCCTGACTCCCCCAGTGGTCACTAACCCCCTCCCACCAAAAAAAACCCACTTGCAAAAACCTTATTTCCCAGCCTCTATGCCACCCTCAAATTCCGTACCCACCTCCATGACAGCAGAATGTGTTCGATCCTCTCACAGCTTTTCCCTGGGACAGATGTGGCTCTCGGGTACACTGCAGGATCACATCAGCATTGCATTGTGGGGGGTGTAGGGTATTGGGCTCCGTGATTTCACTAGCTTGTGTTACAGTCTCACGATGTTGGTAGTTGGTAGGCTCTTCTCCCATGGTGCTTTTCCCTCTGCTCACTGGGTCAGAGTGTGCCCTGTTTTGTTTCCTGTAGTCCACGAGGTAGTGGCCATTTTTGTAAGTCCGTTTTAGATCCCTTTCGTGTGTTAGCCACGTTACAGAACTTAGTTCTTACCTTGAATGTTGCTGAAAGAGGGCATTGTACACCATTCGGCCAGCTCTGACCTATTGCTAATCTTAGTACCAGGGAGACTCGTTACCAGTGGGGCACAACCTCTGATCTGCAGTTAACTGTGAGCAAACGCGGTTATTGAAATAAAGGACGTTTTCAGTCAGATTAGTCTTAAGGTGTGAACTGCTGTGCCAAGGTTATACAGCAGCAACAAGTCCTGTCCCTGGAGCAGTTTTAGTGGGTAATGCAGTGCACTTCAGGCAGGCAGACCCAGGCCCATCACCCCCTACCTGTACCACTTGTGGTGGTAAATGGGAGCCCTCTAACCCGCCCCCCAAACCCACTGTACCCACATGTAGGTGCCCCCTTCACCATTAAGTGCTATGGTAATGGTGTTGAGTTGTGGGGAGTGGGTTTTGGGGGGGGGGGATTTGGGGGTCTCAGCACCCAAGGTAAAGGAGCTATGCACCTGGGAGGTAATTTAATGTTTTTTCCTATTTTATAAAAGTGCCCCCTAGGGTGCCCGGTTGGTGTCCTGGCATGTTAGGGGGACCAGTGCACTAAGAATCCTGGCCCCACCCACGACCCAAAACCTTGGATTTGGTCGTTTTTGAGCTGGGATGCTTCGGTTTCGATTATCGCTGAAAAACGAAAACGCCCAGCTCAAACAAACGCCCACATCCAATGCATTTGCCTGGCACAAACCGTATTTTCGAGACTAAAGATAAACGTCCATCTTTTACGAAAATACAATTCGGCCCACTCCTTCACGACCCGTTCTCGGAAATGGACGTTCTTACACATGGGCGTTTGCGTTCGATTATGCCCCTCCACACTTCCTAGTGAGACACACAGAGGGGCATTTTCGAAAGGGACATCCAAGTTTTGATGAGGACGTTCTCGCAAAACATCCCCATCCAGGGGCGGGGAAACCCGTATTTTCGAAACAAGATTGATGTCCATCTTTCGTTTTGATAATGCGGTCAGGGACACACAAATCCTGAAATTTGGTCATCCTTAGAGATAGTCATCCCTAGAATTGGTCATTTCTGATTTTCGGCGATAATGGAAACAAAGGATGTCCATCTCAGAAATGACCAAATGCAAGCCATTTGGGCATGGGAGGAGCCAGCATTTGTAGTGCACTGGTCCCCCTGACATGCCAGGACACCAACCGGGCACCCTAGGAGGCTCTGCAGTGGACTTCATAAATTGCTCCCAGGAACATAGCTCCCTTACCTTGTGTGCCGAGCCCCCCAACCCCCCCCCCCAAAACCCACTACTCACAACTGTACATCACTACCATAGCCCTTACGGGTGAAGGGGGCACCTATATGTGGGTACAGTGGGTTTCTGGTGGGTTTTGGAGGGCTTGCTGTTTCCTCCACAATTGTAACAGGTAGGAGGGATATGGGCCTGGGTCCGCCTGTCTGAAGTGCACTGCAGTACCCACTAAAACTGCTCCTGGGATCTGCATGCGCTGTCATGGACCTGAGTATGACATCTGAGGCTGGAATAGAGGCTGGCACGACATATTTTTAAAGATGTTTTTTGAGGGTGTGAGGGGGTTAGTGACCACTGGGGGAGTAAGGAGAGGTCATCCCCGATTCTCTCCGGTGGTCATCTGGTCATTTCGGGCACCTTTTTGTGCCTTATTCGTAGTAATAAAAACAGGTCCGGGTGAAAACATCCAAGTGTTTGTCAAGGACGTCCTTGCTTTTTTCGATTAAGGGTCAAGGAAGTCCAAGTGTTAGGCATGCCCAAGTCCCGCCTTCGCTATGCCTCCGACATGCCTCCTTGAACTTTGGCCGTCCTTGCGACGGAGTGCAGTTGGAGACGTCCTAAATTGGGTTTCGATTATACCGATTTGGACGTCCCTGGGAGAAGGACGTCCATCTTCCGATTTATGTTGAAAGATGGACGTCCTTCTCTTTCAAAAATGAGCCCAACAGTATTCCATTCAGACAATATTGACCGTATAGCTACGGCCATAAGCAAATAAAATAGCTTAGGTTGTATCGGCAATAGTGTACTGCCAGCCGCTAGTGTGGCTTAGTAAACGTGGGGTTAATAATGATAATGAATGAGACTCCTCTGTGCTAACTAGTTATGCGACACCCGATCAGGGCCCAGCTTCTTAGTGGCTTTGAACCTCAGGAGATCAGTTTGATATTTCAGGGGCATTTGATACTGTAGATCATTCTATTTTACTTGCCAGTCTTACAGATCTTGGTATTTCAGGTACAGTTTATACGTGGTGTAAGGATTTTCTAAGATAATCATAATTACTTTGTATTGAAACACGGTGAAAAGTCTAAGGACCCTGTTTACTAAGCAGCGCTAAGGGTGCGCTAGCGTTTTTAGCACACACTAATGATTAGCATGCGCTAAACACTAAAGTCACACATAGAAAACATACGGGCGACTCTAGCATTTAGTGCATGCTAAAAACGCTAGCACACCTTAGTAAACAGGGTTCTAAGTCTTAGACCCTTTTGTAGAGAACCACGAGTTTCTCCTCCTTCTCCTGCCTTATTTAATTTTATTATGAGTACTTTAAGTACTAAAATCTTGGCACCAGGAGCCCATATGACTTCATATGCTGATGATATTTTTATTTTGGCTTCCTGTATTTGACAGTTTAGACTTCACCAACTCTGCAATTTCATTTTGTATTAATAATATAAAATCTGGGGCTACGCTACCATACATATGCTGAAGCTTAATGCTGACGAAACAAAAATGTTATGGTTTAGTAACTCCTTACACTCTATTCCTTCGTCGATTCCACTTGAGCAATCTAATTCTCTTCTTGTAGAACAAACATCTGGAACTTTAGGTATTATTTTTGATTCTACTCTTTCATTTGAACCTCAGATTAACAGTTTATCAAGAAAGATTATTTTTAAAATTGAGGCAACTGAGGCTAATCTGTTCTTATTTTCATAATAAAGATTTTGCTCTTTTGGTTCATACTTTCTCAGTTGGATTACTGTAATTCAGTCTATGTTGGGTTTCCTCAGCAACAACTTGGTAGAAAAAAAAACTTTTCGTGTGCTACTGGGCAAAAACCATTTGTCCTATACTAAATTCAGTGTGCGTATTCCAAATCTGAAGTCAGAATTGTTGTAACACCTCAGGAAATTTTGTTATGCATAAGTTTGCCGAAATGAATTAAGCACTTGGAAAGCATTGAATAATTTTTTACAGAACAAGTTTTACTCCAACAATTACCTGATCTACATCAAAGTTTTCATAGTAAACAGTATATGAAAATGGAATGGAATAACAACATTTCAAAAAAGACTCGTATTCCAGTTTAAAAGTCGTACTTCAGCAAGGCCCAGTACTGTTAAAAGTGCTTCAGGCATCTGCTTTTGCGTTTGTGACCGGTCATATTTTCCCCCATTGCAAAAACCAGCAGTAGTTCCCCATCAGGTTGGGATTCCAGCGGCCTTGATATCTGTTCTCCATTGTAGAAATGTCTTTATGGAACCTCTCTCCATGTTCGTCACTTACGTGTCCCAAATTGGGTGGGAAAAAGTCAAGATGGGAATGTAAGAACTGCATTTTCAATGACATTCGACAGCCAAGTTGTTCATATGCTTTAAGCATGTTGTTACTAGTTCAGCATAGTTTTCAGCTCGTCTGTTCCCAAGGAAGTTCTGCACTACTAGCACAAATGCATCCCAAGCATTAATATGTATAAGCTTTGCATGTATAACTTAAAATCTAGACATGCCAGGCAAATTCGGAGTTCATATTTGGAATCGACGGATTCAATTTAGTATAAATCACATGTTTTTCTCTCAGTAGCAAAATCATTGTTGCGTTGTGTATTATTAAAGAGCACTGCCGCTAAAATGATCTTTCAAAATAACAAATATCATTGAGTCACTTCTGTGTTAATTGATTTGCACTGGCTACCATTGAAAGCTAAGATTATTTATAAGATTTCTTGCTTAGGGCCCCTTTTACTACGCCGCGTAGGTGCTTACGCGTGCCCAACGTGCACCAAAGTGGAGTTACAGGGCGGTTACCACGTGGTCCTTGCGGTAATTTCAAGTTTGACGCACGTCCGCTATGCGCATCTGGAAAATATTTTTTATTTTATGGCCTGCGTAGAGGACGCGCACCAAGTGGCATCTGACACGCATAGGTCATTACCACCCAAATTCTTTACCGCTAGGTCTATGGCTGGCGGTAAGGTCTCAGACCCAAAATGGACGCGCGGCAATTTTGATTTTGCTGCACATCCATTTTCGGGAAAAAAAAAAAAAAGAAGAGGCATTTTTTGCAGGCATGCTGAAAAATGGATCTGCGTGCGCCCTAAACCAGCGCCTACACTACCACAACCCATTTTTCAGCACGCCTTTGATAAAGGATCCCTTAGTTTTTAAATCATTTCATGGTCAGACTTCTGTTTACCTCTCTTTAAGTTAACATTTCGATTCAGGCATAATAACTTTCTTCATTATCCTTTGGATCAATGTTAAGTTTCAAAGATAAATTGTGAACAATCATATTCCTTTCAGGCTGCTTTTCACTGGAATTCCTTGTTCATGGAATTAAGAACTGAAAATTCATACTCATTTATATAAATAAAATCCCCCCTCAGACGTTCTGAAGCTCACTCCATCTGTGGCAGTGAAGCCCTGAACTCCTGTCCTCCTGGTAGGCTAGGCTATTCGGACTACTCACCCTCAGTCATAGAGCCGCACTCAGCCACGCCCATCTGGGCCCTAGGCCACGCCCCATCTGCACATAAAAAGCACCCTCAATGTTCTAAACCACACTCTGAGGCTTCAACAGTTTGTATGTTCGAAGCTCTGTAACCATTTTTAAACCCAATACATCTCTGCCCAGCCCTCACCTATCAGAGAAGGGAGTTTTAAGCACACTACATCTCTGCCCCGCCCTGACCTATCAGAGAAGGGAGGAGTGTCACAGCTACACCGCTCTGACCTATCAAAGGGAACTGAAACAGGAAAAGGGAGGAGCGCAGTGTTGCCAGGTGGACGGTTTTACTGCCCAATTGGGCGGTTTTCCGCGACCCGCCGCAGGAAATTTTTGCCCGCGGCGGGTTGCGGTTTTTTGGGCTCCTTTTGGGTCGTTTGGGCAGTTTTAAAAGTGTTTTTTTTCGGCCGCGGGGGGCGGGGTTAGTGCCGTTTTGGGCGGGGTTCATGACGTTTTGGGCGGGGTTCATGACGTTTTGGGCGGGGCCGATGACGGGGGAGGCGGGGCCGGTGACGGGGAGGCGGGGCCGGTGACGGCGGGGGCGGGGTTGATGACGGCGGGGGCGGGGTTGATGGGGGGCGGGGATGATGGCGCGGGGGTGGGGGTGTCAGGGGCGGGGTTTGACTTTGGGCGGGTTTTGGGCTGGATTTGGGCTCGATTGGGTGGGAAAAATTTTTTCCACCTGGCAACCCTGGAGGAGCGTCACACCGAATGATGGACCTATCAGAGGGAACTGAAATAGAAGGGAGGAGCGTCAGAGGCCAAGGGGACGGCCGTATCTACGGGTGGGCCTGCCAATTTCGTCCCAGGCCCGCCCACCCAACCGCACACACTGCAGCAGCCTATGTTGCCCTTGCGACACCACCCTCTGTCCCCACTCACTCCTGGTCGCCACTGGACCCGCTGCTCTTCTCTCCCTCCCCCCTCCCGAGTCACCGCTCGCCCCCCTCCCCCTCACCCACCCTCCTCCACCAAATGGCCAATGGACCGCTCTCTCCACTCCCTCCCACTCGCCCCTGCACCCGCTATTCTCTCCCTCCCCCCTCCAGAGTCGCTGCTTCACCCCCGTGATGACGTCGAGGGCGCTCATAGGTTTCCTTGCTTTGTGTTCCCTTTGTCTCCGCTCCCTCCTGCTCGCCACTGGATCCGCTCCTCTTCTCTCCCTCCCCCCTCCCGAGTCACCGCTCGCCCCCTCCCCCTCACCTACCCTCCTCCACGAAATGGCCAATGGACCGCTCTCTCCACTCCCTCCCACTCGCTCCTGCACCCGCTATTCTCTCCCTCCCCCCTCCAGAGTCGCTGCTCCAAACAACATTTGCACCCGCCCCGCCCTCGCGTCTACACATCATTACGTCGAGGGCGGGTGATGATAACACAATACAAACGGAGTTCCACACCGCCTTGATCGGCGCCGCGGAGGAGTGCGAGGGCGACTCTGAAGAAAATGCAGCGGCGTTAGGTAAACAAATAAACGCACACAAGTGCACTCCTTCCGCTAACACTTCACAGAGAACAGACGATTAGCCAAAACTATCAACACACACAGCTAAACTCCTTACTCCAGCAGTTCACACAGAAGACATGGTTACCATGCTATGCAGCACTGACATAACTCCCCTTCACTGGCAGGCAGGCAGGCAAGGGAGGGGGGTGGGCCACTCCTTACTCCACCAGTTCACACAGAACAGAGGATTACCATGCTATGCAGCACTGACGTGACTCCCCTTCACTGGCAGGCACGCAGGCAAGGAAGGAGGGAGGGAATGGGGGGAGGGGCCACACCCTGCCACTCACTCAGGGAAGGGGGGAGGGGCGAAACCCTGCCACACACTCTCATTCACACACACACACACTCTCTCTCTCTCTCTCACAAACACACTCGCCCACGATCACTCTCTCTCAGTCACAAACACACACTTCCATCTGCCAGGCACACAGGGAACAAAGGAAGGAGGCCGCCCTAGGGAAAGGGGCACACCCTGACACACAGTGGCCCAGGAGGGGGCCCACCCTGGCACACATTGGCACACACTCTCATTCCCACACACACACACTGTCTCTCTCTCTCTCTCTCACAAACACACACTTGCACCTGGGAGGGTGGGAGGGAGGGGGGCCACCCTAGCACAAAATCCCTTTCAAAACATTCATTGCACAAAACAAATACCTTGCTAGCGCCCGTTTCATTGCTCTCAGAAACGGGCCTTTTTTACTAGTTATTTCATAAAAATCTTAAGACTTTTTTATGTCATGAATATTTACTTTAATTGATATTATTTTATTTTGTTAGCTGTATTATTTATATTATTTTGTATTTTTCAATCTTAGACCTCATAGGAATTGGTGGTTAATAAACACTGGATTAGATTAGACTAGAAATGAGATAACACAACTGACTGCAACACAACTTTGTAATGAAAATCAGTGCAAATTCCTAACGCATCTTAAATTTTATCCCAAAATTATTTTAAATTCATACAGGCAAACAACATATGAGATAGAGTTCCCTCAGCAGACCCATAAGACCAGTATTTATTAGAACCATTCCGACTTTGGAAATGGTCATTAAGGCTGTATGAGTCAAATAATACCGAGACTAAATGACCACCGCTGATAGTGATGGCCCTTTATACTTTAGTCCCCAAAGTTTCCTAGAGTGTCTCGAGAAGACCTTCTCCGAATCAAACACAAATATACCCCACACACGTCGTCGTCATCTTCTTGTTTATAGTAGATACCTTTTTTTGAAGAGTCCACTAGAGACACAGAAAAATTAGTCAATTCAGGAGCCATACTAAGCAGTCAAGCAACTGCCTGCATTGATAATGATGCCTACTTTACAGTTTATATTCCCTCTTAAGCAGCTCGAAAGTCCTAATTTTATCCTCCTGAAAAAGCTGATACACAAACAAATACCTCTAGAGGGGCATAATTGAACGAAAACGTCTATCTCCATGGGCGTTTATCTCCGAGAACGGGTCCGTGAAGGGGCAGACCGAACCGTATTTTCGAAAAAAATAGACGTCCATGTTTTATTCGACAATTTGTGAGCTGGGCATTTTTGTTTTTCAGCGATAATGGAAAATGAAAGCGCCCAGCTCAAAAACAAATAAATCCAAGGCATTTGTTCGTGGGAGGGGCCAGGATTCGTAGTGCACTGTCCCCCCTCACATGCCAGGACACCAACCGGACACCCTAGGGGGCACTTTTACAAAAACAAAAAAAAAGGTAAAAGAGCTCCCAGGTGCATAGCACCCTTCCCTTGTGTGTTGAGCCCCTCAAATCCCCATCAAAACCCACTGCCCACAAGTCTACACCATTACTATAGCCCTAAGGGGTGAAGGGGGGCACCTACATGTGGGTAGAGTGGGTTTGGGGGGTTGGACGACTAATAAGCATTAAGCAGCACAATTGTAACAGGTAGGGGAGGGATGGGCCTGGGTCCACCTGCCTGAAGTCCACTGCACCCCCTAATAACTGCTCCAGTGACCTGCATAGTGCTGCCAGGGAGGTGGGTATGACATTTGAGGGTGAAAATAAACAGTTGTGAACGGCATATTTTGTGGTGGGAGGGGGTTTGTGACCACTGGGGGAGTCAGGGGAGGTCATCCCCGATTCCCTCCAGTGGTCATCTGGTCATTTAGGGCACTTTTTGGGGCCTTATTCGTGGAAAAACAGGGTCCAGGAAAAGTGCTCTAAATTCTAGCTACAAACGCATATTTTTTTCCCATTATCGACGAAAGGCACCCATCTCTGATCGGCCGATAACCACGCCCCAGTTCCGCCTTCACCACGCCTTCGACACGCCTCCGTCAACTTTGTACGCTTCCGCGATGGAGTGCAGTTGAAAACGTCCAAGTTCGGCTTTCGATTATACCGCGTTATTCGTTTTTGGGAGATAAACGCCTATCTCCCGATTTAGGTCGCAATATAGGCGTTTTTGTCTTTCGATTATAAGCTGGCTAGCCTGCCACTGAGGCCAGCTGAACACTTCCTCTTGTACCTTTAGTGTAGGATTGAATATATACCATTAAAAAAAAGATATGTTATAGGCATTTGGAGTTAGGATTTAGCTCGCAGCTTTTCACTAGTAGTTGAAGAAGAAATACAGTAGGTGCCTGGTTGAGTTTCAGGAATCCATCAGCATTCAGCTTGTTGTTCTTTGAGCCTTGGGGCTTTTTGGCTGCCAGAATTTCATTATGCCTCTGGGCTTAAATCTCTTCAGAGATTCATCAGTTCTGTGACTTTCAAATTTCAAAGATTGCATTGCAGTCTATGCTTTCTGTTTGCCAGAAGGCTATAAAACCCCCGGGCTCATGATCATTACTCTTTGAAGAATTCTCTTGGCACCCTAACCTTTTACCTACCAGAAAATCATTGGACTCTGCTCCCTGTGGCATCCTTTCACTTGAAATCGGATAATGCATACATAAAGCTTTTCTGAGAAAGAGATGATTGAGCACTGCAGAATGTGAGAAGGAAGCTAAAGCCAAGGACCTTCTTATGGTTCCTGCTCAGACTGTGTAGTAAAGACAGCCTAGAAGTGGAAGCTATGAAGCAAATACCCCCATCTGTTTAAGATGATGCTACTGACTTCCATACTGTTCATCACTGAAATAAGTACATTTTAACTAAAACTTCCACCAGCCCCCCCCAGTCAGTCTCGTAAGATATGTCCTCTACTGTTTCCTTGATATTTATTTATTTAAAAATGTATAGACCGCACTATCTTACAATTCTAGGCAGTTTCCAAAATAACATACACAATAAGAGTCTTAACAAAAGTAAAAATAACAAACATATACAAACCAACACTTTTTATAAAAGCATAACATAAAATTCATAAGCAGCAAGTATGTGTATTACGTTCGCACCCACAGCTGCTATCTTTACATATTGGCAAAAGTAAACAAGTGTGCCTTCAATTGCTTTCTGAATTATACAATAGAAAGGGAAAGGGAATGGGACTTATATACTGCCTTTCTGTGGTTTTTCCAACTACATTCAAAGTGGTTTATATATTATATACAGGTACTTATTTGTATCTGGGGCAATGAAGGGTTAAGTGACTTGCCTAGAGTCACAAGGAGCTGCAGTGGAAATTGAACCCAGTTCCTCTGGATCAAGTCCACTGCACTAACCACTAGGCTACTCCTCCACTAGCAACATTCCATGTAGAAGCCTGCCCTTGCAGATCAGCCACGTGGCCGCGTGTTGCTAGTGGAGGAGTAGCCTAGTGATTAGTGCAGTGGACTTGATCCAGGGGAACTCACATGCAGGACGTCAGACTCACAGAAACAGAAGCCTGCGCGGCCACGTGGCTGATCTGCAAGGGCAGGCTTCTACATGGAATGTTGCTAGTGGAATAGCAACATTCCATGTAGAATCTCAAATAGTAGCAACAGAATCTCAATAGTAGCAACATTCCATCTAGAATCTCCAATAGGAAAAGGGAATGGGACTTATATACTGCCTTTCTGTGGTTTTTCCAACTACATTCAAAGCGGTTTATATATTATATACAGGTACTTATTTGTACCTGGGGCAATGAAGGGTTAAGTGACTTGCCCAGAGACACAAGGAGCTGCAGTGGAAATCAAACCCAGTTCCCCTGGATCAAGACCACTGCACTAATCATTAGGCTACTCCTCCACTAGCAACATTCCTTGTAGAAGCCTGCCCTTGCAGATCAGCAATGCGGCCACGCAGGCTTCTGTTTCTGTGAGTCTGACATCTTGCATGTACGTGCAGGACGTCAGACTCACAGAAACAGAAGCCTGTGCGGCCGCGTTGCTGATCTGCAAGGGCAGGCTTCTACATAGAATGTTGCTAGTGGAATAGCAGCATTCCATGTAGAATCTCAAATAGTAGCAACAGAATCTCAATAGTAGCAACATTCCATGTAGAATCTCCAATAGGGAAAGGGAATGGGACTTATATACTGCCTTTCTGTGGTTTTTCCAACTACATTCAAAGCAGTTTACATATTATGTACAGGTACTTATTTGTACCTGGACAATGGAGAGTTAAGTGACTTGCCCAGAGTCACAAGGAGCTGCAGTGGGAATTGAACCCAGTTCCCCAGATCAGAGTCTGCTGTGCTAACCACTAGGCTATTCCTCCAGGTTTTGCACAGGGCTTCAGGTAGTGCATTCCATAAAGCAGCCCCTTCAATACAGAACAGTGGTTCCCAAACCTGGCCCCAGAGGCACCCCAGCCAGCCAGGCCTCCCAGAATACCTACAATGAACACTCATGAGAGAGACTTGCATGCACTGCCTCCACTGCATGCAAATCTATCCCATGAGCACCCACCGTGGATACATCAACTGGCTGGGGTGTCCCCAGGACCAGGCCCGGGAACCACCGATATAAAAGATCGAAAAGATCCAAGGTAGTTTGCAGTCAAATATAACATAAAAGAAAGAAACGCCATTGTTAAAAGAGCAAAGAACCAGTCATACGACATACAGCAAGAGAGAAAAAAACCCAAAGAATGCAGTCAAATTAATTCAATCAGGTACTGAATACATAATCCCCTTAATTCTATAAAAGGCAACAAACATTGCAGCACGCAAATTTTGGCGCACACCCAATTTGTGCATGCAAGTTAACTAAATAATGAGCCAATTAGTGACAATAATTGGATTTTTACCAAGCAATTATTGGCGCTAATTGAAATCGTTTAATATACACACGTGTAAATTTAGGCGTGTGATCCGTGCCTAAATTTTACATGTGTCCCGGAAAAGGGGGTGCAGAAATGGGAGGGTCATGGGCATTTCAGGGCAGAACATGGGCATGGATTCCAGTTACATGCACAATTATAGAATTAAGGGGGGGTTCAGTGAGTAAATTTAGGCCATTGGTGCAAATGGACCTGCTTAAATTTATATGTGATCCCTGTGCTTAAGTGCTCTTCTATACACTGCGCCTATCTTTAGGTGTGGCTTACAGAATAGCAATTAAGCGGTTTTTTTCTGCATTGTTTCTTAGGCGCAGATTATAGAATTCACCCCAATGCACGATTACTGTTCACTGCCGCATCTCCAAATGCTTTTCTTCAAAGCAATACAAAATTTAGAAAATATGAAATTCCAAGTTGAACATTGGAAGGAAGAGCATGCCATAATGATGGTGAAATGCAATAAAATGCACAGCCCCTGCTGCATTCTAGCATAACAACCCTTGGGGAAGGGATTTACAAGTGGAAATCATTGAGAGAATGAAGAATCCACGGAGGCCCATAGAGTACAGAAGGAGTAGAAAGATATGGATATAACACACAGTTCTCAGTACTAGCTCAAGGCAAGTTATTCTCAGTCCAGAGGGCTTACAGTCTAAGTTTCTACCTGAGGCAACAAAAGATCAAAATGAGCCAAGTGGGATTTGAACCAAGCTTCTCTGGTTCCCAATCCACTGCTCTAACCGTTAGGCTACTCCTCCACTCTTGTTGCCATTATTCTCATCATACATTATAGTCTGAAACAACTTCAATCTCTTTAGGATTTTCCATATCAGCTGTAGTTGAAATCTTCATTCTCTGGACATATTCAGGTTTCTTGACTGAAATAATGAAACCCAGCTCAGATGTGCTCTGCCCAGTTCATGGGGAATGTGCAGAGAAAGAAGATTTTACACATCTAATATAATCGCACCTCCAACGTTCTGAAGCTGACTCCGTGGCAGCGTGGCAGTGAAGCCGTGTAATGTTCGAAGGGTTTGTAATCGCACACACGATCACTGCCCCGCCTGCATGGTAACGCGACGTCAGAAGGAGAAGCCTCAGCCGTCAACCAACGGGAGGGCGGCTATCATGATGGAGCAGGACCTGGGCACTAAGCGGGCAGTCGGCCAGGTTGCAGCGGATTGAGCAGCTGCGGCGCTACAAGGGCCCCGAGACCAAGCTGGTGGTGTTCCCATCACCGTCACTCTGAGAGAAGCGCGTCCGGGTGAGCCTTACAATGCTGACCCCCCTACAAGCCCCCCGCCACCCGCTCCCAGTTTGGCAGTCCCGCACCCCCCTCTAACATTCACACAAACACACACACACGCGCTCCGAGTTCGCCACACCCTCTCTCACTTTCACCACACACCCCCAGCAACGCTGACCCCCCTACAAGCCCCCCGCCACCCCTCACCAGTTCGGCAGTCCCCTCTCCACCCTCCGACTTTGCTGCACCACGATGGATGGAGGGGGCAGGGGAGAGATGCTGCACATGGATGGATGGAGGGGGCAGGGCACACAGGACGTTTGCTGCATCTGGATGAATGCAGGGGAGACAGCATAATTGGTGCACACAGGACACACACTACACTCTCTCACTGACACAGACAGACACACACATTCTGTCTCCCTCTCAATCACCCACTGTCTCTCAATCACACACTCTCTGTCTCTCAATCACACACTCTGTCTCTCTGACACACACTCTTTCTCTCTCACACATACTCACTCTCTGACACATACTCATTCACTCTCTCACACATACTCACTCACTCTCTCTCTCTCTCTCTCTCCTAACAGTTCCCTTAAAAACATAATTGCCATTAGAGACTCAAGAAAAATGTCAGGAAGTATTTTTTCACGGAGAGAGTAGTGGATGCTTGGAATGCCCTCCCGCGGGAGGTGGTGGAAACGAAAACGGTAACGGAATTCAAACATGCGTGGGATAAACATAAAGGAATCCTGTTCAGAAGGAATGGATCCTAAGGAGCTTAGCCGAGATTGGGTGGCAGAGCCGGTGGCGGGAGGTGGAGATGATGCTGGGCAGACTTATACAGTCTGTGCCAGAGCCGGTGGTGGGAGGTGGGACTGGTGGTTGGGAGGCGGGGATAGTGCTAGGCAGACTTATACGGTCTGTGCCAGAGCCGGTGGTGGGAGGCGGGACTGGTGGTTGAGAGGCGGGGATAGTGCTGGGCAGACTTATACGGTCTGTGCCCTGAAAAGGACAGGTACAAATCAAGGTAAGGTATACACAAAAAGTAGCATATGTGAGTTTATCTTGTTGGGCAGACTGGATGGACCGTGCAGGTCTTTTTCTGCCGTCATCTACTGGTACTATGGTACCTTGCTAGCGCCCGTTTCATTTCTCTCAGAAACAGGCCTTTTTTTTACTAGTCTTTCATTAACCATCTGGTAAATAACAGAATCAAAGTGAAGGTGAAGTTGGTTTCAATCAGTTTGTATGTATATATATATATACAATTACAGAAAACTAGACTGAGACATATTGAGCATACAGAAGAGGAGAAGGCTTTCAGTGCTACTGGCATAAGCTGTATCTGCTCTTTGACTAAATGGACATGCTCTCATTATTGCTGATCCGGCACCTTTCATGGACAATAGATTTACTGGAATGCTTGACTGAGACCTTGCCCCCACCATCTCAATAAAGTTATCTTCTATTTCAGATCACAAGTAAATCCTTCCATCAGTGTCATCCAAATTCACTCAGCATATCACACCATCTTCCCAAATCATATATGTATCTAGTGTTTAAATTATTTATAAAGATGTACTGTAATCTTCCCTTGGTACCTCTGAAATATTGGCTGCCCAGCAGTGCATAGTCATTTGATGGAACACTGATATCATATGAACCACATTAAGCAGTAGTTACCATGGCAATCATCTAAGATGCTCCTGCACGGCAGATAGAGGCACGTTTTTATAGAACGTAGTGGAGGCCCAGAGGATAAATGTATCTTTTTATGTATTTCAGGGAAAAGCCTTGGAGAAAGGGATCCAGCATGTGTTAACACACAACTGGATATTTTGTCAAGCAGGGCCAGCCTACGGCATGAGCCAGATAAGGCACTGGCTCAAGACGCCAAAGCCTGCCTCACTGGTGAGAGCATGTTCGTTGGCTCTCATAAAAGTTGGCTCAGAGCACCACAACCCCTTGAACCAGCTCCATTGTCAAGGAAATACTTTTGGTCAGCCAAGAAAGATGTTGAGCTGAGAGCTAAAGCAGAAATCTGTTCACAACCACCAAATTAAGTCAGCAGGGGATTAGTGGGGCAAACACCATGATATCATTCAAAACACATGACTTAGTTTTGCATACAGATTAGAGCAAGTAGCCAACTCTGTACCACTCAGTTTCCCTATGCTACAAAGAAGGGCTGGCGATCACGGGGAGGGAGGAAAGAGGACAGAAAACAGCTTAAGTTTGCTTCAGTAGCTCTCTCTGGAAAACTTCCTCACACAGTGAATTCTAGCAAAACAAAGACAATTCCTCAAAATGTGGACTGTCGTAGAGAGGAAATTACCATAATGGATACGAAATTCAAGATTTATATTTATTGGAGAAGGTCATTTTCTCATCATTCTGGGCCACTACCCCAGAAAGTGAACAGCAGAGTAATTTGTACAAATAGCAGTTAAGATGTGGTAAACTGGGGAGAGAGATCTAAGATGGCTGCCGCGCAGGTTGACTGTTGAAACGCTCTCGAGGCTATGAGCGAATAATTCCTGGTTTCTATACAGAAATGCCTCATTCTAAAAGAAAAGGAACTGTGAGATTGGTTCCTCCACCTACCGCAGTTTCTTCACCAGCACAGACGTCCCTTGAGCGTTTCTTCCCCGGCGCTACCAGATCACAACGAGGAGCGGATCCCATAGCGGGGATAACCGGAGGAGCGGAATCCCCGCCGGGAGAGGAAGTTTCCTTGTCACCACCATCCACCTCACTCATTCCTCCTAGCCCGGCGTCGAGAGCGTCCCTGGCGGGAAACCCCATCGGCTCCGATGATGCGTCGATAGGGGCGACAGTGGAGGACCCAGGCATGCAAACGGCGTTCCGGGGCTCTGTGGGTAGTTTGATTGCCACGGAGCAGACCTCGGAGGTAACTCTACAGACATTGAAGGTGATGTTGGACCAGATCTCCTTCACGCTACAGAAAACCTCAGGTGATGTGGTCAAACTAAATACTAAATTTGAAGAATTACAAAGTACTGTAGACTCTGTCAAAAATGATTTATCGACGCAAGTACAAGCCATAAAGAAAGAAGTTGAAACTTTATCCTCATTTAAAAATGTGATAATAAAAGACTCTTCGGAAATTAGAAATAAAATTGAACAACTAGAAAACTTTAACAGGCGCCTAAACCTCCGATTACTTAATTTTCCAATAATAGCGGGGGAAACTCTAATCAATATTTTTCGGAAATATATGATGGAAGTTCTGAATATTCCTTTAGAGGCTATACCTCCGCTAAACAAGATTTATCATATTCCTGTTAGAAATGGGGGTCAAGGTCCTGTTGAAGATAATCTTGATTTGCAAAATATTTCTGATATTCTAGAACAATCTTCGGATATAATAGTGAACAGAGCCACAGTCATTGTATCATTTGTTTTTGAACAAGACTACAATAATATCTTAAGACTTTATTTTAAAAATTTAAAGTCTCAATTCTATGGCGCTAAAGTTTGGATATATCCTGACGTTACGAAGTTAACTCAGCAAAAAAGGAAGCAATTTCTTTCTTTAAAACAAAATACAATTGATATTGGAGCTTCCTTTTTTCTTGCATACCCGTGCAAATGCGTGGTCAAGCTGGCTCAAACAAAATATACATTCTTTTCACCGGAACAGCTGAAAGTGTTTATAGAGATGAAGAAAGTGAAGTGAAGTGAATAAGTAATGAAGTACTGGTTAATAACAGCCTATACCTTTGAGATTATTTCTTTTGTTCTTGTAATCTTCTCTAACTCTTTTCTCTCTCTCATTATTATTGAGGTCTAAGAAAGGCTGTAAAATATTATTTTGTATAAGTGCACCATTGATATTTTTTTCTTTAAAATATTATATTTTGTTATTGTTACTATGAATGGAACATTATTCTTTATATTAATTTCTGCCTGTATTGCTATCACAAGGTATACCCTTGTTAAAATGTATTAAAATTATAAATAAATTAAAAAAAAAAAAAAAAAGATGTGGTAAACTGGGTTTGGTCCCCCTTTTAATGAATCTCTTAACTTCTTTGGGGTATTTTAATAATAAGGCACTTATAACAAAGCTCCAAAAGGGTGTCTATTTTAAACTTATATTGCAAAGGTAATATATAGGCACCCAGAACTATCCCCAGCAGCACATACATCCTGATGCAAGATGCACATATGTGGATGCCCTCTGTGCCTGTACTCCCACTGTAACTCCACTCCTCCTGCACCATCCTACACCCCTAGAAAGATCTATGCACAGGGCAAGATTAACCCTTTTAGAGACCCCCCATTATACTATAAATACATTTTAAAAGTCCCACAGAGTCCTGTGTAATTCTCACTGCAGAGAAGCAGCAGCAGGGGGTAAGAGTAGGGTTACCATATGGCTCCAGAAAAAGGAGGACGGATTGAGCCAGCCGGGTTTTACTTCCATTGCTTTGAAAGCAATGGAAGTAAAACCCGGCTGGCTCAATTACTTCCATTGAAAGCAATGGAAGTAAAACCCGGCTGGCTCAATCCGTCCTCCTTTTTCTGGAGCCATATGGTAACCCTAGGTAAGAGGAATAGACCTGTGTGGGCAGCCATGACCCTGGCCCCCTCCCCCAGTCTTCTTTCTGCCAGCAGGTGACTTATCAAGTCAAAAAGCTTTGGGAGTCATTGAATTACTTCTAAGAAGGCCCTGCCTGCCTAAACATCTGGACCCTAGGGATGGGCCTAGTTTGCCTGTGCCTTAATCCTGGCCTGTCTTATACATGTTGCGTGTATAAGAATGCATCCTCTTGTTGATGTACAATCAAAGTTTCTCAACACGGCCTTTGGGGAACCGAGCATGCGCGACATGAGGGGAAAAGCAGCCGCAGGGCAGGCAATGCGGCAGAGTGAAGCCCTGTGTCTGCTCCTCCCCAGCCTCTAAGGGGGACCCGGTGCTGGAGTTTTCTTTCTCCTGCTCCTGTCAGGATGCAATCACCCGAGTCCTGTCAGGAGTAGGGGAGAGAGAGACCCCGGCGCCGGGCCCCCCTTAGAGGCCAGGCCCCGTAGGATCTTGCTCTCCCCCCTTCTTGGCGGCCCTGTAAACCTCAAGCCAGTCTGATTTTCAAGATATCCACAATGAGTATATACTACTAATCATTTCTAGAGTTCTACTGGATATATGCAGTGCTGTACACATTATATATAGGTCTTTCTCTGTCCCTAGAGGGATTACAATCTACATTTTTTTGTACCTGGGGCAATGGAGTGTTAAGTGACTTGCCCAAGGTCACAAGGAGCTGCAGTGGGAATTGAACCAAGGTCACCAGGATGAAAGCCTGCTGCACTAACCATTAGGATAGACTGCTTCCACTGCATGCAAATATATTTCGTGCATATTCATTGTGGATATCGAAAACCAGACTGGCTTGAGAAACGCTGGTGTAGACGCTTATATGTGCATATTCAGCCATGTAATTTTATAAGGGCCCAAAATGTTTTGTAAAGTTATTCCACACATACTTAAATATGGAATAAGGTGGGGGGGGGGGGGGTAGTGGGTAGGGGAGGGTATTGAGGAGGAGGGGGGAGGGAACCGGGTGGGATGGTATGCAGATGGAATGGTGAATGCCAAAAAGAAAAGTTGTGGCATCAGAAATGTACGCTGTTACTGTTCTATCATGGTCATATCATCTGATTCTATTGTAAACGATGATGTTAGTAAAGGGGGAGGTGGGGGGAGAAAATGTAAAATCTATGATGGCACACTGCAACTTGGTTTTATGTGTTTTGTGTATCTCTTGTTGGACAACATGGAGGGGCATAATTGAACAAAATCGTCTATCTCCATGGGCGTTTATCTCCGAGAACGGGTCCGTGAAGGGGCGGACCGAACCGTATTTTCAAAAAAAATAGACGTCCATGTTTTATTCGACAATTTGTGAGCTGGGTGTTTTTGTTTTTCAGTGATAATGGAAAATGAAAGCGCCCAGCTCAAAAACGAATAAATCCAAGGCATTTGTTCGTGGGAGGGGCCAGGATTCGTAGTGCACATGCCAGGACACCAACCGGGCACCCTAGGGGGCACTTTTACAAAAACAAAAAAAAAAGGTAAAAGAGCTCCCAGGTGCATAGCACCCTTCCCTTGGGTGTTGAGCCCCCCAAATCCCCCTCAAAACCCACCGCCCACAAGTCTACACCATTACTATAGCCCTAAGGGGTGAAGGGGGGCACCTACATGTGGGTACAGTGGGTTTGGGGGGCGGTGTGGAGGGCTCCCATTTACCAGCACAAGTGTAACAGGTGGGGGGGGGGTGGGCCTGGGTCTACCTGCCTGACGTCCACTGCACCCCCTAATAACTGCTCCAGTGACCTGCATACTGCTGCCAGGGAGGTGGGTATGAGATTTGAGGGTGAACATAAAAAGTTGTGAAACGGCATATTTTTGTGGTGGGAGGGGGTTTGTGACCACTGGGGGAGTCAGGGGAGGTCAGCCCCGACTCCCTCCAGTGGTCATCTGGTCATTTAGGGCACTTTTTGGGGCCCTATTCATGGAAAAACAGGGTCCAGGAAAAGTGCCCTAAATTCTCGCTAAAAACGCATATTTTTTTCCCATTATCGGCGAAAGGCGCCTATCTCTGATCGGCCGATAACCACGCCCCAGTTCCGCCTTCACCACGCCTTTGACACGCCCCCATCAACTTTGTCTGCATCCGCGACGGAGTGCAGTTGAAAACGTCCAAATTCGGCTTTCGATTATACCGCTTTATTCGTTTTTGTGAGATAAACGTCTATCTTCCGATTTGGGTCACAATATAGGCGTTTTTCTTTTTCCATTATAAGCTGGATTGTCTTGTTGCTTGTAATTTACGTTGGCAGGGTCATCAATAAAAATGATTTTAAAAAAATACAGACTATAAGACCTTTGGGGACCAGTGTGCAACATAGTCTTTCCAGCACTGTGTTTGACTGCCGCCTACAACAAATCCAAAGCTATTATTAACACAGAAATACTTTATCTTTGCAAATTCAAGGGCTGTATTTTTGTGATAAAAACAACAGTTATCTTTCATCTTCTCTTCCATGAAGTAAATGCTGGGTTTAAAATTTTCTCTGCCTTCCATTCTGAGGTCTGATTGAACTTGTAAACAAACCTGAAGGACTCCTGAGTGTCATGGTTTTCTTTATCCTGCATTTGGTCATTTGGGGATACCCTGTTGCATGAAGTAATTACTTTGTGAGAGGTAAGGGCTGGATATGTTCTGTTTTCTAGAGAGTAGATAGCTGTAAAGGAAGAGCATGAGAACAAGGGGAAGGAAAGAAATCCACATACAAAAGTAAAGGAACAGATGCAATATAAAAAAATAAAGTACAGAAAATATGAGTAAAACATGACATCATATTTGATGGAGACAAGCAAGGCAGCTGTTTGGTGGAAAGAGTAGCAGTGTCAGAACTTGGCATGTTATAGTTCACTTATATACTGTCTTCTTTGAATTGAAGTTCTATTCTCGTATGTAATTCAAAATAATAAAAAAAATTGTATAAGCAAAAATACAGGTCTCAGAAAACAACAAGGCAAGCGATCTGCAAAATCCAATGTGGAAAACAAACTAGCAGATCAATATAATAACCAAACCATTTTATTGAAGATACCGTATTAAATGCCTGACACAGGCCGTGTTTCGCCCAACAATAGGGCTGCGTCAGGGGCTAATCTGTGTCTTCATTAAATGAGAGCGGTAGTAAATCATATATCAGGGCAAGGCTAAAAGGAATTTCCTTTATAAAAAACCAGCAAAAGCAGCATAAACCAGCGTTTTCCCGACGTGGCCACGTTTCGCCCTCAGGCTGCGTCAGGGGTAACCACTCGCCTCCACCTACCCTCCTCTCTTCCTTCCCGTTCACATTAATTGATTTGATTTGCTTACTTTATTTATTTTTTGTCTATTAGATTGTAAGCTCTTTGAGCAGGGACTGTCTTTCTTCTATGTTTGTACAGCGCTGCGTATGCCTTGTAGCGCTATAAAAATGCTAAATAGTAGTAGTAGTAGTAGGGGTACAAACTAGTAGTGAGATGAGAACAGTTATTCCAAAAATCTAGTTCCACTTTTCTGCTACTTCCCATCACCTCAAGCAGCAAAGGCTCAGTTCACCCAAAATGTTTTTAGCCCCTTGAGGATGCATATCAGGGAGAGAAAAAAGCAAATAGCATCTGTTGTAAAGCACATATTTGGGAGCTATTTGGAAAAATTTAGGGTATTTGGCATAGCTAGAAAAAAAAATAAACATATTGGAGAGGGAATGAGGGAACCAGTACTGATGGTCTGCTAATGCCTTTCACTCCAGAGACACCTCAAATTCAGATTTAGGAAACTTTGAAAATTGCGTTAGGCACTTAAGGGTCCTTATATCAAGCTGCGGTAAAAACTTATGTGTTCTTAACACAGCTTAAAAGGGCTTACCGCAGTATGTGTTGAGGCATCCCACGGTAAAATCTCGATATGCATGTGCTACTCACATGCTAAACAATGCTATTTTTGGAGGGGTGAAGGGGGCATGTCTGGGGGGTAGATAGTGGGTGTGTCTGCGCTAATCAGTGCCACATTGCTGCGCACTAAGGACCTCTTTTACTAAACTGCGCTAGTGATTCCTGGCAGAGCAAATGAGAGGAAGCCCATTCAATTCCCATTGGCTTCTTCTAATTTATTTATTTCTTACATTTGTATCCCACATTTTCCCACCTATTTGTAGGCTCAATGTGGCTTACATGGTACCGGAGAGGCGTTTGCAGACTCCGGTGTGAACAAATACAAAGTGATGTTGTGGTAAGATAAAGTTCATGTTGCACAGCCACATTAGGGAATCGTACAACGGAAGAGTTGTGTTACGTCCATTACGTACTTTAGTTTTGTTGTGTTGCAGAGATTTGGCATTTAAGTTGGATCGGTAGGGTATGCCTTTTTAAACAGGTTAGTATTTAGTGTTTTCCGGAAGTTTAGGTGGTCGTGCGTCGTTTTCAAGGCTTTTGGTAATGCGTTCTACAGTTGTGTGTTTAAGTAGGAAAAACTGGATGCGTAAGTTGATTTGTTTTTAAGTCCTTTGCAGCTTGGGTAGTGCACATTTAGATATGTTCGTGCTGATTCGGATGTGTTTCTAATTGGTAAGTCAATCAGGTCTGTCATGTATCCCGGGGCTTCACCGTAGATAATTTTGTGAACCAGTGTGCAGATTTTGAAAGCAATGCGTTCTTTGATTGGGAGCCAGTGTAGTTTTTCGCGGAGGGGTTTTGCGCTTTCAAATCGCGTTTTACCAAATATAAGCCTAGCTGCCGTGTTTTCAGTAGTCTGAAGTTTCTTTAAGGTTTGTTCTTTGCATCCCGCATAAATTCCATTGCAGTAGTCTATGTGGCTTAGTACCATTGATTGTATCAGGTTGTGAAATGTTTCTCTCGGGAAGAATTGTTTCACGCGTTTGAGTTTCCACATTGAGTGGAACATTTTCTTTGTTGTGGATGTCACTTGGCTCTCTAATGTTAAGTTGCGGACCAATGTAACGCTGAGGATTTTCAGGCTATTTGAGATAGGGAGGGTGTAATCTGAGGTGTTGATGCTTGTGGGGTTGTCCGCGCTGTGTTGGGATGAGAGGATGAGACAGTGTGTTTTTTCTTTATTGAGTTTTAGTTGAAATGCATTTGCCCATGAGTCCATGATGTTCAGGCTGAGCTTGATTTCATTGGTAATTTCTGTCAGTTTGGTGACAGCGCAGGAATCGCTAGCGTGGCTATGTAAGGGGTCCTTTTACCAAGCTACGAGAAAAAGGGCCCTGCGCTAGCAGCGGGATCCTTTTTATCACAGCAGGTAAAAAAGTCCCCAGCATACATGGCCATGAGAACTCTTACCACATGGCCATGTGGCAGGGAGCCCTTACCGCCACCCATTGAGGTGGGGATAAGGGCTCCCACACTAATCCGGTGGTAACTGGGCCGCACATGGCGATGCCCGATTACTGCCGAGTTACCGCCATGCAATCCATTTCTAGGCGTTTTCTTTTTCCCCTGGAAATTACTCACTTAGGGCAGCTGCGTTGGGTCAGCAGTAGGCCTGGAAGAGCGAGCGGTAAGCCCGCATTGGGTTTACTGCCGCTCTGTAAAAGGGCCCCTAAAAGAGGCCCTAAATGATTAGCACGTGGTTAGTGCAATGAGCCCTTACTGCCTACAAAAAGGGTAGCGGTAAGGGACCACATGCTAATAGCCATGCACTGATGAGAGAAGGAGCCTAATAGTTAGCGCAGCAGCTTGAGAACCAGGAAAACTGGGTTCAATTCCCACTGCAGGTCCTTGAGACCCTGGACAAGGCACTTAACCCTCCACTGTCCCAGGTATAAAATAAATACCTGCACATAATATGTAAACCCTCTTTGATTGTAAACACAGAGAGGCAGTATATCAAATTCCTTTCCCTTCCCCTTCTACATTAATGCTGAACATAGAAAATAGGCCATTTTCCAGCCACAGCAAAAAGTGGTCGTAGTGCACAGGAAAGACCCGTGTAAGGATGCTAAGGCCACTTTTTGCCCCAGGCTAACGTGGAACTGTGTTCAGGTGTTCAGCAGGTTTGTCACACAGTAGGCTGCACATTAATGATTTTCTCAGAATTTCTCTCTCAGGGGTGTGGCATGGGTAGGGCATCAGAGAAACCTTATCCAGTGAGTGCATTTTACTTACTGTGCGCTAACTAATTCACAGTTAACATGGGAGCACTTAGTGCCTCCTAAATAGGAGTCATTAAGGGCCAGATTCTATATATGTCGCCTAGAAGATCCATGCAGACCACATTTCTGTCTAAGCATATTCTGTAAGTAGCATCTAGATTTAGGTACAGTATATAGAATACCCTTAGTTGATATCCTATTGCCTAAACCTGCGTGCCTCCATTTACACCAACGAAAATGTGGCGTAAATCCTGGCTCATAGATTTAGGTGCAGAGGACCATATTCTATAACAATGCATAGCCGCCGACAGGGGGGGGGGCAAGGGGGGACAAAATTCCCCAGGCCCGGGCCTCCAAGGGGGCCTGGCGCCGCAGTCCCACCCGCCCTCCTTCATCGACCGTCTGCCACCGGGCCGGGACCCCTGCATTGAAATCACAGCGCCTCTGACCTCCGTGTGAAAGCGCTGCAGGCAGCAGGGCAGCAGATCGCCTCCCTTCGGGCCTCCTTCCCTCCCTGTGTCCCGCCCTCATCTGACATAACTTCCATGAGGGTGGGACACAAGGAGGTAAGAAGGGCCGAAGGGAGGCGATCTGCTGCCTGCAGTGCTTTCACACAGAGGTGAGATTTCAATGCAGGGGGCCCTGCCTGGTGGCGGACGTAGGGGGGCGGGTGGAGGGGGGGAGCGGTGGTGACCTCGGGGGGGGGGGGGTGTGGAGCGGCGGCGGCAACCTTGGAGCAGGGGCGGGGCGGCCTTGCCCCGGGCCCGGCCCAGTCTCTCGGCAGCCCTGTAACAATGTGCGTAAATTTTGAAACGCCCATTTCCCTGCCCATCACCATTCCCCTTTTTGCCTGCATGCATTAAAATTTAGGTGCAGTGCATTACAGAATAAGCTTAGGGAGTTGTGTGCATAAATTCTAATTATTGCCAATTAGTGCTCACTATTGCTTGTTAACTGCTGTTAACACCACCGATTGGCTTGTTAAGCCAATTAAGTTATGCGCGTTGTTACAGAATATGCTTGGATTTCAGCGTGGATCTCTAGACGCGATGTGTAGAATCCTGCATTAACTGTGAGCAACTACTACCATGCACTAATGGGATCATTAACGCATGACCTGAATATAAAAAAAGCTACAAATGCTTCCACTGATTGCTGTATTAGATTTGCAGCTAACGTGCGATACAATCCCACATTAGGCTGCATCAGTGGCGTAGCCAGACAGCCAGTTTTGGGTGGGCCTGAGCCCAAAGTGGGTGGGCACAAAATTTTCTCTGCTCCGCCCTACCTCCACCTCAAAATATAAATACTTTAACTAATGAGGATCCTCAAGCTCAGTCAGCTGAAGACTTTCTCTGAAGGTGGCCAGAACTCTCTTTTACCAAGCTTGGCAGGCAGCAGCAATGACCCTAAGCCACTGATGCCAGCACCCCACACATGCTTAGCTGTCCATGGCTCAAGGATGCTGTTGCCAGAGCTTGGTAGAAGGGAATTCTGGCCGCCTTTGGAGGAGGTCCTTAGCTGGGGATGTCTGGGAATCCTCACCAGCTATACAGCAAGGGTTAGGACTGTTGTAAGACCTACTTGGCCCAGGTCAGAAAATAAAGGAGGGCTCCCCTCCCCGATTCCCTCTCCTCTTTGCCTCCCTTCCAATTTCTCACCTGCCATTACTATCACACCAACAGACCCTCACCAAATACAGAACAAGGGATCACAAATTAGAAATAAAAATATTTAGACAAAAATTAAAAAGGAACCCCAAGAAGTTAAACATAGCATTACTGCAACACTGGAGACATAAAACATGCATTTCCTTTTCTACAGAACACAATACAAAGACATTTCCTATGCACATTTCCAAAAGCTAACATATTCCATTTAAAACATTCAAAATAAAATGCTTTGTTTCTACCTTTGTTGTCTGGACATTTTATTTTTCCATCTTGCTGGTTCCATTTTCTCTTTTCTGCTTTCCTCTCTGCCGTCTGCTAATTCTTCTTCAAGCGGCTGTAGTCCATTTGTCTTTTCTCCTCTCTCCTGTCTGTTCCCTCACTATTCCTGCTTCTGACATGTTGATCATTCCTTTGTAGCTCTTTTCTGCCTCTCTCTCTCACCCTTCTTTGTCTCCTTTTTACTTTTCAACTACCTATCAAATTTCCATCTTCTTCTTTCACCCACTAGCTCTCCCATTCCCCATCGCTACTTTCTCTTTTTATCTTTAATCTACTTCCCATTACCATATTTCTACCCTCTGTAATCACTATCTCTCATTCATTTCCTTGCCCTCTCCCACAGGGTTCCACCATTCCCATCATCTTCTCCCTCCACCCTTCTAACCAGCATCTGATCCCCTCCCCACCTCACCCCACCCCACCATGGTAGCCTTATATTTTCCTGCCCCTTCTCTCTTCATTCCTGTTAAATAGTAATAGTAGTAGTCCTCTCCCCCATGGCCCAGCATTTTCCCCCCTCACCACCTACTGTGTACCTCTTCCTCCCTCTCATCCACCCCCACGTCTATCTCCCCCTCTCATTCCCACTGTCCAACATCTCTCTCCCCTTCCCATAAAGCATATCTACCTTCCTCCCCTCTACCAGCATGTCTAACATTTCTCCCTTCCCTCCACCCCTATGCCCACCATTTTGCCCTCCTCTCCGCCCCTATGTTTAACATTTCTCCCCGTCTCACCACCTATCCCCTCTCTATGCAGCATGTCTCCCTCCCCTCCATCTCATATGCAGCCAAGACTTCTCCCTTCCTGACCCCTCCACCCCTTTACTGGATCTCTCCCTTCTTCCCCATGCAGCTTCTCCCCCACCCACCATACCTCATTATTCCATCTTCCCTCCTCCTCCCTGTGCAGCATCTTTCCTTCAATCTTCTTCCCTCCCCCCCTGTGCAGCTGCTGTCCCCGTCTTCCCTCCCCCGTCCAACATCTTTTCCCCATCATCCCTTCCCCTGTGGCTAGCCGTAACTGTCACCCCATCTTCCCTCACCCTCACCCTCGCAGGCCCGCCCAGCAGCGATTCCGATCGCAGGCTCAGCTTCTTTGGCTCACACACGCTGCCTGCCGGCTGCCGCTCAAATCAGAGGCGTAGCCAGGTTTTGATCTCAGGGGGAGCAGACTTTTATAAAATAGGCGCCAGCTGGTGTCAGCTACTCAGCAGTGTCTGTGTTGTTGCTCAGAGGCTGTAGCAGGCACTGATTAATACAGGCTGTCTCTGTTGTGTCCTGCCTACAAGGAAACAGTAAGTTTCATCAGGAGGCAGGACGCAGAAGAGATCCCTGGACTGGCCAGAGAAGGCAACCTGTCTTCTTAACTACAAAGTAAAAATATTCAAATCATGAATAGCACACACATTCCTTCCACTGCTAGACACCTTGTTTAAATCAGATGGGCTTTTGTTTGTGTGGTGACTCTTCAGGATGTGAAGAACACTAGTCTGGAGCATTTTTACTTGGGTGACAAGTGCCACCAAACCTTGCCCTAGAGTCTACTTTCAAATAGGGATAGACACTTTGTGAAATAACACAAACCACTGCAAAAAGACACCAAAAAAACTTATACTGAAAACTTACTACACCATATTTATTTATTTGTTACATTTGTACCCCGCGCTTTCCCACTCATGGCAGGCTCTATGCCCTAACCCACCTATGAAAAGACGGTGCTATAAATATTACAGTGGAACCTAGAGAAGTGTTTCCCTAGGTGGTCCTGGAATAACCCCCCCCCCCCCCCCCCCCCCCCCCGCCTTGCCATTCATGTTTTCAGACTATCCATAATGAATCTGCATGAAAAAGATTTGCATGTAATGGAGGGAGTATATACAAATCAATGTCATTCGTATCTATTGTGGATATCCTGAAAACCTGACTGGAAGGGGGTACTCCAGGACCAACTTAGGAAACAATGCCATACAACACAAAACATACCACACCATAACAGCCCTAACCCACCTATGAAAGACAGTGCTAAATATATTACACTGGGCTCTGGAGCATCAATTAACCTACTATTGGGAAACTGGAACAAAATGCACTGTTACACCAGGGGCGTAGCCAGACCTTGCCAGGAGGGGGGGCCAGAGCCCGAGATGGGGGGGCATTGTTAAGCCGCCTCCCCCCCTCCGGCAACCCCCCTTCCCCCGCTCGATCGCGCCGACACTCTTAAACTCCCCCCCCTCCCTCCCTCCCGCTACCAACCCTCGGCCGCCGTCGCCGCCCGCCTCATGAAGTACCTTGTTTGCTGGCGGGGCTGCCCAAACCCCGCCAGCCAAGAGTGTTCTTCAGCGCTGGAGTTAGTAAACTCCGGCGCCTTCATTCAAGGAAGTTCGTCTGAAGGATCAGCTGGTTTTGACGCATTTACGTCCTGCACGGGGCTACATGCACGGTGCAGGACGTAAGGCGTCAAAACCAGCTGATCCTTCAGACGAACTTTCTTGAATGAAGGCGCCGGAGTTTACTAACTCCAGCGCTGAAGAACACTTTTGGCTGGCGGGGTTTGGGCATCCCCGCCAGCAATCAAGGTAAATCATGCGGTAGCGGGGCTGGCGGCGATGGTGGGGGAAGGTTGGTGGCGGGAGGGGGGTCGTCGGCAGGGGGCCAGGGGCGAATCTGCGGGGGCCCGGGCCCCCTCAGGCCCCACGTAGCTACGCCACTGTGTTACACATTCCTACATAAATGCTACATGCTTGCAGAATCCTTCACCTCAGTCACACATGCAGAACATGGACAGACCCTCATCTATATAATATAAACTAATGGTCCATCTAGCCCAGTATCCTGTTTCCAACAGTGGCCAACCCAGGTAACAAGCACCTGGCAGAAACCCAAATTGTGACAATATTCCATAATACCAATCTAATACAGAATAGGGAGCCACAAAAAGAAAAAGAAAACACTATCACCACCACCAACAAAAATTGAAATAAAGACCCCCCCCCCCCCCCCCCCCACTTCTCTCTGCCCAAGGAAGCCAGACTCTATAAACAGTGCAAGGAAAGCAAGTTCGGGCCAGTGAAGATTAACTCAAAATAACCTGGTCCTTAGCTGGGCCCTAGTATTACCATATTATAAAACGACCATACCATTCTTCTGTGGCTATGTTCCACTAATGTTAAACTAACTGGATTTCTTGAAAGGATTATATACATTTAGGATGCATGACTAGGGCCACAAACATACACTTATTTATTCAATAGCACAATTCCTTATGTACAGCCACAAAACAACTTTTTAGGGTGGATCGTATTCCTATTATCATCGACCAAATAGAGGTAAGAGTTTTTAGTTTTGGCACAAGAATAAAATATAAGAAAACCAATGGACTGCATTAGGGGCTTATAGCCCATTTATGTTTAAGCAAAAGAGATCTGCAGGAAAAAATATTTAATTTTATTTTGACTTATTAACCACTTGTCCCTGAAACATGCACAAACAACAGAATAATCCATTTGTGTACCTAAAAGGCTGCGCGGGGGAGTGAAAACAAATTAATCAAACTGTCTGGCTTCCTTGCATACAGTGGACTAGATGGCTCACTTTCACTTCGATCTAATAATCGAAATTGGCCAGCTTTTTCTCCCTTCTCCACCCCCCGCGACTTACATCTTTCTCCACTGCCCCGCGTCTTACACCTCTCTCCCTCTCTTCAGCTCGCTCTCTCCCGTCTGCATGGTCATTTTGACTGAAGCGTTCTTCTTCTACGGCCGGCGATTGACACAGCCAGCCAGCCAGCGTCGGAGCCTCTCCTGAGGCGCGTCCCACCTCTGCGGAAACAGGAAGTTACATTACAGTAGGCGGGACGCACCTCAGGAGAGGCCCCGATGCTGGCTAGCTGGCTGTGTCAATCGCCGGCGGTAGAAGAACGCTAACGCTTCAGTCAAAATGACCATGCAGACGGGAGAGAGCGGCAGAAGAGACAGAAGACGCACAACTCGCGTGGGAAGGGGCAGAGAAGATATTGGTTTGCATGTGGCATAGGCGCCATTTTTCGTAAAAATCTGTTTAGGGGAGCTCCCCCTGTGCCCCACCTAGCTACGCCACTGGCTCAAATTTCCTTGCAGCTACTAAGCAGCAGTGCTAACCCGGAAGCCTCTCCTCTGAGCTTCCGGGTTAGCGTTGCTGCTTAGTAGCTGCAAGGAGATTTGAGCGGCAGCCGGCAGGCAGTGTGTGCGAGCCGAAGAAGCTGCGTGCGATCGGAATCACTGCTGGGCGGGCCTGCGAGAGTGAGGGTGAGGGAAGATGGGGTGAAAGTTGCGGCACGCCACGGGGGAAGGAACGATGATGGGGACTGGAGCCTGCGACCATCTGGAATCGCTGTGCTGCTGCTGGGTGGGCCTGACCCCAAATTGGGTGGGCCCGGGCCCACCCGGGCCCGCCCATGGCTACGCCCCTGGGCTGCATTGACTGAAAAGCTTAACACAGTGTGGTAAATGGGCTACTTTATTGGCATGACAATTCGTACCCATGTTTCCAAAGCAATATAGACAATGGTTATAAAAATTGAAAAATATATACAGTGGTGGAAATAAGTATTTGATCCCTTGCTGATTTTGTAAGTTTGCCCACTGACAAAGACATGAGCAGCCCATAATTGAAGGGTAGGTTATTGGTAACAGTGAGAGATAGCACATCACAAATTAAATCCGGAAAATCACATTGTGGAAAGTATATGAATTTATTTGCATTCTGCAGAGGGAAATAAGTATTTAATCCCTCTGGCAAACAAGACCTAATACTTGGTGGCAAAACCCTTGTTGGCAAGCACAGCGGTCTTCTGTAGTTGATGATGAGGTTTGCACACATGTCAGGAGGAATTTTGGTCCACTCCTCTTTGCAGATCATCTCTAAATCATTAAGAGTTCTGGGCTGTCGCTTGGCAACTCGCAGCTTCAGCTCCCTCCATAAGTTTTCAATGGGATTAAGGTCTGGTGACTGGCTAGGCCACTCCATGACCCTAATGTGCTTCTTCCTGAGCCACTCCTTTGTTGCCTTGGCTGTATGTTTTGGGTCATTGTCGTGCTGGAAGACCCAGCCACGACCCATTTTTAAGGCCCTGGCGGAGGGAAGGAGGTTGTCACTCAGAATTGTACGGTACATGGCCCCATCCATTCTCCCATTGATGCGGTGAAGTAGTCCTGTGCCCTTAGCAGAGAAACACCCCCAAAACATAACATTTCCACCTCCATGCTTGACAGTGGGGACGGTGTTCTTTGGGTCATAGGCAGCATTTCTCTTCCTCCAAACACGGCGAGTTGAGTTCATGCCAAAGAGCTCAATTTTTGTCTCATCTGACCACAGCACCTTCTCCCAATCACTCTCGGCATCATCCAGGTGTTCACTGGCAAACTTCAGACGGGCCGTCACATGTGCCTTCCGGAGCAGGGGGACCTTGCGGGCACTGCAGGATTGCAATCCGTTATGTCGTAATGTGTTACCAATGGTTTTCGTGGTGACAGTGGTCCCAGCTGCCTTGAGATCATTGACAAGTTCCCCCCTTGTAGTTGTAGGCTGATTTCTAACCTTCCTCATGATCAAGGATACCCCACGAGGTGAGATTTTGCGTGGAGCCCCAGATCTTTGTCGATTGACAGTCATTTTGTACTTCTTCCATTTTCTTACTATGGCACCAACAGTTGTCTCCTTCTCGCCCAGCGTCTTACTGATGGTTTTGTAGCCCATTCCAGCCTTGTGCAGGTGTATGATCTTGTCCCTGACATCCTTAGACAGCTCCTTGCTCTTGGCCATTTTGTAGAGGTTAGAGTCTGACTGATTCACTGAGTCTGTGGACAGGTGTCTTTCATACAGGTGACCATTGCCGACAGCTGTCTGTCATGCAGGTAACGAGTTGATTTGGAGCATCTACCTGGTCTGTAGGGGCCAGATCTCTTACTGGTTGGTGGGGGATCAAATACTTATTTCCCTCTGCAGAATGCAAATAAATTCATATACTTTCCACAATGTGATTTTCCGGATTTAATTTGTGATGTGCTATCTCTCACTGTTACCAATAACCTACCCTTCAATTATGGGCTGCTCATGTCTTTGTCAGTGGGCAAACTTACAAAATCAGCAAGGGATCAAATACTTATTTCCACCACTGTATATAGTAAAAACAAAATTGGAAAAGATAAGCAGAGAATTCCAGAATTCAGGTGCTGTCAAGTATGGTCTCTGTTGGTGATGGGGGTGATTTTCAAACAGTCTGAGTAGATGCAAATTCTACGGGTGGTTTTAATACAGATTTTCAAGAGAGAAAATGCCCGCATTGTTTCATTTTGAAAATTGGCAACAGCAGGATAAATGTACTAAAACAGCTGTGTACTATGCACCTGCTATTTGTGCAGGAGGAGGGGCTATACATAGAGGACATGAATTTGAAAATTGAACCAGCTTTGCTGTTTTCCTCCTGCAACCTACACATGCCTTCAGGATGATCTCCTTATAATGTAGCTGAATGCACAGGTGTTCTGGAGCCTGTCCACAATTTTAGGCTCATTTACTATATTATACTATTCTATTGGAGTTTTATAAAAACCACTAGTTTTCCAAAAGGATTCACAGTGGAAAGAAAACTCCAAAAATAAGGAGGAATTAACAGTTATAAAACTATAAAAACATAACAAAATAGAACAGAATTAAGATTAAAAACATATTTCTTTGAGGTTTTTAACATTTTTGGAAAGGAATCTCCAGTCAGACACTTTGATCTGGGTTGCGAGCTATTTACCCAAACAGTTAGGGGGGTAATTCTATAAGTGTCAGTCTATAAACAGGCACCCAAAGGACACCTGGTAAAAGCCTATTCTGTAAAGGAATGTAGGTGTCTGCTTTCCTTTACAGAATACTAGCATAACCATGGGTTTGATAAACTGCTTTTCTGTGGGTACAACCAAAGCAGTTACATATACAAAAATACTTTATACTTTATAGAATCGCGTATAGTACCTATTCCCCTGCCTAACTTTGGGCCCCTTTTACCAAACTGTGGTAAAAGGGGGCCTGCGGTGGTATTGGCGCATGGATCTGCCGCACGCCGAGGCCCCCTTTTACCACAGCAGATAAAAGGTTGTTTTCAGCCAAAAAAAAAAAAAGAGAAATGGCCTTGCACTAATCACAGGGATTGATGCGCAACCATTTCCAGGGGATCCCTTACCGCCATCTATTTAGGCAGGGCCGTGCCGATGCGGTAAGCGGGGTAAGCACCGCAGGAGGGTGCCCACCTCTGGAGGGCACCGCCGCGGTGCTTACCCTCGCCCCGCACCGCCAAGGCCTTTAAATCTTTTACTTGCAGTCGCAGCAGCGTCTGTGAAAGCGGAGCGCTGCCGACGTCTCCCTTCCCTTCGCGCTGTTGGTTCCCTCAGTGTCCCGCCTTCTTCTGACGTCAGACGTGTTGTGATTGGCTCAGAGACTTCAAGGTCTCTCAGCTGAGTGAAGGACGTCCAAAAGGACATTTTATTATTGGGAGGGGGCGTCCAAAAAGGACATCTTTTTGGATGGACGTCCTCAACTGCACTCTCCGGCGTCTTCCTTTCGGGCGGCACAGATTTTTAGAAGGACGTCCAAAAAGAACGTCTTTGGAGTGGGGGGTTTTTTTCAAGTGAAGGACGTCCAAAAAGGATGTCCCAGATGACATTTTTTTCTTCCGATTTGCCATAACGAGAGTTGTAGACCTCCCGTTAGGTTTTTTCACGGTAAGGGGATCGGAAAACCGTAGTGCATCTCATTATAATAGCCTTCCAATAGCCTTTGGATCATCTGCATTCCGTTTTCGTTAGCTGCTACCGAGATCGGAAAATGGCCTTTAGTGCATGCCAGGGTTTACTACTTGCTCGTTAATGGCTCGTTAAGTTTAGTGCATCTGGCCCTGAGTCCTTAGTGCTCCCATGTTAACTCTGCATTGTCTAGTTCGAGTACACTAATCAGAACATGCTAGCTGGATAACACTTCCAAGCCCATTTTCCACCCATGACACGCCCCCCTGCAAAAAAAAAAAGGTCATACACAATTTAGCACATTCTAATACGTTTTGTGGTTTGCCTTTTCTCGCACACTAAGCATGCGTTACAGCTTTATGCCCTATAGTAAAAGGGCCTTTAAGTGTCATTGAACTTTTCATGGAAGAGATTCAAGGCTATAGGATGAGTGCTTCAGCTAATGGTGCTCCATAAAATTCATCCCCACCTGTCTCATGTCAGTCCCACTCCCTTATCATTCCTCCTGTCGTTCTCTCCTCCACCACCCATTGGTCTCTGTCTTTCAACCCTGCTTCCCCTACTCTAATTTCCCTACCACTCTTTTCCCCTTGGCTCTTCCCTTCCTTCTTCTTTTCATCCTTCCCTTTCTCTTCTCACACTTTCTCTCTACCTCTTTGTTCCATGATACCCTTAGCTTGAACATTTTACTGGGTCAGTCTTGTTGCCTGTAGCAGGAAGCAGCAGCAGCTCTGAAGTTCCTTTGCCTCTGTCAAGTTGGCAGGCCAGATCAGTGGCGTTCCTAGGGGGGCTGACACCCGGGGCGGATTGCCGATGCGTCCCCCCCCCACAGGTGCAGCGCCCCCCGGGTGCAACGCGACCCCCCCCCCGGCGAAACGCGACTATCCCCCCTCCCCTTACTCTGCTATCCCAATCCCTGGTGGTCTAGAGGTACCTCTTCGGGGCAGGAAAGAGCCCCCTCTTTCCTGCCCGGAGCTGCTAGCTGCCCTACATCCTCCTGTCCTGGTGAGTCCGGCTCTCGGCGTTTCAAAATGGCCGCCGAGAGTTGAAGTCTCGCGAGAGTAAGGGGAGGGGGAGGAGAGATGACAGGGGGGAGGTGAGGGCATGGAAGGGGCGGGACAGGGGACGAGAATGGGGCAGCTCCCCCCAGCGAAACGACCCCCCCCCCGGTGCATCTTTACCTGCTGGGGGGAGGTGCGGCGCGCGTCTGTCAGCAACACTCGTTCCTTGCTCCCTCTGCCCTGTTACAGGAAATAACCCATTCTGGGGCCAGAGGGAGCAGAGAACGAGAGTTGCCGACAGACGCGCGGCACCCCCCCCCCCCCCCAGCGGCGTGCACCCGGGGCGGACCGCCCCCACCGCCCCCCCCCCTTAGTACGCCACTGGGCCAGATTCCTTGAGGTCAATCAGTGCTGTCCCTCTCAGCTGTGGTTCAGCAGCTCCCTCCCATCGTGGCACCTCCAGAGCCCAGACTGACTCTTCCAGCTCAGTATCTCATTTCCTTTATGGATGGTATGCAGGTGGGCAGGCAGCGTTCTTTAAGTGGTGCCACAGCAGTCGGAGTGTCAGCTATGCACAGCAGAAGAAGGTGTCGTGTGGTGTTGCTTGGTACAACAGAACTTTGTTTTCCCCTCTTCCCAGCCATCTCTCAGGTCTTGGCAGCTACCACACTTCTGCCTCTTTCATCAACACCACTTGTGGGTGGACACAGCCTACGGTCCTGCATATTCATAGTTCTAGCACTAGTTGCGAAACGTGAATTCATGTCGGCATGATATCTCCGAGATGAATGAGCAGTTTTATTAAAATATCTGGAGAAGGAGTCCGTAGTGATGCTACAGATTAAAGCTAAGTGCTTATATTTAAGTAAAAAGAGAAAATATGATAAAAAAAAGTTTGTTTAAATAGAATTAAAATTTGTGGATCAAATGAGGAATGCCTGCCCACCATAAAAGTGCCTGGCTCACAATATTAGCCTGTATGGCGGTGTCAGGGGAATCTGAAGGATCCTATACAATGTAATCAGATACCCTTGAAAGTTAAAGAAGAACTTATTGAAATGCTTGAGAGTTGGGTAATGATTCTTGGTATATTGTGATACCCCCTCTACTTAAATAGTGATACCAGAATTTGTGGATTATTCATAGTTCTTGGCACAATTTGTGTAAGGATCTTTTCAGCCCCCTAACTATCTCAGTACAGTCCCGCATTGAGAACCATATCAAGTTAGAGTAGAGAGCAGGTGTATAGCATTTAGTTAAAGTATCCTCCTTCTGGAATGGCTGCCATGGTTCGGCCTGCCCTTATATAAGTCAGAGACCCCTACAGAGTATATGGTGGATTTGTGTGAATTTGCCAAGAGAGGCAATGTGTCTAAGGCTCAGTCTTTGGACCTAGTTGGGTTTGTGTCTTAGGCGAAGCGTCCTTTGACTTTTGAGTAAATGTAAAAGAGATTTTACCCAACCTGTCTGCCTTCTATTTAACTAGGGAGTCTAGTAGCGGCATATGCTGAAGGGATAAGAAGAGAGAAGCCCAACTTAGGAGTTGGACTACTGGAAGAGGTACAGTGTACTAGATTATCCTGTTGGAAAGAATCTGTATGGAAGTGAATCCCAAAAAGGATTGAGTGTTTGAGACTGGTACATGAGAGACCTGTTATCATTAGGGTTGCCAACGGGATCCAGATTCGGATAACTGGATAAGTGATCATTTAGTCCTACTGTCTATATCCTGTCTTTTAACCAGTTTGCAGTCTACGAAATGGCACAACCTCCGATCCTTTGATTCTTTAATTTACTAAGAAGTCTCACATGAAAATGGCCTTTTTAAAAATGGGGCAGTTAACGGCCACATGCTAATATTAAAATTAGCGCATGGCTATTTACTGCCTTAGCCCTTGCTGCCACCTGTTTAGAAGGTTGTAAGGGCTCGTGCTCTATTCATGCAGTAATCATTCAGCAGGCGGCAATGTGGCCACGCTGCCGATTGTGACTGAGAGCGCCGTCCCTTTAGAAAACGGAAAATTATTTTCTACCATGGAAACTGAACGTGCCAACTTCAGAACTACCACTGGGGGCCCATGCTACCCCGGCAGTAGGGTCGATTTGGCACATAATACCCGTGTGGTAGCCCTACCGCAGCTTAGGAAAAGGGCCCCTATTAATTTTTAAAGTAACAGTAACTCAAAACAGAACAGAAGTAGTTACATAACATAACACAGTAACATAGTAAATGACGGCAGATAAAGACCTGAACGGTCCATTCAGTCTGCCCAACAAGATAAACTCATTTACATGGTATGTGATACTTTATTTGTATACCTGAGTTTGATTTGTCCTTGCCTTTCTCAGGGCCCAGACCGTAGAAGTCTGCCCAGTACTGTTCTTGTACTAAGTTCTGAAGATTCTGGAATCCTAAAGAGTTACAAGATTCTGGAATCCCAATTAGTAGCAACATTCCATGTAGAACCCCAAAGAGTAACATAGTAAATGACTGCAGATAAAGACCTTATGGTCCATCCAGTCTGCCCAACAAGATAAACTCATTTACATGCTATGTGATACTTTATATGTATACCTGAGTTTGATTTGTCCTTGCCTTTCTCGGGGCACAGACCGTAGAAGTCTGCCCAGCACTGTTCTTGTACTAAGTTCTGAAGCTAACGTCGAAGACACTTAAAATTACGACCATTACCATCTGCTTGGAATTACAAAAATAAGAGTACTGCATTATAAAAGGGTGACCATTTTAGTATCTTTCATAAAATAAATTGGAACTGGGTTAACTGCTTTGAGAAAGATACTGTTCAATTGGCAGCTGTAAATAAGAGGTTAATCTTTTTCTCTTTGCCAAGGCCATGTTCATCTCCACAGGGCCGGTCTTAGGCAGAGGCGACCAAGGCGGCCGCATAGGGCCCTGCGCTTAAGGGGGCCCTGCGCGGCGCGCCTCAACTCTGCCTCTCCGAGCCCTCCTTGCTCGGACCGCATCATCATGATCCCGCGCTCGCTCCGGACTGCATCATCATGATCGCTCCGCTCCCACCTCCAGCCACCGGTGCCCCCCCCCCCCACGGCTGAGCCTCCCAGTCCCAGGACAACGACTGTTGCAGCGACGGCCCGGCCCGGCCCCGACAGACAGTTGCAGGCATGACGGCTCACCCCAGCTTTTCCCTTCCGCCTTCCCGCTCAATGTCCCGCCTCCTTCTGATGAGGTATTTCCTGTTTCCGCAAGGGCGGGCGGGAGTCATTGAGCGGGAAGGGAAAAGGAGCTGCAGCGTGGTCGTGCCAGTGCGAGTGCGACTTAAAAAATAAAGAAACTTATGATTTATGCTTGTGACGGCAACTTTGTATAATTATACTACAGCAAGAGGCCCTCACTGGATGCCCACCGGAAGGGTGGAAGGCCAGATTTTAGGACTCAGGCTGTAAAAATACCAGCTAGGTTTAAAAATCTATGACTGGCTGAGCAAGGACTTGCTTTTCCTGCAAGTTAATATGCGTTCTAGTTTAAGATCTATCCACTGGAATAGTGGTGGGCCAAGCTACATAGCTTTGTACAGCTGAAAAGCACTGACTAGGCCTGATAACCTACTAATGGCCTTATAGATGAGTCTTAACAAAATCAGGTACAAATTGAATGTAGCACTTATTAAAATGGAGTTTGTCTTTCTATAAGATGAAACTTAGATCATAAGATAATAGAAAAAGGGGAAGTGAAACTGATATGCTAAGAATAAGATGTTCTGGCAGAGGAGAAAACATGTTGACAAAAGAGGAAATTGCGAAATAACTTGCAATAGCTAGAACGGAAAGAGTTGGGTACAGATGTACAGATGGCCGGATATGAAAGTATGATCTAAGAAATTGAGAAATATTTGAAAAAAATAGGTCCCAAAATAGGTCCTGCCATAGACTTCTATTGAGAGATGAGAGTATAAAAGAAGGGTGATTTGGGCTTAATTTCGGAGTCCGTCCCCAACGCCTCGGAAGCAGCAGAGCTCCGGTCAGCTGAATTCAGAATTTGTCTGATGAATGTACCTGATTAAAATCTGATATGCAAATAAACTCTTCATTCTAAATGATGGTTTGTGGGCTTCACTTAATGATGAAAGGCTGTAAGTACAAATGCTTTTGTTGCATCCAGCAGCTATCTTTCACTGCATTGTATAACTTGTAATCTGATTCCAGTTTGTCATAAGGCTGGTACCTTTTCCTTAGACCTAGCGTCTCTCTCAGTGGCAATTTCTCTTAGAACTTCACAACCCCCTGATTACCCCAGTACTAGTGTTATTTAGAGATGGAGTCAGATTGAGGTCACTCTAGCCTTCTTGGGGGGGCTTGGGACCCCTCTATTCCCAACAACTTCATCACTCAGGTAGAACAAACGATTAACCTTTCTGTAACAGAACAATGCTGCCGTGCTTTTCCCAGTAAGCCATTTTAATTTTCAGGTTAATATAATCAGTTGTAAGGAATCTATTACAGAAGATCAAAGCTTGTGCATGATGGTTTTTTTTAGCTTAATGTGACAAGTGCTCCATTTCTTGGAGTCTAGAAAGGGTTATATGCAATTTTATCTGTGTTTTGATGCTTCACAGTCTTCTGTTTGATGGCATACAGTTTGCTTTTGTATGTTACTGTAAATTACTTCTTGAAGCACTTAGTAGAGGTAGAGAATTAGAGAGCAAATAGAAGGTTGCAAAGAAATTGGCTATTACACAGCAGGTGGTCTCACAAACAACCTAGTTACCCAATATAAATAATTTACTAGGGATCCCCATGTCACTTCATCAGTCACACTTAAAATTTTCTAAAAATGGAATAATCTTTTCAATGGGGTGAAGCTACGGTGGGGAGGAGCTAGGGTAGGGTGGGCGGGGCTAGGATGGGGGCGGGGCTAGGATGGGGCCCCACCAAATTGGTCTGCACAGGGACCCACACTTGCTAAGACCAGCCCTGCATCTCCAGCTTTTCTTGTGGAATTCCACCTAAAATGTGCAGAAAAAAAGACTGCTGTCTTTCTAAGAAAAGATCAAAGTAATAGCCACTAATGCAAATATATCAAAGAGCTTTGTGTGTGTGTGTGGGGGGGGGGGGGGGGGAGGGGGATATAGCAAGAATCAAGGCGTGAGATTTCAGAATAATTACTTTGTAATCTAGTTCCTACGTGCAGGACGTCAGGACGATTCATACTACGCAAAGAGAATCGGCTTCCTGCTTCCAGAATGAGATCAGCGCCGGCCCAGAGACGAGCTAAAGACACAGAACTTCAGCTGGCGGGGATTGGGGACCCCCGCCAGCACAAGTACTCGACGGCGATGGCGACGGGGGAGGGTTGGCGACGCCAGGGGGAGTCAACGATTGCGTCGGTGGGGGGGGCAAAGATGGCGTCGGTGGGGGGTGGGGTCAAAATGGCGGCGCGGGGTGGTTCGGCAGGGGGGATAAAATGTGCCCCCTCACCTTGGGCTCTGGCCCCCCCCTCCCGCCGAAGTCTGGCTACGCCCCTGGTCTCTAGCCTTTGAAAACACAATATTGAAGCATCACCCCTTACTGGCAGCAATGCAGTTGGAGCACTCTCACTCAGCTTAGAGGGAACAGTAGAGGTCACTCTATGAAACTAATGGCCAGCAGAGCATAAACAAAAATCCTAGACATTTTTTCTTTTTACACAGTGTACAATTAAGCTGTGAAATCTGCTGCTGGAGGATTTGGTCAAGGCGACTAACATAACAGGATTCAAAATAGGATTGGACAAATTCCTGGAGCAAAAGCCCATGAAAATGATTAGCCTTGGGAGAGCCATTTCTCTCTTCCTGGCATTCACTAGCCTTCCTCACCATCAAGTACTCCCTCAGACAGAGACCACAATCTAGAATGTATTCCCAGAAGAACTGCATCTTAACTCAAGACTATCTCTGCTTCAGGAAGCAGGTGGAAGCCTGGATCTTCTCCTAAGCCTTTAACGTATGTGGTGACTGACCATCCATTCACTCTGCAGCTGAACTAGCTCACTCAACCCTGTAACTTCAATCAATTCCCCATATCTTACTGATCTTTATATACAATTTGCCTTCAGTTTAGCCATCCATCTATTTATCCCAACTGACATTGTACTACCCATCTTGCAGAAGCGTAGTCAGGTTGAGGGCGCAGGGGGAGTGGAGAATGGACTGCTGATGGCTTAAATGTGACAGATCGCATGAAAAATAGGCACTGGTGCCATTGGAAGTTCGTTTGGGGGAGCGGCCGCTGCCCTGGTGACCCCCCTAGCTATGCCTCTGCCATCTTGACCCTGCCTATATATCTCAACTGCACTTGCCCCCATGGTTACATAGTAAGAGGAACCCGAATTATAGTTATGTAATGCAAGGTTCCACATTAGGAGTCACTGACCAGCAAAGGGATCTAGGCGTCATCGTTGATGATACGTTGAAACCCTTTGCTCAGTGTGCGGTGGCGGCTAAGAAAGCAAATGGAATGTCAGGTATTATTAGGAAAGGAATGGAAAACAAAAATGAGGACGTTACGATGCTTTTGTATCACTCCATGGTGCGACTTGGGGAAAATCCACTGCTTATTTCTAAGACAAGCAACATAAAAAGTATTGTACTGTTTTGGGATCTTGCCTAGTACTTGTAACCTGGATTGATCACTGTTGGAAACAGGATGCTGGGCTTGATGGACCTTTGGTCTGTCGCAGTATGGCAATACTTATGTACTTATCTGTTATTTGAATGTTCTAATTAATGTCTACTGGTTGTTTCATTTGTATTATGCTGACATCATATCATATCTATGTTATTTGAATGTTTTTTTTCATGCTATCACAGTATCATTTGTATTGTAGTGACATTTTTCATAGTTCTGTTATTTGATTGTTCTATACTGTTGTTAAATGTGTATATTTCTGATACTGTATCATGATAGTCCTATTACAAGGTATCAATTTGCCATTTCCAAGTTTTCCTCTACTTATATTTGGTCATTTTACTATTGTTATACTGTTAAAATTGAAAGTTTTAGGTTAAACTACCTGCAGTACACCACTGTGGGTGAATTTCTTCATAAAGGTGGCTACTAAGTCCCAATAAATAAGTAATAAATAGAGAAGAAATGCAAGACCTTCTGGAAGGATATTCAAAGGCATTATCTGGGTAGTGCTGCTGAGTATCCCAGTCAGCAGCACTTATCTGGATAAGCAAAATGTTGTTACCTGGATACATGCATTTGAATGTTGACCTGATATTTTACTGGATAAATCCAGAAAATTAACAGATAATTGCTTGAATTTTCTGGATTTATCTCAACAGAGTTTCATAGACATAGACAGGAAAACTACAGACAAAAAAACCCCAAACAAAAAAAAACAAAAAAAAAAAACAAAGCTTAGCCGAAATTGGGTGGCGGAGCAGGTGGGGGGAAGAGAGGTTGGTGGTTGGGAGGCGAGGATAGTGGAGGGCAGACTTATACGGTCCGTGCCAGAGCCAGTGATGGGAGGCGGGACTGGTGGTTGGGAGGTGGGAAATACTTCTGGGCAGATTTGTACGGTCTGTGCCCTGAAAAAGGCAGGTACAAATCAAGGTAAGGTATACACATATGAGTTTATCTTGTTGGGCAGACTGGATGGACCATGCAGGTCTTTTTCTGCCGTCATCTACTATGTTACTATGTTAGAGTAAAGACACTGGTTATTCCATCCTCTGTACTCGCCTTCTTTTTTTTTTTTTTACTTGAAATATCTTTATTGTCCAATGCAAGAAGAAGAACAAACAATTAAAAGAAATACAGCCACAAGGACAATACATTTTATCATTTACTCCTACCCCCCTTATCTATTCCTCCCCCTCTAATCTAATTAACCCCCCTCTCTATATTTTTTTTTCCTCAATTAATTTTATTATTATTATTCAATATTAGTAAAACAACTAAACAACATCCCAACAACCCTGGGGCGCAAAACATAAACCCCCCACAAATCCTGCCCTCGCAGGGGCACCGGAAAACCATTTTGCACCCTACATAATATTTTACCGACTTCTTAGCATACCGCTCTACTTATATAAACATATACTCACATCTACTCACCCTTCCCCTTTAAACCCTTACCTCAACTTACCCCCTCCCTTTATCCCCCCCATCCTACTCCCTCCCAACCCCCATCCCCATATAACTCCATTATCCTTATATACTTAACAGACCCTTTTGAACTCTATCCCACCCTCTTTTACATCTCAAATCACCCTCTCTTCGATATACCGTGAGACGCTCCATATGTATTAGCTGGCACAACTTAATCTTCCAACCCCCCACTGATGGAATTTCTGCTGTCTTCCAAAATTGTGCTATAAGGCATTTTGCTGCCGCAGATCCCCACCTCAACCATTTACTGTATTCCCAAGATTCTCTCTCATTATGTAACCCCAAGAGACAGACCGCTGGGCTACACACCAGGGAGTAACCCATCAAATGCACCAGCACTCTGTATTCTCCTCCTTGTTACTTTATTCCTTTCATCCTCTCTGACTCTTTGGATCCTCCTTCAGGACCTCTCTCATCTTCTGGAGCTTCTCAGGATTTGCTGGTAAGGTTTCCCTTCTTCTATCACCTCTTTGGCCATCAACATCTCTTTATCATGAAAAAATATAACCAGGCATCTCTCTCTCACTCTACTATGAGTTTCTTGAACTCAGTGGTACTCCGATCTGGTGATATTCCAGATTGTCACTTTTCCAATTTAATGCCAAACTCTTCTGGCATGTAGTAGAACCTTCTTGGACATCCTCTTCCTCAGTAGACCCCTACAGGTCACAGGCTCATTATCACTTCACCAAAAACTGTTAGTCCTCTTCTCCTGGCCTCAGCAGTAGACACATCAACCTCCCTGCCAGTAAAATGAGGCCAACTCTTCCATCTCTCTTTTTCCCCTGTTCAAGTCCTTCTTCATCATTCAGCACCCCCTCTTCTCCCTATTGCCAGACTGGCAGAAAGGAACAAAGACCAGCTTCCCTCTAAAACCATTTTACTTATAATTTCAATGACCTCATCAACTCCTACCCGTGAGGAAAGCTGGCTACAAAACACTCCCTTACATTCCTTCAGTAAATACGTAAAGGCAAATAGTAGCCCTGCTTAGATAAATCACACACAACAGGGCATCAGCATTGCATGCCAAGGTCCAATATTTTACTTGCTGAAACATTGGATGACCTGGAGTATTTGAAAACTGTTCACCCTTCCTATGTGTAAAAGTGTACATGAATGTTTTTTTTTTAATTGTAGATGCTAGACTCTATTGTTTTGCTTTGACTGTAACTCAGGGGTGGGCAACCTTTATACAAAGTGGGCTGCATGAATGTCAGAACTATCACCAGTGCGTGTTTTCTAGCAAAAAAAGGTGCCGGTACTCAAATGCCAGGCTACCCTTCAGGGTTGGGGTGATCACTGAGGGACCCACCCTGCAATAGCCAGGCCAGAATCTATGACACGGCAAAATTGGTGTGTAGAGCCTGAGCTCTTTCATTAAAATTTGGGGTCCATGGATCAATTTTTGCAGACAATGGAAAAGGTGCCGGTACTCAGTACCCCCAAGTACCCCCTCAAAAAAAGCCCTGAATATCACTAATGGGCTGCAACATTATATAATGTCAGAATCTGAAATGCACAGAGCTTTATAGATTTTCTGTGATAAATAAGTAAACATTTAACCACAAATGGTAACATATTCTGAAAATATTTATAAAATATAGTATTTAAAATCACCAACACTCCGGGTAACAATGTTTTCTTTGTATACTTCCCATGGTTTTGGGGGGCCACATAAAATTCAGTGGCAGGCTATAACTGCTCCTTGGCACCCCCCAGAAGCTGCAGTCTGCCTAATGGTTAAGCTGGTCATGTGCTACTCCACATTTAATCTTGCTCCTTCCCCTCTTAAACCTGTACTTTTGTTTTTTAACTATTTAGGCCAAAGGACGCTCCACCATAGAAGTGACATCCTAGAAACGGTGATCCTGGTGAACCCAAATGCAGACAGCATTCTAGCAGAGGTAAGCTTCTTTTCTGGTCATTTTCAGCACATGTATTAGCAGCCCATCCTAAACTAAGCAGTGCAATTTTATTTTGAATTCAGAATTTGGATTTGCACCACAATGGTTTGTCTTACTATGCAAACTGAAATACTACTCTGGAAAAAGCTGCTGGGGAGAGCATGCTCTAGTGGAGTGGTGTCCTTACAAATATCCCACAACCTCTGTCTACTTTATTAAAACAAGGGGGATCTTTTTGGGGAAGCCCCTTGCTTCAAAAATACATGACTTGTGGAAGTGTAGGAGCGGGTTTTGGGCACGCGCCAATCCATTTTTTAGCGTGCCTTTAGAAAAGGCCTTTTAAAAATTTTTGCCAAAAATGGACGTGTGGCAAAATGAAAATTGTTGCGCCTCCATTTTGGGTCTGAGACCTTACCGCCAGCCATTAACCTAGCGGTAAAGACTCACATGGTAACCGGGCGGTAATGACCTACATGCACCAAATGCCACTTGGCGTGTGCCCATTACGTGCACCCGAAAATAAAAAGCATTTATCAGACGCGCATATCAGACACGCGACAAAAATGAAATTACCACAAGAGCCACGTGGTAGTCAGGCAGTAACTCCATTTTGGAGCGCATTGGGCACGCATAGATGCTTATGCGACTTAGTAAGAGGACCTCTTAATTACAATGTGCCAAATTAAGGGCCTCTTTTACCAAGCTGTGGAAAAAGGGTGCCAGTGCTGGTGTCAGTGCATGTTTTACACACACGCCGAGGCCCCCTTTTACTGCAGCTGGTAAAAGGGAAGTCTCGCTTTCTGACGGGAAATGGCTGGGCGGCAAGTAAAGCACTTGCCGTGCAGCCATTTCAGAGGGAATCCCTTACCACCACCCATTGAGGTGGCGGTAAGGGCTTCCGCGTTAACCTGGCGGTAACCAAGCAGTTTCTGGAATACAGTGAAGTGGGGCTTGTCGGATGAATGTTACCAGTTTTTTTTTGACTCATCAGAGAATTTGATCAGGGGCGAAGGCTAGATGTCATGTATTTAGATTTCATCATGACTCTTGATGCATTTCCATATAGATGACATGAATAAACTGAGCACCCTTGCTATGGGCTTTCAAGTGATTAACTGGTCTAGAAACTGGTTGAATGGGAGACAACAAAGTATAGTGGTTAATGGAGTCCTCTTTGAGAATAAACATTTCCAGTGGTATGCTGCATGAACTGATCCTTGGTTTGATTCTTTTCAATATTTTTAGAGGTGATATTGTAAAGAGCTATTGGGGAAAGGTTTGACTTTATGCAGATGGCACCAGGATCTGCAACAAAGTAAACACTCTGGAAGGTGTGGATAACATGAGGAAGGATCTGTGAAGCTTGAAGAATGACAGCTAAGGTTTAATACTAAAAAATGCAGGGAATCATGTGTTTGAGTGGCAAAAACCCAAGGGAGCTGTAGAGTATAGGGGTTGATTCTCTATACACAAAAGAAGAGAATCTAGGAGTGATCAAAGCCTATTATACATTGTTGGTGTCTTATCAACCTTCTCATACTCTTAAGATCTTCACACGAAAATTATTTGGTTGTACCAACTCATAAGAGGATATGGTTAGATTCATCACTCCATACAGTGTTTAACTGTGTTGCCCCTCAGAACTGCAACTAGAAGTATCTAATTGGAAATTGAAAGTAGGATTGAAATTGTTGTCAACTTGTTTTACAGCTGCAGGTGATTTTATACAACTGTACATGGCTAGTAAGGAATGTAGAAATTTTAACTGCCTGATATTTCATTTTTATATATATTCTTGACCTTTCTACCTTGTGTGTCACTGCATTTATTACACCTGAAATAGACTTCCTGAGTCAATACGTCAAACTCCATCTCTGGCTGTCTTCAAATCTAGGCTAAAAGGCCACCTCTTAGAGGTTGCATTTAACTCCTAACCCCAATTCATTTGTTCAATACCCATGTCTGTTTTATCATTCCCACCTTAAGTATGTCCCTTATTTGTCCTATTTGTCTGTCTTGATTAGATTGTAAGCTCTGTCAGGCAGGGTCTGCCTCTTCATTTTCAAGTGTACAGTGCTGAATACGTCTAGTAGCGCTATAGAAATGATAAGTAGTAGTAGTAGTAGTATTTATTGGTCTACTGGTTAATTATTATTGTGTTATGCATTTTCCAGTGGCGTACCAAGGGGGGGCGGTGGGGGCGGTCCGCCCCGGGTGCACGCCGCTGGAGGGGTGCCGTGCGCCGGTCAGCGTCGTTGGTTTCCATGGTTACTTCCTGTTCCGGGGCAGAGGGAGCATGGAAACCAACGACGCTGACCGGCACGCGGCATCCCCCCCAGTGGCGTGCACGGGGGCGCTGCACCCGGGGGGCGGGGCGCATCGGCGATCCGCCCCAGGTGTCAGCGCTCCTCGGAATGCCACTGGCATTTTCCTCCCTTTTGTGTCTATTTATGTTGTGCTCTTTCCTCTCTTTTGTGTCTATTTATGTTGTTCTTATGTTGGTAATTGTTTGATGTTCTAGTTATAATTCTTTTATTCTGTAAACTACCTTGATGTGACTTTAGAAGAGCACTATACCAAATATATTGCAATAAATAAAGAATCATGTCTGATAATCTTAAGATGTCTGGACAGGTAGAAAAGGCAAAAGCAAAAGCCAGAAGGATGTTTGGGAGAGGAATGGACAGCGGGAAAAAGGAGATGATAGTGTCTCTGTATCTGGTGGGAGCTCATTTGGAGTACTCTGCACAGTTCTGGAAACCCCACTTTGAAAAGGATATAAACCAGATGGAGCTGGTCCAGAGGGTACCTGCTAAAATGGTCAGTGATCTTCATCATAAAGCATATGGGGGCAGACTTAAACATCTCATTATGTGTGCTTTGGAAGAATGACAGGAAATGGAAGATATGATATTTAAATATCTCCAAGGTATAAATGCACAAGAGAGGGAGGGACCTCTTTCAATAGAAAGCTCTAGAATGAGAAGTCATATGATGAGGGTGAAATGGAACAGATTCAGGTGTAGTATAAGGATTTTTTTTTTTTTTTACAGAAAGATGTTAGATACATAGAGCTGTGTCCAAGTGGAAGTGGTAGAAACAAGGACAGTATCTGAATTCAAGAAAGCATGGGACAAGCACAGAGGTTCTCTAAGGGAGAGGAAGAGATTGTACAGCTTAGTAGTTGGTGTGAATAGACAGACTTGATAGGTCATATGGTCTTTATCTGCCTTCATTTTTCTATGTTTTTCAAGATGAAAGGCCAGCAGAGAGTTTCTAGATGCAGTGAGTCAACTTGATGCAGGGACCCACTCCAAGAGAGAGAGAGAGAAAGAAAGAGAGAGAGACAGACAGACAGACAGAGGGACCAGAGCTAAGAACATAAGCGATAGTGGGTCAGACCAATGGTCCATCTAGCTCAGCATCCTGCTTCCAGCAGTGGCCAATCCAGGTCACAAGAACCTGGCAGAAACCCAATAAGTAGCACCATTCCAAGCAGTGGCTTCCTCCATGTCTATCTCAATAACAGACTATGGAATTTTCCTCCAGGAACTTGTCAAAACTTTTTTAAACCCAGAAATGCTAACACCACATCCTCCGGCAATGAGTTCCAGAGCTTAACTTTGAGTGAACTAATATTTCCTCCTATTTCTTTTAAAAGTATTTCTATGCAATTTCTTTGAGTGTCCCCTGGGCCTGGTCTTTGCACTTTTTGAATGAGTGAAATATCGATTCACGTCCAACTGCGCCACACCACTCAGAATTTTATAGATCTGAATCATATCCCCCCACCCCCACCCCCAAGCCATCTCTTTTCCAAGCTGAAGAGCCCTGACCTCTTTAGCCTTTCTTCACATGGGAGCAGTTCCATCCCCTCTATCATTTTGTTCGCTCTTCTTTGAAACTTTTCTAATTCCGCTACATCTTTTAAGAGATATGGTGACTAGAATTGAACACAATACTCAAGGTGAAGTTGCACCATAGAGCGATACGGAAGCATTGTAATATTTTTGGTCTTATTTTGCATCCCTCTCCTAATAATTCCTAGCATCCTGTTTGATTTTTTGGCCACTGCTGCACACTGGGCAGAAGATTTCAGTGTATTGTCTACAATGACGCCTAGGTCTTTTTCTTGAGTGCTGACTCCTAAAGTGGACCCTAGCTTTAGATAACTATGATTCGGATTATTCTTCCTAATGTGCATCAATTTGCATTTGTCTACATTAAATTTCATCTGTAATTTGGATGCCCAATCTTCCAGTTTCCTAAGGTCTTCCTGCAATTTTTCACAATATGCATGCCTTTTAAAACTTTGAATAGTTTCATGACATCTGCAAATGTAATCACCTCACTCATCATTCTGATTTCCAGATCATTTATAAATATGTTAAATAGCACCAGTCCCAGTACAGTTCTCTGTGGCACTCCACTATTCACCCTCCTCTATTGAGAAAAATGGCCATTTAACCCTACCCTCTGTTTTCTGTCCAATAACCAATTCTTAATCCACACCAGAACATCGCCTCCTATCCCATGACTCCTTAATTTTCTTAGGAGTCTCTCATGAGGTACTTTTGTAAAACCCTTTCTGAAAATCTAGATATACTACTTCAACCAGCTCAACTTTATCTACATGTTTATTCATGCCTTCAAAGAAATGAAGCATATTGGTGAGGCAAGACCTCTCTTGGACAAATCCATGCTGACTCTGTCCCATTAAACCATAGGTGTCTATCCTGCTTATAATCGAACGAGAAAAACGCCCAAGTTCTGACCTAAATCGGGAGATGGACGTTTATCTCACAAAAACGAATAACGCGGTATAATCGAAAGCCGAACTTGGACGTTTTCAACTGCACTCCATCGCGGAAGCGTACAAAGTTGAAGGGGGCGTGTCGGAGGCGTGGTGAAGGCGGGACTGGGGCATGGTTATCACCCAAACAGAGATGGGCGCCTTTCGCCGATAATGGAAAAAAAGTATGCGTTTGTAGCTAGAATTTAGGGCACTTTTCCTGGACCCTGTTTTTTCACGAATAAGGCCCCAAAAAGTGCCCTAAATGATCAGATTACCCCAGAGGGAATTGGGGATGACTTCCCCTGACTCCCCCAGTGGTCACTAACCCCCTCCCACCACAAAAACTGATGTTTCACAACTTTTTATTTTCACCCTCAAATGTCATACCCACCTCCCTGGCAGCAGTATGCAGGTCCCTGGAGCAGTTGTTAGGGGGTGCAGTGGACTTCAGGCAGGTGGACCCAGGCCCATCCCCCCCTACCTGTTACAATTGTGCTGCTTAATGCTTATTAGTCGTCCAACCCCACAAACCCACTGTACCCACATGTAGGTGCCCCCCTTCACCCCTTAGGGCTATAGTAATGGTGTAGACTTGTGGGCAGTGGGTTTTGAGGGGGATTTGGGGGGCTCAACACACAAGGGAAGGGTGCTATGCACCTGGGAGCTCTTTTACCTTTTTTTTTTTGTTTTTGTAAAAGTGCCCCCTAGGGTGCCCGGTTGGTGTCCTGGCATGTGAGGGGGACCAGTGCACTACAAATCCTGGCCCCTCCCACGAACAAATGCCTTGGATTTATTTGTTTTTGAGCTGGGCGCTTTCATTTTCCATTATCGCTGAAAAACAAAAACGCCCAGCTCACAAATTGTCGAATAAAACATGGACGTCTATTTTTTGCGAAAATACGGTTCGGTCCGCCCCTTCACGGACCCGTTCTCGGAGATAAACGCCCATGGAAATAGACGTTTTTGTTCGATTATGCCCCTCTATGTGTTCTGTACTTTTATTCTTTATAATAGTTTCCGCTATTTTGCCCAGCACTGAAGTCAGGCTTACCGGTCTATAATTTCCCTGAACACTCTGGAACCTTTTCAAAAAAATCGGCATCACATTGGCCACCCTCCAGTCTTCAGGTACTACGGACGATTTTAATGACAGGTTACAGATCACTAGCAGCAGATCATCAATTTCATGTTTGAGTTCTTTCAATACCCTGGGGTGTATACCATCTGGTCCAGGTGATTTATCACTCTTTAACTTGTCAATTTGGCTCAGTACATCTTCCAAGTTAACTGAGATTTCTTTCAGTTCCTCCACATTGTCACCCCTGAAAACCATTTCCAGTGTAGGTAGATCTCTTACATCTTCTTCCTTAAAGACCGAGGCAAAGAACTCATTCAATCTTTCTACTATGGTCCTGATTCCAAAGGAGTTTGATGTCAGTAATGAGATAATTGCATAATGAATATATTTCATCCCATCATGCACAGAATGTGATATGTTTATAAGGTTATGCTGATATTAAAAATATTTCCAGTTGCATCAAACCACATAAATCCTCGTGCATCTGACAAGTGGATTTTGGCTCTTGAAAGATCATACCTCAATAAACTGGTTAGTCTATAAGATGGCATGTTTCTCTGTCATTTACCACTTTGAAAGTTTTTAGCAAGTCACATATATCCTTGCTTTTACATTTATTTATTAGGATTTATTTACTGCTTTTTGAAGGAATTCACTCATGGCGGTGTAGAGAAAGAATAAGTCAAACATAAGCAATGGACAATTACAGCAGTAAAACTATTCAAACAAAATACAAAGTATGGCATGGAGGGGCATAATCGAACACGAACGCCCATCTCCATGGGCATTTATCTCCGAGGACGGGTCCGCGAAGGGGCGGGCCAGACCGGTTTTTCGAAAAAGATGGGCATCCATCTTTTGTTTCGATAATACGATTTGTGCCGGGCAAATGCATCGCGTTTGGGCGGATTTGAGCTGGGTATCGGTTTTCAGCGATAATGGAAACCGAAGGCGCCCAGCTCAAAAACGAACAAACCCAAGGCATTTGGTCGTGGGAGGGCCAGGATTCGTAGTGCACTGGCCTCCCTCACATGCCAGGACACCAACCGGCCACCCTAGGGGGCACTTGTAACAATTAAAAAAAATTTAAAATACTTCCCAAGTCCATAGCTCCCTTACCTTGGGTGCTGAACCTCCCAAATCCCCCCCAAAACCCACTGCCCACAACTCTACACCATTACCATAGCACTTATGGCTGAAGGGGGGCACCTAGATGTGGGTACAGTGGGTTTTGGGGGCGGTTTGCAGTGCTCCCATTTAGCACCACAAGTGTAACAGGTAGGGGGGATGGGCCTGGGTCCACCTGCCTGAAGTCCACTGCACCCACTAACAACTGCTCCAGGGACCTGCATACTGCTGTGATGGAGCTGGGTATGACATTTGAGGCTGGCATACAGGCTGGAAAAAAAGTTTTTTAAGTTCTGGTTTTTTTGGTGGGAGGGGGTTAGTGACCACTGGGGGAGTCAGTGGAGGTCATCCCCGATTCCCTCCGGTGGTCATCTGGGCAGTTGGGGCACTTTTTGGGGACTTGTTTGGGAAAAAAAAGGGTCCAAAGTGACCCAAATTCTCGCTTCTGGCACCCTTCTTTTTTCCAATATTGGCCGAGTGCGCCCATCTCTCCTCAGCCGATAAACATGCCCCAGTCCCGCCTTCACCACGCCTCTGACCTGCCTCCGTCAACTTTGTCCGTTCCTGCGACAGACTGCAGTTGGAGGCGCCCAAAATCGGCTTTCGATTATACCGATTTGGACGCCCATGAGAGAAAGGCGCCCATCTCCCGATTTGGGTCGAAATATGGCCGTCTTTCTCTTTGGAAAATAAGCTGGATAGTATGCTACATTACAATGCCAACACAATAAAACATTTTAATAGACAGCATAGGATAGAGTAACAGGAGTAAAAAAAAAATAAAGGACTAGTTTAAAGAGAGTTGCCAATCCCAGTGCAACATTATTGGTGAACGGGCTTGAATCGGAGAGTTTTCCCATCCGGCGGGGCACTAGGCAGGGGTGTCCTTTATGACCACTTCTTTTTGTTTTGACATTGGATCCCCTTATAAGAGATATTATGGAGAATCCCATGGTTATGGGTGTACGTGTGGGGTCTCAAACGTTCAAGGTCGCTGCTTTTGCAGATGATCTTTTGGTACACCTCACGAACCCAAGGGAATCGTTAGAGGCATTGTTGGAGACGTTTCGAGAAAATGGGGACTATGCTGGCTTTCGGTTAAATTTGGACAAGTCTGAAGTTTTGGCCTCCCCAGAAGTACACCAGTGGGATTGGGGACCTGAGTTCCCACTGCAGTGGGCTGATGAATCTTTCAAATATTTGGTGGTTCGGCTTGCCATGGATACCTCTGTACTCTATCAAATAAATTTAAAGGTTCTGTTTGATGACACTAAGGTTAAGTTAGATGCTTGGATGCGTCTCCCTTTGTCATTAATGGGGCGTATAAATTTAATAAAGATGATGTTGTTTCCCCGGTGGCTGTACGTTCTGCAAACTTTGCCAGTCCGATTGTTGCAGAAAGATCTGAAACGGATAACGCGACTTTTTAGTCGTTTTTGTTGGGCGGGGAAAAAGCCAAAATTCAGTCAGGAAATGTTAGTTGGGAGCTGGAAGCAGGGTGGCATAGGTTTCCCAGATTTGTTCTTATATAATCAGGCGTGATTATTGCGTCATCTGGGGGACTGGATTGAATCGACTCATTTTTACACACCCACAAATTTAGAAAAGGCCTTTTTTGTTCCATATGATGTGATGACGCTTCTTCATTTGCCTCGAAGTAGGGTACCCCCTAGATTTAAAACCAGCATTTTGTTACAGCCGCTTCGTGAGGTATGGCAGTGGTGGGTGCGACAACTGGGGGGACAACCGTATATCAAGGACTTATTGCCGATAGTAGGAAATATAGCGTTTCAGGCAGGGATGGACAATCCGATTTTTGGTGCCTGGGGACAGCAGGGAGTTGCGCGTTTAGAACATTTGTTGCAGAATAATGGGGAGTTGTTGCCATTTGAGGCTATACAAGACAAGGTGGGAGTAGCCTGGGGTAACAGGTTTGCTTATACGCAGGTCACGCACTATATGAAGTCCTTGCATCAGGCTTCTTTGAGGGGTCGATTGGGGGACCGGGTCCGAGGTTTTTTTGAAGGGATGAAAACTGCTAGACATTCGGTCTCTGATTTGTTTGGGGCACTGGTTAAGCGTAGGCCTCGGAGAACATTTGAGGGTCTTAAGCATAAGTGGGAACAGGATCTGGGGTCCTCATTGACTTCATGGAATGTGGAGACTACTTTAATAGGCATTCGCCTATTAGTAACGGATGAACGGTTGAGAGAATGCGGGTATAGAATAGTTCTTCGGGGTTACATGTCTAAAGCGCAGTTGGCTCATGTGTTAGAGACGGTTGATGCTGCTTGTTGTAAGTGTGGGGGAGGGTCATAGTTCCTTCTACCACGCGTTGTGGCAGTGTCCAGGGGTGCAAGCATTTTGGCAGCGGGTCCGGGGGTTTCTGATCAAACTTGGGAACAAAATTGAGGGCACGGAGGGACAGTTTTTGCTAGACCATCCACGGGCTTTTGCCTCTTTGAGTACTCCTGCAACTCTGCTATGCAGAAAGCTGAGTTTGGTAGCTCGAAAGTGTATAATGCAATATTGGACCTCTTCGGAAGCGCCCGCTTACTGGCATTGGCGTAATCAGGTGCACCTTTTAGCATCTTGGGAGGCTAGAGATTCCAAGATGTCGCCTAAACGTAGAAAACAATTTCTTCAGATCTGGATGCCTTATCTTCAGATTCTAAGTCCAAGGGGTCGGAGTTTACTTATTAATGCTTGTTGATTTTGGTTGTGGAGTGGGTGGGTGGGGGGGGGGGGGTTCCACCTCCTCTCTGCTTCGTAATAAGCTGCTTTCCATAGAGTATAGAGGTCACCACATAAACAGTTCTGGATTATTGGTACTGTTGTACTTCCTTGAATTTATACGGAGTTTTTGGAAATTGAGCGGTACAGGGGTGGGATGGAGGGGATGGGAAGGGGAGGGGAGGGGAGAGATGGGGGGGTATGGGTAGTTTATAAGCTGTATGGTTCATGCATAGTATCTTATTGTTTGTAAGTTGGCATTATTGTGTATGCTTAACTTTGAGTTATCAATAAAATTACTTTAAACCAAAAAAAAAAAAAAAAAGAGAGTTGCAAATGAGGTCAGAAAGGCGCTTATTTTAGAAATGCTAATTGGGTTTTAAATATGTGTAAACCCACATTTAGGGTTCCTTTTATAAACCCACGCTAGCGATACCAGCATGGCAAATGCAGCGAAGCCCATTCAGTTCCTATGGGCTTTGTCACATTTCCCGTGCCAGAATCACTAGCATGGCTTTGTAAAAGGAGCTCTTAGATATTTATATTGTGTTGACATTGTAAGTAGTATACTATGCCTTACTTTGTATTGTTATTTGAATATTTTTACTGCTGTAATTGTCTATTGCTTACGTTTGACTTATTCTTACTGTACACCGCCTTGAGTGAATTCTTTCAAAAAGGTGGTGAATACATCCTAATAAATAAATAAATATTGCATTAATGTCTAAGGGGCGGAGGAGAGAAATATCAATGTGGCTACCATTAAGATGTATTATTTATACCACTAACTCATGCTATTTCAACACTGGTTCCATTTTGTGTAATGAGACCTAGTTACCAGTAACTAGGGTTAACAGTAAAGTAACACATCTTAACAGAGCTCACATTGATAACTTCCCCCCGTAATTAATGAAAAAAATAATAAATGTATTTATTTATTTATTACATTTGTATCCCGCGCTTTCCCGCTCATCGCAGGCTCAATGCGGCTTACATAGTAACAAGAGAATACAATCTGTAGTATCAGGATCAACAAAGGAGGTATGTGGTAGGACAAATGAACAAGGGGTAAATGGGATAAAAGAGGTATGAGAGAAAGGATAGGGATAGGTAAGGAAGTGGAGTGATGAAGAAGAGGTAATTGAAGAGCATGGAGAGAAAGAAGATTGGTAGGAGGTAATTTCTGAGTCGTTGTTAATGATTAGATGAACCGGTAAATGGATGGGTTGCTTATGTTTGCCTCTAGAAATCAAAATCACTGCTGTATGTAATAAAAGAGAGCCAAGTATAGAACAATCAAGTCATTATGACATCACTGATGAGGTTGGCTCTTAAGCACTGGTGGAATGAGGAATTATGACATCATGATATCAGCTCTGGTTACCAGAGACTGAAACGCTTCACACTAAGGGGGGAAGTTATCAATGTGGGCTACTGTTAAGACATGTTATTTTACCACTGTCATGTTACTTTAACACTGGTCCCATTTTATACAATGAGATCTAGTTTCTAATAACTGGGGTTAACAGTAAAGTAACCTGTCTTAACACTATGCCACATTGATAACTTTCCCCCATAATTAAAGAAAAAAAATGTCTCTACAAATTGGGCACTCGGCATACACTCAAGAGGTATTCCTTTTACACTAAAAATACCACACAATAGTCTTATTTCAACTGTAAGTGGAATTTATTTTGGCCGCAGCCAGGATTTCAGACATTGCATATGTAAAAAAACAGTACATAGAATATTAATTCAACATGCTGTATTTTAACATTTAGCTGTTGCCTAGGTACACAGACCTTTCTTAATCACTACTTTTCATTACCTCACAGGTGTGCCGTCTAAGCATCCTGTGTTCTCTCTCTGCGCTGTTTCAGCGAGCACCCGTTGTTCTTTGGGTGTATCCCATTGAAAGATGCACCTACCCTTTATTCCACACACCCGATGTTCTGGGCCTCCCGACCATCCAAGCCGGGAGACAAGCTGCGTCACCATTCTTTCTGTCAACATATCCGCTAACAAGCGGGCATATAATTCTTGAATTACATTTCAACTTTCATCCAAATATTTAACATCAAACTTATAACTGTTATCTGCCAAGATGCTGTGTACCCGGCGCTGGTAACGTATAATTGATGTAGCGTAACGCCCGGCCACGACCACTACCGCTTTGGCCATAGGGTGGGTGAGCTGGGTCAGCGCTGCTCTCCATGTTCTCTCCTCTCTCCAACTGCCACCTACCCCCCCCCCCCCCCCCCCCCGCTTTCTCTTTTGCTTTTTACTCCTCCTTTGGGTTCCTCCTTATTTCTTTAACCCTCTCCTCCCCTTGATTGCTATCAGGCTTATTTTTGAAAGGGATCGCCGGCGATCTTCCGACACAAATCGGGAGATCACTGGCGATCTCTCAATCCTGGCCAAATCGGTATTATCAAAAGCCGATTTTGGCCGGCCCCAATTGCTTTTTCATTGCAGCGCCGGCCAACCTTCAAGGGGGCGTGTTGGTAGGGTAGCGAAGGCGGGATGGGGCAGGGTTATGAGATGGCCAGCTTCACCTTATTATGAAAAAAAAAATGCCGGCTCAAGCGAGTATTTCGCCGTTCGGACTTGGTCCATGTATTTTTAGGACCAAGTCCCAAAAAAGAACCCCAACTGACCAGATGACCACCGGAGGGAAGCGGGGATCACCTCCCCTTACTCCCCAAGTGGTCACCAACTCCCTCCCACACACACACAAAAAAAATTAAAACATTTTTTGCCAGCCTGTATGCCAGCCTCAAATGTCATACCCTGACAGCAGTATGCAGGTCCCTGGAGCAGTTTTTAGTGGGTGCACTGCACTTCAGGCAGGTGGACCCAGGCCCACCCCCCTCCCTACCTGTTATACTTGTGGTGGTTAATGTTGAGCCCTCCAAAAAACCCCAAAACCCACTGTACCCACATGTAGGTGCCCCCCCTTCACCCCTTAGGGCTATGGTAATGGTGTAGACTTGTGGGCAGTGGGTTTTGGGGGGGATTTGGGGGGCTCAGCACACAAGGGAAGGGTGCTATGCACCTGGAAGCTAATTTTGTGTTTTTTTTTAAAGATTTTTTTAAGGGCCCCCTAGGGTGCCCAGTTGGTGTCCTGGCATGTCAGGGGGGCCAGTGCACTACAAATGCTGGCTCCGCCCACGGCCAAATGCCTTGCATTTCGCCGGGTTTGAGATGGCCAGGTCCGATTTCCATTATGGCTAAAAATCGGAGCCGGCCATCTCATCTAAACCCGGTGATCCGCCAGCGATCCTATTCTAAACCCGGCGAGCGATTTGACTGGCGCCAAGCGTATTTCAAAAATACGCTTGGCTCCGCCCGCTTACGGCGCTGGCCCTGAAGATGGCCGGCCATCAATTTCGCCAGCGCCATTTGATTGTTCCCCTCTATATAACATTTACCATGCTCTCAACCCCCTTGCTAACCAACCCCCCCTTTCCTGTCTTCATTAGCCTTCAGCCCATTTGTGTTCGGCCTGTCCTTAACGGGTTTGCCTAGGTCTGAAATCAAAATAGCTGTTATATGTAATAATAGTGAGCCAAGTATAGGACAATCAAGCCATTGTGACATTACTGATGAGGTTGGTTCTTTAGGCATTGGTGGAATGAGACATTATGACATCATAATATCAGTTCTGGTTACCAGAGACTAAAACTCTTCCCACTAAGGGGGGAAGTTATCAATGTGGGCTACTATTAAGATGGGTTACTTTACAACTAACTCATGTTATTTTAGAACAGGTTGCGTACTATGCAATGAGACCTAGTTACTAATTGCCCCCTTAGCACTTCTTGGTAAATAGAGACATTTATAATTAAAAACAAATGTAAGTGGAAAGTGTTTATTGAGATTTCCACACATAGGAGATAATTTTATAAGCTATTTTCACATTTAGATGTTATTCTGTGCATGTAAAAGGGCTTTTATACAAATTACTTCATGCCTAAAAGTAACTTTAGAATAGGCGTTTAGATAGAGCACAGGCAAAGTTTTGATTTACACGTGCACTTTACGCCTACTCCCAGGAAGACGTAATGTCTGCAGTACTACTTCTGCAGGATTTATGCTAGTTTTTTTAAATAAAGATACACAGGAATTGCTTTGGTAAGCACTAGTAAAATCGGGTTCACGTGGGTTAACGCAGGAATTTCCCATGCGCTAAGCCCAGATTCAACAGGGCAAATTTTAGGGGTTTTTTCTGTTTCAAGTGCAGGTCATGCGCTAATATTGTCATCAGTATGTGGTACCTGCACAGAATTAACATGGCAGCATTTACTGTGTCCCATTTCGGAGACACTAAGTGCTCCTGCATTATCTGGTTAACATGCGCCTGTCCTAACTCATTAGCTAGATAATGCGGGAACACCCACTCTCCACCCATGCCACACCTTTCTAAAATATATTTCTAAAAAAAAATCATTAACACATGGGATTAGCGCATAATGTGTTCGCAGTAGCCTGTTAGCATGCATTAACTGTCCATTGAGGGCTTATCACCCTTTAGTAAAAGGATTCTATAGAATAGACAAAAAGGTGCCTTTTTTACCCTTCACACATAGCCACCTTTTTATAAAATTACTCTCATGGAAACCAGGTGAAATATGCAGTGTTCATCACCTTGGGTGAATGTATTCAAAAAGGCGATAAATCAACCTAATAAATAAATAAATATTCTCTTATGGTGTGCTGTTCTGAGATTTCTTAGCGTATCAAAAGTTCCTAAATCTACTCAATATGGACCTCATGGCTTTAGGCTAGAAACAACAAAGGCAGTTTCAAAAGTGCTCATATCATTTTAAATGTCTCTGAGCATTTTCAGCCACAAGCTTTATATTGTTCTCAAAGGGAAAGTTTGAGCGTACTTTTCTGTGAAAAAGTGTACGCAAAGATTGGTGCCTTCTTTGTTAGCAGGCACTCGTTTCATTGAAAGTGGGATGCCTAAACAGCTAGATTTACTAATGTGTGCTACTGGGTCAGTGCACACTAATTCCATTAATGTGTATTATTATGCAGGGCTTTTTTTGAGGGGTTACTTGGGGGGTACTGAGTACCGGCACCTTTTCTATTGTCTGCTAAAATTGACCCATGGACCCCAAGTTTTAATGAAAGAGCAGGCTCTACATACCAATTCAGTCTTGTCATAGATTCTGTGACTGGTTGCAGGGGGCCTGGCTATTGTGGGGTGGGTCCCTCAGTGAGCACCCGACTCCTGAAGGGCAGCCTAGCAGTTGAGTACCAGAGCCTTTTTTGCTAGAAAAAATGCACTGATTATTAGTAGGTCCCATTGCATTAATTTGATTAAACTGATCTATTACTTTATCATTCTGCTGTTCACAGAGCATTATAGTGGATCACAATTCTAATAACCATAACAATATAAACATAAAAATAACATAAAATACCCCAACTGTAAAACATTCAACCCAGTAGCATAACTATAGGGGGGGCCTTGGGGGTCTGGGTCCCCTCTAGACCTGCAGCACCCCCTTAAATGGCTGGTGAGGAAGCCTTACTAGTTAAAGAAATGTTGTGCTCAAACTGCTCCCTTCCTCCTCGCTCTGCTTCTGTAATGCAGTCCATTGTGTGCCTCCAGCTACCAACACCAGGGACTTCTCGCACATGCTCAGTTCATGCTTGGGGAGCCCTGGATTAGGCGGCTGAAGGCATGCTGCTGACTTTCACATTACAGAAGCACAAGGAGGAGTGGCTGGGGCATTACATTTCTTTGGTTGGCAAGGCCTGGCTATCCCCACCAGCAAAAGGTATGTTTAATGTTCACAGTGGGGAGGAAGAGAGGAGGAAGGAGGGATATGTTACCCTCCCCCAGTCCACTCTTACGTGCTCCCAAAATTGGAGGGCTGGCTATGTCCATGATTCAACCACTGCTAAAATTTTATCCCCAAACTCCCAGAGTATTTACTTGTATTTAAACACTACTAAATAATTCTTTGTCCTTAATCTTACATCACATCACCAAAGCATTTCTTAAATAGAAAGGCTGTTGTTTCCTGAAGTACCAGTACAGATAGTATCTTCTTTAAGCTCCACAGGGATCTTATTCCGAATTTTAGGGCCAGCATAATTAAATACCTTTTCCTGAGCAGGTGTGAATTTAATTTTTCATAATGGCAACAACATTTAAAAAAGAATGTAATGTTCCCGTAGGCTCGTATTCGGTCAATTGATTCAGCAAATATATGAATGTATGCCAAAATAAACACACATATTAAACCAGCAATCTTAAAACATGCTCTGTACTCAGTGTAGAGCCAATGAAGCTCTCTTAAGTTTTCAAACATTCACTTATGGAGCCAGATGTCATTAACATGCTTTAATGCATGTTATTGCACAGTAACGCAAGGGTACCTTTCATTAAATCCTGCCCTTCGATTTGAAACTGTAATCTATACCCCAAACTAACCACATAACGGTGTGCATGGTGTTGATCACCCCGTGTACTTTTAAGTGAGTAAATGCTGGATAAACTACTCCTATCGTTAGATATCTATATTAGATCCCAACTGGGTGCAGATGTCAGCTTAAGCTGCTTTGACTGATGTCCAAGGTCAAACAGGAAACAAAGAAACAAAGGAAGCGGCAGACCAGCAAGATACACCATCCAAAACAGAAATGATATGTAAAAATGGATGATTGGATAAATAAATCGCAATAAATACTAGTTAATGTGATAAAAATAATCTGGTCGACATTCAGCCCATGGCAAACACTGATTGCCACAGGTAGAATAAGAATTAACCCCTGATAGGCAGTGCTGGGCCATATCCGGGCAACCACACCGAATATACGTTACATTACATTCTAATTTATATTCTGCTAAACCCAGCAAAGTTCTAAGTGGATTACAATATAAGAAGACTAGAACAATCACTAATAATTACATATGAGGTTAATTTAATGGTGTTAGCCACCAGAGCTTATGCAGGTCCCGGCGGGTCCCAGCTGAATATTCGCTTGAACCTGCATTTAAATAATGCCGGTTCAGGAGTCCCCCCCCCCCCCCCAGTCCCAATTCCCCTACCCCCACCCTGGGTACTCAAAACAGTCCCCGTCCCTGTGATCCCCCCCCCCCCCCCCCAGGAAACAGAAGGCTGCCCCAGCCTCCACTCCTTCAGCACTTTAGGCTCCCCCAGGCCTACCCTGGAGAAGTTCTTGCTGATCTAGGGGGAAATCAGGCGGGAGCAATGCCCACTTGCATTCCAAAATGGCTGACATGCCCTCTAGTGGCAGCTCCATGGTACTTCTCAGAAGAACATCTGACATTAACAAGGAAATATGTTTTTTTTTCTATGATGGCTTCATTTTTGTGGAACACCTTTCCAAAACATCTTACATCAGAGTTTACCATAAATTAAGTTTGTAAAAGACCTGGTTATTATGGACAAGCTATTAAAATGTTTGATGATTTGTTTACATTATATTTTTCATATTGCTTGTTTAATTATTTTTGTGATGTTTTATTATTTATTTTTTACTTGATTTTACTTGTCTACTTTTACATATTTATTATTTAGATTGTGCATAATTTGCACATATGGCAAAGTGATTCATAAATTTAATAAAATGAAATAAATGGCTTCTGAAAATTTCCCTCCCCGCCCTTTTTTATGCTAACAGTGTATGATGATGCCTCATCTGTTATCTGCAGGTGCGTTCTCTCATATCAAATCCATCTGCCCACAAGCTCCTGATCCTTAGTGGCCAGATCTCAGACCAGGAAGGAGACTTGATCCTGCAAACAGGAACCTTCACTTATCAAAACTTTGCTGAAATTTTCACAGATCCAGAGGTTAGTATTGCATAGTCAAAAGATGACATTTCAAGGTGGTAGCACAAGGTAGCATTGAGCAGAAAGAAAATCTGAACTTAATTCTCTGCTCTTATATGTGAAGTCAGAACCCGGGGCTCAGTTCTTTACAGGTGGTTTCAAATTCACTCAAGGGGGTCTTTTACAAAGCAGCATTAGCATTTTTAGCTTGTGCTACAAATCAGCTGGTGCTAAACGCTGAGATGCCCATTGTATTCCTGAGGCCGTCTCAGCGTTTAGCGCTGCTGATTTTTAGCATGAGCAAAAAACACTAGCGCTGCTTTGTAAAGAAAACCCTCAGTGGGTTGCATGCATGGGCTTGAAATCTTTATTTTCTTAGGGAATGCAATTGGGAAATTAGAACTGCAAATCCCTGCATGCAATGGGGTAAACCTAGGACAGGGTGGAACAACCCTGCTGGACAATCTGGGCTACCCTAACTGCAACCCTCCAGTGAGACACCTATGTGACAAAAAGCTGGAGGCTTCCCCCATACAATACAGTTCACTTATTTCCCAGTTTCCCAGAAACATACAAAGCAATATAAAAAAAAACCCAATGGGATATTATCTAACTTATTTCATAACAGTTCACTTAAATTTATGCATCAGTTTCACATGTAAATTTGTAGAATACTGCCATACATGTAAAAAAAATAAGTACCCGTAAATAAATATATAAACCGCTTTAATGTAACCATAGAAAGGCGGTATATCAAATCCCATCCCCCCTCCCTTCCATCCTTGTGGGTAAGTGTACGCTCATTCACATAAATGGCAGCATTGTGCTTAATTGGTATTCTGTAATTACGCATTCAAATGGCATAGCATGTAACTGTTATAGGGGGCTGGCATGAACATGTCCAGAAGTCATAGACCTATCATAAATATGAGCACCTATAATTTGGTATGCTGATGTTGGGTTATGCCACTATGCTACAGGGCCACTGAAAGACAGAGCCGGGCCAGGAACAGGGCCGCCGCCCCTGCCCCACCCCTCAAGCTGCTGCCCCCTTACTTTCCTGGGTCTTCTCTTCTCCTCCCTCAGTCTGTCACACTCACTGCTCTGTTTGCCGAGACCCGGGTTATCATGTTAATGCAATCACCAGGTCCCGACACACAGGACCAGGAGAGAAACAAACCTCGGCACTAGACCCCCTGGGCATCCAGGCCCAGGTGATCTTAGCCCCCCACCCCCACCCCACCCCTTTGGCAGTCCTCACTACCGTTGTTATTAGGCCATCTAAATGGAGGTGTCCCGTTACAGAATTGCTTCCTGTGAGCCAAATATTTAAAGGATTTATGCTCTTAACTTTCAGAGTTATACTCCTAAATTAGCCTCTCTGAAAATGTATTAGGGCTGAATGCCTAAATTTATACTCAAAGGGGTCAATATTCAGCTGGCAGAGCTAAGTTACTTGCAAGCCACTTCCAGTACAGGCTGAGCTAATTCTGCATATTCATTACCGAGGGCATGCATGGCTCCTGGCACTGAATATCCAGGTTTCTCTGCTGACCCGTAAATTAACTGGACACTGGCCGATATTCAGACCAGTGCCCGGTTAACTTGGTGCATAAAGTTAGGACAACTGTTTTGGTGTCTAATTGAAGATGTGCGCGGATCTCCCTTGTGTGCTATTCCCTATAACTTGGTGCCTTATGGTATCGGTGGCCATGGGAGGGTCATAGGAGGGTCATGGGTATTCCCAAAAGTTAGGCATCAACTTATAGAATTCTGCCAATCCGCGCCTACCTTTGGGTGCCGGTCTTATACCGTTTTCTATCAGGCATAAGTCCAGCACCCAAAGCTGAGCACAGTCTGCATCCTATGCCAGCAATCTAGAAAGGTCAGGGCAGGGCCGGTCTTAGCAAGTGCGGGGCCCTATGCAGACCAATTTGATGGGGCCCCACCCTAGCCCTGCCCCCACCCTAACTCCGCCCCCATCCTAGCTCCAGGTCCCGCCACCCCTCCCTCCGAGCTCCAAGGCCCCCAGCTCCAGGGCTTGTCGATCCTGCAGTCAGTGCCAACTGAAAGCCATGTCTTTTTCACAAACACAGATACACCCTAACCCACTGTAGAATAAGTAATCATAAACTTTCTATTTAGACAAAAAATAAAATGAAACCCCAAGATGCCAGACTCTGCATACAATGCAACACCACAGAAACAGATAATGTCCCCTAGTACTGTGCAAAATATAAAGACAGCAGATGTAAATTTGAAAAAAACTAACAAATACCAATCACCACTTTACAAATTAACAAATAGAAATAAAACAAATATAGAAAATAAAATACCATTTTATACAACTAATATATTTAACTTTCAGAGGCCAAAACATCCTTCCTCAGGTCAATACAGTATAGTACTGTTACAGTATCCTATCCTGACCTGAGGAAGGGGGGTTTTGTTCTCTGAAAGTTAGCCAAAATGTATTAAAATTAGTCCAATAAAAAGATTACCTTGTTTGCATGTTCTATTATAAACATTTATTAACATATCTACAATACTACTTTATCCTAAAGCAAAAAAATTTAAATATATATTTTATTTACAGTTTGTTGTCTCTGGTTTCTGCTTTCCTCATCTTCTTTTCACTGTCTTCCTTCCATCCAGCATCTGTCTTCGGTCTCTCTCTGCCATCCAGTGTCTGCCCTCTCTGCTGTTCCCTCCATCCAGTGTCTGCCCTCTCTTCCTTCCCCATCCACATCTGCCCTCTATCTCTGCCCCTTCCATCCACCATCTGCCCGTCTGCCCTCTCTCTCTCCCCCATCCATTCACTGTCTGCCCTTTCTATCCCTTCCATCCACTGTCTGCCCTTTCTCTCTGCTCCTTCAATCCACCATTTGGCCTCCCTCTCCCATCCATCCAGGGTTTGCCCTCCCTCTTGTTCCCCCATCCAGGATCTGCCCCTCTCTCCGCCCCTTTTTTTCAGCCCCCAGTTCCAGCCCCACTATCCCACCAGTCCCCCATTTCAGCCCCAGCCCTTTTCTCCCACCAGTCCCAAGCTTCAGCCCCCCAGCCACTTCTCCCTGTCCCATTTTCAGCCCCCAGTCCCCAGTTTCAGCCCCTGCCCCTTTTCAGTCTCCAGCCTCTTATCCCACCTAACCTCCTTTTCAGCCCCCAGTTCCAGCCCCCTTCATCCACATGCCTTGTATTAGGGCCCCCCTTTTCAGAACCATTCTCCCACCTGACCCACGCATACCCCATTTTCCCATCAGCCCCAGGCATGGCCCCCATTTTCCCATATTGCCCCTTCTCAGATCCAATCCCCTTCTCCCATCCAAGAACCCCAGTCCCCTCCCCACCCGTCCCCTTCAACCATCCAAGAACCCCCTCTCCACCTCAGTCCCCTTCTCCCATCCAAAAACCCCAGTCCCCTCCCCACCCGTCCCCTTCAACCATCCAAGAACCCCCTCTCCACCTCAGTCCCCTTCTCCCATCCAAGAACCCCAGTCCCCTCTCCACCCGTCCCCTTCAACCATCCAAGAACCCCCTCTCCACCTCAGTCCCCTTCTCCAATCCAAGAACCCCAGTCTCCTCCCCACCCGTCCCCTACTCCCATCTGAGAACCCCCTCCCCAGTCTCTCTCATCCAAGAACCCCAGTCCTCCCCATCCGTCCCCTTCAAGCATCCAAGAACCCCCTCCCCATCCCCTTCTCCCATCCTTGAACCCCCTCCCCACCTCAGTCCCCTTCTCCCATTCAAGAACCCCAGTCCTCTCCCCACCCGTCCCCTTCTCCCATCCGAGAACCCCCTCCCCAGTCTCTCCCATCCAAGAACCCCAGTCCCCTCCCCACCCGTCCCCTTCAAATATCCAAGAACCCCCTCCCCACCCCCCTCTGCTTCTCCCATCCATGAATCCCTCCCCACCTCAGTCTCCTTCCCATTTGAGAACCCCCTCCCCACCCCACCCTTCCCCCACCTGAGAGCCCCACACCCTTCTCCCATCTGAGTCCCTCCCCACCTACCAGCTCCATTCTCCTGCCGCCCAGGCCCACCACCCTCACTGCCTTTAAAAAAAACCCAATTTGAAGCGCTGGAGTAACAGGCAGCAGCGCCTCACATCTGCCCTTCTACTAAAAATCTCTTCGACGACGTCATTGGGCCTTCCCACATTGAGTCCCGTCCACCCTCGCGGTAATTGGAAGTTACCTCAGAGGAGGGCGGGACTCAATGTGGGAAGGCCAAATGATGTCGTCGAAGAGATTTTTAGTAGAAGGGCAGACGCGAGGCGCTGCTGCCTGTTACTCCAGCGCTTCAAATTGGGTTTTTAAAGGCAGGACAGGATGAGCAGCGCCGGGAGCGGACTCGGAGCACCCCCACCACCACCCGCTCACAGCTGGGGCGGACCGCCCCCACCACGTCGCCGTCGCGCGTTGTTGAACTTGGGAGGGCGGGAGAGTGGTGCTTGGGCGGTCGGGGCGGGGCATCCTGAGGCGCGGGGCCCCCCTGAGCACGAGGCGCTATGCGGCCGCCTCGCCTTAAGACCGGCCCTGGGTCAGGGAACTAACTTTCAGCGCTATAAGTAGAATCCCCCCAAACCAATCTCCAACTCCTCCCAAGAAACATTATGTACATATAAGCTCTCTGTGCATATTTTCTATTAACGTATAGTCCTGGCAATTAAAACTAAGCCCTATGTGCACATATACCTATATTTTTTGTGCATGTGTGGCTTTTAAAATGACTCATATGATTTTTGATTTGTGGCCTAATATTCCAGAGCTGTACATTGCCACAATATTGTTTCTTTAAATTTGAAAAAAAAAAGAGTTGCCCAGTGTTTCTCTTTTGTTCCTAAATGTAACCTGTTTCCTTGTCTTTTTTGTTTTGTTAGGTTTGCCAGTTGCTGAGCAATACTGACCCAGAAATCAAGGCTTCTTTCACTGTATCCTGTTTGGGAGAGGGCGACTGGAACAACCTCGGGCAGTCCAGTTTTCAGGATATAATTACCTACAAACTCAACCCCAACCCAATCTTGCCTAAGATGGACGGGGTCTCCGAGTTTGCAGAGTACGTCTCTGAGACAATAGATGTACCATCTCCCTTTGATCTTCTGGAGCCTCCAACATCTGGTGGATTTTTGAAGTTATCCAAACCTTGTTGCTACATATTCCCTGGAGGGAGGGGAGACTCTGCTCTTTTTGCTGTCAATGGATTTAACATCCTGGTAGATGGAGGCTCTGAGAGGAAGTCCTGCTTTTGGAAGTTGGTTAGGCACTTGGACAGGATTGATTCTGTACTCCTTACACACATTGGTGCAGACAATCTACCTGGGATTAATGGGCTTCTTCAGAGAAAAATTGCTGAGCAAGATGAGGAACAATCTCAGGGTTCCACTACGTACAGTGACTGGATGAAAAATCTTATCTCTCCAGAGCTCGGTGTAGTTTTCTTTAATGTCCCTGAAAGGCTCAAGATGCCAGAATCCACCATGAAGGTGAAAAGAAGCATTGAAGAGGCTTGCCTGACATTACAGTACCTGAATAAACTTGGTATTAAGTCAGAACCTCTTTATAGGGTAGTTAGCAACACCATTGAACCTATTACTTTGTTTCACAAAATGGGGGTTGGGAGGCTGGATATGTATATCTTAAACCCTGTGAAAGACAGTAAAGAAATGCAGTTTCTGATGCAGAAATGGGCTGGTAACAGCAAAGCAAAGACTGGTATTATTTTGGCAAACGGCAAAGAGGGAGAAATTTCGGTTCCCTATCTCACATCTATTACAGCTTTGGTGGTGTGGGTTCCAGCAAGCCCCTCAGAAAAGATTGTACGCGTTTTATTCCCAGGGAATGCTCCACAAAATAAAATTTTGGAAGGTCTTGAGAAACTGAAGCACTTAGATTTTCTGCGGTATCCAATAGCTACCCAAAAAGAAGTATCATCTGGCATGCCTTCTTCCATTCTGAGACAGACAAAGATTAGACAGAGAACAGACAGTAAAGAAAGTCTTAAATCTCCAAAACTAGTTTTAGGGAAGCCAGGAAAAAGGGAAGAAGTGTCTGAAGAAGTGACTAAGGAGCTCAAAGTGGAGCCAGTAAAAGAGTCCAAAGTTGATAAAAAGATAAAAGAACCTATTGAAAGAATCCTAGAGAAACCTATTAAAGTAGAAAAGATAAAAATAGAATCAAGTGATGCGATGAGGGCAGAAAAGAGAAAACTTATAAAAGAAAAATCAGGAAAAAAGCACCTCAAAGATAAAGTGTCTAAATTAGAGGAGAAAAGGGACAAGGAAAAGAAAGAAATGAAGAAAGATAAAAAAGATATTAAAAAGGATGACATTAAAAAAGAGGAGAAAAAAGATGTAAAAAAAGAAGAAAAAAAGAAAGAAGCAAAACCAGAACTGAAAAAAATCTCAAAACCAGATCTGAGACCCTTTACACCAGAAGTAAGAAAAACTTTACACAAAGCGAAACTTTCAGGTAAACCACGAATAGAAAAAATCAAACCCAAAGTTGAAATGGAAACCCTGGCTCAGCAGAAAACAATTCCAGGTGAAGAGGTACCTGTAGAGAAACAGCCCATTTTGACTGATATGGTAAAACAGAGGTCAGTTTTGTCTTCACCTGAGGATCTCACCAAAGACTTTGAGGAACTGAAGCATGAAGAGGACTTGGAGCTGAAGGTTGCTCAGGATATAGCCAGCAGAGAAGCAGGTGATCTTGACATAAAGGAACCCCAAACTGTAGATATGAAATTTTATGATATATTGAAGAACCAAAGACAATTTGATGATGATATAACATTAGCAGGAAAAACAACTGAAAATAAATTTCCTCTTGAGTCTCCAGATGAGGGAATCACTACTACTGATGTAGAAGGAGAGTCACCAAATGAAGACAAGGTAATTCATGAAACAAAGGAGATTGCAGAACTAACTGAGAAATTTGAAGATGAGGGGGCAGCTATGGAGGAACCTCTTGAGATAGGAGAGTTAGAGGAAAAAGTTACGAAGCAGGACCAAATTGAAAAAGTATCACAAGATCATGATACAGAAACCATAGACAAAAAAGACATGGTGTCATCACCCACATGGAAACAACAGTCTTCTGACATCAAGGAAGAACTACCAAAGGAAGAGAAAGAGAAGGAAATTTTGCATTTGACAGAAAACAGAAGGAAGATGAAATGGAGAAATATACAGAATTCATTGAGGGTAGGAAAGCAGGGGAAGAAATGAATAGAGAAAAGAGAAATGTAACAGAAAAGACAAATTTAGAAGAAATAGATATGAAAAAAGAAGAAGAGGAAGCACAAACTAAGGAAATGTACCTATTCCACAAAGATGAAGATAGAGTCTACACCTCCAAAGTAAAATCAAGGGATATATATGAGTCTGGAGGTTCTGCAGAAGAGGCAGAGGAAAATGATGGCAAAGAAAAGTTATATGAAAAAGAATTTACAAAGGGATCAATGTACATGAGTGGCGTACCTGTGGCATCAGGAACAATAGCAGAACACATTTCATATATCCAAGATGAAACCATTCCTGGCTATTCAGAGACTGAACAAACCATTTCCGATGAAGAAATACATGATGAGCAAGAAGAAAAAATTCCCCACTTAAAGTATGATGTTGCTGCCTATGATATTTCTGTGCCTGATCAGCCAGGGTCTTTTGAGTCTATCCATGGTATTCAGGCTATTCCCACTTCTGAGATGGTTCCTGAGCACTATGTTGACCAAGAACCTGAAATTGTTGTGTATCCCACAAATATCATTGCTGCCCCCTTGGCTGAAGAGGAGCATATTTCCTCTGCCACATCTATTACTGAATGTGACAAACTTTCTTCTTTTGCAACATCTGTAGCAGAGGATCAATCTCTTGCTTCTATTACAGCTCCAAAAACAGAGGAGACTGGAAAGAGCTCTTTGCTGTTAGATACAATCAACAGTATTCCTTCGTCTCGCACCGAAGCAACTCAAGGTATAGAGTATCTACCCTCAGCTGGCACAATGTCTCCAACTTCATCATTAGAAGAAGACAAATGCTATAAGTCTCCACCTTCTGAAGACTTCCAACCATTAGTAGAGAGAGTAAGTACAGTTAACATTCATAAGATGGGCCATGAAAAAGAAGAAGAGGAGGAGGAGGAGGAGGAGGAAGAAGAGGATGAAACTCCGAATTTTGAAGTGCCCGTAAAAGAACATTATAACTCTCTGTTGTTCTCTCAATCCATTGTACCAACTGCTGTTTTAAATGAAGCTTCCACAGAAATGACAGCTACTGTTCTGTTATCTAGTGAAGAAAGAAAGTTGTCTCATGAAGATCCAAGCTATGGAGAATCTGAGGAAAGATGCTTAAGCCCTGATGATAGCACTGTTAGAATGGCATCTCCAACACAGTCTGGTCCCACAAGTGCTGGCCATACCCCTTTCCATCAGTCTCCTATGGAGGATAATTCTACCACTTTGCATGCAGAGATGTTTGAAAAGACAGATATATTTGCAAAAGGAGATGACATAAGAACAATTGCTGTTCCTAAAATACCTGAAGATGAATTGGAAATATTTAATGACAATCAAATACATTCATCTGAACATGTATCTAAGACAGAACAGGCATCTCCTTTTATTATGAAGGAGAAGCCTGTTGTAGAAGACAAATTGCCATTTTCTGAGGAGTCCTTACGTAAAGATGATGAAGATCATGAGCTGGCCACCTGTACTGAAGCTCTGACATCCATTGACCAAGAAACAATCCTGACATCTCATATGGATGACCACTATGAAAAGCCCATTCCTTACCATGAATGGTCTCCTGAGACTGACAAGGAGAATTATTTTAAAGAGACAAAGACATTACTGTCTAAAGAAACCACGTGCTCTAAAGAGCTGGCTTCCACTGTAAAAGTTCTTTCAGAAGATGTAGAGTCACTACACCTTAAAGAGCAAAGCCCAGAACAAATCAGAAAATCATTGGAAAGCTGCATGGAAGTCCCTTTCTCTTCAGGATATGGACCCATTTTTCCCTTAAAAACTGAAGACCTCCAGATTCAAGATGAAACAAAGGCACCAAGTTCAAATGAAGAAATGTTCCCACAGGGTTCAAGTAGAGAGCTGTTTCCACATGATACAACATACTGTTATTTTACTGAAAGGGCTATCAGTATGGAAACATCAATACCTGCAGAAAAAATATACTCAGAAGATACTAAATCATTTCACTACAGAGAACAAGCTTTAGTTGAAAGTGAGCAGAATAAACATATTTCTTCTCCAGAAAGCAGCCCCGTTGATACAAAATCCTTTTCATTCAAAGAACATAGTCCTGATAAGGAAAAATATTTACCAGACATTTCTCCCACAGAAATTTCTGCAGATACTATATCACAAACTGCCAAAGAGAAGATCTCCCTTCAGGAAAACTATCCTGAAAGTTTGGCTAAAGAACCTTTTCCAGAAGAGAAAGCTGTACAAGATGAAAAATCTATAGACATGGAAGCCATTTATTTTAAAGAGTTAGCAACTGAAAAAAGAGTGTGGTTTACTGGAGAGCGAATAGAGAAAGAGTTAGAGAAAGTGACAGATGAAGAACATAAAATGAGGTACACAGAGGCAGGAGAAAGCACCTTCTTGGATGAAGTGCAAGATTATGAAAGTAAATCTTCTGTCTACTTCAGAGAAGATGAGGAGTCTGATGTGTCTGAAGGATCTGCTCCTGAAATGTTAGAAAATAAAATAGGTGAATCAAAACGTTCTTACTTTCAAGAGGAAAAATCCCTTGAAAAAGCAGAATCTTCTACTTACAAAGAAGATGCTGTCTGGGATAATAGCACTAAGCCAACGCTGGAAGATACAGATATTCATTTCAAGTTACCAACAACTACAAAAGCATTTGCATTAAAAGACTCTGTAGACCTTTCATTAGAAGCTTGTACAATAGAAAAGTTCACATCTGAGACCCCGTCACCGCCTCCATTTTTTCAGGTACCATCAGAAAAATCTGTAGTTTTGCAAGAGGAGGAAAGCAAAGTGAAAATACCTCCTGAAGTAGCATTTATGACAAAGCAGGAAGCTTCTTACTTGGAAGATATAGAGAAAGCTATCCCAGATATATATGCCAAATCATTGGAAGAAGCTTCAGTAGTGTTGCCTCCACCAGCAGTAGCTGAAACTGAAGACCAAGAGCAAGATATAACTTCTCTTAAACCAGAAATCCTATTCTCAATAAACCAAAGTAAACATTCTGTACAACAAGAAGAGATGCTGACTTCTAAAAACCTGCACATGGAAACAGAAGAATGGGAATCTGATGAAGCACTGCACAAAAAGGATGCAGAAAGCAAATCTCTCACTGGAAAGGCTGAGAGTGATTTAAGAAAAGATGACGACCATGAGGCAGGATATCCTTATCTTTACTCAACAAGTCCATATGAATATGTTGACTCTTCTTTAAAGGACAGTGATGCTTTATCAAAACAAAGTGTGCATTCTCCTGTTCGAGAATATTACCATGATGAAAAAGAAGAACTGCTAATCAGACAAGAGGAGAGAGACTCTTTCAAAGAACTAAACTTTCACAGAGAGGTCTACTCTAAGAAACCTTCAAGTCATTTTGAATTATATTCACCTGAGACAGAGCTAAGTGAGCCCAAAGTTGAAGAAAGAGAGCCGACACCGTACCCACATGAAAAAACATTTCAATATGCTGACATTTATGAAAAGGTAGTTGTTTCTAGAGCTACACATCTGAGCCCCATTGTAAAAGAAACAGACTCACAAAGTCTAAGTTACCTTGATAGAGAAAAGCCAGAAGCATTATTTGTAGTGTCAGGTGAGACCTCTAGGACAGAAAATGCACAGGTAACTCAGAAGGAATTGCTCTATCATATCTCCGCAAAAGAAGAAGAATCATGTCTACACACTTGCACTGAAAAAGAACTCTCATCCCCAGTTTCCCCCAAAGACAAAGTAGAATCAACAGCTTTCAATTATACAGATGTCCATGAAAAATATTCATCTCCTGCAGATAAGGAAGAGGATGATCATACTAGTGAAGGTTTTGAGGAAAAGAAGGGGAGCCTGAGTGAGTTGACAGTAGTAACTGAAAAAGAAAGGATTGTCTTGGTATCACAGGAATCATCTCCAGGCGGCAAGGAGCATTCACTACAAAGGGACACTACAAATCATGCTGAGCAAAGAACAGTGGATTCTTATATTGAAACAACCCATAAGGATAAAAGCAGTTTTTCAGCAAGTGAACATTGCAGGCCTGTATCACCAAAGGAACCACAAGCCAAAGATCTTTACTATGAGCAGGCAGAGCTAGAAGAAGAAAGTGCCAGTGACTCTGAGACAGAAAAGGGTGCTAATGAAAAATCTGAAAAAGAATCTAAATCCACAGCTTCTTATGGGGCTATAGAAAAACCTTGTGGAAGAAACTTGTATACAGATATCTTAGAGGTGGAGAGAACAAGCACATCAGAATTTGCTCTCCCAACCAAACACCTAGAATCTAGCCATACAACTTCAGCGCTTCCTGTACAAGAACTGGAAGAAGAAAAGGACGAAGAGCACAACACCATTGGCTATCATTATGTATCGCATATCGGAAAGGGAGGGTTTGCTTTTGATACAGAGGGTTGTTTAGGCCAAGAAAGTGATTATGCTGAAAAATGCACTCAAGAATTTCAGCTCAAAACAACTGAGGAGAAACAGAATGAGGGAGATGAACCAGTACTGGGCAGACAAAAAAAAGATACTTGTTTTGCTGGTACAGAAGAACAAGAAAGGTACTCAGAACAAGCTGGTTTTGGAAGTGAATTACATTCTTATGAATTTGAAAAGTACAGTGAAAAACCCAGGCAGTCTGCTGTGTTCTGGCATGAGGAGTCCTCAGTGTGCCAGTCTGAGTCCTCGGCCTTCACAGGGGATAAGTCTGTTTTCTCAGATATTGTTGGCTCCCCATCTTCTCACAAAAGAAAACAGGATGAGTATTTAGAGGTTTCTGAACATGTTACCAGCTTAGATTCTTCTTTTACTAGATTTTCACCCTTAAGCCCCTATGAGGAAGATCAAAAGGTTTCCAAAAGTCCAGAGGCAAAGACTTCACACCAGGAGCCCACAAAAGATAGGTCACACACCTTTTCAGGAGAAGCGTCACCTGAAGCCACCACACCAGTGAGACAGAGTACAGCAGGAAGTTTCTACTCACAAATGCTTTCATCTCATGTGGCAGCAGAACCATCTCTTAGGAACCTGTGGGATGTATCTCCACTAACTCCAGCTGATTCTGTCAACAGATATCCATCTGACCCTGAGGATCATATCTCTGCTGAAGACTGTGAATCCACCTGCACATATGATATGGATGACAGCACCCTACCATGCAGAATTGAGTGCCAAAGAGAATCAGTTGCACCAGTAGCTACTGAAGCAAAAGATCAAATGTGTGCAGCCAGCCTGGAGCACCAATCACAATTCACTGAAAAGCATCCAGGCGTGGCAGCACTACCTGATATCCTGACATCATTTCCTGTCCCTCAGGAAGGAGCAGCTACGGCAAATGGTCCTACAGAAGTAAGCACAAGTCCACGGGCCTTTCAAAGCATGCAGTATGCACAGAAGGAGGTGTTTAGTACTCTGGAAGGAAAACATGTAAAGACTTTGCCAGATTTTGACCCGTGTGTTTCTTCGTATTTTGGAGAAGACACTGAAAAACAAGAACGTCCTTCCACACTGATGTCTCCTGAACATACATTCCAACCTTTTATTCCAGATGCACAGACAGGAGGAAGAAATGAGGACCATGGAGATGCCTCACATGAAATTGAGCCATGTTTAGGAGCCACCCGTGTCTATGAACAAAAGTATTCTTCATGTGAATTTAAACATAGGAAGGGTGAGTTATCTCCATCCTTTATCAACCCCAGTCCACATGATCTGTCAGAGGACAGTGATTTCTCACAGGATGAAGGTCACCCTTCAGTGAAAGGAGTGGCCCATCATACCCCTAGCAGCCATGTTGCACAAGCGAAAATGGTTGAGCAGACTCCTTCAACATCTGTAAGTGACTCTGGTACCTCCCAGTCAGACTCAGACGTCCCTCCTGAAACAGAAGAGTGTCCATCTATAACAGCTGATGCTGCAATGGACTCTGATGAAGATGCAGATTTCCTTCCTGTGGACAAAGCCATGAGTGGTTCTCATCATGGTGGCTCAAGGTCAGGACATGACCCTCAACCTACGCCAATTCTGGATCCTCATCCTCATCCCCCTCACCCAGACGTCTGCATGGTGGATCCTGAGATGCTCATACATGATCAAAATATAAGTAAAACTGAAAAACTTTCTAAAAAAGATCTAAAAGAAAAAAATAAAGGGATGAGGAAGCCTTTGAATAGACCCAAATCATCTTCACCTGCTAGGAAAACAGATCCTAAAGGTAAACATTCCCCAATACCTGCAAAGCAGATGACAAAAGAAACAGAGAAGTCACCGAAAGGCACATCCGTGAAAAAAGAAAAAGATGTAGCAGAGAAACAGTCCAAACCACGGAGTCCATTAGCACAGCCCTCTCGAGGTGAGGAGAAGGATGAGATCTCTCGAATCAGCCACAGCAACCCTGGCAAAACTGTATCTAATGGCATCAAGACACATCCAGGTAAGAGGTGATGTGAAAATTCTCATATCTGAGTAATTTCTCTGTTAAAAAGCAGTTGTTCTATGATCCACAGAAAGTAGTGGCATGTTTTGAGTCTCAATTTCAAAGCACATAGACCCTTATTTACCAATTCCGACTTTCCTGTTCAGTTATTATACTACTAGTAAAAAAGACCCGTTTCTGACACAAATGAAGGGCGCTAGCAAGGTTTTCCTCAGCTCCCCTGCAGCCACCCATGTCCAGCGACTCTCCTCTCCCCTGCAGCCACCCATATCCAGCGACCCTCCTCTCCCCCTGTGCCCACTGCAGCCACCCATATCCAGCGAACCTCCTCTCTCCCCTGCCCCCCCTCCAGCCACCCATGTCCAGTGACCCCCTGCCCCCCTGCAGCCACCCATGTCCAGCGACCCTCCTCTCTCCCCTGCCCCCCCCAGCCACCCATGTCCAGTGACCCCCTGCCCCCCTGCAGCCACCCATGTCCAGCGACCCTCCTCTCTCCCCTGCCCCCCTCCAGCCACCCATGTCCAGTGACCCTCCTCTCTCCCCTGCCCCCCCTCTAGCCACCCATGTCCAGCAACCCTCCTCTGGACATGGATCAGCTGTGAGGCATGTTTTTTTCCCCCGGAGCCTAGCAGACCAACTTGGAATGAGCCACGGTCCCAGGCAAGTCAGAACGTTGGAGGTGAGAATTATTATATAGGATATGGTATAGTAAGATAGGCAACTGAAAAAAGACTTTTACCCATCATATTGCTGCCTTCTCACAGTTCATAATGTGCATCTATTCCTAATTCTTTTGCTTTCCCACAACTGATGGTAATATGCAATTAATAACTAAAAAATATTGCTTCCATTAACTCAGTGACAGACTGCTCCTGGGTCTTAATTCCTGGACAGTAATTATTATGTACTCTTCACCAATTTCAATATATACCATCAAACTTTTATGGTTTTCATAGTCCATCAGTCTTCTTGCATGAAACATCTTGCCAGGCCCTCTTAAAAATTTACAAAACTTTACCATATTTCTCCCTTAACCTGCATTTTGTGAATTACCCAGGACTTTCTGCTCTTTTCAGATATAATAAATCTTCCACAGTTCCTTATATGCTTTTCTGTCTCTTATTTGAACTCCCTGATTCATGTCAATCTTTTTCCTGAACCAAGGCTCTATGGACACCATGCCACTAAACTCCCTTATTGTTCATGTGGGGATCCTTGATACCTGTCCTGCAGTCACTCGACCTTCAGGCATACTTTCAGTTTCTTATAAATTATGGCGGTTGTTGGCTCCTCTGATCCTACAGCACTCCTTCTCAGTTCAAAAATTGCTTGGATATTTACATTCTCCTCTTCCTAGCCATGGTCCTATCCCCATCCAGATCCAGCCTCAGCTCCAGGGGCATAGCCAGACTTTGAGGTGGGAGGGGGCCAGAACCCAAAGTGAGGCCTTGCCGCCCCCACCCCCCACCGCCCTCCACCCACCCACCGCCGCTGCTGCTACACATACCTTGGCTGACGGGGATCCCCAACCCCCGCCAGCTGAAGCACCGCCACCACCGCCTTGGCTGGTGGGGGTGCATTTCCTGCCCCTGCTCTGTCTTCCCCTTACGTCATGTCCAGCATGCTCGTTTTAATGAAATTGAGCGTGCGCACGTGCTCAGTTTCACTAAAACATGTGTGCCGGATATGAAGGGAAAACAGAGCAGGGCAGGAAATGCGGCGGTGCCAGAAACCAGCGCTAGAACAAACGCTTCAGCTGGCGGGGGTTGGGAACCCCCGCCAGCCAACCCAGGGGCACAGATCTATTTTTGGGGGGCCCAGGCCCCCGTTGCCCCCCCATAGCTATGCCACTGCTCAGCTCCCATCCATCTTCAACTCTAGAGGCTAAAAAGGAGAAGCAGCAACTTTTACTGATAATATCTTTGGCCTTCTGAATACAGTTTCCCATGCTGCTTTGTGAACAGTATTTTTGTGAGTGCAATATTATTTATAGTCCAATCAGCTGAGCCAGCCAGTCAGTAATTTATTTGTTGTCATATTATAATAAAATCTATACAGAGCTGAGCTTGCAATTTTTTAAGGAATGATTCATGTAAAACATACAGAAATATCCAACTTATAATCACATCTCACTGATAATGTGTTTATACTCTTTAGTTAGTTGTTTGTTTGTTTAAAATATGTCTAAACTGCTTTCCTGGCCTCCATAAGAGAATGTCTAACGTGATTTGTAGAGTTAAAAGCAATAAAATATAGGAAAAATTTTCAAAACTAAAAAAACAAAATAAAACATGGAAAAGAAAATAAGATGATACCTTTTTTATTGGACATAACTTAATACATTTTTTTATTAGCTTTCGAAGGTTGCCCTTCTTCTTTGACGAAGAAGGGCAACCTTTGAAAGCTAATCAAGAAATGTATTAAGTTATGTCCAATAAAAAAGGTATCATCTTATTTTCTTTTCCATGTTTTATTTTGTTTGATTTCTATAGATTCTACATGGAATGTTGCTATTCCACTAGCAACATTCCATGTAGAAGTCAGCCCTTGTAGATCACCAATGTGGCCGCGCAGGCTTCTGCTTCTGTGAGTCTGACGTCCTGCACGTACGTGCAGGACGTCAGACTCACAGAAACAGAAGCCTGCGCAGCCTTCTACATGGAATGTTGGTAGTGGAATAGCAACATTCCATGTAGAATCTCCAATAGTAGCAACATTCCATGTAGAATCTCCAATGGTATCTATTTTACTGTCATAGTAATGCTTGAATGTTTTCACTTATATACACTGTCAGCTAGCACATTTGCTTATTTCCAATCTGACGAAGAAGGGCAACCTTCGAAAGCTAATCAAGAAATGTATTAAGTTATGTCCAATAAAAAAGGTATCATCTTATTTTCTTTTCCATGTTTTATTTTGTTTGATTTCTATTGATAACCTTTAAGAGTGGACTAACACGGCTACCACACCTCTCTACTCAAAACTAAACAAAAATAGAAATTTAAATAACATACAAAATATAATGAATAAACAAAGTAGACAAACAGTTTCTTAATACTATCTTGCCAGCTCTTGACAGGAGAGCATTTCATGGTTCTTACTAGAGATGTCCATGTCAAAATTTTTGAGATAGTTTTCAAATCAATTTTAGACCTGTACCATGATTTCCAAACATTTTTTTTGATTCATTTCATACATTCATATTAATTTATTTCAATACACATGGAAAAATTATATCTTACCTGATCATTTTCTTTCCTTTAGTCACAGCAGATGAATCCAGAGACTTGTGGGTTATGACCATCTGCCAGCAGGTGGAGATAGGGAGTACCAAACTGAACTCTGCCACATAGCATGGTATTCTCCTTCGTCAGTCGGTATTTCTCATAACAAAGCAGAAGGAATAATAAGGCAAACATTTCTCCCTCCTCACAGAAATGAGGCATAAACCTGTCAACTAGCAGAACTGTGCATAGGCAACCACATCAAGAAACCTAAGCAGAGAAACAGACTGAACTGATAGTGTCAACCGCATGAAAGGGTGGATTCATCTGCTGTGACTAAAGGAAAGAAAATTATCAGGTAAGATAATTTTTCCTTCCTTGTCATCAGCAGCAGACGAATCCAGAGACTTGTGGGATGTAGCAAAGTAGTCCATAAGTAGGGTGGGAACCAGACACCCCACGGAAAGAAATAATGCCCCAAAGGATGTCTTAGATCTAGCTGAAACCATCAACTGGACAAGATGTGGAAAATGTGTGTCACAAGAATCACGTAGGGGACTTTCATAGAAGAAAATGAAGAGGAGACGCACCCAGAGTACATACGCCCAAGCAATATGATCCTGAATCCAGCGAGCTATGGCTGCACATGAGGCTGAATTGCTTCGACTGGGGCCCACCAGTAGCAAGGAGGGAGACTATGCCCAGACATTCATTGGTGGCCTGAAGGTACCAGAAAGGCCCACAGCAACCATGATATAAAGCAGCAGACGGAAACTCCCAGGATGATTTTTCTCCTGAAGAATGGAAGAATCAACAGTTGATTAATGGAAATGGAAATGTGGATACCACTACACGCAACAATGGTGGGACCATGCTGAGAGTCACCCTTGACTCCAATTCATGAATAATGGATCTGCACAGAACATTGTCAGGATTCTAAATTAGCAATGGAACCAAGCAAAAAATGCCGTGCTTGGGTCATGCTGATTATGCAGAGATGGAGCCAGTTCAAGCATGAAGGCACAAAGGAGAACTCCAGCGTAAGATGGGGAGGATTTTGTCGCACGATAGAGTTGAGTCCCAGGATAGGTTGAGACTGTGCCACAGGCTTAGAGCCAAGCAGAATTCTAAAGAAATAGAATGAGCCGAAATATGATGCCAGCTATGCTGAAGTCGAAGTCCGCGAATGCAGTCAGGAGCTGAAGGCTGACAATGTTGCAACGGACCAAAAAACAGGTCAGACAACCATGAGTCTAAGGCTCCCAGTACTGCATGGGATCGCCACCTTAGAGAGGCCATACTGGGATGACTGACATGCACCAAAGGCAGCCGCTACAGCAGCTCACCACTAGATGCTCATGTGGACATGAGCCGCCAGCTGCCCCCACATCAGAGAGAAGAAAAATGGCCATGCCTCAGGAAGGAAAAAAATACATTCCAAGTCACATAGAGCCATACCTACCAAAACAAGGAACCCCGCAATCCATTACCTGGAATAAACATAGCAGAGGGCAGCAAATGACCCTACAAGTGTGGGTACAAGCCAAAGGCTGCATATGCAGCCAGGAAAGAGCAGGCCAGGCAACCATGAGGAAATGTTGTCCCTTAGCTCAAGGTGAGAAGGAAATACTCTTCCACCAGGAAAAGAAGACAACCCATGCCAGCATAGCCAAGGCCTGAGAAAGAGAAGTGAGCTGCAGACTGAAAACACAGCCGGGAGAAATGACCTGGAGAAGGTCACTGAAGAGAGCAGTCAAGAAGCCAAGAGTGACCCAGGAGCAGCAAGGTCCATGCTTCTTCTCTGCGGGAATTCGCTATGTGAGAAGGAACCGAAACTCGAAACCACAAGGGCAGACAAAAAACCTCTTCCAATCAAGGGAACCAGCGCCATGCACACCACAATGGCCTGAAAACTGTGAAGACAAAAAATGAGAAAAAACAATCCATTATTGCAGCCTGTGATCAAAATAGGTGCTGCTGTCTGAAGAGAAATACTGTAAAAAACCACGCCAAATTCACTCCCGTGCTGGCTCAACGATATTGTCCCCAAAACCACAGACAAACTCCCACACAGGCTGCTCAAATAGTGTACCGCCGCAAGTGCACTAACCCAAACGACACAAACCCAACAGAAAGGAAGAGTGAAAGTTCATACTCACAATTTTGCTGGCCTTATCAGTACCCACAGTCCTGACTCTGATTAGGTGGCTGAATCCAGACAGCTGCAGGAGCACAGCGACACCCCCTTTCCTCAAGAATGTCATATGAATAGAAATCTGCTCTGTTCTAGCATTATTGTTTTCCAAAATTCTGTGAGAAGGAGGAGGAAGGAAGTAGCAGGATAGGGGGGAAATGGGGGGAGGGATCTGGCACCACTAGGTGTACCCAAAGACAAGTCAGACACCTTGCCTAGACACCTCCAAGCTCAACTGAACCAGGGAAACCAGACCGGGAGTCAAAGAAACAGGAGAAACCAGGAGCTTGTGAGAGACCGCCCATCACCTGCAGGAGACAGAGAATACTGACTGACCAAGAAGCGTACCATCCTATGTGGCAAAGTTCAGTTTGCTACTCTCTATCTCCACCTGCTGGTTGATGGTTATAACCCATATCTCTGGATTTGTCTGCTGTTGATGACAAGGAATATAACTTTATAATGTGCATTAATCATCTTAAAGTGCATTAATTCATAAATTAACACATTTTAAGGCACACTAAGACTGTTCCATCCATGTGCCCATCACTGTTTCTGTAAAGAAATATTTCCTTAAACCAAGGATTCTCAACCCAGTCCTTGGGATATACCCAGCCAGTCAGGATAACCACAATGAATATGCATGAGATAAATTTGCATGCAATGCCTCCATTCTGTGCAAATGTGTCTCCTGAAAACTGGACTGGCTACCAAGGACTGGGTTGAGAACCCCTGCCTTAGACTAATCTTGAGCCTACACCAGTGGTTCCCAAACTTGGTCCTGGAGGCACCCCAGCCAGTCAGGTTTACAGGATATCAACAATGAATATTCATGAGAGAGATTTGAATGTACCACCTCCACGTCATGAAAATCTGTCTTATGAAATATTCATTGTAGATATTCTGAAAACCTGACTGGCTGGGGTGCCTCCAGGACCAGGTTTGGGAACCACCAGCCTACACCCTTTCAACCTCATCCTGTGACTCCTCGTTCTAGATCAAGGGTGTACAACCTCAGCCCTCACCCAGTCAGGTTTTCAGGATTTCCACGATGCATGAAATCTATTTGCACACAGTGGAGGCAGTACATGCAAATAGATCTCATACATATTCATTGGGGAAAGCCTTGAAAACCCGACTCGGTTGCAGCCCCCAAGGACTGAAATTGGACACCCCTGTTTGTTTGTTTGTTTATTTATTTATTCATTCACTCATTCATTCATTCTTATATCCCACAATTATCCAAAAACAAGTTTTGCTTCACTGTGGCTTACACTTAATAGTTGGGAGAGATTACATTTTTGTTATTATTTTTGTGTTTCTGTTCTAGAGACAGGAAATGCAAGGGCCAGCGTAAAGCCCCCAGAATTATAGAGAATTAAAAGCTATCTCCGCAATGTTTCTAGGATAATTCTGGGCCCCGTGTAACCATTCTGCAATTTGGTTTCCAGTTTTGTTTCCTTTCATTGTTGGAACCAGGGGTGTAGCCAGAGGGCCAATTTTGGGTGGGCCTGAGTCCAAGGTGGGTGGGCACAGAATTCATGCTCCCCCGTCCCTAGACCCCCTCCGCTCTGATTTGCTCCGCTCTCTGCTCTTTGTCCTTCCCTCCACCTGCAAGCCCAAAATATTAAATACCTGAGCAAGAAGGGATCTAAAAATCCCCGCCAGCTGAAGATTTCCTCCTGCTCAGGCAGTCAGCGCTTTTCCTAACAGCAGCCAGCAGCACTTTCCTTGAGCTGATGCCACAGGCTGTGCATGCATGAAGACTAAGCATGTGTAGAGGTGCCAGCTCGAGGCAAATTCTGCCAGCTGCGGTTTGAAAGAGCACCAGCTGCCTGAAGAGGAGGAAATCTTCAGCTGGTGGGGTTTGAGGATCTCTGCCAGCCATAGCAAGGGTGCCAAAATTTTGGGTGGGCCTGAGTCCAAATAGGATGGGCCCTGGCCCACCCAGGCCCACCCATGGCTACACCACTGGTTGGAACAGAAAAAAAAAGAACATGATTTAAATTGCTTTTGGTTTTGGTTTTAAGAATATCCCCATCCCTGCTACAAAAGAATAACAAAAATCCTTCCTGCAAATACTGTTTCAACATCTCTAAAGTAGAAATCGTATAACAATATGGAAACTTAAAAGAATTGAAGGTTATTACACTCTTTCCAATCTTCGTTTCAAGTAAAGCATTCCCTTTCACTAAGGAAGAGTTAACGGCTTCTTATAGATTCTTAGTCTTCTCAGCGTTCATTCAAAATACCTCTGTGCAATACCACAGTTTCCAAGGAGGTGACCTTTAATGTTGCTTCACCTAAAAAAAGAGCATAACTGGGACAAAAAGCCAGATAAGATTGTCTCCATTTTAGTTATCACTTTCCACAATTTTTTTCTGACCCAAAGAAGGTATACCCTTTGAAAGTCAGTCAAAAATGTATTGTTAGTCCAATAAAAAAAGGCATCATCTTATCATCTTTTTAAAGTTTTTTTTTTAATTTCTTTTCATTATTGCTAAAAGTGGACTAACATGGCCTACCACACTATTTTTTCCCCACAATTCCAAATGAGTGACCTCTTTTGGAGGATTCACAGATGTTAAAACACTAGATCCTAAATTCCCGCAAAGGAAATCACTTTCAGGAACATCTTAACTGCAGAGGACATATGTCCCAGTGCATTCACGGAAGTATCCAACATGTCAGAGTGGGAGGTAGGTATTCTCAATGATGTTTCCAATAACTCTCCTCCTTTATTATAAACTTTGGGTTCTTCTTGATATCACATGTCTTACCCTACATCACCCAATTCTTAAAAGGTGATAGAAGCTAGGAGAGTTGGACCCAAAGAAATGCTAAACAATTGAGCCTGCAAGCAGAGATCCGGACTAAGGAGGTTCTTCGAGATAGCTTCTCTCATGAGAACCTCCTTTACTAAAGGGGCACCCTCAACTCTATTTCCATAGGGCCTTGTTACTTGTACCACAGAGGATTGAGTAGGGCGCTAGATCTTCCCCTTCCTCTTGCCCAAGACAAAACAGCCGACAAGATAGGGATAGAAACCACTTTCGCTGGATTTTCCAATTCCTCATGGTTCCTCAGTGACTATGAAGAGTTTCCAAATGGGCCAAATCTGCCCCTTTGTGAAACCCATTTGGGCACCTGCATCCATGGGCCATATTCTGTGACTCTCCCAATCAGGAGCTGGGTGTACCTTCATATGCCAACTGCAGGGTTTCCCTGCTGCATTCCTCCTTCTCTGAAAAGTGCTCCAAGGCTCAGAGTGGGCCATAGTTCTCCCTCCTCCAATCACCTGTGGAGTTGGTGTGCTTTTAGATGATCTCCTTTTCAACACAAACTGTAGATTATAAATTGTAATACTGAGGACTCTACCTTCAATATAAAATACAGAAAGGAGGAAAAAGACTTCGAAGTACCTGGGAGCTCAGGCAAACTACGCCGCTTCCATCTTCGTAGCACTCACAAAGTTAAACCTCCATACATGTATATATTTTTATAAATATTTTTCTTCTGCAAAGTTCTTGTTCAAATGAACATCTTATTCACCACAATCCATACACAACTTGCAAAGGCTTGTATTAAGCTACTTAGCTTTTTAAGAATCAGATTTGCTGCATAGCTCCAACTCCCAACAGGGACCCGTTTCGCCCTCCAGCTTTTTCAAGGGAGAATTCAAAAGCTTTTTCGCTCCTTCTTAAATAGATATTAAAAAGATGGAGGTGGCATAGTTTGCCTGAGCACCTGGGTACTTTGAGGTCTTTTTCCTCTTTTTGTGTATTTTATATTGAAGGTAGAGTCCTCAGTATTACAATTTATAATCTATAGTTTATGATGAAAAGGGTTTTTGATCCTGTAGAATAGTATTTTTGAGTTGAAGTGCATTTAGATGATGTCATATACCACCAACTGGTCCACAGTCTAGACCCTTCTACTTTACCAAATATTGTTAAAACTTATTATGTTGCCTCTTCTATTAAAAATGTTTCAAGTGGTGAGGTAGGGGAAGTGCTAGAGGTGGACCTTACCACAATGCTTGAAACGTCTATACAAGAAACTACTTTGAGAAGAACCTTAATGACTACTTTCTCAAGTGATGCTAATCAATAGAAATAGAATAAAATAAAACAGAGAAAAGAAAATAAGATGATACCTTTTTTATTGGACTGACTTAATACATTTTTTTGATTAGCTTTCAAAGGTAGCCCTTCTTCATCAGATCAGAAATAAGCAAATGTTGGTAGATGACAGTATATATAAGTGAAACATCAAAGCATTTCAGTGACAGTCTAACAGGGTGAGGGTGGGGTGGGTTCGGTAAGAGACAGGGAGGGCCGAGTGGATGAGGGACAGGGAGATATGCATGGTGATAAGAGGGTGACAAGGTATCATATTATTTTCTTTTCTCTGTTTTCTTTTATTCTATTTCTATTGATTACCTTTGGAAGTGGACTAACACGGCTACCACATCTCTCTACTCAAGTAATGCTGAAACAGATTTCGTATTTATTCATGGTTCTCCTATATGTGCTTTTCCTGCTGTTTCCTGAAGGGCTCAAGTCATTCATATGGAATTTCTTAAATTGAGCAAATCCAAGAAGACAGGAGGAGCCTCCATGGAAAGTCAAAGCAAAACAGCAAAAGTAGAGGCTGACAAATGCGCAAACCAATAGGGAGATAATCTCAAAAAACAGTTTATTCAGAATACTCATATCAATATCAAGGACCCGACACGGTCCGTGTTTCGGCGCCAAAGCGCCTGCCTCAGGGGTCACAATCAACTTTCTCTGAGGAGAAGCTGATAGGCTTGAATTCCTTTATGTATGTAAGTTAATCCACAGAGAGAACAAAGGAACAGCCAACCGATCAGCAAACACCATGTGACAGAGGGCTTTGGCCTTTGGTATGTCCTCGTTCTATAAATTTCCCCAACTATGTCAGGTGCAGTTTCAGGGGAAAGATTATACATTTCAAGAGCCTGTACAATGGGAAGACTTATTACCTGCTCAAAGCTCAGAAAAATGAAAGTTTTTAGTTAGAATGTAGGTACATCCCTGTGGAAACATTAGGCCGTAATTTGGGGTACAAATTGTAATGGGCTAAATAATAGAGCGTCGACTTTGTTGTTTGGCTTTTCTTAGATTAATTTCTCATTCCTTGTACCTCTTCTCCCATAGTTCTTTGGTTAACGTCCCTGGGCCAGGATGTTTCTTTAATGTTTTATTTGTTTATCAAAATTATTTTCTTAATCCTATTATTGGCATAATGTTTTGTTTCCACTGTAGTATTTTGAAGGAAAATTTTAAAAAATCTGCTCGGCCCACCTCCAACCTCTTACTCCATCTGTGGCCAATGCAGTAGTAGAAAATGGAACCAGGTAATCTGAGGGTAGCACCATAATGGATAATGTCTCGATAACAAAATCCCTACCCTAAACGTGCCCCTAAGAGCATCTCCATTGAATGTGAGTAAAAGTATCACGTGGTGACAATCACCTTATTAAGGGGCCCTTTTACAAAGGGTTTGCCACACGCCAGCGCAGGGGCGTAGCCAGACACCCAACTTTGAGTGGGCCTGGACCCAACATGGGTGGGCAGAAGAACCCCTCCCTGTCCCACAGGTGATTTGGTCTCTCCTTGGCTCACCTGCATGCCATCTGCTATATACAAGGAATGCAGCAAGGACATTTGTTGGGAGTTTTCAGCTGGTGGGACTTGGGAATCCCTGCCAGCCACACCATAGGTGTGCTGCTACTGGGTGGGCCTCAGCCCAAAGTGGGTGGGCCTGGGCCCACCCAGGCCCACCCTTGGCTACGCCACTGCGCCAGCGTGCACCATTTCTGGTGCTGCAAAAATATTTTGTATTTTTGTAGCACTGGGGCTTATCTGGCGGTAATCAGGCTTCACTGTACGTTGCCTGGTTACCGGTGGGTTAGCACAGGAACCCTTACCGTCACCTAAATAGGTGGCGTAAGGGCTCCCTCCGGAAATAACTGTGTGCCAATCCCTGTGATTAGCGCAGGGCCATTTCCTTTAAAAGAAAAGAAAAACCCAGCCTTTTACCCTCTGCAGTAAACGGGGGCCTTGGCACATGTGAAAAACGCACACTGGCACTACCACAAGGCACCTTTTACCACAGTTTGGTAAAAGGGGCCCTAACCCTGCTCCTCAGAGCACCTCCACAGAAATTGAATAAAAGTATTCACATGGTCACAATCCCCTCATTAACTCTCTCCTTTTAACTTTTATCCATGCATGTTTTCAAAAGGTGTTAAGCTCTGGGACTTTTTGACAGAGCATTTGATAACAGCAGTTAGAGTGTCTAGGTTTAAAAAAGGTTTGGACAAGTTCCTGGAGGAAAAGTCCATAGTCTGCTCATGAGATAGACATGGGGAAGCCACTGCTTGCCCTGAGATTGATAGCATGGAATCTTGCTACTATTTGGGTTTCTGCCAGGTACTTGTGACCAGTGGCGTTCCTAGGGGGGCTGACACCCGGGGCAGATTGCCGATGCGCCATGCCCCCCCCCGGGTGCAGCGCGGACCCCCCCCCCCCCGGCGAAAGGACACCCCCCGCGAAGGAACCCCCCCCCCAGGTGCATGCCGCTGGGGGGGGTGCCGCGCGCACCTGTCCTCCGTTGTTCCGTGTACCCGGGGCGGACCGCACCTACTGCCCCCCCCTAGGAACGCCACTGCTTGTGACTTGGATTGGTCACTGTTGGAAACAGGACACTGGGCTGGATGGACCATTGATCTGAACCAGTATGGCTATTCTTATGTTCTTAAGTGATTTATAGGTGTAAGTAATTTTTGAAAATCACTCTCCCCCATGTCTGGATCAATACTCAAAGGGATTTATATGTTTAATGGCTGCAGTTATATGTCTAGTCCCCTATCCGTGGATTTTCAGCAGCACTATCCAGTCCCCATGGATTTTAGAGAAAGCAAACAATAATGGCAACCCACCTTTCCCGTTTACTCTTCTTTCTCGTCTCTGCACCACTTTGCTAGTTCTTTTCTGGGACTGGCTGTGCTCTGTCTATATCTCTTTGTAGGTAGGACTTGTAGAAATGAACACAGTGACGTTGACCTGATGTCAACAATGGCCTGTTCAGAGGCATTATTACCGCTGGCTTTTTCAGTTGTCCTGCTTTCAGTATTAAATTATTCTAACATTTTTAATGCTTAGCTGGAGGGGACCTCAGTAGCTTCTGAACTGAATTTACCATTCCAGAGCAATTGTTAAATGAGTTGTATTTTGTTGATCTTTTCATTGCTAAAAGTATTAATACAATGTGATTTATCTTCTATTTAAAAGTCTCCAGTGGTTCCAAAACAGTTCCACCAGGACCTCCTGTCTACGTGGACCTTGCTTACATCCCCAACCATTGCAGTGGAAAGAACGTGGACCTGGAGTTCTTTAAGAGAGTTCGTGCTTCATACTATGTTGTGAGTGGCAATGACCCAGCCAACGGAGAACCAAGTCGGACAGTGCTGGATGCTCTTCTGGAAGGAAAATCCCAGTGGGGAGAAAATCTTCAGGTAAACTCTATTCCTTCACAGAATGGCTGCTGGCAGAGATAATTAATGGACCATTCATTAAACATTGCTTTCCATTCTTGTTGCACTTGTTCCTGATATATTAGTCACATCTTAAAACACATAAGAGAGAGAGAGTATCTGGAAAAGGAATTGGTACTAGGAAGGTAATGCTCCTCTAGTCTATTGCGGATCGTGGGAGATCAATCTCCAGTCTACCACAAAAATCACCATGCTTGCAGTTCTGTCTGTATCACAGGGGCGTAGCCAGACTTCAACGGGAGGGGGGCCAGACCCCAAGGTGGGGGAGCACATTTTGGCAATCCGTGCAATAAACAGTATAGACTATTAATCCTACTAAGGTAATCTAATACAACAAAATCTGTAAAGCAGTTGGAAAAATGTTTGAGTAAAAAGGTAGTATTTGTAGCTGCATTAAAAAAAGGTGGGATAATATACCCTATGAAAGAGATAAGATCACAGGCACATAGAAATCTCATGTAGATATCAGTGTCCTGGTGGTCAGACCTTGGCGGAGACCTTGGTTTCTGAGGGTATTTCCCACCGGTGAGTTATTGCTGTACATTTATTTTGCACGACCCTTTGAGAGTGTGATTGGCTGTTTTTCAGTCTTTGTTGTATTGGAGCACATTTTGGCCCGCTTCCCTCCCACCACCACCTCTGCCCCCCCCCCCCCCCCCCCCCCCCCCGCTGCTTCTGCTTCCCCACCATCGCCACTTCTGCCTCCCTGCCGCCGCCACTGCTCCCCCCGGTCACTGCTGGAAGGTACCCATCTGCCTCCCTGCTGCCACTGGAAGGTATCTTGGCTGGCGGGGGTCCCCAACCCCCGCCAGCTAAAGTGTTTGTCCCATGCTGGTCTTACATTGCTGGCGCCCTGTCCTGCTTTCAGCGCCATGCATGTTTGTTTTCATATGCTCAGTTTCATTAAAACAAGCGTGCAAAGCGCTGAAAAAAACAGGACAGGGCGCCAGCAATGTATGACTAGCGCAGGACAGACACCTTAGCTGGCGGGGGTTGGGGACCCTCCACTAGCCAAACTGGGGGCCACTGAGCCAGTTTGAGGGGGCCCAAACTCCCGTGGCCCCCCATAGCTACGCTACTGCTATATCAGTTCAAAGAATTGTGCACAGGGTCTGTTTTTGTGAGCAAGGTGATATGGAGAATACCAGGGGCAGATAAAGGAAGCACAGCTTAGCAAAACTGCGACATAGCCTGGGGTGATACCAAAAGGCTTCAGCTCACCAGAAACTAGAAGGTTGATGGTGACCAGTTACTGTGCAACAGGACAATGGTGAATTAGATCAGGGGTGGACAACCGTGGTCCTTGAGGGCCACAACCCAGTCAGGTTTTCAAGATTTCCACAATGAGTATGCATGAGTTCTATTCGCATACAGTGGGAGCAGTATGTGCAAATCAGTCGCATACATATTCATTATGACATCTTGAAAACCCAACTTTGCTGTGGCCCTTGAAGAATGTGGTTGCCCATTCTTGAACTAGATATAATAATAATAATAATATACTGTCTTAACCACTGAGCTCTAAATGGTTTACACAGAATTAGTTTTATGATAGATTTCTGTTCAAAGCAGTCACTCTTCCTAGGTCCCAGACAGACAAGATGGTGGCTCTGACTATACATATTGTTAATTTTGACAAAATATCATTGAACATAGAGCTGCCAGCTGTTCTTCTACAAGTCTCCACACCTGCATCCATTTAAAAGGAGGCCTGATCAAAGTCAGTTTCAGTTCACTTAAAACAAGACCAGCATATGAAGAATTTTTATAATCGTTTCATATGGCAGTGCATGACTTGTCCTAGGTAAAATAATTTCTTTTTGACTCCAAATAACCTACATTTCTTGGGACATGGATTATTGATTTTAAAAAATCATCAAATGAAGGCAACTTTCAAATGATAGATTTTACTGTATTAAAAATAATGTTCATTATTTGAACTAATTCATAGTTTTCATGTGCAAGGTAGATACTCTCCTTAAACTTCAAAAGCAATTACTTTAATCGTAATTGCTCAGGTATAAGTTACCTTTGCTGACCCAATGGTTCAGTGTCAGTTCTGTGTACTACCATGCCAAAAGATCTGATTTTGATCTGGGCAAATGTTCTCTCTAAGCTGTACAGGAGTTCTCCACTTACATTCCTGCCATTGGGAGTGCTGTATCACATTTCCAATTGCATGAGTCAGACAAATACTGCAGGACACCAGAGGACTTGCCTGTCTCTAGCGGTTAAAAACACAAGGGCCCTTTTACTAAGCCGCATAAGCATCTACATGCACCCAACATGCGCCAAAATGGAGTTACCGCCTGGCTACCACATGGCTCTTGTGAATTTCATTTTTGGTGCGCGTCCGATACGTGCGTCTGAAAAATTTTGGATGCGCACCAAGTGGCATTTGATGCACATAGGTCATTACTGCCCGGTTACCATGTGAGTCTTTACCGCTAGGTTAACAGCTGGCAGTAAGGTCTCAGACCGCGCCAATTTTGATTTTTCCACATGTCCATTTTCGCCAAAAATTTAAAAAAGGCATTTTTTGCAGGCGTGCTGAAAAATGGATCTGCACGCGCCCAAAACAAGCACCTACACTACCGCGGGCCATTTTTCAGCGCACCTTAGTAAAAGGATCCCACAGTATTGAAGCACCGCCCCTTATTGGCAGCAATACAATTGAGGGAATCCCACATGGCTTAGAAAGAACATTGATTTGAATCCTTGTTCCCTGGGATGGTGGGGGCTAGAGATACTGTAGAGTGGGGAGAGTGTCACAGCAGAGACGCAGTTAGCTAGTTCTAGGAGTCCTGAGGCATTATGGGACCTGCTGCATTGACGTCAATAGATAGAATCAGGGACAAGTTTCTCACTGTTCGGGAATGTAAGGTCAAAACTAGGATGGGCCAAATAAACAGCCGAGTGAGGATATGATAGAGGTCTATAAAATAATGAGTTGAGTTGAGTGGAGCATGTAGAAGTGAATCGCTTGTTTGCTCTTTCAAATGTATAAGGACTAAGGAGAATGCAATGAAGTTACAAAGTAGTACACAGAACAAAGTGGAGAAAATATTTCTGCATGCAACAAGTAAGTAAGCTCTGAAATTCATTGCCAGAGAATTTGGTAGAAGCAGTTAGCATAGCATAGCAGGATTTTAAAAAATGTTTGGACAAGTTGCTGGAAGAAAAATCCATGAACCATTATTAAAGTGGACTTGGAAAATCCACTGTTTATTCCTGGGTTAAGCAACATGGAATCTGCTGGTTTGGGATCCTGCCAAGTGCTTGTGACCTGGATTGGCCACTGTTGGAAACAGGATACTGGGCTTGATGGGCCTTGGGTTAGTCTCTATACAGTGACACTTATGTACATATATTTCCTTCTGGAACTGGTCATTGTCATTATGCACTTATGGAATGGCTCTCATATGGGGACTGCACTGCAGTGACTGGTTGAAAGTAAGATGGGAGAGAGCCAAATGGAGGTGTGGGGGGGGGGGGGGGGGGGAAGCCCCAAGTAGCTGTGAATAAAGACTCAGGGTACCAGATCCCAGCCTTGACTCTGGGAACTGAAAAAAAAACAAGAGGAAACTATTGGATCAAAAAATATATTATTGCCAAAATAACTGAGATTGTCTGTATGCCTTTTCCCTTGTCCTTTTCAGGTGACATTGATCCCAACTCATGACACTGAGGTAACCCGAGAATGGTACCAGAAAACCCATGAGAAACAGCAGGAGCTGAACATCATGGTACTAGCAAGTAGCAGCACAGTTGTGATGCAGGATGAATCCTTCCCAGCATGCAAAATTGAATTCTAAGCTGCATAGCCGCGGTTCATTTCCATTCATTGACAGTGATTTTATTTAATCCATCATGTAGCTCCCAGCAGCTCTAAGACTGTCCTGTCATAGTCCAGGTCTCTCTTCTAAATGTGGGATCCCCACCCACCAGGAACTTGTCGGATGCTAGTGGATGCCTATGGAGAAGAGGCAAATATGCTTCTAAACTGTGCTGGTCGGGGGGCTATGCAAGGCACATTAGGAGTTTGAGAAACAGCTTTTATTTCTCTGGTTCTTTTTGGGTTTTGTTTTGGTTTTTTCCCTAGAGCATCTTTGTAGAACTAGTACTAATAATAACTTTGGACTCATCCTTTCCCCCCCGATTACTCTTTCAGTTTTATAAATATTAAATTCTTCTTTCAAACTGTGCATGCAGTAGACTGGCTAATGGAATGTAGCTATGATGGTACTACTACCAGTATGAATATCAAAGTGGGACTGGCAGAGAGAGGATGATATGATTTGATCAAAATCCAAAACAGGTGGAAAAACTGGTAATAAAAACATAGGAAGGGATTGATTGTCATTTCTGAACAATACCACCTTTAGAGAAATCCCACAGAAAGATTGAATGCAACAATGAACTCTGTTTTGATCATCATTGAGTTTCAAATATTTGGCATTCTTAACAGAGAACTGAAGTCAGACTGATCATGACGAGGACATTTTACACTGCAGAAGGTTTCACTAAATTCCTAATCTCAGAGGTACCCGTTTATCCTTTCCTCCATGATTGGGGTGTCCTGAAAATCAGGTAGACTGGATGGAAATACAGGCTGTTCATTTGGACTAGCTGATAATATCGGCTCTGTTTAGTTCATTTGAGAAAATGTTGAAGACACTAATGGGTCGATCGCCTTCACTAGACATTCCCATTTCAAACAACATTACAACAGGGTTGAATCTGAAAGATTCTACAGCCTGCCCCCCCATTCTACAAAATAAGGTTATCTTTTCCAATTTTGCAAAGATTTGTGGAGCTAAGGATTTTTTTTATGAGTTGAGGGATATATGCACCACAATTTTATCCGTGGAGGAGATGCCATAGTTTTGTGGAGCTCTGAACTATGCTCTCCTGATGCAGATAGGAGTGCCACATTGAAGAAATGAATATAGCTCTTGAATGAAACGTAGGTTTGCAACCCAGCAAGCCCTTCCCTTGCATCAGGAGCTGAGTCAGAGCAGTGAAACAGAACTCGGGTTCTCCAAAGAAGTTGATTGAATGAAGAAATTAAGCAGAGGATAAAAGAAAGAAAGGTAAAGCAGTGATAGTAAAAGTGACACAGGAAGCAGTGACACAATCAGTGGTAGTAAAAGTGACTCTGGAAATTCTGGAAAATAGTTACATTTAGAATCTGAACCCACGTGTTCACACTGACAGAGCAGAATGAGCTCGTCTGAATAGTCACTGGGACACAAATATAACATTTATGACTAAAACCTCATATACACATATGCACACTTTACTATATCATACCTGCTCTATAAATGCTATTATGAAATATGTAATGAAAAATGCTAAGCAGAGGAAAGATCTAAAGCAAAACAGTAGAATGTGCATAATAGAATGGAAGCATGTCTAGGGGTAGGCGTGGATGGTTCTGCCTTTCCTCCTTGAATAGTGAAGGTAGGATGCCAACATGGACTTTGTAAATGCACTTGCCCATTTCTACTCCATTGGTCCTTTGAAGCGTTTATATTGATGGCATTGTGCCAAGGGCTTGAATGAAATGAGATGAAATTATTATGAGAATATGAGCTGCTTCCGAATTAAGGTACTAAGCCACCATGTAGGACAAGACCAGTGAGTTTTCCTCTGACCTTTTGGAAAGCGGACTGTAAAACCAGTCGTTGAGAAGTTATGAGAGAGAGAGAGACGGGTGATACGGCTGTTGTATAAATGAAACTAAAACCTAAGATTAACAAACTGAATCACAGGGTAAAGTTCTTCATTATTAGTTTAGCTTTTCCCCATTGTTTCAGTCGACCTGGTTCTGGTACCAGAGAGCTGAAAGCTGCTGCACCATTGTTGAACTGTAAGCTCTGTCAGTGGTGTAGGGGAAATAATGCCTTAGAAAAACATATTGTTAGAACGCAAAACAAATGGAGTTTGTTTGTCAGTGGGGTTTTTGTGTGTGTGTGTGTGTGTGTGTCTAATTTATATATTTATTTTTTCCACTGTTACAAAGTTAAGCTCTATTTTGTGTGACGTTTATTATAATTTGTAAGGTTTAACAATAAGTGCTGATTTTTTTTTTTGTTTTCATTTAATAAGCATTTTAGATCTACATACTGTATTAGATACTGTGTTATAAAAAGAAAAAGGAAGAAAAACCCTTTCAGCAACGAACAAGGCCTCTGTTTTCATGTCCAGCATCCCTGCTAAATGCATTCCCCAGCATTGGGGCTTTGTATGTTGAAAAATAATACTGTGTACATCAAGCACAACATTCAGGTAGCTTGGATAAAATAACAGAAGAGAGGTGGGGGTAGGGGTGGGGGACAAATTTACAGTCTAAGAAAGTCCCAAAAGCACTGTTGCAAAAATGGGAAAGTTCAATAATATTCCGAGCAGTGCAGTCACATCACACACGTAACCAGCCTCCTGCTGTTCATGTGTAGAGGTTCCTATGTATTGTTTTAAATGTGTGATGTCAACAGTTGAGTCTTGTACTGGAATGTATTAAGTGGTGACTGTTCCAAGCAGATGTCTCAGGACAAACCTCTCTGTTCTTATCTCTTCTGGTCCATTGTGTTTGAAGTGTTGATTTCAGCAGCTACTCCCTCAATTGCAGCTCCCTATAGTCTTTTGATCCTGGTGCAATGACTTTTTGTGCTGCAGCAGCAAATGAAACAAGGGCTCAGTTCTTCAAAATAGAGGAGGTGGGGGTGGGGTGGGGAATAAAATAACACACAAGAATATTTGGTGATCTAAATTGTTCAAATATATCAGTGACAAATAGGGCCAGAGGGAAGCTTCTGAAAGAGATCCCTGCTCCAGCCTGCAGAATCCATTCACTGGTTCACTGTATTCTGCTCCTTTCCTCTTGACACCTTTGTGGATACGCCAAGTCCGGGTATAGGAAAGAGGAAGGACAAAACTGTGCTGTCTCAGACTTTCAATTTAATATATAAGGTCAACAGCAGCTGCCCATATTTAAAACTATCTTATTGAAAGTTTGCAAAAAAAAGGTATTAAACAATAAACATCCCACATTTAACGTGCCTCCTGAATTTTGCAGAATTACGAGCCTATATGGAGCAAAATTTTATTTAAAACATTTATAATCTGCCTAGGCGAAATTCTGGTTCACTGGGATGGGCAGCCCAAAAGTTTTCGTTTCATGTTGTTTCCTGTGGTGTTTGCAGCATCGTTTTCTTTTGTTTTGATTAGTCTATCATTTTTGTTTTGGGGGCAGAGTCATTAAAAGTGCACTGTCTTTGTAAATAGTGCACACTCTTTCCTGATAGTGCATACATATGCACCCTAATTCGTGCACGCATGATGATTCATGCATTCAAACACAATTTGCAAATAAGGTGCCCTTGTTGGCAAGCAAAGAAAACACAGAATGTTATGGGGGGGGGGGGGGGGGGGGGAGGTTCTGTTCATTTTCATTTGTTAATGACAAATGAAATATTGTCGACAAGTCCTATATCACTGTAAATGACTGCCCATCCCTGGCAGTTTCCTCTGTGCATCCCCCCTTTGCTGCTTTCTGGAAATTTCCAATGCTCCTTTTCCCTCATGTGCTCTTATGCTGGGTTTTGTTCCATGTGGTCCAACAGCCTGCTGGCTTATTTGTTGTAATGTGATTGAGTGAGAGCACAAGTACAGGTGCCTGAAATCCAACCACGTTCAAGCTGCGAGTATGTGAAGAGAACAGAGATGAGTGTCCTTCACTCAATCTATTTCCTCAAGAGGTGTAGCTAGGCAGAAAAGCAAGTGCACTGAGTTTGAATGTATCCACGAGTGAGTGTGTCTTTAAATCACAAAAAGAAAAAGACCACGTCACTCTGACAGAGTTCTGCACTGCAGCCAGCCACGTGAAAAAGTGAGATTTTCATCCGGCAATGAGAAATGTTACAGATGGATGTAAAATGGATCATGTCTGGGAGAGATTTCTTCTTCCATGCATCAAATGGTCTGATATTCAACTGCTCCTAATTATTTTTAAGATGCTGTGAAATTATTCCTAACAATAACACTAGACTACCAAGGGTGGTAAGTAATACAAGGAAGTGCCCTGTCAGTTTCTGGACTACAGTTTCTGCTATTCCTTCACTGCTTCTCTAGAGCAGAGCTCAGTCCATGCTGGAGCACCTCATTCCCTTCACAAATGCCAGGAAAATAGTTCAGCTTATTAACCCTTTAAAACACATTTTGCATATTTTTGGTGAAGAAGGGGTAGGGGGTCTGAAATGTTGCTGGGCTGTATACAATAGTTAATTTGTCACACACGCACAAGGGGTACAGTCTAAACGCATAACTACCATGAAACTGAAAATATAGATAACATATAGGGAAAATTTTCAGATCAGCTTCTGCTTGTTTCTGCATGTGGACTGTAATAAGTTATACTCCTGTATGTAATAGATACAAATAAAAAAAAACTATTTTAAAACATATATGAAAAATGAATGTCTTGTTTGTATTGAAATGACACATTACACTACGGATAGCTTCTTTCTGTGCTCGGTGTTCTATAACCAGGAACAGAAGTTTATGTTAGTATTTTTCTTTATAACTTTCAGTACCATATTACTATTAACTTTGGTTCGTTGAAGGTTTTTTTTTAATGTTCTTAATTTCCCCATCTCCACATGTGCAATATTCTGTCATTTTAAATTACTGTAAGAAGGAAACCGCCTGAAATATTAACAATAAAGCTACATGGGAAGCTAGAATTTGGAATCTGTGTGTTCTGACCCAAACGCAGTTAGGGGTGATTTTTACTAACAGTTAGCAATGCTAATAGCAGCAGGGCTGATGGGAACAAAATGGACCCTGGGCCATTAGCATTCACTAACCATCAGTAAAAGGAGGTGGAGGTCACTCTATGATAATACGCGTATCAGAACAGAATGTAATGAACTTAAAATATTGTGGACCAAGTCCAACGGCAGCATTACGTGTTGCCAAGTGAAAGCGTTGGATTCAATTCCCAGATCCTGCTCCTGATCCTGCTGTCTGATATTGCTGGGAGTACTTCGAAGGCCCATAGGGAAGAAGAGAGTCCTGGCCATTGCACTCCAGTGACATCTACTGGCTGGCCAGAGAGTACACGTCTTAGGGGTGGTGCGGGGCATTTTTAATATTTTCCATTTGATGTTTGTCATTTCATCGGATTTGAATTTGAAAGGTCAGTTGTTTTTTGTTTCTTTAAATTTTCTTGGGGAAGCGGTCACTTTGTTCTTAGTGTGTGCTATTTTACAATAGCACATGCTGAAAAGAAAAAAGGTTCTCAATTAGCAAAAAGCCCCTACCCCAAGCCTATGCCTCAACCCACTGGAACCCCCCCCCCCACACACACACACACACACACACCCACACGCATACACCGCAGCATCTTACCCAATCCATGATCAACAAAATATAATGAAAAGTTCCCAGTCACTCCAGCTTTAGTGGTTCATTATGGTAAAATGAAGCCTGCTGATAGGAGGCTGGTGGCATTTTCAGATTATGCCAGATCAGCAGGTGCCAATTTGCCATGCAGGACTGACTGGGGATAAAGGGCCAGGGCTGAGAATTCAAAAGGTAGGGGGATAGGGAAAGGGCCTCATAGGCAACTGTTTATAGATAGATATCAGGGATATGGTCTGGATTTTTAAAATGAATCTTTTGTGTTTTGTTTAACAAACAAGAAGAAATGTTTCATTTCCGTTAAAAAGCACATCCCTTATATTTCTGCCAGGCTGTAATAGAAGTGAGGCTGTCTTTTTTAAGGTGGAAAATATCCAGAGGGGTAGCCATGTTGGCCTGTAGGCTGGTGGCTGGCATCATATAGATGCATGCATCCCTGATTTGTTTCAGAAGTATAATTTTTCATTTTTGTTGGCATAAATATAATAAGGAAGAAAATGAACTTCGTGGATACGAAGTGGCTTGGTGAGTTGAGCATCCCTGCATCTGATGGTCCCATAGAACTGGAACTGTTTAATCATCTTTGTGTGATGTGAAAGTGATAATCAAAAATTAATGACTAATTTATTGAATCATAAGCTTTTGAGGACAAGAGTCCATGAAATCCAATCTTAATGTTTTTCTTAAAATCTGATTGTAGGAGACTTCTTTCTGATCCCAAGAATGTTCATTATGAAAGACCACTTGTTGTCATGATACTGTGGTAATTCTATAAATATCATGTCAGGGGCACCAGAACATCTTTGTGTCTGGAGGGGCCAAAATAACCAATCTCCAGCCCCTCTCCAAGCTCTCAAGTTACTGATACTGTGTTGGGCAAAATATGGGTGGGGTCATGGCCCCTGTGGCCCTCCTCATTATGCTGCTTATGATACTAACGTTTACACACTGATTATACATGTAAATGATTAGAACAATGGCGTATACATACTTGTGTGTGTAAATGCACATGTAAATGCCAAAATTCCATCTAAGCACTATTCTGTTAATGCATGCACACCTTACATAGCATTCATACATATAGGCGAAGTCTGGGAGGGGCTCTTACTTGCACACATAACTTCTAGAATACTATCATTTATTTGCATATCTCCGGCATTTAGGCGCAAACTTTTATGTCAGCTGTTTGGCTAGCGTAGGTGCTCAAGCCCAAATTATTGGCACATATTTTTACACTAGTATTTCCTACCAGGGACCCCATGGATGCCCAGTCATAGAATTACCTCCATGTTGTTGGCATGGAGGACTGATGTTTAGGACAGCCCAAGAGATAGGAAGGGGGACCCTTTGATTTAGTAGACTCACCATCACTGCTATGTTCCATTCTTTAATTGTGGGGAAGCAATTCACATTCCTTCTTATGCAGCCATCCATCCCTAAACCCCTCTATTTCTTGTTAATTGGTTTGTTTTTAGTGGAAGGTTTTCATACTTCCAGAATTAAATTAGCTCCTTTTTAAGACAGTAGGGAAGGGTTACTGCTCTTAGTGACTAATCCATTGTCACCAAAATTTAAAAGCTGGAATTTTTTTTTTAGAAAGGAATATCTGCATGTCAAACCAAAATAATGATTTATACTACAGATGTTTTTTTAAATTGCCTAGAAGAACATGTCCAAAGAAAGTAGAGAGAGAGAGAGAGAAAGAAAAAAAAAATGGCTGACCTGATTACTAGCATGCTACTGGGTGCTGCCTTTGCATTGTGACCACCCGTCTCTTTCTCCACACCTATGAGATGGCATCAGAAATACAGGGGTCCTTTTACTAAGCCGCGTAAGCATCTACACGCGCCCAACTCACGCTAAAATAGAGTTACCGCCCGACTACCACGTGGCTCTTGCGGTAATTTCATTTTTGGCGTGTGTCCGATATGCGCATCTGAAAATATTTTTTTATTTTCAGGCACGCGTAATGGACGTGCGCCAAGTAGCACGTCCATTTTCAGCAGAAATGTTTCAAAAGGCCTTTTTTACAGGCACACTAGAAAATGGATCGGCACACACCCAAAACCCACGCCTACACTAGCGCAAGCCATTTTTCAGCACGCCTTTGTAAAAGGAACCCACAGTTAATTGGTACAACCTTCCCATAAAGGAAAGCACAGTGTATGGCCCTGAATACTCTTTAAACTTTATAAAGTGCTTAAACTGATCTTTAACCAAGGAGGCTGTTTATACATTTAAGTAAAGAAATAAGTAATGACAGAGTTTGAAATGTGTTATGTGTCTTCTTGTGTAATTAAGGAGTAAAGATAGAATAATCCAGCTAGTTTTTTAAATGTGTTTCCCCGGGACTATTGTATAATGGAGTTTTAGCTTTATACACAGTATGCAACATATCATGGAACCCAAACCTCCGAATAGGACATGCTATAAGAAAGGGTGCCCCTGCAAGATAATGAGATGTGAGTTGGAGTCTTCCTCATCCCAATGACACTCCACATGGTTCTTAGAAATGTATTATGCAGTAAAGGGGCATAAAACGAATGCAAGGTTCCACGTTAGGAGTCACCGACCAAGACAGGGATCTAGGTGTCGTCATTGATGATACGTTGAAACCTTTTGCTCAGTGTGCTGCGGCTGCTAAGGAAGCAAATCTAATGTTGGGTATTATTAGGAAACTGAATCAACTGAATCTTGATGATGGAATTATCTTTTAGAAATGTCAGTGGGCCAATCCATAGGAAATTAGTATTTTTCTTTATTTAACTTTAATTTAAATGAATGCACCCAGCCTTCAACTGTAACAAATTGGACTCGTAACTCAGGTTACCTGGGGTAAAAGGTATCAGCACTGTGATATCATCTGCATATAAATAAAACTGCAGGTGAAGTGAACCCAAATAATTTGCCAGGGGTTGCATCAGGCTATTGAGCAATAAGGGTAAAAGAGACCCCTGCAGCACTCCGCAAACCAAGTCCCATGGGTCCAAAGATCATCTTGCAGTTTTACCCTATATGATCTTGTCAGGAATCTCTGGAACCATGATAGAACAGGTCCATGGATCCCTAATGAATCAAGGAGAAAAAGTAGGATTCCGTGGTCGACTAAGTCAAAAACAAGGCAAGGTCAAATTGAACTATGATGGAACTCTGACCTTGGCTCAGAAGCTTTTGACCAGAAGTAAGATCCCCCTGTTCCAATGTGTATTCATGCCTCCATTACAGGGTTCAGTATTCAAATTCTTTGGGTGATTGCTCAGATTCTTATGTAGCCTGATCAGAATTTAAAAGAACCGGGGGAAAAAGTGAGAGTGAGGGAAGGAACAGGATAGATAGAAATGAAGCCCAACAAAAAACAATTTTGTTTGTTCAGAGCTGAAAAAAAAAGATGACTAGTCCTGAAAGCTATTGTTTATTTGTAAAATCCTTTATTCAGTCCAGCACCCTGCTATGAAGGCAGCTTTGTACTGTTCAGCTGCAGCTCACACAATAGGGCTCACAGGAGTGAGGGTAGGGGAGGAAGCCGAGAGGAAGAGAGACATGGGGAGTGACCAGGACTGCACAGGACTAAGATGAAAGGAAGTTAATCCAAACCCTGCATGTGTCTCATCATTCTTTCTCCTTCCTCCAGCATTTTTCTTTCTCTAATCTCTGTGTGACCTTCTCCCTGTCTAGTTTATATTTTCCCCTAACCTTCTTTTTCAGGACATGTCCTGCCCTTGCCAAATGGACCAGCTTGGCAAGATCTGCATGATGCAATGACATCACTTGAGTCACGAGCTGCTGGGAAGGTGACAGATGCTCCGGCATGAAATGTTTTCTGCTCCTTGTTCCTTTTCCTCCTTTAAACAAAGCCCTTCATGAAAGCCACACTGTTCTGGCTAGTTCCCTGCGCAGGCTCTGTGAAAAGCAGCCGGCTGCGTGGAACAGCACCCACACAGCAAAACAAATTATCACTTCAACAAACAATGGCAGCTTGCAGCCAGCAGCATGCCTGTAATTCTAATGAACCGATTGTGTTCCTTCCTCACTGGAACTCAATTTCCTTCTTGTTTATGCACCAGAAATGCTTCACGAAAGAACAGGGAGACCTGGATGCTTTGGAAATTCATCATCTCTGCTGCCTTTTGCGTTTGGCCTTATTTACAGTATTTCCTGCATCAGTGTGCTCTGGGCAATACTCGAGCATGTTTTATAATAGAAATTGGGGTACCACTCCCCAGATTTGCTTGCTGGATGATTTGTCGCTGGTGGTAGAGGGCACTCAGGTTCTGAGTGCCCTCTACCACCAGCGACAAATCACTGTTGGGCAAACTAGATGGACCGTGCAGGTCTTTTTCTGCCGTCATCTACTATGTTACTATCCTGCTTATAATCGAACGAGAAAAACGCCCAAGTTCCGACCTAAATCGGGAGATGGACGTTTATCTCACAAAAACGAATAAAGCGGTATAATCGAAAGCCGATTTTTGGACGTTTTCAACTGCACTCCGTCGCGGATGCGGACAAAGTTGATGAGGGCGTGTCAGAGGTGTGGCGAAGGCGGAACTGGGGCGTGGTTATCTGCCGAACAAAGATGGGCGCATTTCACTGATAATGGGAAAAAAGTATGCGTTTTTAGCTAGAATTTAGGACACTTTTCCTGGACCCTGTTTTTTCACGAATAAGGCCCCAAAAAGTGCCCTAAATGACCAGATGACCACTGGAGGGAATCGGGGATGACCTCCCCTGACTCCCCCAGTGGTCACTAACCCCCTCCCACCACAAAAAAATGATGTTTCACAACTTTTTATTTTCACCCTCAAATGTCATACCCAGCTCCCTGGCAGCAGTATGCAGGTCACTGGAGGAGTTGTTAGGGGGTGCAGTGGACTTCAGGCAGGTGGACCCAGGCCCATCCCCCCTACCTGTTACAATTGTGCTGCTTAATGCTTATTAGTCGTCCAACCCCCCCAAACCCACTGTACCCACATGTAGGTGCCCCCCTTCACCCCTTAGGGCTATAGTAATGGTGTAGACTTGTGGGCAGTGGGTTTTGAGGGGGATTTGGGGGGCTCAACACACAAGGGAAGGGTGCTATGCACCTGGGAGCTCTTTTACCTGTTTTTTTGGTTTTGTAAAAGTGCCCCCTAGGGTGCCCGGTTGGTGTCCTGGCATGTGACGGGGACCAGTGCACTACGAATCCTGGCCCCTCCCACGAATAAATGTCTTGGATTTATTCGTTTTTGAGCTGGGCGCTTTCATTTTCCATTATCGCTGAAAAACAAAAACGCCCAGCTCACACATTGTTGAATAAAACATGGGCGTCTATTTTTTCCCAAAATACGGTTCGGTCCGCCCCTTCACGGACCCGTTCTCGGAGATAAACGCCCATGGAGATAGGCGTTTTTGTTCAATTATGCCCCTCTATGTTATTTAGATGCACAACTAGCACATGAATAAACACATCCATCAACATTTAGAGGCTGCTGAACCTAGCATACACGAATTGTGAACCTACAAGGCATATGGGCAGCCTGAAGATTACAGTATATATTGCACAAGACTACTAGAGAGTAGGGTAGGCTACTGGGTCCATGGACCTACCAATATCTGCCCAACACAGCATCACAGCAACTAGAGAGCTAGGGGGTGAGTCCAATTATTAGTTACTAGGTCTCATTGCTTAAAATTGGATCTGTGGTAAAATAATTTCATTTCATTATTTATATACTGCTTAGACCTAAGCGGTTTACAGTTTCATTTTACAAGTACTGGGTCTGTCCCTAATGGGCTCACAATCTAAGTAGTACATTGTACTACTGTTATACCTGTAGCAATAGAGGGTTAAGTGACTTGCCCAGGGTCACAAGGAGCTGCAGAGGGTATTGAACCTGTATACCCAGGATCTTAACCCACTGCTGACCACCAGGCAGCAGCCGGAATCAAACCCAGTTCCCAGAAAAATGTGCATGGAACATTCCAGAACACAAGAGTGCCAGAAGGTGAATTCGATTTATGTTGTTTATGCTTATCACAATTATCTTAATGGTAGCCCACGGTGATAACTATGCCCCTAAGTCCCGATTTTATCAAGCATCTAAAACTGAAGAATGAATAACTGGCAAGGGGGTGGTTTGGTCGTGTTTTGGGCAGGACTAGGGTTCGCCAAAAAATGACATTTATTCTCCATTGTGTCAGTAGTCTCCAACGTATGGCCCCCAAAGTCCTCCATTGTGGCCCTCAATATGCTGTTTTGGTAAACAGTATACATGTCCCAAAAAAGAGGAAATGAGAGTACTCAATAATATTGCTACACAAAAACTCTCAAATATACAGTGATGGCAAGAGACTATAATTCTTCAAATGACTATAATTCTGTGGAGTGCATTAAGCCATGGAAAAAGTAAATGGGGAAAAAGCCTCTGAGTCTAGCCCAGCCTCCAACCCAAGTAGTTAAGTGTAAATAACACAGGTTGAAAGAATTTTTCTGGGTGTCTTATCTTCATTGGCAGAAAAAAAACCCCAAATTACCAGATTCTACAAAACGCTAAAACTCCACAGAATGAACTAGGGATCGAAAAAAGATTTTTTAAGAGCTTGAAAACTTAACTTTCCAATGCAGGTGCAGGTGCAAACAACGTATGAATCAATGGTCCAACACACCAACTTTGGCCAGAGTTTCGCTGGAAAAATGCTGTCTCAAGGCGTGGGTAACCTTCAAAGTGATTTGAAAACAAAAATAACTCAAATACTATGAATTTATATAAAATCTAAAAATAAGACTTGAGATGAAAATAAAACAGTGCAAAATTATGTGGATATTGAATCCAAGCATTCAAACATTTAAAATATAGTTCAAATATAAGTACTTGCCAAAACGTTCCAGCACAGACGTGCTTCCTGCTCCATAGTCCCTACTAAAATGGCCGCGATGTCTTGTCTTTATGGGTTGACTATCTGCGATCTATAACGTTACTTCCTGTGACGTTAGATCCTAATGGGTGGAATGTTCCTCTCAAAATTACACTCTTCTAAAGGTACTGTAATATCACTTCCTTGATTATAGATAGATGGTGAAGAAGGAATTATTCATTATAGCATGTCCACATAGGGAAAGTCCAAATCTCTTTGTTTTAGGCAATAGAGTCAAAAAGATGTATTAATTATGTGTGCGTGTGTTATGTGTTACACCACCAATTCTTTAGAGGAGACCTATATTATATGCAACACCACCAGTTCTTTAAAGGAAGCTCCTCCATTCCAAAATTAGGTTTAAACCTGTAGGTTCCTCTGTTCTAAGTGTGAAAATCCAAAACTGCTCCCTTTGCAGCAGTTTCCTCAATTTGTCAGGATAGCCCACAGGAATGTGATCTATCGCGCAAAACTGTAATGAAGAAAAATCATGCCCCAAACTAAGACAGTGGGATACTATAGGGGCTTCTACCCTTTGGTGTTTTAAGCAACTTTTGTGTTCAGAGATACACCTTCTTAAAGGACGCGTGGTTTCCCCAACATAAATCTTGGGACATGGACAGATGATTAAATAACTATATAGTCCGATGCACAAGTAGTTGTAAAATTCAAAAATAATTTTTTAACGAGTAGCAGGGTGAATGAAATGTTCATTAAATTCAAGGGTATTCTGACACAAAAAAACAATGTGAGCATTTCAAATGTTTGCCCCTAGGTATAGACCTTAAAGCTGTCTTGGAGATGTCTGATGGACTCATAAGTTCTTTTAAATTGGAATTCCTTGTAATACAAAATGTAGATGTGTTTGGGAGAAAGTAGGAGATATATTCAAGATCTCCCAGTGTTTCTTAATAATTTTCACGACCTTGGTTATACCCGGAGTATGTTTCAAAATACAGGTAATATAATCCTATGGTATGTTCACTGTCGGTTTTGAAGCAAACAGTGAGTCACGATCTGAAAACCGGGCCCTTGTGTAGGCTCTATGGATAACTTGTTTGGGATAGCCTCGGTCCCTGAGATGTGCTTTGAATATTTTGGATTCCGACTTGAAATCAGAAATATTAGTACAGATGCAACGAAATCTTAAAATTTGAGAGAATGGAAGGCTTCGCTTCAGCAAGGAGGAATGGTCACTAGAAAAATGAAGAAAGGTATTCCAGTCTGTTTCTTTTTTATGTACAGTTGTCATTACCTGATCTTCATGTTTCAAAATCAAGATATCCAGGAAAGATATTTGAGTGGGATGATAATTCAAAGTGAATTGAATATTTGGATGGCAGTTATTAAGCCAATCAAAAAATCAAAGCAGCTGTTCTTTAGTGTCTGTCCACAGGACAAAAACATCATCTATAAAACGTACTCACATGATGATCGACTTATGAAATGGATTTTGAAGAACCCATTGTAGTTCAAATTCTTGCATGAATAGATTCACTATTGAGGGGGCAAAGGTAGCCCCCAATACCACACCCGAAGTTTGTTGGAAAATATCCCCCCAATATTTGAAGAAATTTCTTTTCAAAGCTAAATCTATAAGTGATATGAGAAAAGAAGTAGATATTTGATGGTTAGGATTTTCTTGTAACAATCTGGTGTAAAGAATGTGTAGTGCTTCTGTCTGAGGGATCGAGGTGTAAAGTGCCTTAACATCTAGAGTTACCAAAAATGTAATCCTCTATACATCTGTAATTTGCCGCAATTTGATGAGAAAATCAGAGGAGTCCCTGATATAAGAAAAACCCTTAAGCAACATTGGTCGCAAAAAAGTATCCATATATACAGATAGTGGTTCCAGCACAGAGCCGACTGTAGATATAATAGGACAGCCAGGTGGCTGAAGGAGGGTTTTATGAATTTTAGGGAGTATGTAGAAGCATGGGGTCCTCGGGTTCTCTTTGTTTAAGAGCTCATATTCGAGCTTACTGATGTAGCCCCGCTGTAGTCTTTCATCTGTAATATTCCTGATTAAGGACTTCAAAATCAGTGTTGGATCTTCAGCAAGTTTAATGTAATCTGTACAGACTGAAAGCTGACGATAGACTTCTTTGTCATAATCCCTAGTGTTCATAATAACCACTGCCCCACCCTTGTCGGCTTGACAAATCCTGATATCTGGATTATTTTTAAGTTCATAAAGAACTTTCTTTTCATTTGAAGTTAGATTTTGTTGTTGATGTATCGATCGTGTGGTATATTTATCCACCTCCTTGACAACTAGATCTTTGAAAACAGATAAATGGGGACTCATGAGAGTGGGGGGGGGGGGGTGTTCAAATGGATTTATTACGAACCCTAGGTTCAGTTACAGTAGAAGCTTGATGCTCTGAGAAAAATTCCTTCAAATGTAATTTTCTAAAAAATCGTTCTAGATCTACTCTTAAGCAAGGGGTTCACAGATTGTACAGGAACAAAAGAGAACCCCTTTGGGGGCGTGTCAAGATGGCGCCGAGAGCGGACGTGTAGTGAGATCGCTCCAGCCAGTCCTGCTAGTTTTTGTTTTTTCATTGAGAAAAATGCCTCACTCAAAAAGAAAAGGAACAGTCCGGGTAGTTCCCCCACCTACCGGGACGTCCACGCCAGCGAGAACTGGTCTGGAGCGCTTCTTCCCCGCTCTTTCTCACACAGTAAGCGGGGTGGATTCCTTGGCGGGAGAATCGGGTGGAGCGGGACTCTCGCCGGAATGCGAAACATCTCTTTCCCCCCCGCCGTTCTCGAAGATCCCTCCAGGCCCAGCGATTGGAGTGAGTCGGCAGGAGAAACCGACGGACACCGGAAGGGTGGAAGTTGGCGGTCCTAGTGGGGTGACTGACTCAACAATAACAGCTAAATCTGCTGGGAAAGAAACGGAGGTTAATCTGGGGACAATAAGATTCAGGAATTGAAAGACTCTGTTGAAATTACTAAACAAGATTTCTCACAGAAAATTGAGAGTTTACAAAAAGAAGTGGAACAAACTAATGAATTTAAAGTTGCTGTGATAAAAGACAATGCAGATATTTGGAGAAAACTTGAAAATATTGAAAATCATAATAGAAGATTGAACCTGCGTTTGCTTAATTTCCCCAAATTATATGGGATGTCTCCCCAAGATTTATTTGCTAGATTCCTTAAAGAAAATTTAAAATATCCTCAAGAAGCGATTCCACCATTAGAAAAAATTTACTTTATACCTAATACGATAAGAAAAATAGAAGAGGTAACAAAGGTTCAATCTGGACATGAACTGGATGCTGGAAATATAACAGCGATTTTGGAACAGTCAATAGAAACTGCCACTGAAAGAGCGACTTTGTTGGTAACTTTTCTTTTTCAACAGGATTTAAATGCAGTAATGAGACTTTACTTTAAAACAACAGACCACAATTTTGGTGGAGAAAAAATATGGCTGTATCCAGATGTAACAAAAGTGACTCAACAAAAGCGAAAGCAGTTTCTTTCAATGAGGTTAAAAACAACGGAATTGGGAGGTTCCTTTTTGTTAGTGTATCCATGTAAATGTATTGTGAGGTTTAATAGTACTAAATATGTTTTTTATGTTCCAGATCAGCTTAAGTTGTTCCTAGATTCAAAACAACGATAGAGATAATAAATAGGATTGAGATTGCGGTGTCACTATTTTCCTTTAAATTTATTGAAATTGTTAAAGTAAAGGTATCTTCACTTATTCTAATCCCCCCAATTTTTGAGGTCTAAGGAAGCCATTGACGTATAATGTAAATGGAATATGTAAAATGTTTTCTTTTTTTGGCTGTTTTTCACTTAACAGTGTATTTCTGTTTAAGTTTAATATAAACTAATAAAAATTATGAATATAAAAGAGAACCCTTTATTAAGGAGTTGCTTCTCCATATCACTTAAAGGATATTCAGAGATATTAATAATGACTGAATTTATTGGGTCTTGAATTAAACTTTTTTTGATCGGGTGTTCGGGCTTTGGTTGTAAGTTCTGGTCTGCGAATTTGAACGCTGGTTGTTGACCCTGGTGTGAGACCTGCGTTGTGATCTGCCTCTCCAGTTCTGGGCACCTCTTCCTCGTGGACGTTTGTCTAAAAAGGACGTTTCCATGGCTTAATACACTCCATAGAATTATAGTCATTTGAAAAATTATAATCTCTTGCCATCACTGTATATTTGAGAGTTTTTGTGTAGCAAAAAAAAAGGTAAACAGTATACAAATACAGGTATCTCATTAATGATATTTGCCACAGTTATGATATTTGCTACAGCCAACACCTAAATTAGGCACAGACCATGTGAATTCTACAACATAGATTTTAGAAATACCCACGACCCACCCATTCCGTGCCCCCTTGTCAACTAAGTGACTTAGAATTTATGCGCATCACATTACAGAATACGCTTAGACAGTTGGGCATGTAAATTCTAATTAATACCAATTGATGTCAATAATTGCTTGTTAATTGGCAATTATTGGTACTGATTGGCTTGTTAATTAATTAGTTGCACACAAATCCAGAATATTATATAAGCATGAACAAGTGTGTATAATGAAGAAAAATCTAAGAGTTTGCTAACAGAACATAAACCAGTAAAAACCTAATTTAAGAACCTGAGCAACCTGCTTGTCGAAATTTAGTCAATCATTATACCCATATAATGACAATAATCCACAACTGCAATAAATAAAAAAAAAGGATTGGTGGAATGGAAAGTTTAGATGAAACCTGTGATCCAGCAGGCAGTCATTTTTTGTGGATTCAAGACCAGTTTGGTAGGTCTATAAGTCCTGATTGTAAAATCATCAAATCTTGAGAAACTGTAGGTGTTGAAAAGTATACCATCAGCATAGAAAAACAATTTTTTGTTATAATCTTGGATCAAGGTGGCCAGGGGACTCATACAAATATTAAACAAAAGAGGAGTCAAAATGGAGCCTCGTGGGACACCACATTGAAATGAAAAAGTGGATGAAAATGATACAGAAGTGGAAACTACAAATGAATGATCGGACAAATATGACGAGAACCATGCAAGCACTGAACCTGAGATACCAATAGACTGTAACCAAGTGAGCAGTAGAGAATGATCGATCAAATCAAATGCAGCAGAGAAATCTTACAGAACCAGCAAAACAATGTCACCCTGTCTAAAAAAGGATGCAGTTCATTGGTATTTTCTATCTACACTTCTTCCCTTGGTTCATTAATCTCATCCCATGGCTTTTTCTACCATCTCTATGCTGATGACTCCCAAATCTACCTTTCTACCCCTGATATCTCACCTTCCATCCAGACCAAAGTTTCAGCGTGCTTGTCTGACATTGCTGTCTGGATGTCTCAACGCCACCTGAAATTAAATATGACCAAAACCGAGCTTCTCATTTTCCTCCCTAAACCCACCTCCCCGCTCCCCCCGTTTTCTATTTCTGTTGATGGCTCTCTCATTCTCCCTGTCTCCTCAGCTCAAAACCTTGCGGTCATCTTTGACTCTTCTCTCTCCTTCTCTACTCATATCCAGCAGATTGCCAAGACCTGTTGTTTCTTTCTTTACAACATCCGTAAAATCTGCCCCTTTCTTTCCGAGCACTCTACCAAAACCCTCATCCACACCCTTGTCACCTCTCGTTTAGACTACTGCAATCTGCTTCTTGCTGGCCTCCCACTTAGTCACCTCTCCCCTCTCCAGTCGGTTCAAAACTCTGCTGCCCGTCTCGTCTTCCGCCAGGGTCGCTTTACTCATACTACCCCTCTCCTCAAGTCGCTTCACTGGCTCCCTATCCGTTTTCACACCATATTCAAACTTCTTCTACTGACCTATAAATGTACTCACTCTGCTGCTCCCCAGTATCTCTCCACACTCGTCCTCCCATACACCCCTTCCCGTGCACTCCATTCCATGGATAAATCCTTAAGCTCCTTTGAGCAGGGACTGTCCTTCTTTGTTAAACTGTACAGCGCTGCGTAACCCTAGTAGCGCTCTAGAAATGTTAAGTAGTAGAAGTTGTTATCTGTTCCCTTCTCCACTACTGCCAACTCCAGACTTCGCTCCTTCTGTCTCACTGCACCCTACGCCTGGAATAGACTTCCTGAGCCCCTACGTCTTGCCCCATCCTTGACCATCTTTAAATCTAGATTGAAAGCCCACCTCTTTAACATTGCTTTTGACTTGTAACCACTCGCCCCACCTACCCTCCTCTCCTCTTTCCTCTACATATTAATTGATTTGCTTGCTTTATTATTGTCTATTAGATTGTAAGCTCTTTGAGCAGGGACTGTCTTTCTTCTATGTTTGTGCAGCGCTGCGTACGCTTTGTAGCGCTATAGAAATGCTAAATAGTAGTAGTAGTAGTAGGTATGGGCAATGAAAGTAGTATCAAAATAAAGAAATACCAGTTTGGATATAAAACAGTTGCAATGCAAAATTATGTTTTTTTTAAGTGCTGGTACAATGAAAAGAGATCGCAAAAGCAGAGGATAAGAGAATGTAAATGGAGAATGACTAGGATAAATGAGGCTTGGGAACAGATAAGGGGCTGGTGTAATTTATTGCAGAAAGGTGTCTGGTAATGAGACAGAGCTAGGATAATAAATATTCTAGGGAGCTTTATCCCACAAGAATATGCAATACAGGATACAAACGAGAGACACGTGACTGCCCGGGAGGGTACACTATATGCTGTCCTTGTGAGATACTCAGCACAGCAGAGCAAAGCAGGTTTGGGAGCATTTTTATTTATTATTTATTAGGATTTATTTACCGCCTTTTTGAAGGAATTCACTGAAGATGGTGTACAGTAAGAATAAATCATACATAAGAAATAGACAATTACAGCAGTAAAAATATTCAAATAACAGTACAAAGTATGGCATAGTATGCTACCTACAATGTCAACACAAGTAGATGCACTGTGCATTCATTGAAAATCGTATTCAGAAGTGTTGGATGGCTTTAACCCAAGTCCCAGAGGAAATTTTTGAAACCCGCGGAGTCGGGCGTGACCAGGGGAAGCCGTATGGTACAACAAGCAAGCTGGGCAAGCAAGCTGAGTATTTGAAAAAATTTTAAAAAACGTTTAAAGATAAGTTCACGTTTTTTTCTGACTTTTGTGCACTATATTATGTTATAGCATATTTTGATTAAGGCAATAGCACTTACACTTATATACAGTGGTGGAAATAAGTATTTGATCCCTTGCTGATTTTGTAAGTTTGCCCACTGACAAAGACATGAGCAGCCCATAATTGAAGGGTAGGTTATTGGTAACAGTGAGAGATAGCACATCACAAATTAAATCCGGAAAATTACATTGTGGAAAGTATATGAATTTATTTGCATTCTGCAGAGGGAAATAAGTATTTAATCCCTCTGGCAAACAAGACCTAATACTTGGTGGCAAAACCCTTGTTGGCAAGCACAGCGGTCAGACGTCTTCTGTAGTTGATGATGAGGTTTGCACACATGTCAGGAGGAATTTTGGTCCACTCCTCTTTGCAGATCATCTCTAAATCATTAAGAGTTCTGGGCTGTCGCTTGGCAACTCGCAGCTTCAGCTCCCTCCATAAGTTTTCAATGGGATTAAGGTCTGGTGACTGGCTAGGCCACTCCATGACCCTAATGTGCTTCTTCCTGAGCCACTCCTTTGTTGCCTTGGCTTTATGTTTTGGGTCATTGTCGTGCTGGAAGACCCAGCCACGACCCATTTTTAAGGCCCTGGCGGAGGGAAGGAGGTTGTCACTCAGAATTGTACGGTACATGGCCCCATCCATTCTCCCATTGATGCGGTGAAGTAGTCCTGTGCCCTTAGCAGAGAAACACCCCCAAAACATAACATTTCCACCTCCATGCTTGACAGTGGGGACGGTGTTCTTTGGGTCATAGGCAGCATTTCTCTTCCTCCAAACACGGCGAGTTGAGTTCATGCCAAAGAGCTCAATTTTTGTCTCATCTGACCACAGCACCTTCTCCCAATCACTCTCGGCATCATCCAGGTGTTCACTGGCAAACTTCAGACGGGCCGTCACATGTGCCTTCCGGAGCAGGGGGACCTTGCGGGCACTGCAGGATTGCAATCCGTTATGTCGTAATGTGTTACCAATGGTTTTCAGTGGTGACAGTGGTCCCAGCTGCCTTGAGATCATTGACAAGTTCCCCCCTTGTAGTTTTAGGCTGATTTCTAACCTTCCTCATGATCAAGGATACCCCACGAGGTGAGATTTTGCGTGGAGCCCCAGATCTTTGTCGATTGACAGTCATTTTGTACTTCTTCCATTTTCTTACTATGGCACCAACAGTTGTCTCCTTCTCGCCCAGCGTCTTACTGATGGTTTTGTAGCCCATTCCAGCCTTGTGCAGGTGTATGATCTTGTCCCTGACATCCTTAGACAGCTCCTTGCTCTTGGCCATTTTGTAGAGGTTAGAGTCTGACTGATTCACTGAGTCTGTGGACAGGTGTCTTTCATACAGGTGACCATTGCCGACAGCTGTCTGTCATGCAGGTAACGAGTTGATTTGGAGCATCTACCTGGTCTGTAGGGGCCAGATCTCTTACTGGTTGGTGGGGGATCAAATACTTATTTCCCTCTGCAGAATGCAAATAAATTCATATACTTTCCACAATGTGATTTTCCGGATTTAATTTGTGATGTGCTATCTCTCACTGTTACCAATAACCTACCCTTCAATTATGGGCTGCTCATGTCTTTGTCAGTGGGCAAACTTACAAAATCAGCAAGGGATCAAATACTTATTTCCACCACTGTATAAGAGTGACCCTATGAAAGATGTGCTGTGCCACCTGTCAAAGAAATGATGCTACCTTTAAATGAGTGGTAATTTCTGAGGGCACTCTTTAAGAATAAGATTAATGAGATATACAAAGAAATAGCATTAGTATGATATTACGAGTATACAAAAGTCTCTTTGATCTATATTGCTGTTAGCCTTGTTTTCATACAGCAGTGAATATTTTATAAAGTCACATCGACACCAATGACTCTTTAGGAAAGAATGCCAAATGGGCACCTTCCTGCTCATTTAACATAGGAGCTCTGTTATAAAATTATCCTTCAAGTGTGGAATTTATTATTATTATTATTATTTTGGGATATTATGGTCAGACATTTTAACCCTTTTATCACCACCCCTCCTTATTTCACTGTTGCTTTATACTTCTGTTACTTTATGCTCCTACTTTACACTGTATTTGTATTTGTGTAAGCCACATTGAGCCTGCAACTATGTGGGAAAATGTGGGGTATAAATGTGTTAAATAAATAAATAAACCACATGTTGTTATAAGCAGGCTGAGTCACAGATAAATAATCAACTAACCTCTGTAAAATCAGGGGCATAGCTAGACCTCGACGAGAGGGGGATCCAGTGCCCAAGGTGGGGGGGCACATTTTAGACCACCTCCCCCAGCCACTGACCCTCCCCCCCCCCCCGCTGCTGACCCTCCCCCACCACTTTCGGACCCTCCACCACCGCCGACCCTCCCCCGCCACCTTTGACCTCCCCGCCGCCATCAGGTACCTTTACTGGCGGGGGTCCCCAACCCCTGCCAAGCTTAGTCTTCTTCAGCGCCGGTCTCCGGCGCGTTCACTGATCTGTGCTGTGAGTCCTGACTGACGGAAGGACGTCAGTCGGGACTCACAGCACAGATCAGCGAATGTGCCGGAGACTGGTGCTGAAGAAGACTAAGGCTGGTGGGGGTTCGGGACCCCCGCCAGCAACGGTACCTGGCGGCGGTGGGGGTCAAAAGTGGCGGTGGGGTCGAAAGTAGAGGGGGCCAGGGTTAAATCTGTGGGGGCCCATGTCCCCATGGCCCCACCTAGCTACGCCCCTGTGTAAAATGTGTAATAGAGTACATCTACAGTGCGGTTTCTTGATAAAGGGCTGTTTAAGCACACAGAGTTGAGATTTGGCATTTACTTCTGTGAAATGAGGGTGGTTTGAAATCAATGTCATTTAAAAAAGGTGGTATGATCAAACTTTTTTTTTTTAAGGTACATGTGTTATATTCTGTCTGTGGTTTTTTTCTGTTTTGGCTCTTCAGGTCCTGATTCACTCTCTTGGAATCAGTCAGTTAGACCATTGTAATGTTTTATTGTGCCACTCAGATTATAGACGCCTATAAACAGTCCAAAATTTGGCTATCAAGTTACTGACTGGTTCCAAGAGATTTGAACATGCGACTCCATTGCTGCGAGAGGAGCATTGACTCCTTATTAGCACTCAGATAACTTTTAAGATCCTTTGGGGCCTTTTTACAAAGGCGTGCTGAAAAATAGCCCACGGTAGTGTAGACACGTGTTTTGGGCGCATGCAGAACCATTTTTCATTGCACCTGTAAAAAAATGCCTTTTTTGGACTATTGCAATTTACTTCTCACTGGTCTTCCGCTCAGCCATCTCTCTCCTCTCCAATCTGTCCAAAATTCTGCGGCACGACTTATTTTCCACCAGAATCGTTATACCCACACTAGCCCACTCCTCAAGTCACTTCACTGGTTCCCTGTCCGCTTCCACATTCAGTTTAAACTTCTCGTACTGACCTTTAAATGCATCCACTCTGCAGCCCCCCATTACCTCTCCACTCTCATCTCTCCCTACATTCCTCCCCGTGAATTCCACTCACTGGACAAATCTCTCTTGTCGTCCCCCTTCTCCTCCACTGCTAACTCCAGGCTTCACTCCTTTTTTGCTTGCAGCACCTTATGCCTGGAATAGACTTCCTGGACCTCCATCTCTACCTGTTTTCAAATCTATGCTGAAAACCTACCTTTTCACTGCTGCTTTTTAGCTCCCATTACTTCCCTCACCCATAACTGTCTTGTCTGTCTGTCTGTATTATTTAGATTGTAAGTTCTTTTGAGCAGGGACTGTCTCTTTGTATCAGGTGTTCAGCGCTGCGTGCGTCTGGTAGCGCTATACAAATGCTAATAATAATAATAATAATTTTTGCTGAAAATGGACGTGTGGCAAAATGAAAATTGCCTTGCATCCATTTTGGGTCTGAGACCTTACTGCCAGCCATTGACCTAGCGGTAAGGTCTCACATGGTAACTCGGTGGTAATGGTCTATGCACGTAAAATGCTGATTACCACCTGTGCGCCAGAAAATAAAAATATTTTCCAGCGTGCCTAGCAGACATACGTCAATAATGAAATTACCGCAAGGGCCACGTGAAAGCTGGGTGTTAACTCAAAACTGACGCACGTTGGGCATACGTAGCTGCCCTACTCAGCTTAGTAAAAGGCCTCTTTATATGGTTTACAAGGTTTTAACTAAAAGTAATCCTCAATATCTTTTGAATTTTTTGGTTCCTACTCGGATGGTTCAGTTGTCCACCTAAAACCTTTTATTGGCTCCTTCTATATGGGAGATAGCTCTACAATCTTTCAGAAATAGACTGTTTTCTGTTTCAGGCCCTTGGTTTTGGAATAATTTACCTGCAGATATTCGGCAGGAGCTGACCTCTTCTATTTTTAAGAGACAGTTAAAGGCTGTTTTATTTGCATCTGCTTTTGATTCCTGATTTTGGTATTATTCCCCTGTGTTGCATTCTTGGGGATTGTTTCTCAGGAATCTTTGAGATTTGTGTACATATATATTTGATTTGAATATTTGTGGAGATTTCTTTTTCACTTTCTTATTACTTATGGCGTTCTTTTCTGATTTTATAGTTTTATTGTTTTAGTATTGTGAACGCCTAGAATTTTCATTGAGCAGTATACAAATTTTATAAACTGGAAACTTGGATAACCTGGGACACCCACTCTCTGCCCAAGACATGCCCCTCTGAAAAATATTTTTGAAAAATCAGTAGTATTCACAAACAGGCAAAATATTGCAAAGTACATTAAAATGTTTCTGCGGTGTTTTATGCACTATGTGTTAAGGGTTTAACACCCCTTAGTAAAAGAGTCAGAAGGGGATATTCACATCAGTACAACATTCCCAATCAAACTTCTCTCTAAGTTAGAGAAGATGGACAATGGAAAGAAGAAAACAGACCCTGGGAGCATTCTACTCATAATAGGACTAAAACATAAGAACGGAAGAGTAGCCATACTAGGTCAGACCAATGGTCCATCTAGCCCAGTATCCTGTTTCCAACAGTGGCAAATCCAGCTCACAAGTACCTAGCAGAAACCTAAATAATAGCAACATTCCATGCTACTAATCCCAGGGCAAGCAGTGGCTTCCCCATGTCTCTCTCAATAGCAGACTATGGACTTTTCCTCCAGGAACTTGTCCAAACCTTTTTTTAAACCCAGATACGTTTACTGCTGTTCTAAAGCTTAACTATTTATTTAGTGGAAAAATATTTCCTCCTTTTTGTTTTAAAAGTATTTCCATGTAACTTCATTGAGTGTCCTCTAGTCTTTGTACTTTTTGAAAGAGTGTATCAATAGAAATCAAACAAAATAAAACATGGAAAAGAAAATAAGATGATACCTTTTTTATTGGACATAACTTAATACATTTCTTGATTAGCTTTCGAAGGTTGCCCTTCTTCGTCAGATCGGAAATAAACATTTGCTTATTTCCGATCTGACGAAGAAGGGCAACCTTCGAAAGCTAATCAAGAAATGTATTAAGTTATGTCCAATAAAAAAGGTATCGTTTTATTTTGTTTGATTTCTATTGATAACCTTAAGAGTGGACTAACACGGCTACCACACTCCTCTACTGAAAGAGTGTAAAAATTGATTCACTTGTACTCGTTCTACACCACTCAGGATTTTGTAGACCCCAATCATATCTCCCCTCAGCGTGGCAAACATTATAAGCTCGGCGATCTCAACTCCCCAGAGAAAGAGACTGGATGGATAGAACCTACTCAGCACCCACTTACACCCAATTCCCATTTGCAATAAGCAGGTTAAGTAAAATTTCAAAAGAAAGCAAAATTCAGAAGAGTCCCTCATACAGTAAACACTTGAAAACAATTATCAAAATGTACCCATAGAAGAGAAGCTGGTAACCATGGCAACAGGAACAAAACCATTAGGTGATTCATGCCTGACTTTGAATGTACTCAAGCTAGGAAAGGAAAAAGCAGGAGCAGTGGTAAGGTGGAGAAGGGAATAAGTGATCCAACCAGTGAGGACATGGATGAGAGAACAGCACAATCACTAGAATTACTTCTTTCCTATGATACAGTTAAAAAAAGTTTTTTCCTTTAAAGTAACTTAAGAATGAAATGTGTTTTATTACCACTTTTATTTTATTTTATTTATTTATTTATTTATTTATTTATTTATTTATTTATTTGTTGCATTTGCATCCCACATTTTCCCACCTCTTTGCAGGCTCAATGTGGCTTACAATACGTCAGGAGTGGTGGAAATATATAAGAAAATAGACATTTAGTATTACAGAAGGATCTTGGTTCACATTATAATGATAAAACATGATAATAGCATGACAAGCAGTTATTCTAAGGCAATGCTGGATGTATGCGGAGGAGTTCATATTTGTTGATCTTTTTGGTGTACCTTGTTAAAGAGATGGGTCTTCAGTAGTTTGCGGAAGTTAGTTAGTTCGAGAACCGTTTTTGAGTTGCGCGCCAGCGCGTTCCAGAATCGTGTGCATAGGTATGAAAAGGTTGACGCATGTGAAAGTTTGTATTTTAGACCTTTACAGTTGGGGAAGTGAAGGTTAAGGAATGTGCGGGATGATTTTTTTAGCATTCCTGGGTGGTAAGTCTATCAGGTCTGACATGTAGGCTGGGGCGTCTCCGTGAATGATTTTGTGAACTAGGGAGCATATTTTGATGTGATGCGCTCTTTAAGTGGGAGCCAGTGTAGCTTTTCTCGTAGCGGCTTAGCACTTTCATATTTTGTTTTAACGAATATGAAACAAATAATATTTTCTCTAGTTTTATCTCCCATGACACAGTCACAGAGAGGAGGCAAGGAGAGAGAAATGGGATAAAACAGCAAAGGAAAGAATATGCTGGAAATGAGGTGGCAGCTTTGAACAAATGCTCAGACAATGTAGAGATACTGTGGAAAATGCAGAGAAGGTAACGAAGCAAAGCCACTGGAATATTACTCCTGTCTCCTTAAAATGGAAATGTCAGCCAAACATCCAAGAGCCACTCATTTCTATTTCTTTTAACGCGAGGCCTGGACTCATAGCTGAATATACAGGGATTATCTCTGCTGCGTTCTTAGGGATATTAATTGTGCATCTGCAGTTCAGAATGAATAAAGGGTTGGTGGGGATGAAAACATGATTGCTTTGCACCTATATAAGGTAATAAAGCCTCTAAGAAAAGCCAGAGTCCATTTCTAGTGAAAAGTAGTTTACAGTTTATTAAAATTTACTGTACGGCTGAAACTGAAATCAGAACAAAGTGGTTTACAAATGTAAAATACAGCAGGAAAGGAACTCCATTAATCATAGGAAAGAAACACAAGCACTACCAAAGAAATAAAAACAGGATATAGTACAGAGAAAGGACGAAAAAAAAAAAGGAGACAAAAAAGAAGAACGGATCTAATGGGCCAGTGTCAGGCAGTGCTAGACGTTAACCAGGGGCGCCAAACGCTTCTTTGAATAGCCATGTTTTGAGGTCGACCTTGAAACTTTTAATTGATGAATTTGCTTGAAAAAGAGTCATAAGTTGTTCCAAGTATAAGGGGCCAAAAACTAAAAAGCCGTACGTCGGGTGGAATCATAGTGCGCAGTTTTCGGACTTGGTACAACAAGACGTTGATAGAGATCGTAAAACTCTCTTAGGACAGCAAGGTATCGTAAGGCTAGACAAATAATCAGGAATACCAGTCCAGTAAGTTTTAAAGATGAGTAGAGCAATTTTGTAATCAGTCCTTTGATCTATAGGCAACCAATGGGTGACTTTTGAGCAGATGAGTTTTGTGATCAGAATTATAGGAGTATTTACACAGGCCTGACAAAGGAGTCTGATAGCAGTGTTCTGAATTGTTTGACGCTTTTACAAAGAGAACCGGGACAAACCAGCATATACAATATTACAATAATCAAGTCTGGAAATAATAAAGTATTGATCTCTTGGACATGATGGGTAAACAGTGAAGTGCCCCAGGGATCCGTACTGGGATCATTGCTTTTAAACATATTTATTTATAAATGATCTGAAAATGGGAATGAGTGAGGTCATTTAATTTATAGATAACACAAAAATTATTCAAAGTTGGTATATCACAAGATGATTGTGAGAACATGCAGGAGGACCTTGCAGAACTGGGAGACTGGGCATCCAATTGGCGGATGAAATTTAATGTGGACAAATGCAAAGTAATATGCATAGGGAAGAATAACCCTAACTACAGCTGTATGATGCTAGGTTGTACATTAGGAGTCACCACCCAGGAAACGGACTGAGGTGTCTTCAAGGACAATACATTAACATTCTCTGCTCACTGTGTATCAACAGCTGTAAAAGCAAACAGAATGATATGAATTATTCAGAAAGGAATGGAGAATATCATGATGCCTCTGTATGATTCCACGGTGTGACCACACCAAGAGCACTATGTGGAATTCTGGTTGCACCTCAAAAAAGATGGGGCATAATCGAACATGAACGCCTATCTCCATGGGCGTCTATGTCCAAAAACGGGTACGTGAAGAGGCGGGACAGACCGTATTTTCGAAAAAATGGACGTTTTTCAGCTGGGCGTTTGTTTTTTTTAGCGATAATGGAAAGTAAAAACGCCCAGCTCAAAAACGTCCTAATCCGAGCCATTTGGTCATGGGAGGGGCCACGATTCATAGTACACTCGCCCCATGACATGCCAGGACACCAACTGGGCACCCTAGAGGTCAGTGCGGTGGACTTCAGACAATGCTCCCACATGCATAGCTCCCTTACCACGGGTGCTGAGCACCCAACCCCCTCCCCCAAAACCCACTACCCACAAATGTACAACACTACCATAGCTCTTAGGAGTGAAGGTGGCACCTACATGTGGGTACAGTGGGTTTTGGAGACCTCCCATTTACCAGCACAAGTGTTACAGGTAGGGGGGGATGGGCCTGGGTCCACCTGGCTGAAGTGCACTGCGGTACCCACTAAAATTGCTCCAGGGACCTGCATACACACAGGCATCTAGGACTTGTTGCTGCTTTATAACATTGGCACACCAGTTGACACCTGAAGACTAATCTCTCCGAAAACGTCCTTTATTGAAATAAGCACGCTTACTCACAGTTAACTGCAGATCAGAGGTTGTGCCCCACTGGCAAAGAGTCTCCCTGGTACTGAGATTAGCAGTAGGTCAGAGCTGGCAGAATGGTGTACAATGCCCTCTTTCAGTCACATTCAAGGTAAGAACTAAGTTCTGTAAGGTGGCTAACACGTGAAAGGGATCTAAAACTGGCTTACAAAAATGGCCACTACCTCATGGACTACCGGAAACAAAACAGGGCACACTCTGACCCAGTAAGCAGAGGGAAAAGCACCATGGGAGTACAGCCTACCAACTACCAACATCGTGAGCATTTGCCACAAGCTAGTGGAATCACGGAGCCCAATACCCTACACCCACCACAATGCATTGCTGATGTGACTCTGCAGTGCGCATAACAGCAAAAGTGTCACACTCACCTGAGAGCCACATCAGAACCAGGGAAAGGCTGTCACAGGATAGAACACATTCTGCTGTCATGGAGGTGGGTATGGCATTTGAGGCTGGCATAGAGGCTGGAAAAAAAGTTTTTAAAGTGGGGTTTTTTGGGTGGGAGGGGGTTAGTGACCACTGTGGGAGTCCGGGGAGGTCATCCCCGATTCCCCCCAGTGGTCATCTGGTCAGTTGGGGCACTTTTTGGGACCTAATTTGATCCACGATTTTCCCATAATTCAAACCATACACTCTACCCAAATCCCTGGGTATCTGAATCCCCAAGTATCGGATGCTATTCTTAGCCCATTTAAAAGCAAACTTGGCTCTCAAGCTTTGTTCCACTCCATGAGCCTGAGACCCCCAGTATCTCGCTCTTATCCATATTAACCCTCAAGCCTGCATATTTTTCAAATTCCCAAAGGATCTTCAATATCGTAGGCAACGTCCGTCCCGGATCCACCACATAAAGTAATACACCATCGGCAAACAAAGCAATACGATGCTCCCCCTCCCCCACCTTTATACCCCGTAAATCTGGATGGTGACGCATCAATTCAGCTAGAGGTTCAACATATATCGCAAATAGCAGAGGTGACCAAGGGCACCCCTGCCTAGTTCCTCTACAAATGGGGAAGAAGGAGGTGTAACTTCCATTAATATTGAGTCAGGCCCTCGGGTCCCTATATAAGGCTGCCAACCAGGTGCTAAAATTTTCTCCCACCCCCATCCGGTTCAGCACTTCCCTCAAAAACCCCCAGTTTACCCAGTCAAAAGCCTTTTCTGCATCTATGGCCAACATGGCCTTACCAGGTACACTTCTTTACGCTTCCCAGATCAAGTGGAGGGTGCGCCTAATATTGTCTCACAGGCACAAACCCCGACTGGTCCCTATGAATCTGCTTTGGTAGAACCCTTCCCAACCTATTAGCCAAAATTTTGGCCATTATCTTTGCATCAATATTCAACAAAGAAATAGGCCTATAAGAGCCACACACCGCTGGATCCTTTCCCAGTTTAGGCAAGACAGTCACCCCTGCCTCTAACATAGATTTGGGAAACTCATTACCTTCCAACACACCATTCCCCACCCGAACCAAAAGATCCCCTCGTTTACCCACAAAACATTTGTAAAACCACGCTGAATACCCATCCAACCCGGGGGCCTTCCCATTTGGAAGCCTTTTAATCACCCCCCGCACTTCACCCAACCTAATGGATTCCCCAAGCTGCGCTCTTTCTGATTCACTCAATCGTTGTAATTGCACCTGATCTAAATATCTACCTATGGCTACCTCCGTTTCCTCCTCTGGGGCCTTATACAAATCTTGATAATACTTCATAAAACAGCTTGCTATCTCAGAATCAGCATAGTGCCATCCTCCCCTGTCGTCCCTCATCTTTTGAATAAGGGATTTAACTCTTCTGGCCCTCAAATACCTTGCTAACAACCTGTCCAAGCGGGTGTATGACTGTGCTGCATGGGAGTAGAAGGTGTAATTCTGCTGCACTCCATGGAACAATTTTTTTTTGTACCCCACACTTTCCCACTCATGGCAGGCTCAATGCAGCTTAGGTACTTATTTGTACCTGGGGCAATGGAGGTACTTGCCCAGAGTCACAAGGAGCTGCCTGTGCCTGCAGTGGGAATCGAACCCAGTTCCCCAGGACCAAAGTCCACCACTCTAACCACTAGGCCACTCCTCCACTCCTCCACAACCTCCAACAATCCACTACTTCCAGTTCTTTCATAAACTGTAACAATGCTTTCCTCCCGGGCCCACCCTGGTGTCCCCCTCCCACAGAATGATCTAATCGTGCATCCGGGGCAACATTAAAGTCCCCTCCTACCACCACTTGCCCTCCAACAAATCCCTGAAGCTCTTCCTTTAATGTCTGGAAAAATCCCCTTTGACCCACATTTGGGGCATAAATATTAATCAGTGTCTTCTCCTTACCCTGCATCAACCCTCTAATGGCCACACAGCGACCGCTAGAATCCCGAAACTCCTGTTTAATTACAAACCCACAGTCCTATCTTATCAAAATGGCCACACACCCCATCCTTTTGGGTCCTCCTCCTTGGTGAACTACCACCTCCCGAAAGGGCCTACGACGCAACATATGTGCGTCTCTCGGTCTCAAATGCGTTTCTTGCAATAACGTTACATCCCACTTCAATCTATTCAGTTCGTTAAAGATTCTACTCCGCTTCCCTTGATTATTGAGCCCATTTACATTCCAAGAACCCACCAACAATGTCTCTCCCTTCCCCTCTCCCCGCCCTCCCCCCCTGTCCACCTCATCCCTCCCCCTCCCTTGTGCTGACCATTTGATCAGCCATCCCTCGAGGAACAACCTCACTGCTGCTCTGGAGGCACAAACCCCACTAGATTCATCCCCCAACTGCCCTCCAGCTCCTCTCTTGCACTTACCACCGCACTAATTCATCTCTGCACTCCTACTAGACTTCCGTCCACTCCTCCCCCCCAAACCACAAATTACAGACATGACACCCGTCGTCCCATCCATCTTATCCTCACCTCCTCCCCCCTTCACAGTCATTCAACATGCTCCCACTACCCCCATTCTCTTCAGAGACTCTTACCCCTCCTCCCCTCTCCCCATCAAACTCCCTACACGGCTCACACCCTGAATTCCCCCTTATCTGCAAACTGTGCTCAGTTAATTAAAGAATTGTCCAGCAGTCCTCTTAAATCTTCTCTCTTCATGAAGCATGCTTGTTGGACTTCTTCCCACGATCCACCACCAACTGCCAGGCTGAATCCGCCCTAGGTTCTATAGCGGCAACTTGTTGCTTTGCCTGGGCCGGAACTCCACTACATCCCAATGCGCGCAATGCTGACCATGCCTCTTCTGGAGTCCTGACTTTGCGTGATTTCCCTTCCACCATCAGCCACACTGCAAATGGGAAAAGCCACCTGTAGCAGATCCCCTTTGATCTCATAAACTCTGTAACTTCCCGAAAAGATCTACGTTTTTGCAAAGTTGACCCTGCCAGATCCTGATACACGCCAATCTTATAGTTTTTCCACAGGATCTCCTTTTGCTGCCTTGCTTTACTCAGGATCTTCTCCTTCATGGGAAAGTCCGCAAAACAAGCCCCAATGTCCCTCGTGTTTGACTCTTGTTGCAGACCCGCAACTCGATGCGCTTTCCATATGTGAAGGTCCACGGACTGATTGTTATCCTCTAGAGTCAATATATAACCACACAATTGCTAAATATGTCCAAGTCCGGAATTCCTTTAAATCTCAGGTTATTACGGCGCAACCTGTTTTCCAGGTCCTCTAGCTGTTCCTTAAGTTCCTGCAATTCGGAATTGTCCTTATCCACTTTCTGACGAAGGGTTCCCATGTCCAATTTGATAGTCACCATCCCCTCCTCCACCTCGCCGTCGCGTGCACCAAGTTCCCGAATCTCCGCTCTAATATCTTTCAAGGTGTTCTGCACATCTTTCTGGACCCCTGCCAAATCCGCCTTCAGGTCCTGGAACCACCCCACAACATCCGATTTAGTAATCTCGCTGTTCTCTGCCACACCACCCGCGGAGCGTTCTTCCTCTGCCTCTGAGGGACTCTGCGCCATCTTGCTCTCCCTAGGCTCAGTCCCCGCCATGCTCACCTTCGTCTTCTCGCTCTGCGCTGTCATATAACAGAACTTCTCCAAGCTCTTTTTCGGCGGCATACCACAAGGAGCCTTCCCCTTTTATCTGGGACTTCGGGGAGTCGGCAAATCAACAGGATATAATCGATTAAATAAGAGCCCCGACGGAGCTTCGTGTTTATGCTGCCATCCTGGTCAGTGACGTCACTTCCTCCCCACTAATACACTTAAATTATAGAATACTATATGCTATTTGCATATATCCTCAATCAAGCTGCACGTATTTACACCAGCAACATGGCTAGCACAAAGGCTCGCATATAAAAACATGTGCACGTATTTACCTGGTTATACTAGTATTCTATAAAGAAAAATAGGTGCCTACTATTCTTTATAGGATAAACTCCAAATAAGCAGTGGCGTTCCTAGGCTGCCTGACACCCGGGACGGATCGCTGATGCGCCCCCCCCCAGGTGCAGCGCAGCCTCCCCCCACCGGTGAAATTACACCCCCCCCCAGGGTCTGCCCTGAGTGCACGCCGCTGGGGGGGTGCCGCGCGCCTGTTGGCCGAGTCCGCTCGTTCCCTTCCTGCTGCTCCCTCAACCCCGGAACAGGAAGTAACCTGTTTCGCGCAGAGAGAGCAGCAGGGCGGGAACGAGTGGACTCAGCCAACAGGCACGCGGCACCCCCCCCCCCCAGCGGCATGCACTCAGGGCGGACCGCCCCCACTGCCCCCCCCCCCCTTGGTACACCACTGCAAATAAGTTAACATAAGAACATAAGAACAGCCAATTGTCCATCTAGCCCAGTATCCTGCTTCCAGCAGTGCCCAATCCAGGTCACAAGTACCTGAAACACAAACAAATGTTAAAGGAAATTAGGGATGCTAACAAACTGGGTAAACACAATAAGAATGGGTGATTTCAATTACCCCGATAATGACTGGGTAAATGTAACATCAGGGCATGCTAGGGAGGTAAAATTCCTTGATGTAATCAAGAACTGCTTTATGGAGCAGCTGGTACAGGAGCCGACAAGAGAAGGAAAAATTCTAGACCTAATCCTTAGTGCAGCGCATGATCTGGTGCGGGAGGTAATGGTGCTGGGGCCGCTTGATAACAGTGATCATAATATGATCAGATTTGATATTAGTTTTGGAGTAAGTATACGCAGGAAATCCAATACATTAGTGTTTAAGTTTCAAAAAAGAGACTATGATAAAATGAGAAGAACTGTGAAAAAAACTTAGAGGAGTGGCTGCGAGGGTCAAAAATTTACATCAGGCGGCGACCAAAATTGAATGCAATACTAAAGGTGAGGTCACACCAAGGAGTGATACAGAGGCATTATAGTATTCTTGCTCTAATTTACTATACCTTTTCTGATAATTCCTATTATCCTATTTGCTTTTTAGGCCACCGCCACGCTCACTGGGTAGAAGATTTCAGTGTATTGTCTACAATGACACCTATCTCTTTTTCATGATTGCTAAGGTGGACCCTAGCATCAAATAACTATGATTCGGATTATTCTTCACAATGTGCATGACTTTACATATATTTCATCTGCCATTTGGATGCCCAGTCTTCCAATTTCTTAAGGTCTTCCTGCATTTTTTCACAATCCACATGTGTTTTGACAACTTTGAATAGTTTTGTGTGATCTACAAATTTAATCACCTCGCTCATTGTTCCTTCTTGTCATCTAAAAATAAGCAACTTTCATAGAATTGCCCTCAGAAGAGGTAATTCTATAATTAGACATCTGGTAAGAATATATGCTATAAAGGATCATAGGCACCTATTTTCCTTTACAGAATTATAACCTGGAGATATATACATATACATTTAGGTATGAGCATCAGGGCTTTTTTTGAGGGGGTACTGAGTACCGGCACCTTTTCCATTGTCTGCTAAAATTGACCCATGGTCCCCAAGGTTTAATGAAAAAGCTCAGGCTCTAGACACTAATTCTGCCTTTCCATAGATTCTGTGACTGGTTGCAGGGGACCTGGCTATTGTGGGATGGGTCTCTCAGTGATCACCCCACCCCTGAAGGGTGGCCTATCATTTGAGTACCGGCACCTTTTTTGCTAAAAAAAAAAAAAAAAACACACTGATGAGCATGTACACCTAGCATGATGTGATGAGTTTACAGAATTGTTAATTTTGCTGGACACAGAAATATAAAAATGGCTTGCTCTGAATCTTGCCCAGAAAGCAGATCTATCCTCCTCCTTTTTCAGACATTGTGGGCTGAAGACAAAAGGATGTGAGTGCTCAACCACTGCCTAACAAAAGCAGGCAGAGTTAATACAAAGAAAGATCATTAAAAGCTGATAAGGGACATCAGAATGCAAATAATCCTTAATTAACAGGGTTCAAGAGAACCTCAATGCTCCAAAAGAAAAGACCATCTCCCTGAAACTCCCAATGTCTCTCCTACTTGTCAAGTACATTCTGGGAGATGTATCTTGGTACCTGGCCAGCCAAACCAACTTTTCCAAGTTTCTATCTCCAAAACCCGGGGTCTGATGCAGAAAGCTACCGTGGACTACAGTGCACCCTTAACGAGCAGTTTACCTGCTTGTTAATGGCTACTGTATCCTGAAAGAGCTTCTGCACTGCCGCGGTAGACATCAGTGTACAGCATATTAAAATACATGATTAAGCTACTCCGTAGCATACAGAGTAAAGAGCTGCAAGGGAACAGGATTAGCGGGAATCCCAGAGGGATTTCCCTGGTCCTGCGAGTTTCCCATGGAAGTGTAGGTGGGTCAAGCCTTGCCTCCCCTTCCCTCCAGCCCTGGGTGCCCTTCCCGAACATACACATCATGGTTTTCTAGTGGCCTCTTATGGGCAGGAAAGATCCCCCCTCTTTCCAGCCCGCTGCCAGTGATCCTCTTGCTGCCGCCATTTCTTTAAAATGGCTGGCGAGATTTCAAGTGGTGGCCTTGCGAGACTTCCATGGGGGGGGGGGGGGGGTTGATTTCTGTCCCCTTACAACTCTCTAATGCAGAGCTGTGTGCTGATCTCTAACGCAGGGGGCTCAATGCTTGTGACCTAGCTTGGTCACTGTTGGAAACAGGATACTAGACTAGATGAGCCATTGGTCTGACCCATTATGGCTATTCTTATGTTCTACCATTAGGTCTGAGGCTAGTGTAGAGCTCCACGGTCAGCATCGACCCCATCTCCTTCCCTCCACCCCCCCCCCCCCACACAAATCACCAGATCCCTTTCCCTCCCACCACACACTGCCATGGCACCCTCTCCCAACATGGCCAGCCCCTTCCCTCCCTCTAAACTGTTTCCCTGGTTTCTAGTGGCACTCCAACCTCCCCCGCCAGCCCAGAATTTAAAAAAATTAAGACGTCTCTAGTGTCTAGTGGCACCCACCTCCTCGACCCTCACCCAAGCCCCCACCCACCACTTGGTACCTATTGTTGGGGCAAGAGCAATGCCCATTCTCTCTTGCCTCAGGCACCGTCATTTTCAAAATGGTTGGGGCCATGTTCTGCCTGGTGCATTCTGGGATATACTGGATGGACCGGGTCTGCCATATACGGGAACTTATATGGTGAAGGAGTAGCCTAATAGTTAGTGCCGCAGCCTGAGAACCAGAAGAATTGGGCTCAATTCCCACTGCAACTCCTTGCGACTCTAAGCAAGTCACTTAACCCTACTGTTACCATATAGCTCCAGAAAAAGGAGGACACACTGATCCAGTTTGGGTTTTGCTTCCATTGAAAGCAATGGAAGTAAAACCTAGCCTGGCTCAACCTGTCCTCCTTTTTCTGGAGCCATATGGTAACCCTACTTAACCCTCCATTGCCCCATGTACAATACCTGCATATCCTATATAATAATTCTCACCTCCAACAGGATGTGCCTGGGACCGTGCCTGCCGGAAGTGACATCAGTGACAGACAATTTGGCAAAGCAAAACAATCTGAGTGCTGGCCATTAGGACACAGGGTTGATAGGAGAGTTTTAAAAGACTGAAGGAACCGAAAGTGTTAAATGGGGGGAGGGGGGAGTTCTGAACTACTGAAAGACATGAACATTTGGGAAAGGAAAACAATCTGAATGCTGGCCATTAGGACACAGGGTACATAGGAGAGTTTTAAAAGACTGAAGGAAACGAAAGTGTTAAACTGGAGAAGGGGGGGGGGGGGATTTGTGAATGACTGAAAGACATGCAAAATTGGGACAGGAAAACAATCTCAATGCTGGCCATTAGCACACAGGGTACATAGGAGAGTTTTAAAAGACTGAAGGAACCAAAAGTGTTCGGGGGGGGGGGGGGGGGGCAAGTTCTGAATGAATGAAAGAAATGAAAATTTACGAGAGGAACACAATCTGAATGCCGGGCATTTGTACACAGGGTACATAGGACACTTTTTTTTAAAAAATGAAGGACGTGAAAGTATTACATCTTGGGGGGGGGGGTGAGGAGGAAAGCGGTGGGGTGTCCGGATACTGGGCGTTAGGGCCACGGGGGTACATAGACTTTTGAAAGCCTTAAGGAACCCAAAGTGTGGGAAGGAGGAGGAAAAGGAGGGGAGGGAACGGGGTGAGGGGCATTAGGAACAGGGGAGGGGGCCCTGTCACACACTCTCATTCTCACACACACACTGTCACACAGACAGTCTCACTCTGTCACACACCCACACATTCACTCTGGATCTCTCTCTCAAACATACACACTCCCAAGAAAACCTTGCTAGCGCCCGTTTCATTAGTTCCAGAAACGGGCCTTTTTTACTAGTAATATATAAACCACTTTGAGTGTAACCACAGAAATTTCACCCCCATTCCCTTTCCAATACACATGGACTTTGAATAATTTAAATTAATATCTGTATGTCCAAAAGATCTGCATCATGCATGCTCCATATTTCAGTCACTGAGCCCTGTATAACTTCAATTTCGGAGCTGAAAAATTGTGATGTGACAAGGTCATGTGTATACCACCCGTCTGGTTGCACAGTTGTAAAAACAAGCCAGAAGTCATTACAACAAAAATAAATCATTTTGTGCCAATTTCCCTCACTTTACCAGGGCGATCTTAATTATGTATTTGTTATTAAAGCCTAAAGGGCTCTTCATCTGGTCAGCGAGCTGTTAATAGTCTGACAACATTTTGCTAAGGCAGGAAAATTCCAGATCTTTTCCATCCCCCAGGGTGACTTCCTGGTGCAGATGATCAGTGAAATGTCAGTGTTAAACCCCCTCTAGTGTCCATCAATGGAACTGAAAGTTTTCTCCATTCCACAGATGCGCATATTAAACATAAGCATAAAAAAAAAACTTGCAAGGTCATATCTTATGCATTCCCTAGGTGTGCCTATTGAGGCAGAAATTTAAAGACACTGTGCCTCTGAACGATGCAGTTTAGAAGCCGAGAGGAGGAAAGATACTATGCTGACAAGGGAGGCTAAAACAACATTTTGTGGCTTTACAGCCACTGTAGACTAGAGGATGATGTCACTTCCATAGCAACCTGCTAGTATCCTGGCAACACTGAGCACTATTTTAATGAGTTTCAGCAGAAACTGAGATTTAGATAGAAGGAAAAAACCTTTTGAAACAGCTTCTCCATCATGTCTCAAGCTTTAAATAGCTGTTGCACTAAAAGTGTTTCACCATGATTGCTTTGATTATTATTTATTTGGATTTTGCTCACACCTTTTTCAGTAGTAGCTCAGGGTGACTTACATTCAGGTACACTGGGTATTTCTCTGTCCCTGGAGGGCTCACAATCTAACTTTGTACCTGAGGCAATGGAGGGTTAGGTGACTTGCCCAAGATCACAAGGAGCAGCAATGGGACTTGAACTGGCCACCTCTGGATGTCAAGACTGGCTAGTACTTAACCACTAGGCTACTCCTCCACATTAGAGATCATGTGAGATCATTGTTCTGGTCTGGAAAATGATCAAACACTTGCCCAAACTGGCATCAGCAAAATCTTGTTTCCTCTGAACCAACCCCCAATACATTTAGAGGAGACCCTGGGACAGCCCAGCAGGAAGGCAATATCTGAACTCAGATTTCAACTAGAAATTACACTATTTTCATGCATTTCATAGCAGAGTTGTGCATTCATTTGAAACAGCATACAAAATGTTAACGACATTTCCCGTATTATCTCATATTGAATTCAAGCCAGAATGTCAGGAAAATATAAAAAAAATGTTATGTTGTTGTTCCTGTGTTATTAATAGCATAAGCTATTCCACAAGAATGCAAGTGGTTTTATCAATATGCACTTTCCTGCACAAAAGGGTGTACTAAGTAACAGCGTGCATTATTGCACATTATTAATGATGTTGCCCCAAAACAAAAAAAAATTAAAAAAAAACCCTGAATGAAATGAAAAATTTAACTTTTTGGCCTTGACATCCCTATTACACTGGTTCATTTTTCCAGTTGCATGATAGCATGGTCATGTAAGCTAAGTAATATCATGAAAGAGCAAGTTATTATTGTGGTAGTACTGTAGCAAATAGCTTAAGATTAGTTCCTCATATCTAATTCAACTCTACATTGACTTCAGTTTGTCCTGTCTATATATCTCAACTGCACTTGTCCCCCTTGTCTATCTATTAAGATATTTCATTGTATTGTGAACTCCTCTTTTTCTAATTACAAAGGGCAGTGGTTGTCCTCTGCTAAAGAACAACCTTGACCAGGACAAGCTCAAAAGTTGTCATCCAGTATCTAACATCCCATTTATAGGAAAATGTATAGAACTAACAACCTTTGTTCAGCTCACTGGTTGACTAGATCCATGACAATCTGGATTCAGATCCAGTTATGGAATGGAGACAGATAGGCAACAGTCCATACTGTTCAGCAGCATCTCATCACCACCATGGGCGCTGACTTGCAGGGTACCACAAGAATCTATATTGTCACTTAGTCTGTTTAATATTTACCTCAATCCACTAGCCAAGTTGATTTGGTCAATGGATGCCCAGTTCTATATCTAAGTGGATGATATGCAGATACTCATATCCATTGAACTAAACTTACCTATAGTCCTGAATACATAGACTGACTACATGATTAACAGCAATTCAAAAATGGGCTAAAATCAATAAACATTGCCAGAACCCAAGTAAAACTGAGCTCCTGTAGCATGTAAGCACATATCTGACATCAAATCTCTTTTGGGAGATATGAAATGAATTCCCTCTTAAGTCACAAGTCAGGAACCTTGGCATACAACTAAACTCAACATTTATGCTGATCCTCCAAATCCAAGCAACCTTAAGGAGCATCTTGCTAGGCGCTAGTCGCGCATATAACTCTAAAAGTGTACAGCTGAAAGGAGCATGGGCGGGTCTGGGACATTCACTAAAGATGCATGGACTATTATATAATTCAGGGATTCTGTGCCTAATTTATGGGCGAAGATTTACAATAAGTTTCAGTTGGTGTAAATCCTTGCACCTAAAGGTTCAGAGTGGATCCTAGCGCTACACGCTGTTCTATAAACAACATCCAACTTTGGAGACTTGCACATTTTTTTCAGCACCATATATAGAATTTGTCCCATTACTGGGGCATTTGACATCATCAGGATGAGCTTTTAAAATGTTGGTGTCTTTCTTTTTCCACAGCCATCTTGAAAGCTGTTATAAGTGAAGATCCAGTGTCTCCTCCCCCCCCCCCCCCCCCCCCCCCCCAGCAGCATCCAAGTGCAATAGGGATCCTCTGTAGGGAAGATTCTGGCAAGATGTTTGCCTGTTTTGTGAACTTTGTTGGTCTCTTTATAGATAAACTTAGTCATTCAAACTGTACCTAAGTATGAAAGCAGAAGGAAAGACTACAATATAGTTTTCATGTTACATGGACACATCATAAGATGGATCTGGGATATTTATTGAATTGAATTCTTATGTTTTTGCAAATTTTTCCATATAATTGCCAGAGTGAAGGTTTTTTCTTTTTCTGACCAAAACTTATAGGGAACCTAGATAGGTGGCTTAGATTACATATGACTGAGCTCCTTTTTGACTAAAGGTCTTTTTCTCCATTAAAAAAAAAAAAATAAATTATCTGATCCTTATCCTATATAATAATTCTCACCACCAACTTTCTAAAGTAGCTGCCTGTGTCCGTGGATCCTGGAGTTGCTGAGCTAGGCTCCGTAGCCAGGCTGATGTCACTCACAGCTGATTCCCAGGCAGGGGGAGGAGTAGGGAAACACGTGGAGCAACTTGCTCCGCGTGTTTCCCTACTCCTCCCCCTGCCTGGGAATCAGCTGTGAGTGCCTCGCTCAAACACCCCCTCAGTGCATCACCCAAGCCCCCCCCCCCGGCACATCAAACACCCCCCTCCAAGCACATCAACCCCCTCGCCACCCGTAGCTGCCACTGGTAACGCTGTCTGGCCGCTGCTGCTCCTCCTGTTGAGCAGCAGGAGCCGCTACAAAAAGAAAAAAAGCCATAAATCTTTTTAAACATCAAGCACAGCACCGCACACAGCCATCAGGCATTGGCTGTCGGCTCTGCAGCCACTCCTCCTCTCGCCTCCACGTCACTGCCCCTGGAGTAAGACCCCGGAGGAGCGCAGCGACGTGAGAAGCAGCTGCAGTGCCGACAGCCAATGCCTGATGGCTGTCTGCGGTGCTGTACTTGATGTTTAAAAACATTTATGTTTTTTTTCTTTTTGTAGCGTCTGCTGCTGCTCAACAGGAGAAGCAGCAGCAGCAGCCGGACAGCGTTACCAGTGGCAGCTGCAGGTGGCGAGGGGGTTTGATGTGTGTAAGGGGGGGGGATCACTGGACATGGGTGGCTGCAGGGGGGCAGGGGGAGGAGAGGAGGGTTGTTGGACATGGGTGGCTGCAGGGGGGGCAGGGGGAGAGGAGGGTCGCTGGACATGGATGGCTGGAGGGGGGAGGGCAGGGGAGAGGGAGGTGGGGAAGGGGTCCTGAGACCAGAGAGGTGGGGGTGGAGAGGGGGGCCCTGCGAGAGGGGGGGCACACACTCACTGTCTCTCACATACACTCTCTCTGACACACTCTCTATCACACTCTATCTGTCACACACACACAGTCTCACACACACAGACTCTCTGTCTCACACACACTGTCTCTCTCTCTCTCTCATTTTCTCTCTGACACACACACTCCATCTCTCTCAAACATACACACGCCGAGGAAAACCTTGCTAGCGCCCGTTTCATTTCTGTCAGAAACGGGCCTTTTTTACTAGTAATATATTTGGTAGGAAAATAATCACACTCATATCACCTATTAAAAGATATATTTTCACCCATGTGTGATAAGCACAACACACAAATTTCTGATATTTTGGGCATGTCCTGTGAATGGCACCTTATCCTCCCACTTGATACAGCTAAAAGCATGTGGATCAGTTTATTTGACCTAAAACCAGGTTTGTATTCAGCCTATTTGCTTCTCATCATTATTTGGGGGCAGAGATGTCTTCTGTGAAGGACTGTGACAGGCATGACAACCAACAATGCAGAGGGATGCTGGCACTTTCATACTATGGCTTCATCCATCAGGGATTAATTTGATAATGATGATTTTGATTGTGAATTGTTCTGTACTTCTACATCTCAGATTGCTATAGATAAAACCTGGATGAAATTTTCTGCAATAACTTGGTCTACTGTTTACTCTTTTTATAAAAATATACATCACTTCTTATTGTGTTCTGGACACTCGTACTCCATATGTTTCAAAGTCAGCCTCCTGTCATTTTAAGGGCATACTTTTTGTTTGCTGGTTGAAATCACTGTTAGCAGCAGGATTTTTTCCTTTATAGCTGGATGAAATCATAATCACCGCTGCAATTATGAAAAATTGTAAAGAGTCAAGACAGTCTATTTCCAGTTATAGGCCAATAGCATCTATCCTTTTCTTTTGTGAAGCTGGTTTCAGGTCATCTTTTAGTACGAAAACAGTTATTTGCTCACGGTTGGATAACACCCATCAGTTATTGTGTGAAAGAAGAAAAAGCTTTAATTTTGCAACTTGATTTATCAAGGGCTTTTGACCTAGTGGATCACGAGATCTTATTGAACACCTTGGAGAGTAGAGGAATTGATGGTCAGGTTCACAATTGGTTGTGGGGATTTCTCACACAAAGCTCTTATGGGCATATGCTCAAAAACTCTGAATGCAAAACAGCTTCCTAAAGTTCTGCACTAATGACATGCAAATTTAGGTGCAATTCCCCAATTTCTATACAGCGCGCCTAGAGATTTGGCACAGATTCTATAATAATGCAGCTAACCTAACAAGCTTAGCAAGCTACTGAGCGTTGATAGCACTTAACAAGCAATAATGAACACTAATTGGCACCGATTAGAATATAGGCACAGAAGTTGCTAAGCATATTTTGTAATGATGTGTACTGAACTTCTAAGGTGCGCAGGCAAAAAGGGGCGTGGTTATGGGCAGGGAAATGAGAGTTTTGTGGACATTCTGAAATTTACATGCCTAGTTATAGAGTATGGCCCAGTGCATCTAAACCTGCTGGAGGTCTTTGATGTCTCATTAAGCATTTCACTGATGTATTTCTCATTCTCACGGATGCTTCTCAACCTTGCTACCTTCTGTTCTCCCACCTCTTTCATGAGGGACTCCACCTGCAGGCATCTTGCATATGGAACCAGCCCCTCTCCTTGATCACCTTGTAAGGCTGTTTCTGTTGAATGTAAAGGGTGAAAGCCAGATTGTAGTGTATCAAGAAAATAGATTGAGGTGAGAGCCAAGAATGGCAATGAACAGCACTGCAAGTAGCTTTGATAAAGGGAAGAGACAGACTTTGATAATAGTTTGTAAAGCAGGTAGGTTTCAGCCACGTGTTTGAAGGCATCAGGAACAGCTGCGGTGGGATTTACACCACATTTTCATTGGTGTATATGGATGCACGCAGATTTAGGCGCTGAAATATCAACTATGCATATTCTATAATTGGCGCCTACATCTAGGAACTGATTATAGAATACCCTTAGTCGGCACTGATTTCAGCGCTGATTTTGTAGGTACCACATATAGAATCTCCCCCAATGTCAGTGCTGAACATTAGGGAGCTGTTTCCAGTTCTACAGAATTGTGCCTGGGTATGCGCTTGAGGCACAATCCTCCTGCAGAAGAGGTTTGACAGACCCAGGCTTTTCTCCCAAACCTGTCCTACGTAAAATCCCTGATGGTCCGGTGGACCTCCAGACCCCCCCCCCCCCCCCATTCTACCAATCACAAGGGCCTGGAGGTCCAGTGGACCCCTCACCTCCAAACACATAACCCGCCCTGCCAAACACAAGGAGACTTGGAGGTCATGTGGACTCCCAGACCCCTCAGCCCTACATGCATAGCCATAGCCTCCCCCAGCAAAAATGCCCTGGTGGTCCAATGGGACCTCAACAGGCCCAAAGTGACCCCCCCCCCTCCCAAAGGCTAGCCCTGGTGGTCTAGTAGTGGGATCCTTCCCCAACACAACCCCCTCCCCTCATTCCTTAAAGTTGGAGGAGGGACTAGCCCTCCCTCCCTCCCTCCCTCATCTGCAGGAGCCACCTCAAAATGGTGGTGCCCCGCCCTGCCCAGTGCATCCTGGGATGTGCTAGGTGGAGTTTAACTACCATATAAGGTAGGTCTGCAGAGATTCCATGTGTGGCAGACATTACTGTAATACCAGTTATCTAGGATGCTCAAAGCAAGTATTGAAAAAGCTTTAGCCTATCCAAAATACTGTTTTATGCTTAGGGCCTTTTTTTTATCAAGCTGTGCAAGTGAATGAGCTTTGTCAGCATTACCGCACTAGGAGCTGCTAGTGTGGCTTGATAGGTGGCTCTTAATTTTATCTTTGAAGAAATTTGATAGCATATCACTTTTTTTTATTTAAAAGTTCATTGGCTCCCCGTTCAGGTGAGGGTCTTTTTTAAATTCTGTTGTTTGCTTTATAAGATATTGTTTGGTTTTGTTCTATTATATCTATTAAACGTGTTGAATTTTTGGTGTCCACTAAATCCACAAGAGATGTAAATTTGTTTACTTATCTGTCTTTAAAAAATAAGAACAGATTAAAAGCTAGTTGATACTTTACTTTTATTTCAAGCAAGAAGACTAGATAAAGATGTATTGACCTTGTTGTTATCTGCCGTTCATTAGATGCATTTCAGAAATCAGCTTGAGTAGAGAGATGTGGTAGCCGTGTTAGTCCACTTCTAAAGCCAATCAAGAGAAATAGAATAAAATAAAACATAGAAAATAAAATAAAATGATACCTTTTTTATTGGACTAAAAAACATACTTATTTAAGAAATATATTCTGAATTCTAGATATTATCAACCCCAGAGAGGTTTAGGCCAATTTATGTGATCTGATTTTAGCACTTATATTTATTTTTATAAGGTTTTTATATTGTTTAGATTTGGTTTTGTATGATGTATTACATTTATTAGCAAATATTGTTTGCATTATTTTACTTTGGATATTGTAATTCCTGGTGATTGTCCAGCTTCTTAATATGATAATTCACGTAGAACCACAAGGTCAACTGTGGAATATAACTTGTATTGTTATGTTATTCTCTTGCAGGCTTCCACATGCTCCCAGCTGCAATCAGGCCCCTCGGAAGAGGGGTGAGGTATTTCATGACTACTCTTTCTCTGATCAGAGTATGCACTAATTTTGTGTGTTATGCAGATTTGCACGTAATGTGGCCACAAACTCTCCCTCCCCAATAGAGTTTAAAAGAAAATAGTGATTGCTGTGAGCAATTAAAGGTAGGCAACAAAACACCAGACCAATGAGAAAACTCAGAATCAAATATTCATTCACCAGAGCTCACCGCTCACACAAGTTGTTACTGAAGAGAAGAATGCTTTTAACCAATAGGTTATATTTTGGAACAACACTTTTTTGGTTTTTAATAGTCCCTGACACAGCCCTTGAGAGGGTGAAATACAGCTGTGCTGAGCTTTTAGATATTGGTTTTATGCCCTGTTATGGTGAACAAAGTTTGATCTTAGACTTTCCATACTGTCTGCTGTTATGTTACCTATCTTGGATCTTGCAGATTGTTTGCCAGTTGGCTTTCTTGTGGGCAATTTCCAACACATTGGATTTTTTTTTTTTGTGCCAGGGTAGAGCAGGAGCCTTTACCTCCTCTTAAATAGGTGGTGGTAAGGCTCCCCTGGGAAACGGCCCCACAGCAAATGTTTCACTTACTGCACGGCCATTTTTATCCCTCCCCTGCAATTGCCTTTTTTCCAGGTGGCGGTAAAAGGGGGCCTTGGCGCACAGCAAACCCATGTGCCTGCGTCACCAGAGGGCCCCTTTTACTGCCACTTGGGAGCAGTAATGATCAATAAATGCATTGGGGTGGGCAGAAGAAAAATAAAAAAATTTAGGAGTGGTATGGACTCTTTGGGGCCTGTGCTACGCAGTTAGTGTGGGTCTTAGCTCACTAACCATATGTGCATACGAGAATGGTATGGGATTTGCGTTACAAGACGTATGAGCAGAGACTTGATGACCTGAACATGTATACTCTGGAAGAAAGGAGAAACAGGGGTGATATGATACAAACGTTCAAATATTTGAAAAGTATTAATCCGCAAACGAACCTTTTCCGGAGGTGCGAAGGCGGTAGAACGAGAGGACATGAATGAGATTGAAGGGGGGCAGACTCAAGAAAAATGTCAGGAAGTATTTTTTCACTTAGAGAGTAGTGGATGCTTGGAATGCCCTCCCGCGGGAAGTGGTGGAAATGAAACGGTAACAGAATTCAAAACACGCGTGGGATAAACATAAAGGAATCCTGTTCAGAAGGAATGGATCCTAAGGAGCTTAGCCGAGATTGGGTGGCAGAGCCGGTGGCGGGAGGTGGGGATAGTGCTGGGCAGACTTATACGGTCTGTGCCAGAGCTGGTGGTGGGAGGCGGGGCTGGTGGTTGGAAGGCGGGGATAGTGCTGGGCAGACTTACACGGTCTGTGCCCTGAAAAGGACAGGTACAAATCAAGGTAAGGTATACACAAAAAGTAGCACATATGAGTTTATCTTGTAGGGCAGACTGGATGGACCATGCAGGTCTTTTTCTGCCGTCATTTACTATGTTACTATGCAGGCCCATGTTAAAACAGCCAGTGGAGTAAATATCTTCTGCTTAGCACAGAATGGGTCAGGGAGTGGGGTAGACTGCACATTGCAGTAAATGAACAGTAACTAACTCAAGAGGTGGTGTCCGATGCATCTGCACTAAGTGGGCTTGACAGTAACGCATGGTAAGGAACCTGTCTCTGCAGGGCCAATGCTGGGCATGCCCAAAAAGTGACTGCATAACTTTTGCACTTACTTTGTGTTGATGTTGGCAGTTCATGCACACAGTAAGTGCAAACACTTACAGCACTTTAGGTTCCCTGCATCTTTTGAAATGCAAATTTACTCAAGGGCAAGGTCTCCAAATGGGTTATTTTTAAGTATGCATATAAATATAGAAACACAGTCACAAGTGTGTAAGCATGAGTATAACTTTTCTGGCAATGTTAAGCCCGGCAAAATGAACGGGCTTAACATTGAAGACCGGTGAATTGATCTATTGAAGACTGTTGGTCCTAAAGCAGCTAATGCGAAAAGGAACCTGTTGACCACGGTCCAATCATGGTCTTGGTTGAAGAAGGCTGCTCGTCTGCCTAAGTTAAGTAATTCTCTAGGACTGTGTACAATGTATTTATAAATTGAAAAAATAATTTAAAAATAAGGAGGTTTTTAGCCGCCGATGATTATGAAGCCCTAGCCCTCACCTTGTTATTAATAAGGAGAGGTGCTCCTAGAGGCGTTTTCCTCCAGAAAAGTTATACTCATGCTTACACACTTGTGATTGTGTTTCTATATTTATATGCATAGTAATAGTAGGAAACCAGTTCCCTAATAATATCTATATTATTTTTGAGTATACCATTACAGTAATGAACCTCACTCCTAAGCTAAGGTACGTGGAGTACGATCTCTGTCTCTCTGTTGTGCAAACTGCTATGGCCTCTTGCATATGCTGGAAAGAGGTACGTGCATAATAAAGCATGAGAATGGCTTTTACTGACACTTTAAAGTGGACCATTGCAACAGTTTGTACTGTGGATGCCCTCAGAAACTGCTAGGACACTTAGAGGTGTATTTTCAAAGCACTTAGACTTACAAAGTTACAAAGAGGGGTATTTTTGATATGATGTCTAAATCCAACATTGGACCTTTGCAGAAAATGTTCAAAAATCAAGTGAAAATGACCATTTTCAAACCAGGAAAATATCTATCTTTTTTTCTTTGAAAATGACCATTTCATAGATGTTGTGCTTATTCATCTATCTTTTTGGATCATTTTCAAAAATAAAAACAACAACAACAAAAAAAACATGTTCACGTGAAAAACGCTCAAAATTGGGGCACAGGAGAATCCAGCTTTCCTAGCAGACTGGCCATACAGGCATATCAGCAGAGCACTACAGTGGACTTCACATAAAAGGTCCTAGGTACACATCTCACCATTACCCCCTTATATTGTATGGTGAGTCCTTCAAAACCCATGAAAAACCTACAGTACCCAACTTTACATCACTACAATAGACCTTATGGCTGCAGGTGTTACTTATATGTGGGTACAGTAAGTTTTGGGGGAGTTTTATGGGGCTAACACTTTCCACCACAAGTGTAATAGTTAGAGTGGATTATGGGCCTGGGTCACCTTCTCTATAGTGTACTGCACCCACCACTAGGCTATTCCGGGAACCTGCTTGCTGCTCTAATAGTACTGGTCATCTAGACCAAAACATCCTACTTCTAGCCCTGGATGTTTTTGTTTTGTTCCATTATGGCAGAAAAACATCTAAGTGTTGGGAATACCCAGATCCTACCCTTGTGATTTGAACATACGTCCAATGGACTTCATAGAAAAATGTCTAAAAATTGGTTTCAAAAATACAAATTTGGACATTTTTGTGAGAAAAATGTCCAAATGCAGATTTATGCCACTTTTTGGATGTTTTCTCTTTTGAAAATGAGTTCCATAGTATCCTATGGAACTTTGTCTTTGCAAATGAACCCCTTAGAGTTATGGCAGTGTTGTTAAGGAAAACATGTGATTATACTACACCCTTATTGTATTGATGTCTTTGCATTGGTTACCACTAGAATTCAGAATCTAATTTGAGGTTTCATCTTGTTTTGAAGTCTTGGAATGGGAAGGGATCTAAGATATCTATTAGAGCAACTATCTTATGAGCCATAGAGAATCCTTTACTCCTCACAGTTGTAACTGTTAACAAGTACTTGATAAAGTTGGTTTGCAATGACTAAGACATTCTGCCTTTGCCTTTATGATCCGTCCATGCAGAACCCTCTCCTTTTGGTTATGTTAGGAGAAAAGCTATTTGTCTTTTTGAAGAAAAAATAAGGGTTTATTTATTTATAAATACATACAAGTTTGGCACAAGGTGGCTTACAATTTTACAGTTTGGTTAGGTTACATTAGTGTTTTTCAGTTCATAATTGGCTTAGAGCATTTGTGGGTTTTGTATTTAGTTAAGGAATTTTTGAAAGGTGAGTTTTCAGTTTCTTTCTGGACTGTTGATAATTGGTAATGCTTCTTGTTGCTGGTTGAATTTTTTGAAAGGGGTGGTTTTCGGTTCTTTTCTGAGCTGTAAATAATTGGTGATGCTTCTTATAGCTTTGGGTTTTGAGTTCCACCATTTGGAGCCTAGGTAGCAAAACCCGGCCATGTAGATAGTTTTGTATCTGGTATTTCTGCAGTTTGGTAGATGGAGAAATAGGTATCCTCTGGTTTCACATTTCTATGGGTTGGCTATGTATGCAAAGTTTCCTTAAAAGTTTCTGATACATTGAGTCTGTTAATATTTCTGTATGGCTATTTGGCTACTGTAGGGAACTTGGGGGGGGGGGGGCAGACCCATAATGTTTGTATTTTCAAAGCACCCCTCTGAATAATGAAACGAGAGTTACCTGTAAGATTTATTTCATTCCCCCCCCCCCAACCTAATTATTCTGTGTGCTGTTTTCAATCCTTGATAACTAGATCAGGCTGCAAGGTGGTCTTTCTGAAATTGTGCAAGGACAGCTATGTGACCCACACTCTGAAGTAGCAGCAACACAGTTATGGATCAAGGGATGTTGTTAAAGGTGAAGGCTGACCAAACCGACAGACAAGACTGTAGTTAGAATGGTATGTGCTCAGGAGTTTAGGAAACAGAATATGAGGTAATAGTCAGAATACCAGGGAGGTTCTGGCTGTACAACACAAGAGAAATAGATGATGAGTGAAGGGAATGAAGTAATCTCTTATGAAAGGGCTTTGTATAAAAACAGTATATAAGTAGCTGCATTAGTGAATGTTTGAGACAGTTCTCAGCCAATACTTTTGTATAAGCAGAACTGTACTCCTATGAGAGAACTTATTTTAATTCTGTATACTCTATTGGTGAGTTAATAAATTGCTTTTCTCATACGTGGCCTTGGTTTTTTATCATTCCAATCTTTTCCCGGGATATGTAGGAATATTGGGATGATAGTAAAAAGACCTAAACTTTAATACAACTCCTCCTGACTACACTGGACCCAAAAACATGTTTACACATTTAGCATGATTTGATGGGCAAGTGATGGGAGAAGGGGAAGTGGACCCCTCACTGAGACAGATGTGTGTGGGTATGGAGGCAGGTATAGAAGATCTTGGGGAGGGAGTTGCATCATGAGAATGGAAAAAGCCTGGGGGGGGGGGGGGGGGTTCAGTATCTTTGCTGACCAATGTTAAGGTCATGTCTAGGGCCAGATACTATATAAGACAGCTTAAGAATTTATTGATTGTGAACTCTGACACAAGCTTTTAGAAGATAAGTATATGCATATAGAATAGTCCAATGTAATTTAGATAACTTTAATGGATATTTAGATTTATATTAATCTTTGGGTCAAGAGTTCCTGTGTTCTATACAGTTGAAACCACATTATATCTAGATAGTGAAAAGGGGAAGTTGTGAACAGTCTGCTAGCCAACCAAAGGTCATCTGGTACAGAAAAAAATAACTTATGTGATATAAAAGAACAGATGAAGTAGCATGAGGAGGGGGACATGGAATTTGTCACACAGGTACTGTGGGGGAGAGAAGTTTCTAGTAGGTGGGTGAAGATAGCATGACTTTGTGACTCAGGATCAGGTGGGGAGGTGTAACTGCTATTCTAAGAATTAGGGTATGGACTGAAAATTGATAGGATAAAAATCAGATGTGTTGGAATAGGAAGGTAATGATTGGTTAGCGGGATGTGCTAAGATGGTAATTAGTTTCCAGATTGTTGTATAATACGTATTGTATAAATATGAGTAACAGACTGGTGTTCAGGGGGCTTCTTTGTTCCCAAGGCAGTGAACTGGCTTGGAGACAAGGGAGTCTAATCATTTCTTTTCTGTATTTCAGACTTGCTATCAGCCTCAGCTTGAGCCACTATTTACTCGTTTCCAGAATAAACTTTTCTTTTTATTTCACTTCTGAGTATTATTTGTTTTGTTAGGGTAAGAAAAACCCAAGGACGTGAGTGTTCCAGCAATAGCCAGTTGGGGTAAGCTCTTATGGGGGTGATTATCCAATGTGTGATGATCGTAAGCAGACCCCAGCACTACCTTGTGAGATTCTTATAACAGATTTTATGGGCAAATGTACAGGGTTTCTTTTTTTTTTTTTTTTGTAGAAACAGCAAGGTTTTGCTTGCTTATTAGGTACTGGGACTTTTGACGGGTACGGGTTGAGATAGGCTAATGCTTACTATGAGTAGGTATTTTGGAAGAATGAGGAGTTGGGTAGTTCTAGTTATATGTATAGGCTGACAATCTGGACCCGACACTGGGCCGGTGGCAATCAGCGTTATGCTGACCACCACTGGCCTCATCCCCAGAAATTCAATGCTGGGCTATGTCCGGGTTCTAGCATTTAAATTTTGGGTAGATGGGAGCAGCAAAAACATAGCCGGTTAAGTGCAATACTCAGCATTTAATGGGCTATGGTGATCTGCATAAAGATAGGACCGCATAAAAGTCAGTCCTATTTATGCTGTTACCTTGGCTTGTTAAGTGCTGATATCGGCACGTAACCAGTCAAGCGCTGGCTCTGCCCCCAGAACGCCCCCCAACATATCCCGTTTCAGGTTGGGCGTTAAGCACAGTTTCAGCAGCACTATCTGGTTAAGTGGCCCTGAATAGGCTTGGTTAGCCGTGGACAGGAGCCAGGAGCCTCTCCGGGACGTTTAAATGATTTTAATTATTGGGTCATCTGTTTTTATTGTACCACTCTTCATAGTGGCTAAGAGGCATGCAAATAAAACTTTTATATGTATGCCCTCTTTCAGCCACTGATGAACCGTCACCAGTCTCCTTATATAAAGATGGCCATTAAACAGAAGAGAAACAGCTTAGTCAGTGAGATTTCAAAGAATAAGAAATAAAGGGAAATGCAAAATTGCAGGCTTCGCTGTGTCAGTGGTACACTGATCACGTTATCTGGCTTCAGTGTTTACCTGAGACAGGCTTACAATAAAATAAAAACAAAAATTGTTGGTTGATTGTGACTTCAGTCTGGATCATTTCTATCATATATTGTATTCTGGCTGCTTTTCAATAAAATACACTTTTGGGAACCCCCCCAGAAAATGCATGACCCAAGAAAAATAAATCACACTCACAAAACCTATTAAAAGATATATTTTCACCACTGTGTGATAACATTGCAGCATTTATAAGACTTCATAAAAGTACAAATTTCAACTGATGCAAACTGCTGAGCTACAGGAGTTGGGTGGGTGGGGGGTGAGGATGTGTGTGGAACTGTTTACAAGAATGGAACCAGTACAGGTCAGTTTATTCTGTTTGCGTCAGGAAAGACTGCCTGCAAAATACAAAACCTTTCATAGCCTTCTGGACAACAAGCTCATAGTAACTTTCCCTCCACTTCAATTGCTTTATTATTTTCTTAGCACACGCCAAAAGTAGAGTTCAGTTGACATTATTTACAGAAATAGCTATTTGTAAGTACTGTACATAAAAGCACTTATCAAAAATGCAGTGCACAGATGCACAAAGTACACTTTTTGCAAACACACGTACAGATATACTGATCACAACATTTTATGCAGAGATCTTTGGGCACAGATTATCACCATAAAAGCCAAAAACTACCAGCTGTAGAAATGTGTGCACTGAGAACATCCACGTGTGCACTGTACAATGATACACAATCCTTGAAAGCAAACACCTCACGGGATTAAAGAGCAACTGAGCTTATAAACATTCAAGCAGTTCCATGTATTTTCTTACGGTTTCTATCTACAAATTCTGGAGTGGTAGATTAAACATTAAACAGAGTCCGTTTAGGGAGGGAAAGGCATTTAAATATATTAATTACATATTTTATGTATCTGTATATATACATAATCATATAAATAGATTATTGATTTATTACAAATAACACTTGATTTGTAAAAATTCTTATTTTTATAAACCAAAGCAATTTTCCCTTTCTTTCTACAGAAAAATTTGACCACTCACAATTATATTCTATCATTCACCATCCTAAGGGCCCCTTTTACTAGCCACGTTAGTGATTTTCGGTATGGCAAATTGATGTGGGCCATTCAATTCGAAGGGCTTCTTTGCAATTGCCATGTGGGTATCACTGGCGTGGTTAGTAAAGGAGCCCTAATTTCCTTTGAGTACCCACATTTCCAATAACTCTAAACCCTATCCCTGTGCAATTCCTATATAAGAATATTAAAATGTTGTTCAAGTCATTGCAACAGCTGCAACTGAGTTTCAAGATTTTAGGAAAATATATATAGCAGTTTTCATTATCTCTGCTTCAATAAATAAAAATCTTTACTGTTCCTGTCCTAAAGCTTTGTTCTATTGGCAGTGTTGTGTTTCTGTATCAGTGCACATAAAAGCAGTTACAATGAATTCGATTCGTCTCAGAAGAGTGCAGGAGTAGCTTAGTGCAGTGGGTTGAGGACCTGGGGAACTGGGCTTGATTCCCACTGCAGCTCCTTGTGACTCTAGGCAAGTAACTTAACTCTCCATTGCCCCAGGTACAAAACTTAAATTGTGAGCCCACTAGGGACACAGAAAGTACCTGCAGATAATACATGTAGACCTGCTTTGGTTGTACTACAGAAAGGCAGTATATCATATCCATGACCCTTTACACTTTCACCTTTACTGTACAAGATTTAAGGTCTGAAACTCTAAGCAACGTCTTCCTCTGATGTTAGTGGTAGATAAACTACAGGCTCTATCTTCTGCCACCAACCTTTTAATAATTCTTACAGTTTTTAGCTTCATAATTATCTACATGTATTACAAAAATATTAATGACTTTTTGCTCAAGAATATAAGCTATATCAGGTTGCCTGAATGATTGAGAGGTTCCTAAGGTATATTCCCATAGGTGAAGAGAAAGCATGTGTGGGTATATCAATTTGAAAATTTGTCTGCAAGTCCTCCATAAGACTTTATTGGCCATGAGTATTCAACAGTAAACTCCTCAGGGCATTACCCTTCCAAAATTAGCTTGCAGCTGCCTAATCAATTTAAAAAATCAGCACATATGCTGATCCTAGAAACCCAGTAGGAGATCTCGCTAGCTCAGGGGTGGACAACCTAAGGCCCGCCAATGAATTTTATGTGACCCGTGAGATTATGGGAAGTATAAACAGGAAACATTATTAAGCAGAATTTTGGAGGTTTTAAATACTGTATTTCACCAATATTTTTAGAACAGCCGCTAAAGCAGTTTGTTGCCATCGTTTTTATTTAACTTTTTACTTATTTTATTTATCAAAGAAAATCTATGGAGCTCCGTGCATTTTCGGTTCCAACATTACATTAATGTTACAGCCCAATAGAAATAGCACTGACATTATTGTGGCCCTCTATGTATAAAGGTTACCCCTGCGCTAGCAAGACCTCATGAACCCAAGTGAAAGACAGTCCAAATATATCCACAGATGTTTCAAGTAATACAAGATACAATGGGAATTTTCTAAAGAAAATGGGAGCTACAACAGCACTGTTTTTACTTAACAAGAATACTGCTTGCAATTGAACAGAGAATCTCTTTGCTATGGCCTGAGTTAGGAGGAAAAGCAGAACAGCTGGAATACTGAATTGAGTGGAGGAGTGGCCTAGTGGTTAGGGTGGTGGACTTTGGTCCTGGGGAACTGAGGAACTAAGTTCGATTCCCACTTCAGGCACAGGCAGCTCCTTGTGACTCTGGGCAAGTCACTTAACCCTCCATTGCCCCATGTAAGCCGCATTGAGCCTGCCATGAGTGGGAAAGCGCAGGGTACAAATGTAACAAAAATAAAATAGATACTATTGGAGATTCTACATGGAATGTTGCTATTCCACTAGCAACATTCCATGTAGAAGGCTGCGCAGGCTTCTGTTTCTGTGAGTCTGACGTCCTGCACGTACGTGCAGGACGTCAGACTCACAGAAGCAGAAGCCTGTGCGGCCACATTGGTGATCTGCAAGGGGCCGACTTCTACATGGAATGTTGCTAGTGGAATAGCAACATTCCATGTAGAATCTCCAATAGTAGCAACAGTGGAGGAGTGGCCTAGTGGTTAGGGTGGTGGACTTTGGTCCTGGGGAACTGAGTTCGATTCCCACTTCAGGCACAGGCAGCTCCTTGTGACTCTGGGCAAGTCACTTAACCCTCCATTGCCCCATGTAAGCCACATCGAGCCTGCCATGAGTGGGAAAGCGCAGGGTACAAATGTAACAACAACAACAAAAAAAAGACTATGGGCTTGATCTGCTCAGACATTTCCAAACTGTAGCTGGAGGTGAGTGCAAGGAAAGCACGAGTAATAAAAAAAAAAAAAATACACACAAGTGTCTTACTTCCAAAGTTCTTTCGCTTCCAATGCCACATACAGACCAAAATGCTTGAGAATTCTGCAGTTTCAGAACACAGAGTCATTTGTTTTGCATTCTAATGTAATCACATTAGGAGATTTTTTATTTTTAAACACATTATACTAGGATAGTATTGACTTGACCGTAGCAAAGCATAGTAAGCTTATTCAGCTACTTTTGTTGTTCAGTTGTTCAATATTACAAAAAACTTTTTCACTTATTACTCTTCTCAAATAGCAGCTTAATAATACTTATGCAAGAGTGGTACTGAATAAGTAAGATATTATTAAGCTGGTATTTGAGGAGAGTAATAAGTGAGGGGTCCTTTTACTAAGCTGCAGTAAAAAGTGGCCTGCGGTAGTGCGAGCGCGTCTTTTGGGCGCATGCTGGGCCATTTTGTACCGTGTCTAGGAAAAAGGGCCTTTTTTAAGGGGCCGGAAAATGGATGTGCGCTAAAACTAAAACCAGCACGCATCCATTTTTGGCCGGAGACCTTACCGCCACCAACTGACCTAGTGGTAAGGTCTCATGCGCTACCCACGCGGTAAGCATGCAGTTTGCGTCAACTGCTGTTGACCACCGGGTAAGCGGCCCGTGATAGAAAATTATTTTCTACCGTGGGATTCAGCGCAGCGCCAAATTGGAATTACTGTCCAGGCTTATTCACTAGCAGAGCAGTAGTGCTAATTTGTCACGCACTGTACATGCGTAGGCCCTTACAAAGTTTAATAAAAGGGGCCCTGAATGATTTTAGTCTCTTCTTTAATCTGGACATTTTTTTTACATTATCAATATTACAAGAAAGTCATATAGATTTATGCGTTAAGGGACATTCCTTGTGACATTCAGCAAGTCACTTCACCCTCCGCTTCCTCAGGTACAACTTACATTGTAAGTCCACTTAGGCATGGAAATAACTTGTGTACATGAATGTAACACCTTAAGCTCAGATTTGGAAAAGGATGACTAATTAGACCTAAAAAAAAAATCCAAATCTAAATCCAGCTAAAAGTTTCCTATGTTAAAATAAAGCTCAGCAGGTAATCCTTAACGAAATGTTCATTCCTGAGCAGGTAAATATTTCAAATGCATCCTAGGGGTTATATTTCATTATTTTCACAGTTTTAGGAGACAGTATTGCTGATTGTTAGGCCTAGTTTCCCCTTTCCCTTTTAAACCAATAAAAGGATGGCAATATGAACAGTTTGTATAAATAAAACCTTGGTATAATGAACAATTCACTCCCACAAAGAAAACAAGACATTCACCAATACATTCCACTTTGTATTACTAATAATTGGTAGCTCATTGTTCTTTCTCAGCATTAGTGATTGGAAGGATTAAGAGTTGGCAATCTATATTTAAAACCAAGTCCTCTTCTTGGCCACCATCTTTAACCCTCTCTTACAGGAGACAACTTTATTTTAGAAACTCACCTTCCTTTATGAATTGCTTAAAAAACAAAGCACGTTATTTTTTTCAGAAATGTGCTGTTTTCACCGAGTTGGACTACAGAGAAAATTTGCCTTGACTGTTACTGATCAGCTCCCTTTGTAAAAATTGCTCCACAGATTCTGGGAGCATGTAAATCAGGCAGTAGGAGAGCAATTTTCTTGATACCATCTCAAAGATCACTTATTGGAGTATATAGTGTATTTCAAATTTCTTATTGACTACTACTACCCCCTTCCTGACTGCTAACTCTGCAGAACCAGTATAATAAACAGCTGCTTACTCAAAACAGCCAACACAGGGGTCAGATGCTGCTTTGTTTCTTTACTGGATGCCTGATTGAAGGACTGCTAGTTCTGTAATATCTGTGGAGTGGAACAAGGCTGCTGACTCCGCAGCATTTGTTCAGTTGAATGCTGGTGGCATTTTCTTAGTTAAAAATGTCATGTCTTGTAATCTATTAACTGGAAGGTTACATTCACCACAGAGTCCACTGATTAAAAAGCTATGAGTTCTATTGCATCTGGCAACTGGAGGTGTGCTATTTCTACAGCCTCTTCTGGATGGCAGAGTATTGGTTCTGGAGACTTTGCTCACTGCACTAGCCGCAAAAAATCCTTAAGTAATTTGGAGGCTAGGAGGCTGATAATGTCTACACAGTCTGCTCATTAGATAATTGCAGTGTTAGCTCCTGAAGAGTTAGCTCCTGCACAGTTGCCTCACTGGGACTTTGCTGGTTCACAAGAGTCGCTTCCATAGATGCCTGATGGTCTTGAAGAATTAGCTCATTAGGCAAATGTTGGTCTCCAAGAGCAGCTTCACTACACAGCTGTTCGCTTGAAAGTGCCGCCTCTTCAGATGATTGCTGATCTTTAATATCGCACTCACTGTACTGGTTCTGGTTCAGAATCACTGTCCCAACTTGCCTACCATTTGGAATAATTTCATCTGTAAGATTCTGGTCTGGCAGAGTAGCTATGCTAGATGTTTGCTCATTCAGAAAAGCTGCTTCATTGGTAGATTGCTTTTCTAGTATTGCGGCCTCATCAGAAAGCTGCACAGTGGCTCCACTGGGCATATCATGACCCTGAAGAATTACTTCTTCAGTTGAACGCAAGCTGTAATGAGCTGCCTTGCTGGGAAACTGCTGGCTTGAAAGTTCTGACTCCTTGGCTGGCTGTTTCTCGTGATAAGTTGCCTCTGACTGTTGCTGATCCAGAAAATCTTCTTCTATGGATAATTTATTTGAATGATCCTCACTCATTTGGGGGCTAAAGGATGTTTTCTCACTGTAGTTGAATCGATTTGAATTATCAGTGGAGGTGGGTGAAGATGGACCAGCACTAGATACAGTACTTGATGGACCACTGCTGTCTGTAAGGAAAAAGTAAACAGCAATTAACAATATCTGTAGTCTGGAAGCTTAGAAATGTATTAAACATAATGATTTGAGATAATTAAAAGCTAATGGAAGGAAAGAAATAGGTAGCTTGGAGAAAGAAAATGAGGTTACTTGCCAGTAATAGGTGTTCTCAGAGGACAGCAGTTCACCAATCACACTTGTGGGTGATGTTATCCATGAGATCACTAAACAGATGCCCTTCCAGATCTTTTTAGAGAAGCTTTTGCATGCCTTCTAAGCCTATGCTAACTCCTGCACAGTTGTGTACTTGTAGTGTGCCCTACTGTCATTTACACTAATGAGTTCAACTTCAGAGAGAAAAAAGATGGGTATGTTTGAGTGGTGATCTGCTGTCCTCAGAGAATACTTATTTTAGTTAATAAACCTTAAATTTTCTGAAGCCAAGCATGTCAGGCACACACATGGGGGATCCCTAGCTAAGTGCTATCCTCTAAAAGGGAGAAACATCCTGTAACAACAAGCCCTACCAAACAAGAAGGGAAATGCTAAAAGTTTCTTATGAGAACAAACCAAACAATAAGAAGAGTGCTGGGGGTGGGGACTTGAGTTGGATCCTAACCCTCAAAACTCTGAAGGACATTATTGTGGCCCTCTGTGTATAAAGGTTACCCCTGCGCTAGCAAGACCTCATGAACCCAAGTGAAAGACAGTCCAAATATATCCACAGATGTTTCAAGTAATACGAGATACAATGGGAAATTTCTAAAGAAAATGGGAGCTACAACAGCACTGTACTAAATATGTTTTTACTTAACAAGAATACTGCTTGCAATTGAACAGAGAATCTCTTTGCTATGGCCTGAGTTAGGAGGAAAAGCAGAACAGCTGGAATACTGAATTGAGTGGAGGAGTGGCCTAGTGGTTAGGGTGGTGGACTTTGGTCCTGGGGAACTGAGTTTGATTCTCACTTCAGGCACAGGCAGCTCCTATTGTCACACTGGAAGTTACTGTCTAAACAGTATGTAATGTAAATGTGTGAACGTAACTTCATGTCATAGCTTTGAATATCTTTTACATAAGAACAGCCTACTGGGTCAGACCAAGGTCCATCTAACCCAATATCCTGCTTCCAACAGTGGCCAATTCAGATCACAAGTACCTGACAGAATCTCAAATAGTAGCAAGATTCATTCTACTGATCCTAGAGACAAGAAGTGGCTTTCCCCATGTCTATTTCAATAGCAGACTATGGACATTTCCTCCAGGAACTAATTTATTTAAAAATTTATACATTAAGCGGTTTCCAGATAACCATATATTATTAAAACAAATATACAAAACAAATAAAAACCATAACCATACAAATCAACAAACAAGTAAAGCGCAGGTACTTACCTGCAGCAGGTGTTCTCCGAGGACAGCAGGATTTATATTCTCACAAGTGGGTGACGCCTACCCGCATTGCCCTGGTCTGGAATTTACCAAAGTCTAACGAGAGCTTTGTGGAGTGGGAGACATGCTCTACTGCGCATGCGCGAGTGCCTTCCCACCCGCCGCAAGAATGCAGTCTCCTCAGTTTAATACCACAGCAAAAAATAAAGTAAAAAACTACAAAGGAGACAACTCCAAGGGGAGGTGGGAGGGATTGTGAGAATATAAAGACTGCTGTCCTAGGAGAACACCTGCTACAGGAAGTACCTGCGTTTTCTCCAAAGGACAAACAGTCTTATAATTCTCACAAGTGGGGAATCCCTAGTGTGAACGAACAGTGTGTTTTAAACCTGTAAAACTGCCTTTATTAACTCTTGAAGTGCAATTCTCTAGTTTGGCCAACAGATGGTGCATGTTTTATCTTAAAGCCGTTATAGAAAAGCGCATGCCCTCTTTTAGTTTTACTCAATGAAGAAGTGAATCTACAGTACTGTGAGCAGTACACTTTCAAAACTTGTTGACTGGGCTCTGATTGGCTTGGAGTTTGAAATTACCTAGCAGCTGCTGGCTGTTGGTTCAGTTTCAGCCCGGGAGAAGAGAGAGAGCTCTTTGCTGAAACCCTATAAAAAACATTTATATTTGACAGCTATATATGTCCTGATCTTCCCAGATATTGTCTAGGAAGTATGTAAATGTTTAGTTAGTGTTATAATTGATTCATATTTCAGTTACCTGTTATTGTTTGCTAATTGCATTATTTTGTTCTACTGTTCAACTTTTAAAAGACAACAAACAATATTTAGTTTACTGCCTCTCTGTCTGGACTGATAAAGAATCCTAGTGGTTTGTGTGTTGGGTCTGTGAGTGCTTTCTGGGAACTGTGGGACCACTGGGAGTGTGGCCCCCCAGTAACCTAGAAATCACTGGGGATAATTTGAGAGCAGGAGACTCACCCAGAGGCAGTGTGACCCAGTCGTTGGGAGTAGGGTGCTAGTGTAGTGCACAAGCAGCAGATGCATGCTGACCTGAGCTGTGCTGGAGATAGACTCTCTAAGTGGCCATGGGGAAACCCCAGGCAGGTAGCTAGGCATTTCATGACACCTAGCATCCAGGCTCACCAAAAACAACAAACATTAGTCAATTGGGCCTCGCAACAGTGAGGACATAACACAGATTAACCTGAAACTATATACAATCTGAATGAGAGTGCAGCCTGGAACAGAATAAAATGGACCTAGGAGGGTGGAGTTGGATGCTAGACCCTGAACAGATTCTGCAACACCGTCTGCCCAAAGCGACTGTCGTGTTGGGTATCCTTCTTAAGGCAGTACTGTGATGTGAATATGTGGACTAAAGACCACGTTGCAGCCTTGCAAATGTCTTCAATGGAGGCTGACCTCAAGTGGGCTACTGACACAGCCATGGCTCTGACATTATGAGATGTGATATAACCCTCCAAGGCCAGCCCAGCTAGTGAAGGAAATGCAATATGCCAGCCAATTAGAAATGTTGCGTTTCCTGATGACAACCCCCATCCTGTTGGGATCAAAAGAAACAAAAAGCTGGGCGAACTGTCTGTGGGCCTTGTCTGCTCCATGTAGTAGGTCAATGCTCTCTTGCAATCCAAGGTGTGCAAGCTGCTTTCGCCAGGATGGCCACTAGGCTGGGGAAAGAATGTTGGAAAGACAATCGACTGGTTCAGATGGAACTCCAACACCACATTCAGCAGGAACTTAGGGTGAATGCAGAGGACTACTCTGTTGTGATGAAACTTAGTTGTTTAGTATAGTGCGTCTGGTGTCTAATTTTGCAGAGATCAGCCAGCTTTGTGTATGTAACTTATTCCCTTATCTATGATCTAGCAGGGCAAACAGCTAGCCTTTGTCTTCTTGGCCTTTTCAGGGATAAGTAAGTAGGCAGGTTTAGCCCAAGTCATGAGCTATAAAATCTGGAAATGATAACAAACGTCTGCTTGTTCTCAAACAAGCTCTGGACATAACGCAGAGAAACTCTATCAGTGAAGGACAGATATGAGTGGTAAATATTCAGGAGAATTTGAGGTTACAAAGGGCAAATGTTGAATAATGGAAAAAAATACAAAAAAACCCAGAGGTATGATAAGGTGACCTTAGAGGTCAGGGTTGAAGAATACCAGGTAAGAAAGAGAAAAAATATAAAAGGCATTAAGAGATTAGACAAAGGGAAGCTTCAGTATGTGACTAAGCACATCTTGTAGCAGTCAGACCTGATAGCTTCCAGAGAAACACATAGAGAAGCCACCAGAAAGACATTTTATTTTGCTTTAGCAGAAACTTAGATTTATATAAATAAGAATTCAATTTTCTACAACACTGGGATACAAGAATTTTATTGTAATCATTTATTTAGTCTAATAAATTTATAAAAGAGAAAAAATATATCCTGGAGTGTGTTTCCTTTGCTGGAAGGGTTTTCTGACCCCTACGAAGTGTTTAGCTCCCCTCAGAGGCAAAGGGGTGCTTTACATAATATAAGGTGTTTTACATAGTATAAGGTGCATCTACTACTAAGGCCTGAAGCTCATTGACTCTAAAAGCTGAAGTAACAGCCACCAAGAAAATGACCTTCCAGGTCAAGTACTACAGACAGCTGGAATTCAGTGGCTCAATGTTCAACGTGGACTGATCCAAGGACCATTTATGGGAGTCCATGTGATGAATCAGCTTGTCCAAATATACAAACTTGAGGGACACTACCCTTTAATTTCTAGTGGTCACTTATCTGGCAGCTTCAGTTCCTCCTTGCTCAGATGTTCTTACCTCATATCCACCTCCAGGATTGCATACCAGATTTTAAGCTTGAGGGAATGTGTTGTTGGAGTGCAGGCTCTGGTGATCTGTATTCAGTTACATAAGTACATAAGTATTGCCACACTGGTCCCAAAAAAGGTCCATCAAGCCCGGCATCCTGTTAACTTTCAAAAAGGAGACTATGATAAAATGAGGTGAAAAGAAAATTTAAAGGAGCAGCTGCGAGGGTCAAAAATTTACATCAGGCGTAGATGCTGTTCAAAAACACCATCCTGGAAGCCCAGGCCAAATATATTCAGCGTATAAAAAAGGAGGACGGAAGACCAAATGACAGCCGGCATGGTTAAAAAGTGAGGTGAAGGAAGCTATTAGAGCTAAAAGAAAATCCTTCAGAAAATGGAAGAAGGAACCGACTGAAAATAATAAGAAACAGCATAAGGAATGTCAAGTCAAATGCAAAGCGCTAATAAGAAAAGCAAAGGGGGACTTTGAAAAAAGATTGCGTTAGAGGCAAAAATACATAGTACATTTTTTTTTTAGGTATATTAAAAGCAGAAAGCCAGCAAAAGAAACGGTTGGCCCACTAGATGACAGAGCCTGGGTAAAAGGGGCAATCAGGGAACACAAAGCCATAGCGGAGAGATTAAATGAATTCTTTGCTTCAGTCTTCACCGAGGAAGATTTGGGTGAGATACCAGTGCCAGAAATGGTATTCAAAGCTGACAAGTGGGAGAAACGGAATGAAATCTCTATAAACCTGGAGGATGTAATGGGGCAGTTTGACAAACTGGGATGAATACCATCCAGGGGATTTGCTACTCTTCAGAGTACTGATAGAATTGAAACATGAACTTACATTACATAGTAGATGACGGCAGAAAAAGACCTGCACGGTTCATCTAGTCTGCCCAACTTGCAGAACTATTGTTAGTAATTTATTTATTTATTTATTACATTTGTATCCCGCGCTTTCCCGCTCATCGCAGGCTCAACGCGGCTTACATAGTAACAAGAGAATACAATCTGTAGTATCTGAATCAACAAAGGAGGCATGTGGTAGGACAAATGAACAAGGGTAAATGGGATAAAAGAGGTATGAGAGAAAGGATAGGGATAGGTAAGGAATATGCAATTTATCTTTAAAATCGAGCGTGGTACCGGAAAATTATAGACCGGCGAGCCTGACGTCAGTGCCAGGCAAAATGGTAGAGACTATTATAAAGAACAAAATTACAGAGCATATTCAAAATCATGGATTAATGAAACAAAGCCAACATGGATTTAGTGAAGGGAAATCCTGTCTCACCAATCTATTATATTTCTTTCAAGGGGTGAACAAACAAGTGGATAAAGGTGAGCTGGTTGACATTATGTATCTGGATTTTCAAAAGGCGTTTGACAAAGTACCTCATGAAAGACTCCAGAGGAAATTGGAGAGTCATGGGATAGGAGGTAGTGTCCTAGTGTGGATTAAAAACTGGTTAAAAAAATAGAAAACAGAGAGTAGAGTTAAATGGTCAGTATTCTCAATGGAGAAGGGTAGTTAGTGGGGTTCCCCAGGGGTCTGTGCTGGGACCGCTACTTTTTAACATATTTATAAATGACCTAGACATGGGAATAACTAGTGAGCTAATTAAATTTGCTGACGATACAAAGTTATTAAATCACAAGATGATTTTGAAAAATTACAAGAGGACATTACGAGACTGGGCGTCTAAATGGCAGATGATGTTTAATGTGAGCAAGTGCAAAGTGATGCATGTGGGAAAGAGGAACCCGAATTATAGCTACGTAATGCAAGGTACCACGTTAAGAGTCACCGACCAAGAAAGGCATCTAGGTGTCGTCATTGATGATACGTTGAAACCTTCTGCTCAGTGAGGAAGTTCCCACAAACCATCTTTCTATTTTGATCTAGGCACAGGAAAATAAAGATTTTAAATACTCTCTGATTTCAACCTAATTCATTGTCCCTATAACCAGTCTCTCTAAATGACACACCGATTGCGATTTATAACAAAGTATTAGTACTCCACCTATGAAAAGTTATTCCAGTACTATACTTCCTCTCTATACATCCGTATGCTGTACAAGCCAGCATGTAATATAAGCGAGATTAAATAAAAATGCTACCAACAATAAAGAATTACAACATGGATGCAGCAGCCCATCTCCTGTTTTTATTCAACCTCCTTGGGTTCCTGCAGCTGGTGAAGCGATTCACAATCGGAGGCTGTCTCCGTGGTTTTCCTGCTGCCACGTCCTGCCCTCTCTACTGCAACTTCCTGTTTTGATTTTAAACAGGATGTTACAGTAGAGGGCAGGACGCAGCAGAAGAAAAGCCACAGAGACGGTCTCTTACTGTGAATCACTGCTGGCTGAAGAATCCCGTGAGAACTACAGAGAGGAAGACGAGAAGCAAGGAAAGGATTTCTTTACTGCGGGAACAAAACTTTTTACCGTTCCAGCGTGGTGGTAAAATGTTTTGTTCCTGCATCCCTCTGAAGTGGAGTGGAATGGGTAGATGTGAATCGCTTGTTTACTCTTTCCAAAAATAGTATGACTAGGGGGCACGCAATGAAGCTACAAAGTAGTAAATTTAAAACAAATCGGAAAAAGTGTTTCTTCACTCAACATGTAATTAAAAACTCTGGAATTCACTGCCAGAGAATGTGGTAAAAAAAGTTAGCTTAGCAGGGTTTAAAAAAGGTCTGGATATCTTCCTAAAAGAAAAGTCCATAAGCTATTATTAAGATGGACTTGGAAAAATCCACTGCTTATTTCTAGGATAAGCAGCATAAAATGTACTGTTTTGGGATCTTGTCAGGTACTTGTGATCTGGATTGGCCATTGTTGGAAACAGGATACTGGGCTTGATGGACCTCTGGTCAGCCCCATTATGGAACCGCTTATGTACTTATGTTTTACAGCAGACAAATACCAAATAAACCTAAAACAACATAAACCATATAAAAGAAGCTTGAAGCTAAAGTGATATATATTAACGCTTACAGTGACATCAAATTTCTTGCTATCAGATTCTGTACCAAATCAAAAGGCAGTTCTACATTTCCATGTAGGCCTTCCAGGGCATGCAACATGATATGTCATGTATCACAACAACACAGATGTATTTATGATCATTTATTCAAGAAGGGAAACTTCAGACTTCCTCTGAAAAATGATAATAGAATTAATATCTAGGAAAAGACTACGGGGAAATATGACTAAGCTCTACAAAATCTTGAGTGGTGTAGAACAAATAAAAGTGAATTGATGTTTTACCGTTTCAAAAAGTACAAAGACCAGAACACTCAATGAAGTTACATGGAAATACATTTAAAACAAATAGGAGGAAACATTTTTTCACTCAACAAATAGTTAAGCTCTGAAATCGCTGCCAGAGGATAAACGGTGGTTAGCCGTATCTGGGTTTAAAAAAAAAAAAGGTTTGGACAAGTTCCTGGAGGAAAAGTCCATAGTCTGTTATTGAGACAGACAAGGGGAAACCACTGCTTGCCCTAGGATTGGTAGCATGTAATCTCGCTACTAATTGGGTTTCTGCCAGGTACTTGTGACTTGGCTTGGCTACTGTTGGAAACAGGATACTGGGCTAGATGGACCACTGGTCTGACCCAGTATGGTTATTCTTATGTTCTTATGTAACATTTCTTAACTTGTCAATTTCAACAAATGAGGATTTGTTGATGTCCAAAACTCTAAAATCAAGTAATAATAATACATATGTATATGTGAAACAAAAATATATTTAATGAATCGGATAATTTAAAAATAAATCATCAAATACTAGAAAAATAATTTAAAACAAGGAACACATGAGTCAATATTCAAAGCCATTTATCCAAATAATGGCCATCGTGATCCAGATCAATGGCTTAGCTGGTTCTGGCTCTGCTATCCAGATAATGCTGTTGAATATCTTTACAGACTGTCTTAGCATTATCTGGACAGTGCTGGGGCAGTGCAGGGGTGGGGGCGAGGACAAAAGCCAACAATGGCAACATGTAGACCACTATTCGAGCCAGATAACTAATCAGATAATGCTATGGCGGAAAAATTACCGTCCTCAGTTTATCCGTATAGTGCTTTGAATACTGCCACTCTCTGGATAGCACTGTTACTGCTAAAATATTCAGCATCGGCTGCAATTGGGATAATGGTGATAAATATTATTATTTTATTTAGCTGCTGAGGCCATCGTTTTAAAGCAACGCTGACCATGGGTGGTTGAATATTGAAGATTTTTCTTTTTCATAGAGCTGGTCTTACGTCTTTGGATACTGGAGAACTGAATTGTAAGTGATGTCTGTATTGCCCCAACTACTGTGTTTGCACTGAAATTCCCAGGCATTTTGGTCTGGTTTCTTTTACATGTGATCTGCCTAGAACCAAGTAGGTAGTGGCGGAATAAAAGACATGATGTAACATAACATAACAATGCTGCATATTTTAAGAGGAACAAAAAGGGAAGGTGTAAAACTTACACCATGGTGGCCTTTCTGAGCGCTGACGCAATGGTAAAGAGGAAGAGAGGATTCTCTGGGGTATGTAGTTTTCACCCGATGTCATGGCTTTCATATGCAAGACAAACAGAAGAAGCCAAGAGAAATCAAGAAATGTGTAAGCATACAAGCGGCAGATCAAACAAGTTCAAAATTCTCAACAGAGGGTCTCTACAATTTGCGTTTATAGACAGGCACTTCAACTGTTTACAGAAAAGAGAGAGAAGGCAGGGCTTAAAAGTATACTTAGAACAATTGAACACACAGATGAACTTGAAATTTATGCAATGATGGTTAAGATAGTCAGCTGGCAGTGTTCAGAGTTTTACTGCCTGCCCAGAAATTCAATGCTGGACCACGTTCAGGCTCTAGCACTGAATTTCCAGGTTCACAGAGCCGGCGAAACCAAGCCAGTTAAGTGCAATATTCAGTACTTAGTCCTGTCTTTATGCGGTACACCATAGCTGATTGACTTTTATGCAATCCTATTTATGCGGTTACTTAGGACGGTTACGTGCTGAATACCGGCACTTACCTGGCCAAGTGCTGACTCCACCCCCGGAAACGCCCCCAAAACAGCCAGTTTTGAGATAGGTGCTAACCGGACCTTTTCAGCAGTGCTAATCAGTTAACATAACAGTGGTATTTGTATACTGCTAGAACTGCAAAGTTCTAAGCAGTTCACAGCATCCACTAAAAAACCTGGACAATCTCCCAGGAATTACAACACTCAAATCATAAAAAACAAATAACTCTAATTAGTAGACAAAACAAACTTCTTGAAAAGATAAAGCATAGGAATCAGACGGAGTGAAACTTAGTGAGAATTCTTGCCAAAATTTAGAGGCTTGATAAACTAACTAACAATATTTTATGAATTTTCAATCTCCTACAACCTTTGGCTGAAGGAAAGCTAAAAGGACAATTGTTTATGGCTCTTAGGGATCAAAATGAAGATGTGAACTGAAGGTAATCCAACATATAAGCTGGAATAGTTTATATGTTGGATAACTTTCAGTGCACATCTTAAGTGCCGCTGAATATGACCAGTTGGCCCCGACACATGTGATTTAATTGGCCAGGAGCCATTTTTGGTCAGTTAAATCGCTTTGAATATCGACCCCAAAGTGGAAAAATGAAATCCAGCTCTACCCTGTATATTTTCAGAGTTCTATCTCATAAAGAGACAGCTAGTTACCAACCAATCTCTTCACATTTTATCTTATGGAATTGCAAACTTGTAAAACCAGACTCACAGACCTGCATATGAGCCAGCACATATTATAGATTCACAAACCTGTATTCACGAAGTCGGTCAAGGCTACTTAGCAAAGAAACATGCATCTACTTGTAGGCTCATAAATACAGTCTAGACCTTACTGCATCTCACCTAACATGAATGTACGGCTCTTTGGCATTTACGTCTTAAACTCTTTCTATAAATCCTTCCCCGATATGCTCCTGGTTGCGTCTCGGGATATGTAAACTGGAAATCTCCTCGCCTTTTCACTTTTCTCTCCTCCTATGCTATCTTTCAATGCCTCATTTTTCCTGAGTTTACCAGTCTCATTCATGACCTGCTAAGGGGCAATGTGTAAAACTCTTTGATCAGGTGTGAAGTCCAAAGGTACATTTCCTTATGCAGAAATCTGCATTTTTTTTCCAAGATACTTTTTCAGTGAAAAATAATGTGCATAATTCTGAAAATGCAAACTCTAAATTATTGCCTCACCTAATCTTATCCCACTTGCAGCCTACCTTCTTTTATTTTGTGGGTAAAATAAGGATGCTATTGGTTCCCCAAATTCATTTGCCTGTTGAAAGGCTGCCATTTACCCTTTAACTTCCAAGGCTGCCCTCCCCTATGGCTAAGGGCACAATGTGGCTGCAGGCTGCATTGCTTCTGGGCCTCCCTGGTTAAGTTGTTGGGGGGGGGGGGGGAGGGAAGGAAACAGGAAGAGGGAACAGCTGGATCAGAGCTGGCAGTGAGCTTTAAAGACAGCTGTGGCAAATCACCATCATGTCACCACAAGGTCTATCAAACCCCACTTGTCTCCAATTTACTGCAGCACTTGCAAGGTTTTATAGCAGCAAAGGGAGACCAGAGATGACATCAGATGCCACAATGTTCCAATCCAATCATAAGGGAATTACTCACATAGATCTCACACCCAGAACTCACCACTATGTGGCCACCAGGTTTATCAAAACCTGCTCTTCTCCAACTTACTGCAGTGTGTGCAAGATTTTATAGCAGCAAAAGGCACCCAGAGCTGATGCCAGATCCCATGATGCTCCAGTCCAAACATGGGTGAATTACACAGATGACCTCTTTCACCTGAGGAGACTTGCTGAACTAACATGTATACTCTGGAGGAAAGGAGAAACAGGGGTGATATGATACAGACGTTCAAATATTGAAAGGTATTAATCCGCAAACAAATCTTCTCCGGAGATGGGAAGGTGGTAGAACGAGAGGACATGAAATGAGATTGAAGGGGGGCAGACTCAAGAAAAATGTCAGGAAGTATTTTTTCACGGAGAGAGTAGTGGATGCTTGGAATGCCCTCCCGCGGGGAGGTGGTGGAAATGAAAATGGTAACGGAATTCAAACATGCGTGGGATAAGCATAAAGGAATCCTGTGCCGAAGGAATGGATCCTCAGGAGCTTAGTCAAGATCGGGAGGCGGGGCTGGTGGTTGGGAGGTGAAGATAGTGCTGGGCAGACTTATACGGTCTGTGCCAGAGCCGGTGGTGGGAAGCGGGACTGGTGGTTGGGAGGCGGGGATAGTGCTGGACAGACTTGTACGGTCTGTGCCAGAGCCGGTGGTTGGGAGGCAGGGCTGGTGGTTGGGAGGTGAGGATAGTGCTGGGCAGACTTATACGGTCTGTGCCTGTGCCAGAGCCGATGGTTGGGAGGTGGGGCTGGTGGTTGGGAGGCGGGGATAGTGCTGGGCAGACTTATACGGTCTGTGCCCTGAAGAGCACAGGTACAAATCAAAGTAGGGTATACACAAAAAGCAGCAAATATGAGTTATCTGTTGGGCAGACTGGATGGACCGTGCAGGTCTTTTTCTGCCGTCATCTACTGTGTTACTATGTTACCTGGAAATCATCATCATCTTCTGCCACCAGGTCTATAGAAACCTGCTCTTCTCCCAGGTTACAGCTATCTAATGAAGGCATATGCCTAGATATATACCTAGATAACATCTGTGAGGTGATCTAATGAGTGCTGGAGGATATGGCCACAACTACTAGGAGAACTGGTGGGGGGGGGGGGGGGGGGGGGGGGGAAGGGTCTGACGCATGAGGATTCACTGTCAGAACCATTGGTGATAAATTAGGAATCATCCAGGTTCATTTGTAGTCTTATACACAAAATAATGCTATTTCCTGTTAAAGCCTGTCCATTTGCTTATAATGATATGTGGCTGGGGCAGCATGCTCAAGTACTTGTATGGCAAAAAACACATCCCCCCCCCCCTTCCCCATGCACTGCTAAGGTAAACAAAGTACATATTTTGAGTCTAGGAGGCTGAGGGGTTGGACTACCATTCATTCTATGGGTGGGGCCTTCACACTTAGGAACAAGCTTGAGTGGGAGGATGTTGGGCCAATCACAGCTTGAATGGTTGCATGGGGGCCTCCTTACCCAAGGAGTCAACACTGATCAACTGAGGAAAGTTATAGAAGGTGGGCACCATTCCTCACTCCACGATAGGTTGGAAGGCACCTCCCCAGCAACAAGACAGTAACTTTGCTGACTACCATCCTAGTAGCAGGGGCAAGATCAGATCCTGGATGAACCCTGACCTTAGGGAAAATGCACCCGTTTCTATAGCCAAGCAACCCACAAATCTGTCTCCTACTCATTTATGCATGTGAAGGGAGGGAAGGGTTTGAAGTAAATGCCTCAGCCAGTGGGTCCACTAGTCGAGGGTAGTGAACGTTGTCCTTTCAATGACCTATGTCCTAAACAACTGCAGCCATTACACTGCATCTTTTCAGTGTACTCCATGGGCTTGTGTGAGAAAATTAAGGCCTTTATTTTAGAAGGATCCCCATGGGTAAAAAGCAGTTTCTACAAGTGTAAAAGTAATTTTAAAGTTGTCATTTACACATGGGAATCCACACTACATTTGGATGGCAAGTGGGTGTGGTAAGGGCACAGAGAGCGATTGCGAAGAGTGACCTATAATAATTACATTTATTCCTCATTTTGCAAAAATTTTGGACATCAAAATTTACACATGCCCTAAGGCGAGCATAAGCACCTGCCCGAAGAGGCCAAGACCACCTCTAAACATACTCCCCCAACACACCCCCTTCCCAACAACCTACTTTAAAAGCCCCATGAAAATTAATATGCCCCTTTACATTTGCTCCTCATAAATCAATACCCCCCCTCCCAATGTCATCCACAGCCTTACCAGTCTTTCCACTTGCTCCTCCTCTTTTGGATCCAAGTTCCAAATGACATCCCTGACTCCTAGCAGTAATCTTATGGTACTACCACTAGAGGACAGGCCATCAAAAATGGCAAAATGCCCCCTAGTGGTAGTTCCACAAGATTACTACTAGGGTCACAGGGGCCACTTTGTAACCTGGAGCCAAAGGAGAAGGAATGAGCACAGATTGCTCCTGCTCCTTCTAGACACCAAGAACCCCATTAAGGCCCGGGAGGGGATTGGGGATGGGGGATGGGAGTAAGGGTGCCTGCTGGAGTGAGAGGCTACCAGGGGGAATACTAATTTTGGGGGAAGAACTATCAACGAGGTTATTGGTTTTTAGGGAGGACTGTTAAGAGTGGCATTGAGTTTTGGGGGTGTTGTTAAAGGAGGACATTAGTGTCAGAAGGAGAGCTGTTAAGTGGGTAAGTGGAGTACTAACTATTGGGAGAGGGCAGGTTTGGGAGGGAGTGGCCTAGTGGTTAGGGTGGTGGACTTTGGTCCTGAGGAACTGAGTTCAATTCCCGGCACAGGCAGCTCCTTGTGACTCTGGGCAAGTCACTTAACCCTCCATGCCTGCCGCATTGAGCCTACCACGAGTGGGAAAGCGCAGGTACAAATGTACTAAAATAAAATAAATCAAGTGGAACAACCTTTATGCTAGGGAAGAGGGGTGACGGACAGCAAGAGGAAGGGTTATGGGGGAGATTTGAAGCCACAGGAGGATTGGGGGTTGGTGTACCTCTGTAGCTAGTGGGAGGGGATCAGAGTGTGTATGGAGAAAAGTAGCACACATGTGGGGTAAAGTAGTCCCCCCCTCCTCCCCATGTGCAAGTTTTTCAATCGCTGCTCCTACAGGAGAATTTGACAGAGCCTTTGTAAAATGTCCAACTCTTTGTCCTTTCTAAAACTGGGCTCTCTGTATCATACTATAATTAGACATTTGTTTTAAAGATATGCAGGAAAAATATTCTCAGTGTCTACGATAAAGATTTCAACTGTCACCAATGAAACCAAAATTTCTATGGACTACAAATCATTTCCATGGTTAGTAACCGCAACAGTGCCGCAATGAAAGACAAGTGACTAGGGTAGAGGAATATTTCTCTAAATGCTAGGAATGATATAGTGGACCTGCTTTACTTGAAACAGATGTTCAGACCATGAGAAACAGACATCCAGTATTTTATGCTAAGTGTTTTTCTCATATGGGAACCTAATATCCTTCTAGATTCTTATATGATATTACAACATATTCCAATAGTCCAGTTTTTATATATTGTAAACTATACTGATTGGACAATTTGATTTGTATTTATGTTACATAAAATTCAAATTACATGTATTTCTACAGTTACCTGTGGATCCTCTTGAATGAGAGTCAACAAAACTCTTGCACACAGCAGTCAGGAACTCATTGACCTGTCTCAGAGACAGGGCATTATGAAGTGTCTCTAGTGGGTAAATGGTTAGGCACCATGGAACAACCCTCAAAACCTGGCAAAAACAAAAGACAAAGTAAATGAACAAATGCCATCACGTTTCAAGAGTCTCATAGCATGTTCTTCAAAGAAATATTTCAACATTGAGGAACCTGTGTTCTAATTGGTGTTAGAACTAATGCCCATTAATGCAACTGTTAGCTAATGCTCATGCATGAAGCATGGTAATATGCACTAATTGCAAGCACATTAGCAATACTGTAAGTTCCCTGAAATGATCACTAATATGCAAGCAAATGAAACATTTTTTAAAATGTATTCTAATGGACTTGTTAGATATGTGCTAGATGTACTATCCAGGATAATCAATGCTAATAACGTGCTTAAATTTGAATGTTGTTAGCACTGATCATTGGGGACGTTAATTCCCCGCACGGTTCTGGTGCTATTTTTAGGGCGCTGTTTTGGAACAGCACAGGGAATTGATCACTGGGGCATCAATATCCTACTATTTATAACGCAGCCATATTATATCACCAGTAATTACTGAGTCATGCAATAGTATTAGCATAAACCTAAACATTGCCACTATTTCATAAACGACCTGCCTTTGCAACTAATTCAAAGGTGTGTTTTTATTGTCCACGCTACGTAGATCCTTTATAAGGAACTATTAACCCCAACCAATTTGAGATTTTTTGGAAAAGGCTGAGATAGTGGTGAGAGAAAGGTCTAGAAATAGGTAAAAAGTGGGATGTTTGACCACGGAAATACAAATCCTGGAGACAATATCATGAAAGCTTCTTTATTGAATAAAGAAGCTTTTATGATATTGTCTCCAGGATTTTTATTTCCGTGGTCAAACATCCCACTTTTTACCTATTTCTGTGTTTTCCCGTGGGGCGTTCGAGTTCTCCGCTTGATTGCAGATTTTTTTTTTGAGAGAAAGGTCTACCCATTAAGTTTATCTATTAACAGGGCAGTTCTATAAAGTACACGCTTACAGTTACGTGCTGCTTCCATATGTATATCACTAGAATAATATCCAAAGGAACAAAACAGGAAGGTCCTCTACGGCGATCCAAGGAAACGGCAAAAAAGTAGATTCACAGGCTGGAATTTGTGTCGTCCTCTACTTTTTTGCTGTTATCACTAGAATAATACCATATACATGCATAAATGCCAAAAATCCACTTAAAAATCCACAAAACACCCATATTTTAAATACACATATTTTACAGATAGGTTTACTCATAGGTGGAATCTAGGTGGAACTCCTATTAAAGCACATAACTTATAGAATACTGTAAATATTCTGGCATTTAGGCACACTTATGCCAGCTCTATGGCTGGCGCAAGCATGCTAAATCTACAAAGGAAAGCACTCCCCTTTGTCTTTTATAGAATAAGCACCTACAGTGCACCCATCTATAGAGTTACTTCCCAAGTTTCTTGGTCACCAGAAACCAAGAATTAAAATAGGAAAACTGCACAAGTTTACTCTGCATACAACAGAATGTAAAGGTCAACAATATCCAACTATCTATTACGCACTAATTCAGGCAAAACATCAAATCTGAAATTATGAACATCTACATAACTCAAAATTAATACGTTTGTTGAACATGCCTGAACAGATACACTAGGATGACTTTATAGCTATCAGATAACTAACACCAAGTACAAACCTCTCCTCCATAAATATGCTCAAAAGGCCTCTTCCATATTCCCTTATATAAAATGTAAATCAAAGAAGTAGCCATTTCTCGTCTCCAAATCCGATGGACGATGCTTCATTTTCTTGATAAGGATTCTCTGGCCCCACTCTTGCCAAAAATCACCATGATTCACTATTTCTCTTCTGAATCATGGGATTTTAGTCATTCCCAGGTAAAGATCCCTGAGTATCACCCTTTATCTGTAGATCAAATGAGGAAAAACCAAAAGATGCATGTTTCCAGTGGTCAGGATCACTAATGGCTGGCATGGAGTGGAGGTGCAGCCTAATGGTTAGAGCAGCAGGTCTTGTAGTAAGGAAGCCAGGGTTCAAATCCCATACGATACTGTGTGGCCTTGGGCAGGTCACTTCACCCTTCCCCCATGACCACAGTTATAAAGTTATGGACCCTAACATTTTCAGTGGCATCAGCCATTTAAATGGCACCACTGAATATGGGACCAAATGCTGCAAATGGCGCCCAACTTTGGGTGCGGATAAACAGCGCTCCAAGCTGCACGCCATTTACAGAATAGTGCCTACTGCCAGCATTCATGCCCAACTCTTAGGTGCGAAGAAGTATACCAACTGAAACCTGGTTGTAAATCCCTGTGCCTAAATTAGGCCACCAACCGGGCACATTCTGTAAACAACGTGTGCAAATTTTTAGAATGCCCATAATCCACCCATGCCCCTCCCATGACCTGTCCCTTTTTTGGATCTATGTATAAATAGTGACTATAAGATGTCTGCATAAATTATTATTATTGCCAATCTGTGCCAATAATTGATTTCTTGGTGCCCAATACTGGCGCGAATTAGGTAATTGTTTATTAAACTGTGGTGTGCAAATTGTGCATGCACCCAAATTTGTGCATGCAATTTTGAGCACCATACACAGAATTAGGGGGATGGTGCTTGTTTTAAAAGCGTATTCAAGTTTCAGATATGCATGTAGATGTTTAGGTTGCACGGCACTCCATTGGAGGGATTAGGGAAGGTCGCTCCTTAACATTCCAGTGGTTGATGCCCCGTTCCACAAAAAGTGAAACTGGCAAGGGAAGAAACTTTCAGAAGAAATAAACGTTTATGTTTGTAAAACGGCTAACATAAAAGTTTACAATATGGCACATAAAAAGTTATGTTGCTGTTCTATAACAAATATTTAAGTGCCGGCATGATAATACTAACTTATTATTACTTATAACTAGCAGGTACCAGCAACCCTCAACTGGCCCCAAGCATATTCATTCGGGATATCTTGAAAGCGAATGACTGGATCTCTTTACAACCGGGCTGGAAATCACTACACTGTCACCTCATCATATTGAGTCATTTTCTAATAATGGATTCTCACATGGGAAATTTTCACCAAATGGGTTAGTTAAGAGCTTGATCAGTTAAGTACACAAGAATGAGTTTAGGCAATGATGACAGTTTTGAAATAGAGTAGCATAATAAGAAAAACTGAGACAAAAAAAAAGACATATTTTACACGCTATATGAGGAACTTAAAATTTAAAGCTGCATGTAGTAACTTTATTGCCCATTAAAAGTACCTCACCTAAGTGTCTGTGACAATGGGAGTGAGCCATTTAGTAAATAAACATACTTCAGCCTAGCTAACATAAAAGGGAGTACAGAGCTACAAATCTGAAGAAAGAAAAATATTTTAGTAGAGAAGTTACTTTATCATTAATTTATAATTTCAGTGTTCTTTCGTAAGACCTTCGGTAGCTGAGAGGTAGAGGACTGTGTGGCAATTCACGAAGGTTCATTGTTGGGACAAGAGTTAGGGAGAGGATAGCTATTTTATCATAATGTGTGTTGGAAGGAAGGGAGGGGATATACTGTATTTGCTATTTTATGTATCCTATATTGTTTTACCTGTAACAAACTTCAGTCTTTTTGGGTTGCGGAATGTTACATATTAGGAGCCCTTTTTATTAAACTGCGCTACAGGTGCATTAGCGTTATTAGCACATGTACTAACCATGTACATGTCTATAATATTCCTATGGGCATCAACATGGTTAGAATGTGCTAAAAAAGCTAGTGCACCTCAGTAAAATGGTCCTTAGGTTCTGAGTAGATCCATGAAAATCTTTGGAGAGGTTTATATTCAGCCCCCTAGTACCCTGAATACGTTATTTGAATTCGTCTACATACGAGTAATGCATTCACAGAACTGGGGGAGGGGGCAAATATTTGGTACAGTCCTAAGTAGGTAACCAAGAGCGTTGCTCTTAAATAAGCCTGAATTTTATTAAGATAGGGAGCAATTGCACAACTTGGTGCCAAGGTACAGATGCCACAATGGGACACACTTAGTGCCAATTCAATAACGGCTTCACAGCACACCTAAGACATTATAAAATATTAGCGCAAAGCTGCGTTGCTGCACCAAAATTTAGACGGCATACTTACAACAGGTCAACGGCAACACACGCAACTGACACTATTCCACAAGTTGAACGTGCCACTTGGCAACGTAACTATGGTCCGCGCACATGTATACCCCCTCACAGTTCCGCAACAAACAATTATGGTGTGTACATTATACAATAGCACGTAGCACTTATTCTATAATGTTTGATGTCTAATGTTACAGGCTGAGGGGCTAGTGTTCCCTCTTCAAGGTGTATGTTACTATGTAGCCATGAAGCAACCATGAAGATCTTTGAAGGACTAATGTAGCTGTGGCACTCATTCCTAATATTGAGAGATGCATAGAACAGTAACACCAAATAGAAATGCCCATCTTTCCTTTTTATAGTTGGTTCTTTTCTACCTTTATACATTTACACTTGCAATGTTTTCCTTCCCTATGTTACCAGGAGATTAAAAGTGCAGTGATCCCATATAGCACAGTAAATCAGCAGTAATTAATACTACAATTTCAGTTAGTAGATGAACAACAGGAGAGACGTTACATGAATTAAAGTTTGTGAAAATACTATACCACATTCTGCATTTTCTGAAACCGAAGTCTTTTCTTCCAGATTCCAGCTGGATAGTGCATTGTGTAACCAAACATTAACTGTCTGCTGACATTGCAAACACCCTTTGCCCTTCTTCAGCTGAAAGATGAATATATGATCCATGCAAATCCACAAACACAGGCATTTCAACAAGCCACATGCATTGAACTCTGTAAATCTGTTTGCTTTCTACCAACAGCTAAGCCTGATTACTGAGAGAGGACTGTAGCCCTAGATGCCTTTCCTTACAAGCCTATCTTTGAATAGAGCTGAAGGCTAAAATGCTGAGATTTTAACTTAAAAGCTGAACAGACTTTCGGGAAGGCTTAGCAAAACTTTTTTGCCATTAGTCCCTAAAACAAGAATTTAAATAAATACCCCCAATAAATGACCATGTGATATGCCAAATTCTATCATCATCCCCCTGCATGCTGAACACCTGCTGGTTCAACACTAGAAGACCAAGTTCCAAAGACTGCCCTCAAATTGGCATATACTCTACTGTGCTGCTGCCAAGAATTGAGCTTCCTTGATTAGGAGTACAGTTTATTACTAATTTTTCACTGAATGCTAATCAATTTTAGTTCGATCTGTTTCAGTGTTTATAAAACTGTTATCATCCAGAAATGCGTTTTTTTGAACCACAGATCTGAATATGAAAGCAGCTTTACCTCTTCCACTTACTCGTAAACAGGGTAACTCAAGAAGACAAAAGAGGTGTCTTCATTAAGTTTTGTTTCCCTGCCCTCTCCTTGAGCTCACTCATGTCAAAGCAGAAGCTTGCTCCGTGCTTTCCTGCATATTCTATGGCATGGGGTAACCTGAAGAGAACCTCCTGCCCCACCTATCTTTTCCTTCCAGTTACAATAGAGATGCAGGATGAAAGGAAGCAGAAAGAGGATGTAAAGAACATTACTATGAATGTGGAAAATGCACAGGAGACACTGAAGCAACGTATAAATACAGCAGCCCCTAGTTTTCTGCATTGTGATCCACCACAACCACAGCAACAACAACCAGGCAAAGCTGTCCAAGAACAATAGTAGCCTTTTCAACAATAGCCATACATGACTCAGTACAACATCAAACTGATAACTGCAGCTCAGCATATCTTCAGGGAGTTTGAAGGGATGGAAAGGTTAATGATCAGAGTAAAAATGAAATGTCTTTTTGTGTTGTTGTCGGTTCGTTTTTGGAATTTTCTTTAGCGCACTTTGCATTCCAAAGCAGACAGCATAATGCTTAGGTCACCACAGCAGAGGGTGCAACTGCAAGCGTGCAGTACCGTAGAGGCAGTCCAAATCGTCCTGGCCCGAGACCAGCCAGTTCCTGAAGAGCCGCAGGTGGTAGGAGCACTGGTGTAGGTGATGGGCCAAAGCCCCATCCAGGTAGATGTTTCCGACCCAAAGAACTGTCTGTGGAAAAAGCGACGCAGCAGCTGGGCAACCTCATGGTCTTCAAGGCATTCTGGAGAAGAGTGGGCCAAGCAAGCAACAAGGAGAGAAAGAAGGCATGAGGCGGAAGAAGAGGCAGGGAAGCGACAGAGACAATGTAAAGACAGATCGCGTTTGTGGGGATATTCACGTATCAGCAGTGTAAACTAGCTCTCCTTTCCTCACATCAAAATAAAAGACCTAATACTCATTCTAATTAAGAGAAGTGAACAGAATTATCTGAAGCGTCTCTGTACTGCTCTTCATGGATATAAACTGCCTATGAAACTTTTCCCAGGCTTCTCAATTACTGTGTTTATTTATCAAACACATCAAGTGCTATAATCTTGGCCGCTGTCAAATCTAGCATTTAAGAAACTATCCAGGTGTTCAGCTCATCTTGTGGTATACTCAGTCCTGTAAAAAATAAAATGAATCGCTAGAATTACCATAAAAGCTCTATAAACCACCAAGAGGCAGCATGGCATTTATGGCTGGTGGACCCACTATCCTCTAGAAGGTTTTAGCAGACTTTCATAAAAGTGCATAAGAAAGCCAGAGAAATAGCAGTCCACAGATCAACTAGTGAGGTATATAAAACATAATACTATTTACTGTGTCTATGAAAGCAAATCCTGTGCAGAGATTTAACAATAATATCCAAACCAAGTCAGATTAATATTATTACCATATGTCCCTGAACATAATCAAGGTCAGGTATACATGTAAAGTAGCACATATGAGTTTATCTTGTTGGGCAGACTGGATGGACCGTACAGGTCTTTTTCTGCCATCACTTACTATGTTATATACAATTTAAAAAGATCATATTTCTTTAAAATGAAACTTGGGAGAGGCACATCCCAGTTCATGTTTACAGCACTAAGCCATTATTCATGCAATAAAACCCAACAGTACACAATTACCATGCAAAATTGTTGGTTTCCACTTTCTGGGACGTTTACATGATTCACAAGCATAATACTGTTGCTCAAGGTAAGGATATAATGGAGATAAAGATCACAAGGTCCACCCAAGCCTTCCATTTTCTGTTGCAATTACATAGAGCCCACAAGATCTCTAGGGTTTTTTTTGTTTGTTTTTTGTTTTATTTTTTTTTTTTAATTCTGTGACTATTTTTAGATTTGGATGGATAGATTTAGCTTACTTTCCAAACATAAGCTCGAAGAGAGTTACATTCAGATACACTAAGTAATTTCTATACCCAAAAGGACTTTAAAATATAAGGTCCTATTATGTGCCAAATTAGTAAATAGGCCCCAATGGGAATAATGGGTTCATATTAAAATTAACATGCGTTAACTCATATTAATGCAAGTATTTCATGAGTTAACAAATGTTAGTAATAAGTATGTACCTGAAGGCAACAGAGGACTTGCCAAGGTCAAAAGCAAATCCTGATTTAAATTGTAGGCACCCATGGGCATTTAGTGTGTGTGTGGGGGGGGGAGGGGGGAATCCCACCTCCCCAACTGTCCCTGCCAAGATCCTCCTTTCTTCCAGCAGTTCCCCTTCATATCCTCTATGCACAGTGTCACCAGCCCTGCAAAAGCAACTTTGGAAAGAAAATTCAGTGTAGTATCTGCTAACCTTCACACTGTTACAAACCCAGCAACACTCCACCCCACCTCGTGCGTGGGTTTCATGTTACTATTCAAATCCATTCAAGCAGTGCACACTCCATGCTGAATTTTCTTCTCCAAGTTGCTGCTGCTGTGCTCCAGAGGACAGTATCACTCTGGAGGGCAAATGGCAGAGACGGAGGCATGGCTGTGGTGTCAGAAACACTCTGATGTCTACCAACATTTGACACCAGAAGCAGCTGCCTATGCCTTAATTCAGAACGGGGTACAATGGTGTCTCTAGAAGAAGCAGGTAGGATTTGAACCTTGATTCCTCTGGTTCTCAGCCAGCTGCTCTAATCACTACTTCACTTTTTTCCTCCAGTAGGAGGCTGATCCATGCATCCACCAACACAGGATGATTCTGGCACATTTCTACCACTATGAACTCAGAAATCAATACTGTATATACAGCAACAAAACAAAAGTTAACATTCCCTTGCATAGGTCAACAGCAAGTCCCCTACTTCAAATACTGTGTTCAGTTTCGGAGGCCATAACCTTTGTAAGGACATTGAGAGAAAAGACGTAGTTCAGAGAACCATTACCAAAATGGTATGAAGCCTGCTAAACAAATCCTAAAGAGCAAGATTCACAGTTCTCAAAGTGTACTCGTTGGAGGAAAGAAGGGAAAGGAAGAATATGATAGAAACTTTCAAATATTCAGCAAATTCCAAGTACAAGAAATTATAATTCTACCTAAAAAAAAAAGTGTAAAAAGCAGGTCTAAGAATATAAAGTTGGAGAGAGAAGACTCAGAAAAAAAATATAATAAAATCTTCTTTATGAAGAGGATGGTAAATGCCATAAATAGCCTATCCACAGAGGTGACAGAAACCAGTGCTGTGACAAAATTGAAACATGCTTATGACAGATCAGAAAAGGAGTGGGGAGAGGTGGGATTAAAGAAATGGTGGTCCTGGGTACTGGCTCTAAGCATGGAAACATTATATTTATTTACCCAGAAAAACAGGACTAAAAGGGAGGCCATAACACTGACTTAGATAAGGAGTGATCTCCTGCAGGCATTCAAGTGAATGCTGATGGGAGATATTCTTAGACGGGGACAACCAGACCTATTTTTAAAAGGCAATAGTACGGGCAAAGCAGCAGAAACTGCACCTAGATTTGAAGCAAAGGATATTTATGTTTGCTCAGGAGCAGATTTAAACACGAGCATGTAAAAGTATGTGTGTACCTACTACTGGGGAATGTAGAAAGAATGGTACTGCCATTTATGCACCAATTCCATTAAGAATGATTAGAATATTGGCAGATATGCACCTAAGCGCTATACTGTACATACCGTGAATATCTTCTACAGTGGTATTTTACAAGTGAGCCTACACTTGGGCGGGCCACAAACTTACATGATAATTTACGGGCATATCTCCGGCAACTGGGTGCAAGCGCTTCCACCAGCTCTACGGCTAGTATAAGGGCTTATGCCTAAGCGCACATCACCCAGTTATGTTAGTATTTTATAAAATGAATTAGGTGGCTAGATATAGGCTCACTGTTATACAACCTCCCCCTATCTCCATAAACTGTTACTTGGCTTGCGCTCTTTCCACACTTCACCCATGACTATGTCTACACAACACATGGCTCGCATTAAAATACCCACCTTCTTGGTACTAGGTGTTCTTTTTACACATCTAACCCCTAGGGTAATTTATCAAATGGTTTTATACACAAAAAAATCCTTTATAAAATGACCGTTGTGTGTCAGCATATAAAATGTTGCTAAAATATTTAAAAAACAATCCTTTAAAGCACTGTTTAAGAGGTAAATGTTTTGATGAGATTTCATTTATAGGTTATGCACGGATGGTGCTCCTTTTTGAGGCACATAGACGTCTCAAAACGGCCAAAACAATGTCCATCTGCCGAAAACGTCTACCTGGTGATTTTCAAAATGCAAAATTAGGACGTTTCATTGCAGTTCATCCAAATAGTGTGTGTGTGTGTGGGGGGGGGGGGGGGGGGGGGGGTTGGAGGTGTGTTTTGGGCGGGCCTACAGTGGGCCCAAAAGTTAGATATCTTCCCAGTGATAATGGAACAGGAAAGAAAAGACCAAGGCAAAAAAGGACAACGTGTTTATCTAGACCTTTCAATCATATCTAAGTTTTTTTTTTTTTTAATAAGTGTTCTAACTGACCACTGGAGGGATTAAGACTTGACACGTCCTTAATCCCTCAGTGGATGCTGTCTTCCTTGCACCCCCCCATAAGAAGTGAAACTGAAAGGGGATACTAGGCTGTATGACAGCTGCAGGTATTATATGCATACTTGACACAGCAGCAAACAGGTCCCAGGAGTAGCCTAGTGGTCAGAGCAGTAGACTGTGAACAAGGGGATCCTGGTCCAAATCAGACTCTACCTACTACATTTGTGGTGGAAATTGTGAGCCCTCCAAAGCAACCAAATTACCTATTGAATGTAAATATAGGAGACACTAATAGGGTTAAAGGCAACTGTAATGGTGTACCACTAGGTACGGAAGGTTTTATTCTGTTCGTTGAGGGACAAAGCCATGGGGCCGGACGGGATCCACCCCAGAATACTGAGGGAGCTCAGAGAGGTTCTGGCGGGTCCTCTTAAAGACTTGTTTAATAAATCCTTGGAGACGGGAGAGGTTCCGAGGGATTGGAGAACGGCGGAGGTGGTCCCTCTTCACAAAAGTGGGGATAGGGAAGAAGCTGGAAACTACAGGCCGGTAAGCCTCACTTCGGTTATTGGAAAAGTAATGGAAGCCATGCTGAAGGAAAGGATAGTGAATTTCCTGGAAGCCAATAAGTTGCAAGATCCGAGACAACATGGATTCACCAAAGGGAAATCGTGCCAAACGAATCTCATTGAATTCTTTGACTGGGTGACAGGAGAATTAAATCAAGGACGCGCTATGGACGTCATCTACTTAGATTTCAGCAAGGCTTTCGACACGGTTCCCCACAGGAGGCTCTTAAATAAACTAGACGGCCTGAAGATAGGACCCGAAGTGGTGAACTGGATTAGGAACTGGTTGACGGACAGACGCCAGAGGGTAGTGGTGAATGGAGTTCGCTCGGAGGGAAAGGTGAGTAGTGGAGTGCCTCAGGGATCGGTGCTGGGGCCAATTCTGTTCAATATATTTGTGAGTGACATTGCCGAAGGGTTACAAGGTAAAGTTTGCCTTTTTGCAGATGACACCAAGATTTCCAACAGAGTGGACACCCCGGAGGGTGTGGAAAACATGAAAAAGGATCTGAAGAAGCTAGAAGAATGGTCTAACGTTTGGCAATTAAAATTCAATGCGAAGAAATGCAAAGTGATGCACTTAGGGAGTAGAAATCCAAGGGAGACGTATGTGTTAGGCGGGGAGAGTCTGATAGGCACGGACGGGGAGAGGGATCTTGGGTGATAGTACCTGAGGACCTGAAGGCGGTGGCAGTAGCTAGAAGATTGCTAGGCTGTATAGAGAGAGGAGTGACCAGCAGAAGAAAGGAGGTTTTAATGCCCCTGTATAAGACGTTGGTGAGGCCCCACCTGGAGTATTGTGTACAGTTTTGGAGGCCGTATCTTGCGAAGGATGTTAAAAAATGGAAGCGGTGCAAAGAAAAGCTACGAGGATGGTATGGGATTTACGTTCCAAGACGTATGAAGAGAGGCTTGCTGACCTGAACATGTACACCCTGGAGGAAAGGAGGACAGGGGTGATATGATACAGACGTTCAAATATTTGAATCCGCAAACGAATCTTTTCCGGAGATGGGAAGGCGGTAGAACGAGAGGACATGAAATGAGATTGAAGGGGGGCAGACTCAGGAAAGATGTCAGGAAGTATTTTTTCACGGAGTGGGTGGTGGACGCTTGGAATGCCCTCCCGCGGGAGGTGGTGGAGATGAAAACGGTAACGGAGTTCAAACATGCGTGGGATATGCATAGAGGAATCCTGTGCAGAAGAAATGGATCCTCAGAAGCTTAGCTGAAATTGGGTGGCGGAGCAGTTGGGGGGAAGAGGGGGTGGTGGTTGGGAGGCGAGGATAGGGGAGGGCGGACTTATACGGTCTGTACCAGAGCCGCTGATGGGAGGCGGGACTGGTGGTTGGGAGGTGGGAAATACTGCTGGGCAGACTTATATGGTCTGTGCCCTGAAAAGGACAGGTACAAATTCAAGGTAAGGTATACACATACGAGTTTGTCTTGGGCAGACTAGATGGACCATGCAGGTCTTTTTCTGCCGTCATCTACTATGTTACTATGTTACTATGAGGGCTCACACTACGAAATAAAGGAGTAATGGTGGGAATTGTACCTGGGTGCCATTGTTTAAAGTCCACTGAATTGACCACTAGGCTGCCCCTCTGATCTGCAGAGACGTCTGTGTGGCCACTTCTCTCAAAATGCCAGAGGTTCTTGTGCCTATTTTTTTGGCATTTATAATTTGGAAAATGGCTCTTAGAGCTATGTTAGAAAATGGCTCTAAGATGGCCTTTTTTGGGGGGTCGTAATGAGCTAAATGTCCCAATTCTGACTTGGAAGTGTTTTGCCCCTTGATGTCTTTATTGTGACTTTCTTTTTAAACAGTGGACATGATAAGAAGAAAGGGAAAGGAAATAAGAGAATAAGACAGTTCAAATGGAAATACATGCAAGAGAAAAAGAGAATGAAAACCATTGGAAAACAGTGAGAATCAGAAAGAAAGGGAAATCAAAAATCCAAGTTGCATTATCAGATAGCAAATATTAGCAGGGCGACCTTATTAATCACCTTTTGTTTTCCCCACAGAATAGAGAATCTGTCCCGAGATTCTACTTTAGGAATTGTTTGGAGTTGTTCAAATTTTTCCTGAATTATTTCAAGAGTCACAAGCTTGTAGAAAGTAGTTCTTATAGATGCACTCAAGCTTTGGCAATAGGAGTTGCATTTTTGGTTTGTTCTCTCTGTAAACACATAGGTCCCTGTTTACTAAGACGCAGAAATGTTTTTAACGTGCCTACAAATAGTTTGCATGCTATCCATGTATGCACCTATAGGGATACTGTAGGCATGCACACGGTTAATGCGCATTAAAGATGCTAACACACCTATAATGCGGCTTAGCTAAGAGGGCCCATAATCCGATTTCCAGGTGTTAAATATTTTTTAAAAATGTTTGTTAAATACGACTTTTTTTGTAAGCATTTCTGGATAGTAAACAGCCAAATAGATTGATCTGTGCTGGGGGGGAGGGATCCATGCTTTTCTGTTATTGGGATATAGTATAATGTGGGCATATAGTTTCCCTTAGTTAATCTCCTTTTCTTTTTTTCCTTTTTAAAAAAATCTTTGTATTACCCTCACTTATGGGCTTTTCTAGCATTTCGTCCTCTCTTCTTTGTGGGCTTTAAGGGGAATGGAAATGGTTTCCTCTATGCCAGGGGTTTTCAAACCAGTCCTCAAGGTACACCCCAGCCAATCACAGTTTTCAGGATATCCCCATTGAATTCAATGAGAAATCCTGAAAACCCCGACTGGCTAAGTGTGCCCCGAGGACTGGGTTGAAAACCTCTGCTCTGTGCTATTTCTTTTTATTCTATTTGTGTTTCCCTTCTCCTTTTTCTTTTAAGTTGATGCTTGATACTGTAATGCAATAATATTATTAAAACATTTTTAAAAAAAAGAACAGAAACATTTCCTAAGTGATGTGACCATTTGTGAAACACATATCCGCACAAATGAAGCATCAGAGCAATGTTCAGCATAATAGAAATATATTAAACAAAATGACCATATAAAATTCTTGAGGTCAGTAATTTCAGCCACAGGCCAACTGCATAAGGTTAAATGGATATCTTATACATTTAACTTCAAACAGATCTCTGGTGGTGCTATCCATTTTAAGAAGTGCTGCTGAAAATCCGAAGCGAAAGTTTAGCATAGGCAGTAATAATTACATACTACTTATGCATGTAAATGTTTAGAATAATGGCATTTACATGTGTATGTGTGGACATATGCATGTAAGTGCCAATATTCTGTCTAAGTGTTCTCCTGTAAGTTTTTGCTTTACTTATATAATATGCATTTGCAAGAGGAGGGTGTACACATAGGTAAAGCTTAGGTGCATGGCTGTACTCGCACTTATATAGGCAACTTGCAGAATACTATAGATTCCTTGTGCATCTGTTGCATTTAGACACGTATGCTTACAGCAGCTGACTGATGCCTAACTTCTCAGTGTGTAGTTAAGCACTTATGCTAGTATTCTAAGAAAGAAAGTGAGTGCCTATGTTCCCTTATAGAGTGTACTCTTACCAGGTGGCCCGTTATAGAATTGTTCTCTAAGGCAGTGTTTCCAAGTCTAGTCATGGAGTATCCCTTGCCAGTCAGGTTTTCAGGATATCCACAAGGAATATGCATGAAAAAGATTTGCATATAATGGGGGCAGTGTATGCAAATCAAGTTCATGCATATTCATTGTGAATATCCAGAAAACCTGACTGGCAAGGGGTACTTCAGGACTGGACTTGGGAAACACTGCTCTAAGGGATCGATATTCAGCGGCGGCAGAATTGCATTATTTTAAATGCCAATGCTGAAGTTCAAACGAATATATATACTCAGAAGTGTAAATTTAAGTAGGCCCCGACACGCCCACACTCCTCCCCTACCCGTGCCCCCTTTTCAACTACACGCTCCTCTTTTTAGAATATGCCTGAACAGAAGTGTACGTAAATTCCAATTATTGACAATTAGTGATAACTGGTTCGTGGCAAATTATGACTAATCGGCTCGTTACTCAGTTGAGTAGTGTGCGTAAATTGGCTGCACGCACAATTTAACACATGCTACTCGCTGCACCTTATATAGAATCCGGGGGTATCTGTGGGTGTATAAATGTAAGGCACTGAAATAGCTCACACTGTGTAGCATGTGGGCACCTAAATGGGAGGTGCCCACTTACAGAATTGCCCCTTTTTATGTATTTTAAAAGCATAATAAATAGATACATCATCACACCTGCATGCATGCATTTGTATCTGCTATTTATCACACAAATTAAATCTCACTTGTCTTTTGGAACTTGGTGAATGGACTGTGATTACCACTGGAATTTGTTTTGTTTTTTAAAGAATCATTATCACTGCTTGTACTTTGCGTTTTGTTAGCCTGCTCTTCATTTTATTATTTAAGTGCTCTGTGCCTTCTGTTTGAGTGGTGAACCTCAGGGAATTAGCAGTGAGTCACTTAGGGGTTCTTTTACAAAGGTGTTAAAAATAAGCGTGCGCTAAACACTAGAGATGCACATATAATCCTATAGGCGTCTCTAGCATTTAGCGCGTGCTAAAAACGCTAGCACACCTTTGTAAAAGACCCCCTTAGCTGCTATAATAAGTACTATGAATGTGTAGATCCTGAGGAGAGAAAGATGAGAGAGAGGAGGAAGAGAAGCAGATGTCTAGAGAGGATCTATAGATCCAGAGTCCAATTTTTCAAGTTGTCTGAGAAGCAAATCATACACAGTTTTAGGTTTAAAAAAGAAATCACTGTCCATCTCTGCCAGCAGATTGTAAGCCTCTCAACACAGAGGTCTTACTTTGCCATTTCACCTCAAAGCTTTTAGGAGCTGGCAGTTTCCAGATCATTCTGGGGGTATTGACTAGAATACACATGTATCAAACAGTTTCTGCACACTTTCAGGAGAACCCTGAAAATATACATCATGACAGAATTTTTTTTTTTAACATTGCTCAGTTTCCAGCAGTTTGAGGGCAATTAGCCAATAATTAGCCAATTTGCACCAATAATTGATCATTAGTGCCAATTGTTTTCACTAACTGGCTCTTAATTAAATTGCATGTGTAAATTGGGCTTGCACCCAAATCTAGGTGCGCAGTTTTGAGCACTATTTATAGAATTTGGGGGCTAGCAATCAGGCCATCATATGGATGCAACTACAGAAACTGCAAGATGTTTAATTCCCTTTATAAAAAAACAAAACAGCGAAGATGACTAACAAAACAAAAATAATCAAAAAAATTAAAAAGAAAATATCAAAATTGTATTTAAAAATACAAATACATAAAAAAGTAAAAAAAATGAAAAGGACGACACTTGTTCATAAAAAATTAAAACACTTTATTAGCCAAAGGATAGCAGGGAGAAAGGGACTCGACACAGCTGTGTTTCGGCCAGACAGGCCTGCGTCAGGAGTCTTCTCACCGTGTGCTGATGTTTAACTCTATCCAATTGTAAAAGGAATGTGTCTCTTTTTAAACTATAGCCTTAAATAATCCTTGAAAACAGAGTAAAGCATAAATCATCAGAGCAGCGTCTCGTCTCTGTAAAGTCTTTTTAATTTTTTTGATTATTTTTGTTTTGTTAGTCATCTTCGCTGTTTTGCTTTTTTGTGGGGTTTTTTTTTTTTGCGAAGACTGGTTTCTTCTGTTTTTTGTACTAATTCCCTTTATATGCAGGTGGGGTGTAAGGCCATAGCTCTCATCGCTGATGCATTTCAAAGGTTCCAAATTCGTGCCACGGTACTCATATTCTATCAAGGTCTAGGATGCAGCTTTGAGAATAACAAAATCATATGGGGATGGCATTTAGGTAAGTAAAGCGCTCTGAAAACCACTCTCTACTTAAGTATTGCTCCATTCTCGGAGAATGCCCCTGATATTTTTGCAGCTTTGGAGGAGGACCATCAAAATCTCAGCAATGGCCAGCAACACTGAACATCATGTTTGCCTCATTAATGCTCATCTTCTTTGCCTTCTCCTCAACAATATATGCTATTGCCTCAAAACTGGCTCATGTTTTCCATATCATATTGCTAGAGTCCTGTACAGGAGAAGTACTATAAGAAGGTGCACAGGAGACCAGGCTGTAATACAGAGAACTTCTGATCTGCTGCAAACCTGATTTAGATGTCTGGACATATCAGAAGGATCTTCTAACACATCCCACAAAGACTCTATATCTTTAGCATGCTACATTTTTTATTAATTAGCTATGATCCACTGTCAGTCTCCTCAGGGGATATGCTAGAGCCCCCAAACAGTGTAGACAGAAGAGGAGGGAGAAGAAATGCCTACAAGCAGGTTATCTACACAAGTATATTGAAACAGAAACATTTTTCAATTGGTAATTCCATATTTATTTACAATACATACATTGTCATTTGGCAAGATTTGGTTGACAGAGCAGTTCTGATTAACTGTTCACTCGTCCTCTAGATTGTTCACTTGTCTTTAGATTGTTCTCTTGTCTTTTAGATTGTAAGCTCTTTGAGCAGGGACTGTCCTTCTATGTTTAAATTGTACAGCGCTGCGTAACCCTAGTAGCGCTTTAGAAATGTTTGTTAGTAGTAGTAGTAGTAGTTTCTGATTCCTGCTACTGGCTTCCTGATCTGGCCCACTCCAGCGCTCTGACATAAAAGGATGGGAGGGATGTGCAAGCTTTCTAGCATGTAAAAAAACCCTCTGGTACTAGCATTACAAGGGATCAAGGAGAAAGCAGAGAAGGACACAGAACAAGACCCTCCAGCCTCTCCAGTTTGCCAATTCACACCTACCATTCAGATCTATAAGGAAAAATTAGGTCTTACCTGATAATTTTCTTTCCATTAGTCCTTCCCACTCTTCCAGAGCCTGTGGAATAGTTGTGCCATATACCAGCAGGTGGAGATAGAGAACTCAAAATTGAACTAAGACAAATCTCTCTTGGCATCCAGTCCAGCTCCTTAGTATTTATGCAGACAAGCAACAAGGAGAAACTCACAATAAACACAACAACCTTTAATAACTTGATAACCTAACACTAACCAGATGAGCAAACATATGTGGACCTCTCTCGTCTCTGGACAACTTGTAGAGAAGCATCATGCAAGATAACAGTCGTTATTTGACTCGTTACTTCACACCAACTAAACATCTCAGAAACCTCAGGTGCGTCTCTGGAACAGTGGGATGGGCTAATGGAAAGAAAATTATCAGAAGACTTAATTTCTCCTTCCATTACGTATCTTCCCGCTGTGAGATGTTTAAAAGCAATCCCTAGAGTAGGTGGGATCCAGGAGCCACAGCCCTGAGGACCGAAACACGAGAACTAGCTTCCGAATGTACCACAATATCCACCCTGTATGCAGCGTCGACCATGATGCAACCTGCCTTGCAGGTATTTGCTGGAGACAGTAAGGTAGTCTCCACCCAGGATGTCGCTATACGCCTCGTAGAATGAGACCTAAAGGTCTGAGCCTGCTTACCCACAAGCAAATAGACATGATAGTCTCCCTTCAGGAATCTAGCAATTGTGGGCTTAGAAGCCATGAGGAAAAAAACCTCTAATTACCCAAAAGCACAATCTGTCCAATTTGTGAAATTCATTCATGACTTCCAGATATCTAATGAAGACTCTACACACATCAAGACGCTTCAAAGAAGAATACTGAGCCTCTGTGTCCTCTCTGCAAAAGGATGGAAGCTCCACAGATTGGCTGAGATGAAATGCTTATACCACTTTTGGAAGAAAGGGATGAACCGTGCACAGGGAGACCTCTGCGTCTGAAAAGCGACAAGAGAGCCTGAAGCTCCGAAATCCTATGTGCCAATGCAACAGTCACCAAGAACGCTGTCTTTAGCATAAGATCTTTCAAAGAGGCCTTCCAGAGTGGTTCAAAAGAAGGCTTCTGAAGAGCCCGAAGGACTATATTAAGGAACACACTTGGAAGAAAACTAAATCAGAGTCAGATCTCCAAACTGAAAGACTATAATTTTTAGTTTCGCAAAGCTATGGCCCAACACTTTACAGATCGCGTTACGAAGACTCCAAATTTGACTAAAGAGGTGCTTTCCATCTTCCACAGTTTGACTTCTGTCAAGTAGGGATCCCCCCTCATTCCTACTGCTGAGCGGATCTCCCAATTCTTCTCTACTAAGGTTCAGGACTTGGTGAATACTCTTTCACCTCCTTCTTCCTCAACCCAACCTCTGTCCCTCCCCATTTCTGGTTCTTCAGCCTGTCCTCATTATAACCGCAGACCCTTTATTCTCTCTCCATAGTTTTTTCGGGCACCAAACCACGTATTTAGATTTTGCTCCTTTCCCCTCTTCTAGGTTGAAAGTTCAAGAATCGGTTCTCCTACCCCGGATCTTATCTCTAATTAATTCTAGTCTGTCTTTGGGGTAGGTCTCTAAACACTGGAAAGCGGCAATTGTCAGACCTATTCTTAAGAAATCCTCAAATCCTGGCTCACTATCGCCCAGTCTCAAATTTGTGCATCCTTTCTAAAGTTGACATCATTCGTTGAAAAATTCTTAGCCCTTCATCCCAAACAGTCAGGCTTTAGGACACATCACACTATCGAAACTGTTATTACCACAGTTCTGAACAAAATCTACACCCAATTGGATAAACATAACATAGTCTGAGCTATCTCACTAGACCAATATCTGGGTGAGCTGAAAGAGACGGCTTCTGAAACAGGCCAAAGCTGCAACCTGAACTTTTAGCAAGCCCAATGCCAATCCTTTCTGAAGACCTGCCTGGAGAAATGCTAGGATGTGTGCAATCTGAGCAAAGGAGAAATTCCACACTCAGAACACCAGCCCTTGAACATCCTCCACACCCTCTCATATGCTGTGGATGAAAAGTATTTCCAAGCCTGAAGCAAGGAAGAAACACCTCAATCAGAATAACCTTTTCATCTCAACTGAGCCCTTTCAATGGTCAAGCAGTACGACCAAAGGGGGCACGAATCCTCCATGAGTACCGGACCTTGCTTCAGTAGGTCGTGTACCTGTGGAAAACTGAGAGGATCCCCATCCGGCAGCTGAATCAGGTCCACATACCATGGCCTCTGCAACCAATTCAGACCTACAAAAACTGTTCGACCCTGGTGCAAAGCAATCCTTTTCAATACATGGCCTACCATGGGACAAGGAGGGAAGACATACAGTAGATGTGTCTTCAAGCAAGGGCTGCAGTAGGGCATTAATCCCTGCTTAGCCTGGTTCTTTTCTGGCATTCCTTTTCATCGCCATCATGTTCAGAAGCAGAGAACCCTATCAATCCATTATCAAGTGAAAATCTGGCTGGATAGTTCCCATTCTCTTGGGAACAAGGACTGCCTGCTGAGAAAGTTCACCTCTCCATTCAAAGACCCTGCGATGCGAGCTAACAACAAGCAGAGAAGATTTTCTCTGCCCAACTCATGGACGGAGGCCACCTCCACCACCAGGCTGCAGGTCCCATCTTCCTTGTTGAAATAAGCCACCCCCAGTGCACTGTCGGAGAACACTCGGACCAGGGCACCCACAAGAAATGTGCAGTCATGTAAGGCATTTTATGAAGCAGAACATAAGAACATAACATAAGAGTAGCCATACTGGGTCAGACCAATGGGCCATGTAGCAGTATCCTGTTTTCCAAACAGTGGCCAAGCCAGGTCACAAGTACCTGGCAGAAACCCAATTAGAAGCAACATTCCATGCTACCAATCCTGGGGCAATAGCAGACTCTGGATTTTTCCTCCAGGAAATTTGTCCAAACCTTTTTTAAACCCAGATATGCTAACTGCTGTAACCACATCCTCCGGCAAAGAGTTCCAGAGCTTATTCATTGAGTGAAAAAATATTTCCTCCTATTTGTTTTAAAAATATTTCCATGTAACTTCCTCAAGTGTCCCCTAGTCTTTGTACTTTTGGAATGAGTAAAATATCGATTTACTTCTACTCATTCTATACCACTCAGACCATAGTTCAGAAGGCTCCACAATGGAAAGCATCACCAATGCCTCATAAATATAAGTACTCAGCTCCTTTTTATGAAACAACCTCGGTAGTTTCGGGTCATCCCTTCTCTAACAGTTTCTTCAATGATGGCTCCTCCGAATAAACTGATGCCACATCAGATAAGGAGGGAGAAGCAGAGACAGACCTCCAGGAGTACACAGATGAAGCTAAATAAGATCTCTTACGAACTGGAGGAGCAGCGGGACGAGAAACTGAAGCACTCTGCAGCAACTTTGACTGTCCCTGCTTCAGTACATATGCCTGGTGTAAGAACAATATAAACTAGAACATAAGAACATAAGAATTGCCATACTGGGACAGACCGAAGGTCCATCAAGCCCAGTATCTTATTTCCAGGCCACATGTATGTGGTAAGATGCCAAAATAGTTTTTATGTTGCTTAATACTAGAAAAAAGCAGTAGATTTTCCCAAATTCACCTTAACCATGGCTTATGGATGTTTTAAAGAAAATTATCCAAACCATTTGGATGACTAGTCTCTCAGTCTCATAAGGTCCTCTTGTAATTTTTCATCATCCTCTTGTGATGTAATCACTGTGTCATCAGCAAATTTAATTAATCACTAGTTATTCCCATGTCTAGATAATTTATAAACAAGTTAAAAGCAGCAGTCCCAGCACAGACCCCTGGGGAATCCCACTAGCATTTTGAAAATACTGACCACTTAACCATACTCTTATGCTTTAACTAGTTCTCAATCCACAATAGGACATTACCTCCTTTTCCTTAACTTTCTAATTTCCTCAGGAGTCTTTTATGAGGTACACTGTCAAATACCTTTTGAAAATTCAGACACACAATATCGACCAGCTCATCTTTATCCACGTTTATTCACACCTTCAAAGAAATGTAATAGATTGGTGAGGAAAGATTTACTTTAACTAAATCCATGTTGGCTTTGTCTCATTAATCCATGCTTATGAATATGCTCTGTAATTTTGTTCTTTGTAATAGTCTCTACCATTTTGTGTGGCACTGACGTCAGGCTCATGGGTCTATAATTTCCCAGATCACCTTTGGAACCCTTTTTAAAAATTGGCATTACATAGGCCACCTTGCAATCTTCCAGTACCACGTTTGATTTAAAAGATAAATTACATATTACTAACAATAGCTCAGCAAGTTCATTTTTTAATACCATCTGGTCCAGGTGATTTGCTACTCTACAATTTGTCAAATTGCCCCATTATATCTTCCAAGTTTACAGAGATTTGTTTCAGTTTTTCTGACTCATCAGCATTGAATACCATTTTTGGCATTGGTATATCTCCCACAGCTTACTTGGTGAAGACCGAAATAAACAATTCATTTAGTCTTTCCCTATGGCCTTGTCTTCCACGAGTGCCCTCTTTTACCTTTCAGTCATCTAGTGGTCCAACTGATTCTTCCACTGGCTTTTTGCCTCTAATATACCTAAAAAGGTGTTTAACCATGCTGGCTGTCGTTTGGCATTCCTTCCTCCTTTTTAATATTTAAATCTTTTTATTAATAGTAACAGAGCTAATACAGAGTATGCTATGAAAAGAGACCCTTACAAATTATCCATGTCATAACTCCAGTCACTATACAAATTTTTCCCCCCCCCCCCATGTTTATCCCCCCCTCTCCCCTCCTCCCTCCCTCCCCCCACCCACCCCTCCCCCCCCTAATTAAATTCCAACAAATGTTATTGATCATGTAACAAAGAATGCCTCCCTCAAGTTCAATATACAATGGATCGAAAATCTTAAACAAATCAGACTAAGCAAAAGCTGACATTTACCACATTGATAAACTTGTGACGTGCATGAACAGTCCCTCCCCCCTCCCCCACCCAATACTTCAATAGCTCAAGGAGCACACAGATTATGATCTATAACCTAATCTCCTGACCCTATACTCTATAAGACCGCCTACCCCCATCACAAAAAAACTGGTAGAGGGCCCGTATGAGAAATGTAGAGCAAATGGGAGGGTTTTGTCTTATCACCTCCCATTCTTCTTTGAGCCCCATTCCCAAGCCACGAAGCCCCCCCCCCCAATAAAAAATTAAATAAAAACTAGAATCCATTCAGTACTAAACTTCGTGCCCTTGGAGACAGGGACTGAACATAAGGCCCCCAGACCTCCAAAAAACGTGTTCTTTTCTTTTGCGAGGGTCCCACCGCCCGGCGTTCATGCAGCAGCAAGTCATGAAATCTGTTTCTCCAATGCCAAAAATCTGGTGGGTCCACAGTCAGCCATCCATTCAGGATCACCTTCTTCCCTATCAGGCAGGCCTTACGAATCAATTGCTGTTGGCCCCCCCCGCTGTAAGGCAAAGAGTTCATATTTGTCGAATAAAATCCCCAGAGGAGTGCAGCTTATTCTAGATTTTACCAAGCCTTCCAAATACTTTATAATCAATTGCCAATATCTTTGTGTACCCGGGCACTCCCACAGGCAGTGATACAGTGTACCTTCCCGCTGTTGACACTTAGAGCATAATGGATCTGGTACCCCTCCCATCTTGAACACCTGTGGTTTAGTCATGTATGCTCTGTATAGGATACGAAATTGGCATTCCCTCAGATTTGCATGTACCGAGATCCCTGGTATACGGGACACCAGCTTTATATAATCCAAATTCAAGCTAGGTCTCTGCATGTCTCGAGCCCAACGGGCTGTGATTACTGCTGTATCTCTCTGGGGTCTCAACTCCCACAGTCGCTTATGCAAACTTGAGATCGAGATCCGTGACCCCGGGATTTCTTTAAAGAATTCCCTTACCTTCCTCCCATGCCCACTATTCAACTGTTCCACATTTAGGGTTCTGACATAGTGGGCTAATTGCTGATGCGCAAACTCATGGCTAACGTCTATGCCGACCCCCAGCGCCCCCAGATTCATCAGTCCCCCTCTAGTCCCCAATACATGTTCTAATCTTGTTATACCCATAGAAGCCCACCTTCTAAATACCTTATTCTCGGTTCCAGGTGTGAACGTAGGATTACCTTGCAGTGGCAACATATCAGATGTATCCGCTGCCAATCCCCAGTACCTATTCAAATCCTTCCAAACCGCCCTCATAGGACCTAATAGTAAACTATCCTTAAATTTATGGGGCACCGAGCTCTGTGGGCCATGCAGTAGGTAATGTATGTGAAATGGTGCAAAAAAAGCCTGTTCCAACTCCCTTGGGGTGAAATCCTGCTTATCTAACAACCAGTCTCTCAGGTGTCGTAGCAAACATGCTTGATTGTATTTTTTAATATCTGGGATCCCCATACCTCCCACCCTCCAAGATCCCATTAACAGTTCCAATGATAGCTTGGGCTTTTTTCCCCCCCAAATAAACTGTCGTATATGCTTGTGAAATTGTCTAAGATCCTTGTTGCTCAAACGTAACGGTAAAACTTGCAAAACATACAGCCACCTGGGGAATTCCGCCATGCGAAACAGCTGAATTCTTCCATGTAACGAGAGCGGTAAGACTGCCCATTTTTGCAACCTATGCCTCATGTTGTCCAGCAACCTAGTAAGATTAAGACCATAGAAGGCCGTAGTTTTCATGGCTACCTGCACCCCTAAGTATGTCAAACTTTCGTTAGCCCACTTTAATGGGAACCCCTCTCCCCACTCCCCCCGCACTTTATCCGATGTTGTTAGTGCCAAAGATTTTGAGAAGTTGACCCTAAATCCAGCAAAGTCCCCATACTCCCTGAATAATTCCAGCAAATTGTCTAGAGATTTCCTGGGGTCTGTGAGATGTACCAGAATATCGTCCGCGAATGCGGATATCTTAAATCTGACCTTTCCCCATTCTACCCCAGCAATTTCCGGGTGGGACTCAATCTCTCTAATCATGGGATCCAGTGTCAACACAAAAAGTAATGGGGAGAGAGGGCATCCCTGCCTCACCCCTCTCCTAATTGAGAACGTCTGCGACCGTTCGCCATTGATCCACAAAAACGCTTGAGGGTTCGAGTACAGAGCCTCTACCGCCGTCCTAAAAAAACCTTCTATACCTACTTTCTGCAGAACTGCGAACATAAACTGCCAAACCACTCGGTCAAAAGCCTTCTCTGCATCAAAACTTACTAGCAGAGAGGGCTGTCCTTGTTCCTCCACCTGTTCCAACGAGGCTAACAGAGCCCGCACATTACTTACCACTGACCTACCCTTTACAAACCCCACCTGCGGGGTTGCTACCAGACCCGGCAGCACCCGTGCCAACCGATTTGCCAGAATTTTTGCGTAGAGTTTAACATCGCAATTTAATAGGGATATTGGCCTATATGAACCCATATCCTCCGGGTCTTTACCCGGTTTTAGCAACACAATCATTTTGGCCATACTTAAAGTCTCTGGGGTCGACCCGGAGGCCGCCATGGAATTAAAAAGCTTTAATAAAGGCGGGGTCACCTGTTCTTGTAGTAATTTATAAAAAGCTATGCTATATCCATCGGGCCCTGGCGCTTTGTGAATATCGCTCTGTTGTAGCGCTAAAATCAGCTCTCCCTCTTCAATGGGGGCATTAAGATTTTGTTTCTGGGAGTCTGTCAACAGTGGGAGGTCAATATTATCCAAAAACAATGCACTGTCAGGTATTATGTCTGTGTTCTCCTTATACAGGTTTTCATAGTATTGCCTAAAACTATCTACTATGTCCTGTTCCAGTCTAAGTAGCCTGCCCTCTTGATTCTTCACTTGCAAGATCCTAGATGTATCTCTTTTCCCCTTTGCCAATCGTCCCAGCAAAGTACCTGCCTTATTCCCGTGCATGAACATCTGATGTTTATAATACAGAATAGATTTCTGTGCTCTCTCCTGTATGAGTTCATTCAATTCCCTCTGGGCCTCCAAATATATTAACTTCTGTTCTTCTGTCTGAGCTGCCCCATATTTCTTCCGGTGCACTCTCACCTCCCGTTCCAACCTCAGTATCTCTTTATCTCTCCGTTTCCTCTTCCATGCCCTATATGCGATTATCTCACCTCTTAGGACCGCTTTTGCTGTTTCCCAATACAACCCAGGTTGTTCTACGTGCCCTTCATTATGATACTCATAGTCCCTCCACTTTTCTTGTAAAAGTTCTTGGAATTTTGTGTCCTGATAAAGCTCAAATGGAAACGTCCACCCCCCATGCCCTCTCTTATCTCCTGTGCCTTCTAAAGTCACCCATATGGGGGAGTGGTCCGATACTTCGCTGGGCCCAATCTCTGCCTCCACTGTTTTAGAAAAAAGGGGGCTTGAAACAAAGATGTAATCAATTCGGGATAGGGAAGAGTGAGCCCGAGATAAGTGCGTGTAATCTCTGCACCCTGGATGTAGCACTCTCCACACATCTATCAAATCTAATGTGGAACACAAAAACGGTAGTCCCCTAGAGTAATGACTAGGGCCCAAGCCCCCCCGACCTGTCTTATCCATTAATGGGTCATACACCATATTAAAATCTCCCCCAAGCACCACATTCCCCCTCTGGTATGGTGTCAGCAATGTTATGATTTCTTTGTGAAATTTCTTATCATATACATTTGGTGCATATATATTACAAAAGATATAGGGCATCCCCCCCATCTCTACTTCTACCAATACGAACCTGCCCACTGCACTCCTCTTAACTGACTTTATGACCAGCCGCAGCCCCTTTCGAAACAAAATCAGCACACCTGCCTTCTTATTGTGAGCTGGGGCTCCGACTACTGTTTCTACCCACCCCTGCCGGAATTTATTGTGCTCTACTGAAGTCAGGTGCGTTTCTTGAAGAAACACGACGTCCGCTGCATGACGCTGCAAAGCCTGTAAAATTTTCTTCCGCTTTACGGGCGATGAGACCCCCCCCACATTCCACGATAGCAACTTAACCTGCCCCATCACTCCAAAATAGCACATAACTCCGTGTGATTTCTTTCCTATCATGTGGGGACCGCACCTCCCAGCCCTTAAGTGCCTCCCCTCTTGACCATTGTGTCTTCCATAGATCCCCTCTAATGTATACAGTCAGCGGGCAAATAATATCAATCACAGCAAATGCATTCCCAAAGAAAAAAACCCCGAATTCCCCCCTCCCCCCCCTCCCCTCCCCCTTCCCTTCCCCTCTCCCCATACCACCAGATAGTGTTCTCATCTGAGAACTGGTCACGTGTTTGCTCTACCCCTCCCCCTCTACCCTTAACTCTAAATTAACACAAACAACCCTTTTCAACATGACCTCGTAAATTGCTTAAACCCTCTTCCCATATTTAGGCTAATGTAGTTCCTCTTAGCCTATAAGTCCCTTTCAAACCCCAAGTCTCTTTCAGATAATTGGTTTATTAAACTGTAAAAACACATTCCAAACTTTTAAATCCCCAAACATGGGACTCTATTGCTGTTGCATGTGAGGTCTTACTCGACCGCCGTCTCCAGTTTCTGCTCCAGCTCTGTCAAAGTGGGTTCATTTCTCCTGCATCTATTCCGATTGATCCCCACCATCCAAACTCCTGTACGGGTGTCTCTACTTCTGTCAGCGCACTGTCTCCTCCGCATCCTGCACCATGCCTCCTTTGATCTCCTTGGCGAACTGCATCGCCTCCGCTGGGGCCGTAAATAGTCGTGTCTGACCATCATAGTGAACTCTCAGGCGTGCCGGGTACAACAAGGCAAAGCGAACTCGGCGTTGATGAAGCTCCGTGCAGGGCCCCACAAATTGCTTGCGTTGCGCCGCCACTGCAGCCGAGAAATCCTGAAAACACAACACCCTCTGCTCTTCATAACATACTTTTCCCAGGGATCGCCACGCTCTCAAGATCTCCTGTTTATGAGTGTAATTTAAGATTTTGCAAATTACAACTCGCGGACGCATCTCTCCCGATCTCAACTGTCCCAAGCGGTGTGCACGCTCTATCTTTAGGTTATTCTCCAGGGCTTTAACTTGCAAGACCTTTGGTAGCCAGGACTCTAAAACTTCGCGCAGATCCACTTCTCTTATAGCTTCCGGGATCCCCACTAGTCTGAGATTGTTTCTTCTTGCTCTGTTTTCTAAGTCTTCCAATTTCGTTTCTAGTTGGGTAATCCTCTTCTGCCAGTCCTTATCACGGCCCTCCTGCTGTGCACTCCGATCTTCTAACTCTGACAGTCTTTGCTGGAATCCCGCCATATCATTCTTTAGTCCTTCTAGCTTGCCATCCATATTATCAAGCTTTTCGGAGATTCTCTGCAGTTTAACATCTACTGATGACTCCAGCAGTTGTGAGACCTCCGCCGCTATTTCTGCCGCCCAGATAGAGCTTACAGTTTCTCCCGAGGGACCCGCGTCCGCCATTTTGCCTTCTCCAGTCCGCCCTCGTGCTCCATCTTTCCGCTGCGATTTGGATGCCATACTATTGATATTTTCGGCGGATCTTCTCAGCTTTTTCCCCTGGTAATGTTCTATTTCTATTTATACTCCGTATGGGTTGTTCTCTTGTCGATTTCGGCCGTTAGAGGGGTTGATGTTACACCGGGGTTTCAGAGCTCTCCCCTGCGGCGTCCTATCCCTCGCCTAGCATCACGTGACTCCCCCTTCCTCCTTTTTAAATACATGGAAATATCTGATCTGTGCTTCCAGGATGGTATTTTAAAATAAGTTTCAAGTTTACTTAAGAATTTTATATCCCGCTCAATCAATCGAACATGTCTGAGTGGCTGACATTCTAAAATCAGAAAATGAAAGAAGAGTACAGGTAAGTGATAGTAAAGGAAAACATGGGTGAACTACAATATATGATAGGAAAGTGGGGAGGGGAAAAACAATAGGGATGTGCAGTGTACTAGGCATTCATCAATACTGGTGTACATTTTTGACCTTTGTAGCTGCTCCTCTGGTTTTTGTTTTTTTGACCATTCTCATTTTATCATAGTCTCCTTTTTGAAAGTTAAATGCTAACATTGGATTTCCTGTGTGTACTTACTCCAGATATTACATCAAATCTGATCATATTATGATCACTTGGGCATAACAAAAGAGAGGGAACAAAGTACAAACTAAAGTCCAAACAAAAAAAACAGCACCACGGGCCTTTAAAATGGAACAAAGTTCTTTAATGAATGAGCCTTGACCCGACACGGGCCGTGTTTCGGTGACTAGCATTTTGATACAGAAAGTGAAAGTGCCTTGGTGCTTTGTAGCTTTTACTACATGAGACGTGGGGTAAGGAATATTGTAGATGAAAATATTCGAGTTATTCCCCAAGTTTTCCACGTCATCACTGTGACCCCTGACGCAGGTGCTAGTCACCGAAACACGGCCCGTGTCGGGTCAAGGCTCATTCATTAAAGAACTTTGTTCCATTTTAAAGGCCCGTGGTGCTGTTTTTTTGTTTGCATATTATGATCACTGTCATCAAGGGGCCCCAGTACCATTACCTCCTCAATCAGATCAATCGCTCCACTAAAGACTACGTCTAGAATTGTTCACCCTTTTGGTGATTCCTGAACCAGCCACTCCATTTCATCAAGGAATTTTACCTCTGCAGAAAACAAACATCCCAATGCAGCTGAATGCTCTGTAGGGCCCTGAGGTAGTAAAATGACTGTGCTCTGCACATAATCAAAGGCTATTCCTCATTGCTAGTCGGACCCAACAAAATGGCACCCGGCATCAAACTGCAAACTGGCCCTGCCAGACAGCCCGAAATCCCTGGCATATTCAGATCCTGCAGGTCCAAGAAACAGCGGTGGTGGTCCAGGAAAGGAGGAGTAAACCAAGGGTACATATAAACTTTTATTAAAGAATGACGAACTCTGCAGAATAGGGTCATTCTTCAATAAAAGTTTATGTGAACCCTTGTTTTGTTCCTCATTTCCTGGCCCACCACCGCTGTTTCTTGGACCTTGGGGATATTTTCTCCATTTCTTTTTCTTGATATTCAGATGCTGCACCAAATCAGAAGATGTGCTGCCAGCAACCGCTTCCCCACATCCCGTGGTATTCCCAGCTTGCTTGAACTACAATGCCCCAATGTCAGCCGGTGGGTCCCACAGCGGGAAAACTAATAACTAGAGGAGCAGCTGTGAAGGTCAAAAATTTACATCAGGCGTGGATGCTGTTCAAAAATACCATCCTGGAAGCCCAGAGCTAATATATTCTGTCTATTAAAAAAGGAGGAAAGAAGACCAAACGCCAGCCGGGATGGTTAAAAAGTGAGGTGAAGGAAGCTATTAGAGCTAAAAGAAAATCCTTCAGAACATGAAAGAAGGATCCGACTGAAAATAATAGGAACCTACATAAACAATGGCAAAGCAAATGTAAAGCGCTGATAAGGAAGGCAAAGAGATACTTTGGAAAGAAGATTGCATTGGAGGCAAAAGAATCGGTTGGACTGCTAGATGAGAGAGGAGTAAAAACGGCACTCAGGGAAAACAAGAGAAAAAAAATTGGATTTTCCCAAGTCCATTTTAATAATGGCTTATAGACTTTCTTTTAGGAAGCTATTCAAGTGGAGGAGTAACCTAGTGGTTAGTGCAGTGGACTTTGATCCTGGGGAACTGAGTTTGATTCCCACTGCAGCTTCTTTTGACTCTGGGCAAGTCACTTAACCCTCCATTGCCCCTGGTACAAAATAAGTACCCGAATATATGTAAACCGCTTTGAATGTAGTTGCAAAAGACCTCAGAAAGGCGGTATATCAAGTCCCATTTCCCTTTCTCCTTTTTTAAACCCCACTAAGCTAACTGCTTTTACCACATTCTCTGGCAACAAATTCTCTGCTTCGGTCTTTACCGAGGAAGATGTGGGAAAGATCTGGTATTCAATGCTGACGAGTCAGAGAAACTGTATCAAATCTCTGTAAACCTGGAGGACGTAATGGGGCAATTTGACAAACTGAAGAGTAGCAAATCGCCAGGACTGCATGGTATACATCCCAGAGTATTGATAGAATTGAAAAATGAACTTGCAGAACAATTGTTAGTAATATGTAATTTATCTTTAAATCAAGCATGGTACTGGAAGATTGGAGGGTGGCCAACGTAATGGTGATTTTTAAAAAGGATTCCAGAGGTGATCCGGGAAATTACAGACCGGTGAGCCTGACGTTGGTGCTGGGCAAAATGGTACAGACTATTATAAAGAACAAAAATTACAGAGCATATTCAAAATCATGGATTAATGAGACAAAGCTAACATGGATTTAGTGAAGGGAAATCTTGCCTCACCAATCTACTACATTTCTATAAAAGGGTGAACGAACATGTGGATAAAGTTGAGCTGGTCAATATTGTGTATCTGGATATACAAAAGGCATTTGACAAAGTACCTCATGAAAGACTCCAGAGAAAACTGGAAAGTCATGGGATAGGAGGTAGTGTCCTATTGTGAATTAAAAATTGGTTAAAGGATAGAAAACAGAGAGTAGGGTTAAATGGTCAGTATTCTCAATGGAGAAGGGTAGATAGGGTGACCAGGAGCAAATCACTTAGAACCAGAGGCTGAAAAGTGTGTCCTTCAGCCTGCTGGAGATAGAAAACACTGAGGAGCTGGACTGGATGCCAAGAGAGCGATGTCTCAGCTCAGTTTTGAGTCCTCTATCTCCACCTGCTGGTTGAAGAACACAACTATCCCACAGATTCTGGAATAGTGGGAAGCTATGTAATGGAATCCTTGTCTGTACTTGTCCCATGTCTTTCTGAATTCAAAAACTGTTTTTGTTTCCACCACCTCCACTGGGAGGAGGATAGAAAGTGGAAGATCTAGCTTGGCCAGACCTATACACTCCAATATTTTCTCCATTATATCCCCAGTTTTGTAGAGTTTACCCTTAATTTTCTGCAGCAGATGGTCATTCTGGGCAATGAGTTGTTTTTCACACAAGCTCAGCTAAATTTCATCACAGAAACTGGGCAATAGCACAGTAATATAGGACTGTCTTCAGGCCTCTTCCAAAATATGTTAAAAAGATTTAGAGAAGATGGGTACTCATCACTGCACTCTGGCTCATCGTCAGGCATGACCTCCTTTCTCCTCCATCAATTTGTTTGCTGCCTACATCTTCTTCCACGTGGTCTTCCCTTCATTGAGCTTGACTACTGCTGTGATTAAATGGCAGCTCTTACCGACAGTCCTGCCAAACAACATTACTACTGCAGCACTGTAGTTTATATCAGACAGCATTCTCTCCTGCAAGTAGAAAAATTATACAATAGTCTTGTTATTATTTCTCATGCAGCTTGGAACTCTTAGTATATGCAAGGCCTAAGCTTCAGCACAGGAGCATGACAGGATAGATGGCCTTTAGTAATGAGTCAACTATCTTTAACATACTAAGAATGCTGTTTAACTAGGATCATCCCTTTCACATAGAAGATATGGAGAAGTATCTTAGTAGTTAGAAAGTGGGATGTGAGCCAAGAAACTCTTTGTGACCATGGGAAAATAAAAGTTGCTGACACAGTTATGCTAACTATATGAACTTTTTTCTATAGGGACAGATAGATATTGGAAGCAGGTCTGGCATGGGGAAAGCAACCAGCATAACTGCCAGGGCCAACATGCATACGAGGTTCCAATCCTGGCCAAAGGTAAAGGAGGTACTATTTGCCAGAAAGTGATGGGTCCCCCTTCCAAATTTCTGCCCTAAGCCCCATTATATTTAACAATGTGCCTTGAATGGAATACGAGTCACTCTGTACAGCCATTGGAGGTTAGCCTATCAGGGTACATACATAAGAATGCTATATATGGAAAGCAAGAAGACAATAATGGTGATAAGTTTACTTACTTCTGTAATTGTAGAGTAGGGGGTATCAGATGGACACCATCCATTGTTGTCAGGATCTGCCATTTTATACTTCAAAGGCATACCTAGCTTAAAAAAAGTCTTGTGAATGAAAGAGGTTTATTTAGTCTGGACTTTTTTCTTAAGTCTCTTCATTTGTTGCCTAGGTCCTCAGTATCATTGGTTATGATCTTACGCGACAGTCATCTTATTGCATATCCTCTACCACAATTTCTTCTTGTGATCAACTAACTTTATTAGAGACCAGCCCAAACATATTTTGTTAGAACACGACTAATAAGGATTGTAATTTTAAACAATGTATGAATGGGTTTGGAATGTTTTATTTGGATTTGGTATAAATATTATATTAGTCAGTGACAGTGGTAAAATTGATGTAGAATGGCTAATTATTGAGAATTTAACCCTGAGTTTGGAATTAAGGACCTTTCATATTTGGGAGACATTTTTGTCCATCCTGTTGACCACTTTGGACACTTTAATGAATCCACATTGTTAAATGCAGGGTTTTAATATATCTCAATTTAGAAATGTTGTGTAAAATGTGTGCGTTTTACCTGTATCCACTTAACATTTATCTAATGTGCGAATATTGCAGCATTGAGCCTTCTATAGGACATTTTGATAATTTTAGCCTTAAAATTCTTTTGAAGAGATAACTGTGACGAAACAGTGGGTTTCTAAGCCTGAAAACTGTATTAGTTCATGCAGTGTATTTCTCCTAATTGGCCAGCAGATGGTGCTTGAGTTTTAAAGCTGTTGCAGAAAAAGACTTTCTCTTTTCCAGTTTAAGCTTATGGAATGGCAATCTGCAGTACCATTGGCCAGATACTTTCAAAGTCGATGACCTGGGGCTTTGATTGGTCATGGACTTCAAATCTAGCCAGAAGGTATTTCTTTAATCTTAGTGTGGGGGTATAGAGGAGAAACATCTCTGTCCTGAGATCCTGTTGAAGGCTTGTGAACAGTTAAGTTCCTAAACTCCCCATGTGCTAACAAGTGTTAGATAGTTTTAATGTGAATCCTTGTTTTGGTTATCTGTTATTGCTTGCTGTACTTTTCCATCTATTTTTTCAAACATTCACTGTTCATCTTATTCATGATAATAAACCTATAGTTTATTAGCTCTGCTGTCCTGGACTAAGAATCCTGGTTTGTTTGTTTTTTTGGGTCTGTGGGTGCTTTCTAGAAACTGTGGGAGCCCTGGTGTGTGGCCCCAGTGTCCTAGAAATCACAGGGAATAACTTGAGAGTGGGAGACTAGTCCAGAGGCGACTGGGACCCAGCCAGTGAGAGGACGATGCTAGTATAGAGCATGAACCGAGGTGCAAACGAGTCTGGGCTGTGCTGGGCAGACCCTTCAGGTGGCCGCAGGGTAATCCCAGGTGGGTGCCAGGCTTTTCATGACAATAACATTTTAGAAAAGTTGTGTTCTCATAGTTTTTTTTCATTATACTGCTTGTTTAGCTTTCTTTCCTTAAAGCTTGCAAAATATAGTACATGTGCTCTGTAATATTAAAAACAGTAGTGGGCATTATCTCTGTTACTTTAATGAAGACTTTTCAGATGAGTGTATAAAAGTAAGAGGCGGAAAATGGAAATAGATCTGTGACCATTTATTCATTTGCACAGCAATGAGAAACGGGCTTTTTCTACTAGTGTACTATAAATTCTGCACATTGCTTAGCATAATTATCCATGCCAGCTTACAGCTGCCATTGACATTATTTATTTTAAAAATGTATACACTGCCTACAACCTAGGCAGTTTCCCAAAGTCCACCCTCAAGGATATAGCTGCCCAACAACTGCAATAACAACAAAGCAACTTAAATCTTAGAAAAATGCTGCCACAAAGAGCTGTGTTTTAAAAAGTTTTTTAAATGATAAAATACTGCCACACAAACGCAGCTGCCCAGAGAGTGTATTCCATAAAGATACCCCGCCACAGAAAAAGCAGACACTCTTCTCTCAACATAATGTGCTTTTACCATCAAATCTAAAGCTAAGCTCACTGCATTTTCAGATCTTAATGTCCTTCCAGGATGGTACACATTCAAAACTTGTTTAGAGTAAAAATATCTATGCATTGGAGTAAAGAGTCTGGTGCAGAAGCATTAATGGCATAAGACGTTACGCCTAAACATGAGCGCTAGTATTCTATAATGGAATCTTGGTGCCAAGATGGCAGTGGAGCAACTAAACTGAGGCACCAATTTATAGAACTGTCCCATAAACGTTTTACAATCAATAAAAAACTAATTAATCCAGAAAATAATTACAAAAACAGTTTACAAATAAATCAAGCCAAATAAAAAGCATGAATCGAGGAAGTGATAATATTCACTTTTCTCTGAGACACCTTTGGCCTTCTCAGTATAGATATTTAATGTATATTAAATATCTATACAAACAGGTAAAACAATTCTTCCCGAGGGAAAATTTTCGCAACATGATTCAATCAATGATATTAACACATGTCGATTACTGCAATGGAGTATATGCAGGTTGCAGGGAACAAATCCTAAGGAAACTACAGACTGCTCAGAATACGGCAGCTAGGCTTATCTATGGAAAATCTAAATTTGAAAGCGCAAAACCTCTCCGGGAAAAACTACACTGGCTACCAATCAAGGAACGTATCACTTTCAAGATTTGTACCTTTGTTCACAGAATAATACATGGTCTAGCTCCGAGCTATATGTCTGAACTAATCGACTTACCAATTAGAAACACAATTGAATCAGTCAGAACTTCCCAAGTTGTAAAAGCCTGAAGTGTAAATCAATATACGCGTCAAGTTTCTCTTACATATGCACACAGCTCTGGAATTCTCTACCAAAACACCTGAAATCTACGAATAATCATCTAGAATTCCGAAAAAAAAACCCTAAAACCTCACCTGTTCAAGAAGGCATACCTCACAGTATCTGACAAACACCGAATAATGAAATATGGCATTTTAATCATGAAACGGACAGTTTTGAACCTTGACGCATGATCACACCCTAACATTTTGTCTGAATCACCCCAACCTATTTACCGATACTTCTTTACTGCACTTGTCATTGTAATAGTACCCCTATACTGTATTTGTTCACACCGAAGTCTGTAACCAAAAATATAAAAAAAAAATTTTTAAGCTGAGGGGGCAAGTCTGGGGGTGGAGAGTGAGCGTTCCTGCAGTAATGTTAGCACGTGGTAATGTAGCTGTGCTGATTAGTGCAGCATCAGCACGTGAGCCCTTACAGACTACAAATTAGGTGGCAGTAAGGATTCACACACTAATTTTTGTTAATGGCCGTACGCTAATCGCAACATTAGCACATGGCCATTAAATCAGAAAAAGGAAAATCAGCTATTTTCCGGTCATAGCAAAAAGTGACCTTAGTGTACAGGAAAGATTCGCGTAAGGATGCGCTAAGAACACTTTTTGCTGCAGCTTTGTAAAAAGGCCCCTTAATGTGTTTGCTTGCTAACGTCGCAGATAGAGCACTTGAATGCATCAAGAGTGTTCTGATTTGTCTGATATAGGCCCACGTATGTAATGCATATGTTTGCTGTGAGCATTATGGAGCTTTGTAATTTCCCCCATGCTTTCCATGACATGCACGTCACATGAGGCTTTTGCAGAATGATATGATAGAAACTAGATTTTAGAACAGAAAATAATTTAGCAGAATGTTTATTTGAAATATTTTATACCAGTCTATCACACATTCTAATGGGTGTACAAAGAATACCAAGCATAATAAAACAGTAATAAAATAAACCTACAAATAATACCACATAAAATATCCTATATAATAATTCTCTCCTCCAATGTTCTATTGGTCTTGCTGCCTGTGTTCGTGACTTCTTCGGAGTTGGTCTGCTAGCCTCCGTAACACAGGCTGACGTCAGCAAACGTGACCTGGGAGTGGGCGGGGCATGTGGCGTCCCAGGTCCAGCCAGCTCGGTGCTCTGTGCAGCCTGCGGGTGTTGCAGGCCGGTCCGATCGCCCCGGAGAGTGCTGAAGCTGTGGCACTGGCCTGGGGGGGGGGGGGGGTCTGACCGGCCAGACGTTGCCTGCAGGGGCCGCTGAGTGACCAGCTAGACCTAACGCATGCCCTGCATTATGAGTTGCTTCCAAGATCAATTGCCAATGCCTGAAGAAATACATGCTCCCACCGAATAAACGCATCTGCTGCTAGAGCAAAATGAATATTAAAATCACCCATAAAACAAACATTATCACAAGTAAAAAGTTCACTCAACAACACATTCAGCAACGGGGAACAATCTATACTCATCAAACATTTAGCAGCCCCAGGATTATGACGTTTACAAGATGAACCCCACGCCAACTGCCTATACCTCCCCCTCCCTCATATCACCACACATAAAACTTTAAACCGCATCTTATTCCTTCCCCCATCCATCCCAAATCCACTCAAAGGAGCTCCTTAGTCTTTGTTCCTTCATCAGTGCAACTAAAGAGGCGCTTACCGCCCCCCAGTGCTGACCTGGCTCTTTTTACCACATGCCCAAGGATGAGATCACACAAGGGACGGGTTTAGCAGTAGTCCCGATCAGGCGGCAGCTGAAACACTCGGAGAAATCCCCAATCAAGATCTTCCAGGAAACACAGCGACTAAACAGCACTTGAGGGTCCAGTTGACACAGAGAGGCACAGTTTCACTGCTCCTCCGGAACTGATCTGGCTCTTTTCACTGCACACCCAAGGAGGAGTAGTAGTAGCGAGGGAGGGAGGGAGGGGGGACCTTGAAACTCGGAAGGAGGGAGGGACCTTGAAACTCAGAGGGAGGGAGGGGACAACCCTGAAACTCAGAGGGAGGGAGGGAGGGGAGGGGATGACCCTGGCACTCGGAGGGAGGGAGGGGGATGACCCTGTCACTCGGAGGGAGGGAGGGGGATGACCCTGACACTCGGAGGGAGGGAGGGAGTGGGGACGACTCTGGAATTGGGAGGGAGGGAGGGGGGCCCCTGGAACACACTCTCATTCTCACACACACTCTCTCTCATAGACAAACTCGCACCCAGTCTTTCTCTCTCTGTCACACACACACACTCGCACATTCACTCTCTCACAGAGTCACTCACACACACACTTTCTCAAACATACACACTCCAAGGAAAACCTTGCTAGCGTTCGTTTCATGTGTGTCAGAAACAGGCCTTTTTTACTAGTTAAATAATAAGATCTCCAAGCAGACCCAAAACTACTTTCAATTTTTTTTGTAAATGCCAATACAAATTGGATATTTTCAACCTTCTTTTGGAAAGTTAAAAGATCAATCAAATTGCAATTCACTTGAAAAGGCATTCTATGATACTGGACCACTAAGTTAAAAAAACCCTGGCTTTAGATAAAGTCTGAATGGCAGCTTTACCAGTAGGCGCAGCTAAAAGAACTAAGCCTGATGACCTCAAAGATCACCCTGGACGATAACAAGAAATTGCTACTTGCAAAAAGATGGTATTATAAACTGCAGAGCCTTCAGAATAGTTGGTAGCACTTTAACCTGCACAAGATATCTAATCAATGCAAAGATGAAAGATGGGGAGTAATATGTTATCTTTTTGTACTCCTACTCACAAGCCAGGCTACATCATTTTCAGCCAACTACATCGCCATTAACATGATGACTAGAAGACCAAACACATAATGAACTACAATAATCCAGTTCCGGAGAAATTAATGCCTAACACATCAAGTAAAGGTTTTAATATACACCTGTAGTGTAGACACGGCTGGGTGGTGCACCCTTGCTGTGGCTGGCAGGGATCCCCAAGCCCCACCAGCTGAAGATTCCAAGCACCTCTCTCTCTGTCCTGCCCTCTCCCCCTCTCCAGTGATCCTGCATCTCTCTCTCTGTCTCTCAATCTGAATCCCCCCCCCCCCCCGGGTTCCTTTTAAAATTTTGCTTCACTTCTAGAGGTCATCATCAGCGATTCACACACAATGCTGGCACCAGTCCCAGAGCCATCCCCTCTGATACAACCTCCTATTTCTGCATAGGCGGGACTACGTCATAGGGAAGGCTCTGGGGACAGCACCAACACTGTCAGTGACTTTCGAGGCCTTTTTACAGAGCTGCAGCAAAAAGTGTCATTAGCGATTTGGGTTTCTGCCAGGTACTTGTGTCCTGGCTTGGCCACTGTTTGGAAAAAAGGATAGTGGGCTAGATGGACCATTGGTCTGACCCAGTATGGCTACTCTTATATTCTTAAGTTGGGGGGGGGGGGGGCACTGAAAGACGGAGAGAGATGCCAGATCATCAATGGGTGGGAAGAGGGAGAGAAAACTTGGTGCTCACCCGCATGGGGATGAAGCTCACTCAAAACTGGCCACTGATATACAGTTGCAGCTTATACAAACACCCTTCACTGACACTCCTCACTTGAGAACTATAACTTAAACACTCATTGAAAATAATAATTAATGCATTTTCTTTAAGACAGAGATCTTAACACCAACCACACCTTCAGTTTTTCAGATCATGGAAGTTTACAGACAGTTAGAGCCTCTGTTCTTCCAGAATGTAAGACAACTTTATTGCACACTAGCTACTCTGACATCACGTTAATGACAGTGGAAATTCATAAAATGTAATATAAACCGTTAACACCATCTCTATGATGATAGTGAAAAATAACGGGTCTTAAAGATTTTACATAAAATTGGAGCCACAGTAACACTTTTGAGGCCAGGTCCAATTCTCACAATGTATGTAACAAAATTGAATGGTTGATTGTATCAAATGCAGCAGATATATATAAAAAAAAAATAACACAACAAAAACATGACCATCAAAAATGCCCTGAATAAAAATATCAAGCAATTATAACAAGCGAGTCTCAGTGCTGTCCCTTTAACATCCAAAATGCCTCTATAATTCATATACGAATAAATATATATCCTCATGAATGTAGTTAACCCTTTTCCAGGGATGGCCAAAATAACCAATTTGCATATGGTCACCTGCCTCCCCTTTCAACAGTTACTCTTTAAGTATTACATACTTCCTGCTTACCAATAATGAGGTGCACACTGTTTCACAGTACGCACATAAACCTTTGTATCTCAACACCCGTTACAAAAATTTACTCAAGCGTTTGCAAAGATTATATGTAAATTGTATTAAACACAGAGAAATAAGGAAGGTCATTTTTGAAAAACAGATTTTGTAAATTATATTGGGACATAAAATTGGGAAATACTGATCACAGGTCAATCTGTATAGCAGATTATGGCAAGCATAACAGGCCTAGATATTGAACTTGACAAAGGGGCTTGACAGTTGCTTTGCATCAAATCTGTGTTGAAGCGATGAACCTTCATTAGTTCACCACAGTAACAACTCACTAGTGGTCTTGGCTAGGAGGCAACTACTCTGATGGTGTTGAGGACCACTGCCTAGGCCTGGAAGTGGTGGATCTATTTTCTTCAGTAGTTGCCAGGGAAAACATGCTCTTTCCAGCCCTCTAATCTCCATCCTCTTCCCCTCATCTCCTGAAGCATTTGCCCCACAACAGAGGCAACAAATGATTCCATTGCCCAGTCTGATGAAAGACTTTCAATTCCTCCAACAGAGCAAACCAGGACACCACAGGCCATGCACAAATGCTGAAGGGGTGAGGTATATGGCTGAGGAATTTGCTCCCTCTTCTCATCCATTAAACTCACCAAAGGGACATATACCAGGGAAAGAAGTGAAACGTGATGGCTGAATGTTGGGCGGCTTGTGAAGAAGTGAGGACTGGTGGATTTTTGGCCAAAGTCATCTTCCTCGTCCTTTAATTCCTTTCTTTCTCTTCCTAAACATCTACTACTACTATTTAGCATTTATCATAAGAATAAGTAAGTAATGTCACAGTTATGGTCTGTCTCATTTAGATATAACTGGTACCTATGTGTTTCTCACGTTGAAGTTACCCTTAATAATGTATGGTGGATCTCTTTGTTAGATATACTGTACTTATAATGCAGTTGGGATATTGCATCTTAACCCTTGGCTCTAAAAAGAGAACTAGTATGGCTTTGTGCAGCAACAACAGGCTTTCTGGCCAAAAGAATTAATTTACATTAATACTCCTAAAGGCCTAGCCTTTGATCTGGTGTCAGTACAATAAGCAATGTCTAGAATGAGAACAAAGACACAGCCTTCCACAGAGGTATGAAGTATAGATGGTCAGCAGCATAAAACTTAACAGAGAGAAAGAAATGTGAAACCTTTAGATATGATTTTTGCGGGTGTTTACCTCTTCTCTTGCTTACTCCATGTTGCCACCAACTTTCTAAAGCCATTCACCCTCATGTAAGTGAAGCTGGCAGCCTTAAAAAAATAATCTTCTACTTTAGTAGGGTGGGATGCCTGGTTGTTAGAGGGCCAGAAGGCAGCGAGGCCAGACCCAGTCCATCATTCTCAGTTCCTCCATCTGCCATGAATAGAGAAGAGGCAAATCCCTCTTCCAGCAGGATCCTTGGGGGTGAAACCGGGTTTCCTAGCCTTTGATACCATTTTTGCAAAGACTCCACACACGTACTCAGAGCAGGAAAAAGAGCACAACTTACACACTATGTATGGTCAATACAGGCATAGTTTACAAGCTGAAGATACAAATATTTTCTAAACAGTGCGGTGGCTACCACAGTTATTAGAAAATACAGGTTTTTTTTTTTGTTTTCTCTTTCCAAGGTAGATATTTCCACGGGTATTGCAGACAAACAGACTTTTGAAAATGTATTAGGGTGGTACTAGAATAGCTTTCTGATCAACACTACCAAAGCAACACTCAGGTTTACTTGGATATTTTAAGAATAAAGTGCTCTGAAAAAAAATCAGCAAACTGTGGTGTTGCCAATTAAGAGATCTGTTTTTGATTCTCGAGCTTCATTTTTCCTCCTAGGGTTAGCTTGAGCTAAGATGCTGCAGAGGTTGCATTCACATCCCTGTGGAGAAGGGAATATCAGCTATCATGCAACAGTTAGACTCATGGTTCATATGTACTAGAGGAAGCTGTGATTTATGATCCCTGGCTAATAACTGTCACTGCAACAGTTTGACTAAATAGCCAGGGAAGAGGAGGAAAAAAAAACCTAAGAACTTGAGAATGGTGCCATGACCAAAAAAGACCAGTTCCAATTGAACTAGAAGACATAAGACATAAGCATTGCCACATTGGGACAGACCAAAGGTCCATCTAGCCCAGCACTCTGTCTCTGACAGTGGCCCATCCAGGTCACAATCACCCGACAAGATCCACGGAGCAAAGCATTTTGTACTGCTTGTCCCAGGAATAGTGGATTTTTCCCTAGGTCCATTTATAACATTATATGGCCTTTTCCTTCAGGAAGCCATCCAAACCTTTCTTAAACTCTGCTAAGCTAACCGCTTTAACAACATTCTCTGGCAACGAATTCCAGAGTTGAATTACGCGCTGAGTAAAGAAAAATTTCCTCTTATTTGTTTTAAACTTAATGCACTCCAGCTTCATCGCATGCCCCCTTGTCCTAGTATTTTTGGAAAGCGTAAACAGACACTCCACATCTATCTGTTCCACTCCACTCATTATTTTATATACCTCTATCATATCACCCCTCAGCCGCCTTTTCTCCAAGCTGAAGAGCCCAAGCCGCTTTAGCCTTTCCTCATAGGAAAGTCGTCTCATCCCCTTAATCATCTTCGTCGCCCTTCTCTGCACCTTTTCCAATTCCACTATATCTTTTTTGAGGTGCGGCGACCAGAATTGAACACAATACTCTAGGTGAAGTCGCACCATGGATCGATACAGTGGCATTATAATATCCTCATTTTTGTTTTCCATCCCTTTCCTAATAATACCTAACATTCTATTTGCTTTCTTAGCCGCAGCAGCACACTGAGCAGAAGATTTCAACGTATCATCAATAACAACTCCCATGTCCCTTTCTTGTTCCGTAACTCCTAACGCTGAACCTTGCATGACGTAGCTATAGTTTGGGTTCCTCTTTCCCACATGCATCTGGGCCATAATTCCCCTAGAATAAAATACATTTTTCCTGAGGATGAAACAGTGTAGTGGTTTTATTGTTTATATTTTTGAATACATTATTTAGAATATTTATTGGCAACACTGGATTCTTTAACTATAGATTCTGTATTGAGAACCAGTCCAGAAAAAAAGCACAGCAGGCTCTCAAGAAAAGGTACAAGTGTGCTTTATTAATGACCTGACACAGGCTGTGTTTCGGCATAAAACAACGCCTGCCTCAGGGGTTGATTCTAAAATATTAACAAACAAATTTAAACATACAACAGATATATATAATATATATATATATATATATATATACACACACACACACAACCATAAAAAAGATAACGATAATGACATTAATACTGTACTATGACCACATACCAAAATAAGTAAAATATAATATGTGAATGAAAATGAAAAGTGTGCACCAAAAAAACATCAAATCTAGAAAATGATAACTGAAATGCACCATGATGGAATATGACATATATAGTGGAGACAATATGCGCATGTGTGAAGAAGTGGAATGTTTGTAAATGACTAGTGACTAAGTGACGGAATGGAGACCACAAACTGGTGACTAACTGATGAAGTAAATGGGCTGATGTGAAAAAACAAATCCTTAACAATAGGACAGCACAACTAATAATACTCAGAGAGTAACCAATCCACCCTTTAAAAAGAATAAATTAATAATCAATGATTGTTGCGTTCAAATAAAAAAAGCATAACAACTACAGATGTAGACATGGAGTGCAGAAACCTACCTCACTGCTTAACTATATCCTGATCAATAATAAAGAAGAAGGAAAACAAATGTCTGAACAGTCACCAATTAATGGACGGTGGCTGAGCAGCGTACTGCAAACATCATACCAGTGTGTTTTTTTGTAGCAAAAATGGTGCCGGTACTCAAATGCCAGGCCACCCTTCAGGGGTGGGGTGATCACTGAAGGACCCACCCAGTGTTAAGCATCGCGCAAAAGCGAGATGAAATTCATAAACCTTACCTCGGAGTGGTGATCCATCAACTTGATGCGGTACAAACTGCCATGAAACTCTCCCTCCCTCCCCCCCCCCCCCCCAAGCAAAGTGGATTTGTGAAACTAAAACAGAATGATCTACTGGGGCTAGAACGGATAATCTCATATAAAACAAAAGAACTCATAAATGCCTTTTAATATTATGTCACAGTTGGTCTCTTCCCATAAGGGAATTGCTGAAGAAATTACTGTAAGAGAACAGTCCTGACATTATACTAGGAAGCAGTGGCCATTTCAGCCAATGAGCCATAAATTCCCAATGAATATGCATGACATGTACTTGCATGCATTCTCTCACTATATGCTATGTGAGCTCTGAACCATTTCTTACTACAGGAGTGGACACCTCCAGTCTTTTAAGTGGATGGCTATATACAGTGGTGGAAATAAGTATTTGATCCCTTGCTGATTTTGTAAGTTTGCCCACTGACAAAGACATGAGCAGCCCATAATTGAAGGGTAGGTTATTGGTAACAGTGAGAGATAGCACATCACAAATTAAATCCGGAAAATCACATTGTGGAAAGTATATGAATTTATTTGCATTCTGCAGAGGGAAATAAGTATTTGATCCCCCACCAACCAGTAAGAGATCTGGCCCCTACAGACCAGGTAGATGCTCCAAATCAACTCGTTACCTGCATGACAGACAGCTGTCGGCAATGGTCACCTGTATGAAAGACACCTGTCCACAGACTCAGTGAATCAGTCAGACTCTAACCTCTACAAAATGGCCAAGAGCAAGGAGCTGTCTAAGGATGTCAGGGACAAGATCATACACCTGCACAAGGCTGGAATGGGCTACAAAACCATCAGTAAGACGCTGGGCGAGAAGGAGACAACTGTTGGTGCCATAGTAAGAAAATGGAAGAAGTACAAAATGACTGTCAATCGACAAAGATCTGGGGCTCCACGCAAAATCTCACCTCGTGGGGTATCCTTGATCATGAGGAAGGTTAGAAATCAGCCTACAACTACAAGGGGGGAACTTGTCAATGATCTCAAGGCAGCTGGGACCACTGTCACCACGAAAACCATTGGTAACACATTACGACATAACGGATTGCAATCCTGCAGTGCCCGCAAGGTCCCCCTGCTCCGGAAGGCACATTTGACGGCCCGTCTGAAGTTTGCCAGTGAACACCTGGATGATGCCGAGAGTGATTGGGAGAAGGTGCTGTGGTCAGATGAGACAAAAATTGAGCTCTTTGGCATGAACTCAACTCGCCGTGTTTGGAGGAAGAGAAATGCTGCCTATGACCCAAAGAACACCGTCCCCACTGTCAAGCATGGAGGTGGAAATGTTATGTTTTGGGGGTGTTTCTCTGCTAAGGGCACAGGACTACTTCACCGCATCAATGGGAGAATGGATGGGGCCATGTACCGTACAATTCTGAGTGACAACCTCCTTCCCTCCGCCAGGGCCTTAAAAATGGGTCGTGGCTGGGTCTTCCAGCACGACAATGACCCAAAACATACAGCCAAGGCAACAAAGGAGTGGCTCAGGAAGAAGCACATTAGGGTCATGGAGTGGCCTAGCCAGTCACCAGACCTTAATCCCATTGAAAACTTATGGAGGGAGCTGAAGCTGCGAGTTGCCAAGCGACAGCCCAGAACTCTTAATGATTTAGAGATGATCTGCAAAGAGGAGTGGACCAAAATTCCTCCTGACATGTGTGCAAACCTCATCATCAACTACAGAAGACGTCTGACCGCTGTGCTTGCCAACAAGGGTTTTGCCACCAAGTATTAGGTCTTGTTTGCCAGAGGGATTAAATACTTATTTCCCTCTGCAGAATGCAAATAAATTCATATACTTTCCACAATGTGATTTTCCGGATTTAATTTGTGATGTGCTATCTCTCACTGTTACCAATAACCTACCCTTCAATTATGGGCTGCTCATGTCTTTGTCAGTGGGCAAACTTACAAAATCAGCAAGGGATCAAATACTTATTTCCACCACTGTATGTGGATGCCCTCTGTGCCTGTACTCCCACTGTAACTCCACTCCTCCTGCACCATCCTACACCCCTAGAAAGATCTATGCACAGGGCAAGATTAACCCTTTTAGAGACCCCCCATTATACTATAAATACATTTTAAAAGTCCCACAGAGTCCTGTGTAATTCTCACTGCAGAGAAGCAGCAGCAGGGGGTGTGAAAAAAGCCTTTTTTATTTTTTTTGCCGAAAATGGACGTGTGGCAAAATCAAAATTGCCATGCGTCCATTTTGGGTCTGAGACCTTACCACCAGCCTCTGACCTAGCAGTAAAGAATCTGGGCAGTAATAGCCTGCATGCGTCCGTTACGCACGTCCGAAAATAAAAAATATTTTTCAGATGCACGTATCGGACGCGTGCCAAAAATGAAATTACCGCAAGAGCCACGCGGTAGTCGGGCAGTAACTCCATTTTGGCGCGTGTAGACGCTTACGCGGCTTAGTAAAAGGGCTCCTAAGATAAATTAATGGAACAGAGAAAAGTATAGAAATGCTAATTTAAGTAGCATATTCTTTGCCATACAATGAACTATTGAATATCTTTACTGCTGTAATTGTCTATCACCTATGTTCAACTTATTCTTGCTGTACACCTTCTTGGATGAATTTCTTCAAAAAGGCAGTAAATAAATCTGAATAAATAAATTTGAGTGAGCCCACGACTCCTCTAATCAGATCTTTTCCAAGCAAAAATCCTTCTCCACAGGTAATAGTAAAGCGGTACAGGCTGCAAACCCAACACTGAAATACAGAGTTTATATATCAGTTATCTTGTTACCTCCTTTAATTTTAAAAGTTTAATAGGCAGCATACACATTGCTTTCATGATTACACACCCACAGCCTTGGTTATTATGTTAGTAGCAACATTAAAGCATAGGTAAGACTTTGTAATGATCACAATACCAGACTGATTCATTCAAACACAGTATCTACACAATGAAATACACGGACATAACCACCACATCCAGAAACAGAGACACAGAGCACACAGGCACTTACAGCATTTAACACTTTCTACTGGCACTGTTGAGGATACAGAAGACTGAAGAGGTGAAATATTGCTGAAACTCACCCTCACAAATGCAGGACAATGGGCTAACAGGGCCCAAAGAAATGTACAATATAGCTAGAAAAATGAATGAGCATAACAGAGATGATGGGATGCATTAATACTACAGTATTAATGGGACACATTAATACAATAGTATTAATGGGAAAACAGATTTTGTTGGTTTTTGGCAATTTGATGGAATGGATCATTTTAAAAGCTTAACAAAAGATCCTCACTGAGCTGTATGAATACCTAGGGTTTGGGAATGACAAAAATGGGCAAAAGTCTTTTAATACTATTTATTCTAACTTTATACAGTTAACTGAATATTTTACCGCATAAACAACTACCTATTCATTTAAGCACAAAATAAAATAATTGACTAAAAGCATTCCATTGGAGTACTCAGTACTGTGACCATTTGGCTTACAATTGTGCCGTCCCACAAGAATATAACAGACCTAAGACACTCCATCTGGATCCTCAAGAGTTCTTACTGTTCTGAAGCCATTTAGATGTAGAATGCAGTAGAATGGCCAGTCTATTTTATACTGCTGCGAGTGTAAGATCCAGCATGAACAGCCTGGATTTCAGCAACATCAATAAAGGGAAGCAAAAAGGATTGAGAGGAATATAAACTAAGAAAATGGGAAAACCGAAGAGATAAAGTGGGCGGCTGAGAAAAAGATGAGAGAGAGCCACAAAACAGTGCAGAACAGCTAAACAAGAAAGAAAGGACAAAGAACTAAAAAAAAAAAACAGACACACAAAGAAAAGGGGAAGAAAAGAAGAAAATAAATAGCAGAATAGCTGGTAAAGAAAAGACAAAACATTCTACTAGTAGAACAAAGGGTTCAGACAAACAAAATGGGAGGCTGCAACAAGAAAGAAAATGCCAAGTATAAAAAGAACAATAACTAGGCACACATACAACTTTAAGCGGTGAAGGGAGTTCACAATCAATCCGTTCTCAATATACTCAACTTCACAACACATTCATCCCTTATATCACAAAGGTCCAGCTGAACGGGTAGATGTGAAGCGTCTGTTCACGCTTTCCAAAAATACTAGGACTAGGGGGCCTGCGATGAAGCTACAATGTAGTAAATTTAAAACGAATCAGAGAAAAGGTTTCTTCACTCAACATGTAATTAAACTCTGGAATTCGTTGCCAGAGAATGTGGTAAAGGTGGTTAGCTTAGCGGAGTTTTAAAAAGGTTTGGACGGCTTCCTAAAGGAAAAGTCCATAGACCGTTATTAAATGGACTTGGGGGAAATCCACTATTTCTGGGATAAGCAATATAAAATGTTTTGTACATTTTTGGGATCTTGCCAGGTATTTGTGACCTGGATTGGCCACTGTTAACAGGATGCTGGGCTCAATGGACCTTTGGTCTTTCCCAGTATGGCAATACTTATGTACTTATAATAGGATCTGTCAGATCAGTGTACCCGCCTCCATACTGGCTAAATGATTTTTAGCCAATATGGTGACAACTGGTCTCCACCATGTAACGTCAATTGTAGCAGAAAAGCTAAGTACTAATTTGAAGATTGAGGATAAGAATGTTTGTGAAAAAGCAAAAAATAATATAAATACAATAAATGACTGTTGAAGAAAAAATAAGTAAAAATCTCAAAATTGGATTGATGAGGATTGTGGTACTGCCTAGTATGCTTGGCTCATAAAAATCATTTGGCCAATATGGAGGTGGGTACGCTGATCTTACGGATCCAATTATGATTCTCTGATCACCTGGACCTTTGTGATATAAGGGATGAATGTGTTGTGAAGTTGAGTATTTTGAGAACGAAGTATAAAAAGAAGACAGTAAAAGACAGCAGATAAAGGCCAATTGGTCCATCATTTCTGCCTAGTGTTAATCCAGCTGCCACCTGTGAAAGCTTGCCTTCTTTTTCTTTATTATTCTAACTCAATTTTAGGTCTTCCTCTTTGATTTTCTGCCCCATATTTAATGCAATACCCAGGCCCTTCTGCCCATCTGTGTCTGGCATCCAGCCTTTGTAATAATCTAAACAGCTACCAAAATTGCTGAAGCAGTTGCCCTGTCATCCAGCTGCTTAAATCTCCAACCAGCTGACTCTCATATGGCTTCCTCTTAGACTGCTCTGTCATTAACTAGTGCTTCCTTTACCCTTGCTGAAAAAAGTCTCCTTATCACATCTTCCCTTCCTTCTCCTCTAAAGAAAGTGGAGTCTGAATTGTCTGTACTACTGCAACCTTTGTACCACAGTTCTTTATACCTGTCTCACGCATGCTCAAATCTGAAGAAGGAATGAAGGAACAAAAAGTGAAACAGAGGCACAGAGGAAGGGATGTAAAGAAGGAAGGGGAAAGAAATGTTAGGAAAATAAGCACAAAAAGAAAAGGTTGGATGGATAGTATGGTCTTTTCCTGCTGTTAAATTCTATACTTCTGTGGAAGAAAAGATACAGAGATGATATGTGAAGAAATTAAAATAAATGTATAAAAAGGTTCTGAATTAGAACAGCATGCCTATATCACATGCATCCACAGATCTGAAGTCAATGTATCTCGTTTGTAAAGAAAATCAAATGGGATCCTAAAGACACTGCATGTATTCCTAGGGAACACGTAAGAAGCAAAATATTTAAACAGCTTTTCATACAAAACAAAAGAAAAAAAGCCTTGTTTAATCAATTCAGTTCTAACATTTTAATTGAAATATTAATTTAAACTACTTGTCTGGCATATTAAAAAAACATTAAATTAAGCAAAACGAACTGCTAAGAAATGCTACAGAATCTGTTAATATGAATGCTCTATAGAAAATGTAGCTGTAATCAAATTCTTAGCAAGACTGCGGCTAACAGCGCCTAAGGAAAGAAATTCATAAAGGATGCTGCATACCAAAAGATTAAAATCACTGTACTCTGTTCCTGAATTGTTTTCACTTTCTTGTCTAGAACTACATATAATTTTTTTTGTCTTATTTCCAGTAGTTATTATGATCCTGAAGAAAATGAAACTTTTTAGTTGTGATACCTTTCTCAGATAAGTAGTGATATTTACACATACAGATCACATATGCATGCAGATGGTGATTTCAGAAAGCCACTATTTACAGGTGGAGATCACCAGGATGCAGACATTTCAAGGGGGCGTGACCTGGGAATACTTTGGGTGTGGCTTGGACAAGCCACACATCTATATCTGCATTCCCCATATTGCCCATCTATGTTACAAAAATTCCATGTTGAGCAGCAGCTCAAAGGGAAACACATGTTCAAAAAAACTGATCATTTCACCCAGGGCTTTACATAATGGATTAAGGGAGAAAGTCTCCTTAATTCCCTATAGTTTATTTCTGTCTCCTCCTCTATCCAAAAAAAAAAAAATCCATAAAAAATGCAGCCTTTTTAATTGGTGACACAGACATACAGGTTTGTAAAATGAGACCAGCTACACACTAAGGGCCTTGTTTACTAAGGTGCACTAGCTAATGCTTAGCACGTGCTAACCATGCAGATGTATGGGCATCTACAGGGTTAGTGCGTGCTAATGCTTACTGCACACTAAAAACACTAGCACACCTCTAGCACGGCTTAGTATACAGGGCTTTAAAAGTGTCAGCAATTACAAATGCAGGTTGTAAAATTAGTACTTAGAATGAAAATGCTAAATTGATGATGTTCTTTTTGTGCATATGTAAATCTGTAAAATGGCTGCTCCTGCTGCACATGTACTCCTGCACTTCCTTATAGTTATTTTATAAGGGTTGGGCGGTATATCGAATTTTAAATAAACTTGGAAACTTATTAAAATACAGACAGAATTGAGCATATCCTGACCTAGACATCTGAATTCAATCTCCACATTTTATACATGAGCTGTCATGACCACATCAGCCCCCCTTCCTCAGGTATTAGCTCAATAACAATGTCACAACCTACAAAGAATTTGGTTCATTGACATCTTTTTCCTGACCATTTAAAATGTTTAGGGCAAGTGCCATTATGAGATATGTGTCTCCACATTGCGATCTACAATCCCTTTTTATAGGAAAACTGCGCAAAACAATTGGAATAATGTCTTTGAAAGTTATTAAATCTCTCAGCCTTCCTTCATGTAAAGGATCAGCCTGAAGCAGCTCCCTCTGATTTAATCATATACTTCTTTTGCCATCTAACATCTTAACCACTGCCTAAAAGATTTAATGAGTTAGAATTCTTGTGGACGAGATGGGGCAAGAGTCCAGGATCTATACTTTTCTCATCGGGTTTGTGTGTATATTGCTATACACTCACCATGCCATGGGCTGCAGTACTCGTTCTCTGTCAGAGACATGGCAGGATGAAAGATGAAAGGGCGGTTTAGTCTCCCGTGACAAGATGATGGTCAGAAAGTAGAGATAACGACCAGACATCAAACACTGACTTGAAACAGGAAAAGATGAGAGAAAACAGAAGAGCAGGGCCACATTGCAATACTGAAATGGAAAAAGAGCTGTTCAAACGACAAAAAATAAAAAAAAAGGTGAAATGGGGTTAATAGTGTGAGGTAACACTTCAAATCAAGGGAGCAAACATACCATTAGTCGGATGCTTTGCAAACGACACAGAAAATCGTTTTACGGCAGGCATAGACAACAGCTCTGAGGAAATAAAAAAGAGGCATTGGCATTAACATTCTGCTTCAGCAAACACAAGCGCACATACATATACCTAAAAAATTTTTTTTAACAATTTGCAGCATGGCACTTGCTGTTACCCTGTTCTGGATATCGTTCCAGTTTGATGCAAGATATGTCTTTTTTGGTTAGTCCAGTCACCCTGAGTTCACAAAACCCCAGCTCACAAATAAGAAATATCTAGTCTTAACTTGCTGCTACAAATACTTCTGTTCTGCTTATGTTATTGATCTGTCCGTATAGAGACTGGGCTTTCTTCTGGAAATGTCTCCATATTGAACTGTCCAAACACGGCACCAGAGTTTTGTCTGTCGCTCTTCTCTTATGTACATCTTGTTCATATACACCATCAGTTCCATTATAGTGATGATCCTTCCATTATGTACAGCTTCCCCTAGATCACTACTGGAAATAGTTCAGCCTGCATAACCTGGTCAGTGCTGGCAGTAATCCTTTTGTTTTCCATGACTACTGATATCCATTTCTCTCCTAGTGATGACCATTGGAAATCCTTCTCATACACAGCTCCTGTTTAGTGCTGGTTTATTCTTCTATTTGGTAAATGCTCCAGATCATTGTGGGTAAATAATGGGTTCTCTACACAAATCTAGATCATCTGTATTGATCTTTTGATTCTATGTGACCTGCTAAACCATAGCTGGTTACCTGTAACAAGTGGTCTCTCAGGATTGTAAGATATTAGCCCTCATGACAGGTTAATGTCATCTGAGAGAGCCCAGGCTAGAAGGGGGAAAAAATGGTAACAAAGCACCTCAAGCTCATACAGCTTTCTAGCAAGGTTGCAAGTTTCTAGTGAGGTGAACCATGTATGTGTGTGTCCTCCTGTGCTGGCATCATCTCATTGGGTCGCCTCAGTTCTGCGATAAGTTTTTCTTTTTTATTTATTTGTGAGGACTAATATCCTGCTGTCCTCGGAGAACACCAGTTACAGATAAGCAAATTTGCTGAATATGTAGTTCTCACAACTGGGAATCCATAGCTACAGGTTGCCTTTAACAAACAAAAAAAAGGACAAAAATAAAAAACAGAATGCTACTGGGTAACAATGAACACATTGTGGTTTGGCATGTTTTTGTGATTTATTGGCAACCTGGAATTAATAACAACGAGCTTTAAGGGGGATGGAACTGGATTTTCAAAATGAAAGAGATTGATCAAACCTTACTATCACATGGGGAATCCTTTTGCAAACAATAATCAGATACGAACGTGTGCACAGAAGTCCATGTTGAAGCTTTGAAGATCTGACTTCAGGTGGATCACAGATACTGCCTTGGCTCGGATATCGCGAGCCTTGGCTCAGATATTAAGAGCCTTGATGTATCCTTCCAAGGTCAACCCGCTTGGATATAAGTAAAGAGATGTATCTGTTATCTTATTAGAAAGAATAGGCTTGGCTATAGCAGATCAGTTTGAGTCAAAAGAAACAAAAAGCTGGGAGAGCTTTCTAAACGTTTTAGCCCCCTCCAAGTAAAAAGCCAAGGTTCTTTGTAGTTCAAGGTACGCAAGACACATTCACCTTCATGGGAAAAAGAGAAAGGGGATAGGAGATGGAACTTGATATGCCGCCGTTCTGTGGTTACAATCAAAGCAGTTTTACATATTATATATAGGTACTAATTTTGTACCTGGGGCAATGGAGGGTTAAGTGACTTGCCGAGAGTCACAACGAACTGCAGTGAGAATGAAATAAACATCGGGAGGAAAACTGACTAGTTAAGGTAAAAATCTAATAGGTCAGGCATGAACTTAGGATGAATGCACAGAACTATTTTATTATTGAAAAACAAGGTTAGAGTGGATCAGTCATAAAGGCTTGGAACTCACTATGTACTAAAATGACATCCACCAAAGATAAGATTTTCCAGGTCAGGTACTTCAATTCACAGGAGTCTAGTGACTCTAAAGGAAATTTCATCAGCTAGGTATCACAATGAGGTCCCAAGAAAACAGTGGGGGGCTGAATGAAAGGCTTCAAAAGAAGCTAACCCCATTAAAAAAACAAAACAAAACAAAACAAAATTAAAAAAAAAATTAAAACTAAAGGCTGTAGAGAGATGGGTTTACCTTCTATATTGTGGTGATATGGTTCACTTCAGTGGAACAGGTTTTCAAACTTGGCTCTGATAGATGTACAAGGCATTTAAAGCAGTTTATATGTGGAACAGGAAAAGGTGTCAAGGTCACATCAAATGAGAAATCGCTTCCACTTAAAATCATAAGACCATCTGACGGGGACTCTCTTAGAGGCCAAAAGCATTTGAGAGATGTTATACGGTAAATTCCATAAATTGAATATTACCATCTAAACATCTAATCTGTGAGAGCCAGGGATCTAATGTTGGAACATAAGTGAATTCACTGATTCTATATAAAAAGGGTTAAGGTTAGAGAAAACGCCCTCCCCCCCCCCAGCCAGATCAGTACCCTAATGGACAGCTCCCACAGGTGCAGTAAACGGGTGAAATGGGGTGGTACAGATTTCACGCCAGTGTGTCCACAGATTTTGAATCAGCTCAGACAAACTGTGCCCCCTGGTTTGGGAATATTTCTCGTGAATATCCTACCCTTCTAGCAGGGCAGTGGCAATTTTCTCTGCTTCTATTGAGGATAGGGATACCGCTTCAGGATATCTGGTAGCAAAGTCCACCACTGTCAATATATATCTTTTCCCAGTCTGGCTAGGGACAGCTAGAGGCCCCACTATTCTCTCAAGGGCTCACTGATAATGGGTAAAGGTTTCAAGGGAGCTCAGGGGTGATCTCGGGGCTTGCCCACTCTCTGACACACATCACAGATTCGACAATAGTCAGCTACGGCTCAAAATACTCCTGACCAATAGAAATTCTGTGTCAATCTAGTGCTTGAGTGTGTCCAACCCCCCCCCCCCCCCCCCAATGTCTTGCTAGTGGAATGTCCCCCCGATGTCTTGCTAGTGGAACGTCATGTGCAATCTGTAGAAGCTGTTCTCTGAATGCTTTAGGCACTATAAGCTGTTTTCCTGCTGTCCAGGGCTGTTAGGATCAACGGGATTAGTCTCTCTGTACAGCAAGCCCCCTTTCCATTGGATATGTTCTTTACAAGTCTCATTGGTTGGCTGACCAGCCCTCTGCCTCAGGGCTCCAGGTCCGGGTCAGAGTGTTCTGCTTCCTGAAAAGCATATCTCTGTCCTGTATCAGTATCCATATCTGGAAAGGTCTCTACTGTTGACTCTAACAAATCAAGGTCAACAGTCTGATCAACAGGTGTGTCAGTTAAGTCAGGCCGTTCCATATTCACGGCCCCGATCACCTCAGGAACTGGTGCTGCTGAAAGCACTGGAGCGCATCCTCTTGCTGCTTGATCAGCTGGTTCCACCTGGACTGGCTCAAGATCTGGAACTGGAGAGGTGATCTTTGCTACTTCTGCTTTTTGGGCGGCCCAGGCCTGACTACGGGGTCACCATAGTGGAAATGCTGACTCCGCTATCAAGGGTAATGTTCATCATGTTGGTCCCACACAGCACTGGTACCGGCATGCTTTTCATTATACCTACTTCTCTGTATCCAGTCTTGGTACCCCAATCCAGAAATACTCGAGCAATGGGTACAGTTTCTCTGGATCCATTAGCTAACACTACCTCTGCAGTGTGCACTGGAAGAATTGCATCTTCTGGTACTAGCTCTGGTCGTAATAAAGTCATGCTAGAGCCAGTGTCCACAAGCCTAGCTACCTGCGTCTGATTCACAGTTATTGGGGTGCTATAGTGTTGTGGAAACCCATCTGCTTCCTTGCTTGATGAATAACCAGTAATTTTCTGTGCTGCAGCAACTGCGTGGGCCTCTTTCGTGGGACTGGAGCCACCCACAAAACCCGTTAGCTTTGGTGCAGGAACTAAAATGCTTTTTAGCGCAGGCTTGTGATTATCTGGGCAATCTGCTTTGAAATATCCTGTACGCCCACACTGGCAACAAGGACATTCATGCCTGAAGTCTTTAGGTTTTTGGAGAACACTGGAGGATTTTCTGACAGTCTCTGAGGTTGCAAGTATATCTGACTTAGGGCCCTGGCTGTACTTAGATTCCGGCTGCTGCGGATAAGGACTGCTTCTCTTTGCCAGTCTGGGACGGTTAGCCATAAAGATGTCAGCCAGCTCAGCTTGGAGTACAGGGCTGGTGAACATGTTCCCTTACCTCTGGACGACAATGCTGAAGAAACTGCTCCAGAACCATCAGGTTTTGGCAGTCCTCCAGGGTTTTAACCTCAGCTCCACTGAGCCACCACTGATGCTGGTATCTTAGCAGGATCACAAACTCACTGTATCATCCGCCCCCTGCAAAGTATGGAACTTTAGTCTGTAGGTCTCAGGGGTAATGGCATAATGGTTCAACAAAGCTTTGTGCACCTCCTCAAACCTGGAGCACATCTCCATGGACAGTCCTTGGAATGCCTCAAGTGCTCTACCAGTAAGCTTTCCTCCCAGATAGTGCACCTAGATGGGCATAATCGAAAGGGGCGCCCAAGTTTTCCTGAGGGCGTCCATCTTTTGTTTCGATAATACGGTCGTCCCTAGAGATGGTCGTCCTTAAACTTGGTCGTTTCTGATTTTCTGCGATAATGGAAACTAAGGACGCCCATCTCAGAAATGACCAAATGCAAGCCCTTTGGTCGTGGGAGGAGCCAGCATTCATAGTGCACTGGTCCCCCTCACATGCCAGGACACCAACCGGACTTCAGAAAAAGCTCCCAGCTACATAGCTCCCTTACCTTTTGTGCTGAGCCCCCAAAACCCACTACCCACAACTGTACACCACTACCATAGCCCTTACGGGTGAAGGGGGCACCTAGATGTGGGTACAGTGGGTTTCTGGTGGGTTTTGAAGGGCTCACATTTACCACCACAAGTGTAATAGGTAGGGGGGATGGGCTCCGCCTGCCTGAAGTGCACTGCACCCACTAGAACTGCTCCAGGGACCTGCATACTGCTGTCATGGAGCTGGGTATGACATTTGAGGCTGGCATAGAGGCTGGCAAAAATATTTAAAAAAACATTTTTGAGGGTGGGAGGGGGTTAGTGACCACTGGGGGAGTAAGGGGAGGTCATCCCCGATTCCCCTCGGTGGTCATCTGGTCAGTTCGGGCACCTTTATGTGGCTTGGTCATAAGAAAAAAAAGGACCAGGTAAAGTCGTCCAAGTCTTCGTCAGGGACACCCTTTTTTTTTTTTTAAGGAAGTTAGATATCCATCTATGTCACCTTGGGTATCAAACTGCGCAAATATGTTGGGCCCGATCCGGGTTATGGATCCTGCTTTTGGCCTTGGCGCTGGGGTTGGGCTTGAGCTTTGGATACAAGCCATTTCCATCTCCAACTTCATTTGCTGTACTTGGAATTCCCACGCATGCTTTTCATGCTGCAGCTGGAATTCCTCTTGCTGCTGTCGCTCTTCCCAATCCCATTCCTCTTGCTGCAGCTGGTCTAGCCGCTGTTGCTCTTCCTGTTCCTCTCTCTGCAGCTAGTCTAGCTACTGTTGCTCTATCATGTAGATCTGCCATTTTTCAGCTGGTGTGGCATTCGGCCCTAACGCACAGGCCGTTGTCGACAAGGAATCTGATCGCCTCTCAGGAGAACTCTGCGTAGGCTGGTCCTGCGTCTCCTCCTCGCTGAGGCCATCCGGTTGCTCTTGTGTTAGGTCAGGCATCTCCAGTGTCTGCTGGCCGCTTTAAGTCGCTGTGCCCCTCAGGAGAACTCTGTGTAGGCTGGTCCTGCATCTCCTCCTCGCTGAGGCCATCCGGTTGCTCTTGTGTTAGGTCAGGCATCTCCAGTGTCTGCTGGCCACTTTAAGTCGCTGTCAGCACACTGCTAATCTCCTAACACTACCAAAAAAAAAAAAAAAAAAAAACAACTCTAAACAGGGTAGGGACCTTGTTACTGCTGCACTCGTTCACTGTGCTCTGTGTCTGGACGTTAAAGATAAAAAATAAAAAAAAAGACTCAACCACTCAGTGGATGGTGACCCTCACGCCACACATTGAGCCTGACAATCCCACCATGCTGTCACCAAAAAAGAAGGACAAGGTCTGTCATGAAACACCTAGCCACCCACCTGGGGTTACCTTGCGGTCATTTAGAGGGTCTATCCCCAGCACAGCTCAGGTCTGCCTGCACCTGCCGCTTGTGCTCTATACTAGCACCCTCCTAACCACCGACCGGGTCCCAACCGCCTCTGGGCGAGTCTCCCGCTCCCCAGGTGTTCCCCAGTGATTTCTAGTTTACTAGGGCCACACTCCCAGTGGTCCCCCAGTTGCTAGAAAGCACTCACAAACCCAACATACAAACCACCAGGATTCTTAGTCAGTCTAGACAAGCAGAGGCAATAAACTAAAAATGTTTATTGTCATAAAAATATCGAACAGTGAACCATAAAAACAGATGGAACAAAACAGCATATAATAACAGGTAACTGAATATGGATCAATTATAAAATGATATAAACATTTGTTCACTACCTGAATAGTGCCAAACTGAGACTGGAGAAAAATCCAGTATTTCCTAGATGAATTTGAGCTCCTAGGCCAATCAGAGCCCAGAACAACAAGTTTTAAAAATAGCTGGCCACATCACTGCAGGTTACCTCTTATCTATGTTAACTAAAGAGGTAACAGCCATTTCTCTGTAACAGCTTTAAAAATAAACATGCACCACCTGCTGGCCAAACTAGAGAAATACACTTCAAGAAATAATCAACACAGTTTACAAGCTTAAAACCCACTGTTTGGTCATACCTCCAAATACATTCATATCTACGTAGTTGTTTCTCAAGGAGACATAGTCCACTACGATACCATACCTGCCTACAATGAGATTGGGAGGGTTGGATTAGTGTGGATGGAGCCACTCGGTCATGAACAGTGGACAGGACAGTATGGAAACAATTCGCCTGTTTGTCAATCTTCAAGGAATTAAAGTATTAAGGGAAAGAAAATAGAGATGGGGGGAATGGACCCTGGCTCAAGTTGAGAAAGGTGCCTAGAGTAACGCAGGTGGGAGGGGGGAGGAAAGGGAATCTGATGAGGAATAAGAAAAGAGAATTGAAGCAACAAGTGATCAGATCAGGGCACAAGGGTGGATAGGAGTGTCCAGGGTTGAAAAGCAGAGGAGGAGGGGAGTATGATAAGATCCAATGTGTGATGGGTCAGAAACACAACCTTCTGAGACAGTTGTAGCTCAGACAGCAGAGAAAGAAAACCTCTCGAACGAGAATCCAGCAGATTGCCTACATGTATGTTGAAATCTCCAAGAATAAGGATCTTGGGGTAACAAACTGATGCTTCTGAGAGCATCTGGCAGTTTTGAAACTTAGTACAGTAGAGACTTGCAAGACCACCACCAGTTTTGGATGTCCTACCCTGTGAGAAAATATCATAGCCTTCAGGAAAGTATTCATATAAGTAGCTTTCCTTGCCATTTCATATCCAGGTTTCCATGAGGCAGAGGATATCAAAGCCAGAGGGGGCAATGAGATCACAAATCTGAGGAGTTTTGGTACAGAGCGAGCTGCAGTTCAATAAGTCAATGTTGATGGAATCTGTAGTATAAGAAATGCGTGAAATAGGTTGAATATAAGTGGTGGGTGGCATTTCGATGCGTCGTGTAGCCGGTTTCCAGTCAACACAGGAATGGGGTAATGCATCTGCACAATGTTGGTGCCGAAAGAAGCAGGCAGAGAGGGGGTGAACCAGCAGAAAACCCACAAACAAAATGGCTAAGGGCTAGGAGAGAAGGGAGGATACTAAGAGTGGAAAATAAGTAGGATACAAAAATATTTTGGCACGTGCCTGCCCCCAGCAACAAAAATTAGCTGGAGGTGAGAAGAAATAGGCAACTGGTGACAGGATATCCAGTTAGAAGCCTAGCTTACATCAGCTTGAATAAATAAAACTGGGCCAGATGCCCAGACTATCCGGAGATAAAGTCTCTAAAATAAAGCATAGAAAATAGCGTAAGGTCAAAAGTAACAGTAAAACAGAGCACAAACAAGATACAGAAGCAGAAGCACATACGCAAGAGAAAAACGGTGTAGTAAAAGGAGAACAGCTTAGCAATCAGCAACATAAAAGAGTAAAGCAGCAAGAGTATAATACCAGTAAAACAACTCAGCAGTGAGCAACATAAAATAATATAACAATGAAGAATAGCTGGAGGTGAGAAGATATGGGAAACTGGTAATAGGATATCTGGTTAGGAGTTTAGCTTACCTCAGCTTGAACAGTAAAATCAGAGCAGGAGGAAAGCTTTGGTCCCACAGGAGAGGAGGAGTCATAACTAGGGCAGATGCTACTATTTGGAGATAAGGTATGTCAGCTTGAATAGCAAAACCCAGGCCCAGATCAAGAATGGCAATGTGGATGACCCTAAGGAGAATCCACGTGCGTGGAGAACTCATAGATCCCACGAAACAGAAAACAACAACAAAAAGTGGGAATGTAAACCAGGCTTAACCAAAGAACTGGAACCAACACAATTTTATAATTTCAAAACAAACAATATTTATTAATATTTCATTAAAATGTGGATGACTCCAACAAGTGTTAAAATAGTCCACCCTAGGCCTACAATGCCAATGCCTAGGCCTAAATCTTGGCCTGGGCAGATGGCAGTACTATTTTATCTTTGGGGGTTTTTCCCCCCACTATAAAACAAGTACTTAGAGCTACTGTAATTTAAGAGATGCACAATTCAATCCCAACAATGATATTATTATTTTAAACTATAATTGTGAAACAGCATTAGAGAGGACTTCTAAGGTTGAATGTACTGGAAGCAATTTTAGAAGGGTTGGGCACCATGCACATGTATAAAAAGCATACAAGTAGCAATTTTATAAATGCTGCTACTTAAGCTGTATTCTTGTGGCACGCACAGATTTGAAGTGGGTATGTTCAAGACAAGGCTTGGACAGATCTAAAAATTATGGCCCTCATTTTAAAAGCCCTATTCAGGTTTAATATGTGTGCAAACCTGCAAGTAAATGCTTATCTTGCATAAACACTAAGGCCCAGATGCATCAACCATACGTAAAAAAATCAAAAACATAAAAGTCCTTACCGAAGTTGAAAAAACGAAGAATGCAATAAAAAAAAAAAAAGTCCCACATGTTCGGTTCGGTAAAAGAAAGTCGAATGCATTAAAGAAGTGTAATCCCCGTCGTTAATGTGCCCGTAAAACATGCACAGAGCAGCCAAGCGTCATGCTGGCTGCTCTGCGCATGCCAAAAAACGTCAAAGAAGCTGAGGATCGGGAGGGGGCAAAGGCGCTCGTCAGGAGCGTCCTGTATGGACGCCCTTGCCCCCCCCCCCCCCGCCCGAGGTCGACGCTGCTCCCCGCTTCCCCCTGTATTAAATAAAAAATCAAAACAAAACTCCAAACTGTAGTAGCCACGGCCCCCCTCCCTTCCTCTCTGTTTCTCCTTCTCCCACAGCTCCGCCTCCCGCCATCCTCCATCCCCGTGAGGCCGTCGCCGCCACTCCCCCCTCCACTGGACCTCTCCGCCGCCTTACCGGGCCCGCGCAGCGCCTCTCACCTCTGTGTGAAGGCGCTGCACGGGCAAGAACAGCTGATTGGCGATCAGTGATGCCTCCTCCAACGTCCCTCCGTTCTTCCTGGGCCCGTCCTCCTCTGACGTGAGTAACCTACGTAGGTAACTTACGTCAGAGGAGGTTGGGCCCAGGAAGAACGGAGGGAGTCGGAGGCGGCATCACTGATCGCCGATCAGCTGTTCTTGCCCGTGCAGCGCCTTCACACAGAGGTGAGAGGCGCTGCGCGGGCCCGGTAAGGCGGAGGGGGGGGGGGGGGCGGCGGCGACGACCTCACGGGGCCTGAGGATGGCTGGAGGCGGAGCTGTGGGAGAAGGAGAAATAGAGAGAGAGGAAGGGAGGGGGGCCGTGGCTGCTACAGTTTGGAGTTTTGTTTTGATTTTTTATTTAATACAGGGGGAAGCGGGGAGCAGCGTCGGGGGAGGGGGGGCAAGGGCGTCCATACAGGACGCTCCTGACGAGCGCCTTTGCCCCCTCCCGATCCCCTTTTTTGCTTTTGGGGTTTTTTTTTTCAATTTTATGCAGGGGGAAGCGGGGAGCCACGTTTTTGTGTGGGTTTTTTTTTATTTTCAAACATGCCAGCTTGGATTTTTATGCTGCAGGGAGAAGCGGGGAGCAGTGTCTGTATGACAGCTCAGGCCTTAACGACAGCTCTGACCTCACGTTAAATATATCAAGGTAAATGATTCACTGCAATCGTCGGTATGGTTAGTGCATTGCGAATTGTTCACATTTCAATTGGAAGTGACTCGTTTGCATTCCGTTTTCGTTAGCTGCTAGCGTCGACGGAAAATGGCCTTTAATGCATGCTACGGTTGAAAATTTCTTCATTAAAGGGTCGTTAAAGTTTTGTGCATCTGGGCCTAAGTCCCCATTTTACGAAGCCTGGGATATGCACATAGACCCAAGTGCAAACAACTGGCAAGGGGTTGGGGTCTGGGCATGTTTTGGGTGAAACAAAGGCACAGCAAATTCAGAGATGTTTAGTCTCTATTTCAGAAGGGGACTAACGTTTATGTCCTAAAACATCAATGTCAGGAGTTACACCTTCTACCAAGTACATTTAAGATTTAGTTTACAGCTGCTATTGAGCAGCACTCCACTGGAGGGATTGGGGGGGGTAGCCTCCCTTAATACCTCAGTGGTTCCTGGCACCCCAAATGCCAAAGGGAAAGGGGAGGGAAGTCATAATACTATCTTTCTGTGGTTACAATCGAAGCAGTTTACATATTATATACAAGTACTTATTTTGTACCTGGGGCAATGGAAGGTTAAGTGATTTGCAAGTAATGCTGCTCCCACTGCATGTGCCTCCTAATAAACATATTTTTCCAAGGCCTGATACGTATTTTACAAAAGGCTCTGCATTCCGTGAGCTTCTTTGTAAAATGTTTTGCAAATTTTGACAATTTTACCCTGGATGTCTCTTTTCTGACCTAAGCAAGCTATACAAAATTGAGCTTCACAGATACTACATTTAAATTGTGGTCCGTTATAAAAAGTAAAAACATATTTTGTCTGCTACAGGCATCACTTAAATGCTACTAGTACGAACAAGAACTCTAAAAGGTATGTCAGGTTCCTGGAAATGAGGTTGCTTACCTGTAATAGGTATCCTATGAAGATAGAATAATTATCAGTCACACAACTAGGGGATACCATCCACGTTCTAAGAAAAACAATAAAGATTCCTTTGGACACACAAGCACTCGTGGAACATACCTCAGTTCTGTTATTAATCTTTTTCTTAGCCCCCTGGCCTCCCTTATCCAGTCTTTCTCCATTTGTTTCTACATGTACACCAATGATATCCTCCTTGATTTTCCCCAGACTTCTCCTTTCCCTGATCTTTCTCCATTACAAAAGCGTCTTGATGCTACTGACGCCTGACTTTCCTCTCAAAATCTGATTTTGAATCCTTCTAAATATACAGCCCTCTGGGTTTCCAGTCATCGTCCATCCCCCCCCCCCCCCCCTGTTGGCCCCACATTTGCATGGAGTCCCTGTTTCTCTAGTTGATACCTTGGTGTTTTTCTTGGTATTTCTCGACCCCCTTCTCTCTCTCTCTACTCATATTTCTTCTGTGGTGAAATCTTGCTTTTTCTCTCTTCAGGTTATTTATTCTTTGCATAATTACTTAGATGATTCTTCTTGTGCCACGCTTATCTACATTCTAGTCACTTCCTGCCTTGATTATTGTAATATCTTTTCTCTGGCCTCCTACTCTCTTCCATAAAACGGTTGCAAACAGTTCAGAACACCGCCATTCATCTCCTAGCACATGCTGTTATGATCATGTAACACCCCTCTTTGCTTGGTACCACTGGCTGCCAATCGTTTTCCGTATACAGCAAAAGACCCTGACTATGGCCCACAAAGTTTTGTATCGTTCTACTCCAGCGTAACTCTACTACTACTACTTAACATTTCTAGAGCGCTACTAGGGTTACATAGCGCTGTACAATTTAACAAAGAGAGACAGTCCCTGCTCAAAGAGCTTACAATCTAATAGACAAGTGAACGGTCGGTCCGATAGGGGCAGTCAAATTGGGGCAGTCTGGATTCACTGAACGGTAAGGGTTAGGTGCCGAACGCAGCTCACCGGTTATTACTCTGTACACTCCTTCACGGTTACTAAAGTCTGCTTTCTCTAGACAACTTGCTGTCCGTCCCCTCCTTCATTACTCCTGTCTACAGTCCACTAGGCATTCTGCCTTTTTCTGAATGTGCTGCCCTTGGAAGTTAGGTCTGAGCAATCCTACCTTAAGTTTAGATCTTTACTTAAGAACTACCTGTTCTCCACTGCTTTCCCTGCCCATTCATAGGCCATTGGTCAGACACCCAGTTCTGTTGGAGTATGGTCCCTTGAACCCCTTCTTCTTCTTGCTCCCTTTTCTTACATCTTCTGTTCTGTCCTATCATTTTTTGTAGTTCCTTTCTTTTCTGATTTGTTATTGATTGTACACCGCTTTCGTTTTCTTTTAAGAAAGGCGGAATATCAAGCCTTATTAAACATTTTGCGATTGTCTGTATCATTTGTTGACCTTTCCTTTGTATTTTTTACATTGAAAAGATATGACATTGGAGATTTTGTCACCCAGTTGTCATCAACAGACTCCTGAAGCAGGCCATAGGCCAAAACACAGTACTGTGTAGAGTCTTTTATCAATAAATCTTCTTTAAGTATCAAGGTTGTCCCTCTCACTTCTGGAGTCTGTGGTTGATTTCCCACTTGTCTTCTTCTGTTACTATATCCCATGGGATTTCAGAGTTCTCCGCCTCAGTGGATTTCTGCCGAGTTAAAGCATTCTACCCTTTGCTTTCATGTGCTGAGCAACCACTTCTGCTACGTGCCTCCAAAGTTTCTCCTCGAAAGATGAATCGGCCTTAGCAAGAGGGGCTTTCTTTGAAGTATCTCAAGGGAATTAATGTTTTTATTTCTAACAATATCATATATAATAAAACTCACCCTCAATGTTCTGAGGACACTGACGTCACTGTCAGGTCCTCCGGGCACTTCCTTCCGGTTCGAAGCCTTCATGGTGGTGAAGCCACCGAAAACACTGTGTTGGAGCCCCGCCCTCGCGTCAAACGTGATGTCAAGGGCGGAGCAATGGCGTCAGTGGCTTCACAACCAACGACGCAGCAGATTGAAGGTGGCGTGCCGAGGTCCGCAACAATGGCGGCCAGTGCCATCAGAACGCCGAAAGGGGTGAGTAGGGAGGGGGGGAGGTTCGGAAGGAAACTGTGCTAGCGCCCGTTTCATTAACGCAAGAAACGGGCATGTTTTACTAGTGTTTTATATTATATTCCGCTCAGTGTGTGGCAGTAGCCAAAAAAGCAAACAGAATGTTAGGAAGTATAAGGAAAGGAATAGTAAATAAATAAAAGAATGTTAAAAAGCCTCTGTATTGCTCCATGGTGTGACCACACCTTGAGTACTGTGTGCAATTCTGGTCACTACATCTCAAAAAAAGATATAGGAGAATTAAAAAAGTTATACTGATGAAAATGACAAAAAGTATGGAACAACCCTCATATGAGGAAAGGCCATCGAGGGCTCTTCAGACTGGAGAAGACAGCTGAAAGGAAAATCTTGAGTGGAGTGGAACAGGTTAAAAAGTAGTGAATTTAAAACAAATAGGTCCTCCTACAATTCCTTATAGTTTGCTTGTAATTTAATGACTTTAAAATTACAAATGAGACAAAATTATTCATCAACCTCCCTTGTCAGGGCACATTAAGTCCCTATACAGAGTCCTCTTTTAAGTTTTCTGGAAGTCTGAGTGGTTGTAAAGCTCCAGCACATTGGCTAGTAACCTACATAATCCCAAGAGCAAAAGAAAGGGTGGAAGAAATATGAATCAGAAGCACACAGCAGAACTGAAAGGTTATCATGGCACAGTAATGCACTTAACTGGTTGCATCTTCTAAACTATTGCCAGGTCATTAATCTTCCTTTTTCACCCACACCTCATTAGAAAAACAAAATGGAAGAGTATGTTCTAGTGAATTATGCAGTTTTACACACTACACAAACAAATCATGTTTTGGCCTTTTACCATTTTGCATGAGGCTGCAAAAAGATAAGCAATGCTTTTTTCAAAGACAGATGAACCAGGCAAAAGAAGAAAAAAAAAAAAAAAAAAGAGTATTTACAATTGCACATTTTGAGTTTGCTACATCTGACTAGTAATTAATCTCACCAGAGCTTAGATTCCCTACTCTTTTTATTACCTGCCCTCTAGGGAGAGCATTATATTCTTGCAAACCAGTGCTTCCCAAGCTTTTTGTGCCTGTGACCCCATAATTGAGGTCAAAGAAAACTGTGACCCCCTGGAGGTGCAGAATAATGACATACCTATGGAACGCCAACCTAGGTCATGATCCCAAAAACAGTTTTTGTGAACCTGTTTGGGGTTCTGACCCACAGTTTGAGAAGCTCTGTTGTAAACAGACCCGTGAAAAGCAACTATTTGATTCTCCTATCTTTATAAAGCTTACCAACCCTCCTGCTAGTACTTCAAAAAAAACTTCCTATCACTTCTACTGAACTCATGACAAATTTCCTGTCCGTCCTGCCACTTCTGTGAGAAACTTTCATCTGTCACCAACTCAGTAACTCCCTTCTTTATCACCTGCCCATGAAGGGAATTTTTCATCCTCTCATCTATCATAGAAAATAATATATAATTAGAGCATAAATGGTAGCCCCCTGCAGAGATTACACTCACACATTGTAAGATCATTTTCAAAGGTAAATTTGCTTTGCAGACATTTTCTCACTGCTGTGCACAAGTACTGAAATAGGCACAAAGTACAAGCTGGAAAGTACAGGCAGAGATTTACAAAATACCACACACAACCTACCAATAAACATGATTTTGCGATTATTTTACTTTTCTTGTTTTATCTAACTACCAGCGATACATTTAGCCAGTTTTGAAACGGACTTTCGGATTGCCACATTACAATTTTAAACTAATGTACATAGATTTTAGTGATGTAGCCTAGATTTTTGAAATATATTATTGTATTTTACCAATATTTTACATTATAACTATTAAGGAGTATTTGGCAGAGGTGCCAGAATCCAAGATGGTGCCTTAAGTGCCATGAATTTCAAGGTGTCATCTTGGATCCTGGTACCTCTGCATTCTAGCAGTGTTATTGCATGTGTACTTTGCCCTGTGTAGGAAGAGGCATTCCTGAAGGTGAAGTTTAGAACTACCAGGAGTAATTTTAAAGGGACTCAAGAAAGTAGAATAAGATGTTACAAGCTAAAGAAGGCTCTGATGAATTTATCAAAGGGTGTATGCATGCATAGAAATGTGAAGGGCAAGTCTATGGGCTGGTTACTTACATACAGATATGCGACATAGTGTAAATGTACAAAATGCTGATATTTCTACAGGCATGTGCACACATATGCACATAAATCTCAACATTCCACCTAAATGTTATCCCCCAGATCATATATATGGCGCTCAAAAGTGTGTACAATTTGAGTAACAAGTCAATTAGCACCAACGACTGGGCACTAACAAGCAATTATTGGTGTCAATTGGCATCAATTTGGATATATGTGTGCATCTTGCTAAGTACTATTCTATAAAGATGTGCATGTAGATCTTTTAGCACAGGTGGAGCATGGGCGGGTCAGGGATGTTTGCTAAAGATGCACGCAGTATTATAGAATTTAAGGGGTCAATGCCAGCATGGATCTTGGTGTTATGCGCTATTCTAAAAACAGCATCCAACTCGTGAAATGTGCGTAGGTATTCCCTGTCATGGAGAATGGGTAAAGCAAGGTCATATTTTATCAACTACACACATATGCTCAATTCATACCGGCACATACATAAAGACAATTACATGGTGTGAATGTGGGTGCCTACTTTTCTCAGGATAATTTTATAAAGGTTAATCCTGTTATAAAATTATTCTTTTACTAAGGTAATTTTATAAAGCATTTTCTAGGTGTAACAATGTTCATATGTAAGAAAGGGCTCTTGGACAGCTGCATGGTTGGATACATGTAAAAAAGAACACGACAAGATGGCAAGTAGTTGCATGTGCAAACCCCCAAATTCTATAAATGTCACCCAAAGTTATGTGAGCATCTGGGCACATAGTTATAGAATAGGGTCAGTTACATGCATAACTTATTTGCTAATTAGCACTAAATTGGCTCTTAATTGGCCTTAACAAGCACTAATTGGCAACAGTTTGTAGTTATGTGCGTAATTGACTTATGCCCCTATTCTATAAATTGGAACATTTAATTTAAATGGCGTGCAACGCCGAAGGGGGCAAGCCAAGCAAGTAGGGTGCAATGTTATAGAATACTGTCATTTATGCGCCTAACTGCCAGTACCTTGAGCTAAATGCATGCACCTAAAGTTCAGCATGAAAATGCAAACTTATACTAGCATTCTATAACCAAATCAGGGAATCGTCACTTCAAAAATTATTTATTGCAAAAAACCTTGGAACAAGTTATAACATCATCAATCACTGTCATCTATCATTGCATATCAAAAGCCCATCCTTATCATGACATTCTCAAAATCTATTATCAATAATGAAATAAATCAAAAAGAACAGGATGACTTATCCACAAAGCAGAATGGTATTTTCTTCAATATTCAGTCATTGAAACAGCTCCATGTAGACAGGTGCAGGACCGCAAACGATAATATAAGTGTACATTGTCCCAACTCGGATCCAAGTTTCACCACAACATTGTGGCTTCTTCAGGGGATAAAGCCAGTCACACACGCAAACACTTCTTCAAGATGGCATGTGCCAGTTTACGCATGCGACCGGCTTTATTCCCTGAAGAAGCCACAATGATGTGGTGAAAACTGTATTCGAGTTGGGACAATGTGCACTTATATGATCGTTTGCGGTCCTGCACCTATCAACAGCAGACCTAATCCGGCCAAAATTTAACCATTTAACTGACCAGGAACGGCACCTGGCCGGTTAAATGGTACTTAACTGGCTATCCAGTGATATTCAACAGGAGATAGCTGGTTATCTCCCCCTGAATATTGCCATTTAGCGGACAGCTGGTTATATCAAATGATGCACATATATCATGTGCACCTTTCTTTAAACTAGTCACCTTACTTTCTAATTCCTCTTACTCTCTTACCTATCTATGTTAACCATCTCTCTGACCTCATGTACAACTTTCTTTAGTCACCTTATTTTCCAACTCCTCATACTCTCTTACCTATCTATATGTTCCATCTTTGCTTATACACTACACTATCAATTAAAATGTTCTACTATGTATTGTGTTGACAATGTAAGTAGTGTACTATGCCATACTTTCATTGTTATTTTTACTGCTGTAATTGCCTGTTGCTCATATTTGATTTATTCTTCCTGTACACCGCCTTGAGTGAATTCCTTCAAAAGGGTGGTAAATAAATCCAAATAAATAAATAAATAAATAACAAGGAGCTGTTTCAATGAGTGAATAGCGAAGAAAATACCATTCTGCTTTACAGATAAGTCCTCGTGTTCTTTTTGATTTATTCATCACTGATAATGGATTTTGAGAATGTCATGATAAGGGTGGACTTTTGATGTGCAATGATAGATAACAGTGAGTGGCAGATGTGATGATTCACAAATAATTTAGTCATGTGTAATTTCTGAGTACGCACCTTTGCTTTTTCCAAGGACAAGCAGGCCTTCCTATTCTCACACGTGGGAATCCTTAGCTACCAGGCTCAGCGAAAACAATAAAGCTAGGATAATTGAGTCTCGAAACGTCAAGATGAAAACTTCAATCAACCTGAAACTATATACATACTAGGACTAGGGGGCATACAATGAAGCTAGAAAGTAGTAAATTTAGAACACACAAGAGAAAATATTTCTTCACTCAACGTGTAATTAAACTCTGGAATTCATTGCCAGAGAATGTAGTAGAAGCGGTTAGCTTAGTGGGGTTTAAAAAAGGCTTGGATGGCTCCCTAAAGGAAAGTTTATAGACCATTATTAAAATGAACGTGGGGAAAATCCACTGCTTATTTCTCAAATAAAAGCATAAAATGTATTGTACTGTTTTGGGATTTTGCCAGGTACTTGTGACCTGGATTGGCCACTGTTGGAAACAGGATGCTGGGCTTGATGGACCTTCTGTCTGTCCCATTATGGCAATACTTATGTATATCTGTGGAGGTGCAGCCTGAACAAAATAAAGCAAGAGCTAGGAGGATGGAGTTGGATTCCAGTCACTGAACAGATTCTGCAGAATTGTCTATCCGAACCAACTGTCGCATCATGTATCCTGATCCAGAAAATAGTGGGATGTAAATGTGTGGACTGAAGACCACGTCACATTCATGAAAATCTCCTCTATAGAGGCTGATCTCAAGTGGTCTACCAACGCCAACATTGCTCTAACATTGTGAGCTGAGACATGTCCCTCAAGAGTCAGCCCTGCCTGGGTATCAGCAAAGGAGATGCAATCTGCTATCCAATTTGAAAATGTGTGTTTGCCGATGACAACCCCCATCCTGTTGGGGTCAAAAGAAACGAAAAGCTGGGTGGACTGTGTATGGGCTTTAATCCAGTCCAGATAGAAAGCTAAGTCTCACTTGCAGTCTACGGTATGCACTACACTTTCACCAGGTTGGGTATTAGGTCTTGGGAAAAATGTTGGAAGAACGCCTGGTTAAGATGGAGCTCCAAAACTACCTTAGGAAGGAACTTACGGTGCGTGTGAAGGACTGCTCTGTTGTAATGGAACTTAATATATGGTGGATGAACTGGAGCTCACTGAACCTGCGAGCTGAAGTGACCGTCACCAGAAACACGACTTTCCAGGTCAAAAACTTCACATGGCAGGTATCCAGAGGCTCAAACAGAGCTTTCAACAGCTGGGTGAGGACAACGTTGAGATCCCAAGACACAACAGAAGGTTTGGTAGAGTGCTTTGTCAGCAACAATCCTCTCATGAAACAAACAACTAAAGCCTGTACAGAGATGGACTCACCTCCTACACAATGATAAGCGCCAACTGCACTAAGACAGACCCTTACAGAGTTGATTTTTAAACCAGATTCAGAAAAGTGCAGGAGGTACTCAAGAAGAACTTGAGTAGGGTAAAAAAAAGGGATCTAAGGCATTGTCCTCACACCAGATGGTAAACCTTCTCCATTTAAAAGAGCAACATCTCTTAGTTGAAGGTTTCCTGGAAGCCAGCAAGATACAGGAGACACCCTCAGGCAATCCGAGAGACCCAAATTCTACGCTCTCAACATCCAAGCTGCGAGGACCAGAGATTGGAGGTTGGGATGCAGAAGGGACCCTTTGTTCTATGTGATGAGGGTCGAAAATAGTCCAATCTCTATGGATCTTCAGAAGACAACTCCAGAAGAAGAGGGAACCAAATCTGCAGTGGCCAGTAGTGTGCCCTGATCTTACCTGAGTTTCAGCAAAGTCTTCTCTATGAGAGGAATGGGAGGATATGCATACAGAAGTCCCTGTCCTCAATGCAGGAGAAAGGCATCAGACGCTAGTCGGCCGTGTGACCCAAGCCTGGAGAAGAACTGAGGGATCTTGTTGTTGAGATGAGTGGCGAAAAGAACCACCAAAAAAGTGTGCCCCACTCTTGGAAGATCTTCCGAGCTATGCCCATGTTGAGAGACCACTCGTGAGGTTGCAATATCCTGCTCAGTCTGTTCACCAGATAGGTGCTCTTGCCAGGCAAGTTAAGTGGCACAGAGGTCCATCCCATGAAGCCGACTGCCACATGCCTACTGCTTCCTGACACAAGGAGTAGGATCCCGTACCCCCTTGCTTGTTGACATAGAACATCGCAACCTAGTTATCTGTTTGAATTTGATCAATTTGGTTCTGGAGTTGATCTCCGAAAGCTTTTAGAGCATTCCAAATTACCCAGAGCTCAAGGAGATTGATGTGGAACTGAACCTCCTGAGCGAACCTCCTGATCGAGAAGCCCATCCACATGAGCTTCCCAACCCCAAGTTGGAAGCATCCAAAGTCAACACCTTCTGAGGCAGTGGAATTTGAATTGAAGTCCCAGAGTCAAATTGAACGGAGTGGCCACCAGCTCCAGTGGAATGCAAATGACATCCGTTAGGTTCCCTGTTGCCTGAGACTACTGGGAAGCTAGGGCCCACTAGTCTGCTCTCAAATGGAGCCATGCCATGGATGTGACATGCACTATGGAGGCCATCCTGCTTGGCCGGCCATCTCCTGAACCCGGCCAAATCGGTATAATCGAAAGCCGATTTTGGCTGGCTCCAACTGCTTTCCGTCGCAGAGCCGGCCAAAGTTAAAGTGGGCGCTTCCGCAGGGTATGGAAGGCAGGACGGGGGCGTTGTTAAGACATGGCCGGCTTCGACGATAATGGAAAAAAGAAGGCCGGCTCTGAGAAGCATTTTGCCGGCTTCACTTGGTCCATTTATTTTTAGGACCAAGTCTCAAAAAAAAGTGCCCCAATTGACCAGATGACCACCGGAGGGAATCGGGGATCACCTCCCCTTACTGGCCCCAGTGGCCACCAACCCCCTCCCACCCAAAAAAAAAAAAAAAAATCTTTTTTGCCAGCCCCTATGCCAGCCTGAAATGTCATACCCAGCTCTATGACAGCAGTATGCAGGTCCCTGGAGCAGTTTTTTATGGGTGCAGTGCACTTCAGGCAGGCGGACCCAGGCCCATCCTCCCCCCACCTGTTACACTTGTGGTGGTAAATGGGAGCCCTTCCCCCCCCCCCCCCAAAACCCACATCTAGGTGCCCCCCTTTACCCATAAGGGCTATGGTAATGGTGTTGTGGGGAGAGGGTTTTGGGGGGGATTTGGGGTCTCAGCACACAAGGTAAGGGAGGTATGCACCTGGGAGCAATTTCTGAAGTCCACTGCAGTGTCCCCTAGGGTGCCCGGTTGGTATCCAGTGCACTACAAATGTTGGCCCCTCCCACGACCAAATGCCTTGGATTTGGCCGGATGAGATGGCCGGCATTGGTTTTCATTATCAACGAAAACCAATGCCGGCCATCTCAAATCGCCCCAACCATATTATCAAAACGAAAGATAGCCGGCCATCTTTTTCAATAATACGGTTCGGGGCCGCCTTTTGCGGTGCCAGCCATATAGATGGCCGGCGACGTTCAATTATGCACCTCCATGTGGCCCAACAATTTCAACATTTGGCAAGCTGAAACCTGCTGGTTGTTGCGGATCTGCAAGCCAAGCGTAACCAAGGTATCCGCTCTCGCATGACGAAGGAAGGCCTGAGCCTGTTCTCATCTAGCATGGTTCCTATGTACTCCAACTGGCAAACTGATTGAAGATGGGACTTGGGATAATTTATGACAAACCCCAGCAGCTCTAGCACCTGAATAGTCTTCCGCATTGACTCCTCTACCTCCCCCCCCCCCCCCCCCCGAGATGTGCTCTTGACCAATTGTCCAGGTAAGGAAACACATACATTCCCAGTATGTGTACATACACTGCAACTACCGCTGGACACTTGGCGAAAACTCTGGGGGCAGACACCAGGCCAGTGGCAGAACACAATACTGGTAGTGGCATTTCTCCACTTGAAATCGGAGATAAATCCTGTGACTTGGAAGTATTGAAATGTGGGTATAGGCATCCTTTGAGTCCAGAGAGCATAGCCAATGGTTTTCCTGAATTATAGGGTGACCAGGGAAATCAGACTGAACTTATCCTTTACCAAAAATTTGTTTAGGGCCCTTAGATCTAGAACGGGGCAGAATTCCCCCGTTTTCTTGATCACAAGGAAGTCGCTGGAATAAAATTCCTTCCATTCTTCCCCTGGTGTTACGAGTTCAACCACTCAGGCCTGTAGAAGTGTGGAGATTTCCTCTACAAGTACCTGCTTGTGTTGAGAGCTGATGTAAGACACTCTTGGTGGGCAACATGGAGGTCATCGGCGCAAATTCAGAGCATCCCCTTGACGGACTATTTGAAGAACCCACTGGTCGGAGGTTACAAGGGGCCATCTGTGTTGGAAAAATGTAAGCTTCTTTCTGATCTGTAAGCCATCTGGGACGGATACATTTTGAGTGGCTATGCTCTACTGGAGCCTGTCAAAAGCCCATGCCCTGCTTCGACTGGGGAACTGGCTAAGATTTCTGGGGATGGGGCTGGCAAGGCCTGGGACAATGGGCCTGAGTTGCCTGAGCTGAGTGAGCAGGATGCTGGTACCTACGCCTTTGAAAGTAGTAGGACTGATACCTCTGCCTGGTCAAAAATCTTCTTGTTGAAGAGGATGCAGATGGAAGATGCCAAGAGAGAGTGTGGATTGTGTCTGCATGCTTCTTTTTTTTAAAAATATTTTTATTGAAGGAAAAGTTACAGTGAGTCAGCGACCTCCTCCACTTTCTCTCCAAAGAAGTTGTCCCCTCAGCATGACACATTCGCTAGTCTCTCTTGAACAACTTGTTTGAGGTCAGAGAAAAGCAGCCAAGAGAGTCCTGGGCTTCTCCTCCATCTCCAACTTAAATAGGATAGCTGCAGTCATCTTCTTCACAAACCTTGTGAATGAGAGCGCCTCTGGAGGAGATTTTTGTCTCTCTTGAAAAGGCCTCGATCTAGTGAAACAATGTCCATGCTCCGAAGTGCCTTGAGGTGCAGTTCTTCCCTCGGACTCCAGGGAAGCTTCCTCCCCAGATATAGGAGGGGGCACTGCATGCCCGGACCTTGACTCTTACACCTTGTGAGGCACCGGCATCGAGGATCCGGGCGCCAGCAACAATGGAGCATCAGGGAGGGCCTGGGGCTGTTCCACTTGGGGCATATGCGCCCTCTATGTCAAAGCAGGAGCTCCCTGCAGCAACTGCACCAGCTGCTCTTGGAGCATGCTCCAGAACTGCTCAATGAAGGCTGGCATTGGCAAAGGCACAGGATCCAGGGCAGAGGCAGTCTGAGAAGGTGTCGGTGCCAAACTAGTGGCAGGAATGTAGTCACTTGATGACAGGCGCACCGGCACCACTTCCAAGGAAGGGGAGTGGTCCTCCCCATGCCGACGCTTCTCAGGTATCGGAGAGTCCGATGCCTCGGTGCTCCCGGCACTGTCGTTCCCCCGTGCCAATGAAGATGCCGCTGAATCAGAGTGTTTCCTTAGTGTCAGATCCAATGCTGACCGATTCCAGGGCTTGCTAATAGTGCCCCATGTCGAGGCAGGTGGAGACCCACTTGATGCTGATGTAATCCCAGTGAATGCCAATGTCTGAGCAGTCATGGAGGTTGATGCTGCCGGTGCCGAAGACAATGGTCCAGCCTTCGAATAGCCAAAAAGATGCTCCATTTGAGCCAGTTGCACCCTCTGGGTTCTCACCTGCATATGCACACAGAGATCGTAAACAGGGAGTCATGATTGGGCCCAAGGCACCTGATGCCCGAAATCTGTGGGTCCATGACAGAAATCACAAGTCTATACTTGGCGAACCACTTGAAGTCTTTCTGGACATTGAAAAAAAGAATCTTGGCTAAATTAAACTCCTCAATCTTGAACCGAGAAAAAGGGAGAGTATTCAAATTGAGGACGGGGTTGCGGCCTAACAGTGCAGCTACTCACAAAAAAGAAAGGCAACTTTAAATGCTGAAAAAAACTTTAAAAAGTAACAGGAAGGTAAAACTGGAAACTTAAGAGAAGAAACAAAAAATACCCACTCAGGATGGCACTCACTGAAAACTACAGCACAGCATGAGGGAGAGAACACAAAGCGCATCCTCTCACCTCCGCAGAAAAAAAAAAGAAGACTGGAGGATCCATGCTCACGCGCCGGGCAGGAAGGCACCAGCACATGTGCAGTGGAAGCTGCCAGAAAATTCTATTTAAGCTAGTTAGTGACCGCACCAGGCTCCATCGGGATGATGTCATTCACATGTGAGAATAGGAAGGCCTGCTGGTCCTCTAAGAAAGGGATTTTAAAAATTGTTCAACTGCATACCATGCATAAGAATATGTGCACAAGAAGTGTGCACTTACTTTCACCTAATCTTTGTGTAGGCATTCCCACAAACGTAGTTTGGCAATGCAGATTGGATTTGCGATATATACATTATATATACATTTTATGGGTACATGCACAGAGTATGTGTGTTCATTTACACCAAATTTGGAGATGGTATAAGTGTGCACATCAGCTTTTGCACACTGGCGGAAGTAGTTCTGAGAGCTTATTTTACAAAGGTTTTTAAGTGTAAAATGGGTTTAAAATATTCACCATTTTGGACTTCTTACCTAGGGGTCCTGTTACAAAATCATGCTCTATAGGCAAACTCGTATTTTTAAATGTACATATTTTAACTCAGAAAAAATATTCATCCAAGTTAGTAGGTGTTAATGTGTGGGTAGTGTGAGAAGGTACTTTTTGGGAGGATAATTATGAAAATATGTGCGTATTTTTACTTTGAAAACCTGACAAAGTCCACAGAGCATGTATTTTTCACTTGTGCAGGCAGTTTTAAATTAATCCCAATTCATAAATCAACCAAGCATACATTTACAAGCAAAACATAAGCTTAATAATTAGATATCTGAATATCAATACTTCTGTTCTGGATAAACCCTGAGCCAAATGATGGCATTCAGGTACATAAATGATTATTTACCTTATGTTTGGCTCATTAAGATATACTTAGCTGTTTCTGAATTGTGTACTCTCTGGCAATCATTGCTATGTCATGGCTGATGGCGTCCACTGTATATTAATTTTGCTGAACTAATTATCTTGTTGACTTTTATTGTTAGAACTGTAAAGTCATCTATTTGTTCTGTTTGGTCTAGAAAGGAAATTCCCATGTCTCTCAAGCTCTAGAATAGGTGGTCCACCTCGGGTACCGGCAGCAAGGGGGGTTTCGCTGAGCAGTCATGTGGCTGTTGGCTCTGCAGGTCCCCTGCCCCTTCTCATGTCATCTTCCTGTTCCAGGTGCAGGGGACCGAAAGATCCAACAGCTGCGCGACTGCTCAGCGAAACCCCCTTGCTCAGAGGAGGGGATGCTCCACCCCAGGTGGCAACTACGGTAGGTACGCCACTGCTCTCACCACTTGTAGAAGGGAACTTCCTATATCTCTTATCTGTCCTATGAGTAGAGGAGTGTGGTAGCCGTGTTAGTCCACTCTTAAGGTTATCAATAGAAATCAAACAAAATAAAACATGGAAAAGAAAATAAGATGATACCTTTTTTATTGGACATAACTTAATACATTTCTTGATTAGCTTTCGAAGGTTGCCCTTCTTCCTCAGATCGGAAATAAGCAAATGTGCTAGCTGACAGTGTATATAAGTGAAAACATTCAAGCATTACTATGACAGTCTGACAGGGTGGGAGGATGGGGGTGGGTCGGAGGTATGCATGGTATGATGTGGGGTTCCTAGCCCATTATAAACCATAAAGCTGTATGTCTCTGTTGATCACCCCACCCCTCACCTATCCACACCCATCCTGTTAGAATATCAATGATATGCTTTGATGTCCCCATGCATACCTCCGGCCCACCCCCATCCTCCCACCCTGTCAGACTGTCATAGTAATGCTTGAATGTTTTCACTTATATACACTGTCAGCTAGCACATTTGCTTATTTCCGATCTGACGAAGAAAGGCAACCTTTGAAAGCTAATCAAGAAATGTATTAAGTTATGTCCAATAAAAAAGGTATCATCTTATTTTCTTTTCCATGTTTTATTTTGTTTGATTTCTATTGATAATCTGTCCTATGAAAAATTTTCAATCTCGCTCAGTGCTACTTACAAAAGTCATCCAGGTCTTTCAAAAGCCCTCGATGGAAATATTCTGCCCCTTTGCCTCACTTGAAATAAATGTCTCATTCTATTCACTTTTACAGGAATAGAAGCTCCCTTCCCCGTTAATTAACTCGAAAGAGTACTGCTTGTTCCCTCTCATCTCCCTTAAAGGAGAACATTAAATCTCTCACTTATGTATTTGTTACCACCTCCCTCACCATTCACTCTCACCTGTTTCTTAACTGATTCTTCCCTAGTGCTCAACTTTCTCCTGGCCACCTCAACATTGTCTTTTTCCAAACATGCTCTGTGAAGCATATCTGGGTACTTATGATTTCCAATGTTTAGGGAACCCCTTGTCTTTTAAATGGTTGAGCATTAATGTACACCAGAGTGTGGAAGACAGAACACAGCTGCTTTCTTACACACATACCGTCTTTGTAAGTCAGGCTGGCAGCGGCGCTGATTTTTTTGCGGTGGCCGCGTGCGTAGTCCTGAAGATTTGGGGCACTGGATGAGCCTCCAAGCACTGTGGTGCTAAACAGCCCAGTACACTGCGACCCTAGAAAGGCGGGGAGTGGGTTAGTAATCACGCATCTCCACAGCATGCCATTAAAGACACATCACTAGGATTAGTCTTGGGCTTTCTTTCCCATACAAGAAGCGAACAGCCTTCATTGCTCCTGCTGGAGGCAAACCCTGTTGCTTCCTAATTTTATGAATTAGACATGCCCAAAACAGCACAGAGAAGTAAAGCACCATCCCAAATGTGTAAAGACGAAAGGGAGATTTCTGTATGTCACTGACTTTTTTTTTTTTTTTTTTTTTAAGACAAATGTAGCCTTTTCAAGCAGTTGGATAAGCTATTCCGAATTTGGAAAAGTAAAGAAATTATCACATTTTACCCCTGCCCTGTCCATCCACTTCAATACAGTTAAGTGGAATGAACCAGAATATGTAAAGATGCAACAGGAAAGAAAATTCCACCCTTCCTCCTCCCCCCCCCCCCCGAATTATAAAGATGATGAACTTGACTTACCCATACCAAACTTTCCTAACCTCTATACACAATTTATAGCTATAACCACCAGTCTTATTTGCAGTTTATAAGAAAGGCCTGGCCTAGGTAGGTCAACGTTAGGGCATACAGAGATCTCCCCTGCTTACAGTATCAATTCTTTCCATTCCATAGTATATACGCAGAACTGTACCAAAAGGCTGAAGAGATTCTGTTTTATAACACATTCAAAGATTCAACTAACAGAGATTAAGGGCATGGATGGTGATTCTCTGATTATTCAAACAGAATGTTAAACCAATGTACACAATTTTTTGCATACTTTTGCAGTGCTCATTGCTATTATCACCACAGTTATAATCATCATCCTTCTCGATATCATAGATTGTGACTTCTTGAAGGATCTATCATGATATGAGAAAGGTGTTTTCTCTGGAAATACCATCTTCCTTTTGTCACAGCTGATTCTCTACCAGCAGCATGATATGCTTGGATATTTGGTCTTATCCAAGATATAGCTCCCTCATTTAGAGAATCTTTCACTTCTTTTCCAGGTAAAAGCAGTGGTTCTGTCAAAGGAAGCTCAGACACCTAGAAGAAGAACATATTATCAATCTTTTCAACACCCTCAGCAATGTCTCTGAATATCTGTGAGAGTTGACAGAGCTCCACATGAAGAAACGCCAGCAGCACCAGCTACCTCTAAACAGAACAGAAGAACTGTCCAGCTCTTCATTCACTGAAACAGGATGGCAGACAAATGAAACCAAAAACACAGGTACTGTTACTAGAGTTGATAATAATGGACAACAAAAGAACAGCAAAACTGGAACCAGAATATCAGTACCGAATTTCAACAAAACAACAGAACTGGGATTAAAAAGTGGATGTCAAACTGCAAATGGCGACAGAACTACATCTGAGGCTATGGGAGAAGCCTGAATGCATGTCATAACTGGTACACACATAAGCAAAAGAATAAAATGGAAGCAGACACCATCCATGAGAAGATGTGAAATATTAATGATGCATGAACATGAACACAGTTTGATTCCATAAATGAATGTTGTACATTTTTCTCAAACACACACACTAAAAGATAACTGAAATCTTGTTGCTGTCACAAGAAGGAACTTTGACATGTATATCAGACTCAGACTATTCCACCATCCAACCTTCCTTGACGCAGCCCCATCACCCCCTGATAGTTTACTTGACTCTACTAATCAAGCAGGATAAAAGAAAAGAAGAAGGAATATTACAAACAAGGGAACTGATATTCAAAGCAATTTAAATGCTTGTCTGAGGCTAAGCAGGTATATTCAGTGAGATAGTGCTGCTGAATATACCCAGTTAGTGCCTAAGTAGAAACTGTATTTATTTATTTAGAAGATTTTGCTCACACTTTTTTCAAATAGTAGCTCAAGGTGAGTTACATTCAGGTACATTGGGTATTTCCCTGTCCCTGGAGGGCTCAAAATCTAAATCTGTACCTGAGGCAATGGAGGTTTATGTGACTTGCCCAAGATCACAAGGAGCAGCGGTGGGATTTGAACTGGGCATCTCTGGATGTCAAGACCATGCTCTAACCACTAGGCCACTCCTCCACTCCGACTATTTTGTGGGTGGTCCTGGGGTGGAGTGGACAATTGTCCAGTTAAGTCCCAATATTCAACACTTAAATGAATAAGTTAACCAGATAACCAGGACCACACAAAATGCAGTCTTATCTTTAGCTGGTTTAACTTATCCAGTTAAATGTTAAATATCGCACTAACCGGATTAAGTGTTTTTTGCCTATGTATGACCGGATATTCAATGCTGGTGCCCAGTCATGGCCTTGAATTGAATATCTGGGGATATTGTCAGGAGCGACCAAAAAACTGCTGACCGCCACCGGCTGAATATTGACACCCAGAATTTTTGAATATGAACACCCGAGTCATCATAGCATAAGTCTGACTCTAAGAAGGGTGTTCCCAACATATTTCAAGTGCAGAGAGATAGCCAGCAAAGTTGCTGCTGTTGTTTTTGCTATATCTGGAAAGAACCTTAAGAATGTCAAGTAATAGTACATCTGCTTACATTTAGAAAGAACGTCATGTCCAAGCCACAAATATCTGTTATGCTCAAATTTAATGGTCAATGCTGAGAGACTAAAAACAAAAAATGGCACAACTAGAACAATGGGATGTTAGGTGACTAATTACAAGACATAAATAAAAAAAAAAAAAGACAAAAAAACAGAGCCCTAGTACCACAAAGACTATGGTTTAGCGGAGGAATGATTAAAAATCAAAAGCAGATTTATACGGTGTATTGAACCAAAAACATTACAAGACCATCACTACTACTTAACCAAATTGAAAAAAATATTAAAAAGGGATAACTATGAGAGACAAAGTATTTGAGCTTATTTGAGAAGCATTATTCATAGTTTTGATGTGAATAAACTGGCATTTAGACAAGTATATTGCATACACACTGGGGGGGGGGGGGGGGGGGGGGGAGTTATCAAGGTACAGTTAAAGGACTGCTTTTACCATACCTTAATTTACCTCAGTAGTCAGCAACCTGCAGTATCTCAGTACCAGCAAGACAACCTGTCATATTAAGGAACTAATAATGTGGATTATTGCCCTAATTCAGCTCGATCACTTCCCCCCCCCCCTACCAAATCGCAATTTTACCAAGCTGGGATATACACATCTAAAACGCAAACACACGCATATGGAAAGGGGGCATGATCTGGGTGTGTTTTAGGCAGAATGGGAGGAAAGTACATTTATGTCAAAACAGATCGATGTCTGGATTTGCACCTACTACCTACTAGGAGGTCATTTCAGAAAGGTGCTTATATAGAGCAGCACGCAAATGGAAGAATTAGTAGAGGCTGCCCCCACTAATCCTGCAGTGGTTTATGTCTCCCACCCCTCCCCAAGCCAAACTGGAAAGTATATTAGAAAAATACACGCATATATTTCTAAAATGACCGACATAAACATGCTTGTTCTGGCACATACACATTTTATGCACCCGTGTTGACTCCATTGATATTTTAGACATTTATGATTCTAAATGGATGCTCATAACTGGTGCATAATCGTCCATTCCTCTACTCTGGCAGGTCCTGTTCTAAAATACTAGTAGAACTCGAGACAGTCCAAATTGGATGCCTCAATTTCGATTTGTAGGTCCTTTCTAAAAGGCTGCTCTATGGGGAAGATTCTATATATGGGGCCTAAAAAAAATAGGCGCGGAAATTAGTGCCGACTAAGTGTATTCTATAAGTGGCGCTTAGATTTAGAATACGCTTAATTGATATCACAGTGCCTAAAACTATGCACATCGATTTGCAACAACGAAAATGTGGCGTAAATCCCAGCACATAGATTTAAGCACACTGGGCCATATTCTATAACTATCAGCGTAAATTTCAGAACGCCCATTTCCCCGTCCATAACCATGCCTCTTTTTGCTTGCACGTGTTAAGAAGTTCGGTGCACTTCATTATCAAGTTGTGTATAAATTCTAATTAGTGCCAATTAGTGCTCTTTTCAGGCTGATGTGGCCACGTACACACATAAAGGGCTTCTTGTGTAAAAGTATGTGCTATGATATTATGGTTCGTACTTTGCCAGTACATGTGTATGGGGTGGAATTTGGGTGGTGTGCACATGCACATATGTAGATTATAAAATATGCTAATCTAGGCATATACTTAAAAATTATAGGCATGGACATTTATAGCTGCTCCAGCTTATGCTTTTTTATAAAAACAGAAAGGATCCTACTTGTCTTTATTAAAAAAAAAAAAAAAAGGCACCTGAAAATGGGCTTAAGTTGGGCATCTTCTTATACAATTTCTCTCATAGCGGTAATTTCTTAAACCATTTTTGCACTTAAGGGGCCAGTTTCTATATACTGCGCCTAAAAAATCGTTGTTGAAAAAAATAACTTTCAGCACTATTCTATAAGCCACACTTAAAGTTAAGCTCCTTTCTATAAACTGTGCCTATGCCCAGGAATCGTGCCCAACTTTAGGTGCAGCCATTTGACCAACTAAAACACAGTGCAAATCCTCACATCTAAATTAGGCACGGATCGCCCTTATTCTATAACTACGCACGTAAATTCTAGGAATGACCCCAACCCGCCCATGACCCTCCCATTTCTGCTCCCCCTTTTTGGCTCACACAATTTAGGCGCGGATCCAGCACCTAAATTTACGCATATAACTGCTACTTAAATCCAATTAGCGTTAATAATTGGCTCGTTATTCAATTAAGTTGCGTGTGCAAATTGGCCGTGCGCAACTCAAAGCGCCATATATAGAATTCAGAGGAAGATGCTGTTTTAAACACATAAATGGGCTCCCATAAAATTACAAGGAAAGGTTAAAGCAGCTAGGGCTCTTCAGCTTGGAGAAGAGTCGGCTGAGGGGAAATACGACAGAAGTCTATAAAATGCTGAGTGGAGTGGAAATGGTAGACATGAATCACTTGTTTACTTTTTCCAAAAATACTAGGACTAGGGGGCACACAATGAAAGTATTAAGTAGTAAATTTAGAACAAATCGGAGAAAGTATTTCTTCACTCAATACATAATTAAACTCTGGAATTCATTGCCAGAGAATGGGGTAATAGCAGTTAGCTTAGCAGGGTTTAAAAAAGGTTTGGCTACATTCCTCACAGAAAAGTCCATAAGTCATTATTAAGATGGACTTGGGGGGGGGGGGGGGGGGGGGGGAAGAGGAAAGAAACATCAAAATTCAATAGGAAAGTTAATAGGCTCTCAAATTTACAAGGACAGCACATGAGAAAAAAACCCTACATACAAACAAGTAAATATCACAGAAACTCGTGCCTTCCATGAAATATTTACACAGTCTATATAATACACAGGCAGAAAATATCACCACTATGGGGCCCATGTTCAAAAAATAACAGCATTCAAAAAACGGCACAAAGTGGCAGATAGACAGTGTTTTGTCAAAATGTCCAAATCGCTATTTCAAAACCCATTTTAAGATGTTTTTCTATGCAGTGCATCCAAATCACAAGGGGGCGTGTTGGGGGAGAGATTTGGGTGTTCCCAAAACTTGGACGTTTATCTGCCAGAATGAAACAAAGCAAAAATGTACTGGGCTAAAATAAGACGATTTGATCTAGATCTGTTTCAATCACAACTAATCGCAAAAGGGTATCCTAAATGACAAAATGATCACTGGAGGGATTAAGGTATAACCCCCTCCACTCTTATCTACACCCACCCCACCACAGTGGTCAATTACCCCCCCCCCCCCAAAAGATGTGAAAGAAACAGTACATATCAGCCTCTATGACAGCTTCAGATGTTATGGCCAGTCTTAATAGAGCAGCAAGCAGGTCTCTGGAGTAGCCTAGTGGTTGGTGCACTGCACTGTACAGAAGGGGACCCAAGCCCATAACCCACTGGTACACTTGTGGTGGAAAGTGTGAGCCCTTCACAATCCACCCAAAAACTACTAGACCCACATATAGGTGACACCTGTAGACATAAGGGTTACTGTAGTGGTGTACAGAGGGTACAGTAGAATTTTGGTGGGTTTTGGAGGCCTCACCATAAAAAGGGGGTAATGGTGAGAAGTGTACCTGGGACCTTTTATTTGAAGTCCACTGCAGTGCCCCCTAGGGTGCCCCACTGCTCTGCTGAGATGTCTGGGTGGCTGGTCTAAGAATGCTGGCACTCCGTACATTCAAATGGCTTGTTTTTTTGTGCATTTTTCCCTTGGACATTTTTATTCCCAAAAATGGTCCAAAAATATAGATGCACAGATCACAAAAACATCTAGCAAATGGCTATTTTCAAAATCAAAAGTTGGACATTTTTCTAATTCGAAAATGGCCATGTTCACTACAGGATTTTTGGACGTTTTCTGCGAAGCATCCAAAATCAGATTTAGACATCATATCGAAAATGCCTCTCATGTGTTGCATATGAATGGATGAATAAAATGACCTAAACATATTAACTATGAATGGACCAATCAAATAGAGACTCATACCTAGGCCGCTTTGCTTCATATCTATGGGCTGCCTGGAATAAGATGTAAAGAGGCGATACCCTCCAGATTTTGAAGAGGTCTCAGAAAGAACCTGTAGAAAACAAATCAATTGCTTAATCTTAATCTTCCATGGAAAATGAACTGGAAGCCTAAAGCTCAGCAGCGAATCTACAAAATAATGATCAATAAAGAATAAGCTTCACAATATTAAATAATCAACCTGTATTCCCATGCTTAGCAAGTACACTTTATACTTCAGTACCTACATCCGTGTCCATGATTTTCAGTATAGAATTGAGATACTCAATACTTAGTAAGAAACTTGCTTTGCAAGATTATCAGCAGAAAGAACCATGCATACCCCAACACTTAGCACATTACTTGGGCACATTAATGCCCTTCAAGCAGCCTAATAAACCAAAAGTTCCGAAAGAGATCTGCCAGTGCCAAGCAGGGAAGAGTCACAGAAAAGAAACTAAACATCTAGTACTTAGAAGGGCCCAAACCACATTAGTAGTCAATAAAGAAAAAAGAGAAATTAAACAAGAGCCACATCCAACATAACATGCAGTAAGGTGCATACCTAGCACACCCAGCAAAGGCATCTCAGAACCCACTGCTCAACACTTAAAAAGTTAATAAAGATCTCACCAGAGCCACCACTGAGCAAGCTTGGCTAAAACCAAGGGATACCCAGTGGTGGAGACCACATTTTCACATACAGGAACTTGGATATCAAAGTTAAGGTACAGTGGCTGTCCACTGGGACATCAGCATAACAAATTTCTGCAACTGTTGCCACCTTGGCTCCTATCCTCTCCTTTCCTTAACCTTTCTTTCTCCTCCAATGGAGATGCAGCAACGCTGAAATGCATCCTCTCTTTCTCAATGCTGCACAGAACTAAGTCTTGCAATAAGATCCATAAGATCTCTTAGCTCCTACCACGAATAGTAGTTTCACACAGCAGTGAGAGGGGAAGAGAGGACTGATTCCAGTGCTGCTGCAAGCCAACTCCCTGTGGGGGAGGGGAGAGAAGGAAGGATTAAGGAAGGGAGGAGAGGGTATGAGGCAGCATGACATCATTCCCAGTCAAGAAGTGTATCAAACTGGCTCTTTCTGATGATAGAGCAAGGGAGAAAGAAGGAGAGAGGTGGAAGGATTTACAGAGGATAGAGGCTAGGTGTGTCCTGAGGACTGGGTTGAGAACCCCTGCTCTAAACCAAGGCAGGGCAAATGTTTTGGATTAAGACATTGTTTTGATTCTTTGCAATTTAAACTGGTTGTTAATTTTGAGCCAATTAGACTATTGTAATGTTCTTTTTGCAAGCTGTTCGCAGTTGTTCCGAAAGAAACTGCAAACCTTACAGAAAGTAGCAGTTTGTTTTTTTTCTGCAAAAAAATTTGTTAGGGCTATGCCATTATTGATTAGAGCTCACTGGCTTCCAATTTGAGCTAAGGTGTATTTTAAAGGCTGCACTATCATATTTAAAACATTACATGGCCTTGCACTAGGATATGTGTTATCACTACTATCTTTTCCCTGTTATGATGTTACTATACGATTGAGAAATAGTCTGGCGTTATCTTCTTTTAAGGCTGTTAGATGCAAAAGGCTGTTTCAATTTTCGCTCTCTTTTACAGGACTTAAGCCTTGGAATGATCTCCCTGCAATAATTAGATTTTCTGTTGTGATGGTACTGCTTTTTATTGTATTGCCTGTCCTTTTTATATGTAAACTGCACAGATCCCACAAGGTTGTTATGGGATATATATATATTTTAGTTTAGATTGGAGTTCTGACTGGGTTGAGAGGCCGGTGCAGTCTGTAGTTTTGAGAGGAATGTCCCCTTGACTCAGTCGTGAGTCCCAATTCAGCCCTCATACTTGCAAAGCTCCTCCCATGCAGATCCCACCTTCAATCTATCATACTGAAACAGCAAATTTTTTTGAATCATTAAGGATTAGATTCAGTAAATGGTGCCCAGATTTGGGTGCCGAAAAAAATCTACACCGAGCGCTATTCTATAAAAGGTGCTTCGAGTTGGGCGTTGTTTATAGAATAGCGCATAGAGCCAATTTCTGCTTGAACTTTTGGGCATAAGGATTTACCCCAACTGAAACCTGGTGTAAATCCTGGCGCGTAAGTTAGGCAGGGATCCCCCAAATTCTATAACACTGCATGCATCTTTACTAAATGCCCCTGACCCACCCATGCCCTTCCCATAGCCACGCCCCAATTTGAGCTGCACGCTAAAAGATTTGTGCGCTGATCTTTATAGAATAGCACTTAGCAAGATGCACACGCAAATCCTAATTGGAATCAATTAACTGCCATAATTGGTTGTTGGCACCCAATTATTGCTAGTTATTGGCTCATTACTCAATTAGCAAAGAACATGCAACTTTGGCATGCAGTTCTGGGTGCCATACAGAGAATCCAGAGGTAATTGTGAACCATGTGATGCATCAGTGGCAGGCGATGGATAGGTGATGATTGGCCATGGGAGGGTCTTTCTGGACTGTTTACAATTTTTAATTGATGCTAGGTAGCAAGCCAAACTTTCTGCGACAATAAGCTGTTTCAAACTAGCAGGCCATTATTTGCTGACCCTGCTCTAAATTCTTCACTGCATCACTGACAACTTCCCCAGACACCCGTTTCAGACAATCCTCCTCTGTGCCACTGCCCTTAACCCTTCACTGCACACCTGACACCATCCTCTGCACCCCTGCCCCAGACGCCCCACTCATACCTTCATTGTGCACCTGAAACTCATCTCCTTAGCCCATGACACATACACCCATCCCACCTCAGATATCCCTGCTGTATCGATGCCCCAGATGCTCCACCTACAATTGACATCCCCATGTAGCCATCAACATACACAAGCTCCAACCTCAGAATCTCACCCACAGCAGATACCTCTCACACACCCTTACTGTCCCAGATACCCCCCCCCTACACATCCATCATGTACCCTTGCTTACCCTGGACACTATACCATTGCCTCTCTATACACATTCTACCCTGATGCTTTCTGATGGTCCACAAAAATCTTTAAAAAATATTATAAAGGACACTTCTTTTGGTGCTATTATTGATATATTGGGTTGCTTATTGAGATCTGGTAAATCACGCTTTTGTTATTAATTCTAGAAAGATTACAGCACATTTGCCACTTCCACCTACCCTGTTCATTACCACAGATGAAAAGTAGGAGAAAACTGGTCCTCTGAAAAAAGGCACGGCAGAAGCTAAGAAGTACTATCAAGCAAAAATCTAAATTTAATTTCCTGTCACTTTGTCTGCAAAGGATAGAGTATGGCAGCAACAGGCTTGACTGCTACAGGTAGAACGTATGCTGTACACCTTTTCTGGTTATGGAGGCACATGGCAGAAGTTGCACTGTTGAGTATTTTCCTTCAGACTCTAAGGAATGGTTGGAATTGTTCCAGCAGGAGATCTATCATGAGAACACACTAGAATCTGTGTGAACTTGTTTTTCTGCTGTTTGACATGGTCTTACAAAGACGACCAAGATTCAAACAGCAAGAACGATAACATTTTTAAATAGTAGATCTGTTTTGCCAGAAACCCATCCTTCATAAAGCAAGACATTTCTACCTTCAAGTTTCCAGCCACTTATTTTCTCTGTGCATACTTTAGAGGTTTTCATCCTTGAATTTTAGAGCCTTGTAAGATGAGTGGCTTGATATTCTTACTGCTGCTGTTCCCAAAAGATGGAAATAAATTTCAAAAGTTACTTTGTTTGATGGACCTGACTTAAGTCATTACATCACCTGGGCTGCCAGACAAGAGATCAGACTAGTCTAGGTCATGAAAATATCCAATAGCATTCACCATGGTCTATACAAGGTCGGAATTACAAAGAAAAATACTACGGGGACTATTTACCAAACTGCAATAAAACAGTGCAACTTCAGTGCACAGTGCATACTGCAGTATCTGAGTACCACAGGTTAGTAAACACTGTACTGTGCATTACAGCGGCTGGGAATATCACGTTCCCAGTCACAACAAGGTAGGAGAGGCCAGAAAATGCAAATAAAAGGTACTACTTTACCCTGTGTGTAAACAAAGTCTCTGGTGGCCTAGTGACCATGGGAAGGGACCTCTGGTCTTAAATCTGTTGCGTCTACTAAGGCTATCAAAATTAGGGTTCCAAAGACCATTTCAATTTAGATATCCTCCAGCAGCAAGTCCTAACCAGGGTAATGTGTTGAACACATAGTCCCACCCCTTATTCAGAGGTTCTCCCCTGTCACCTTGACCCTCCTATCCCCTGCTCCCAAAAAGCTTAACTTAAGCTCTGCGTGTAGTGAAAAGCAGGAGTGATCCCCAGTTGCTCCTGCCCTAATGCTGCCAATCTTCAAAATGGCAAGACCTGATTCCTAAAAGTACATTCTTTAAGAATAGGAATCATAGGTTGCTTTCACAAGTCTGTTTATATTTACTTAAAACTTTATATACCGCTTACTTTTTGTAAGACTACTACTACTACTTATCATTTCTATAGCACTAGTGATTTACAATAAAAATGTATATAATTAAAACCAGAAAATTGAAAAGAACTCCATGAAATCACAGGAAAGAACTCAGGCACTCACTTCAGAATTAAACATCAATATCACAAACAATTTACCAAGGATTGTTCATTACACCTCCCCCTATCCAGTCGACTGTATCCAAAAAAACTTGTTGGAAAAAATATGTTTTTAACTGAACCTTGAATTTCTTAAAGTTTGGTTCTGTCCAAATTTCTTTTTGCAGGTCATTCCAGAGTAATGGTGCCAGCCAGAAAAATGCCCTCTCCCACGTTCCTTCCCCCCCCCCCTCCCCAATGAACTCTAGAAAAGTGCAGAACTGCTAATCAATGGTCTTGCAATGATCTACGTTATCTCGCTGAAGTGTAAGGAATATTCAAGCAATTTAAATACAGTGGCTGTTGTTCCTGCAGGGATCTGTGTGTTAAAACAAACAAAAAAAAATTTTTTATTTCACCCTGTAGCCCACCGGCAACCAATGATATCTAATATACAATGGAGCAGCACGGTCAAATTTCCTAACCTGTCCTAACATTCTGATTGCTATATTTTGCAGTGTTTGTAGGCACTTAAGTTGCGTACTTGGTAAACATATATATATATACAATATTCCCATAGTTTAATCTAGAAATAAGAACGGCGCACGTAAGGTACGTAGCACAGGTTCATTAAAAAAAAAAAAACCCTAATAGACTAACTGTCTCAAAACAAAAAAACCCTTTATCACAGATGGAAAGAAGAGAAAATGTTAGCCAGCATGGTTAAAAGGTGAAGTAAAAGAGGCCATTACAGCTAAAAGATAGTCCTTCAAAGAATGGAAAAAGGACCCCAAAAAAGAAGCAACATAAGCACTAGCAAGTCAGATGCAAAGCACTAATAAAGAAGGCTAAAAGAGAATATGAAGAGAAACTTGCCGCAGAGGATAAAACTCACAGTAACAACTTTTTCAGGTACATCAGAAGCAGGGAATCCATGGGACCGTTAGATCATGAAGGAGCAAAAGGGGCGCTCAGGGAGGACAAGGCCATAGCGGAGAAACTGAATGAAATCTTTGCTTCTGTCTTTACCTGTACCAGAATTGGTTTTCAAGGGTAATGATGCAGAGGAAATGAATGAAATCTCAGTGAACCTTGAAGATGTTCTTAGCCAAATTGACAAAATGAAAGAGTAGTAAATCACCTGGACCGGATGGCATACATCCAAGGGTATTCAAAGAACTCCAGCATGAAATTGCTGATCTGCTGTAGTAATATGTAACCTGTCAGTAAAATTGTCCATAGCACCTGAAGATTGGAAGGTGGCCAATGTGACACTAATTTTTAAAAAGGGTTTCAGGGGTGATCCGGGAAATTACAGAATGGTAAGCCTGATGTCGGTGCCGGGCAAAATAGTGGAAACTATTATAAAGAATAAAATTACAGAACACGTAGACAAACACGGTTTAATGGGACAGAGTCAGCATGGGTTGAGCCGAGGGAAGTCTTGACTCACCAATTTGCTTCATTTCTTTGAAGGTGTGAATAAACATGTGGATAAAGATGAGCCAGTTGATGTAGTATATCTAGATTTTCAGAAAGCTTTGATAAAAGTTCCTCATGAGAGACTCCTGAGAAAATTAGAGTCATGGGATAGGAGGCAATTTTATGATGTGGATTAGGAATTAGTTATTGGACAGAAAACAGAGGGTAGGTTAAATGGTCATTTCTCTTAATGGAGGAGGGTGGAGTGCCGCAAGGATCTGTACTGGGACCAGTGCTATTTAACATATTTATAAATGATATGGAAATCGGAACGACGAGTGAGGTGATCAAATTTGCAGATGATTCAAAACTATTCAAGGTTGTTAAAACACGTGCGGACTGTGAAATATTGTAGGAAGACCTTAGGAAATTGGAAGACTGGGCATCCAAATGGCAGATGAAATTTAATGTGGACAAATGCAAGGTGATGCACATTGGAAAGAATAATCCAAATCATAGTTACCTGATGCTAGGGTCCACCATGGGGGTCAGTGCTCAAGAAAAAGATCTGGGTGTTGTCATAGATAATACGCTGAAATCTTCCTCTCAGTGTCTGGTGACAGCCAAAAAAAGCATATAGAATGCTAGGAATTATTAGGAAAAGGATGATGAATAAGACCAAAAACACTATAATGCCTTTGTGTTGCTCCATGGTGCGTCCGCACCTTGAGTATTGCGTTCAGTTCTGGTCGCCGTATCTCAAAAAAGATATAGTGGAATTAGAAGAGGTTCAAAGAGCAGCAACCAAAACTCCTCTCGTATGAGGAAAGACTAAAGAGGTTAGGGCTCTTCAGCTTGGAAAAGAGACGGATGAGGGGAGATATGATTGAAGTCTACAAAATCCTGAGTGGTGTAGAACAAGTAGAATTAAATCAATTTTTTACTCGTTCCAAAAGTACAAAGTACTACTACTACTACTTATCATTTCTAAAGGGCTACTAGACGTACGCAGCGCTGTACATTTGAACATGACCCTGCTCGACAGAGCTTACAATCTGATTAGGACAAACAAAACCAGCATCAAAAAGGAGACACTCAAGGAAGTCACATGGAAATACTTTTAAAACAAATAGGAGGGAAATATTTTTTCACTCAACGAATAGTTAAGCTCTGGAACTGTTTGCTGGAGGATGTGGTAACAACAGTTAGCCTATCTGGGTTTAAAAGCCCATAGTCTGCTATTGAGGCGGACATGGGAAGCAATTGCTTGCCCTGGGATTTGTAGCATGGAGTGTTGCCACGATTTGGGTTTCTGCCAGGTACACTATCTATGGTCTTTTTAGCACATGCTTAGCCCTTGAATAAGCCAATCAATAACGGAATCAGATCCAGTGTTCAAAGCCTCAAAACCCTCAGGCAGATAAGTGAACATGAATTAACGATGTGTTCCGTTTTGGTTAACCCTCATTGGCAGTGTGGAAACCCCAGTGCCATTTGTCAAATGCACACTGGTGTCAGCTTGACAAAATCAGTTTAGCTTAGATCACAATCGATGTGGAAGGTTGAAACCAGGTTGTTCACTTCCCAGATCTTGTACAGGTCCAGAGTTTTGTGTATTTGTGGACAATCAGCTCTTGCACCATGGCAAGTCTGGATTTCTCGACTACAGGTGTCTAGGAGGGAGGTCATAAATGTTGTAGTGACATGCAAGCTTTGGGATTTCTTGGATCTGAGCAAATCAATTAGCTATGGTGCTCAAACAATGAAGATCTGATGGGGTGAAATTACAGCACTGGTAGCCACTGGGTATCAGCAGGTCACGTTGTTGGACTGGTTGTACAAATAATACAAGTAAATATGGTAATTACTTTCCTCACAAAATGCTTCTTAGCGGTTAGAAATGTAGGGGCCAACACTGAAAGAGTTTGTCTCGTTTATTTTAGATCAGATATTCAGTTTAACCTTTACCTCTGGAGTGGAGGATTAACCTTATGTTTAAAGCAACAGGCTCAGAACCAAGGAAACCAGGATTTAAATCCTGATGACAATCCCTGTAACCCCAGTCAAGTCAATTCACCCTTCATTGCCTCAGGCACAAACTTAGGGCCTCATTTACTACCCCCTGGCAACCTAGGTTTGATTCCCACTGCAGCTCCTTGTGACATTGGGCAAGTCACTTAATCTTCCATTGTCCCAGGTACCAAAACTTGGATTGTGAGCCCTTTATGGACAGAAAATAGCATATGTTAATGCAATTTAATGCACTTTAAATAACACAAGCCCCATTATTTTTAAAGAGACCTGTTTATGTACTTAACTCAAATGTGCTTTAACACAATTCGTAACATGTCAGAGCTGCTCTTCATAAAATCAGCATCAAACAAGTTTTATTTGACTGTCACCTGTTATAACAGCATCTGAATTTTCAGCTGAAGAATAAAGTCCTACAAAGACTGAGACCATAGTCAGCCCAGAAAGTGAACAAATGCTCAAAATGCCAAGAGAAAGAACATAAGAGTTGCTGTCCAAATGTCCATCTAGACCAGTACCCTGTTGCCACCAGTGGCCAGTCCAGATCACAAGTATGTTGGGCAGACTGGATGACCGTACAGGTCTTTTTATCTGCCGTCATTTACTATGTTACCTGGCAAAGTCCCAAAAAGTGGCAAGATTCCATGATACTTAATCTCAGGGTACCTTCCTGAGGTCATCTTAATAATGGTTTATGGACTTTTTCTCCAGAAATCTGTGAAAACATTTTTTAAACCCAGCTACGTAAACTGCTTTTACCACTTGCTCCAGCAATGAATTCCAGAACTTAACTATACGTTGGGTAAAAAATATATATATATATATATTTTCTCCTATTTGTTTTGAATGTAACATCACAGAGTGTCCCCTAGTCTTTGTACTTTGATAGAGTAAACAATCAATTCACATTTACCTGTTCTACTCAATTCAAGATTTTATAGATCTCTCTCATATCTCCACTCGGAAATCTCTTCTCCAAGCTGAAGAGCCCTAACCTCTTTAGTCTTTCCTCATATGAGAGTCATTCTATCCCCTTAATTATTTTGGTTGCTCTTCTTTGAGCCTTTTACAATTCCATCACATCTTTTTTGAGATGCAGTGACTAGAACTGCACACAATACTCAAGATGTAGTCTCACCATACAGCGACACAAAAGCATTATATTCTGTTTTATTTTCAATTCCTTTTCTAATAATTCTTAGCATTCTATTTGCTTTTTTTGGCCACCACTGCATACTGAGCAGAAGATTTCTAGAGGGGGAATATATAGGAAGAAGAGGACCTAAGATGAAAGGGCTGAGAGATGCATAGAGGAATTGATTTTTCATTTTGATCCTTATGCCTCAATAATAGTATTAAAACAAGAAAAGTTTAAATCGAGACATTTTGCATCTCTGAAAAGTGTCTGTACAATTGTGCATACATCAACGCAGCAAACTGTACAGATTAAACATGACCTTATCCAAAAACAAAAGTCCTCCAAGATCTTGAAGAGAAAACAAAAATGTCTTGACCATCAGTGAATGGCAATATATCAAATTATTAAATTAAACTACACGGATTAGAAAAATCTGTCAGCCTTTCATCCACAGGTCATGTTTTTATAACAGTACAAACTATGGTCTCACTAAACCTTAATATGCTGGATCCCATCAAATAGGTTTTTGGCTAAGGTTCAACTCCATCAAGAAAGAAAAAAAAAAAGAACTGTAGTGGAGGGCAGAACACTAAGTACTGATGCTCAGCAGTGGGTAACAAAACCGCATATCAAAAAGCAAAACCCTTTTATACACATAATTTGCTGATGAAAGGAAATCTCCTGCAAACCAGATCTAGGTATTGCTGTAGCTGAACAGATGTAGAAAGTATGACATGAACAGCTAGGGAAGAAGAAAGGAAAGCAGCTTTCTATTATCATATGTCACTATGTTTAGCAGAGTGTACCATGATCCACTGCTGTAGTGACAGAGCACCTTTCTGATTCAACAGGGACATTTCTGTACTTCCTCCCCCCCCCCCCCCCCCTCAATGTAGGCTCTTATGCAGAAACGGTGGCCTAGTCAGAACTTACCATGATGAAGTTATAGACAATTGTGAATACAATTATATCAAAGGCACTGATCTCCCCTACGTCTGCATGTGGATGTTTGTAAATATTGTAAAATTAGTAGGATAGGACTGTGAACTAAGGGCATCTTTAGTGGAAAATGTTTACATGAACATCATTTAACCACATGCAGATGAATAGTGTTTGTCATCCCCAATATTCAGGTTATTTCTCCATCAAACGTTTTGGTTCATCCTTGCAGAAAAGTATAATTATAGCTATCATTTTCTGAACTGGATTTTGTGTGTACTCTCTTCACAGACACTTTAATAATGCTTTAGATCCTTTTTCAGAAACTGAGAAGTTAAGTCATTTTTGATGAGTTGGCATGTATTATTTGTTAAACAGGTAAATGATAGAAAGCAGAGTCTTTTGCGATCCCTTTGCACATTCTGATATCCCCACATCTGTAGATACAACGACCTGACTGTAGACACAAGAAGCCTACGGTTTAGATGCAGGCCAAGTGGCAGTACTGTTTATGGCTTGTTATTCGTACATGGCTCTTTTTAGTATGATTATTTTGGTGCAACATTGGCAAGAGATATGGAGCAGGAGATAACAGAGTACCTCCTTCATGATCACACTGTCCTCTCTTCAACACAAAGAAGGGCAAGCACTGAATTCATGTTGTCGTAACAGTAAAATTCAAACTGAATTAAGGCAGGTAACTTTTTAACTCTCTGGTATTACAGTATGAAACAGGGAGATTCGGTCAATAAACGGGGCCTTTTCTGCTCTCGAGTTCAATGGTAATTCAAAATTAGCTATGCTTATTAATACACTGTGCAAGGAACCCAGAAAGGGTTAAATTCAAATGGTCTCATCTACCAATGAAAGCAGAGACCCTGACCCAGATGAATGCTGGAAACTCAAGTGTAGTAATTTCAGTACTGAGTTAGATTCTGCTTCTGTGAATAATAAAACCAAAATGAACAAATAAATAAATAAATAATTTGAAACACACCTCAAACCCTGGATTTCTATTTTTATAGCTCTAGACTTTAGCTGTGTCCTCAGTTTTCAGGCTGTGAGGGTTTTCAGCACGAGACACAGAGAAAAGGAAGTGAAGGGGTAGAAAGGGAGGTGAATGTTAGAGAAAGATAACGTCCAAGGAAAAATCTGAGTAACTGAACGAAAAAGAAAGACACCTGTCGCCATGATGCCAGATTAGTGATGGACATGGCCCGGGGCTGTAGAGTGATGGAAGATGGGGAGTGATGGTGGTCTCCTGATCTTCGTCGCCGCCGCCCCTTTTGGGACGTGAATTCGATATTCCCTGTACACTGGATGTTCATCACCTGTAATCAAACCCAGGAACAGAGAGTACAACCCTGTTACAGCTATCTGGAAACAGGCTTTGGAAAACCATGAAACCACCATGTTATATAAAACATCACACTTACTGCCCGATGTACCACATGTAGTAAAAACCTTCTCTTAACTTATACTACCTGATTGCTTGAAAACAAATATTCCCAAAGAAAACACTTGTCATTCTATATCAAATTTCTCTATATTTCTACTACATATATGGCTCATGGACATACTTAGGATAAATTTCTACAGATCACATAAAGTTAGATGCTGGGATGATACGTGCTAAGTGCGAATTCTATTACAGCAATTGTGCATGCAATCTGTTATAGAATACTAGCATTCGTCTACATTTATGTGCCTAAGGTTAGATCCAAGCACTTATACTAGCTCAATGGCTGGCATAAGTGGTTGGCTCATGCTGGTATTCTAACTGCTTGGCACCCCCCCTCCGACCCCCCCCCATGCCCCTCTCAGGTCCTCGACCAAATTGAACGTGCTCTGGCATTTCAGTGCACAACTTATACAGAGTACCTTTCTAGTTACACACATTAACTGTCAATTAGTACCAATTAACGACAATTATAGACAAGGAGAAATTAGGACTCACCTGTGGGATAGTTGTGTCCATCAACCAGCAAGCAGAGAGAGAGAGAACTAAAAACTGAACTGAGATCTCTCTCTTGGCGTCCAGTCCAGCTCCTCAGTAGTTACGTAGACAAGCAGTGAGGAGAAGTTCAGAACACAACAACCTTAAACAACTCACTAACCTAATACTAATCAGATGAGCAAACTGGACCTCTTTCTCTATGGACAACTTGTAGAAAACAAGAAATATGAAGGAAGTACCATGCACGGTGACAGTCGTTATCTGACCCATTACCTCGCACCAACTAAACATCTCAGAAACTTCAGACGGGCCTCTGGAATAGTAGGAAGGCCTAAATGATAAGAGAATTATCAGGTAAGACCTAATTTCTCCTTCCATTATGTAACTTCCCACTATTCCAGAAACCTATGGGATTCTCAAAATCAATCCGTAGAGTGGATGGGATCCTGGTGCCACCAACTCTGAACCATTTTATTATTTTTCCCTGTCTCCGAAAAGAGAAGGAAAGGATCCCTGACAAGAGAGCCTGGAGATCTGAAACCATACGTGCTGACACAACAGCCACCAAGACAGCTGTCTTTAGCATAATATCTTTCAAGGAAGACTTCTGGAGTGGTTCAAAAGGAGGCTTCTGAAGAGCCCGAAAGACTAAATTAAGGTTCAACTATGCAAGCGGCCCACTACCCACATGAATCATTTGGAGATACAGCGGAATATATGATTTGAATGGAATGGAATATGAGCACTTGCCAATACCATTTCTATCACCATCGTCATTGACCTCAAAACCTAGACCTACCTTAAGTGAGAACACAAATATGTTGAACCAGATTTGACCTCCTGTGCTTCGTGGGGAAGATCCTCTCCCATGCTGTGTCGAATAGAATGCCAAGATACTCCAGCATCTGCTATGATGTTAATCTGTTCTTCTTGAAATTGATCACCCAACTCAACAACTACAGAAGACGGACAACTTTAGAAACATAGAAACATGACGGCAGATAAAGACCTTATGACCCATGCAGTTTGCTCATCCTCTGTAACCCCTAACTCTTCCTTTTCCTAAGTGATCCCACATGCCTTTTTAAATTCTGACACAGTCCTTGATTCCACAACCTCCGCCGGGAGGCCATTCCATGCCTCCACCACCCTTTCCATGAAATAACAGATTACTCCTAAGCCTATTCCCTCTTAACTTCATCATATGCCCCCTCATTCCCGCGTTCTCCTTCAGTTGAAAAGGGCTCACTTCCTGTACATTAATGCCCTTGAGATATTTAAACGTCTCTATCATGACTCCTCTCTCTCTCCCAGTGTATACATATTGAGGTTCATAAGCCTGTCCCTATAATTTTTGTGTTCAAGACCGCTTACTAATTTTGTAGTGGTTCTCTGGACAGACTCCATCCTATTTATATCTTTTCGTAGGTGCAGTCTCCAGTACTGCACACAGTACTCCAAATGGGGCCTCACCAGAGACTTATACAATGGCACTATCACCTCCTTTTTCCTGCTGGTCATCCCTCTTTATGCACCCAAGCATCCTTCTGGTTTTGACCATCGCTTTTTCTACCTATTTGGAAGCTTAAAGGTCATCAGACACAATCACCCCCAAGTCCCGCTCTTCTTTCGTACACTGAAGGACTTCACCCCTTATTCTGTACCGTTCCCTTGGATTCTTCTGAATCCAAGTGCATGACCCTGCATTTTTTCGGGATTAAATCTTAGTTGCCAAATATCAGCCCATTCCTCCAGCTTCGCTAGGTCCTTCCTCATGTCATTCACACCCTCCAGGGTGTCCACCCTGTTGCAGAGTTTGGTATCATTCGCAGAGACAAACCTTACCAGATAGCCCTTCTGCAATATTGCTCACAAAGATGTTAAAAAGAGCTGGCCCAAGGACCGATCCCTGTGGTACTCCACTGACAACATCCTTTTCTTCAGAGCAAACTGCATTTACCACTATCCTCTGTCTCCTTCCATTCAACCAATTTTTAACCCAATCAGTTACTCTAAGTCCCATACTGAGGGCACTCAATTTATTTATCAGTTGCCTGTGCGGAACCGTGTCAAAGGATTTGCTGAAATCCAAGTATACCACATCAAGCGCCCCTCCCACGTCCAACTGTTTGGTCACCCAGTCGAAGAAGACAGATTCGTATGACACGACCTAACACTAGTAAAACCATGCTGCCTTGGGCCCTGCATTTCCATTCAATTTGAGAAATCTCACAGTCCTCTGCTTTAGTAGCTTTTCCATTAGCTTATTCACCACAGAGGTTAGAATGACAGGTCTGTAATTCCCAACCTCCTCCTTATTTTCACACTTATGCAAAAGAACCACATTCACTCTTCTCCAGTCCTTCGGGACCACTTCAGTTTCTAAGGAAGCATTGAAAAAGTCAGTCAGCTGAGCCGCGGAACTTCTCCGAGTTCCTTGAGCACCCTCGAGTGCATCCCATCAGGCCCCATCGTTCTGTCTACTTTTAGTTTGAATAGCTCCTCAAGAACACAGTCCTCCTTAAACGGGTCTTGGTCTACCATACATCGTCTGAGTCGTCTCAGAAAGATGAAGACAGGAAAGAATACCTGAATAAGCAAAGAGAAGCTGGAAAAGTTATCAGGAAAGCGAAACGGCAAATGGAAGAAATGATAGCTAATATGGTAAAATTGGGGGATAAGACCTTTTTCAGATATGTAACTGACAAGAGGAAGTGCCATAATAGCACTGTGAGGCTCAAAGTTGAGGGAGACAAATATGTGGAAGAGGATAAGGATAAAGCTGAACTGCTTAATAATTAAAACAATTAAAACTTTGTCCATCCTACAATAAAACTGTAAAATTTTGAAGTAGAATTAGTATTTGTTATAACATTGCTATTCAGCCGGTGCTTTCTTCTGTCAAGTACTCATTGTTTGATTAAGCATACGTGTGGATTATTGTACTGTATTGAGCTGAGTAAGTATTGTACCGGTTTTATAATGCTCAATAAAGACTTCTATAAATTAAAAAAAAAAAAAAAACTTTGTCCATCACCACCTCGCAGTCCAGATAGGACAATGCACACAATGCACAAATGAGCCCCTGGCACCAAAGGAAGGCTGTCACCACCCACCACCACCATAACCTTGGCAAACATTCTTGGAGCCATGGTGAGACTGAAAGGCAAAGCCCTGAACTGGAAGTAATGACCCTGCACCACAACACATAGAAACCTCTGATGCAGCGACCATAAAGTCCGCCTCCTTGAGATCGAGGGTGGTGAGAAATTCTCCCCTTGAACCGAGGCTATGGCTGCTCTTAGTGTCCCCATGTAAAAGAGGGACACTCGGAGGTAGTGGTTTAGACTTTTGTGATCTAAGACTGGATGAAAGGTGCCTTCCTTCTTTGGGACAATGAAGTAGACGGAATATCTGCCTTGTCCCTGTTCAGCCTGGGGAACTGGAACAATGGTCTGGAGTGCCAGCAAGGAATCTACAGTGGCCTGAACCTTGACCGTCTTGGTTCCCTTTCAACAAGGAGACTGCAAGAAGAAAGGAGCAACCAGGTGGGAGAACTCTAACTTGTAACCTTATGTAAGAATATCCAGAACCCACTGGTCTGATGTAATTTTGACCCGAACTCCTGAAGCTATACTCCCACCAGAGGAAGAGAAGAGTGGACCACAGCAAAGCTCTGGAGGCTTTGGGCACTCTATCTGGCTGAGAGGACTTCCTGTCCGCATGAAAGGAAGATTGGTGTACCTGAAAGTCGGACTTCTGACCGTATGGCTGACGAACAGGCCTGTACCATCTGCTGTCTTGAAATCGAGAACGAGAGACCCCTGAAGACGGACGACCAGAGTTTTTTGGCCTATCCTCCGGCAACCATTGTGGCTTAGTTTCCCCCAGTTCTTTCATCAAATTACTGAGATCTTCTCAAAACAGTCACTTACCCTGAAAGGGCAGTTTAACTAGACGTGACAGACGATGCACCTGCTGCCCAATGCTACAACCAGAGCTACCAACATGATGAGACAGCCAAAGACACACTGCAGGTCACAACCTGTCATAAACAGCATCCGACAAGTAGGCTAATCCAGCTTCCAGCAGGGCATTATGGCACCCATCTTGTGTTGCCGACTGCTGATGCCACTTCAGGCATGCTCTAGCCATGAACAAGCTGCACACAGTCACTTGAAGGCCCAAAGAGGCTGCTTCAAAGGCTTGTTTCAGCAAGCCTTCTAGCTTCTTATCCTATAGGTCTTTTAGGGCAATACCCATTCCACCGGCAAGGTGGTATTCTTAGTCACCGTCGTAACCAAGGAGCCCACCCTGGGGTGCTGCAAGTTAGTTACCTTTCTCCTCTGGAACTAATGGGTAGAGGTGAGTTATGACTCTTCCCACTCTCAGCTCCGCGTCCAGTGAGACCCATTCTGCTGGAATCAGGTCCTGACTGGCTGCTTCGGAAAGGCCTCAGGACTTCTAAGCCTCCTCAAAATTGACGAACATGGAACTCCTGACATGAAGCAGAAGGCTCCTCAATGGAAAGCACCATCAGTGCCTCAGAAATAAGAATCCTGAGTTCCTCTTTATGAAACAACCTCATGATGTTCAGATGCTCTCCCTTCTTAACAGCTCCTTCAACGATGGCTCCTCTGAATAGACCAAGGCCACATCAGATAAGGAGGGAAAAGCAGAGATAGCCTCATCTGCCCACTCCTGGAGGTCTAAATGAGATCTCTTAGGAGCTGAAGGGGCAGTGGGGCGAGAAACTGATGCACCTTGCAGCAACTCTGACTGTCCCTGCTTAAGTGAATAGGCCTAGTGTAAGAATAATATAAATGCTGGAAAAAAACAAAGATACCGATGCAGCTGAATGCATCCTGTGGGATTCCCGGCTTGCACGCACTGTAATGTTCCGATGCCGGCGGGTCCCACAGCACAAACAGTGCTTAACTGCCTCCGTGGGAGTTGCCATTTACCCCAACTGTCACAAGCGCAGCACGTTTCCCAAGCAGTGAATCAGTATTTCTCCCCTGCAACAAGTAGAACTTTCAGCCCTCCAAGCGGTTCTGAGTCAAATTTTAGTTTGACTTACCACTGCCGGCTGCTGCCCTGAAGTTCACAGTCTCCACAAGTCTTACCCCAGATAAGAAAGTCTCAGGTCTGATACTCTGTCTCATGCTCTCCAACAAACCTCTTTCCTTCTTTTTTATTTTTTTAAGATTGTTGTCCTGGAAAAGGAGAACTCCGCTGAAAACAGGGGAGAGGGTAAAGGGAGGGAAGAAGTAAATTTGTGGGGCACCACAGACAAGGATCTGAAGATCTCCAGCTATGACTCTGCAGACTCAAGCCACCTGCAAAGCTTCAACTGGACCAGGAGTAAATCACTCAGAACCAGAGGTTGAAAAGTGTGTCCATCCACCTGCTGGAGACAGAAAATACTGAAGAGCTAGATTAGATGCCAAGAGAGACAGAGAACTGAAAACTGAGCTCAGACCTATCTCCACCTGCTGGTTTATGGACACAACTATCCCAGAGGTTCTGGAATAGTGGGAAGCTACATAACGGAAAAATTGGTTAAGGGCAATCAGCAGCTCATTATTATATTAAGTTTTACGCATAGCTAACCTTATTCTTAAAGTAGTGCCTACAAATTTGCATGCTAGTCAGAGATTTGGGCACACAACTTTCCAAAAATAGAGACTCTACTCTTCAGCATATTTCAAACAAGCAGCATTCACCACTTTCATTATGCTCCCAATTCTTTTTTAAGTTCTATAAACAGATACTCGTTTTCATTCTTTTTATGTTTCTACCAGACTAACCCCACCAGATATTTTATGTATCTATGCCCCTATATAGATTACACTCACTTCTTTGATCTAACCCAAATTTTGACTATCAGCTATCATACCACTTCCAATTTTGTCCTTTGCTCAAAAGCCAAAGCAGATAACTTCTTTTATATTCTCTTTGGCTGGTCTCTTTCCTTTTATGGTTGCTGAATCAAACAGGGGTTCCCAGTTCACTCTTTTACTCATTCTTTCTCTCTAGAATATTGTTTGATTACTGTCAATCCCTGATCAGCTCACTCGGGTACAAACTACACTATTTGCCCCCCCCACCGCAACTCAGTCAAACCAGTTAAATTCAATAGTTAGTATTCAGGCTGAAGGAATGAATGGGTGAAATAAAAAATTGTAGCTGTTCTCCCCTCTACCATTTAATCTTCTGTTTCAGGCAACCTCATTACAACTGAACGTAAGTTTGAATCAAAGCTTACAAACACATAGGTTTCAATCACAGAATCAGCTGATTTAAATGTATTCAACAAGTTAGGTGCATCAAGTCAGATCAGAATAAAGTAGTATGTTCCAAAATCACAGATTTTACTGTATTGTGATGCCCACAGATCACCCATCTAGAAAAACTGGATCCCCTTCACTGTTAATTTTCCAATCCAATAGCAAAGTAGCATTGGGAGGTGTATAGCTCACAGTACACAAAGAAACTGAATAGGTGCTCTATGGTGCAAGACCTTAAAAAGAACTTGACATCGCACTGTGAAAGCAGAAGTCAGTGTTAAATCCCACCATCTGCCAAAGTTAAATAAAGTAATGATATTTTTGAGAGCTGCTTACTCATCAGTGAAATGGAGATGTTACATATTCTGAGATATGCTTGAATGATTGTTTCTATCCCATTTTCTGTTGCATTACCTCCATGGACCCAGTTTTCCTAGCACGGGTCAGCGGGGATTTTCGTTGAACACTGATTAGTTCAGAGGGTAGAGGTGACATCAGTAAAGATCTGTCCACTTCATCTGTCCCCTTCACTTTGGAGAGATCTTCTAGACTGCCCTGATTTGGCTTCTTATCTTCATTCTGTATTGATATCAAATGAATAGCAATATTTCCAGGAAATACAGTAAATATACTGAAACCTCTGGTGAAGGAAGAAAGATCAATCACAGAATATAAGCAAGAGACAGCAAGACAAAGAAAGAGGAATATAGATTGATTTAAAAAGGAAACTGGTCTGTGGGAAGTGAATGTTCTAATTAGAGGTCAACCAAATTTCAATTTTGGTGTCAAAATCAGCACAAAATTCCAATTTACCCATGTTTTAGTTTTGGCTGAAAATGCCGGTGCAATTTTGGCTGAAATCAAAACTCCCACGACAAAAATCGTTGCCTGCTCTCTGCCTCTTCCCCCCACCCCAACCAAAACCACCCAATGCCCTCCTACCACCCATAGGCCCTCCCTGGGCCTACATTAGGAGCCCTGGTGGTCTAGTAGCCTCAGTGGAGCAGGAAAGAACCCCAGTCGCTCTTGCACCTGCCATCTCTACTTTCAGTGGCAGTCTTGCGAGACTGCTGCTCAAGGACTTAGCAACTATTTTGACAGTGGAGATGGCAGGGGTAGGACTGACTGACTGGGGATCACTCCTGTCCAGTTACCAGTTAGACCATTAGACCACCAGGGTTTAAGGCAGGCCCAAGGAAGAGGGAGAAGGGGCGGATGGGTGGATCCAGAGGGAGGGAAGGCTGTCTGGTCATGGGGAGGGGGGGGGGGGACCTGGTTCAGTCGGCCTCTAGTTTTGATAACTGTAAGAAAGGGCCTGATATTAGAAGGGTTTATACTCCTAGCTTTGAGGGTTATGCTCCTTAATTGGTCTCTTTGAAAATTTACTAGGGCTGAACACCTAGATTTATACTAACAAGTTCACTAAATTCCTAAATTTAGAAGCATAAAAAGTGAGCGGCAATGGGAGCATTTTAGAATGGGGAAAAATTACAAAATATGCATGCAGACTGGTAGAGGGAGTTCGAGGTGGGCCAGAAGCAGGCTGTAAAATTATATGCATAGTGGTGAAATTCAGCCATTTTGTACAGAACTTCTAAACATAAGTTATGCCTTTCCTATGCATAAAAATGGTGATGTGATTACTACATAAGACATACATTCAGTAGCGCCATTTAACAGCTAGCACCACTGAATTTACAATTAAGATAAAGTGGTTTACTTTACCTGGAGGCTGCAGCCACTGAAAACCAAACTCCATGGTGTTACTATCTTTACAACTATCACATCTGCCATCACACGACAGATGCACTTTCACTAAAGCTTCTCCCATTTTGTGTTTTTTGCAAAATAAATGTATTCTGAAAGCAGAGTAAGTACAGCACACTCACATCAGCAAAATGTACGTCAAAAATTGGATAACTTACCTCTGCTGATGCAGGCCGAAATCCACATCCTGTGGGTGCATTTTCATCTTCTTCACAGCCCTTCACGCCAGGACTGAAATGCAGCTCCACATGAAAACGTTCCTCTGAAGAAGGATCCTGAAATTACAAGAATTGAACACAGCTTGGGATCTGAACTTTGATATCCAAAAACATGGCATTCAGACCCTGCATCAAGGACTTCTTAATCCTTCTGCAACCTATAAACTCAAATATTTTACCTAAAATGAGACTTGATGAAAAAACCTCACAAAGAAAAAGAAAATTGTGAAAACAATGATTTTGTCCATAGCATTAAACTGAATGCTCACAGAAATCCCCTCAGGTGTGCAAAACCTTGCAGGTTCTGCCACATAAACTGTTAGATGGTAATATAATTTTATTATTTTTATGTTTTTTCCCACTTCGAAAACATCAGGAGAAGGGAGATTGATTTAGAGGGAAAATGACAAGATATGGAATTAGGGCTGCACTTCAATTGCAGTTAACTCTGCAACTAATGCATTAAATCATTAATTGTGATTTAAAAAAAATAATCCCATTACAGTGTCTCCTGTATCCTCCAAACATCTCTTCTGCTCTCTTCCACTCCCAACCCTTATCCTCAGTGCAATCCAACACCTTTCTCCCTATTTGCGATTAAACATCACCCATGCCAGTCCACCTAAAAGATGGTCTTCTGTTGATCCTTGCCAGCGGCACCGTTACACATATGCTGCCTGTTACCTGGTCCAAAGCTTTCCCTCTGACCTGTTCCGTCCAGGCAGAAACAGGAAGTGACGGCAGAGGAGGTGGGATGGGCCAGAGGAATGGCTTTGGAGTAGGCCACAGGCAGCATATGTGCAATACTGCCACTCTGAGGACCAGCAAAAGACCATCTTTAAGGTAGACCAGCAGGGGTATTGGGGGGGAGGCAGATGCTGAACCCTGGGTGGGGGGAGAGGTGTGAGCTGCAAGTAGAACTAGAGGGGTCACTGATGGAAGCTATAACCGAGGCATTGAGCTCCAGAAACCACGAAAAGAGCTTGATGCTGCTCACTGCCTAGTTTGTGTCACTGCTTATGAGGGTGGAGGGGAGGGAGGGAGAGATGCTGGACAAGGGAAGGGAAAGAGAGAAGGAGAGAGAGATAATGGGGCCCAGAAAAGAAAAAGAGATAATGGACCTAGGGGAAGAGGAGAGGGAGGGAAGGTTGAGAACAGGAGAGATGATGGATTTGGGGGTGCGAAGGAGGGAGATTATCAGTCCTTTAGGGAAGGGGGATGGGATCTGATATACCGCCTTTCTGTAGTTACAATCAAAGCAGTTTACATATTAAATACAGATACTTATTTTGTACCTGGGGCAATAGTGGGTTATGAGACTTGGTCAGAGTCATAAAGGAGCTGCAGTAGGAAATATATTTTTTTAAATTGTGCAATTAAACACAATTACAAATTTTAATTGAAATGCAGCCCTATACCGAATACATTTGTACGTTAAATTTGCCAGTGTGACAGGAGCCGAGTACAAGAAATACACATCCTTACCATCTGGAATGAAAGAAAATTCAAACATTTATATGTATGACTGAATTTCTTTTTTTTTTTTTAATTTCAAATAATTTTATTATTATAACATAGTAGCATCCAGTCTGCCCAACAAGATAAACTCATTTACATGGTATGTGATACTTTATTTGTATACCTGAGTTTGATTTGTCCTTGCCTTTCTCAGGGTACAGACCGTAGAAGTCTGCCCAGCACTGCTCTTGTACTAAGTTCTGAAGCTAACGTCGAAGCCCCTTAAAATTTATACTACAGCCCATCCCTATCTATTTAGTCACGATTAGGGCATAGATCGTAGACGTCTGCCTAGCTCCCATTTTGTTTCCCAATTACCAGCGTTGCCACCCAATCTCCGCTAAGATTCCACAGAACCATTCCTTCTAAACAGGATTCCTTTGTGTTTATCCCACGCATGCTTGAATTCCATTACAGTTTTCATCTCCACCACCTTCCGCGGGAGGGCATTGCACATATCCACCACCCTCTCCGTGAAAAAATACTTCCTGTCATTAGTCCTGAGTCTGCCCAACCTCAATTCATGTCCTCTAGTTCTACCACCTTCCATGTGGTATGTAGCCTGGGGGCCACTGTGCATGCAGTCAGAAAAGTGGACAAAACAGAAAAAAATCCTCTGTTCAGGTTTAGGTATTTTTTTTCCTTGGTACTAGGGTATCCGATTGCCATCACCTTTGAGAAAATGTTGCTGGGTACCCTTGGGCATTGGGGGGTTGGTACTCAAGGGGAACGTTTGTTTCTGAGTAAAGCCTGCATAGTGGGGAAAAAGTGTATTCTCAATCACTGGATAATGGACATGCCTCCCTCTTATTGGTATTGGAAGAACAGGCTGCACCAACTCATGCTTTGGGAAGCGCGAGGGGCACGACTGACACCAAAATGACAGCTGATATTCTTGAGTGTCTGGGGAACATATATACAAAAGATCTCACCCCGGGCGCGGAGCTAAGTGCTAAATGGACTGCCATGGGGGCTGGAGAAGACTGGACGGGTTCATATAGAAGACATGCAGGGGGGGAGGGGGAGGGGGGGAGGGGTCAGGTGAACACACAATGATGCGCCATTGATCTGTGGGCATTGAGACATTGAAGTAGCTTGGGGGGAAGGGGGGCTGAGGGAGGGGGGAAACGGGGATAAAACAATGAAAAACACTGGATACTTGTTTGTATTGTATTGTATGTAAAGACTGTATGATGTAGTCAGTGCATAGCGGCATATGTGTTGTTGTTCAAGTTGATGAAGTTCCAATAAAAAAACGTTTTAAATAAAAGGGGTTTGACTACAATTCCCAGAAGGCTATGAACTGCGAAGCCAGGAAGGCTGTGCTCAGAGAGGGAAGCTGCTGACTCATCAGGCTTCCAGCTGGGCTAATCAGCAGTGCCTTCCTAGAATGTAAAGGTAAAATTATGTCTTATCTGGTAATTTTCTTTTCTTTAGCTGCAGCAGATGAATGCAGTCACTGGTGGGTTACGTCCATCTACCAGCAGGTGGAGACAGAGATTACAAGCTGAAGTGAGTGATACTGGATGACCAGCCCCTCCATTAGCCAGTATATCTCTATCTCCAGTAGGTGGTGGACGATTTCTCACCAGCTCCTGGATTCTTCATGACTGGGGCTACTCCCTGGCTATTTTTAGCCAGTCAAGTCTGGGGGTGATTGCCCACTTGGGCCATCCTTAGGCTGGGTCCCTGCCTCACCCCACACCCCTAGCCTACCAGCGTGTTTTTTCTGGCTGTTCCCTTCCTCACCAATTTAAAAAAAAAAAAAAAAGAAGAAGAAGAGTACAGAACCGGGGAGGAGCAGGAATGGAACACATAGGGAGTTTCCCTGAGTTTCGCCTGCAAGGTGCCCTAGCTAGCCTGAGGGTCTGTTTGGCAGCAGGTCTACTCTGGGAGGTGTCATTTTAATCCAGCCGCCTTGCTTCGGTGACTTTTTCTGACTTCCTTCTTTCCGCGGTGGGAGTCACGGTTATGGCAGCAGAGGCAGTAAAAGGTGTTCCTGATGCGAGAGCTGTAGATCTGCCAAGGGGCTGTGTTTGGCAGGCTGTTCGAAGGGGAACAGCACTTCTGCTCTAGAGGCATCCCTTTCCCATACTGACAGTTCTGGCACATGTGCCATTTTGTCTCCTTTTCTCGACGCGGTTCCCAACTGTCACCTGATGGCAGTTTCAGAGCCTGTGCGCGATTTGGCGGATTTTACAGCTCTCCCTGCAGGACTCCCCTCTTCTTCTTTGGTGGCTGCTTCAGGGTCCTCCACGAGGGGGGGGGGGTCTAGGGATGGTTTCTCTCTAGAGTTTGTCCTTCTCCTGCATTAGGCATATACGTTAAAGAGGGCTTTTGCTCAGCCCCAGCTTCAGGCTCCATCTATGCCCTCAGCTAGTGCTGAGGAGTATTTGGAAACTGTTTCTCACAAGAATTCTGAGGACCCTACTCTAGGAGGCGAGTCATCTCTCTCTTGGAGGTAGCGTCATTGTGTCCCTGTACACTTTCGCCTTTGGCTGCCACATATTCTGGGGATTCCATCTGTCCCTCTCAAGTGGATGAACTGGAGAAGGATGAGTTGGTGCAGGAGGAGCCTGATGACCCTACGACCATACGTGCATATCATAGGGATGAACTGCCGGCTCTTAACGCTTTAGCAGCCTTGAATATCGCTGACCCTGAAACCCAGGCCAGAGCCTTGGTCAATCCCAAGATGACCAGAACGAGAAAACCTTCCAAGGCATTTCCAGTGCATGAAGCCATCCAGGAGCTTATTTCTTCCCAATGGTCAGATCCTAAAGGAAACGTCCCTTCTGTGGATGATCTGGTAATGGCGGTTAACAAGAAGACTACTCTCCCAGTGGAAAGAGGGGTGGCCTCAATTTGTAGATCATCTGGGTCCTGCTCAGGATCAGGCAGTACCCAGGAAGGGTCATTCTGGTGGCTCCAGATTGGCCTTGACGTCCTCTGTATGCGGACTTGGTTTGGCTTCTGGTGGAGCTGCCCTGCGTCTTCTGGTCCACCCCGGTCTTCTTCATTAGGGGCCGGTTCAGATAGAGGATCCCTATCGTTTTGGTCTTACAGCCTGGCTCCTGAGCGGATGCGTTTGAGGAAAAAGCGAAGATATTTACCTATAGCAGGTATTCTCCGAGGACGGCAGGATTCATATTCTCACATGTGGGTAGACGCCAATCCGCATCATCTGGTCTAGCATTTATGCCAAAGTAATAAAACGGGGCTTTAGTGAAGTGTGAGCCACGCCCCACCGTGCACGCATGAGTACCTTCCCACCAGCCACGCGAACACAGTTGTCTCAGTTTAATTTCAAAGCAAAGGAATAAAAATAAAATAATGAAGGAGAGAACTCCAAGGGGAGATCAGCGGGATTGTGACAATATGAAGCAGGCTGTCCTCGGAGAATACCTGTTACAGGTAAGTATCTTTGCTTTCTCCAAGGACAAGCAGGCTTGCATATTATCACGTGTGGGGAATCCTTAGTATCCAGGCTCACCCAAAATAATAAACAGTGGTCAATTGGGCCTCACAATGGCAAAGACATAACACAGATGAACCTGAAACTATATACAATCTGAATGAGAGTGCAGCCTGGAACAAAATAAAATGGGCCTAGGAGGGTGGAGTTGCATTCTAGACCCCAAACAGATTCTGCAACACTGACTGCCCAAACCAACTGTCAAATAACACCTCATTTCCAAAAGATTCCTGGAATTTAACAGAAATATGTCCTGTCAAGAGTGCAGGAAGTTGTTAGCCATATCTTTTACCATTTCAAAACAAGACACTATTAAGAGCTCTGCATTTTTATGTTAGTTCTAGATTCAGGAGGAAAAACAAAGCTCTAATTGTTAGATCATTTTCCGTTTTCGTATCCTATTCAAACTTCTTCTACTAACCTATAAATGTACTCACTCTGCTGCTCCCCAGTATCTCTCTACACTCATCCTTCCCTACACCCCTTCCCGTGCACTCCGCTCCATGGATAAATCCTTCTTATCTGTTCCCTTCTCCACTACTGCCAACTCCGCGCCTTCTGTCTCGCTGCACCCTACGCCTGGAATAAACTTCCTGAGCCCCTACGTCTTGCCCCATCCTTGGCCACCTTTAAATCTAGACTGAAAGCCCACCTCTTTAACATTGCTTTTGACTCGTAACCACTCGCCTCCACCTACCCTCCTCTCTTCCTTCCCGTTCACATTAATTGATTTGATTACTTTATTTATTTATTTTTTGTCTATTAGATTGTAAGCTCTTTGAGCATGGACTGTCTTTCTTCTATGTTTGTGCAGCGCTGCGTACGCCTTGTAGCGCTATAGAAATGCTAAATAGTAGTAGTAGTAGTAATTTACCTTGTTGTTGTCCTCATACAGCATGATGACAATCTGTGTCATGTAGTTCAGCTCTGAAACTGCACTTAAGTAGTCCATGGCTCTCTTCCATTGCTGGTCCTTGAACTCCTGGCATATGCATATGCAAAAAAAGACATGTGTGTCATTCAGTAATAACAGATTGATGCCTATAGGTTATTGAATTTGTGGATTACTTGACTGCCAAGGCTGGGCGAGTATCAAACTACACAGGAAAACTGCCTTGTGACATTCTGATGTATCCCCTCAGGAACCGATTTAATAAGCTGTGTGTCAGAACATGGCATTAAGTGTACTGAAAAAAAAATATTTTTCTTCTGATGCAGTAAACTGCAAATTATCACAGCATTATAAAACATGCGCCAACAAAAAATAGAGCGCACGCCCACCACGGTAATCTTCAGCATTTTACTGCATCAGGAGTAAAATCTTTCTTTATCTCTCAGTGCATGAACTGGGGCTGGCTCATGCATTGACAGGAGGGGAGACATTTAAAGCATTTAAAGCAAAAAGCCTGTCTCTATGACACCTACTCCCACCCTGCAAAAATTCCATGGAGGCCCAATGGGTGCCGAACACTTTCTCCCCCCCACCCCCTCCCCACCACACAAACACCCTCCCGCACCAGTCCAGGGAGGTATCCAGCAGTATCCTTATCCTGCTGCCCTCTTGGAAAATGATGGTGCCTGACATCTAACAATGTGTCAACACACACTGCTAGAGATCAGCCTGCCAAACAAAGGATGCCCTGGACCGGACTGTCTTAGGGGAAGGTTTGCTACCAGGCCCACTTGGGCCATGAGTCCTCTGACGTAAAGTGTTGCACTTCACCTCAGATGATCCTGCTGCTCCTGCATAGGATGTTTACTTTGGCCTCAAGTGAAAACAAATATTATACGCTAAAGAGAAAAAAAAAAAAAAACACACACACTAAAGTTCAGCGTGGTTTTGTACATTGGGCGCAATTCTCAATTTGGTGGGTTTGCATGCAATTTGCATGCTGACCGCACTACCTTATTACTGTAGATTTTTCTGCACCAAAATCCTTATTGTATCAGGAGTAAGGTTAACACGGAAAAATTAAAAATAAACCACCGCGCTAAAGGATAATACAGCTTATTACATCATTCTCTCAGTGAAGGGGAACTGGTGTACAAAGCACGAAGGGAGATACCTTCGCCAGCACAAAATCCTGTTCACCTTAAGGTAACTGATGCTGAGCATTATATTCAATATCATTTTTGCTTTTTAGGACTTGCCCTGAAGCAGCTTACACTGAGAAACATGGCCCATGTCAGCACTACTGGCAAGCAACTCTAAAGATAAGTTAATTTAAATTAATAAATGGGAGGGTTTTTTTTTTTTTTAAGAAATGATGAAGAGTTTGGTAAGCCACGGAGGTGAGTTCCCCGTATGAAAAAAAGTTACCAAGTAAGGCTCTGTGGGAAAAATTTTGAATTTGAAGTTCAATGATATTTTAATCTAAGGTCACACCAAAACGATGAAATATATATATACAGCATTGGGAATGATAATTGAGTATTGAAGTATCCAGCCCTCACTAAAGTAACATTACCACATATAATTTTGAGCATGAGAAGTATGGCATTCTGTTTTCACACAGTTCTACAAGATACCTGAATTACTCAGGATCATCATCAAAAAGCTGAAAGAATTTCAAAAACTTCTTATGACATCAAGCAAACATTATTGAGTTCCAAAGATTCATACACTAACAATGCATTAGGAAACACAGTAAGACACATCAAGCTAAACGCGCTGTGATTGGCTCAGAGACTTCCAGGTCTCTCAGCCAAGTGAAGCATGGCCAAAAAGGACGTTTTTATTATTCCGGGGTTGAATGATGTCTAAATAAGAGCCTGCAGCATCGGAGCCTGTTTGACTTTTTTTTTTATATAGTGAAGAACATCCATAAAGGATGCTCCTGAAGAGCACTTGGCTGTTTTTGCCCCCCCCCCCATTTTTTTTTTTTTTTACATTTTAATAATTTTTCCAATCCCGCACAGCCCCAACAAGAGGTACAGACCTCTCGTTAGATTTTCCAGCGTTAAGGCAATCGGAAAAGGTTAGTGCATCTCTTTACAATAGGGTTTCTACACGATTTGCTCATCTGCATTCCGTTTTCGTTAGCTGCTACCGTCGTCAGAAAAAAGTGTTTAATGCATGCCAGGGTTTACTACTTGCTCATTAAGTTTAGTGCATCTGGCCCTCAGAGTGCATAATAGTGTTTGCATGTCTCTATTCCATCACACCTAGTGGTGACTGTATCACTCCTACAACACTACTACCATAGTGAAATGGTAATTTGGACACTGCATACAGATCAAGAAAGGACAGAGCTTTTATGTGAGAGAGAGTTACATGCTCCCTGGGGAAAACGGAATACTGCATAAAAAGGCACCGTAAAACCCAGTTATTTACCTGTACCAGGTGTTCTCCATGGATAATATGAAGCAGTCCTCCCAGCATGGGAATTCCACGGAGCACGCATGGGAAAATGCCTCTCTAGATCAGAAAGGATCTGGAAACTTTTGAGAGGCATGACCATGTATATGCAGGTCCCACAATGAAGCACAGGACCTCCGTAATCACTAAACAGTTGAGTTCAGAACATAATTCCAAGTGGAGGGGAAAGGGAGAAGAGTAAGTGAGCACTTGTATTCTGCTGTCCAAGGAGAACACCTGCTACAGGTAAGTAATCTGGCTTTCTCTGAGGATAAGAACCAAGTTCTCACAGCATGGAACTTCCAAGCATTAACAAAAAAATATAAATAGATTAAAAAAAAAAAAAAACCCAACAACAAAAGGCCTGCATTTTGACAATTGATACTTTACAGTAGACAAAAATTCTCACAAAAGGAGAAAAGAGCAGGTACTTTTTACCAGCTCCAGGAAAATACAAAGTCAGAGGAGATACTGCGTAACATCAAGAGATTGAAAATCATGCGTGTGTGTAACAGTGCCACTCTAAAGCTTCCACATCTTTTCTGAGCTAGAGAGGCTTTTTTTTTTCCATATGGATTCTGTTGGATGGTATCTCCCATGCTGTGAGGATTTGATGCCCTGCTTGTCTTTACAGACTTTTATCAACTTTGGCACAATCGCCACCACAAAAAATAGAAGAAATAAATGTAGTAGCGCTCTAGAAAAAGTTAAGTAGTAATAGTAGTTTTGGAAACTGAAGATCACACTTACATCCAGGAGCCCCCCATAGCGGAATATGCTGAGCAGTGAGTGAACGTGGCTCTCACTGGTGAAGTACAATCTTGTCCTTACGTGCCGTCCTGGGGAAAGAACTCCTCTTGAGTACCTAAACAAGAACCCCAACACCAATGAGACTGCACTAGAGGACATGTAAATGTCACGAAAAGGCAGCTGAATACTTAGTACAGCCCTCACTTCTACCATTCAAAAGACAGGCTACACATTCACTACCAACAGCACAAAACCAGTAAAGACAAAGGACTCCCTGTTGTGGACTGGTCCCCTCATATAAACACTGAGAATCTAAAAGCAATGTTAACAAATTTTGTGTGCATACCAGAGTTTGATTAGCAGCCTAGTTCCAAAGCTAATGATACAGAGAGCATGTACATGTTAAAAAGCCATACAGAATGGAGCATGGCTCCTTAAACGGCCTTGTGTTTTGCAGATGTAAATGTCTCATGCTACCTGGCCCATTTAGTATGGGGATATCCTGTCCATCAAGCTTCATGGTCTCTTTGGGCCCCTGAGCTCCAAATGGCTGCAAAGGGCTTCCCTTCTAATCAAAGCCTCTCCCCTCTTATCAAGGCTCCCTCCGTCCCCAAACAAGGAACCCTTTCTCACTGCTCAAGTGAACCATGATTCATACAGTGACTAAGGTTTGTGGGTCTCTCTCCTAATACTGGGGTGAAGCATGCTTCACACAGTGGGTACCAGTCTGTGGTGAAATATGGTTCATAAAATTGGTACAGACCATGGTTTGTTTTGCAGTGCTGAGGTGACCCACAGTTCACACTGCAGGTATAGTTTGAGAGTTTGTTGCTCAGAGGGTGGAAAATCAGGCTCTTATGAGGAGAATAATCTGTTCATCTGTCTGTCAAAGTTCTAAACTACAACAAAAGGATGTGGTTTAATAAGTCAGTCAGTACTTAACAAGTCTTCTAGATGAAGGGTGAGTAGGTATAGCCCAATTTACAATAGTTTGAAAGTTAGGTTCCTAAATTTTTCTAAATTTAGGTATCTGTTTTCATGAGCAACAGTAGCCAGGAGGATACATAATAGTATCGTCTTCCAAGCTGATTTGAGATTTGCAACAATGTAACAATATATATGATATAAGTCAGTGCTGAACTAAAATAAGGGCAATGCAAGAAATAAAGTCAATCTAAAACAGTGCTAAAATCTGAAGGTTTTCAGAATACATTCTAAGATTGTGTGACAACAATTCCCCGGATTCTATACACGGCACCCAAATTTGGGCAAGATCCTGAGATCTGCACACAAATAAATTAGTTAATGATCCATTAGCAATCAATAATCTGCTGCTAATCAATTGACGTTAATTGGCTCTAATTTGGATTTGCATGCAGAACTGGCTGTGCATGATTCTATAAAGATCTGTGCCCTAGGCATGGGCAGGTCAGGGGCATTCCAAAGAATTATATGCAGTGTTATAGAACTTGGGGGTTGTGCACCGACCTTGCATATCAGAATTTACACCAGGTTTCAGTCGATGTAAGCCTTTGTGCCCAAAGTTGGGCGCCGGAATACATGCTAAGCGCTATTCTGTAAAGAGCGCTCAGCCCAGAGCACCATTTGAGATGGTTTAAATGTAGCACTATTTTTGTCTGTTACTGTGATATTATGCTTTTGTTTGTTGATTTTAAGTTATGTTGGTTGCTTGTGAAACGCTTAGATGTAGGGGGTATATAAATTTTGAAAATAAATAAAATAAATGTATAGAATAACTCCGAGCAGACATTTTTCCTTGCACCTACTTTGCTGCACCATTTAATCTAATCTAATCTGGTCATTTCTATTCCACTTTACCTGAAAGGCTCAAGGAGGATTCCAAGAAAAAAGTAAGTGGACAGATCCAAGGAAGTACAATGAATCAATCAAACAGATCTAACTATTGTTTGAACGGGAAAGATTTAACTGCTTTTCTAAAAATAGAGTAACAAGTGATCTCTCTAATATCCTTAGGCAACTTATTTCCAAGCTCTGGGCCTTGGCCATTAATAGACCTGTTTCTAGTTGTCATCCTACGACACTAACATAGAAGGCCCTATCAATCTAATCTCTTGCAAAAAACGAACAGTTCTAGAAGCAGAATACATTAAATCAGCATCAGCAAGATAGCTGACCTGACCATACAAAATTTTAAACACAAAGAGTAGTAATTTAAAATGAATTCCAGCCCAGCGTCTACCTACCATGACAGAAATACATAGGGGGAAGGGGAGCATGCAAAAAAATCTAAGGCCGGACTAACATGCTCATGACATTACACAAAGGTCTTACAGAGGATGAAGCTTGTTTACAGACTCATCCTCATGAGTTCTTTGCAGGTCCAACTGGATCTTCTTGATAAGTGGGAGACAGAATCCCACAGCAATCTCCAATTTCTCCTCCTTCTTAATTCCATATTCCTGCATTGGGATTATTAATAAGATGAAGAGCGAAAGGGGTAAATACTCTGTAAAACCAAATTTAAGCAATGACTTAAAGCTAGCTAGAATCATAATCCTATTGAAATCATAATAGCTGTTGGCGTTCCCTGTACAAAGAGCATCTACTAGCGTGATGAATAAACAAAATATCTGAAACTGGAAGTCTCTCAATGCGGCGATATTAAAATGTTTATGCCTTTTACCAGTACAATGCTGCTTCATGTGTTAGCTAAGCATTATCTCTGAACAAACCTGAAATTAGAACCATGCATTCCAAATCTTCAATATTACTACATTTTGGCAACAACATTTTATACAAATTTTCACTGTGTTTATACAGACAGGATTGAGTATGCAATCACTTGTGAAGAATAGTGTCTGGGAAGAAAATGAAAGCGTATGGAAAACTAACTTGAAGGGTGACAAAAATGCATGCCACAATGTGATATCCTCCCAAATATTTCCAAAATCCACAACAAAAGAAAGTAAAAATATTTTTAGCAGTAAAGCAGCAGTTACACCAAGCCCCCCGATACAGGACTTCTAATATTTGGTGCTGAGCTGGGGACAGGAAACAGTGACACAGCATGCTTATGTCAAACCTGGAAAGGAATAAGCTTGTTTTCGTGCAAGCTTCCAGCATTGAACATTCACTTTCAAAAACATCACTGTAATGGTATGAATGACTGAATGCTTGGAATTATTGAATTTTTGCACAAATATATGGAGCGACCTTGATGACTAATGGTTGACGCAGATGAAGTTTAGAAACAGGTCCCCATTTTTTGATATATGGGACCGATGACTGAAATCAGGCGTATTCTGTACTGCTAATGGGATCATCTCGTCTGAAAGTCCCTCATTCAATTTTTGGTAAAGGCACTGTGATATCCTGCAGGGTTTACCTGGGGGATTATAATATCTGCCAGTGCTTTGGAAAGCTTGAAGAGCTCATCTGTACCCTCCAGCTTCAATGAGCTGTTGTGCTGCACATCATATTTTACACAATCATAGATATCTGGGATCTTGCTGATGTCGTAGTGTCCATTCTTCATGCGGAAATCCCGCTCTAGTTTGCTCCATCGCTGCAGCATCAGCTCCAGGGTCTCACTGTGGTACAGCTGCAGATCTGAGGAATAGACACCACAAGCAAAAAAAAAACCAGATCTAATCATAGAAGTTATTATAGCCGCCTTTTCATGCAGAATTAAAAAGAAAGCACACAAAAGACATCTCATCCAGACATTAGCGGAACAAGATAAGGTTAAAACCTAAGACTGATCTCCCATTTCCTATACGAAAACATGGATCCTCCACAGCCAATACTGAGAAGGCAGACCTGCCCCCAATCTAGTGAGACAGCTCACGAAGCCTGTCAGGAGAAAGGAAAGCAGGGACTCCTAAATGCAGCAGAGACCTTCAACTATGTTTGATTTTCAGCATATCCACAACAATTAAGACCCATATTAATTTAATTTCAAATTTATTTTATCAAAACTTGCCAGTACAAAATAACAAGTTTACAACAATCATCCTATAAACTGAAATAAAGAACTTGTTTAAACAAAAAATATTGTCTATATTTTTATTTAAACCCTTCCCAATCCACCTACCTCTAGCCTGAGCCACATTATATCTGAAGCAAAATAGTATGCGTCTAGGAAGGAAAATTTTTTAGTATGAAGCTAAAGAAGTGCCCAATCACCCCACAAAACTTTCTATAGCTTAACCCACCACTTGATCCACATTATTTAAACATTTAGATTACCTTAAACAGATCCAGCTGAGGGACTGAAGACCAAGTTCTGAAACAAGTAAAGTAAGAACATTTAGGGGTCCTTTTACTAAGGTGCGCTGAAAAATGGCCTGCGCTAGTGTAGGTGCGTGTTTTGGACGTGCGCAGATCCATTTTTCAGCGCACCTGTATAAAAGGCCTTTTTGGGGGGGGGGGGCGAAAATGGACATGCGGCAAAATAAAAATTGGTGCACGTCCATTTTGGGTCTGAGACCTTACCACCACCCATTGACTTAACAGTAAGGTCTCACGCATTTACTAGGCGGCAATCGTCAGCGCGCGTACACTGCCGATTACCGCCCGGTTATCACCGCATGTTGGAAAATGAAAAATATTTTCCGGCGCGCATATTGGACGCGCATAAAAAATGGAATTACCACCCGGGCCACACGGTAGTTCCAAATTGGAGTGCGTTGGACGTGTGTAGGCACCTAAGCAACTTATTAAAAGGGCCCCTTAGTATTTAGGTAAATGCTATATTCACAGTCAGGGCCAGACCTGCCACTAGGTGGACTAGGCATCCACCCTAGGATGGCAGCAGTGGCAGGACAGGAGTACAGAATCTCATCTCCCTCCTTTCTCCTTTCTGAGAAAGTCATTTAAATGGCAGTGCTCACCTGCTGATTTGGGGTCTTCCAGCCTTTTCTGAATTTGTGAGGTGAGGTTCTGTATCAGGGAATATACCAAGTCACAGGTCTTGACTGGATTTTTGGTATGTGTCATGGAATTGAGCACAGAGGAACTGCCTGTGGGAGCCAGCTGCAAAGAAAACAGCGGAGCCAGTAAAACAGGATTTCTCATCCAATTCAGTTGGCTGTTATAACTATTACAAACCCTCTTTTCCCCTTTGATTTGCAGGGAGGATATGTATTGTTATACTGTTCAGCCACTATAAATATCAATGAATCAGGCTGCTGCGGGGTTGATCTTCATCGGAACCTCATGATATATGTAAAGGGTGATTACCACCCTGGAATAGAAGAAGTGCCCATAAATATTAGGCATTAAGCAGTAAGCTGGAAAAGACCTATCTATTCACAAAAAAATAAAAGTAAATTATAGCTACTTCTTCAGAAATTATAGTAAGGCAAGAGAGTTACGAGTAAATATGCTTAAATTTATGCCTGCAATATTCACTAATCAGCAAAACACCTGGCCAGGACTTGTATTTCTACTTCAACCTTCTACACTGCCTTTCTACTACAAACGACATCCTAAAGCAGTTTACAGTAATATATAAAGTAATACACAATGAAATACATCATAAAAATTCATAGTAACATAGTAGATGACGGCAGAAAAAGACCTGCACGGTCCATCCAGTCTGCCCAACAAGATAACTCATATTTGCTGCTTTTTGTGTATACCCTACTTTGATTTGTACCTGTGCTCTTCAGGGCACAGACCGTATAAGTCTGCCCAGCACTATCCCCGCCTCCCAACCACCAGCCCCGCCTCCCAACCACCGGCTCTGGCACAGACCGTATAAGTCTGCCCAGAACTATCCCCACCTCCCAACCACCAGCCCTGCCTCCCAACCACCGGCTCTGGCACAGACCGTACAAGTCTGTCCAGCACTATCCCTGCCTCCCAACCACCAGTCCCGCTTTCCACCACAGGCTCTGGCACAGACCATATAAGTCTGCCCAGCACTATCCCCGCCTCCCAACCACCAGCCCCGCCTCCCGATCTTGACTAAGTTCCTGAGGATCCATTCCTTCGGCACAGGATTCCTTTATGCTTATCCCACGCATGTTTGAATTCCGTTACCGTTTTCATTTCCACCACGTCCCGCGGGAGTAACAATACATCACGGTATAAAAATAACATACCATACATACGCCTATGTTTACTATTATTTATTTATTTATTTAGATTTTGCTCACACCTTTTTCAGTAGTAGCTCAAGGTGAGTTACATTCAGGTACTCTGGATATTTCTCTGTCCCAGGAGGGCTCACAATCTAAGCTTGTACCTGAGGCAATGGAGGGTTAAGTGACTTGCCCAAGATCACAAGGAGCAGCAGTGGGATTTGAACCAGCCACCTCTGGATTGCAAGACCAGTGCCCTAACCACTAGGCCACTCCCCCACTCTAAGCGGCGCTATGGGCGCGTTAACATTTTTAATGCACGTTAAACGCTAATGCGCCCATAGAAATGTATAGGCGCATTAGCGTTTAACGCACCTTAAATTTACAGGCGTGTTAAAAACACTAACACACCTTAGTAAACATACCCTATAATGAGGCTGATAAAAATCTTTCTATTCTTAAGATACTAATCTGGTACTGTTTTCCCAAAATAAGATATCTAACAGCAGGCAGTTTGTGTGAATTATTGGTCTGTCAATCAGTGACAACCTCCAATCTGAGACTGAATTATAACAATGCATCCAACAAACGAAAACCACTCAACAAAATGAAAACAAGACGAACAAGTCATACTACTGCCCCATTCTCATTATGGCATGAAGATGTTCATGTGTTACATCAAAACTTAACAGAATACAAACAAAGCAGGTGCAACAAGAAAATATATTTATTTAGATTTTGCTCACATCTTTTCAGTAGGCAGTCTGCACTAGAAAACATTTTGACCGTGTGTATTGCCTTCCAATACTGTTTTCCAATGTCTGAAGAAAGCTGCTAAGGAAATTAACATTACCTTCTCATTGTCCTCCTCAGCAAAATCTTTATCTGTTTGCATGATCTCATGGAGACGTGCTTTTACCCTCTGCTGACAGTTACTGAGGGAGTCACTGTCGCTGTCCAATAGGCCGTTCATATTTGCACTTTTCACCATCTGCACCAGGATTGGGGTTAGCTCCCCTTCCAGAGCAAGGAGACCCTGTAAAGATTTTTTAAAAAATCACCCAAAATTATGAAAACGAGCCTCTCTGTCAAAAGAAATTTCATAAACATAGCCAAACAGCAGTTTATTACAAGAGATAGAACTTCCTTTATAATTAGTAGTTTTTATTTGAAATGTACAGAGAACACACTAGAAGGCAAGGCAGAAGAGACTCCTAGTGCCATCACAGGACATGTGCCTTGAGTGTGAAAAAAAATCACCAGCTCCTTCCTGAAATCCTATCAAAATATATACTCAAGGCTTCCAAAACCCTCTGAGCAGTCATCTGCGAGCTTTAACCATCTTCTATCCAAACACAAGCCAAGGCCTTCAAATGACTCTGCCATCTCGCAGACTTGAAGTAAGCTATTCGCTTATGCTGAAAAATTGTTTCCACTACAACATAATTCTAATTTTAATGCTTTGAAAGTTCCTAAACACTCTTGACTGTATTGGTTTATTTTGTCAACATTTATTGTGGCTCTATCAAGTGGTGTGAAAGGCACACACTAAATAACGGGAAATACCTTTGCAAAGGCTGCTGCAGTCATTTGCACACGTCCTTCATCTGAAGCATAGATCTTGAGGTCATGTCGGTAAGTGCTGTGTAGGCGGAGCAATCCACAACCAGGAAAACCAGCATAGTCACCTGTGATTATATACAGAAGAGTATAAAAATATATCTCAAATATTTACTATATACAGAGTCTCAAATCACCACTAAACAAGGGGCAGGTTGACATTCTTAGGGTACATCTTCAAACACAATACAAAGATAGAATTTTGCGTGCATGTCTCAACATGATGCACCTCTCTTTCTCTGGGGTTCACCGCATCCCCTGCTCTGTCTCATTCCCTTTGTCTTTCACCCTTGAGGAAAGGAAGCCATGACTTCCTTGGGTTATCAAAGTTGTGGAGAGAATTCCAGATTAATCAAGGTTACTTTTCATAGCGAACAAAAAAGATTCACTGGCAAAAGTTGACTCTTTGGCAGCAGTGCTGATAATGCTCTGAAAATTTCAGAGGAACTGCAGACAATTTCACCAATGACATAATAGCAATTTTTGTCCGATACAGAATGAGCATCAGACCTTTCTAAGCAATTCTGAAACATTAGAGAACAGAACTTCACTCTTCTTTTTTAGCCCAGCAGTTTCCTCCTCTTTCTTTTGGGCTACTACCTCAATCAAATCAGCCTTTATTATGCTTGGGGATTTTTCTCCTTTTATGTCTCCACCCAATTTCAGCCCAGCCATTGCAGCAACGGGCTTTGACTAGAGTCACAATCCATAGTTTCCTCCAGAACCCAGCTAATGTAAACTCTGAGTTTGACCAGGAAGTGCTGCCATTGAGCACAGACCTAGATTCCCTCCCCTTATAGTTTATAAATAACTAGCCGTTAAGCCCGTAATAACGGGCTAGTTTTTTGTTTTCCTATGGCCTCCCCCCCCCCCCACCACCAACCCTGCTCTCTCATCTGCCCTCCCCCCAGGGTCTGTTTCCCTCAGTTCTGCCCCCTCCTTCCCTCCCTGCAAATGCGCAGTAGAGTCGGAACGCTGAGAGTGTAGAAGTCCAAGCCCTCCTCCCTATTGGGCTGTACTGCTGGTGGAGGCGGGGCTTGGACTTCTACACTCTCAGCGTTCCGACTCTACTGCGCATTTGCAGGTGAGTCGGTCACTTGCCATTTATATGTTTGATGCCTCCACAGCAACTCCAGCTCTCCAAATGTAACTTGCCTCAACTACTGAAAAACAAAAGGTGTGAACTAGATCATCTGTCTCTGAGTCACCAAGCCCCTCCACAAAGCATGATTTTTTTAAATTATTAACTTCTCTTTCTTCTTCTCATGTCTGTTCACCAAAGTCCTATTTCTTTCCATTGATGAACACATTTCAACATGTAGGGGCTATCCTAAAAGCAGCAGGCAGAGTATTGCAACCCCTTGAACACAGTAACATTGCAGTAGAAAGATAAACATCAACTAGCCCATCCAATCTGCCCAATTATTCTGGTGTATACAAGCCATCCAGTGAAACCTGAATGTTTGTCAAATATTGCTGTTTATCCAGATCAATTTTTGCTGTCACATAAGAAATGTCATGCTAGGTCAGATCAAAAGGTCCATCAAGCACAGTGTTATGTCTCTAAAAGTGGTCAATCTGGGTTACTAGGAAGTACCCAGTATACTGGGTAGATGAGCATACAAGTTCCTATACTTAATCCAATGCCTAGGCCCTCCCAGCTCCCATATCTTACAACTAGCAATCAAAGCTAGTGAGGCTGTGCTGAAAACTAGTGAGTGCTCAAACATTTAGCCACCTATTCCACCATGAACTGGTCTTTGCCACAACCAAGCTGCTAGCATTGACCCAGTTAGTTCCTGGCAAGCTGTAGCCTGCTTGCTCCCACATAGCTATCCCATGGTCTGAGGTGCTGCTAGAGGTACATCTTGTTTTCTCTTTATCACTTCCCTGCTGTCAAGAGAACGAAGGTCAGATTGTTGACAACTGCAGCTTCCTAACCTTGCACCTACCACTGCCCTCTGTATCTGTCCCAAGAATGATTAAATTGTCACACAGGGAAAGGGGATGGGATTTGATATACCACCTTTCTGTGGTTACAATCAAAGCAGTTTACATATTATATATAGGTACTTATTTTGTAGCTGGGGTAGCGGAGAGTTAAGTGACTTGCTCAGAGTCACACAGTACTGGTTTGCACTACCTCTTATTATTGACAGGTTGGTAGATACCTGGAATAAAAAACCACCTTCTTTTCTGCCGCTTCAAATCATTTGTGCCCTGTTATAATGACTCCTTGTTCAGAAATGTCATTCTTGGGTTTTTTTGGGCTTTTTTTTTTAATAGAAGCCTGTCAATCATTTGAATGATTCTACCATATCCCCTCCTCCCTTCTTCCTCCAGTGAGCATTTCTTGAATATCTTATACCTCTCTTTGTTGAGTTTCTGTTGCAAGCTTTGCATTTTAGCAGCCTTTTTCTGAACCATTTCCATCCTCTCAATATCCTGAGTTGAACAATGAAGCTAATTATCTCCTTTTTCCTAATGTTAATAACTCTACTTAATGCAACTAAACATACCATTAGCTTTCCTGGGAAAGCCAGTGTGTAGGCATTCCCACAAGCATAGCTTGGGTGGGGTGAAGAGAATGTGCAGTGTACAAGCGTATTTTATTAGATTTCTGGGTACACATACACTCTTACACCTTTTCAGAATAGCTGTACATTTGTTGCTAGGAATTTGTGTGCACTGTTAGAGTTGGTTCACGGATCCTCTTTTGTAAAGGCTTACAGACACCTAAGTTGCCTGTATAAAATAGGCACCTCTTTTGACTTCTCGCACTGGCATCCTTTTATAAAAAAAAAACTACTCCCATTATAAACGTAAGTGGAGTGGAGGAGTTTCTTCTTCCCACCAAAAGCTGTTAGTTTAAGATGCGAAGTATTCTTTTTTAGTTTCAGATAAGGGAGTGGAAAGAGAATGTTCTCTTTTCCTGAGACCATGTTAACAGTTAGACTTTATAGCCTGTGGGCAGCTATATCTTGTTCTTGAACTCTCCAGGTTCTTTTTAGGTAGTAGATAAATGTTTGATTATGGAACAAATATAAAACTATCTAGTTATCTGTTATTGCCTGTTCTTTTCCACCTGTTTATATGGTTCACTGTTCTATTCTGACAATAAACCTTTTCTAGTTTATTGACTCTGCTTGTCTGGACTGACTAAGAATCCTGGTGGTTTGTGTGTTTGGTCTGTGAGTGCTTTCTAAGAACTATGGAACCACTGGGAGTGTGGCCCCAGTAACCCAGAAATCACCGGAATAACCAGAGAGTGGGAGATTCGCCCAGAGTCGGTTGGGACCCAGTTGGTGGGAGGAGGGTGCTAGTGTAGAGCACATGCCCAGGTGCAGGCAGACCTGAGATAAAACATTTTTCTGGTTTGAAAATGGTCATTTTCACTATTTGATTTTTGGACATTTTCAGCAAAACATCCAAAGTCGGATTTAGACATCATATCAAAAATGCCTCTCCACGTAACTTTGTAAGTCTAACTGCTTTGAAAATACACCTCCACAGCACTTAATTAACACAGTCACAGTCATTTCTTGGCCGAATAGCCTAATATCACATTTTTGCACAAAAAAATGCATGGGGCTTCCTGAAAAGGAAAACTAGGGTTGAGCAAACAGGCAAAAGGAGCTAAAGAAATATGCCCATGATCAATGACTGAAAAAATTTAATTTCATCTTGCAGGAATTCTCTTGACTCATGCTTTGGCACTTTATATTTCCCCATACAGATTCACTAAGATACCTCAGTATACACCAAGAAACTCCCTGAAAAGAGAGGGAGTTATATTGAGCTATCCTTCAACAAGATCAAAATACCAGTGGAATTTTATAAGGCCTTTTCTTCTTCTATATGAGTTCATCTGCTGACTTATTTTCAAGCGCTACTAGAGTCTGCTTCTTCAGGCCACTTTTTGGATGCTAACATTATAGTGCTGCCTAAGCCCAATAGAGACTGCACCCTCATACAGAATTACAGACCAATTTCGCTTTTAAACACTGACTATAAAATTTATGCAAAGATTTTGTGTAGCAGAATTGAAAACATTGTTCATTCTCTTGTACATAGGGATCAAGCTGGTTTCGTTAAATCCAGAAGTGGTGCTGACAATACCAGATTACTTTGTCATATTATTCACTTTGCACGGTCAAGGGACTATCCCATACTGTCTGTTTCCCATGATGCGGAAAAGGCCTTTGACCGGGTAAAATGGAAGTACTTGTTTATTGTTCCTAAACAGTTTGGTTTCCCTGAACCTTTTATTCGTATGTTGCAGCTGCTATACTCCCAACCTTCAGCTCATACAGTAGGTAACGGAGAAATCTCTAATTCATTCGTTCTGCATAGAGGCACCAGACAAGGCTGTCCCATCTTCCCCTTGCTATTCAACATGGCTCTTGAACCTCTCCTACTGGCAATCTGAAAATCAGCAGATATTGCTGGTATCTCACTGGATAAGGAGGAGTTCAAGCTCTTAGCATATGCAGATGATATCATGTTATATGTCACCAACCCTCAACCATCTCTGAAAGCCCTCTTTAACCTAATCTCTAGATTCTCAAAAATTTCAGGATATAAAGTAAATTGGGACAAAACAGAATTGATGCCTTTAAACGATGTTTGTACTCCGTTTACCATGCCACAGCTGCCCTTCAAATGGATATCTTCCTCTATTAAATATCTTGGTGTCTTCTTTGATAGAGACCTTGTCACCACTATTAAAGTTAACTCTGACAAAGTATCTGCGCAGGTTGAGTCCTCCTTAGCGGCATGGTCCCCATTAAATCTCACTTGGTGGGGAAGGCTAGATACTATCAAAATGATGATAGTCCCTAAAATCACATTGAGTATGATCCCTCTTCTCTTCCCTTGTTCCTTTTATAGGCGACTGGAAAAGTTGCTCACAAATTTTTTTATGGAATCTTAAAATGCCCAGAATCTCTCTAAGTAAACTTAAGCTTCCAAAAAAGCAAGGTGGAGTAAACTTTCCTGATCTCCTACTATATCACAAAGCTTTCATTGTGCGTCAGGGCATGGACTGGATCACTCCTTTGAATGTTACTTCCCTGCCCAGATGGCTAACCTTTGAACAAGCCATTATTGACCTGCTAGTGCACTCCTATTTAATCAGCATGCGTCTTCCGAAGAGCACTGTCTCCAATCCGATCATCAACACCACTTACAAATTAATGGTATCCTTGGATAAATCTATGGGTATTCCTTGGTCTGATATGTCATCTGTCCCCATATGGAATAATCCCAATTTTAAAATTGATAATAAGCAAGTCTCGTGGTCTCAGTGGCTGCGTATAGGAATTTGGGCCTTAAAAGATATGATCCATGTGAGCAGTCAGACATGGAAATCTTTCTCAGATTTGAGGGCAGAATTTTCGCTATCAGACGCCCAATTTTATCAATGGCTACAGATTAGCTCCATGTTAAAAAAGAAAAATAAATGTAGCTTACAAATACAGCTTCTGTCTCAAACCACAGAGCTTATTGATTTTAATCTGAAGCTCCAACATTCTGGCCATGCTGCTTCCCACATTTACAAATATTATCTAAGCAAATCCCGCACTAAATGTACAGGTTTACGTAGATGTTGGGAGGAAGACATTCAGCAGCCTATCTCAGATAAATTGTGGGAGCAACTTTGGAACTCCCTCTTTAGATGCTCTAATTCCTCTACAACTATACAGTCTATGTACTTCTTTATGCATAGATCTTTGTGGACGACACGTAAGCTGCATGTTGTTGTTCCCTCTAACTCTAATTTATGTTGGTCTTGTCAATCTCAAGTGGGTAATATTAAGCACCTTATATTTGATTGTGTATGCATTCAAAATTATTGGAAAGAAATCTGGTCACAACTGGTAGACATTTTTCACCTTCCTGGCTCAATCACTTATAAATTTGTGATACTTAAAGATCAATGCTACAAAAGTTTACTGACTCCCAATGAGGGGATTCTTGTTAACACCATGATATCTTTGGCGTTGAAGGTAATCTTTTCGCATTGGAAGTCCTTATCTCAAGCCACTTACCAGGAATGGTGGAACTTATTGTTTCAAATTTATAAATACGAAATATACCTTGCAAAGAAATCTTCTCGTTTTGCTTTGTATAGGGAAAAATGGCTACCACTTGTATCTTATTTTAACACTGTACAGTGATTAGTAATACACAAGGTATATCTCATGGTTTATGCATGCTCCATGCTCTGATATGTATCCTCCAGCCCCCCCCCCCCCTTATTTTTCTCCTCTCTCCTTCCTATCTCTTTTCTTTTCTTATTTTAATCTTATTCTAGGAATTAATTGCTGTTTCTTGAATATGAGCTCCGGTATTGCCATATATTGTAGAGTGTTGCTTGTTGCTATGTTGTGAGCTCTAGTTTATCTCTGTATTGAAATGCAATAAAAGAAACTGAAATAAAAATAATGGATGTCACATATTTATGATCTCCGTGACATACATACTGGAATAAGATAACAGGTACATTAATTAAGTTCTATGACTGCCATTCTGTTTCAAAAAAGGATTTCGACACAATTGCGTGCATGACGATGAATGACTAATTCCTTAAGGGTATCCCTGGCTCTTGCTTGCCTCAAGCAAAGTAGATAGAAGGTGCTGAATAGTTAAAGGAAGGAAGTTAAGAAAATGAAAACCTCACAGTTGGAAAGGAGTTAGTAATGTGATGGAGGATGTTAGAGTAATATTTTGTTAAGTATGTGATGAAAGCAGATTCTCCTCTACAGTTACAAGAAATATGCAGACCACACTAGCATTCAGCACCCTTACCGCAGTCAATAGGAGAGCTACAGCCCACAGCCCTGCCGTTACCATCCACTAAAACAGGTCAAAGGCAGGAAAGAGATGACAAAGAGTTAAACTCTTCACTTAGCCCTTATCCTATCACATTAGCCCCTTACAAGCCAAGAAAAAGGAAAATCTCCTTCATTTATCACTAGTGAATAAATCATACGTCTGTGGGAATGGTAGAGGGGAAGGGATAAAAATGAACAACAGAAAGGAAACCAAAAACGATATAGAGAGAAAATTAGAGTAATAGAGAGAATATGATAAGAAAATAGAAAAAGTCATAAGAAAGAAGAGGAAAATGGGAGAGGCCAAGAGAGACAAGAAAGAAGGAAAAGTAAGAGGAAGGGAAGTGGGAGAAGATCACAGAAGAATCAGAGTGAAGCAAGAAGCACCAGTGAAAGGCTACAGAAGAAATGAAGCGCAGAAGACTGAAGAACATAGTAACATAGTAGATGACGGCAGAAAAAGACCTGCACGGTCCATCCAGTCTGCCCAACAAGACAAATATATGTGTAAAACTTACCTTGATTTGTACCTGCCTTATTCAGGGCACAGAGCGTACAAGTCTGCGCAGCAGTACTTCCCGCCTCCCAACCACCAGTCCCACCTCCCATCACCGGCTTTGGCACAGACCGTATAAGTCTGCTCTCCACTATCCTCGCCTCCCAACCACCAACCCCTCTTCCCCCCACCTGCTCCGCCACCCAATTTCGGCTAAGCTTCTGAGGCAAAGACAGACAAAAAGAGATAAAGAGACAGAAATAAGCAGAGAATGCCAAAGAAACAAGCAGAGGAAAGCCAGAGATACCAAGAAAAAGAAACATGAAATTAGTTTGCATAGTTCTCACCTTGACCACCTGGGTACATACAACGAAATGCACGTCCCAATTCTTCTGCCTGCACTCGTCCAGCAGGGGTTAATTCACCACCCCACTTCAGCACCAGTAGTAAAGATGGGCCATCCTTGCGAGCAGCTTTACAAATAAACCAAAGTAGTATCAAATTAAGACTAGAAAAACTAGCACTTGGTACTAAGAATATACAGTGCCAAGTTAGGTCTATCAAATCTTATTTAATATTTAGGAAGACACTGAAGGCTCCGATGTTCTCTGATATTAAACTAGCTTGATTTAAATATTATTCCTGTATTTCCATCTAACCGAGAAGTCTCTTTCTTGTAATCCACATTAAAACCTTCTGGAAATATAGCGGAATGTAAGTCAATAAAAGAATAGAATTCTTCCAAAAATTTGTGGAACTTGAGAATTCTCAGTACTTGGTTTCTGCCCATTGGATTAACATGAAACAACAGCTATACATTGGCGTCTCTAGCGTTTAGCGGGTGCTAAAAACGCAAGCGTGCCTTAGTAAAAGACCCCCTAAATTGCTTTTATTTAATAATAGATTAAAATGCAACCACACAGAAACGTATTTTGTGTTTCCTTAATGTGCTCAGCTACTATACCCTTCCATCAGCAATATAGTATTAAGAACAAGCGCAGAACATGATCTCTATCCTGCAGAAAAACAAAAGTCAAAAACAATGTAGCCCGCTTAGTTTCCCTTACTCACATGATTCCAAAACAGCAGTCAGTTCCAAACTACCAGTTGATAATTACAGGCGATGCTCAGCATTTTTTTAAAATCCATCTTCTTGCACTTTTCTACAGAAATATTACCCACAGAAGTAGTAACGCGAGACTACCACTAGGGCACCGTTCTGGAGGCAGCGCCAAGTAGGTGGGAGCAAAGGGGAATCACTCCTGATCAGCACCCGCTTGACAACCAAGTAAAGGGCCATGAGGCCCTCACTGAAGAGCGGGGGGTGGGGGGGGGGGGGGGGGAGATTTTAGACCCAATGCTCCCAGCACATAGAACAACACTGCCTATGAGGTGGCTCGCAACTAAGGCTATTCTTTTACAATGGGATTCAGCAAACTGAGGTACAGAAATACAGCAGGTTGCTGAATTCCAGAGTAAATCAAGGTGAAGTAAAAGCTCGCCTTTTACCACACCTTGATAACTTTCCCCCTTAGATACATTCAAAGTAAAGTGCACAGGAGGCAGATCTCTTTCAACTGAAAGGAAGTAGTGGAACAACGGGACACAGATGACGATAAAAGGGAATTAGACTCAGAAATAATCTAAGTGTACTGTATTTACTAAAAACGCTAGTGCGCCTTTGTAAAAAAGGTCCCCATAAAGCAGTGTTTTTTTTGCATTGAAATAGGTCCTCATAAAATTGTGCTTATGATAAGCAAATAAAGTTATGTGCATACAGCTTGTACATGTGTAATTTTACTCAGACTGAGTGGAGATGTTCCTAACAGCTGTGTTAGGGATAGGTTTACATTTATGTGCATACTTTCAAAAATATATCCTTCAGTGTTCTAGACATTCAAACACAATTAATTATATACAAGTGTTACTACAGGCCTCAGCCATGTTGCATGAGGCTAAACTTTTACCACCATGACACGCCACCTCTTCACCGGTCCTCTTTAAAGTAACTCTGTCTCTGAAGCAGTTTATGTATTTTCAGCACAAAATAGATTTTAGTAATATGGGATTTGGCAGCAGCTGAGCAACTGGATAAGTCTAAAAAAATTTTTTGTAATTTCACTAAGGATGAAGCCAAGGGATTGCGACAACTTTGGCTATTTCAAGACTTGATAGCTATGAGAGCTGACAAGGGTGGTGCAACTGTGGTTCAGAGTAAGATTCAATATTATATGGAAGAATTAAATCAATTGTCTGAGGAAGGTACATACAAAAAGTTGAAAGTTAACCCAGTGGTGGAGCTGAAGTCAGAGATAAAATCTATTCTGGAACTTACTGTTAAACAGGAAGCAGTTTTCTACAAGACCAACTTCCAAGTACTCCTAAAATCTATTTCATGCCGAAAATACAAAAACAGCTTTATAACCCTCCAGGGCGACCGATTGTCTCTACCCTTAATTCAGTCTTAGAACCTCTAAGTTCAGACAGTTTTTTGCATCCAGCAACATTGAAAATGTCTTCTTATTTGAAGGACTCAGTTCATTTTATTAGTATTTTGGAAACAATGGGGAAGGTACTGAATTTGGGTTGGTTAGTGACGTTAGACATCATGTCCTTATATACCTGTGGAAACAAGATGGAGCTTTAGAAGTGATTAGAGAAACTCTTTCTGAAAGATCAGAACCTATGCGGATATCTTTAGATTTTTTGATGGAATTAGCAACTTTGGTTATTAAGCGCAATTATTTCTGATATGGTGGGGAATATTATTTACAAACTCGAGGGGTTGCCATGGGAGCAACTTTTGCCCTCTCTGTAGTAACCCTAAATGTAGCAAAATTTGAGGAACAGCAACTATATTCTACTGAACAGTTTGGAAAAGTTCTATTGTGGAAGAGATTTTTAGACAACGTTCTTTTCATCTTGATACGGTCACAGCAGGACCTTCTATAGTTTGAACAGTGGATCAATACATTGGAACCATGTTTACAGTTCACTGCAAAATACAGAAATATGAAGATTGACTTTTTGGATATATGGGTGATTAAACAATGGTAAATTGATTACTACCCTCTACTGGAAACCAGTTGAGCGCAATACATTTCTACACTTTGGGAGTTATCATTCCTATCATCTTAAATACAATTTACCAGTAAGTCAATACTTACGTTTGCGATGCATTTGCTCCACCCTTCAAGATTTTAAGAATCAGGCACAACTGCTTACAACTCAGTTTTGCGCTAGAGGTTACCCGAAGGCACTGACCACAGCATATCTTTGAGCTTGGTTTGCTCAGAGGGAGTTACTGTTACAAGATAAGTGGCCTCAAAGTGAAGATTTATTGACTTGTAATGCCTCATACTCATTTATATAAACAATTTGTACAGATTTTAAGAACCCATTGACACATTCTTCAGCTTTATCCAATTTTTGATGAGTTTCCTACAATAACCTATAAGAGACAAAAGACTATAGCAGAATTGTTATCGAGACAGCACTATGAGTGCAACAATAAGGTGGAGACTGTTGGAAGATATGACCAGTGTGGACGCTGTCAATGGTGTCAATTAGCCATTTTAGGACCTATATGGACAGATTCGCAAATGGGATATACAATTACAGCTACAACTGTTATGACATGTATGAGCACCAATGTGGTCTATCTCATTGAATGTCCTTGAAGGTTAATTTATATTTGCCTGTGAATTTGACTGAACATAAATCGAGATTTGTTACTCAGAACGAATAAGCACTACTGGTTCAACATTGGCTTGAAAAAGGTCAAACTATCCAGTGGCGTATTATTGATCAAGTGATAGAAGGGTGGTTATTATGACAAGAGTCTAAATTTATAAAGAGCAATGTTGGATATTTTCCTTAAAAACACTGTGAATCCAGCTGGGCTCAATGCAGAAATAGAGTGGATGACTGTATTTTGAATCCAGAGCTTGTGACTGGCTTAGGTATTAGCTGATAATATAAATTAATGCTAGCGAGATGCTTTCACCACCTTGGCCGCTTAAGTTTCTAAGTCGGCAAGATGTGTCGGATATGGTAAAAGGTAAATTTTGCAAACTAATTAAACTGTTGTGTTTAAGTTTTGCAAACACAACAGTATTTTACTATATATTTTTTCTATACAGGATAATCCTTGAAAACGTTTAGGGCCCTGTTTACTAAGCCGCGCTATGGGTGTACTAGCATTTGCTAAAAATTAGCGTGCGCTAACACTAGAGACACCCGTATATTCCTATGGGTGTCTCTAGCATTAGCATGCGCTAATTTTAGTATGCGCTAAAAACGCTAGCGCACCTTAATAAACAGGGTCCTTATTTAAGCGAAACACGTGTCGGATGTGAAGCACACCTAGCCGACAAAACTCAGATGAGTATTTTTTTTTACTACATATAAGTTTATGTGATAAATAAAGAGAAGAGAAAGAGATATTTCAAAGAGGACCAGTTAAGAGGTGGAGTGTCAGTCATTGTGGTAAAGCTTAGCCCCATGCAATGTGCCTGTGGCCCGTAGTAACACTTTTATATAATTGTGTTTGAATGTCTAGAATGCTGAAGGAGGTGTTAAAGTTACTTCTAGACGATTGTGAGTGAATTTGGCTAACATTATTTTGGCAGTACTTTCAAAAATATGCATAAACGCACAAAAAATAAACCATATTTGTACATAGTAAAACACGTGTTTTTATGTATACACATAAATGCCCTTGGGTAAATTTCAAAACAGAAATCCATGCATACTTTCAGTTTGAAAATTTGATGGTACTTGCACAGGGAAAGTAATGTGCATACTATTTACACATGCTTTAAGTGATAAAATTATCCCCATGTGAGCATTACTGGGAAGAGTTTTTGATTATTTTTTTTGTTTTTGTTCATTTCTAAAGGTCAGCTATGATCAAGAATAATACACTGAAAAAGTTTAGACTTGTGTCTTGTTATAGAGGTGCAGAGTACCAACATGCAGGACTGCCTAAGGTCTGTGCAATTTACATAACACAACCAAACACAGAATTTTAAAAAAAGATAAGATGGGTAACAGATCATTTACCTTCTTCTTCACTGGAGGACTTTGGATGCCCATGTGGCAGGTATGTCAGCTGTACCTTCCTATTAATGCCTGAGAAATGCCCATACCTGTCAACAAATGGGAACTAGTTCAGCTAGTCATAATACTTATGGTTTGATATCTCATTACCACATTTTTTTTTAATTTCACAGAACTGCAGACACAGAGGTAAGAGAAAGTGATACAATTTTTCATTGCTTTCAACAGTTACTGTATTAACCGTAGATAAAACTTTGAAACATCATGGACAGGGTACTAACCCTGGTATTAATACCCACTCCATGTTCTTCCTAGCCATGATGTTTCATTTTCCAAACCATTCCAAAGTGATTCCATCACTGGAGCACATATTTCTGCTTTCCCTGGACAAGTGGCATCTGAATCACTATGATGATTTTACATATAAAGTACATGAGATGGAATAGAACAGCAGGACATTGCTAGCACTGCTACCTTTTCCACTAGACGGTTCACATAGCTCAACAGAAACTTTCAGGTCGATATTCAGCCACTGTGGACAGTGTTTTGTTTTGGGGTTTTTTAATTGTTGTTGTTTTAAATGCTGGCTGCGACGATCAAAAAATATCCAGATATTCAGTGCCACTAGCCAGATAGTGAATCAAATTGTGCAGCCTATATTCACAAGGTGGGGGCAATGTAATCCACAATAAACACTTATTTATTTATTAGGATTTATTTACCACCTTTTTGAAGGAATTCACTCAAGGCGGTGTACAGTAAGAATAGATCAAACATGAGCAATAGGCAATTACAGCAGTAAAAATATTCAAACAATACAAAGTATCGCATGGTATACTACTTGCAATGACAACACAATATGTAATAGAACATTATAATTGGTAGTGAAGGGTAAGGCAAAGTTGTAACATATAGATGAGTAAGAAAGTAGGAAGAATTAGAAAGTAAGGTGATTGATTGTTTTGAAGAAAGTTGCACGTGAGGTCAGAGAGATGGTTAAATATTATCTCAGCAAGAGTAGAAGTGGATAAACATGTCCCGCTGCAGTATGTGCAGCACGAGTCAATCCTTGTGTGTGTGAGTGAGACTAGCAAGTTAGTTACTTCTTCCGTTAAAGGCTTGGTTGAAGAGCCAAGCTTTCACCTGCTTCCTGAAGTAGAAGTAGTCTTGTGTTAAGCGGAGCCTTTCAGGCAATGCATTAAAGAGAGTGGGGGCTACTCCGGAGAAGGCTCACTTGTGGGTATCACATCGTGTAATGTCTTTTGGAGAGGGTGTATTTAGTGAAAGTCCTTGGGAGGACCTTAGTGTCCTTGGCGGTGTGTGGAGGATCATCTTATTCTTCAGAAACTCGGGGCCATTTCCTTTCAGGACCTTGAAGATCAGACAAAGAGTTTTAAATTTAGCCCTGTATTGTACTGGTAGCCAATGAAGTTTTTGCAAAAATGGTGTGATGTGGTCACGTCACTTGCAACCTTCCATGAGTCTTGCTGCTGCATTCTGAATCAACTGGAGCTGGTGCAGGCCCTTTGTAGTCAGACCATTGTATAGTGGATTGCAGTAATCCAGTCTTGATGTTACCATGGCATGCACAACTGGGATAAGATTTACCTTCTCGATGTAAGGACAGAGGCAGCGTAGCTGTCGCAAATAGTAGAAGCAGCTCTTGAAGGTTGCTTGGATTAGCCCTACACGCAAGAAGTTACATGGGAATACTTTTAAAACAAATAGGAGGAAATATTTTTTCACTCAACAAATAGTTAAGTTCTGGAACTCTTTGCCGTAGGATGTGGTAACAGCAGTTACCGTATCGGGGTTTTAAAAAAAGGTTTAGACAAGTTCCTGGAGGAAAAGTCTATAGTTTGCTATTGAGACAGACGGGAGAGACAGCTGCTTGCCCCAGGATTGGTAGCATAGAATGTTGCTACTATTTGGGTTTCTGCCAGGAACTTGTGACCTAGATTGGCCACTGTTTGGAAACGGGATACTGGGCCAGATGGACCATTGGTCTGACCCAGTATGGCTACCCTTATGTTCACCAACAATTCTCACATATAGCAGGTAGGGCAATTGACCTCAGCAGTGATTCGATTCATACTAGGATATCACCTACTGATTCACTGAAATTATCATCGGTCTTACCCAACAAATAAATGTTCTCTAGAAACTTTTTATATTTTATAGAACATTTTTTACTTCTTCATATACTAAAAAAAAGCATTACTTAGGTTTCTCAAAGAATCCTGACTGACCCACACCGACATGGTCCATGTTTCGAGACCTGCTTCAGGGTCAGGTCCAATGCTGCCTCAGCATTTAGTTCTAATTGTGTTTCTACTCCACACAATTAGAACTAAAATTTTGCCTACCTTAGACCTATTGCACAGATGGTCATGGCTTCATTTGGTGTTCTATGCAGGACCATACTACTCTCCTGACTGGGTCTACAAATATCCTCCATCAGAGCACACTTTCAACCATCATTTCCCCACTGATAGGCTTTCAGCTTCACAATGTCCAATCATTTCTTGATTCATGACAGGGATTCTTCAATTCAGCCCACTATCACAAAAGCCTCCTGTAATATCGAACCCTAATGTTGTGGTTACTTTTCTCATGAAGCTGTTTTTGAACTAATGGAATCCGCTTTACTCAAGATTGTTATCTGGAAAGTGCTTTTCCTTGTAATGTTTAGTTCAGCTAGGAGAATAAGAGGGGCATTTTCGATTTGACTTCTATAAGTCTGACTTTGAACGTTTTACAAAAAACGCCCAAAATCTGAATAGGAAAAAAGGTCATTTTCAAAAAAAGAAAAACTTCTTTTTTTTCCCCAAAAATACTGTTTTGAACAAGGTTTTGTGATTTGGATGTTTTGTTTTTTTGGTCCATTTTCAAAAAAGGAAAAAAAAAAGTCCACGCGCAAAAAGCAGAAAAATCAAGCCACTGGGATGTAGGAGGAGCCAACATTTTTAGTAGACTGGTCCCCCAGACATCCCAGGAAAGCAACAGAGCACCCTAGGGGGCACTGCAGTAAACTTCATAAAATGCTCCCAGGTACACATCTCACCACTGCTCCCTTATCTTGTCTGCTGAGCCCACCAAACACCTCCCCCACCAAAACCCACTACCCTCAACTGTACACCACTACAATAGCCCTTAAAGGTGAAGGGGGCACTTATATGTGGGAACAGTGGGTTTCTGGTGAGTTTTGGAGGGCTCACAGTCATAAGTGTAACAGGTAGGGGGAGGTATGTGCCTGGGTCCACCTGTCTGCAGTGCACTGCACCCACCACTAAATTACTCCAGGGACCTGAGTACAGCATCTGAGGCTGGCACAAAGGCTGACAAGTAATGTTTTTAATTACATTTTTGGGGAGTGGGAGGGAGTTAGTGACCTCTGGGAGAGTAAGAGGAGGTCACCCCTGATTCCTTCTAGTGGTCATCTGGTCATTCAGGGAACCTTTTCGTGCCTCATTCATTATAAAAACAGGTCTAGCTCAAAACATCTTAGTTTTAGTCCTGGACGGTTTTCTTTTGCTCCATTATTGCTGAAAAACGGCCAAAGTGTTAAGAGAACCCAGATCCCGCCCTTAACAGGCTCCTGACATGCCCCTTTGTGATTTGAACGCATTTCGGACGAACTTCATAGAAAAACGTCTAAAAATTGGTTTTGAAAATACCAATTTGTACATTTTTGTGAGAAAAACTTCCAAGTGCAGACTTATGCAACTTTTTGGATGTTTTTATCTTTTGAAAATGAGCTCCTAAGTAAACTTCAAGCCTTTGTCAGTTTTAAACTGTATACTCAATTTCATCCCAACAAAGTAGTTCTTCATACTGATAATAAGTTTTACCAAAGGTTGTCATGCTTTATGTCAAGGAGAAAAAGTGTGCTTATGACATTTTGCTCTAAACCTCATGGGGTAATGAGGTAATGCATTTGATATGCCACCTTTTTGGTACAGCCAAAGCGGTTTACATATTATATACAGGTACTTACTCTATACCTGGCTCTTTACACTTGGGTCTGCAAAAAGGCTCTTGTTTACCACCTTAAAAGAACTGAATCAATCATGAAATCTACACAACTGTTTGCAAAATGGCGCTTGCTTACTACCTTAAAAGAACTGAATCAGTCATGAAATCTACACAGCTGTTTGTTTCCTTTCACCTTGTCACAGAAAGCCTAGAACTCACCTTGGGCTAACCCTGCGGCCACCTAGAGGGTCTAACTCAGTATTGCTCAGGCCCACTACCACCTGTGCATGTGCTCTACGCTGGAATACCCTTCCTCCCACCTGTTGGGTTACGCTTGCCTCTGGGCGAGTCTCCCGCCCACAACTTGTGGAGTGGAGGAGTGGCCTAGTGGTTAGAGCACCGGTCTTGCAATCCAGAGGTGGCCGGTTCAAATCCCACTGCTGCTCCTTGTGATCTTGGGCAAGTCACTTAACCCTCCATTGCCTCAGGTACAAACTTAGATTGTGAGCCCTCCTGGGGCAGAGAAATATCCAGTGTACCTGAATGTAACTCACCTTGAGCTACTACTGAAAAAGGTGTGAGCAAAATCTAAATAAATAAACTTAATTCCTCAGTGGCTTCTGAGGCCACACTTCCAGGGGTCCCCCAGTTCTTAGAAAGAACCCACAGACCCAAAACACAAGCCACCAGGCTTCTTAGTCAATCCTGGACAAACAGAGATAATAAATGAATTGATTTATTATCATAACAAGCTAGAACACTGTGAAGAAACAGTGTTTTAAGCCTGTGAAATGTATTGGATATTTTCCTGCATTAATTATATCTTGAAGTATATTTCTCCTATTTGGCCAGAAGGTGGTGTTTCTTTGCTGTAAAGCTGTTACAGAAAAAAAAAATGTTTTCTCTTTAGTTTAACACAAACAGGAAGCAAGAAGCAGTATGCTTTTGAACTTGTTGTCTGGGCTCTGATTGGCCCAGGAGCTCATTTCCTTTAGAGTGTACTAGTTTTGCCTCCAAGGAGAAAAGAGAGACAGATCATTTTGCTGAGGTTCAGTGAATTATATATCCTCATCTTCCCAGGTACTTTTTAGACAGTAAACAAATGTTTAGTTAGTGTTATAATTCCTCCAAATTTCAGTTACCTGTTATTGTTTGATGATTGCACATTTTTTGTTCATTGTTCAATATATTTTTAAGACAATAAACAATTGTTTATTGCCTTTGCCTGTCTGGACTGATAACAAATCCTGGTGGTTTGTATGTTGGGTCTGTGAGTGCATTCTGGGAACTGTGGGACCACTGGGAGTGTGGCCCCAGTAACCTAGAAATCACTAAGGAATACTTTCAGCGTGGGAAACTCACTCAGAGGTGGTTGGGATCCAGTTGGTGGGAGGAGGGTGCTAATATAGAGCACATGCCCTGGTGCAGGTGGACCTGAGCAATGCTGGGGGCAGGCCCCATAAGTGGCCCTGGGGATAACCCCAGGTGGGTGATAGGTGTTCTGTGACAGTATTGGTCCTTGATAGTGTCCACAGTCTCCTTTATTTTGTCGGCTTGCCTCATTTTATTTATCATCTACAAGGAGGATGGATGCATGCAACCATACAAGACATCCGGCAGCAAAGACAGGTGAGGATTCTAGAACATGTACTGAAGATGTCACACTCTAAGTGAATAAGATGGGCTCCACACTCATTTGCTTCAGCCTGGATAGCTACCAGTTCAGACTCCAACTGTGGAAACAAACTGGGCAAGAAACTAAGCATTCTCTGAAAAATGGTACGCATATGTTGAACCATAATTTGGGCAGATAGCATTGTGATCTAAAACATATTCTTGCCTCAGTGGTCCAACAGTGTACAATCTTTGCCACATGGCATAATGGAAAATGCTCTGCATTTTTTCTCCTTCTTCATAGCCAACTTGACTACCATTTTAGAAAGGAAAAACTGGACTTTAGACTTTAAGTCCATCTTTTTGATACAAGCTGAATTAGGACTGGGGACTGCCAAATATGAAGCTGTTGCTCTAATAGGAGGCCATAGATTGGCACAGCTAAAGGTGATTGGGGCCTCTGTGCTGTTGGCATGTGCTGAATGAATCTTGAGAAAGATGTCTTCACAGGGAGTTTAATCTTAAGCAGCAGGAGGAGAAAGATCACAGGAAATGCTTGTAGGCTGCTCATTCCTCTTCTAAGAAGAATTCCAGAGGAACAAAATGTTTATTTTTATGTTTTATATTTATTAACATTTTATATACCACCAGGCCATACCAGGATCTAAGCGGTTTACAAATCTGTAAAAATATATAAGCATACAATTAAATAAGACCCAACTCACACAAGAATAATCATTCTCTGTTCCAGCACAATAACTCAAAACAAAAATAACACAAAAGTAACACAAAACAAAAGCTAAACCATGCAAACTCAATTCCCATTGTAATTTGGCTCTTGGTAGTTTTCTAGAGTGCTTTAAGAGAGCTCCAATGGTGGTGAGTGTGAGAAGGGAGGTAGAGCATAGCCCTTGACTTTCAGAATCCATAGCAGAGAGACTATCGGATCTGGAGATGAACACGTGCCTTTCTGCACAGGAGCACCACCCCTGGATGAAGCAAAGATACATACCTCACATGTGGGTTGACATCCGCGTCGGCCTGGGAATCGGCAATTTTGCAAGCAAAAAATTTAAAAAGTTTGCCAGAACCTTCTGGCGAGCACTGTGCATGCACGGACAACTTCCTGCCCATCACGTCAGCGTTCCCGCTCAGTTTAATCAAAAAGCAAATAATAAACAAACAGCAAATCCAAAGGGGCAGTGGGCAGGTTTGTGAGAACAATCAGCCTGCTGTCCTCAGAGAATACCTGCTACAGGTATGCATCTTCACTTTCTCCAACGACAAGCAAGCTGCTTGTCCTCACATGTGGGGCATCCCTAGCAACCAGGTTCACTCAAAACAATGAACACTGGTCAATTTGGCCTCGCAACGGCAAGGACATAACATAGATTGACTTGAAACCATAAACACCTAACTGAGAGTGCAGCCTGGAACAGAATAAAAATGGGTCTAGGGGGGTGGAGTTGGATTCTAAACCCCAAACAGATTCTGCAGCACCGACTGCCCAAACTGACTGTCGCGTCGGGTATCCTGCTGAAGGCAGTAGTGAGATGTGAATGTGTGGACTGATTACCATGTTGCAGCCTTGCAAATCTCTTCAATGGAGGCTGACTAAGTGAGCCACTGACGCAGCCATGGCTCTAACATTGTGAGCCGTGACATAGCCCTCCAGAGTCAGCCCAGCTTGGGCGTAAGTGAAGGAAATGCAATCTGCCAGCCAACTGGAGATTGTGCGTTTTCCGATGGCGACTCCCCTCTTGTTGGGATCAAAAGAAACAAACAACTGGACGGACTGTCTAAAGGGCTTTGTCCGCTCCACGTAAAAGACCAATGCTCTCTTGCAATCCAAGGTGTGCAAACTGCTTTCGCCAGGGCGGGTACAAGGACGAGGAAAAATGTTGGCAAGACAATTGACTGGTTCAGATGGAACTCCGACACCACCTTTGGCAGGAACTTAGGGTGTGTGCAGAGGACTACTCTGTTGTGATGGAACTTGATATAAGATGCATGCACTACCAAGACCTGAAGCTCACCGACTCTACGAGCTGAAGTAACAGCCACCAAGAAAATGACCTTCCAGGTCAAGTACTTCAGATGGCAGGAATTCAGTGGCTCAAAAGGAGCTTTCATCAGCTGGGTGAGAACAACGTTGAGATCCCATGACACTGGTGGAGGTTTGACAGGCGGCTTTGACAAAAGCAAACCTCTCATGAAGCGAACAACTAAAGGCTGTCCAGAGATAGGCTTACCCTCTACACGGTGGTGATAAGCACTAATCGCACTCAGGTGAACCCTTATGGAGTTGGTCTTGATGCCAGACTCTGACAAGTGTAGAAGGTATTCAAGCAGGGTCTGTTGTAATGAGAAAGATCAACTTAGGCTGACAGATAGCCCAGATGGTATAGAACTACCCTATCCACAAGGCCTTAGGAGAAAAGGGAAAGACAGTCCACTTAAAATCCAGACCTGGAGTTTACCTAAGAGAAGGGAGGGAAGGGTTTGGGTAGGGAAGAAGCAATACTCGAGAATGGCCAGTAGAGGGAGTGACAATGTTAAAACTTCATTTCCATGGGTACAGAATCAGTATAGGATTCCACCCACCTGTGGGGAGGGGGAGGATCAGGGTATCCTAGCTGTGGAGATTGAGGAATTTAGGGAGCAGGGTGGAGAGGGAGCTGATTGGATGGAAGTCCTAGAAGAAGGGCTTGGTAACCCAGGGGAGGAGGAGGTGGATAGAGAGCAAGTACCCATGGACTGTGAGGAGCCAAGAGACCAGAGTCTGCAAGTGTAAGAGGGCAGCGCGGGCGGACACAGGAGTGAAGTATCTGTGAAGTGGGAGGTGAGCTGCCCAGCCTGTATCTTTCTGATTGGAGTAAGGATCAGGAGCAGGCTATCTTTTTTGTTTTTCTGACATTTTTGTGAAGCAGTTTTGTTTCTTTCCTTTATGTACTGTGGACTACTGAAACTGACAGCCATGTTGAATACAGATTATAAAGTGGACTGTGTATTTTGGTTCTAAATTCAAAGAGACCAGTTGATTAAGTCTCTGGATTAAAAACTGTGGTTCCTAAGAGGAGTTTATTTTTTACTTTGCTGCCGATTGTACTGAAAGACCAGGGCTACTATTGGAGGGCAGTAGCCAGGGATTCGTCTCCACATACCCCAGACAATAGGGAAGTTTACACTGTGTAGGACAAGAAAGAGGATCAAGGGCCTTGCTGTCACACCAGATGGCAAACCTCCTCCATTTAAAAGAGTAACATCTCTTTGTGGAATCTTTCCTAGAAGCAAGCAAGACTCGGGAGACACCCTCTGAAAGACCCAAGGAGGCGAATTCTAAGCGCTCAACATCCATGCCGTGAGAGGTTGGGATGTAGAAGCGACCCCTCGTTCTGAGTGATGAAGGTTGGAAAACAGTCCAATCTCCACAGTTCTTCGGAGGACAACTCCAGAAGAAGAGGGAACCAAATCTGACGTGGCCAGAAGGGTGCAATCAGGATCATGGTTCTGCAGTCTTACTTGAGTTTTAGCAAAGTCTTCCCTACTAGAGGTATGGGAGGATACGCATACAGAAGGCCCGTCCGCCAATGTAGGAGAAAGGCATCTGACGCTAGTCTGTCATGGGCCTGAAGTCTGGAACAAAACTGAGGGGCCTTGTGATTGATTTGAGTGGCAAAAAGATCCACCAAGGGGGTGCCCATGCTCGGAAGATCTTGCGGACTATGCCCATGTTCAGAGTCCACTCGTGAGGTTGCATTATCCTGCTCAACCTGTCGGCCAGACTGTTGTTTACGTGATGGCACAGAGGGCGAGATCCGGTGCCCCCCTGCTTGTTGGTGTAGCACATGGCAACCTGACTGTTTGAATTAAGATTACTTGGTTGGACAGCCGATCTCTGAAAGCATTTAGAGTGTTCCAGATCGCTCTTAATTCCAGAAGGTTGATCTGCAGACCTTTTTCCTGAAAGGACCAGGCTCCCTGAGTGTGGAGCCCATCTACATGAGTTCCCCACCCCAGGAGAGATGCATCCGTCGTCAGCACTTTCTCTGGCTGAGGAACTTGGAATGGTTCCCCCATGGTCAAATTGGATCGAATCGTCCACCACTGAAGAGAATTTTGAAAGCTGGTGAACAGTTGGACTACATCCTCTAGATCCCCCGCAGCTTGAAACCACTGGGAAGCTAGGGTCCATTGAGCTGATCTCATATGTACACATGTCATGGGCGTTACATGAACTGTGGAAGCCATGTGCCCCAGAAGTCTCGAGACTTCTGGGGCACATGGCTTCCACATCTGCTGAGCCGTGACCTGCTGATACGCTCAAACCATGGACACCAGGGACAGAAGGCTGTCTGCCCTTGCCTCGGGAAGATAAGCTCGAGCTGTTTGAGTGTTCAACAGGACTCCAATGAATTCCAATTTTTGGACTGGGGTGAAATGGGACTTGGGATAATTTATGACGAACTCCAGTAGCTCCAGCCTAACCTTATATATGACCTGTCACATGGGTATCAGTCATAATATTAGCTCCTTAATGCTAGAATAGTAGCTTGGAGATCACCTGGTTAGAAAGGTAGTATTAGTGTAAACCAGTGGTTTCCAAACCTAGTCCTGGAGGCACCCCCAACCAGTCAGGTTTTCAGAATATCCACAATGAATATTCATAAGATAAATTTGCAGTCTCTCATGGTTATTCATTATGGGTATACTGAAAATCTGACTGGCGGGGTGCCTCCAGGACCAGGTTTGGGAACCACTGGTGTAAACTATTAGCAGTTTATTAGGCTGATGGTCCTGTACTCACATTTCCAAGACATTTTTAAGTTGCTCCAGTTTACATTTCCTCTCCTCTATTTCACAGTCATTGTGAGTCCCAAGTTCTGCTAGCAGCAAGCGAGCAATATCCAGAACTTCCTGTGGGATAGAACAGCAGCATCCTCAAACTCATATTTAGAAACCACACGTTCCAACCATAGAACATGAAAGCACCTTACACCACACAGGAAGAGATGTCCTTTCACAGGTGACTGACTAAAGGAGTTATTTTACCAGCTGATAACATGACACCTGTTTCCATAATAAACAGCAGTGGCTTCAAGTCTTTATGTACAATAAGAGATTTACGTTAGATCTTCTTCTGGTTACAGTACATAAAAGAACTAATTATAAACAATGACCCCTCCAACCTCATTGCTGTCAGTGGGTGGGGAGGTTGAAAACACAATATTGAAGCAATCATTAATGACAGGCAGATCCTCTGGAGTCCTACTGAAATTGCCTGTTCCTTGCTATAGAAAATGTGACATTGAAACAGAACTGCCACTGGCAGGAATATAGGTGAAGGAGTCTTGCACAGCTTAGAGGGAACACTGTTATAAACCATTATGGGCTTGTAGTCTAATCAAATGTCTTTACTGACAAGATGTTTGGCATGATTTGATGAGCCAAGAGGTTCAACCACCAGTTCATTTGCCTCTGCAAGCCAGGAAGCAAGATGCTTCGCAGTTTCATATTAAAACAGGAGCTAATGAAGTATCCAGAGATGTAAAACTCATATTATTCATTTTCTAATTAATTTTTAAAAAGTGTTTAAACCCCATTGAAACAGAAATTCAACAACAGTTGATCAGATAATAATAAATTTAAATACTACAAATTTCCCCTCACTGATTTTCTGTCATACACCTAAGGTCAGTGTGATTTTATGTAATTTCATTATAAACTGCTTTGAATGGCAAACTGTCCAAAAAGGCAGTATACAAATATTTATAAATAAATAAATTTACCCATCTAAATTCATAAAGTTGGCAAAATTAGGGCCCCTTTTACTAAACCGCACTAGCGATTCCTGTGTGGCAAATGCAATGAAGCCCATTCGAATTGAACGGGCTGCGTCACATTCGCTGTGCCGGGAATCGCTGGCGCGATTTTGTAAAAGGGACACTTAGATAGTCAAAAGTGGGCTCCTAAAGCAGTCGAGACTTATGGGCCATTTTACTAAAGTGTAGTAAACAGTCAGCATGTGACTTAGCACACTGTTAGTGCATGAGCATGATAACAGTTACCACGTTAGAACATACTAATTCACACACATACTAATTCACACACACTACATAGAAAACGGCCAAGTTATGGGAGGGAAATAGGTGTGGGCCACATCTTGCAGTTATAGTGCACAGAAACTTACTGTGCATTGTCATTGGCTGCAGATAAGTGTGGATACATTTAACGACGACTGAGGAGGTGCAACTGTGCTGTCAATGCACACAGGGTCCCATTCTATAAAGGTGCCAAACTGCAGAACACTGAGCACTGGGTACTAAGATTCCATTATAGAACAGAACGTAAGTCTGCATTTGTAGCCAATATATAGGTGCTATCACTCATGCCATACAAAAGGCAGGTATAAATGTAAGCATGGAAATGTTGCAGTTCAGCGCATCACTTGTTCTGTAAGTTATGCACCTATGTGTGGGACCCACCCATGAGTATAACCCCCTTTGCAGCTGTGTGCTAAGCTTGTTGAATACCACTTAGCATCCAACCGGTACTTCTGTGTGTGAATGTAACACTGTCTGGTTTTGTGAATCAAGTCAGCTTTGTATATATAACTTATTCCCTTATCTATGATCTAGTAGGGCAATTAGTTAGCTTGTGTCTTCTTGGTCTTCTCACAGACCGTAGACAGGCTTGCTTAGCCCTAGTAATGGGCCATAAACTTTAACAAGCGTCTGTTTGTTTGCTTCAAACAGGCTCTGAACATAACACGGGACATTTTCAGTGAAGGACAAGTATGAGTGATAAATATTCGAAGGAAGGAGGTTACAAAGGGCAAATGATGAATAGTTGAGAAAAATACCAAAGAAACAGAATTATGTGAAGGTGATCTTAGAGGTCAGAGTTGAAGAATACCAGATAAGAGAGAAAATATAAGGCATTAAGTGATTGGACAAAATTAATCTTCAGTATTCTGCCTAAGCACATTTTGTACTAGGTTAGAATCTGATAGCTTCCAAAGGGGGGGGGAAGAGAGAGAGAGAGGGGGGGAGAAGAGAGAGAGAGAGAGAAAGAGAGAGAGAGAGAGAGAGAGAGAGAGGGGGGGAGGGGGAAGAGAGAGAGAGAAATTGATTTTATTTTCCTTATACTGAAATCTGGACTGATATAAATAAGAATTCAATTTTCTGTAATACTGGGATAAAATAAATTTTATTGTAACCATTTATTTACTCTAATAAATTTTAGCATTATTATAAAACAGAAAAACTGAACTCTAAAGTGTTTTTCCTTTGCCAGAAGGGCTTGCTTTTTTCAGTCTCTTCTGTTCAGCTCCCCCTTTTAGAGGCAAGAAGGGAGTGCCCTATACATTTTTTAGTACTCTATAATCTCAGTGCGCAAATAGCACTTATATTTAGGCACTAAGGTTATAGAATGAGGGGGTTAATGTGTAGGAATGGATTTTTTTCTATGCAGTAACTACATAGGAAGATGCTGAGAATGCCAAAATTTACTGCAGAGGCTTTGCAGTTACTGCATAAGAGCAAAACTTTACCACCCTTTGATGAAAAGATCCATTAGCCAATTAGTACTGACTCTTTTAGAAAGGCAACATAGTTTGATCAGCTAGATTTAGGTAAATTTTCAGGCAAAACCCTTTGTTATGCTTACTAAAAAGCTTAAAGGCAACTGATTAAAACTTAGCCAGTTATCTTTGCTACTCAGCGGCTCTTTGAAATTGAACCCATGGGTTATTTACCATAAAAGGGAGCGTCCAGATATTCCACGCCGGGACGTTTCCAGTGACCGGCATTGAATATACAGTTTATTTTTAGCCGGTTTAAAGTTAACTGGCTGAGTTAATAGTCGAAGTTAGCCAGTTAACTTTAAACCAGCTAAAGATATACCAGCTATTTACGCGGCCCAAAGTAGCCGCTTACAATAGCTGGATATGAATGGAATATTCGAGGATAACTGGCTATACACGATATAGTCAGTTATCTCCTAGGCGCTAACCGGGAATATTCAGTGGGGGATAACTGGCTATCCCCTGCTGAATACTGCTGAATAGCCAGTTAAGTGCCATTTAACCAGCCAGGTGCCCGTTCCTGGCAGATTAAATGGTTTTGAATATCGGGGGGGGGGGGGGGGGGGGGGGATGTATCTTGAAGGCAACACCTGTTATGGGTAAAACTGATGCAAGCTTTGGTAAAAAGACATGACAGCCTTGTTTCAGCTATTTGGTGGTGTGTAACACTGTACCAAAACAAAAAGTCAATCCAGCCCAGCATCCTCTCTATGACAGTGGTCAAGCCAGGTCACAAGGATCTCAAAGCGTAAATCTACTTCCTTCCTACTCATACACAGCAGCCTTTCCAAGGCTACATGGCTAATAATGGTTTATAGCATTTTCCTCCAAGAACATTTGTAAACCCTTTTTTAAAACAGCTATGCTAACTGCCTTGGTTACTTCCTCTGGCAACACATTCTATGGCTCAGTTATGCACTAAGTAAACAAATACAGTCTCAGATTTGTTTTAAACTTTTCACCTTGAAACTTTTCATACAGAAAATAGACAAATGGAATATAGTATTTGTAAATACCTGAAGTTGCTCTGGTTTCTTTAGTTTCAGCTTCCCTGTTTTATAGCCATCATGATGTTCAAATAATTCAAAGAACCTAAATTAATAACAAAAGACAGTTCATGTCAGTTCAACTAAATAGGGAGCAACTGATTTCAGTCTCTCTTTACTAATGGGATATAATCAACACCATTCCCTCCAATCTTGCTACCTAATATACGTAATATTTCTTCCACCTCTGCCTAACCCAACACACATACATCTTTAACTGACTCTCGGGTTATAACTTTAACAGACTGCACTGTCACTTAGGGGGTCTTTAACAAAGCCACACTAAGGTTTTTAGTTTGCACTAAAAATAGCTGATGGTAAACACTGAAATACGTATTAGATTCCTATGGGCGTCTCAGTGTTTAGTGCCAGCTGATTTTTAGCGCGAACTAAGAACAGTAGTGCGGCTTTGTAGAAGACCCCCTTAAGCCTAAGAAAGTAGTGCTTATAAGATGCAAATCTACCCCAAGAAACTTCTCAAGGAACTGTAGACCATTCCTATGTATTGGTAGGAGAACTGCCATATTGGGAGGGATAAATACACCCTAAATCAAAACACACCTCTGCTCTCATTGACCTCAACTCAACGACTGCAGAAGATGGACAACTTTGCCCGTCGCCGTCACCCTGTCCAAATAGGAGCAAGTCATCGAGATACAGGGAAACTGATTCCCTGGCACTGAAGGAAGGCAGCTAACACCAAAATAACATAAATAAACATTCTTGCAGACGTGGTGAGACCAAAGAGCAAAGCCCTTAACTGGAAGTGACAACCCAGCACTGTAAAACATGCAAACCTCTGATACGGTGACCATATGGATATATGCAAGAACACCTCCTTGGGATTGAGGTCGGTGAGAAATTCTCCCGCTTGAACCGAGGCTATGACTGCTCTTAGTGTCTCCATTCAAAAGCAGAACACTCGGAAGCAGCGGTTTAGACCTCTAAGCCCCCTCATGATCAACAAAGAACTCCTGATGCCGAAGCAGAAGGCTCCTCAATAGAAAGCACTTCCAGTGCCTCAGAAATAAGAGTACTGAGCTCCTCTTTATGAAACAGCCTCAATACGTTTGGATCATCCCCCTCCTCGGTAAGGAGCACTCTCTCCTCTAACAGCTCCTTACATAGTAGCATAGTAAATGACGGCAGATAAAGACCTGAACGGTCCATCCAGTCTGCCCAACTCCTTCAACAATAGCTCTTCTGAATAGGCTGAGACCACATCAGATAAAGAAGGAGAAGCAGCAAGAGCCTCATATGCCCACTCCTGAAGATATAAATGAGATCTCTTAGGAGCCAGAGGGGCAGTGGGACGAGAAACTGATGCACCCTGCAGCAACACTGACTTTCCCTGCTTCAGTAAACAGGCCTGGTATAAGAGAAATATAAACTCCGGAGAAAACAAAAGATCCTGATGCAGCTGAATGCACTGTTGGGCCCTAAGTCTATAAAGTGGCAGCTGTGCTCTGTGTATGATCAGCCAGAGGTTGCTCCTCACTGTCAGTCGAACCTGACAAAATGGTTCCTATTCCTGCACTCTCCTACATCAAACTGTAAATCAAACCTGCTGCAGAGCCCAAAGACCCCAGTACATTTGGATGCTGCATCGAATCCGAAGATGTTCTGCCGCCAACCTCCGCTTGTTTCCTCTACGTCCCGTGGGATTGCCAGCTTGCATGCACTGCAATGCCCCAACGCCGGACAACAGGTCCCACAGCGGGAACACCGCTTAACTGTCTCTGTGGGAGCTCACCCCGACTGTCGCGCAGCACAACATGTCTCAAACAGTGAGTCAGGATCCCTCCCCTGCACCAAGTGGAACTTGCAGCCCTCCAAGTAGCTCTGAATCAAACTTTAGTCAGCACTGCCGACTGCTCTCCCCAAGCTCACAGTCTCCACAAGTTTTACCACAGATAAGAAAGGCTCAGGACTGACGCTCTGTCCCACGCTCTCCAGCAAACCTCTTTCCTTCTCCTTTATTTATTTTTTTAAGATTGTTGTGCTGGAAAAGGAGAGCTCCACAGGAAACAGGGGAGAGGTGAAGGTAGGAAAGAAGTAAATTTGCAAGGCAACACAGACAGGGATCTAAAGACCTCCAGATATGACTCTGCATACTCAAGCCACTTGCAAAGCTCAAATGGAAACCAGCTGACCAACTGCACCAGAAGCAAATCATTCAGAACTAGAGGCTGTCTACTTGCTGAAGACAGAAAATACTGGGAAGCTACACAATGGAAATACTACTTCACCTATATCTTGACTCGTGGAATGGTTCTAAAAGCAAGATGAGTCAATATTCAGCCTGCTGCAGTGAGCATCTTTTTATAAATACTGACTGCTGCCAACTAAGGGGGGAAGTTATCAATGTGGGCTACCATTAAGACAAGTTCTTTTACCATTAATTTGTGCTATTTTCGCATAGGTCCCATTTTATGCAACAAGACCTAGTTACTAATATCTGGGGTTAACAGTTAAATAACATGTCTTAACAGTAGCTCACGTTGATAACATCCCCACTAGGTTAGACCTGGATATTCAATGCGAGGCCATGTCTGGGCACTAGCACTGAATAGCCATGTTGGTGATACCAAGAAGTTATGACAGTATGGCTGATATTCACTGCTGTACCCACATAGCAACTGGGCAAAGTTAAGACCACTGTTTAAGTGATTCTACTTGTCTGTTTAGCTATGAAGGCACTAAACATTGCCCACATAACTTCCAGGACTGCTCCAACTGCACCCCCAGACCAACCTAGCTCTACCCAGACAGTACCACAGCAGTCAGCGAGGATACTCAGGGACACTGCCAGGTTAAATGTCGCCGAATATCCCCCCTACTGAGATGCTCAGTGTGATTTAACTGGGCAGGAGCCTCTCCTGTCCGATTAAATCTTTTTGAATATCGGACCCAAAAATGCCTGTCTGCTAGAGAACTATCCCAATTATGCAAACTTTCTCAGTCTTTTACCTGGGATGGCGAACTTCCATCTTCATCTTCTGTTTTGGAGTCCGGTCTCCATGACGAATAACAGCTATTACACATCGCAGTTCCATCCTACAGAGAGAGGGAGTCACAAGGTGGTCAATGTTCAAAAGCACTTATGGATTTCAAAGTCAGTACCTAATAAGAAACATCAAAATCTATTCAATCAAGATACAGCAGATATGTGTAAGGAAATTATAAAACCAAAAACTGAATAAGGGGCCGATATTCAGACCACAAGAGACTGGCTAACTCCAGCGGTTGGTGGTAAGACTGGATATTCAATACTGTGCTGGTTCCAGTAACTGGTATTGAATATCCTGCTTAATTTTGGCCAGTTTAAACTTAACCAGTCAAGTCAATAACAGCGCTGGCCGGTTAAGTTTAAACCAGTCAAAGATAGGACTGCTATTGGCCGCCAAACTGAGCTAGCGATGCACTGACTATTAGCAAATAGCCGGTTATATTGTGCAATATAACCGGTTAGCCGCTAAGGAGGAAATTCTATATATAGTGTCTAAAAAACTGGCACTGAAATCAGTGCTAAGCGTATTCTATAATTGGCACCTAGATTTAGGCGCCGATTATAGAATATGCTTAGTTGATATGTCAGTCCCAATATCTAAGCATATCCATTTATGCCAACGAAAACCTGGTGTAAATCTCAGCGCGTAGATGCACTAGGCTATATTCTATAACTAGGTGCCTAAATTTTGGAACGTCCATGAAACACCCATTTCCCTACCTATAACCACACCCATTTTTGCCTCTGCGCGTTAGAAGTCGGCACACATCGTTACAGAATACCCTTACTGAGTTGTATGCCTAAATTCTAATCAGTGCCAATTTGTGCTCATTATTGCTTGTTAAGTGCTGTTATCAGCGGCTCATTAACTTGTTAAGTCAACTAAGTTACGTGTGGTGTTATAGAATCTATACCTATTTCAGCACCTAAATCTAAGCACACTATATAGAATCTGGGGGTAAACACTGAACCGGAATACTTAGCAGGATATAACCAGCTATCTCCTGTTGAATATTCACAAATAGCCAGGTAAGCCCTATTTAACCGGCCAGCAGCTGGGTACTGCACTAAGCCCCTCTCACTTATGACATCATAGCACTTCAGCGTGCTGTGGTGGGAGTATTTCAGTCAGACCAGTCTGAGGTGCGACGCTGAAAGATTTGCACCGATTCATCTATAATCATGAAGTGGTGATGTTTGTTTCATTTTCTATTTAGGTTAGACCATTCTTCTAGCTTCTGCAGATCTTTTTTCATGTTTTCCACTCCCTCCGGGATGTCCACTCTGTTACAAATCTTGGTGTCATCCGCAAAAAGGCAAACTTTACCTTCTAACCCTTCGGCTATGTCACTCACAAATATATTGAACAGAATTGTGCCTCAGGGATCGGTGCTGGGGCCGATTCTGTTCAATATATTTGTGAGTGACACTGCCGAAGGGTTAGAAGGTAAAGTTTGCCTTTCTGCGGATGACACCAAGATTTGTAACAGAGTGGACACCCCGGAGGCAGTGGAAAACATGAAAAAAGATCTGCAGAAGCTAGAAGAATAGTCTAATGTTTGGCAATTAAAATTCAATGCGAAGAAATGCAAAGTGATGTACTTAGGGAGTAGAAATCCACGGAAGACGTACGTGTTAGGCGGTGAGAGTCTGATATGTACAGACGGGGACAGGGATCTTGGGGTGATAGTATCTGAGGATCTGAAGGCGACGAAACAGTGTGACAAGGCGGTGGCTGTAGCTAGATGGTTGCTAGGCTGTATAGAGAGAGGTGTGACCAGCAGAAGGAGGTTTTGATGCCCCTGTACAAGTCGTTGGTGAGGCCCCACCTGGAATACTGTGTTCAGTTTTGGAGGCTGTATCTTGCTAAGGATGTAAAAAAAAAATTTGAAGCGGTGCAAAGAAAAGCTACAAACATGGTATGGGATTTGCGTTACAAAACATATGAGGAGAGACTTGCTGACCTGAACATGTATACCCTGGAGGAAAGGAGAAACAGGGGTGATATGATACAGACGTTCAAATATTTGAAAGGTATTAATCCGCAAATAAACCTGTTCTGGAGACGGGAAGGTGGTAGAACTAGAGGACATGAAATGAGGTTGAAGGGGGGCAGACTCAAGAAAAATGTCAGGAAGTATTTTTTCACGGAGAGAGTGAGTGGTAGATACTTGAAATGCCCTCCCGCGGGAGATGGTGGAGATGAAAACGGTAACGGAATTCAAAAATGCGTGAGATAAACATAAAGAAATCCTGCTCAGAAGGAATGGATCCTCAGAAGCTTTGCAGAGATTGGGTGGCAGCACCGGTGGTTGGGAGGCGGGGCTAGTGCTGGGCAGACTTCTAGGGCCTGTGCCCTGAAAATGGTACATACAAATCAAGGTCAGGCATAAATATAAAGTAGCACATACGAGTTTATCTTGTTGGGCAGATTGGATGGACCGTACAGGTCTTTTTCTGCAGTCACCTACTATGTTAGGTTTTATTTTGGGGAGTTCTTCTTTTTTTTTTTAAATTAAACATTTTTCATCAATTCCAAAGCGAACTTTGTCAAGCAATCTGAAAAAGGTACAAGGAAACAAGTACACAGGGAAAATCCCTCTACTACAATAATAGTTATACGCTGTAGTCCACAATAAAGGGGGGACTGATAAACATCATTCCTGAGAGGAGGAAGAGAAAACAAGAGAGAATAGAATAAAAGAAAATAGCGCACAAACAATCATTTCAACTGACTCATTATTTTCTACGAGACCAGAAAGTCGATATAAGTCAGTTTTAGGAATTCTTGCATCCAGAAAACATCAAAGTTGTAAAGGTTCAAAAAAATGGTAAGTAGTATTATCTATCCGAAGCACACATTTACACGGGAACCTTAACTGAAATTTAGCACCCAAAATCAAAACTTCCTGTTGCATAGATAGAAATTTCTTCCTTCTTTCCTGTGTCGTTCTGGAGACATCCGGAAATATCTGAATCTTTTCTCCCATAAAGAGAACTGGAGCCGATTGTCTCAGATAAAGTCTTATCAAGGCCTCTTTATCTTGGAAATGATCTAGCTCCATTTTCTAAGTTCTCCAGCCTTTGGTGAACAACAGCAGCATTCTGTAATAATTTACAATCCACCTCTTTAACTTGGGATAAAGATGTTTCATAATTTTTCATATTTGACTCCTGAAGGACTAGTCTAGATTGAAGCGATTCTATCATTGAGGCATTCAACTTTGTATTGGAGACAAAAATAAGACAAACCTTATGCAGGGATTCCATTGCCGATCATAAGGACTCTAGTGTTACCTTTGCTGGTCTCTCCAACGGCTGCAGGCCTACCTCAGGGCTAGGCCACATTTCAGCCCCCATCAGCGTTCCAGGTGTTACCTCTAGCCCGGATAAAATCTGCACAGCTTGCAAAGGGGTAACTGAGAGGCTCTGTTTTTCAGGAGAAACTCCCTCTTGAAGTGTCACAATGACATGGGAAGAGCTCTCCTTAGCTCGTCCACAGATCCCCGACTTCCGAGGGCTCAACGAGCGTTCCTCCCAGCATGCTCTTCGCTTCTAGAGCCTGCTTCTCTGGGCTCCGCGGGCTAGTGAAACCTCACTTTTCTGACCGGGACTCCTCTCTGTGCCAGTCAAAGGAGCGCCCCTGGGTGCAGCTGGCATTGCATATGCTGTTATCGGTAACTGACGAACAGTAGGGTCCGTAGAGGGTAAGAAGGAACCTCCTCTAATCTTTCCCTTCCTCTTTGGCATTATTAAACTCAGGAAATATTACTTGAAGGAAAAAGGAATCTCCAGACTCAGCATAGCACGTCTGGTCTTGGAGGAGTTAAAACTATTCACGTGGTGATCTCAGAAAGAAAGCCAAAAAAATTATTTTACAACCAACTATAGATATGTGGTTGATTGTTTCAAAGTATCAAGATCTACCCCAGTTAATATTAGACACAGATGTCAAAACACAACGGAGTGGAAAAGTGGCCTAGTGGTTAGGATGGTGGACTTTGGTCCTGGGGAACTGAGGACCTGAGTTCGATTCCCACTTTAGGCACAGGTTGCTCCTTGTGATTCTGGGAAAGTCACTTAACCCTCTATTGCCCCATGTAAGCCGCATTGAGCCTGCCATGAGTGGGAAAGCGCAGAGTACAAATGTAACAAAAAAAATAAAAAATATGGATTTAAGCAAAATTGTCTTAGACTAGTGCAAAAACATTGTGCTTATACTAATTCATTAGATATAGTGCCCATTCCCTGTTTTTATATAAATGCAAGGTCTATTTGTAATAAGGTGGAAATACTTAGGGATTGGCTGGAGATTGCTCAACCTGGATTTGTATTTCTAACTGAAACGTGGTTTAGAATAGAAAATGAGCCACTTGTTTTGAACTTGTGTCTGTTAGGTTACAAGATTGTTCATTGAACTTGTTTAGATAAAAGAGAAGGAGGCTTAGCACTACTGTATAAATCCTTTTAAAGGTCTCTTTAGAAGATTGCTTTCAGAGATATAGAAAGGTGTGGGGGGGGGGGGGGGGGGAGGGATATTTTCAGGAAGCAAGATTAAGGAAAACAAAGTCTAATTGCCTGTAATTGATGTGCTCCTAACATCTGCTCAACAAATTCTCAGATGGGTCATGTGATGATTTTCTTCAATGCATCCTCTGACCAGATCACATGGCCCACGTGCATAACTCAATTAAGTGCCTTTCTATTAGAAATAAACTGGGGGAAAACAAGAAGAAAAGAAGGTGGAATGAAATAGGGGAAATGAAAAAAAAAAGTGCAAAAAAAAAAAAAAACTAGTACAAAATGGGCAACTGTATAAGAAGTTTGGAGGTGCACTGGTGTTGCTCCTTTTTATTTCAATGGAACCATATAGTTTAGACTTCTGTGCATTCATTTGAGTAGCACCTGTGTAGCTGACAGGAGTTTTGCAGACTACTTTTTGTAGTCACAAAAGTTGAATGGAGTTGTAGCTGAAGACAGATTATCCATACTAGCCCCTTTCATTATGGCAGGAGCGATAATCTATAGAAGAAAGTAAATTTCTTTCATGCTAACCTAAATATTGTTTTGCAGCATAGAAACCACAAGCAGCTGAAAAACTTCAGATATTCATTCATTTACACATTTCAGTCACTTTATAGAACTGTCTTATACCAGCTACTTACATGGTGCCTGATGTAGTTGGCACAATGGGAATATCTTCTGCTTCTGTCGGGATGGACCATGGAATTTGGAACTGTGGAGCCAGTTCCCTCATGACAATATTCCTAGAAATTAAGATCATACGTGTAAGAAAACATCATCTCTACTATGTGTACACAAATGAGGGTCACCTTATCTCACTATTTGATTCACAAAAGGGGTAATTTTCATACTCTCTGCAGAGCTCAAAGGCCCATGTGCTCATTTCTAGCAGAAAATTCACCCACGGGGTTTCTCTTTCATAACGTGGATAGTCCATGCACCATGATACACAATACCCACAGGTAGGAGTATAGTATGTTGAATTTACGTTGCATATATTTTATGCTTTCCAGAAAAAAAGCACAGCAGGCTGTCAAGAAAAGGTACAAGTGTGCTTAATTAACGACTCGTAATAGGCCGTATTTCGGAGTAAAACCATGCCTGCAGGCGTGGTTTTATGCCGAAACACGGCCCATGTCAGGTCATTAATAAAGCACACTTGTACCTTTTCTTGACAGCCTGCTGTGCTTTTTTCCTGGATTGCTTTGTTGTATACTTTGACCCTCTCCACTCTATGCTATATTTTATACTTTTACCTGCACTGATGGGGAGGGGAAATTTTCAAATATGTTTTGTATATGGTAAACACATGTTTACCTGTAATGAAAATAAATTAAAATTGTTCTCAATATAGCCTGCACTTTCAATACTTTCTCTACTCATTCGGTGTTGGTCTGACTGCTTTACCCTTTCAACCCCAATCTTAATCTTGGATAAATGGGAAACTCTGCCCCCAAGTTTTTTCAGTGCAGGCAAAAAGAAAGAGAAAAAATGTCCACATTTGATTGTAATGAAAGTATTTCAGTTAAATATTTCTGCTATTTAAATTTATATTGTATTACTCTTACTTGTTGCTGCTAATATGCTGACATTTCTTTAAAGATTGCATAGCACCTTTGAAATAAATGAACTATCTGAAGTGACCCATGATCTCTCTTCTGCCTCCTCTGAAATCACACCCCAGAAGTGTACATACCCAAGTATTTTTGCACAGTCATCATAGTATTTCATGGAGTTCTTCACAAAGCTAAACCCGTTCACGTCACAAACAAAAGAATGTCCATTTGCTCGTAACAAATCAAAACCGCACACAGTTTGCTGTGAATGACAAAAGAAAACATTACTGAGGAGAAGGTCCAACCACCCCCCCCCCCCCCCAAAATAAAATGTAAATATACTGGGAGCAGCATGTTAGCTAAAGAATTGCTACTACATGGACATCGCTTGGATAAGGTGAACCAGAGAAACATCATCACATCCAAAGGAAGAAAGTCAGAAAATCATTAGAATATTATGACTCAAATCAAGATGCATCCAACCACAGAAACATTAACACATGCCCTTGTGAACTTCTCACATAGGTATCCAGAGGTAGTTTCCCCTGTGAAAAAAAAAATACTAAAGCATATCAAAAGGGAAAAAAATTGCTGGTTCTGGACAGTATCATACAGTGCAGGATGTGTGTTGACTTTGGAACAAAATAAATAAGAGCTTTCTAGCAGACTTACTAAATACCATCTTTAAACAACTAGTTTACATTTACACCAGGTGAAGAAACAAGTAAGGCGCAGTGCCCCATGGGTGCACGAAGCCGAATATAACATGGCGCCGTGCCCCGACGGGAGCGAGCGAGGCGCAGGGTGCAGGATCCAGTAGTCCGAGGGCACCCCGCTGGCAAATGGGAGGAGCGACGGGAGGGTTAAAAGCCCCAGGAGGGAGCCCGGACGACCTCTTCCGGCGTCCGGGCAAACAGACTGCACCCAAACACCCCCCCCCCCCAGTACTAGTATGATGTATACTTGTATTATTTGTCGCAGCTTTAGGCAGGGTACCCAAGCCGGAGGGTATTAGATAGGCAGCTAGTAGCTGCGCTTACGGTACGGCCCCCTTGCTGTGTGGCGGGGAGCTCGGTTTACGATTGGTCAGTCTTGCTAGGGCGGCGGACTTGGTCCGGGTAATGAGCCAGAGGCTGTGAGCGGCTTGGGTATGCCCAGGGTTTAGAGATGTTCTGTATATAAAATAAAGCTGCGGCCAAGTTGTGCCACTTCAAGAAAATACTGTGTGTGGTGTCTTTATCGGGTTATGGTGGTGAATTCAGTACATGGCAGGCCCGAGGGGTCTCGGTTGCCTATGTTAAAGGAGAAAGCAGTCTCATTCCTGATATTCAAACAATGTCTGTGAAAACCCGGGGCCATTCAATGAAAAGGAAAGATGTAACACACAATCTCAGCAATAAATAGAAGAATTTGAATCATACTGACAGGATTTGAGATCAAAAATTTCACAGTGGAATACACATGCAGTACATTCTCCTTCTAGACTTGGAATGTGTTCTCCATGGAGTATACTAAATTTTCAGACATTCTTTTACATTATTTGTATGTATCTGCGTTGTGTGCACTTGCTCAATCCTCAGTCCTTTCTCCACTTCTCTGGTTCAATACGCAGGCTTTTTTCACCTCCTCACTCATGTTCTCTACGTGCTTCCAAGCCTCAAGCATCATCTTCAATGCCTCCCAACAGCACCTCTCAGCCTCAGTCGTACCCCCTCAGTTTTAATTTTTTCCCATTCCCACTTTTAACTCTTTCCCCTCAGCAGCTTATTACTCTATGTCAGTAGAATAGGTCAGCAATTCCCAATCCAGCTTCAATTCCCTTCTTTAGCTTCAGAAGCCCTTCTCCTCCTAGTCTAAAATGTTCTATCCTACTCTGTCTCGGCATCCACACTCCAGTCACAGTTCTCCTATTTCTGCACTGATGTGCTTTTATGTGTGGGAGAGAAGCTCTTTTATGCTACTCAAAGAGAAACAAAATCTTAGTTGTAAATTCCTGGTAGGCCCATAATAGTTTGTACGCTTGCTGATAAGGCTGAGTAAGCTTACAACGGTTTATATTTGATGGTTTGCCTCTAAATTCTGGTAATAGTTGAAGAGCAACAGACTTTGTGTATGTATTTTTGTTTCTTTATTTATTGTATTTTATATTCTTATTTGAACTTGTATGTTTGGCCACCCAGAGGGGTATAAATCAAAGAAAGAAAGAAAACGGAAGATCTGAGCCACTGATTGGCAACATGGTGGCCTGGTTGCTTCGCAACTGAATCAAAATTATAATTAGTTGGCAAGACTTCACGATGTCAGACTCCTTTTGTGAAAGAAAGCTGGCAAGCTGGTTTTAGTTACTCAAGATTTCCCATAAAACAACCTTTCACTAATCTAAGAATAAGTGTTATGTTGCAATGTGACACGTCAGCAATTTCAAAAAACAAGAGGAACAAAAGTTAAGGACAGAGAGTACATTAGATATTGTTTATTGCTTATTTCAATTTGTAATGCCACCAAATCTGAGGTCACAGTGGTTTACAAAATAAAAAAACAAAAATCAAAATGACAAAACAAAAGGAACTCCAATCATAACAGGACAGCAACTATCCAAACACCCACAGAGAATCACACTTGTCCCAATATCACATTTACATCCCTAGATAAGCTACGATTTAACCTTAGACAATCATTCATATTTGCCTAGAGCCTTTTATTCAAACAGGATCCCTGTGTGCTTTACAGGCTTTAAAACTTCAGAAATAGCCACTTAAAATGTAGAAGAACAATGAAAAATTTCAGATCCTCAAAAAGGAGTTACTAACCTTGAATGCCACACAAACTTTGCGAGCAACCAATTTCTCCATAGCTGTCAACATAACTGGATAGCGAATCTCTTTACCCTCGCTATCACGCTCCACTTTTCCATCTAGAGCTGGGGATTTACGAGCTTCAGCATGAGCATAATCGGGTCCCACTGTGTATACCTGAGTAAAGATTTAAAACAGGATGTCATCTCTTCCACATACAGAAATATTTTACATAAGCACAGAGATACACAGGCAAACATGGGATGAAAATCAACTCATTACAATGCATCCCCCAGGTGTTAAAATAATAATAATTAAAAAAAAAAAAAAAAAAGAGAAAGAGAGAGAGAGAAACATTATTAACTAGTTTCCATAGTGTACAACCCTTTTCTCATACTTTTAAACTGAAACTTTCTCTAGAGGTAGAAACTTTTCCCATAGGTTTAAACAAACTTTTTCTAGAGGTAGAAACTTGACAGCCAAATAACTTTGTAGCAAGGCTCAGATTCTGTCATAAAAGACAGTTATTTTCAGTGCTTTGGCTGCTAGAGAGGTAGTACTGTTACTGACCTGAATTAGGTGTTAATTAAGGTGCGAGGATGTAGAACATTTGCAAAGGTTACTGAGGTAAATTTGATTATTGAGTTATATCTTCAAAGGGTTTGTTTTAAGAAGTCCCCTTAGAATCAAAACTATATAGAGAGGAAAAGTCTCACTTAACTTTCTTTCTGAGACGAGGACATTTCTCTGGTAAGAGAACATCATTTTGCTCTGTGATTCAGGAACTTAAAGATTGGGGTTTAAAGGAGGAAATGTAGGTTTATTGATAGGCAGATTAAAAAAAAAAGAAGAAAAGAAAAAGCAGACTTCATCGAATAGTCTCTATACCCTTTTCCCCCTAGTTTTAAAACTTGAACTTTGTACCACAGCATTAACAGATAGCCTCTAAGAGGCAAAGCAGGACCTAGTTCCTTGAATACTATGTGTAATTCTGGTCACCACATCTCAAAAAAGATGTAGTGGAATTAGAAAAAGTAGAGAGAGGGGCAACGAAAATGATAAAGGAGATGGGATGACTTCCCTATGAGGAAAGGCTGAAACGACTAGGGCTCTACAGCTTGGAGAAAAGATGGCCGAGAGGAGATATAATAGAGGTATATAAAATAATGAGTAGGTAGACATGAATTGCTTGTTACTCCTTCCAAAATACTTGGACTAGGGGGCACGCAATGAAGCTACAAAGTAGTAAATTTAAAACAAATAGGAGAAAATATTTCTTCACTCAACGTGTAATTAAACTCTGGAATTCGTTGCCACAGAATGTGGTAAAAGCAGTTAGCTTAGAAGGGTTTAAAAAAGAAAAGTCCATATGCTATTATTAAGGACTTGGGAAAATCCATTGCTTATTTCTAGGACAGGCAGCATAAAATGTATTGTACTGTTTTGGGATCTTGCCACATACTTGTGACCTGGATTGGCCACTGTTGGAAATAGGATACTGGGCTTGATTGACCTTCGATCTGTCCCAGTATAGCAACACTTATGTACTTATGAGCCCAAACACATTGTTGAAGTACTCTAGCACAGTGCTTCTCAACCTGGTCCTTGAGGCACACCTAATCCCATCAGGTTTTCAGGACATCCACAATGAATATGCATGAGATAGATTTACATACCAAGGAGGCAGTACATATAAATCTATCTCATGCATATTCATTGTGGATATTCTGAAAACCTGATGGGACTACATATGTCTCAAGGATATGGGTTGAGAAGCACTGCTCTAGCACACAGCCTTCCATGTGTTAATTTTTAATTAACAACAGCTAAGAAGAATCTAGCCCTGTGACGGGTCTGAGAGCATCAATCCTTTGATGCACTGCCAGCACATCAGGAGGCACTAACCCGCTTTAACAATGCCAGTTGACATTACAAAGTGTTCTAGCGACTATTCAACTTCACCTAAAGCAGCTGAAAAAACAAGAAAAAAAAGAATTAAAAATGTACTTTAATATTGTAAACGTTAACTCATTAGGGGTCTTGGTCGCAGAACATTTTAGAAATGTAATAATATACTCTGGGTATAAGTTAAAGGATTTCAATCGTATCACTTAATTCAAAGTTTCAATCCATTCCCTAGATGCTAAAGTATCAAGATTTATTTAACATATACTCTATTGTGTTTTATATTAAATGGGTGTGTGTGTAAATTATGGAATTCAGGGTGCCATCTGGTGCCTAGTACTACACATAGGGCAAAATATATAAATAGCACCCAAATGATCAGTGCTCAGCTGGTATTCTATAAAGAGTGCCCGCCCTTTACAGAATATCGGCATAGCGTGCAGATCGCACCTAACTTTAGGCACCCGACTTATGCCTGACAGAAACTGGTGTAAGTTCAACCTCCAAAATTAGGCATGGATTGGCAAATTCTATAACTTGGCCCCGATACAGAGGCCCAGGGAAGAAAGACTAGGACCCCCTTTGAGGAAGAACTGAAGCCCAGAATACACCTTCACTGAATGGTTCTAACTGTGACCTGGCTGAGGTGGAGTAGAAAGTTCTGAATAAACGTGAAACGAGATTCTGGAAAAAGATTTAAGAGAAAACCAACAAAAGGAAGTGATAGAGAGACCAAGACCAACACAATTGGAAAAACAAAGTGGTCAGATAACAAAGACCCCTGACGCAGGTGAAATATAGCCAAAGCACGGCCCATCAGGATATTTTCTGAATAAATCATTTCCTATTGTCCCAGTCTTGAAGGCCCTTGTGTGCTTTTTTTGTGCTGCCTAACTTTTGGGAACACCCATGACCCGCCCATGCTCCTCCCATGACCACACCCCCTTTTTAACTGTGGTCGAGAAAAGTTAAGCACCATGTTAGAGAATAGCACACGGGGGAGATCCATGATCAACTTCAATTAGCACCAAGTGGCCAATTGGTGCCTATTATCTTGTCAAGTTGCACATGGATCTCAGATTTGCAGGCAAACTCCAGGACACAGCATTATATATAGAATCCGGGGGATATGGTATACACTCACAACAGGGCACACATATACATATATCACAGGCAAACTCCAGTGCCCAGCACTGAGCATTATATAGAATCCGGAGGATAGGGTATACACACACAATAGAGAGCACATATACATATATCATCCAGCTGACATTCTATCCTCGGAGAATTACAAATGACTCAAGGCAAAGCAGACAACAAAGTTTAAAATTAGAGCAGTATCCAGCTCAGTGTCAGCAGTACATTGGCACACTGAGATGCGAGAAATTTGGCTAGGACTCCAGAGCTAGGCTTCTTATCCTCTGCATCTGGGTCTCAATCTGAGCCATTTCTTAACTGCAACACCTAGTAGTTGGACTCCGACTGCACATGTACAGTGATCCAAGAATGGTACTAGAAAAAGGGGAGCGGTTTTGACAAAGTGTAAAAGTGCATTCCATGGAGTACATACAGGAGTCCTTTTACTAAGCTACAGCAAAAAGGGGGTCTGTTTTTGAAGCGCGCTGAGGACCCCTTTTACCACAGCTTTGTTTTAAAGAAATGGCCGTGCATCAAGTGAAGCACTTGCTATGCAGCCATTTCGGGGAGGGAGAACTTACCACCACCCACTGAGGAGGTGATAAGGGTTCCCACAGTAACCGGGCAGCGATTACCACCAGCTAAACATCAGCGCTACAAAAATAAAAAATGGCGCACGCTGGGGGGTGGGACCTACCGCTGGGCTGCTGCGGTAGCCCGGCGGTACTTCCGGTTTAGCGAACGGTAAGCCTGTGTTGAGCTTACTGCTGCTCAGTAAAAGACCCCCACAATTTCCAAAGACGTTTATTTATTTAGTACTTTATATTGCGCATTGTACTATTTAGTCCCAGTAATTTTGTTATTGTTGTAATTCTGTGCATGTGTGGTGTAGTTGGGAGGACTGCCAGTGTGTGTCAAGATGCTTTGGTATGTGAGCGGGGAAGAATGTGAAGGGAGTATATCTTGGCTCATAAGGTCACCTGCTCTTCCTGCTTTTATCTGTATTTTTAAACTTAGAATTTCCTATTACCTGTATATATCTGTTGTTAAACCATTTATGCACAGAAAACTTGCATAAGTGCAGATTTATTTTTTAAAAAGTCACTGTGACAAAATCTGAGCCTAAGAACTGTATTATTTCATGGTGTGTTTCTCATAAAGGGCCAGCAGATGGTGCTTGTTTTGAATTTTTTTTTTTTTGTAATGTTTTTATTGATGAATGCATAAATGATACAATATCATGCCAATCCTTAGAACTCCGATAGTAAACATTTCAAACCTGTACTAATACATCTGAACATCTATCATCAACATTTTTGTTCCCCCTCCCCTCCTTTCCCTTCCCCATCCCCCTCCCTTTTTTGTAATATGTTTATTGACTGTATCCATTGTTGAAGAGAAAATCTGTACAGAATTATTGTCAAGAAAGCTTTACAGGAACCTTTGGACTGTATCAATCAGTAACCATAGCATTGTTCAGCAAGTTCATAATGAAAATAAATATGGAATGCTGTCAACATTCTGTAGTCAGTACATGTAGTTCCTGTGTTTCACTACTTTCCATGTCTCCTCCATCGTATGTCAAAGTTGTGATTCATCAACAAGTTAACGCCCACAGGGCAGGAGGAACATATCACGGCTTTAAATGTCATCCTCCTTTTCCCATCTCACAGACTCCCTTCATTTTATATCATACTCTTCCCGTCTACCCTCCCTTTCCCTCCTAACCCACCCTGAGGTATCTTCCAGAAATGTATCTTGCTGTAAAATCAAAGGGAATTCAGGACCAGACTTCTATCCCTGGTATGTAGTGTCTGAATATATGGGCCCCAAATGTCCAAAAAGGCCTTCCTCCTCCTTTTCGAACCTCCCACCCCTCGGCGCTCACACAGCATTAGTTCATGGAATCTATTCCTCCAGTGCCAAAATCCGGGAGAGTATTGCCCACCCATTGACAAAGTAATAACCTCTTGCCAACCAAACAGGCCCTACGGATCAAGTGTCTTCCAGATATGCTCTGCAGTACAAACACCTCATGTTTATCCAGTAACACACCCATCGGGGAGTCCACTACCCCAGAGCCCAACAAAAAGGACAGATACTGTAGAACCTCCCTCCAGAAATGGTGTACCCGAAAACATTCCCACAAACAGTGAAACAGTGACCCAGGCAATCTTCCACATTTTTCACATAGTGGGTCTTCCACCTCTCCCATTCGAAAAATCTGAGCTTTTGTGAGGTATGCTCTATGCAAAATTCGGTATTGGCATTCACGGAGGCCTGCATTACCAGTCATCTCCGGAATTCTAGAAATTAACATATCAGCTTGTTTTGAATTTTAAAGCTGTTGCAGAAAAAGACTTTCTCTCTTCCAGTTTCAGCTTATGGGAAGGCAATCTGCAGTACCATTGGGCAGCTACTTTCAAAATTGATGCTCTGGGCTCTGATGGCCCCGGATTTCAAATCTAGCCTGAAGATACTGGATTTTCCCCAGACTCATCCAGGGATTGGAGAGAGAAAGATATCTTTACTGAGGCCCTGTGAACTCCCCAGGTACTACCCAGGTAGTAAACAAACGTTTAGTTTTATAATTGATTCAGTTACCTGTTATTGCTTGCTGATTTCACCTTTTTCTGTTCACTGTTCAAGTTCTGTGAAAATAAACCTTATTTAGTTTATTGACTCTGCTGTCCTAGACTGACTACGAATCCTGGGTCATGTTTTTGGGTCTGTACGTGTTTTCTGGGAGCTGTGGGACCCCTGGAGTGTGGTCCCAGTATCCTAGAAATCACCAGGAAATAAGCTGAGTGGGAGACTAGCTCAGAGGTAAGCGGGACCCAGTCAGTGGGTGGACGGTGCTAGTATAGAGCATGAGTCCAAGTGCAGGTGAGGCTGGGCAGTTCTGGGCAGACCCTTCAGGTGGCCACTGGGTAACCCCAGGTGGGTGCTAGGCATTTCGTGACAGTCACAAAGACAGACAAGTGGTCAAGAACCTAAAAGTTTTCCTACAGTCCTTTACTTAAAGGATGTCTAAAAATCATGAAAAAACCTTGGTTAGTTGCAAAGGCCCCAACAGACAACATTTGAGCAGGAGGTCAAAATTAATGTATAAATCCTCTGCATGGAGCAAGACATTCTTCTGTATCTACACCTCTGTACCTTCACATCAGTGCCATCCGTAGGCATGAATTCCTCATAAATGTAAGAGCCAGTTTTGCGTACGCTGCTTTCAGGGGAATAGACACTGCTGCGACTACCAATCTGAAATAAAAGGAAAGAACCTGTCTGCAAATAGAGGCCAAGTAACGGAGACAAGAAAAACGTCACAAAATGACAGAAAAGCTATAACAGAAATACAACCCCACAGAAATACCCAACTTAGATGGAACAAATGTGTGGGAGTGTTAGAATCACAGGAGCAGGAAAGAGCACAAAGAGACCAAAATACAACAAACTTTGCAATTAAAGGAAAACTGTGAAATAATCTCAGTGCAAGAAGGCTAGAAGCAAGACCATTTAAAAAAAGACCAAAATGCTGCATAGCTCACAAGAAAATGCTTGCAAAGAACTGCAAGGAGGGAAAACTGAACCACAGCCTGCAAATTACATGCACGATATAACAGTCAGTATACACTATTATTAAGGTTAAGGGCAGCAACTGCTACTATAGCAAGCAAGGATTCCAAAATATTCATCAGTGCACATACACAATGCAAACACACACAAGCCAGTATAAATATTCCCTAACAACCGAGGAAACCAGCACATGCAAGAGCATATCATTCCGAAACACAGCCATCTGGCTGAAGGGCAACCCGAACCATGAAATAATACACAAACCAAGAGTCAAAGATGTCACAGCAACCCAATGCATCAAAATAGTCATGAGCCACTTTACACCAACATATACAATCAAAGCAAATGACGCGAGTAAATGCGAGCATGCAACACTGAAATGCATACACACATATAACAATGACATACACATATCATTAACACATAATCACCAGAGCATGGTATCTAAAGGAAGCTTTTCATGTTAAAAACTTATCTCCAAGACATCATATTCGTTGGCCCTTTAAAAGGTACAGCAGCCTACACAGGCTCCAGTTTTCTCCACACCAGGACCAATAGAGTTACTAGAAGTGTATTTTACAATAACCAGACACCAACACAACCAACAGGAATACAGCAGAATTCACGGTTACAGACATTTACTCCCTCCCAATAGACAAAGCCATCAATGAAAGAAAACATAACTTGCAGGTCTTGCAAGCCCAGCTAACAGAGGCAACAGAATAACTGTTGCAAATACTAATCAAGAACAAAGAAATGCAGATATGTTAAAAGACAGACAATATTGTTTTTTCAGCTAAAAGACAAGAAGAATGGCCAAGGTTATACTGTAATATATTGCACCTCACATAAAAGCAAGATAGAGAAACAAGGACCTTCAGTTTATGTTGTATCATTTTCCATATAAAACTACTGCATATGAAATTGTTTTCTACAGAGAAGAATCTGAAGAGAGTTCAAGGTGAACGATCAAAATAAACTGTATAAAGTTTAAGCATCTAATAAACAAAGGTAAAGAAAGAATGTAAAGGTAAACACAGACTTAAAATCCACACACACCCACATAAAATCAAGATGCTTAGCGGCAGAGGCAGGAAAAGAGACAAAGATCAAGAAAGTCATGAAAATGCTTTGTGAAAGAATGCCACAAGAATAATGTGTGCTTCTTTCCTGCACTTGCTCTGATGAAAGAAATCTGGGTGATTTTCAATACTTAACATGGTAATGAAGAGCAAATTACTTGGTTAGGAAGGGTGATGGACTTCTTACTGCAGTGTCACCCTTACAGTAAGGTATGCTAAAATTCACACATGCCAAAAACCTAATGCTCCTACACTGAAATTTTATAGGACAGATAATCAACATGCAAAACTATAAAAATGTAAAACTAGAATGTAAGAAATATAAAACTAATAAAATCAAATGGATGAAAATATAGCAAATTAAACAAAACAAAATGTAAGAAACAACCACTGCAACCACGCAACAACCCCAATTTTACATCAACATACCCTTAATTTAATCCAATCTAATTTGAGAAACCATCAAGATAACAGTCCCAAAAGAGGATGCATAAAGAAAGCAAACCAGAATTTTGCTGAAGAATGCAGCAGCCTGAGGATCCATTCAAAGATCAGTGCTAGGACTCTGAAACCAGTGCAGCCATACACAACCCATGCCCAAAAATAAAGGATTGTCCTGAGGATGCATGCAGCTTAAAGGACTAGATTCTATATAGCACGCCTAAAAAAAAAAAAATCGGTGCCAAAACGAAATACGCCTAGGCGTATTCTATAAAGTACGCCTAAATTTAGGCATACTCTATAGAATAAGCCTACATTTCCTCACGGTTCATAGAATACACCAAGCACCCGTGCACGCAACTAAATTTAGTTGTGGGCAGTTACACCAGGTAAAAACTGGTGTAAATGTTGCGCGGACCGGGTGTATTCTATAACAACGCACGTACATTTTAGAAACACCCATGACCCACCCATTCCACATCCACGACCATGCCCCCTTTTCAACTATGCTTAGAATTTTTATGCATCACGTGATATTAATACGGTTAGACAGTTGTGCATGTAAATTCTAATTAATGCTAATTAGTGTAATTACTTGTTAATTGGCAATCAGTGCTGATTGGCTTGTTAACTAATTAAGTTGCATGCACAAATACAGAATACGACTGGATTTGCGTGTGTAATTTAAGTCGCGCTATACAGAATCCGGAGGAAAATGTGCAAAAGCCAGGCTCTAAAGAAGAAATCTGAAATGGATGAATCAAAATCCAACTTGGATAGAAGAGTCAAAAAAAGAGCGCAGTTTAGCACTGCAGTTAGAACAATTTCTTGCACAAAAGTTGCTTCTGTCAACAGACCAACTGCAGCTTGAACCTGGGCTGTCCTGAGGTGCTACTTTTCTCCCTTTTACCTTCCTGAAGAGCCGCTGACTGCCTCCACCAGCTGAGGTTGGATAGTAAATATATACATTGTGATCTTCTGCGCTGACCGGCTTTTCTACAAAGGGCTTTGGGAAGATCTCGCCATTCACCTCCACTTGATCCTCCCCCTCCACCAGGTTACACTCTGAGAAGGGAAGCATAGCAGTTGCAGTCAGCTCAGGGAAGCACAGAGCACACAGAGGAGGGAGACCATATCTAGCAGGTTCAACGCAAGCAGTACAGAGGTATAACAGCAGACAAGTCAACAATGGGAAAAGCTACTTTTAATCATATTCCATACAGATGTATAACTCAGAAATGGCTTCCAACACATGACACTTTTCCTCTTCCACAGCTCAACAATTCATGTAGCAGTACTCTACATTGTACTTACCTTCGGGTTTGTCAGGATCTCGATTCAGAACAGCATAACGTGGTAGGTCAATTCCTTCCTGCTGTAAGATCCGATACACCTCCCTCCTGCAAAAAGGACCCAGGGCAATATGAATTATACACTCTATGCAACCACAAGCTAGGTGGCCTAGGGTTAGAGAAGTGGACTGAGACCCAGGGAAGCCAGGGTTCAAATCCTGTTTCTCCAACTGATGCGCCATATAACCTTGGACAAGTTACAAATTTGTAGCGGAGGTTCTTCATTGCCTCCAGGGGCGTAGCTAGGTGGGGCCACAGGAGCCTGGGCCCCCGCAAACTTCATCCTGGCCCCTGGTTTGGCTAGTGGAGGTCCCCCAACCCCCCCCCCCCCCCCCAGCTAAAGCCTTCTTCAGCGCCGGTCTCCAGCACAGCCGCATTCTGCCCTACTCTTTCTTCTTATTGACGTCCTCCTGTGCACTCTCCTTTACGTGAAACTGAGCATGCTTCAGCTGGTAGGGATTAGGACCCCCCGCCAGCAAAGGTATTTATTTTTGTGGGGAGAACGGCGAGGCGGTGGGGGGGGGGGGGCAGACTACTACTACTACTACTTGACATTTCTAAAGCACTACTAGGGTTACGCAGCGCTGTACAATTTAACATAGAAGGACAGTCCCTGCTCAAAGGAGCTTACAATCTAAAGGACAAATGTACAGTCAGTCAAATAGGGGCAGTCTAGATTTCCTGAAAGGTATAAAGGTTAGGTGCCGAAAGCAACATTGAAGAGGTGGGCTTTGAGCAAGGATTTGAAGATGGGTAGGGAGGGGGCTTGGCGTAAGGGCTCAGGAAGTTTATTCCAAGCATAGGGTGAGGCGAGGCAGAATGAGCGGAGCCTGGAGTTGGCGGTGGTGGAGAAGGGTACTGAGAGGAGGGATTTGTCCTGTGAGCGGAGGTTACGGGCGGGAACGTAAGGGGAAATGAGGGTAGAGAGGTAATGAGGGGCTGCAGACTGAGTGCATTTGTAGGTAAGAAGGAGAAGCTTGAACTGTATGCGGTATCTGATTGGAAGCCAGTGAAGTGACCTGAGAAGAGGGGTGATATGAGTATATCGGTTCAGGCGGAATATAAGACGTGCAGCAGAGTTCTGAACAGATTGAAGGGGGGATAGATGGCTAAGTGGGAGGCCAGTAAGGAGTAGGTTGCAGTAGTCAAGGCGAGAGGTAATGAGAGCGTGGACGAGAGTACGGGTGGTGTGCTCAGAGAGGAAAGGGCGAATTTTGCTGATGTTAAAGAGAAAGAAGAGACAAGTCTTGGCTATCTGCTGGATATGCGCAGAGAAGGAGAGGGAGGAGTCGAAGATGACTCCGCGGTTGCGGACAGATGAAACGGGGAGGATGAGGGTGCCATCAACTGAGATAGAGAGTGGAGGAAAAGGAGAAGTGGGTTTTGGTGGAAAGACGATAAGCTCGGTCTTGGACATGTTCAGTTTCAGGTGGCGGTTGGACATCCATGCAGCAATGTCGGATAAGTAGGCCGATACCTTGGCCTGGGTCTCCGCGGTGATGTCTGGTGTGGAGAGATATAGCTGGGTGTCATCAGCATAAAGATGATACTGGAAACCATGAGATGAGATCAGTGAGCCCAGGGAAGAGGTGTAGATTGAAAAAAGAAGGGGTCCAAGGACAGATCCCTGGGGAACTCCAACAGAGAGAGGGATGGGGGTGGAGGAAGATCCATGAGAGTGTACTCTGAAGGTGCGGTGGGAGAGATAGGAGGAGAACCAGGAGAGGACAGAACCCTGGAACCCAAATGAGGACAGTGTGGCAAGAAGTAAATCATGATTGACAGTATCAAAAACAGCGGATAGATCAAGGAGGATGAGGATGGAGTAGTGGCCTCTGGATTTGGCAAGGAACAGGTCATTACAGACTTTAGAGAGTGCCGTTTTTGTCGAGTGTAGAGGGCGAAAACCGGATTGAAGCGGATCGAGACTAAAATGTTCCCCCTAACCTCGGTCTCTGGCCCCCTCCCACCGCGAGGTCTGATTGCCTCAGATACAAATTCAGGGCAAGATTTACTAAAGTACACTAATGCTGTTAACACATTATTAATAAACAGTTCCTACTGCATATTTGGGGCCTGTGGTAAATAATGCAAGATAGCACATATTAAATAATGGGAAGGACTGTTTTATACAGAACTAGAATTCAGATATCCAGTTCAGATGTCCAGTAGTATATTACAAAAGGTTCTGCCGAATGCGGGGCGCTTTTTTAAACTATCTATAAGGACATGCAGGAGTGAATGTGTATTTGCCAGAATGCTCAGCAACTGCAGCCATTTTACAAACACATGGAAAAAATGAGAAACACAAACAGGTAGCTTTCACTCAAAAGGGTCAGCATTTCTACGTAGAAGTGGCAATTTCACTATTTCTACCATAGCTCTCTCACTTTACTTAACTGGAAGAGTAAGTGCTGCAAATTAAGTAAAGAGGCCACGATTTTTATTTTTCTTCATTTTGGAGGCAGAAATAAATAACGGAGGATTAAAGAGAATTACTCCTTAGGAGCCTTTTTACTAAACCACATTAAACACTCACCCCCCACCCCCCCCCCCCCCCAGATTCTATATAGTGAGATTTAGTTGCCCACGCAAATCTGATCATGTTCCAGATTTGCACATGCAACTTAATTAGCTTAAGACAAGCGCTTATAATTGCCAATTAAGCAATTGATACCAACTGGTATTAATTAGAATTTATGCACACAACTCTCTAATCATATTCTGTAAAGTAATATGCGTAAATTCTAAGGCGCCTAGTTGAAAAAGGGGCATGGCCATGGGCGTGGAACGGGCAGGTCATGGGCATTTCTAAAAACTATGCGAGTTGTTATAGAATACACTCTTTCTGTGCCTAATTTAGGCATACGCATTTACACCATTGGCATAGCTGCCCACGAATAAATTTAGTTTGTGGACAGGCGCTAAGCACATTCTATAAACTACGCAGTTTATAGAATACGCCTATTTTGTAGGCATGATACATAGAATCTAGCACTTAAGGGTCCTCTTACTAGAATGTGCTAATGAGTAGCGTGAACTAAATGTCAACAGCCCACTGTATACCTATGGGCTTCTTAGCATTTAACACACATATAGTAACATAGTAGATGACGGCAGAAAAAGACCTGCACGGTCCATCCAGTCTGCCCAACAAGATAAACTCACATGTGCCATTTTTTGTGTATACCTTACCTTGATTTGTACCTGTCTTTTTCAGGGCACAGACCATATAAGTCTGCCCAGCACTATCCCCGCCCCCCAACCACCGGCTCTGGCACGGACCGTAAAAGTCTGCCCAGCACTACTAATTCATTATCTGGCTAATGCTAAAAAGGAGACAGTAAGTGCTCTCGTGTTAACTACAGCCAAGTACCATGCGCTCACTGGGACTAACTCAAGACCAGAATTAGAAAATGCTAGCTCCACTCCCACAGGTTGCCGTGAACCAGTTGCAGCTACCGTGTGGTATAGTCCCATGTTAAGCCACAGTTAACTACAAATTTTTTTACTGTGGTTTAGTATAAGGTTCCTTAAACTCTTGTGTAAATCTCTGGCTGAAGTGAATACTTTTTAAAAATTTGAGCTGGTGTAAAACCTAAAGAAACTGTTTTCCCATATACGTGTTATTCCCTTTGTAAAATGCAGAATACAACTCTAGATGGTTGTCCTTGCCAGAGCATATCCAAACTAAACCCCTTGAAATCTTTGTTTGGTGTAGATCTCCATGTACAAATAGAGGCTTTCTGAAATTGCCAGAATTGGAGGAGATATTCCTAAACAGTTAGTAAAGTGATGTGGTAGCCTTGTTAGTCCACTTTTAAAGGTAATAAATGGAAATAAAACAAAACATAGAAAAAAATGATACTTTTTTTATTGGACTAACTTGATACATTTTTTGATTAGCTTTCGAAGGTAACCCTTCTTCTTCAGATCAGAAATAACAAAATGTTGACAGTCTCACAGGAAGAGGGTGGGTGGGTTACATGAGACAGGGAGGTGTCACCCTCTTATCAACCATCCACAATTTAAAAGTAGATATGTTTCAGTTTTTGTTATGTGACTTATAGTTACTTCCTCTGGACGAAGATTCATTGAAACTCAGCTGACATCAGGAATGAGATGATTGTGTAGCAGCTTGAGTAGAGGACTGTAGGGGTATGTCCCTGTGGTTCCCTTGCTGGTCTTGACCTATACAAGCCTATGACATCTTGTTACTAGAAGATGGCTGCTGCAAACCTCTGACCTGCACATCTCTGTGTCAGAGTCAGCTTCAGTTTGTGGAAAATCACTGACAGGCTTGCTGAAGCCATGGACACTCTGTGCTCCAATTATTCCCCTTCTATCTCTGAGATGATGAGAAGGGAGGCAGGCATGGCACCAGAAGTTACCATTTCCAAGGTCACTAAGAAAAAAACAAGAACTCTTCTTGCCCATGCACAGGATGATACAAGAGGATAATTGGTATCACCTGACCGAGAGGCGCTGGAAGAGCGGGAAGAGTTGGGGAGTTAGTGAGTCGGAATCCTTGGAAGAAGGTGGAGGTGGAAAGAAGACCAGTGACCTAAGAAGGTCCACCAACTGATGAACTGTGTATCTGGAAGAGTACCGTGTGATTCAGCTACCTACAAGGTGTGACCTGTGCCTTTGCTGACTGCTGCAGAGTGCCTGTCGTGGCTCTGACGAAGACTCGCTGATCTCTCAGCTTGAGTCTGGGAAGTAACCTGTGCTACTCCTGAGAGGCGTCCCCGGAGGTTGCCTGGCGAGAGACACAGTGATCTATCTCCTATTAGTCTGGGTTAGCGAGTGGTGATTACCTGAGCATAAGGCTGGTGTTAGTCATAACCTTGGTCGGGAAAGAAGCTGCTAAGTACCATACTACCTCGTAACATAGTTATTGCATTCTAATCAGTTGTGCAAGTTTACCTAGCAACCAGTAAGAAATGTGTGTAGTGTGAGAATATAGTTGTAAGAATTACTGCCAATATTTTTGTTCAGCCAAAGCTTTGCCAAATTTCTATTTTGTTTATCTTTTTTTTATATTATTCATAATAAAGCTAACATATATATCAGCCTGATTTCTCAGCTCTCTCTATGACCGAAATAGTGGCATGTAGGGCCATAGCCAAGGTTTTCCTCCTTCCCCTAGACAGAGAACAGAATATTTTGCTTGCGGATAGTTCTGTTGGGAAACCTTGTTTCAGGTAATTTATTATCTGGGAAATCCGCCTACAGGACTAATAGGATAGGACGCATGAATTTTCATTATTTTTGATACCACATTTTTGTTTTTTCATGGTTTATTGATATTTATTATTCCTATTCATCACAGAAACCTGGATACACGACCTTAAAGACCCTATCATCTTAGAATTATGCCCACCAGGGTACAAAATTACCCATTGGACAAGAAATGGTAAAAGAGGAGGAGGAATAGCCATAATTTACAAATCTGAATTCACAAAACACAGCTGAATCCATACTGCCACAACTCGAAATTGCCTCAATAAGAATCAATAACCCTAAACTGCAGAAACAACTTAACGCACTTATACTTTATAGACCACCAGGCAACTGGCAAGACTCCCAAACACACTTCATGGACTTTATCTCGAACACCTGTATCTCTTCCTCAAACCTCATCATAATAGGAGACATCAACCTACACCTTGAAGATATCACCATAACAAGCACCCAAGAATGCAAAGAGTTCCTACAACTATGGGATGTCCAAGAACCAAATTCGCAACCTACTCACACCAAAGGACACACATTAGATATCATCACACACAAATTTGATCACAATTTAAACCTTATATTAACAGATACTAAATGGACACCTGTACTGTGGTCAGACCATTATAAAGCACATATTACCCTCCTATGGAGAATGAATGACACAACTAACACAAAAACACGAAAAACTTACACCACGAGAGGAAAAATAGATCCGGTAAATTTCTGGCAACAGATCTACCACGACGGTTGGACAATAAAGGCAGACACAATCCAATTCCTCTCAGAATGGGATAACAGATGCAAATCAATACTAGACAACTTTGCCCCAATCCAAACCAGAACTTCGCACAGAAAGAACTCAATTCCATGGTTCAATGACGAACTGAAAAAAGTCAAAACACAAGTTAGGAAATTAGAACATGCGTGGAACAAAAAGAAAGACGATCCCACACTCAACGCTTGGAAACAACTCCGAAGGAAATATAATTATACCATAAGACAATCCAAAAGACTATACTACAAAACTGAAATTGGACCAAATTATAAAGACATACACAAACTCTACCAAATCATGAATAAACTGTTAGATACCACACCAGTCACGAATAACAGCAACGACACACCAAGAACTGATGACCTTGCAAGGTACTTCAAGGAGAAAATCATACAACTGCGACTCAAAATATCTGTTAGCCCCATTGAATACACTACACTCCTAGACTGCCTAGACCCAGACCCCGGAGTATACCCAGCAGACAGGATTTGGACTGAATTCGAAATACTATCAGAAGATCTCATCTCACAAACGCTTAAAAGATTCGCCAAATCTCACTGCAAATTAGATATATGCCCAAATAATCTTATGAAATCGGCCCCTCAACAATTCATAACAGATCTAATGAACCACGTGAACTATATGCTACAAAACGGACTCTTCCCGAGGGAGAAAGGAAACATTTTACTCACCCCCATACCTAAAGATGCAAAGAAAAATGCCAATGAATTAACTAACTATAGATCAGTAGCATCCATTCCCTTAATTACCAAAATAACAGAAGGAATGGTGACCAAACAGCTCACAGAGTATCTATACAAGTTCTCAATACTACACGACTCCCAGTCAGGATTTCGCTCTAATCACAGTACTGAAACCGTACTAGTTACGCTTATGACCAAATTCAAACAAATGATAGCAACTGGCAAAAACACACTACTTCTACAATTCGACTTGTCAAGCGCCTTTGACATGGTTGATCATGGAATATTATTACACATCCTCGAATACTTCGGCGTCGGAAGCAGAGTTCTCAATTGGTTCAAGGGGTTCCTAACTACACGCTCATATCAAGTGACGGCAAATTCGACTACATCAGCCACATGGATACCTGAATGCGGAGTTCCACAGGGATCCCCCCTCTCACCGACCATATTCAACCTAATGATGACACCCTTGGCCAAACTACTATCGAACCAAAACCTCAACCCATACATATTACGCTGATGATGTAACGATCTTCATACCATTCAAACAAGACCTAAGTGAAATCTCCAACGAAATCAACCAAAGTCTACATATCATGCATTCCTGAGCAGATGCATTTCAGTTGAAACTTAATGCAGAAAAAACCCAATGCCTGGTACTCACCTCGCAACACAACATGGACAAATTTACCACCATCAGCACACCAAAATTAAATCTACCAATCTCGGACTCTCTAAAAATTCTAGGAGTCACCATTGATTGGCACCTAACACTTGAGAATCATACGAAAAACATAACCAAAAAGATGTTTCACTCAATGTGGAAATTAAAAAGAGTAAGACCATTTTTTCCAAGGACCATCTTCCGCAATTTGGTACAATCACTGGTACTCAGTCATCTGGACTACTGCAACTCACTCTACGCCGGCTGTAAAGAACAAATACTCAAAAATCTCCAAACAGCCCAGAACACGGCAGCCAGACTAATAATCGGAATGCCAAAATACGAAAGTGCGACACCCCTACGAGAGAAACTACACTAGCTCCCACTCAAAGAACGAATCACGTTCAAAGTATGTACCCTAGTTCATAAAATTATCCATGGAGCTGCCCCAGCCTACATGTCAGACCTAATAGACCTGCCACCCAGGAACGCAAAAAAATCTTCTCGAACATTCCTTAATCTTCATTTTCCCAACTGCAAAGGTCTGAAATACAAATTAATGCATGCCTCTACCTTCTCCTATATGAGCACGCAACTCTGGAACATGCTACCACGCAATTTGAAAGCGACCAATGAACTGGCCAATTTCTGTAAATTATTAAAGACTCATCTCTTTGAAAAGATATACCACAAAGATCAAAACATGTAACAACCTCCAAATATACCCAGAAATGTCGTAACGCGTCTAATGTCTTATAATGTCTTCTGCTATACCACTATCTTGTATTCCTAATGTTTGTAAATGTCTTCTGCAATACCACTATCTTATATTCATGACCATGTAACCCAAAATCCTTCTGTAAAACCAAATGTATATCCTCTTCTTATTTCCAGTATCCATGATGTATTGTAAGCCACATTGAGAATGCAAAGAGGTGGGAAAACGTAGGATACAAATGCAATAAATAAATAAAACGCTTTTGGGGGGATTACACTCTGGACTGGGTTCGGATCCAACCTCGTGACTTTGGCACTCATTACAACATTTGAAGAGTTTGCAGATAAGTACTTACTTTTAGTGGTTCGCTGTGAGGCTTTTTTCTGTTCACAGAAGATAGTGTTATTGTTATTAACAGATACTTTATGGCAATTATTTACTATTTCAGTAAAGTGTTGCCTTACTATGGGTCTAGCATTTGTTCTGGACATTATACTTTGAGATATGGTCATATTTTTATTTATTTATTGCATTTGTATCCCACATTTTCCCACCTTTTTGCGGGTTCAGTGTGGCTTACAATATGAGTTAAATGTTGGAAATACAATTTGTTACAGATTGGTTATGGATTACATTTTGCAGAGTTATGCGAAACAGTTGAAGTGTCGTTAAGGAATGTAACAATGGAGCACAAACATTGAAACATTGAAACTACAGCACCTCCAATTAGTATAAGTATCTGCTAATATTGTGATCTGCTTGCTCTGTTTCTAACTTGTTTATTGATATCTGTTAATCTGAGTACTAGATTTAAAAACTGCTAGAAAGTATCTCTTTATTTTTCCTTAAAGTGTGCTGAGCCCTCCCCCTCCCTCACCTGGTTTTTTGTAGACAATTTGTAAAGCTTAGGTGTGGCTAAAGCCTCTGTTGAGAGAGCTGCAGGCAACCACAAGGTCTCTTTCTTGACTTCTGCTTGAAGGAAGCTCACAGATAAGATTTGTTCTGGCATTATTTCTGGTTATCCCTATCTTAGAGCTGTGGCTTTGGGCATTTCTTAACCTTGTCTTCCCCTAATCCCAACCAGCTGTGTAGATAAGTGGCTTAATACAGTTCTAGAGATAGGTTTTACAGCATACACATTCCACAGGTTTTAAGTTTAAGGGGACTTAACTGAAGACATCCGCAAGATAGCTAGGAAAGGGGAAGTACTACTGATAGGTGACTTCAATATGCCGGATGTTGATTGGGGTGTCCCAGCTGCAGGGTCGTCTAGAAGCAAAGATCTTAGATTCCCTACAGGAAGAATTGTTCCAGCAGTGGGTAACGGTACAGACGCGGGATGGAACTGTTCTGGACCTGGTGCTAACGAATGGGGAGTACGTTTCTAACGTCAAGGTGGTGGACCATTTGGCATCTAGTGATCATCGTATGGTATGGTTCAATATTAAAACAGAAGAGAGGGCTCACTCGAGATTGAAGGTCCTGGATTTCAAAGGAACTAACTTTGACGAGATGGGGGAATTTCTCAAGGAACAGTTAGCAGGATGGGAACAGCTGAAGGATGTAGAGCAGCAATGGACAAGACTGAAAGGAGCTATATTAAAGGCAACTAACCTTTATGTTAGAAAATTACATAAAAGCAAGAGGAAAAGAAGGCCTCTCTGGTACTCGAATGTAGTAGCTGAAAAGATAGGGGAAGAGGCTAGCCTGTGCACATTATGAGACAACTCAGATAGATGAAGACAGGAGAGAATACCTAAATAAGCGAAGAGAAGCTGGAAAAGCTATCAGGAAAGCGAAGCCGCAGATGGAGGAAAAGACAGCTAATACTATAAAATTGAGGGACAAGACCTTTTTCAGATATGTAAGTGACAAGAGGAAGTGCCATAATAGCATTGTGAGGCTCAAAGCTGAGGGAGAGAAATATGTGGAAGATGCTAAGGATAAAGCTAAACTGCTTAACGATTATTTTAGCTCTGTGTTCATGAATGAAAGACCGGGGGGTAGGGTTGCAGAAAACAAAGGCTAACGGAGATGGATGTATGGTAGACCCAGACCCATTTAAGGAGGACTGTGTTCGTGAGGAGCTTCCCAAAATAAAAGTAGACAGAGCGATGGGGCCTGATGGGATACACCCGAGGGTGCTAAAGGAACTCTGAGAAGTTCTGTCGGCTCCGCTGACGGACCTCTTCAATGCTTCCTTAGAAACTGGAGTGGTCCCGGCGGATGTGGTTCCTTTGCACAAGACTGGAAGTGAGGAGGAGGTTGGGAATTACAGACCTGTCAGTCTGACCTCGGTGGTGAGTAAGCTAATGGAAACACTGCTAAAGAGGAGGATTGTGACATTTCTTGAACTACATGGAATGCGGGACCCGAGGCAGCATGGCTTCACTAGTGGCAGGTCGTGTCAGATGAATCTGACTGTCTTCTTCGACTGGGTGACCAAACAGTTGGATGTGGGAGGGGCGCTTGATGTGGTATACTTGGATTTCAGCAAAGCCTTTGACACAGTTCCGCACAGGTGACTGATAAATAAATTGAGTGCCCTCGGTGTGGGACCTAGAGTAACTGATTGGGTAAAAATTTGGTTGAATGGTAGGAGACAGAGGGTGGTGGTACATGGAGCTTGCTCTGAAGAAAAGGATGTCGTCAGTTGAGTACCGCAGGGATCGGTCCTAGGGCTGGCTCTTTTTAACGTCTTTGTGAGCGATATTGTGGAAGGGCTATCTGATAAGGTTTGTCTCTTTGCGGATGATACTAAACTCTGCAACAGGGTGGACACCCTGGAGGGTGTGAATGACATGAGGAAGGACCTAGCAAAGCTAGAGGAATGGACTGATATTTGGCAACTAAGGTATAATCCCAAAAAATGCAGGGTCATGCACTTGGGTCGCAAAAATCCAAGGGAACAGTACAGTATAAGAGGGTGTAGTGCTTCAGTGTGCGAAGGAAGAGCGGGGCTTGGGGGTGATTGTGTCTGACGACCTTAAAGCTTTCAAACAGGTAGAAAAAAGCGACAGTCAAAGCCAGAAGGATGCTTGGGTACATAAAGAGGCATGACCAGCAGGAAAAAGGATGTGCTAGTGCCATTGTATAAGTCTCTGGTGAGGTCTCATTTGGAGTAGTGTGTGCAGTTCTGGAGACCGCACCTACAAAAAGATATAAACAGGATGGAGTCGGTCCAGAGGGCGGCTACGAAATTAGTAAGCGGTCTTGAATGCAAAAATTATAGGGACAGGCTTATGAACTTCATGTATACGCTGGAAGAGAGGAGGGAGAGAGGAGACATGATAGAAACTTTTAAATATCTCAAGGGCATTTATGTACAGGAAGAGAGCCTTTTTCAAATGAAGGAGAGCTCAGGAATGAAGGGGCATATGACAAAGTTAAGAGGGAATAGGCTTAGGAGTAACCTAACGAAGAAGTATTTCACAGAAAGGGTGGTGGCGGTATGGAATGGCCTCCCGGTGGAGGTGGTAGAGTCGAGGACTGTTCCAGAATTTTAAAAGGCATGGGATAAGCATGTGGGATCACTTAGGAACAGGAAGAATTAGGGGTTACAGAGGATGGGCAGACTGGATGGGTCATATGGCCTTTATCTGCCGTCATGTTTCTATGTAAACACCTGATGCATGTACCCTTGTTACTTACCATACAGCTTGTGTAGTTAAGTCTTTCTGCAGTTAAACACTTATGGGACTAAACAGAATGTCCCCTTATATTTGAGAACGCCAAAGTGCGATAATGGTTCTCTACTCAGCCAGGCACGTTTATTATGACTGACGTGTGAATTGAGTACTTTTCAAAATTATATATATTTTTATATTTATCAACATATACTTTAAATTTATTTAATGGAAAAAGTGTTATGTAAAACACATTTTCTATACCTTATGATTAAGCATAGTTCCATATAAGCCACATTGAAACAACACTAATTGGAAAATGTGGGATTGAAATGCTGTAAATAAACTAATTAAAATAAAAAATGTCCAAACTGTGAATGGGGCAAAACAGGGAGCATGGATATCATTGTGACAGCATAACAGCATCCATGTTATAACATGGCCACACAGACATCCATGAGGAAGAGCAGCCTAATGGCTAGAGCAGTGGGCTGAAAACCAGGGGACCTCAGTTCAAATCCCACTGCAGCAAATTGTGTTCTTAGACAAGCCACTTACGAATCCTTTTACTAAGCTCCGTTAGGCGCAGTGCTAACTACCTGCTAAAATAGTTTTCAGATTTTTGGGGGGAGGGGGCATGTCAGGGGTGGAGAGTGGGCATTCCTGCACCAACCAGTTAGCCTATTTACATTACCATTCACTAACTGGTTAATGTATAAATAACGCTGGAGCCCTTATCACCTATAAAATGGAGGGCAGTAAGTGCTCACAAGGATATTTACAAAAATGATTGCACACTAATGGCAATATTAGCACATGCAAAAAACACAGAAAAAAAAGCCATTTTTACGGCCATGGTAAAAATGGCCTTAGCATGTGGGAAAGACCCATGTGTGGGCCACTTTTTACCACAGCTTAGTAAAAGGACCCTTTAGTCCTCTATTGTTTCAGATACAAACTTGGACTGTAAGCCCTCCAGGGACAGAAAAATACCTACTGTATCTGAATGTACACCGCTTTGAAGGCTTGCAGTTGGTGTAAAAAAAGAACAATTAAAATAAAAAAAGTTTTAGTACCATGAATATCCCAGTATCCCTTGCCAGTTTCACATTCAGTGGTGACAGCAACCACTGGGGGGATTAAGGAGAGTACATTTCTGTAATTTGAACATGCTGGGTACCAGGTCTAGACCACCTTGGGTGAATCTCTTCATAAAAGAAGGAAATAAATCCCAATAAATACGAAAATACAACCGTCCATCTTTTTGGACATAGACGTCCCCTCCCCTTCTGTTCATCCTATTTTGGCCACTTCTTAGTCTCACACATAACACACCTGGACCACACCTCTTTGCCATAAGGACATACAGAAGTTTTAGACGTCCATATTCCGACTTTATAAAATCAGGATTTGGACATTTATGCAATATGGAAGTCTAAATTCTAGTTTCTGGACACCTAAAACATGACTAGACCTATAAAATAAGGGCCATTAGGTCATGCAAAGCAGAATTTGGTACCAGCATCTGTACAATTTGGGTTCTAATGCTTTTGAAACAGAAGCCAAAGGAAGATTCACTGAGTTTTAAATTATAAAAGTTGAATTATAATTTAGGCCAGAAAACAAATTATATATACAACCTTCAAATTAATAATTATATTTATTTGTTACATTTGTACCCCACATTTTCCCACCTATTTGCAGGCTCAATGTGGCTTACATAGTACCGTGAGGCGTTAGCCACCTCCGGTGATGAAACAAATACAGAGTGATGGTATTGTCAATGAGATGAATGTGTTACAGACATTAGGAAATCGTAGAGAAGAGGAGTTGTATAGTGTTCATTACAAGTTTTGGTTTCTTTGTGTTGCTGGGTTCAGGCATTTAAGTTGGGTCAGTAGGGTATGCCTTTTTGAACAGGTTGGTCTTTAGTGATTTCCGTAAGTTGAGTTGGTCGTACGTTGTTTTTTACGGTTTTTGGTAGTGCATTCCAGAGCTGCGTGCTTATATAGGAGAAGTTGGATCTATAAATTGATTTGTACTTGAGTCCTTTGCAGCTAGGGTGGTGAAGATTTAGGTATGTTCGTGATCTAGTTGAGTTTCTGGTTGGCAGGTCTATGAGGTCAATCATATATCCCGGGGCATCACCATAGATAATTTTGTGGACCAGGGTGCAGATTTTGAAAGTAATACGTTCTTTGATTGGGAGCCAATGTAGTTTTTCTTGAAGGGGTTTGGCGCTTTCGAATCGTGATTTTCCAAATATAAGCCTGGCTGCCGTGTTTTGAGCGGTCTATAGCTTCTTTATGAGTTGTTCTTTGCATCCCGTATAAATTCTGTTGTAGTAGTTGGCATAGCTTAGAAGCATTGATTGTATCAGGTTGCAGAATGTTGCCCTCGGGAAGAATGGTTTCACGCGTTTAAGTTTCCACATAGAGTGGAACATTTTCTTGATTGTAGAGTTGACTTGGCTCTCGAGTGTAAGGTTCCTGTCGATTGTGACACCAAGGATTTTCAGGTTATCTGAAATAGGGAGGGCGTAATCTGGGGTGATTAAGTTTGTGGGTATGTTCGTATTGTACTGGGATGAGAGGATGAGGCAGTGTGTTTTCTCTGTATCGAGTTTTAGTTGGAATGCATTTGCCCATGAGTTCATGGTATGCAAGCCGAAGTTGATTTCGTTGGAGATTTCTGTCAAATCATGTTTGAAAGGGATGTATATAGTAACGTCGTCCGCGTAGATGAATGGGTTGAGGCCCTGTCATCATAGTAATTAGTTGGAAATTGACCTTAAAGGTAGACAATTTTATTTTACAATATAATAAGGTTTTAGCATTATAGTTTTAATAGAGGTTTATAATACCGTGATTGCTCTAATAATCTTTTGTAAATGAAAACTTTACCTCCAGTGCCCAGCTATCAATAACACAAAATGTGGGAAACTTCCCTTTAAAATGACAGTAAGATACTGCAGCAACTTTGGGGGGATCACAGCAGCTTTGGTGATTCTTTAGTATTGATTAATGTAGGGTGTTTTCTCATAGGATACAAACATGATGGCTGATAGCAGTAATGAGGGTTTAAAGGAAAAATAAGAACAAAGAAAGGCAATGGCAAGGAGATGAGAAAGTAGACTCCAACTTCACCGGGATGGAAAAAAGCTGCTGGCACTAACTTTTAAAAAGGAGATACAGCAGCTTTTAAACTAGAATGTGGGGGGGGGGGGGGGGGGGGGGGGGGGAAGTCTACATTCGCCCAGGAGCGCTCAATTCGGTGTAGAGTATCCTTGAAGAAAATTACTGAAACAGAACATTTAGGGAATCCCAGTAGAGAGGTTTCAACAGTGATTAAAGTAAGGCAGGTGTGATTAATGAAAGAGCAGGATAAAGGATGCACATTATCCCCTTCAATTTCTAAGCAGCTTATAGATCAAAGGAAAAAACACAATTTTAAGTGCCTGTATGCAAATGCTAGAAGTCTAAAAAATAAGATGGGAGAGTTAGAATATATAGCACTAAATGATGAGGTAGATATAATAGGCATCTCAGAGACTTGGTGGAAAGAAGACAATCATTGGGACACTGTGTTAACAGGGAACAAATTGTATCGCAATGATAGAGAGGATCAAATTGTTGTGCTATATGTTAAAGAGGGAATTGAGTCAAATAAAATAAACATTCCACATGAAACAGATAGCAGCGTGGAATCATTATGGATAGAAATTCCTTGTGTGAAGGGAAGGAGTATTCTTGTAGGGCTGTACTATCGTCCGCCAGAACAGAACGAACAGACGGATAAAGAAATGTTTACAGAGATTAGGAAAACTGGCAAATTGGGCAACACTTTAATAATGGGCGATTTCAATTACCTTTATATTGAAAGGAATCGGTAGAATACTATAACATATACCTACATTTCATTTCTACCATAAAACGTATTCTATATCTCTAGGGTTCTCATTTATTTCTTTAACAAGATATAGATAGATAGATAGATAGATAGATAGATAGATAGATAGATAGATAGATAGATAGATAGATAGATAGATAGATAGATAGATAGATAGATAGATAGATAGATAGATAGATAGATAGATAGATAGATAGATAGATAGTAATGTATGTATAAAGTGGAGAAAAAAAAAAAGACTTCAGTGAATATCAGAGTCACTCCTATTTATAAGGCAGACACCTTCAGAATAGGAGGCTCTTTTCAATCATAAGTCACAAAAAAACTCCACTTTAACTTTATCAATATCTATAAATGACAAAAACCTTCCATTGATATAGAATAAGCTGAATAAGACAAAATAAATGTTGCCCACGCTAATATATTGTACTTATCTTGGATCCTGCCGACACTTTATTTTCTCCATGTGCTGTGTCCGACATCTCTTTGTAAATTGCAAATCTTTAAAACCCAACAGGGGTTCCCTGTTTCTACTACTACTTCTACTACTATTTAGCATTTTTATAGCGCTACAAGCGTACACAGCGCTGCACAAACATAGAAGACAGTCCCTGCTCAAAGAGCTTACAATCTAATAGACAAAAATAAAGTAAGCAAATCAATTAATGTGTACAGGAAGGAGGAGAGGAGGGTATGTGGAGGTGAGTGGTTACGAGTCAAAAGCAATGTTAAAGAGGTGGGCTTCCCTGTTTCACCTTTGTAGGCTGCTTCAGGGGAAAATTGGTTAACACACCATCCAAGAATTTACCAGAGGAGTGTGGTAGCCGTGTTAGTCCACTCTTAAGGTTATCAATAGAAATCAAACAAAATAAAACATGGAAAGAAAATAAGATGTTTGTTTTGTTTGATTTCTTTTCCATGTTTTATTTTGTTTGATTTCTATTGATAACCTTAAGAATTTACCAAAAACTTATAGAGCAACTATCAAAAACAAAAAACTTCTCAGCTGGCGGAACAATACAAAATGGTGGAGGGATTGCTACAGATGCCCAGAATTTAAACCCCTAAGTTTCACACGCTCAAACCAGCGCCATGATGTATATCATACTGTGTCTTGTCACCAATCACAGGAACACTTTCCACTCTATCGCCACATTCATACCTTGAGGAATAAACGTATTTAATGTAAATATCCATCTTTGTTCACGTTGCCGAAGTATTCGTTGCACGTCTCCTCTACGTTCTGTTAATTTCAATTGTTCCAACACCATACATTTTAAATCTCCAAACACATGTTGTTTTTCAAGAAAAGGGGGAAACCAAAAGTTCATGCATTTTCCGTGCTTGAATACAGCAATCAAGATGTAGGAGGCAAACATCCAAAACAGACATGGAAATCACGAGGCAAACAGAGAAGAGGCACCAATTAAGGACCACAAACTCTATCACAACGCTGCTGCAATCAACTGTGGTAAACATTTCTGACAAAGTTCTTACACCTCAAGAGTTAAATGTGTTATCTAAAGGCTTGTCTTTTATTCCAACCAGTTTTCATGATCCCTTTCAGTTTTGAATGGATATTGAAAAATGTATTCGTAAATTACAATTAAAGTTATTTTTTTCTTCCGAGGGACATCAAATCATATATGATCATTCTATCATCAGAGAAGGTTCCACGTGGACTCCGTCAGGTCCTTTGGACTCAGTACTATCCAATTTTAGAAAGATGCTATTACGTGAAGTATATGGAAGAACATCTACCCTGGTGTAAACCTAATTTAACCAAATTAGAATGTGAAGCTTTACAACAATTAAACAGAGACTCCTCAGTCATAATTAGACTGGCAGATAAGGGGGGTGCCATTGTCATTCACAATACTTCAGATTATATGTCAGAGATTAATCGTCAGTTGTCTGATGAAATGGGTTACCTGCGGGTGGAGGAAGATCCTTCTGATAAAGTATGTCTGATGATAACTGAAATAACAACAAGGTAGCAAACTAGGCTTTCCTACTTAAACTATCATTGCATTAAAGTTCTGATATTTTAAACCTTGCCTAAAACACATAAAATAAAACTTGAAAACTAGATTAATTGAACACAGACACTGTATTCAAGCATGGAAAATGCATGAACCTTTGGTATCTCATTTTATTGAAAAACAACATGCATTTGGAGATTTAAAATGTATGGTGTTGGAACAACTGAAATTAACAGACCGTAGAGACGACGTGCGCTGAATACTTCGGCAACGTGAATAAAGATGGATATTTACATTTAACACGGTTATTCCTCAAGGTTTGAATGTGGCGATACGAGTGGAAAGCATTCCTGTGATTGGTGACAAGATACAGTATGATATACATCATGATGCTGGTTCGAGTTTGTGATGCTTAGAGGTTTAGATTCTGGGTGTCTACAGCAAGCCCTCCGCCATTTTGTATTGTGCCGTCAGCTAAGAAGCTTTTTGTTTTTGATAGTTGCTCTATAAGTTTTTGGTCAATTCTTGGATGGGGCAAAAGTTCACAGTTTGCTATTGAGACAGACATAGGGAGGCAGCTGTTTGCCCCGGGACAGGTAGAATGGAATGATGCTAATAATTGGGTTTCTGTCAGGTACTTGTGACCTCTCTTGGCCACTGTTTAGAAACTGGATACTGGACTGGCTACTCTTATATTCAGACAAAACAAAAGAGAGGAAAGCAGAAACAACAAGAAGGAGAGGCTTATGCTTACCTGTCCTGGATATAATATTGCATATTTAAGTCATTGATCAAAATTGGGTTCCGCAGCTTGGAGTATGTCACTGCCTTATCCAGAGGGAATCCTAAAAACGCAAAGACAATATAGCTTAACAGCACAAGAAAACAACCTGGCAGAGGGATCACAGTATAAAGAACATGACTGGAGATACATTTTTAAAACTCTGCAGGTAGGGGGCAAGTCCACAGGTATATTTTACCCATGGACTTTGTACCAGTTCTCAGAGGGAAAGAGTGAGCATATAATCCCTTTGAAAAATTTCACAGGAAAAAGTACCCTAAGAAATTTTAACCAGCTTGTTGGGGGTGGGGGGAAGGTATTTTTTCCAACAAAATACCGTGAATACTTTTCAAAACATAAAACTATGTGTGGTATTGTCTTTTCCAGCCTAACTCAAGCCTAACTCCATTAGGGGAAGAACACACACAGTTTTAAATATATACAGGGAGGCAATTTCCAGTTAGTTTTTACCTATACACTACTTTTGAAAACTGCTTTTTGTAGTCTCATTTGAATGACTCTCGATTTTACACTAGCCATTTCTCAGTCTATCAATATAAATCAATTCAAGTGGAGAACACCTGAAATGATAACACTTGCTTTCTCAGTATTAATTCCTTGGGACAAACCGGGTACAGCAAAGTACGGAAGTGTCTCACCTTTGTGTTTAAAAAAATGAGTTACTGCCGCTCTGACAGCTGCGCTTATTGTCACTGCACTCATGGTGTTCTCGAAATTGTTTGCTAGATTGATAGTTGATCTTATCAATATCGTGTCAGATCATAACACTATTTTGGTATTCTAATCATATCGCATTAGGAAGTACTCCAACAATAATAGGTTACTATTAAATGACCCCCAACGCAGGCATTCTGCTGAAACACAGGCCATGTCGGGTCCTCAATACATTTGCTTCCCTTACTCCTTCTTGTGGCGGACTATACTGTTTGTTGTTGTTTACTCCCTCTGTTTTACTATGTATTTATACAGTGACGTATTCAAGGAAATTTTTGAGATAAAATATTTAACACATGGTTAAAGACACTAGTGTGCAATGATTATACATTTCTGACTAGTCATGGCTTTAAATACTTTTTTGGGATCTTGCCAGGTATTTGTGACCTGGATTGGCACTGTTGGAAACAGGATGCTGGGCTTGATGGACCTTTGGTCTGTCCCAGTATGGCAATACTTATGTACTATAGTGGGGAATTTTAAAAAACTACCCATTTTGGTGCAAAATCCACAAGTACTCATTACCCAAGGATTTTACACCAAATTTCAAAGGACAATTACACATGTCCATTCACTGTGCAACTTCCTAGAGGCTTCCGCACTGACTATTTTGTGTGGGTAAGCTATAACTTGGTGCTTGACAAATTTTATATGGCCACAACCCCATTTTAACAAAGACAGAAACCCTCAACATCCAGTTCTATGTTGTGCCTGTGCCATGCCTCTCAGCTCTCCTGCCAGCTGCTGCAATTCCTGCCTTCTATCGAGCCTGTGTAGGTCTACTAATAGTGTTCTGCATGGGTAAATTATGTGTTTTCTCCCGTCATGGTCAAGATCCCAAATGTGCGCTTTGCAATCCCATATGGGGTCGCAACCCACAATTTGAGAAGAACTGATGCAACTGTTAATTCAATTTACTTTTAGAGAATAAAGAGCTCAGCGTTCAATGTCTTTTACCCACATCAATCAGCTATCTGAAAATTGCACGTGGAAGACATGTCAACTTTTAGCTGAACTGAGATGAGGCATATCTGGGAAACTATTTAGATCAGGGAAGGAAAAGTACACACAGCTTGCATTTTCAGATCTTTTCACTTACTTTTGTAGGGAAAAAAAAAAACCCTGCAAGGTGCAAGGGTGCAGATTTTGTACCCAAGGCAAGTTTTAAAACGAAAGCATATAGGTACTTTCATTTTTGAAATTTAAAGAAGTCTTTATTAAAAACAGTTAGAGACAAGATTGAAACCCAAAATAGATCAGATACAACAAGTCATATAACTGAAAATAAACAGCAATAGAAAGGGGAACAAGTCGCAACAGCAGTTATCCAAACACAACCTAGAAACTTCCATAATGTAGTATAATTTTTAGAAAACAGAAACTAACCCCCCCCCCCCCCCCAAAAAAAAAAAAAACCCATCACATGACCCCTTAAGCTTCTGCAGACGGCAATTAAAATTACCATTTTGAAGTAAGGTTCCCAAACCTCCTCCCACTTAGACAAAGTGTGACCACTAACAGCCCTCAGTCTCTCCATTTCACAAATATACCACAACTTATTTAACCACTTTATCAAAGAAGGGACCTGAGGGGACTTCCAAGAAGTAGCCAGTGCAACTCTAGCTGTCGACATGACGAACCAACAATGACTGAGGCATGGTTAGACCAGGAGACTTACCTAGAAATAGGAAATATTCAGGTGACCACTTAATGGGTTTTGAAAGCCAACTCTGTAGCCTATATTGAATCGCTTTCCAAAAAGCGCGCGCCTTAACACATGACCACCAGAGATGACCCATCTCTGACCACAACCCCTACAACACAAAGGCGATAAAGTCAGAAACATATGATGTAAACGTACAGGAGTTAGATACCACCTATATAAGACTTCAACAGCATTTTCAAGAAAAGGAGTGGAAACAGAAACCTTCAACGAAGCAGTTTCCATATGCACACATGCAGCATCACCCATTGTGAACCCCAGTTACCGCTGCCAATGCAAACGATGATCCACAGGAGGCCGCAACTTATTACGCTGATACGCATACAAACAAGAAGTAAGACCCCACGAAGAACTTGAATCCTCACACAAATCCTCCAAAAAAGAATCCCCCCTAGTCACCTGTTTCAGAATTGCCTTTGATGAAAGAAAATGTTGAACCTCGAAATAAGCAAAACTATCCCGCACAGAAATGGAATAAGTATCCACCAGAGAATCAAATGGCACCATTTTGCCATACTCAATAAACTGACCGAGGGTCTCCAATCCCGCAGAAAACCAATTAAGAAAAGTGCCCTGCCCTAGTCCTGGTGGAAAGAAAGGATTATGTAATACAGGAGATAGTCTTGAAAGCACCAATCCAGGCTTATCAAATAAACCATCCCAATAATAAAATGTAGTCGCTATAGAGGGACAAAGTATTATCCAAAGAACGGCAGCGCCAAGGAAGCCAAATCAAAGACCGCAACGGACATGAGCCCAACAAAACCTACTCTATCGCTATCCACCGTTTCTGTGGGTCAGCATGAAACCATTCAATAGCTGCCAAAGCCTGAGCCGCTCTATAGTACCAATGGACATTCGGGACTCCAAGACCACCCTTTTTCCTATCACCATACAGCAGCAAACAGGAAAAACGAGGCCGTTTATTGGACCAGACAAAACTAAGCAAACGATTCTGCAAACCAGAAAGAAACGTATGAGGCAAGTGTAAAGGAAGAACCTGGAAAAGATACCCGGAAATATCAGGGCTGGAACGAACAGCACAAGCAAGCGGTTCCATCACCAAAGCAAATAACATAGGTGAGAGAGGACACCCCTGCCGCATGCCTCGAGTCAAGGAAAACGCAGAGGAATTACCTCCATTGATACGAACACATGCCCTATGGGACCAATATAAAGCTTGGATCCAGCCTCTAAACCCCCCCCCCCCCCCCCCCCGAAACCAAAACGTTCCAAAACACTAAACATGAAAGGCCAATACACTCGATCAAAGGCCTTCTCAGCATCCAACCCTAACATATAGATAAGGCTGATTTGTCAGCAAAATGCAGTAAGTCGACCATACGACGAATATTATGCTTTGCATGCCTATGAAACACAAAACCCACCTGGTCAGGGTGAATATCTGGTAGAACCTTCCCTAGACGGTTAGATAAAACTTTGGCTAGGATTTTAACATCAGAGTTAAGGATGGAAATAGGGCGATAGGAGGCACAACTCGTCTTATCCATTCCAGGCTTCGGAATCACAGCAATCCAAGCCTTCATCATAGGGGTAGATATTCCCCCTCACAGACAGTATTTAATATCTCAACCAGTAGAGGGGCAAGTTCTCCTCTAAAAGATCTATAAAAGTCATTAGGCAACCTATTCAGCCCAGAAGCCTTTCATTTTGAGGACTGGTGCAAAACTTGTGAATAAATAGGACGCACTTGCAGTCTCAAAACTACCCTCAAAATATATATGGCACAGCTATCAAACTGTCTCCCTCTATGCCAGATAGATACACAGGAAGGATAAAACTTTTACCCTGGTAACAATTACCCAGATGGAAACTGAAATTTGCTCTCCCCCACTATGGATAAAAGTGCTCATGCTCTTTTAAGGTGAGCTATTTTAACCCATGCCAAGGAGTGGCTTAGCAGTTAAAGCAGCAGGTTGTGAGGCAGGGAAGCCAGGATTCAAATCCTCCTTCTCCCACTGATGCTCTTTGTGCACCTGGCAAAATCATTTTACCCTCAATTATCACTGGTACAACTTAAAATTGTAAGCTCAATTGGCAGGGAAATAACTCACGCATCTGAGTAACATAGTAACATAGTAAATGACGGCAGAAAAAGACCTGCATGGTCCATCCAGTCTGCCCAACAAGACAAACTCATATGTGCTACTTTTTGTGTATACCCTACTTTGATTTGTACCTGTCCTCTTCAGGGCACAGACCGTATAAGTCTGTGCCCTGAAGTCTGTGTAGTTCATCTTGAGCTTGGATTTGGAAAATGTGAGTAATACATTTTTAAAAAGGGAGAGCAAGAAGCTAGCTGATAACATATGGCAATTTTCATTCTGAAATTCGTATATATGGGTTTAGCCATAGAATTTGTCCTGCAAAAGTCTGTGACAAGCCCTTACCTTTTCAAAGGGAATAAGCAACCCATCCATTTACTGGTTCATCTTATCGTTAACAACAATGACTTAGAAATTACCTCCTACCAATCTTCTTACCCTCCATACTCTTCCCCTACCTCTTCTTTATCGCTCTACGTCCTTACCTATCCTTTCTCTCATACCTCTTTTATCCCATTTACCCCTTGTTCATTTGTCCTACCACATACCTCCTTTGTTGATCCTGATACTACAGATTGTATTCTCTTGTTACTATGTAAGCCGCATTGAGCCTGCGATGAGTGGGAAAGCGCGGGATACAAATGTGATAAATAAATAAATATCTGTGCTGAGTTTCCCTTTGAAAATGTGCTGACAGGCTCCATTTGTCAAAATTGAATTAATTTATTTATTTATTCATTCATTCATTCTAAGTGCTTTCCATAGGAAATATGGCAGTAATATTCCAATTAAAAAATGAAAATACAATTGATTTATGTGGATTACCTGTGGAAATGAAGCATTCAGCTTCAACAACATATACAAACAGATAGGTTAGCTGTAATCAAATCGTGTCTTTGTATTGTAGCTTTTCACATCTGGAAGTAGCACTAATCTGTAATCTTTGCAGTGCAATTTGTAATGTTAACTGAGACACTTGCCTTTGGAATGGAAAGAGATGAGACAGTCACAGATGGGCCAGTTTTCCACAGGCTCATTCAGGATGACATCCTCGCTCATGATCACCACAGTGATGTATTCAAACTTGCAGAGCCGCTCCAGAATTTGGGTCATGGGTTTAGATTTGGACTTTTTAGTCATGGAACAGATTCCCACCACAATCTGTCGCTCTGGAGGCTGTTTGGGGAGAAATCACATACAGACGCAAAGAAATCCATGAGGAAACGGTAGTTTTCTCAAACAATATTCTCTATCTAAATGTTTACTTCAAGACACTGAACTTTTCTTGGCTAACATCAGCATCTTTTCCTGTTCCCTTGGCTTCCTCCTGCAAACAGGAACCAGTGATTGGGAATTATTAAACAGTTAGAAATGCTTCCTTCTTAACAGCACCTATACATAAAGAATTGTGCAGTGAAAATATCAACTGAGACAACTGTTAACATCTGTAGGGAAGAAAGCGGCCTTATAGTCTCTAATTGATCTCTGCCACAGTAGGGTCCCAAGAAATACAGAGACTCCCTCAAGAAGGTAGATGCTAAGTATTTGAAGCTTTTAAGCTAATCTTCAAAATCCTGATGGCATCTTCCCATTACCCTTTGAAGGCAGGTGGGGTTGGACAAGCAAAGCAGCTGCACACAGTATATTAGAGTAGTACTTTAATACCTCGAGAGCACACGCATTCCCCATTATTACGTTACTGAGCTAAAAGCAGGAGAAGGGGCTTTTGGACACTTGGGTACAATGTAGAACATTGCCATTCCTTTTATAAAGGATTTTGGAAATCCCCAAAATGTTTCCAACCCTTCAGCCACAAGAGACATCTCATTAGAAGGTCCTGATTCATTCAAGGTTTTTTTTCTGTAGCAAATAGGACCCTAAAAGCATTATCATTTTCCATCAAATTAACCAAAAGAGAAAGAGAGAAAGTGAGTATCAGACTAAAAAAAAAAAAAAAACCCCAGAAAAGCTACTCTCTTCATTCAGGGTCTGAGCCTGGTAATGGATCCAGAGCTTTGTACAACTAATCCTCAGAATCAGAAAGTGCTCATGAAAGTGGTCATACTTCAGGGTGCTGCTCCATAGCCTAATCTGACAGCTGAGTATTTACTGAATATATTTCCATAATGCTCAACAGTGGCAAAAGACTTTTACAGTGCTTTGATTTGATGGAATGTTGTTACACTGACTGAACACTACAAACACTTCATTGTGGACAGACCCAGGACTATGTTTTTACATATACTGTATAACTGAATGTTAGTGTCCTATGTGCATAGTAATGCTCATGTATCACAACCTATTCCAACAGTTCACAATTGTGCACAAACATAAAATATCAAGCAGGCACACAAACTACCCTTAAAATCCTCAAATAATATTCAGGAATACTTTCAAACACTTTTATTAAATGTAATGAAAATGAGTGACTCAAGTACTCCAACTATCATCGTTAATAGGTATCTCCCAGTACAGAAGCATGGCCCTACAAAAATATGTCAGGTTTGCCAAATATGCGCTGTCACGGTCTATCGTTACTTTCACCTACTGCAGTAAATAACTACATAATAAAAACATATAAAGGAAACGAGATCTGTCAGATCAGAAAAGAGAGACGGACAAAGTCGATGACAATACAGAAACTACTCTGTGTTTAGCATGGAGGGACCCATTCAGTGATTCTCCTATGAATTCATATGGGAATTTGAAACCTTATCTCCAGGGTGCAGCCTTTTCCCAAAATCTGGCACAGCAAAATGATTCATCTTCAGCACAAACCAAAAGTCTTTTGTGTGTGTATATGTTGTTGCTTTTGCTTTCTTTACAAAGGAAGTTTTCTCCCCACCCTCCTCCCTCTCAGAGGGAAACTGGATCCACTTTTGTTTTCACAGCTCTGCTTCCAGCAGAGATGCAGCCTTTACCAGCAATCCTTTGAAATCTTACCCGTCAGCTGCCCTTCCCTTTATACTCTGAGCAGGAGGGTAAAGTTCCTCAGTTTATGCTCCTCTCAGCTATTTGTTCTACAGTCAGCTGGTCCAATTAACCCTTCACTTGAAGGCCGAAGGAGAATTACTACAGCACAGCAGGAAAAAAAAATGCCAACTGCAGCGAACACATGTAATAATTCTTACATAGTAACATAGTAGATGACAGCAGATAAAGACCTGCATGGTCCATCCAGTCTGCCCAAGACAAACTCATATGTGTATACCTTACCTTGAATTTGTACCTGTCCTTTTCAGGGCACAGACCATATAAGTCTGCCCAGCAGTATTTCCCGCCTCCCAACCACCAGTCCCGCCTCCCATCACCGGCTCTGGTACAGACCGTATAAGTCTGCCCTCCCCTATCCTCGCCTCCCAACCACCACCCCCTCTTCCCCCCAACTGCTCCGCCACCCAATTTCAGCTAAGCTTCTGAGGATCCATTCCTTCTGCACAGGATTCCTCTATGCATATCCCAAGCATGTTTGAACTCCGTTACCGTTTTCATCTTCACCACCTCCCGCGGGAGGGCATTCCAAGCGTCCACCACCTTCTCCGTGAAAAAATACTTCCTGACATCTTTCCTGAGTCTGCCCCCCTTCAATCTCATTTCATGTCCTCTCGTTCTACCGCCTTCCCATCTCCGGAAAAGATTCGTTTGCGGATTAATACCTTTCAAATATTTGAACGTCTGTATCATATACAAACTTCCAGATTCTATATATGCTGCCCAAAAATGGGTGTACAATTTTGGGCACAGATCCGCAAGCAAATTAAATAGATGAAGCACTTCATTGGCAGTAATTAGAAGTTACATGCAATCTGCCTTATGCCCTACTCTATAACGTGCACGCCTGAATGTCATAGCGCACAACTCCAAAAGAGGCATTCCCAGAAATTAGGCACAATATTATAGAATACCTGCATTTGTATACCTAACTGCCTTCATTTGGTTTTGAGCATTTACACCAGCCTTTGGCAGGTGTAAATGCTCACACCCACAGTTAGGTGTGAAATGCACACTAAGCTAATATTCTGTACAGGTCATTCCATGCAGAGTATCTTTACAGAATATTAGCTTAGCGTGCATCATTTCAGCCCTTATCTTTGGGTGCCATTTACAGAACATAGCCCAAAGTACGCAGGTGCCGACGATCAGAAGCCCTGTGCTGTTTCAATCCGCACTCTAAATTGTAATGCCCCCATGTTCAGAGCTAATATCATGCAAATATAGGCATGCTATTAACTCTCTGATCATAGGGCTAAAATGCAGGAGGATTGTGCTCAGGCTGTCAAACACAGGAGATGAAGGTCCATGGGACCCCCAGACCTCCGCCATATCCCTTCAGCCCTGGTGGCCCAGTGCCACCTCAAGCCCCCCCCCCCCCCAACAGCGACACGGGGGCTTGAGGTGGCACTGGGCCACCAGGGCTGAAGGGATGTGGTGGAGATCTGCGGGTCCCACAGACCTTCATCTCCTGCGTTTGACAGCCTGAGCACAATCCTCCTCCTCCCAACACAAGGGCAAGGGGGGGCTGAAGATCTGGTGGATCTCCAGCTCCCTAACAACCCCCCCCCCCCCCCCCCAAAAAAAAATCCCAGGTAGCCCAGTGGGCCGCAAACCCGCCCCCCCCCCCTACCTGGTGGTCTAGTGGCCACCTCCCCCTTCATACCTCTGCTCCAGCACCGCCTTCAAAATGGTGGTGCCCTACCCAGTGCATCCTGGGACACACTGGGCAGGGCTTCCCTACTATATAAGGAAGTTTCTCCTATATGGTTGGGTAGCCTCACCATCATTTTGAAAGCAGCGTTGGAAGTGGGAGTATGCTACTCCAACGCAAAGGTATAAGGAGGTGGTTGGATTTGCAGCCCACTAGGCCACCAAGGTTATTTTTTTTTGGGGGGGGGGGGGGGGGATGAGAGGGGATATGGGGGGGCTGGAAATCCACCACATCTCCAGCCCCCTGTGTCCTTGTGTCATTGGGGGGGGGGGGGTCAGGGGACTCCAGCCCCCGTGTCGCTGGCTTGGGGTGGGGGGATTGGTGTCTGTCAGGGAGAATGTGGGGGGGGGGGGCTGCTACCATGCAGATGCATACTGGACAGGACTCCCTATTCCTTTCCCAATTCTCTGTAAACCCTAACATCAGCTCTGAACTGGGGTAGGATTTACAGCAGTAGCAGTGCGCTAGTTTGGCACGCTGCCCGCTGAGCATTGGGGAGGAATACTAATGTCCCTGTTTAGCATGCGTTTGCATACTATTAGCGATCAGAGCCAGCAAGCACGTTGTTACACATGCTCGCCGGCTCTAATCCTGTGACGCAAGCAAACACGGGCACTAGTCCGCCACTAATGTCCTCCAGAACCTGCGTTTGATCATCTGGGCCTCAGTTCTTCGTACCATCACCCTTAAATACCATTTCTGGCACAAGTAGCGCCTTTACATCCACCTCAGTAAAGACCAATGCAAAGAATTCATTTAGTATCTCCACTATGGGCCTTGTCCTTCCTACAGTGCTCCTTTTATTCCTTGATGATCTAATAGTTGAACTGACTAGCTAACAGGATTTCTGCTGTTAGGAGACAGTGCATGCAAATCTCTCTCATGCATATTCATTGTGGATATCCTGCAAACCTAACTGGCTGGATGTGCCCTGAGGACTGGGTTGAGTAGCACTGTTCTGTACCTGAATATTTTTTGCTAGGAGTTTTTGCCTCTGCCGAAGCTTTTTTTTTTTTTCAAAATTCATTTTTAGTTTGCTTTATCAATGCCTTGCAGCTAACTTGCCAGTACTTATGCTGCTTCCTCTTTTCTTCATTCAGATCTCTTTTTCTATTTTTTGAAAAAGATATTCTTTTGTCTCTAACAGCGTCCTTTGCCTCACCTTTTAACCATACTGGCTGTCTCAAGGAGTCCATCTCATAGCAGCCAACGTTTCAAAATTATTAGGGGGGCTTAAACCCAATAGATATTGCCCTTCTCTGGACACAAAGAGTTTGCTCAATACTGGGGGTGTTCAAGCACCCAAAGTCATTATATTATCATTTATATACAAATGTACTAGTTTTTCTTATTATTATTATATTTTTATTTAGACATCCCCCTGGAAACTACAGACAACTGGCAATTACAGACACCCTTCCCCTCCCTCTCTTTTAGTCCATTGAATCAAGGGTCAACTGTATTATTTTTCTCTATCCCTTGCCTAAGTCAGTCAGGCCTAGATGCACTAAACGTTTTTCATCGTTAAATGAGCCCTCAGGGAAGAATTTCCTATCCTTTCCATGCACTAAAGCCTATTTTCCAACGACAGTAGCAGCTAACAAAAGCTGAATGCAGATGAGCAATTCTTCTACAAATCCCATTGAAATGACATGCACTAACCTTTTCCGATTCGTTTAACGCAGGAGAACACCGTGAAATCTAACGAGAATCTGTACCTCTCGTTAGGGCTGTCTGTCTGCTAGAAGTTAACAAAATCCAATAAAAAAAATAACTGGGGGGGGGGGGGGCGAAAACGCGTCAGGGGCGTCCTTTATTGACGCCCCAGGTCGCCACTGCTCCCCTCTCCCTCAGTACCAAAAAAGAAAAAAAAAAAAAAAAGGATCGGGAGGGGGCAAAGGCACTCGTTATGAGCGTCCTGTATGGACGCCTTGCCCCCCCCCCCCCGCACGAAAAAATCTCCAATTTTAGCAGCCCCGGGCCGGCCCTCCTCCCTTCCTGTATTCTCCCACACTAGCTCCACCTCCTGCCATGCTCCAGTCCCGTGCCCCGCCCCCGCCGCCCCCCTTTGGTCATGGTTGCCGCTCCTCCCCGTCCAACGACCCCCCCCCCTTTGCCTTACCAGCCCGTGCAGCGTCTCTCACCTCTGCTGCACGGGCAAGAACAGCTGATCGGCGAGTCAGAAGGCCTCCTCAGACGTCCCTTCTTTCTTCCTGGGCCCGCCCTCCTCTGACGTAGGGGGGGGGGGGAAGGCATCCATACAGGACGCTCATGACGAGTGCCTTTGCCCCCTCCCGAAACACATGTGTTTGTGGGTTGTTTTTTTTTTGTTTGTTTTGACAGCTGGGCCTTTGTGGCATGCGCAGAGCAGCAAGCATAATGCTTGGGCTGTTCTGCGCATGCTTTAGGCGCTGATTAACGATGGGTTTAACGATTCTGTAATACATCCTACTTTGCAATACCGATCCGAACATTTCTGGAGTGTTTTTGTAGTGCATGCCTCGTTTTTTTAAAATCGTTAAGCACTTTTACGATTCTTATTTTTTAACGTTTGGTTGATGCATCTGGGCCTCAGTCCATCCTTCCCTGAATCTGTGATCCTTATCATGCCTCTGTACTGTGATAAGTAGGGTTCAAGGATGATCCAAGTAACAGTTTATTTATACTGGAGCTGATTTTCTATTGGGCCTAGAGTACCTAAGATTCTCAGCTAAAACTTAGCCAGTAACTACATTCATTTTCAGGCACAGCCTAGCTGCTGAAAATCTCCTTAAATTTAACTACCTAAAACGTATATGGTTAGATTTAGAATTGCTATTTGTGTGACCAATGTTGGCCACCTAGATAAAGACATTGCTTGAGATCAACACTAACCAGCGAAGTTATAATCCCACTACAGAGCACCTCTGGAGCTGCCAGTGTTTAAGAGTTATTAAAAAAAAATTTTTAAACCACCACCACCACCATATAGGAAGGTTGTCGCCATCCGTCTGTGACCTAACATCAGTCGAAAAACTAGTGAACGGATTTAGATGACTTGAGCATTCCAAACAAAAAGAATCAAAAATGGCATTTTGAAACTATGTCAAAAAAAAGGCATGCTAAGCTTTTATAAAAGGATGCTACTGGCATGCGTATATACAACCAGAGAGTACACATTGCCTACTTTTCTTTTTTTTTTTTTTTTAGATAGAGTGGTATAGCAAATCTGTTCAATAAAAGGAGTGTCATTGGGACTGAACTGCTAATTTTACCGACTTCTAAACTTTGCTGGTTAGCTAGCCAACTCTTAAAGTTCCCTTTTCAGATGACAATTATTCCTCTCTTTTAAAACCACACCACAACATATTTCTCCTCTCGCTTGAGAAGCAGGATGAAAAGAATGAGAAAGAGGGACATCTTTCAGGTCCCCAGCCCATCACAGATCAGTGGCCTTGGGACCTGAAAGATGTCAAACAACACCAGACTTTACAACAGTCTACAGACAAGAGACATGTGTATTCTTAAGTGCTATAAATCAAGTCCAGGATAGGACAGGAGACCCAAATCTAAATGAAGTAACAGCAAACAAGTATTGCAAACTGAATGCTGTACTGATGACTGAACAAAACAAAGGAAAAGGTAAAATTATGTCTTACCTGATAATTTTCTTTCCTTTAGCCGCAGTAGATGAATCCAGGAACTGGTGAGTTATGCCTGTCTAACAGCAGGTGGAGATAGAGATAAACAGAACTGAAGGCAGTGATACCAGTCAGCCAACCCCTTTATCTGTTAGCCTCTCTCTATCACCAGCAGGTGGTGGACGGCTTCTCTCCAGCACTGGCACGTCTGTTCCCCCTTCTGGGGGAATGCCTGCAGCCTTTGCTACTTCAGGGGATTTCTTTTCCCCCAAATTTGTCTTAATGATGCATCAGGCATATGTTCTCAAGCGGACCCTCCCCCTTTCAAGTCCAGCTTGGGGACCTAGGGGAGATGGGGGGGGGGTCTCCTCCCTAAAGAGGCGAAGATCATCTTCAGTTTCTGAGGGGTCCTTGGTCCCCGTAACTACAGCCCCATCTCTGGTCACTCCTACAGAAGGATCTTGGAGACAGCTGGGCCTGAATGATGTTTAGTCTCCATGACCAGTCTATTTCACGTAACAAAGCTGATAGAATAATAAAGGCAAACATCTCTCCCTCCTCACAGAAATGAGGCATAAACCTGTCAACTAGCAGAACTATGCACAGGCACTGCAAGAAACCTAAGCAGAGAAACAGCCTGAATCGATAGTGTCAACCTCGTGAAAGGATGAGATTGGATTCATCTCCTGTGACTAAAGAAACAAAAATGATCAGGTAAGACATATTTTCCTTCCTTGTCATCAGCAGCAGATGAACCCAGAGACTTGTGAGATATATCAAAGCCATCCGTAAGTAGGGTGGGAACCAGATGCTTTAGACCGAGCTGAAACCATCAGCCGGACAAGGTCTTGAAAACGTGTCATAAGGACAAGGTAGGGGACCTTCATAGAAGAGAATGAAGAGGAGCTACATGAAGAAGACATACACCCAAGCAATAGGCACCCAATTCCAGCAAGCTATGGCTGCATTGCCCCAACCAGGGCCCACCAGTAGCAGGAAGGGAGACTCACCTTTTGAAATTAAATAAATAGAAGATGAAGGTACTTTGGTTGGAGATATAGCCAAAATATCAAATACAATCATTACATTATTTTCCAGAGAGGTGCTGAATATAAAAGATCACTCCAGGGTGTTGGGTGTGATTTTAGATTTGGCCTTAGTAGGAAGTTTTTCTTTAAGCTTAGTCAGCTTCGGGCAATAATGTCTTCATTAACGAAAGATGACTTTAGAACAGTAGCTCAGGCAGTTTTTTTTTTTTTGTTACATTTGTACCCTGCGCTTTCCCACTCATGGCAGGCTCAATGCGGCTTGGAAAACAAACCAGATCAGTATAATATCCAAAAAGACTTTATTGAGGATACTGTGTATGAAACAAATGCCCGACACAGGCCGTGTTTCGCCCAACAATAGGGCTGCGTCAGGGGCTAGTCTGTATCTTTCTTAAATAAGATCGGTATCAAATTATATGTCAAAGCAAGGATATAAGAAACCTTCTTCATAAAAAACCACCATGAGCAGCATAAAATAGAATATCCTGGATGACGCCAGATAGACAATGAATAGCCTGCCTTCTCACTGTCCATCTCACCTCCTGCTACCCCCTGGAATAATCATGTTCTCATCTTCTACAATTCAAATTCTCTACCTGTCAGCCCTGTTGCATTCTGCTCTAACTGCTACTGAACCCTTTTACGCTTACATTCCTATCATCTCTGGTCACAGGAGGCTCTCACCCCGCATGCCAGCTCGTAACTTGTCACAAGCTGCTCATCTATCTGCCTCTGTTGCCCCTACGCCCCACCCTCGCAAGCAATATCATCACACTCTGGTTCCCATTGAACATGTGAACCAAGTGCAATTCCAATCATTTCATGTGGGCTATATAAATGCGAGATCCGTAGTGAGTAACCCCGAACTGATATCTGACTGGATCTCCTCAGATGCTCTAGATATGTTGTTCATCACGGAAACTTGGATAAGAACACCTAAAGACCCCATTGTACTGGATCTCTGCCCAGCAGGCTACAAGATCATCCATTGGGACAGATTAGACAAGCGAGGGGGCGGGTTGGCGCTCATTTACCGCTCCCACTTCATAGTAGATGCAAGTTCGGTTCTGATCTCCTCGTCGCTGGAAGTTGCTGCTGTCACGGTTCATCACCCCTCCCTTCATGGCCAGCTGGCCTGTGTGCTGTTTTACAGGCCACCAGTTATTTGGTCAAGCAGTCATTCTGCGCTTCTGGATTTCATATCTAATACCTGCATGAACAACTCGAACATACTTTTCTTGGGAGATCTCAACCTCCATTTGGACAATCCCACATCCCCAGAAGTATCCCAGTTCCTGGATTTTCTCCACCTTTGTGACCTTGAATGTCCTATATCTGGTCCAACTCACTGTAAGGGTCATTCACTTGATCTCCTCTCATTTAAATTCTTAGACGATCAGAACTTTTCTGTTCATGATATTAGCTGGCTGGAAACGGCTTGGTCGGATCACTTTAAATTACAGTTCACACTACGTTGGCAAACCTTAGGTCCCCTCCGGCCTCGTCAGTCTCACCAACATTACACCAGAGGTGCTATTGACCCCAGCTTGTTCTGGAGGTCTCTTTATAGTCACAGCTCGGATCTGCAACCATCCTCACCCACCTATCTAACTGACTGGGACCACACTTGTAATGCAGTGCTGAATACAATTGCACCCCTGCGTCCTAAATCCTCGTACATTCGTAGATTATCACCCTGGTTCACAATAGACCTGAGAGCTTTAAAACGTGAGGTACGACGCATGGAAAGAACTTGGCGAAAAGGCAAATCTGATCAGGCTCGGGAGGACTGGAAAAGTAGTCACCGCAAGTATAAAAACGCCATCCGAAATGCAAAGCGCACCTACTTTTCATCTAAGATGCAGGTGGCTGGCCGGGACATCCGACAGATATATCAACTATTAAACACCTTTCTAGATACTCGCAAGCTAGAACGCTCCAGTGTTGACCCTCCCTCAGCTACACAACTTGGATCTTACTTCAAGGAGAAAATTCTTACCCTACGGTCTTCAACCGTCAGCTGTCTCTCTGATGTGGATGACTTTCTTGCATCCTTGGATGTGCCTTTGGGTGCTTGCCCTGCTGACCGCTTTTGGATCAAATTTAATCGCCTATTACCTGACAAAGTGACTACTGCTCTACGTAAATTCACAAATAAAAACTGCAAATTAGATGTATGTCCGACTCATCTTCTAAAAGTCGCACCAAAATGTTACATTGAAGACCTGACTTGTTATCTTAACAATATGTTAAGTGCAGGATTTTTCCCACCAGATCATGGAAACATCCTTCTCACTCCAATCCCAAAAAATTTAAAGATCAAACCAGATGTCATCTCTAACTATCGCCCAGTGGCTTCGATACCTCTAGTTATCAAGCTGATGGAGAGCCTGGTCAATATTCAACTCAATGAATTTTTAAATAATTTTGATATTCTCCATTATTCTCAATCAGGTTTTCGAGCCCATTACAGCACGGAGACTGTCCTGGTTACCCTCTTATCCAACTTTCGTCGAGAACTATCTGTTGGACAGAAGATTCTCCTGCTACAATTTGACATGTCTAGTGCTTTTGATATGGTGGATCATGAACTCCTGCTCCATCTACTGGATTCTTTTGGCATAGGAGGACCAGTTTTGTGTTGGTTCAAGGGTTTCTTGACTTCTAGGTCCTATCAAGTCATGGTGAATTCCCACACTTCTGAACCGTGGAATGCTTCCTGTGGAGTCCCTCAGGGCTCTCCCCTCTCACCTACCCTATTCAATATAATGATGATGCCTCTAGCCAAAGCACTTGCAAATCTGGACCTCAACCCTTTCATCTATGCGGATGATATTACAGTCTACATCCCTTTCCAATCAACAATATCAGAAGTTGCCAACCTCATAGATGCCTGTTTCTCCACTTTAGAACAATGGGCCAGGGTGTTCCGCTTCAGGCTAAACAGAGAAAAAACTCATTGTCTCATCCTCTCGTCCATGCACGCTCATGTAACTGACACAATGCTTCCAGTTCTGGGCTCCGCCCTCCCGATTGCCAACAGCCTGAGATTTTTAGGAGTTCATCTAGATTCACATCTCCAGCTGGTTGATCAAGTACACTTGGTATCCAAAAAAATGTTCCAGGCCATGTGGAGGCTTCGACGTATCAGATTCCTCCTTTCCAGAGACTTGTTTCGTACCCTTGTCCATTGGCTTGTCTTATCCCACCTGGATTATTGTAGCGGTATTTATGTGGGTTGCCAGGTCTCCTTATTGAAAACTTTCCAAACGGCTCAGAACACAGCGGCGAGGCTCATCTTAAACGAACGGCGTTTTGCACACGCAGACCCCTTGCGCTTTAAACTTCATTGGCTGCCTGTACAGGAGCGCATTGCTTTTAAGATCTGCTCCCTAACACATAAAATCATCTATGGGGCAGCCCCGGAATACATGGTTCCCTTGATTGACCTTCCGCCCAGAAATGCCAACCCTGCTGCAAGGTCCTATCTCCACCTCCATTTTCCTAATTGTAAGGGAGTCAAGTATAAGAAAATCTTCGCCTCGTCTTTCTGTTATTGGAGTCCCAAATACTGGAATACGTTACCTCGTCACCTTAAAATTCAAGAGGACCATGCCCTTTTTAAGAAGTTATTAAAGACATTCCTCTTTGCTAAGACTTACCCCTCATCTTACCATGTTGATTAAAGTATCCCTTGTACCCAACCCTATTTAGTTCACTTTGTTAGTTTCTTCCCTCCTATTTACCTCTTTATGCTTGCCTAAGCTGTTAAGATTGTACTCTTATGTAATTCTCTGTAAGCCACATTGCGCCTGCATGTGTGGGAAAATGTGGGATATAAGTAACAAATAAATAAATAAATAAATAAATAAATAAATACCGATCTTATTTAAGAAAGATACAGACTAGCCCCTGACGCAGCCCTATTGTTGGGCGAAACACGGCCTGTGTCGGGCATTTGTTTCCTACATGGTATCCTCAATAAAGTCTTTTTGGATATTATACTGATCTGCTGGTTTGTTTTCCACGTTGGATTTTGCAGATCGTTTGCCTTGTTTTCGGAGGCTCAATGCGGCTTACATGGGGCAATGGAAGGTTAAGTGACTTGCCCAGAGTCACAAGGAGCTGCCTGTGCCTGAAGTGGGAATTGAACTCAGTTCCTCAGTTTCCCCAGGACCAAAGTCCACCACCCTAACCACTAGACCACTCCTCCACTCCTGTTACCATAGATAAATTACTGCAATTCACTTTATTCTTCAGTTTCAGTAAAGAATTTAACGCATCTACAACTGATGCAGAACACAGCTATCAGATTGATTAGTAGGATTGGGTGCTTTGACAGTGTTTGCTTCATCTATCAAGCTTTTTATTAGCTTATGATAAGAAAACGGATGGACTTTAAGATTCTTTCTTTGATTTTTAAGTCAGTCAATCTCAGGTTCAAACTCTGAAGGTTTAATTGAGTTACTAACTTTTCCATCTATAGAGAGGACCTTGGACTGTTTGCCAACATTGAAGCTGGGTTTTCCTTCCTTGAAGAATTTTAGGTTTAAATCTATTTTAGAAACTTCCTTTCCGTTTGCTGGCATCAGACTATGGAATACACTTCCTTTAGAAATGCAATCTGCACCTTCTTATCTGTCGTTTAAGAAACTGTTGAAGACTTATTTGCTTGAACAATAAGTCTATTTTTTTTATTTAAATTTTATGTTTTAAACTTGTTTTGTTTTTGCTCTTGCTCTGTCTTCATGTAATTCTCTCCTCTATTATTGGAGTTGTTGGTCTGAAGGTACCAGAAAGGCCCACAGTGACTGCGATATAAAGCAGAAGAATAGAAAACTCCCGGGATGATTTTCCTCCCAAAGAATTGAGGAAACAACAACAACTGATTAATGGAAACGAAAATGTGAATACCACCACAAGCAACAATGGTGGGACCATGCTGACAGTCATCCTCGACTCTGAGACATAAATAAGGGATCTGAACAGAACACCGTCAGGATTTCAAATTAGCAATGGAACCAATCAAAAAAATGCAGAGTTAGAGTCATGTTGACCATGCAGAGATGGAACCAGTTCAAACATAAAGGCACACAGTAGTACTCCAAAGATCCTGTCACACGATAGGGTTGAGGCCGGGAATGAGGCGAGACTGCGCCACAGGCTCAGAGCCAAGCAGAACCCTATAGACATAGGATGAGCTGAAATATGACGCCAGCTACCAACATTCCACACAGAAAGGGCTGAGTTGTGCACTGCAGAATACCAGAGGCGCACTCCCCAGCTAGAACAGATTCCTCAACAAAGTGGGAAAGTCACAGATGACAAGAACGAGACCAGTCAGAGTCAGCTATGGAACAGCATCGAACCTGCTGTACACGATCAGAGACGAGTGCACGTCCACTTCCATGACTGGTGCAGTACTTCTCATCCAGAGATGCAGCTGCACCCAGATCCAGAGACAGAGCTACAGACAAGGCGCAGTGCTCCGTAATCAGAGATGGAAATGAACTACACATCCAGGATAATTCCAAGGCATAACCAGAGGAATACGGCAATCCATTTCCTGCGTTCAGAGGTGGAATTGGGCATATATACAGAGAAGAAGCCGTGCCCCCCCCCACCCAGGAGGAAGCTGTGTCTCATAGACAGAGATGGAGCCAACTGTAGTGGAGCAATACAGAAGAAGCAAAAATGAAGCCAAGCTCTGCATCAGAGGTAGCGCTTTGATCCATATTCACAGATGGCGTGTTGCTGATTATCCCAGATGGAGCCGTGCTCTACATTCAGAGATGGGGCTATGCCCTACAGCCATAGATGGCACCGTGCTCTATATTCAGATATGGAGCCACGCTCTACATGTAGAAAGAGAGAGCTTCACTAGACATACAGAGATGACACAGAGACGTTCAGTGATGGAACTGTGTTCAACATGCAGACACGGAATCACAAATGGATTCACACCCATCCAGCACAGATGGAGCTGTGTTCATCAGGCATAGAAGGGTCAGCACATAAAGATGAAGCAGGGCTCAACACAGTGAAGGAGCTGAACCCATTAGGAAGAGATGCAACTGCACCCCACAAAGGAACAGACAGTCATGTTCAGAGTCAGGACTAGGGCTGCATTCCACACAGAAAAAGGAGGGGTTTGCTCCTCATTCAGATATGGAGTCATTCCAATCTACAGAGAGGAAACTGGGAATGGCATCCCAAGATGGAACAAAACTGAGACTGGGATCAGCGAAGCACGAGTGGACCACACCAGATAGCCAGAACTCAAATACCAAGCAGCACAGCATGTAGAAAGGGGAAACAGTGCTATACCAACAGTGATGGAGCAGAGCTCCACATGTACCAACAAAAGAAGCTCGACAGCCAATGAAAGAGCCGAATTCTGCCAATACCTTAGAGCTACGAGCTAGCCAGGCAGCTGTAGCCATTCGCTGAACTGAAGCTGTCACTGTGAGCCAAAGGCCAACAACAGCACAAACCTGACAAAGGGGAAGAATGAAAGTTCATCTCACAATTTTGCTGGCCATACCAGTACCCACAGGCCTTCTGACTCCAATTAGGTGGCTGAATCCAGACATCTGCAGTGCGCAGAGACACCCCCCTCCTACAAAATGCCATATATGTTCTCTTCCAGCATCTTTTTTCCCAAAGTTGTGAGGAGGAGGAGGAAGGAAGTGGCAGGACAGGGGGAAGGGATCTGGCACCACGAGGTGTATCCCAAGTCAGGCACCTCTAGTGGCCTAGACACCTCCAACCTCAACTGAACCAGGGAACCGCCACAGAAGCAGGAGAAACCAGGAGCTTGTGAGAGTGTTTATAGTCTGCTGAAGATAAGAGTATACTGACTGACTGACCAAGGAGCATACCATCCTCTGTGGCAGAGTTCAGTCTGGTACTCTCTATCTCTTGGCAGATGGTGATAACCCACAAGTCTCTGGATTCATTTGCTGATGATAAGGAAGAAAACAATGCATGCACATCTGTGATATGGAAGGCTGTGCCTGCGTAGGTCACCAACACCAATGATCTGATTTTATTCAAGAACATAAGCAGTGTCACAATTTGTTCTGAATCCTACACATCACTACACCACTGATGCAGGTGTTCCCTGAAACAAGGTAGCATCAGGTCCTTGTCTTTGTTTAATCACAAATAAAACATTTGGTTTGCCATACTGTTACCTCTTTTGGATCTCCTATTCTGGACCCGATTTTGGGTCACCCTCTGTGGTTTTTCTGCCTTTTCTGTTTGCTTCTTAAGTAAAAGGTCAAAAGAGTAAAGGGTCATGGATTTGATATACTGTCTTTCTGTGAATACAACTAAAGTGGTTTACATGTGCAGGTTTTATATACGATTGGTAAGCTGTAATTTAATGTGTTTGTATTGGGAAGAAGGGAAGCGAGTGACTGCATGATTTAGCTAGACAACTGATAACATGTATATATAGGGAAAGGGAGGTTTTTCGAACTACATTCAAAGCGGTTTACATATATTCAGGTATTTATTTTGTACCAGGGGCGATGGAGGGTTAAGTGACTTGCCCAGAGTCACAAGGAGCTGCAGCGGGAATTGAACTCAGTTCCCCAGGATCAAAGTCCACTGCACTAACCATTAGGCTACTCATCCACTACAGTGATTAAATTGCTTATTACACCTTACTTGACTACTGCAAGGTTCTGAACCTGGGTGTCTCCTTTTGTGAGATAGCTCAGAATGCAGTGGTGTTGGTTTTGTTGGGTCTGTCCTGATCTATTCATATTGCTCCAGTTTTGAAAGGTTTTCACTGGTTGCCTGTTATCAGTTTAAGATCTTCACCTTTATTTCAAGTGCTGTATAATGAAGCTCCAACCCTGTTAGCCTCTTCCCCGCATGTTTATCAATTTACATGCATTTTGAGATCTGTGGAGAAACTGTTGTTAGCGGTACTACCCATTCCACCAGGTTAGGTGGAATGATTACAGATCTTCAATCTTTCTGTTGCAGGTCTTCTTTTGTGGAATACTTTACTATTTTTTGCATTTTTGGAAATGTCTGAAAGTGTATCTATTCACTCAAGTGTTTTAGTTATTCTTTTAAGTAATGTGCAGTTTATTTATTTTGGCTTATTTTTTATGTTCATATTCATTTCATTTCAATTGTCTGTTGTCCTCCACCTGATTGTGCATGTTATTTTGTAAGCTGCCTAGAATTGCTTAGAGTGAGTTATAAATGGTTAAAATAAAATAAAATGTATAGTGCTACAAGTGATCAGTATGTGCTTTACACTTGCTAATATGGAAACTGAAAACAGTTATATGAAAGGCTCACAATTTTCAGTACCTATCAAAGATATTATTATTTGTAGCATTTGTATCCCACATTTTCCCACCATTTTGCAGGCTCAATGTGGCTTACATATTACCGTAAACGGTAGTTTTTACTGCTTTTGGCAGTGCGTTCCACAGTTGTGCGCTTAAGTATGAAAAACTGGATGCATAGGTGGATTTGTATTTGAGTCCTTTGTTGCTCGGGTAGTGGAGATACACATATCCAGTCCTGGCTGGTCACAACAACCAAGCTTTCATAATAAATATTTAGCAAACACATTTACACATTTGATCTGAGAACCAGGTTAATTTGTATAACTTGGTTCCCTGGAGAACAAAACCTATTTCTAGCACTCAAGCATAGAGTTTATATCTGTTTTACAGGATGAAGAATACTGTTCATCACATGTCCATTTGTTTGTTTATTTTCGAGAAGGTTTAATTCGAAATTTAATCAGAGTTCAAAGTTGTATTGCAGCCCAGTGGGGTTGAGTGGCAGGGCCTAGCCCCCCACCTCTCTACTAGATTACCCAAGTTCTTGGTCTCAGTCAAAAGGTCAAGAAGAGACTGTCCTCAGCTCATGACTCAGAACTTATATTTAGTCTTTGCCAAAATAGCAACTGCCCAGTGAGAGGAATGGAGACAGCAAAAGTTCTCTGTTTGCCTATGAAACAGATACACATGAAAATATACTCTGAAAAGTTTGTTTGTATTTTGACATACTGAATTTTATTATTATATTACCCTGATGTAAACTGCTTTTGACTGAACTTTTGTTCAAAGAATGCAGTATACAAATGCAACATGCCAAAAACAAACGTAATAATATAATTATATTGATATGTCAAATATTAGCAACAAAATATTCGTAGCTAGGCTAGCTCTGCAGAAGCTGACACTGACAAACAAATACAAAACAGGCTGCTGAGGTAAGTTACTAATTCACTACCATGGTTATATTACACTTGTACTGCACAGCTGCTGCAAGTACTGTATGTAGCCACTTTGAGACCTTTACAATGGAATTCTATCAGACAGATTCATTTACAAAACAGGATCTGTCTTGAAACACTCGCATACAGTCACACAATTTATTTTTGAGAAGTTACAGCTCTTCAAGAAGCCCCCAAATTGTCAGCACAGTTCCCAAAACATTTCTAGCCAAGATCCCTCTACCTCTGATCTGATATCCTATTCACCATCTACAGCCCTGGTCATCCTACACCCCAGCAACTCTGACCAGTTTCACCAAGCTACTCCATGTAAAATGCATAACTACACGTCCTCTTGATCCTATCCCTTCCTCCTGGATCAGCCTCGTGTCTCACAGTCTCCACTCTTTGGCCATGACACTAATTAACAACAGCCTCTCTACTGGTATTGTCCCATTTCTCTAGAAACAAGCTCTGGTCCTCGCAAAATTAAAGAAACCTACTCTGGGTCTTGCTTCTCCAATTATTGCCCAATTTCCAATCTCTGCTGTGTAATCGAAATTAGAAGAAAAACTAGTTTTCTGACAACTACTCCAATTTATGGATAACAACCACATTCTGAGCCCACATCAATCTGGGTTCAGACCAAGACATAGCACAGAAACAAATTATGACTACTTCAGTTAGTGACTTTCATTCTGCAATAGATAATGCCAAGGTAGCTCTAATTGTATCGCTTGAATTAACAACTGCATTGTGCTGGGCAGACTTATACGGTCTGTGCCAGAGCCGGTGGTGGGAGGCGGGACTGGTGGTTGGGAGGCGGGGATAGTGCTGGGCAGACTTATACGGTCTGTGCCAGAGCCGGTGGTGGGAGGCGGGACTGGTGGTTCCTAGGCGGGGATAGTGCTGGGCAGACTTATACGGTATGTGCCCTGAAGAGGACAGGTACAAATCAAGGTAGAGTATACACAAAAAGTAGCACATATGAGTTTATCTTGTTGGGCAGACTGGATGGACCGTGCAGGTCTTTTTCTGCCGTCATCTACTATGTTACTACGTTATGTTATTGGATCTAATTAAATCACACTCTTTTACTCTCCCAGCCAGCAAAAAATTAGAATATCAAGTACAGTATTTGAATGGGTTTTTTTTCTTTCTTGCCAGATAGATCTTTCATGGTTCAAATATCCTCTTCCCTTTCAACTCCACAACCATTACAATGTGGAGTCCTGCAAGACTCCGTCTCAGCCCCTCTTTTATTTAGTGAAAGCAAAAAAAGCCTGTTTCGCGAAAAATGAAACAGGCCCTAGCAAGGCTATCGTCTAATCGCCATTATGTTTTAAAATTCTCTCCCTTTCCAAATCAGCGTCTTTTTCTATTATTTCCTCTTTGCTCCCCTGCCCTCCCCCTCCATCCATGTCCAGCAACTCTTCTCTCTTCCCTGCCTTCTCCTCCATCCATATCCAGCAATTCTCCTCTCTCCCCTGCCCTCCATGTCCAACGATTCTCCTCTGCCTTTCCCTCCCATCCCATCCATGTCCAGTAGCTCGCCCCAGCCTCCACCTGCCCCTCTTGTAAGCACCCGAATTCCAGATCAACCCCAGCCCTCACCTGCCCGCCCTCTTCTCCTACAACAACCCTTCTTTCTTTCCTGCCGCCCTACCTTCCAAACTTTTATTTTACCTTGTTGCAGCGGTGGCAGACTCGGCTTGGCTCGCATCCAGCCTTCTCTTTCCTCTGTGTCCCGCCCCTCCTCTGACATAATTTCCTCTTTACACAAGGGCGGGACACAGAAGGAAGGGAAAGTTGGATGCAAACCGATTACGTAGTCGATGAACGTAGCTCATTTGCATACGGTTACAAACCCAGCCAGCCATCCAGGGATGCAGATTGACCAATTATTATATAGAGAGATTCTCCGAAGTCCCCATTGTCTTACTCATACAAGATCTAGGTATTTCAGCTTATTACTGTATCAATGACAGTCTGTTGATTTACTACACAGAAGTCTTTCAACCTGACATATCTGTTTTCAAAACTGTCTCTAGATAAGATTTCTGAGGATAACAATCATACCAAGACAGCAGCCTGGATTACATTTAATTTTTGAAATACCCCAACTACATTAGTGTCTCAGTTTAGATATCTTGGCATAGCATACCCAAAGGTCAAGGTGACATTTGAACCTCACACTGCTTCCTTAGAAGAAAATGTTTCTGTGCAGTTCATTATTTTATTGATCCTGCTTCTCAAGTCATTTTGATTCTCAGCCTTCCATAATATAATCAATTCTGGAATCAATTTCTTGTCCACTATTTACAGTCAGTCCAAAATACAGCCATTCGAATCCAGTTATGCAAAAAAGTCTGATCATGTTACTCACTCCTTATCCATCATCACTGGCTCCCGATTTGACACAGGATACAATTTAAAGTTTCTCACTCTGATTACACATAGGTATCATCCCCTCATATTTCTCTTCTTTAATTATCCCCTATGACCCAGCCAGACTATTATGCACACTAAATGATTGCCATTTATATATTCTCTGTCTTAACAGCACTCATACAGTTTGAACTTTCTTTTAAAAAGTTTAAGTCAGCACTTAAAGCTTTTTTTTTTTTTTTTTTACAATAGCCTTCGCCAGTCAGGTTGAGGACAATATGGCATGCAGGAAATAGCAGCTTTGTCTCTTTGCTGTTTGTGCTCTGTCTTCACTCATTCTTTTAAGACAGAAACTGCTTTCTGTTCTTGTTTCTCGGTCTTATTGCAGAGATCAAACAAAAATTATCTAGAGTTCAGAGGAATGCTAAATACCTTTTTATTTCAAAAACTAGTAAAAGAGGCCCGTTTCAGAGCAAATGAAACGGGTGCTAGCAAGGTTTTCGTCGCCAACACCCCTCCCTCCCTCCCTCGCCAACCCCTTCGTTGTTCTGCCATTGCTCCGCCCCCAACGTCATGACGTTTGACGCGAGGGCGGGGGCCGGAGCTATTTCCCACCCCCACCCTCCCTCCCTGCCAACCCCTTCGTTGTTCTGCCATTGCTCCGCCCTCAAGGGCGGGGCCCGGAGCGATTTTGGTGGCTTCACCACCACGAACCTTCGAACCTTTTTGAAGGAAGTCAGGGCTTGGCTTCACTGACGTCAGTGTCCTCAGAACGTTGAGGGTGAGTTTTATTATAGTAGATGTGTTAAATCTGAAGATAGTTGAGCTAGTTTGATCATATTGGGCCTTAGCTGTTATTCTATTATTTCCAAACAATTGTATTCGGTTCTTGTTTTGTAATCTGCAGTGAACTGATCGGTATCTGCAGAATATAAGTCTTGAATAATGTAATGAAATGAAATGAAAGAGTTCTTTTCTCTTTCTGGATTTTAGTATGTCCACCACCTTGTTTTATTACTAATAGAGATGGTATATTAAGTCTAATAAACCACAAACAGCAGGGATCCAATATTCTCAGTCGCTACTCAAATAGTCTTCAGTGGCTCCAAAGGGGATAGAGAGGTTCAGACCCCTTTGAACACACAATAACAGGCCTGCAACCAAAGGCCATGTACCACAGCGCTGATGGGTTTAAATAAGGGATCATCATGATGTTACCCTGCCAGCACCATTGCAGCACCACAATAGCCACCAACAGTAATGGGCACTCAATGACTCCATCACCATCCGCTCTGTGATCCAGCCATAGGTCACTCTCTCCCTGGTTCCCAATTGTAAGGCAGAAGTAATTGAAGACTGCTATTGAAGAATTCGGAAGATTAGCTGGAAGGATATGATCTCAAAAGAGTGTTTAAGATGTCAGGAGGTGAAAATTTCCTGAAAGAAGATCTGGTCATAAGAACATGAGTAGCCATACTGGGTCAGACCAATGGTCCATCTAGCCCAGTATCCTGCTTCCAACTGTGGCCAAGGCAGGTCACAAGTACCTGGCAGAAACCCAAATCGTGGCAACACTCCATGTACAAACTGCAGAGCAGGCAGTTGCTTCCCCATGTCTGTCTCAATAACAGACTATGAACTTTTCCTCCAGGAACTTGTCTAAACCTTTTTTAAACCCAGATACGCTAGCCTCTGTTACTACATCCTCCGGCAAAGAGTTCTAGGGCTTAACTATTCATTGAGTGAAAACATTTCTTCCTATTTGTTTTAAAAGTTTCTCCTTCCTTGAGTATCCCCTAGTCTTTGTACTTTGGGAATGAGTAGTCTACTCAGACTTTTGTAGACCTCAATCATATTTCCCCTCAGAAGAACAACTGAACTCTGCTAGTCAGATGCCCAGAGGTTCTGGTAACAAAGTAGCAAATTTTGTACTAAGAGACAGGCACACAGGAAAAAAATTGCTGGAAAACAAAGCAGACTGGGGTGATGACATGAAAAAAAAAGTTAATATTTAGTGGTTGGATTCAAACCCCATGATTGCAGGGTTCCAGAAAGACTTCTGGTATATGGCTCCCAGCCAAGGCCTGTCACTCTAATGACCAGATTTGGTGCATTTCAGAGAGGAATAAATAGAAAAAAGTCTCCTAGTAACTGTGAATGAAAGTTTGTAGTGTGAGATTCCATTTCTGATTCTGATTGAGCTGAATGTATAAAGGAGCAGAAGAAAACTGCTGGGTCAAAATAAAAAGATCTGGAAACATAAATTTAAAAAATCTGGATTATACAGAGAAATAATGTAGCGTAACTGCCAACTTTTAATCAAAAACATACTTGATAATGTCGAGAAAGATTAAGAGAAAGATGTAATAGCGCCAATAGCATGTCACTTAAATGTTCATACTTTAATTGCCTAGACTGCACATCTGCTGATCAACTCTAACATGAGCCGCCTACACTGAGCGCTGCACACAACCCACAGCCCCTGCGGCCAGCCAGATCACGACAGCCTCAACTCCAAGCTCTTTGCCACTGGCTCACAGCCTATCCTGCCTGCCCTACTGGGTCGTTAGGTGCCTACTATAAGCTCTTCATTATTAGCTTGCAGTCTATACTGCTAGCCAAGGCTTCTACAATTCTTTTGGTTTCCCAAAGATGTCTGCAAACAACAATCTCTCAGCATAAGTAAGTAGAACCACTTAGCTTTTATTTGCATACTGGAGATCAATGTATCTCTGCAAACAAGTTTGGTGTAACTGTAAGCTCAGTTGCCAGGAACCAAGGATACAGCATATAGGAACGGCAAAACTCCAAATTCCTTCCTGTCTTAGTTCTGCACGGTTTGCAGTGAGATTTCACATTAAAAAAAAGTCATCCGGCCCCACAAAGAGATGCTAAAGTGCTACAAAGTAAAAAGACAGAAAGCCAGGGAAAAAAAAAAAAAAAAAGGATCTGAGGGGCTAAAAAAAGAGGAAAGTACTGAAGGAAATACCCTCCATTCTGACAGCCAAGGTTGGCTATCAGCCAGTAGAGAAATATGTGCCCATATAGGCTGGTATCATCTTAGGCACAGGGAAATCCATACCCCTGTAACATACATAATGTGGAGGGGCATATTCGATATGACGTCTGTCCAACTTTGGATGGATGTTTTACAGAAAACGTCCAAAATCTGACTAGGAAAGGTCATTTTCAAAAAAGAAAAGCGTCTATCTTTTCTTTTCGAAAATACAAGATTTTGTGATTTGGACATTTTGTTTTTTGGTCCATTTTCAAACAAAAAACGTCCACGTGCAAAACACACAAAATTAAGCCATTGGGATGTAGGAGGAGCCAACATTTTTAGTAGACTGGTTCCTCTGACATCCCAGGAAAGAAACAGGGCACCCTAAGGAGCACTGCAGTGAACTTCATAAAATGCTCTCTTATCTTGTCTGCTGAGCCCGCCAAAACCCATTACCCTCAACTGTACATCACTACCAAAGCCCTTACGGGTGAAGGGCGCACCTATATGTGGGTACAGTGGATTTCCGGTGAGTTTTGGAGGGCTCACAGTTTCCTCCACAAGTGTAACAGGTAGGGAGAGGAATGAGCCTGCGTCCACCTGACTGCAGTGCACTGCACCCACCACTACACTATTCCAGGGACCGGAGTATAACATCTGAGGCTGGCAAGCAATGTTTGTAATCACATTTTTGGGGGTTGGGAGGGAGTTAGTGACCACTGGGGGAGAGAGAGGAAGTCACCCCTGATTCCCTCCAGTGGTCATCTGGTCACTTAAGGCACCTTTTTGTGCCTTATTCGTTATAAAAACTGGTCTAGCTCAAAACCTCTTAATGTTAGTCTTGGACGGTTTTGTTCAGTTCCATTATGGCTGAAAAACTCAAGTGTTAGGAACGTCCAAATACCACCCTTAACACGCCCCCCTTGTGATTTGAATGCACTCTTGATGGACTTCATAGAAAAACGTCTAAAAATTGGTTTTGAAAATACCAATTTGGACGTTTTTGTGAGAAAAACGTCAAAATGCAGACTTATATGCCACTTTTTGGACGTTTTTCTCTTGAAAATGAGCCCAATAGTAACATAGTAGATGACGGTAGATAAAGACACGAACGGTCCCATTCAGTCTGCTCAACAAGATAAATTCATTACATATGGTATGTCATACTTCATATGTACATCTGGTCTCAATTTATCCTTTCTATTTTCAGGGCATAGAAATCTGCACAGTACTGTCCTCGTTCTAAAATTTCTGAAGTTAATGTCAAAAGCCCTGAACAGCTCCACTCCATCCCATCCAAATCTATTCAGCCACAATCAAGGCGCAAACCTTAGAAGTCTGTCCAGTGCTGGCCTTGTTCTCTAACTTCTGAAGCTGAATCTGTCTATCCACGATCAGAGCACAGACCTTAGAAGTCTGCCCAGTATAAGCTTTGCTTCCCAATTACCGTTTTTTTCTTCCTGATCTCCACTATACTTCTTTGGATCCATTCCTTCTAAGCAGGATTCCTTTATGTTTATCCTACGCTTTTTTGAATTCCGTTACCATTTTCATCTCCACCACCTCCCACAGGAAGGCATTCCAGGTGTATACCAAACTCTCAGTGAAAAAATACTTTCTGACATTATTCCTGAGCCTGCCCTCTTTCAACCTAAACTTGTGTCCTCTCGTTCTAGCACATTCCCATCTCTGGAAAAGGTTAGTTTGTGGATTAATACTTTTCAAATATTTGAACATCTGTATCATATCACTCCCGTTTCTCCTTTCCTCCAGGGCATACATGTTCAGGTCAGTAAGTCTCTCTTCGTATGTCCTGCAACACAAATTCTATACCATTTTAGTCACTTTTCTCTTAACCACTTCAAGTCTTTTTACATCCTTAGTAAGATACGGCCTCCAAAACTGAACACAATACTCTAAGTGGGGCCTCATCAATGATTTGTAGAGGGGCATCAACAACTCCTTTCTTCTATGCAGCCTAGCATCCTTCTGGCCACGCTACCACCTTGTCACATTGTTTCGCCACCTTCAGATCCTTGGACACCATCACCCCAAGGTCCCTCTCCTGAGCCAAGCTTACCAACCTCTCCCTTCCTATTTGGTATATATCTTTTGGATTTCTGCACCCCAAGTGCATCACCCTGCAATTCTTGGCATCAAATTTTAACAGTACTCACTACTGGGGTATAAATAATCCTTCGGGTTTTCTGTTCAGCTTAATGTACACAAACAAAACCCTTAGCTAAGGGTTTTATGTACATCAAATTTTAACAGCCAGATCCTTGACCATTCTTCAAATGTTTGGAGATCCCTATCCATGGTTTCTAATCCCTCCAGGGTATCCTCTTTATTGGCTATCTTCATATCATCCACAAAAAGGCAAACTTTTCCTTTTAATCCTTCAGCAATGTCTCTCACAAATATATTAAACAGCACTGACCCCTGGGGCACTCCACTACTCACCTTCTTTTCATCAGAGCAGATTCCATTTATCACCACCCTCTGCCGCCTGTCGGTAAACCAGTTTCCAATCCAGCTCACCACTTTGGGTCCTAAGTTCAGTCCTCTCAGATAATTCATGAGTCTTCTGTGAGGAACTGTAGCAAAGGCTTTGCTGAAATCCAAGTAGATTACATCTAGATTGTGTCCTTCATCCAATTCTGTGGTCACCTAGTCAAAGAAGTCAATAAGATTCCTTTGGCACGATTTTCCTTTGGTAAAACCATGTTGCCTCGGATCCTGTAACCTATTGGCTTCTAGGAAATTAACTATCCTTTCCTTCAACAACAATTCCATTATTTTTCCTACTACCGACATGAGGCTTACCGGCCTGTAGTTTCCCACTTCTTCCCTGTCTCCACTTTTGTGAAGAGGAACCACATCAGCTCATATCCAGTCCCATGGAACTTCTCCCTTCTCTAAAGATCTATTAAATAAATCCTTAAGAGGTCCCACCAGGACTTCTCTGAGCTCCCTCAATATCCTGGGATGTATCCCATCCAGTCCCATAGCTTTGCCCACTTTCAGTTTCTCAAGCTGTTTATAAACGCTTTCTTCCATGAACTGTACAATATCCTCTCCATTCCCAGATACTCCCTTGGCAGACAACCATGGTCCTTCTCCAGGATTTTCTTCCGTGAACACCAAGAAGTATTTGTTTAGCATGTTCATTTTATCTACATCACTCTCCATATAACCATTCTTAGTATCTTTCAGTCTACCAATTCCATTCCTCTCTTTTCTCCTTTCCCCAATATATCTGAAAAAGATATTGTCACCTCAATATCTTCAGCCATTTTTTTCTTCCACCTGCGCTTTCGCTAGCTGTATTTCCCTCTTTGCTTCTTTGAGTTTACTCCAATAATCTTGTCTGTGATCCTCTTGTTGCACTCTTCTGTTTTTCTTGAATGAAGCCTCTTTTGCCCTTATTCTTTCAGACACTTGTTTGGAGAACCAAATAGGCTTCCTCTTTCTCTTGTTTACTTTCCTTGCGTAAAGATCAGTTGCCATAGCAGTTTTCAGCTTGGACCACTGTGCTTCCACTTCACCCACACCTCCCCATGCCATCAGTTCCATCTTCAGGTACTCTAGCATTTTACCAAGTACTGGGGTTTCTCCCTCATCATCAGTTGGGAAGGAATGTGAGGAATTTGTGTTTTGACTCAGAATGCTGTTCAGGTTTTAACAAAGTATACAGTTTAAAAAGGAAATTCACTTCATACTATAATACTAATGTTATCTAAAATAATATAATACATAGAATATATGCCTAGGCAATTGCCTGGGAAACTACTAAAGTCCTGCATTAATAACATAGTACTACAATGCTAGTGTACATATATATATACACACATACACATATATATACACATATATACATACACACATATATATATAACAGGTAACTTATTATTACTTAGGTGACTGCCTAACTTCCACATAGTTTACTGCGGTTCCCATCATTCCACGGAAAGTAGGTTAACATCTGCTGCAATAGTACTGCTGCTACATGTCCAGTTAGGTTTGCACCATCGCCGGCCCCCTGAGGGCATCTCAAGGTAACACTACATAATTAGCTCATGTTACAGGTATGTTTTTAGCTTTACCAGTATTCAGGTCTTACCTACCCTAAAAATGTGGAGCATAAGTATAAATGTAATGGTATTTGTACTAATATACAATCTTCAGGTCAAGTAATATTCAGTAGCCAGATTTGGCTCCAACACAGTGTGTGCGTGTATACAGAGTCACAGTGTCAGTCTTTAACTCAGTCCATGACCCACTCCCTGCTTTAAGTGGCAGAATGTGTAAGCACAACCGGAAGTCCATTTGATTATCACTTCAGTCACTGATCACTTTTGCAGTGGCACAGTACCACTTGTTAAGGGTTTTGCCAGACTATGCTGTCCTGGTACTGATTATCAGGAGGTTCAAACTGCAGGCTTGAAGGAAGGCCTTCATCTTTCACAGGAGAGTGATGACCTGTGGAAAGAAACAAACAGCAGTATCTGACAAATCACCAAATAAGCATCCCCTTTTCACACAGAACTCGTTTCTTTAGAGTGTACACTGTCAACTTTCCTCCGGCATAGAAACTCTCACTGCAACTGTGCACAAGATTTTTAGTGTTTAACAGATGTGTTCTACATCTTAAACACTTGTTTCCCCTGTCACTTGGAATGCCCAGTATAAAGTGTCTTGTACCAAGCCTCTAATGTGGTGTGCATCTGTTTGTTCATCTTTCCCTACCAGAAAGGTGTATGCAGCTATCCCTGAGGCACGATCTCTTCCTACCCCTGGTCTAGTACAGTTTCTTTGGCAACATAACGCAACCAGTCAGTACTTTTCAACCAGGCATTACCTCTATCTCCAGAGCCTTCACTTCAGGCTCTGATCACTGCAAACCCATATATCGCAAAGAAGGTGTGGCTCCCCCAAATGAGTGATTGTTCAGATTGGGTACCACTTGTGGGTTTGTTTTGACCCAGCCTTTTAGTGTACAAGAGGGTGTATTCCTGCATGTGACTTCTTGTCTCAGTCTGTTTATGCATTCGCTCCACCCTGAAGCCCTGGGATGCTAGGCAATACAGAAGATCCAGATGACTTCAAGTTCAGCAGCCCACTGTTGCACGGTTTGCCTGATGAGTGACTTCCATTGTCTGAATGAAACTTCTCTTGGCATCCTATACATCAAGATCATAAGGGCTTCTATGGTGGTGCTCTTCTGGTCACAACTGACCATGGAATCAATTACAATGACCCCAGAAATGGTATCCTCAGCTGTTAAGACATATTGCTTTTTGTTATCTTATGGCAGAGGTCTACTATAGCTTGTCAACCAGTTTTCATTTGCTTGTGTGCTTCACTTAATGTGGCCATATAGTTTAGAAGTCATTGGCCACCCTTTCACTGTGAGACAGGGATTGCATTCTTGCACTGTTGTTTCGACCTGTGTTATAGTGAGGGGCATGCCTCTTTGAATGGCCCATTACTGAGTTTTCTTTTCCCCAAATGCCTGTCTAATATGATCACTTGGCCTTTGCATACAGTTCTTCATCTGTTAGTGATGCAGTCACACAATGTACTTCTGCTATTTCTGCTTGGTGACCAGCACAGGCTCAGGAGGTGATCAGCAGGGTGTAGACATCCACATGTCCTACAGCAATGGATCCCTGAGATCCCAACTGCCAAACAGGATTCCAAGGAGGTTTGCCATGAATTTCCCACATCTTGGCTTTCCAGTCTGGGAGCCATTGTGTCAGGTCTTTGTTGGTGTAGATGACAGTCTTTCTCTTCCAGTACTGTGTGCTGGATGATCATCGTCACAGCCTACAATTCAGCATACCTGCTAGCCCCAGTGCTATGCAGACAAGGATCAGTTTATTCTGCTGGTTGAAAAGCTGCAGCTACCTATACGTGGCTCTTGTTGGTAGCTGTGACGGAACTGTCTGTAAGCCTACTTGTAGTTGCAGCTCTGCAGGTAAATTCTTCATATGATGGGGCCTCTATGCAGAACGTGTTCTGTAGCTCCATACACATGTGGCAGATTTTAGTGATGGTAACAATTGCTGGCATACCTTCTCATAACTGTGTCCTCATTACTGTTTCATTCCGGGCAACCTCTGTCTTGGACTCTAGGCCACTGTCCCATACCAATCCTGCTAATGGTACGCCTATCTTCACTTGAATTGTTTGGTTGCCAGTTATACAATCTGTTGAATACTTGACTTCTACTTCAAAAGGCTGCGTAAGATCAGTGGGGCTTAGTGTCTGATACTGCATGATAGTTGCTTTTGCCTCAGCAAAGTCTCTCTCTTCTTCAGACTCCCATTGAAAAACAGCTTTTTTTCTTCATATCCTGGCTAGGCACAGACCACACTGAGTTATGATAGGGATTTAGAGCAGATCAACTGGCACCCATGCAATAATTCCCTGTCCCTCTCTCTTATTTCTATGTGTCCCCCAGGCAAGAGATACTGTTTTGCACAGCATCTCACAATCTGCTTAAGGGGACAAACTTCATGCATGTGTTTGTCAGGGCCCAATGTCCCACAATATGTGTGCACTGTTCCTCCTGACAGAATCTCAGCGCTTAGCATGCCCTCCACTTTGTCATACACAAACACTACAGCTGTAAATGGAAGGGAGGGGCCCACTGCCATTTTCACTTTCAAAGACTTTGCTGGTATGCTGGCAACCTCATAACCATTTACAACAGCAGTTTCTCCCTTCAGTTTCATTGCACTACAATGCAAAAGGATCTTTTCTGTTTCTGTTATCAATTAAATCAAGACTTTGTGTGGTTTTCCTATGACCAATAACTTGTGAGTGGGACGTATGGGCATAGATCTCCTGTACCCACTGTTCGCACTGAAAACAGGAGAATCTGCCAATTTTGTCACTGTGTAGGAGAAGGGGTCTGTCATTGTCCTGCTCTGTCTCTGGTTTCCCTCTGCTGGGAGCGCAGCAGGCTTCTTTTCCTGCCCCTTTTGTTTCTCTGCTGTCTGACATTTTTCTTCCCAAAGTTTTAACACCACAGTGGTCGACTGCTTATCAAATGCTTTCTTATCAACACCTGCTTTTAGTAGGTCAGTAAACATTTGCCTTCTGGTTATGCATGTTATCTCTTTCTTTGTCTTCTCTGCTAACCAATACTGTGTTTGCCTAAGCTGCAAGGGGACCCCCATGTCATCTAACTGCCCTAGTAAGAGGGTGACATCTAAGACTGACGTTCCCTGTGTTCCTGCCAGCATACTTAGGAGTGTGCCTTTCAAGTGTGCAGGGGTTTGCTTAATTATTAGGGTCCGCATCCCTGCAGTAAATGTCACGTCAGGGCACTGAAAGGGTGTGGCATTGTAAATCATGGCTTGCATCCCCATTTCTCTTAATTGCCAGCTCCTCTGTCACTGTATTGCATGCTGTGTTATCTTCCTCTATGTCCCTAGGATTTGCCCAAGCATGCTGAACTGCCCAGTTATCCATTCAACCAGAGACCATGCTCCGTGTGCTTGTAATCCTTTCAGTGTTTATCTCAGGGGTGGGATGTGAGCTTCAAGACCCCAGAAGCTGCATCTCTGCTGTTGGTGATTTGTACAGAGTCTGCTCCCTCATCCCACAACCTCACTGTCAATTTCAGAACTCCTTCTCCAGGTCTTTGCCTAAATTGCATGTTTATATCTAACATTTCTGCCTGCATGAAGTCCCTTATTGTGTCTGGTCTGCCCTTCTCCCTACTTCACCCTTTGATTTGCACAGCATGTGCCATGGCCTTATCACTTCTGTCTACCTGTATCTTACTCCTCACTTAACAAAAAAAAAATCCTCTTCACTTTCTGAGTCTGTGACATCTCCCTTCCAATTATGTGGGTCCCATTTTGAGATTCGGACAATAGCTCTAATAAGCTCAGCTCTCACTTACTTATACTTCTCGCTCTTCCTTCACTTACATTGTGTGTTTACAACTCTGCAAGCTAGGGTGGTGCATTTATCTTTTAATTCCTGTGCACACTGCAATGCTTTTTCTAACGTTTCTTTAGAGAGTACATTTACTTCTTCAATAGTTAAGGAGCTCGAAACCAAGATTCAATCTCAGTTGCTTGTTCTGCAAAAGCATCGTCTAATCTAAGGAGTGCAGTAAAAAAAAAAAAAAGCCAGTTTATTTCTCTAGCTGCACTGCATTCTGCCTTTCCACATTTGTGGAAATCTAAACGTTTCTAGTGCTTGTTTCAAGCACACAAGTGTGACCACAGCATCACACTCTGGCCAAGCCGTAGGGCTGGCCCAATGACCTACAAATTCAGCTACTGGCTCTGACTCACCGGGTAGCCATTGTATCTTTCTATTCTGTTGCCTTGCACCTAAAACTTAAACATTTCTACAAGTGCTCCACAAGTAGCAATGCAAATACAAACAGTAATTCACACACAGCAACACTACAAACTGCATGCACAGCTGTGTTATCTGCAGGATATCTTTAGGGAAACCCCACTTCTGGTACCATTTGGCATGAGCCGCAAAGCAGCCGCCTATGCTGTGAGCTCTGCATGCAACTAACCCACTGCTCCTGTGGCCGGTGAGATCACTATACAGCCTCTACTACAAGCTCTTTGACACTGGCCCACAGTCTATCCTGCCTACCCAACCGGGTCACTAGGCAGACTACTGCAAGCTCTTCATTGTTAGCTTGCAATCTATACTGCTAGCCAAGGCTTCTATAATTCTTTTGCTTTCCCAAAGATACATGCAGACAACACTCAGACACTCAGCATAGGTAAATAGAATCACTTAGCTTTTATTTGCATACAGGTTTGGTGTAAGCTCAGTTGCCAGGAACCAAGGATACAGCATACAGGAACAGCAAAACTCCAAATTCCTTCCTGTCTTGTCTTCAAAGCTCTGCACGGTTTGCAGTGAGATTTCACATTTAAAAAAAGTCATCCAGCCCCACAAAGAGATGCTAAAGTGCTACAAAGTAAAAAGGCAGAAAGCCAGAAAAAAAAAAAAGGAGCTGAGGAGCCAAAAAGAACTGAAGGATATACCCTCCGTTCTGACAAGTCAGGTTAGCTGAGAAATTGAGAATCTGTACAATATGGGGAGGTCAGCACCTGTTAGCCTAACCCCATTGAGAAAATAAAATGTTGCTTACTGTACTTTACATGTACTTGTTATACCACTTTAACTGTCTCGCAAAATAAAGCGGTGTACAGAGTAAGAGGAGAAGGAGAGAAAAGAACTACAATTTGGGATATGAAAATTCACATAAATACCAAGAGTATCATGCTCAACGGTTCAACAGTAGAAGACAAGAAGAGGGAGAAGCAAGAGAGTGGTTAGGAAGGGGAAGAAGAAGTGCAAATACGGACAACTCCTAACCTCCTATACATCGAAAGCCTGCTGAACAACCATGTCTTGATGGCTGTCTTAAAATGCATGAGTGACAATTTACTCCAGATTTTGCGAGGTAAGCTGTTCCAAAGGGAGGGAACAATGAAGAAAAAAGCACAGTGTCTGGTATGTTCGTGTTGTACCGTTTTGGGTCCGGTGTAGAGAGTTGCACGGGGACAGAAATCTTACCCATCCCCGCCCGTCCCTGCTGGAATCTTACCCGTCCCCACCCGTCCCCGCTGGAATCTTACCCATCCCCACCCATCCCCGCAAAATTTTAACCCATCCCAACCCGTCCCCACCCGTCCCCGTAAGAATTTTAATGGTACATAAAAGAAAATTCCAGTTAGCTCCCTCAGTCTCTCTCTGGATTTGAGCCACAGCACTGTAGGCAAGGAAGGAACGGAAGTTGGAACACTCTGGTGCGCACATGTAAGACTTGTCTCCAATTCACTTGCACTGTGTGCTGAGAGGTCGCCACATGCACGCGCCAGTAGGTCAGGTGACATCTGATTCTCGTGCCTGTGTCAGAACTGAGGTCTGTGCACCAGCCTGGTAGCAAAGAGGATTAATAGTAACATAGTAAGTGACAGCAAATAGACCTGAACGGTCCATCCACTCTGCCAATAGTCACACTCATGATCAAGTCATCATTAAATCAACGAGTGTGATATTGATTATGGTCTTTCCTTCGTGTTTCTGGAACAAAGACCACAGAAGTCTATCTGGCCCTATCCTTATGTTCCAACTACTGGAGTTGCCGTTGAAGCCCACTCCAGTCTATTCGTCTTCTCATTTGTGGGACACAGACCGTAAAAGTCTGTCCAGCACTGTGCTCATGTTCCAGCCACTGAAGTTGATGTCTAAGCCCTTTCCAGCCCATCCTAAACCAGATTGCCATGTATGAGACACAGACCATACAAGTCTGCCAGGTATCAGCCCTAGTTCATCACAGCCAGAGTTGCCATCTAAGCGTCACTTGACACATCCACACACATGCAGCCATTTAAGGTTAGGTTTTATATAACGTCCATTTTCTAATTAGAGATCCTCTGTGTTCATCCCACGCCTTTTTGAATTCCGTCATCATTTGTGACTCTACCATCTCCTTAATGGAAGACTTTCCACATTTGTGCTGTTAAAGCAAAGAAGAAGAAGAGGAGGAGGAGGAGAAGACAGCACTCAAAGAAATTGGTATTCGGTAGATGAGAGGCTGGTGCAGGTGCAGCTTACACTTCTACGAGAAGACCGCAGAACTGCTTCCATCCCCGCGGGAACCCCGCAGGAACTGCCTCCGTCCCCACGGGAACCCCGCAGAGCTGCTTCCATCCCCGTGGGAACCCCGCAGGAACTGCCTCCGTCCCCGCGGGAATCCCGCGGGTTCCGCGGGAATCCCGCGAACCCCGTTCCCGTGCAACTCTCTAGTCCGGTGTGGACCATTCAGTGGTTGTTGATAGAGAGTAGTGTGCAGGCAGGGTTATAGGGGATAGTAAGATTGGATAAATAGTGGAGCTCCAAGCTGAAAAGCCTTATATGCTAATAAGAGAACTTTATATTGTATCCCAAATGGGATAGGTAACCAATGATGATCTTTCAATAAGGAAGAAAGTTGGTCTGTTTTATGAGCACAGCAGAGGAGCTGAATGGCTGTGGTTTGGAGCATCTGAAGTTTCTTTAGTGGGAAACCAGAGTAAATGATGTTACAATCAAGCAGTAATAAACCTGTTATTTAAAAAAAAATTAAAAATTAAGACAGAAATAAAAATCAATTACGAGTGAAACTCTTTTGTAAAGAGAGTCATGAGCTAAGAATGGTCCCAGCTTGGCCTTCTAGTCAAAACAGAGAATCAAGACAATATGGCTTGATAGAAAGGGGGGGGGGGGAGAGTTAATATTCTGCCACCTAACCCTAGTGGGAAAACAAAACTGTCTAGTCAAACCAAGAAGATCAAATGTATTAAAATTACTCAATATTAAGTGGTCGTGTGATCATCCCTTATTATGAGGGTTAATACCCAGCTATTTGAATCATTTCGGTGTACCTGTCTGGAGACTGACGAAACTGAGAAAATGGAGCACTTATCATAAGAACACGTATTACTGAAATATTAGAGAAAAGAATCTTCAGTTTTTGGTACTGTTGATTTGACAGCCTCATAAAGCTAACGTGAATATCAGTAAAGAAAGAAAATGTATGATGCTATATTGTATTGCAAAATAAAAGAAAAGATGGAACATTAATTTATTTTGCTGCATTTATATCCCACATTTTCCCACCTATTTGCAGGCTCAATGTAGCAAAAAGAAAAAAAAAACCACAAACACAGTCAATCTAGCTAAAATTTGAAATGACATTAAAATCCTCCTCTTTTTTTTTTACTTGTTTAATAGCAGTAGAGATATTAGACCTTAAAACTTCTGAACACACTTTCTCCCATTTACCTTTGATTATTACGTATTCAAAGTAAAATTGGTGCACTGCGAAGCCCCACGTAAGCATTATGCTTTGCCTTATAAAGTGTGAATACAGTGTGAACAATTTACACAGGTATTCTGAAAGAGATTTTTAAAACCAGAAGCCAAGATCTGACATAAAAGGTGCAAATATTTTATCCCCAAAACATTTTAAAACAAACAAAATGTATTTTACATTATTTGAAGGTAAAAAAGATGAAGAGAAATGAAGTGAAAAGCAAACACACCGATATTAAGAAAAAGACACTTGACATTCTACAGAATTTCTCATGTCCTTACCCTTTTTTTTTTCTTACCAGTTCACACTCAGTCATAACATTAAACAAAAGATCTTTCATACATTATAGTCGCCCCTTTTTCACATACATAAATTGAAGTCTAAGATATACCAATTCACAGTAACATCAAACACAAATGCTGCAGAGTATAGATGGGTACAGCACTTCTCTACTTGATTGTACATGGAGATAATTTACTGAGTGACAGCTTTAATCCATTCAAAATTTGTAAAAACAAAAACACCACAGCTGCTCTATTACGCTTAAAATTAATCTAAACGTTAGTTTTGGAGAGAGCTTTCTCAGTAGCACAAACATAACTTCAAAAAAGAGAGAGAAAAGTCAGAGAAAACAAGTAATTTCTTACCAAGTCTTCTTCCTCATCTTCTTCTTCTTCTTCATCCTCATAAAAGTCCACTTCATCCAGATTCATGTTAGATTCCAGAAAGTCTGTCTCATCATCTCGTGCACCGACAAAAAACTTGGGAGCAGAGCTGTCGCCCTCACTGGGGGGAGTCAGGGATGACATCACAGCCGAGGAGGCCTACCATCCCGCTCCAAAATCATCACTTAGAAACAACAGTGATGGGGAAAGAAAACTGGTTTTAAGCCCTCTGGTGAGGAAGATGAGTAGGATCAGCTGTAGGTGAGTGAGGTTGGTGCAAAGCGTATACTTTGTTAAGTGTGGGGGAGGGCGGAGATTAACCTGCATGTGTAAGCGTGCCAACACGGTCTGAGAGCGAAAACGTGCAATTATGGCAAAGCTGCCAGGAGCCAGAGGCTTTGGGTTTGAAAAGGCTAAAATTATAGAAGCAGGTAGCATTTGAGGACACCAGAAGGGTCTTGCAGGAGTTCTAAAAGCACCAAAGAAATTTTTATCACATCCATCAGGAACAGCTGAAGAAAGAAAAAGAGATTGAAAAGATTATATTACTTTCAGGTATAGGAAGAAAAGCAGAGTTCTGTAGCAAAACATCTGAAAAGCGCTCTCTATATTATTGGACTGCAGCTTATTATACTACATTCCAACCCTCACTTCCATCACCAAGCCCTTAATGACTTTGCTTCAGGGTACTGCTGCCTTGTCAAACTGCTGATACTACTTTAGTGCCAATGGTAACTAATATTTACATTTAAGAAGTGTGTCAAAGCATAATATTTCAATCTAGCTTTTCTAGATGCCTAATCAGTACTGAAGGGGATAGGCACTGCATCTTTTTTTTTTTTTTATACATGCGTCACGGTCTATTATTCAAGTAGCATTGTAAACTGCGCTACCTCATGTTATAAAAAGGACAGCACATCAAATTTTATAAATAAACACATTTTCAAATACACGGGGCTCCTTTTACAAAGCTGCGCTACTAATTAGGGCATGTTGAATGCGATGAAGCCCATGGGCCTAAAATGGGCTTCTTCGTATTCAGCGCATGCTAATCGGTAACGCCGCTTTGTAAAAGAAGTCCACTGAATTTAAAGCCACATTCTACAGTGACCATTAAACTATGTCTTATTGGTAGACTGCAAAACTTTACAATCCAAGCATTCTATTTTCCAAATCGCACCAGAACAACAAGGGATATGAAAAGCTATTCTTTTTTAACACTACTCAACATATATCTGTGTGCATTATCTGGCTAGTGGGGCTAGTGTAATCTTAGTACCAACCACTAAGGTGCACATTTAATCAATCTATATTAAGACTAAATACTATAAAATTTTACCGCATAAAAATGGAATACAAGTGACGTAGTTGCATTCCCAGAATGTGAACACAAAATCATATATTTATTTATTTGCTACATTTGTATCCCACATTTTCTCACCTATTTGTAGGCTCAACGTGGCTTACATGGTAAGATCAAGTTCATGTGGCACAGCCACATTAGGGAATCATACAACGGAAGAGTTGTGTTATGTGCATTTCGTACTTTAGTTTTGTTGTGTTGCAGAGATCAGGCATTTATGTTGGGATTGGTAGGGTATGCCTTTTTAAACAGGTTAGTTTTTTCCGAACGTTTAAGTGGTCGTACGTAGTCTTCATATATAATGTTCAAAACTTGATTTTGATACAACACTTATTATTCAGCTAAAAAGAATTGGACAATGATAAATACCATAGCCTGGAACTTCAAAATATAGAATTTCTCAATGCTATGACAGACTTACAGCATTTCCCAACATCACGTTGTGGAAATGGAAAACATCTTTTCTCCCTTGAAGGTAAACTTCCCTTTTGCTCAACTTTTCAACCGTCAGGTCTCCCTTTCCTTCTCCAAGGCCATGAGAAATACTTCAACATATGTTGGCTTTAGTAAAATGGCTCAATCAGTACTATTATGTATACAAGAGGTGTTAAGAGTATCCTGCTTTCATACTACAAACAGGTGGGGCCTTGGGACAATCATCAGTGCTCATTTCCAAAACAAGCAGTTTGATTCCAAAACTGGTTGAGTTTGAGCTAATGAAGGTAAACACACATATATGGACACTTTCAAACACAAATGCTGCTTTCCACCTAAGTCATGCACACAAAATATCAGTCGCTAACTACATGAACCAGTTTTAACATTAGGTATTTAAAAATAAATTTTCAAATAAAACAACAACATGATTGGTTTCCATTTGAATATTTGGGCAAAGTACACATACCAAAGACTTGCAACTATACAGACTGTATGCAGATGCTGCCTTTTTTGTTATATGGTAGCAGTTTCAAGATAAAACAACTAGTACAGTCATCCAAAGAAAAAACATGGACTACCCAATTGGGATATTCCAATGACTAAATGGATGGTGGTAAGAGCGTGTTAAAATCACATTAGCATGGGATAGGAAATCTTGCCTCAAATTTGTATCCAAGGCAAAGGATGAAGTGACATGCCGAAGGTTACAAACAGCCATCAGTGGCATTTGAACCTCGATTCCCCTGGCTCTCAGTCTGCTGCACTAGGCTACTCCTCCACGAGCAAATTATCCAACAACTTTATACTGAATACATTTGCATTTAGAAAGAGCAAACAAACAGTAAAGTAAATCACAACAAAATTTGATCAAGTGATTCGACAGACATAAAAATAAATAAATAAATAACTGGGTTGTAACCGTGTCTCATCATACAGTTCAAGGAACCAGCTAGCTCTTCGCATCAGCACCCGAACCAGGTACATAGAAAAAGTTTTATTTCTTTACTGAGCTGGGCAGAGGCCGGGGCCAGACTTACTCTGGTAGGCTGTACGGTTTTAAGCTACACTTTTTATCTTCTTTATCTGTCCAGGCGCAAATAAACTTCACTTTCACTCCAAAGAAATACTCCAGTCCAGGTTTTATGAAACAAACTTTACTTAATGCTGCAACAGGCAGTTATCCAAACTCTATATTCTCTGGTAACAGTTTACTCAGCATCAAACAGTTCAATTTGTATCCAAACCGGGTAACCTGTTCAAAAAAGGGTGAAGTGCCAGTTCGACTTTTGGTGTAATTTGATAGTCCATTTATAAATCCTAAAGTACTTACCTCCAGTCTAATACTCATCCTTTTGGGCAGAATAATTCAAGGCTGTGTTTGCAGAGCTTTTGCAGAAAGTGGTCCTGCTGGACTTTATCCAGCTGCTGGACCCACTTAGGACCAGGCCTCCCTGACTGTCCTCTCTCCAAAGGGGCACTTCTTTAAGCTGCTGCCTCTGGTACCGAACAGGCTCTTTCCTGTTCTGTTCCCGGGCTGGGTTGACCCTTTTACCCCCCCTGGAGCACTCCTCACACATCCACAGTTAACGCTTTTGTTGACAAAAACCATCTCTTTATTCAGCCTTAGGTTATTGAGCCTAACCAGGACACCCCCTCTCCACACAGGTCCTGGCAGGGATGAAGGCAACCAAAGACCTTTTATTAACTCTATATGATATCTCCTATCCATCTAATTTCCCACAGCAATTCCCCATACACACTTCCCTTTCCAACCCACTTCCTCTCCCCAGTACTCTGAAGGAGGGGTCTCTCATCAGGTTAGTAATCCCCAATATAACGGGATTACAGATGAATCTCTTCATGAAGGCAGTTAATAAATCTCAGTAAATACAGTCTGGAGTTCCCAAACCAACTAGCATGAAACGGTAACTAAAACACCACACTCCTAAATCACAACAAAGAATAAACATCTACCTCACCGTCACAAGGTCAGAGACAGAAACAATCTCCCCATAAGGTATTCCCACAATTTGTCTTTACAATTGAATGCAATTCCAAGTAATTATAATCCCTGCATATACAAACATCCAAATTTCTTCTGCTAAGGAACATTCTATTTTCAACTGCCTATCGAGTAAATGGGTGAAAGTATACTGAAACAAAGTGATGTCCTTAAAAATAGATGCTCATTCTTAAGATCAGTTACCATATAAGGAGCTTCAAATGGCTGTGCTAAAACGGACCAAGTATGTATATTTGCACAGACACATTTTCTTTACCTTTGCTTTTTTTTTTGTTTTTAGTTTTTTAAAATGATAATTAAAAAAAAAAAAAAAAAAGTTTGGTTTTCCCTGGTGGATTTCTATGCTCACTGACCGATTTTCCTCCTGCTAGCATCTATCGAAATAAAAGCTTGCCAACAGACTAAAACAGGGAAACCGCTCTGAAACTCCAAATAGCCCCCACCCTCAAAAAAATCCACTTCGCTACTCTACGGCCTGGAAGTGCCCAGCAAAATCAATACCTCCCACCCACTGAATCTCAAGTCCATGTAGGTCTTTATGTTGAAATCATTTTTATTGAGAAACAGACTAATACATAACAAACAAAACTAATAATTTTGCACTTCTTCACTACATATCAAAATATCAACAGATCAAACAGCATCTCTACATTCCAATGAAAACCGCTCCCCCCCCCCCCTCTACTTTCAACTCCGTCCCCTTCTCTTACCCCACCTTTCTCAACCCCTATGGAAATTCTTAATTACGTGGTCAGTATCTCTTTGCAACCACATCCATTAAAACATAATGAAACCATGTCACAATAAACCCACAAACAATATCCCCAACCCCCCCCCTTCCACCCTCCCAATTACATCACAAACTCTGAACAACTTTTTAATAAGCATCAAATTTCTCCCATATCAATGTCCATGTAGTGATTTATATGGTACGCACTAAACCAGCACAAACATATAATGCCACAAAGAAAATATGAAATCAATTTACATGTATTGTAGTAAACAGTTTTACAAGTTGCACTGGTACTGAAGAAAACTGGAACTCTAGTAGGCTGGGATACTTACTAAAGAGCCAATAAAAGGCCACTTTAGCAAATGTTTACGCTGGTTTTCAGTATCATCTTTACGCTGATGACTCCCAGATCTACCTCTCCACACCAGAAATCTCAGCAGGAATCAAGGTCAAAGTATCAGCCTGCCTGTCTGACACTGCTGCCTGGATGTCTCAGCGCCATCTGAAACTAAACATGACCAAGACTGAGCTTCTCAACTTTCCCCCCTAAACCAACCTCTCCTCCTCCCCCATTCTCTATTTCTGTGGAAAACACTCTCATCCTTCCTGTCTCATCAGCTCATAACCTTGGGGTCATCTTCGACTCCTCCCTCTCCTTCCCTGCACATATTCAGCAGACTGCTAAAACCTGTTGTTTCTTTCTCTATAATATCACCACAATTCGCCCTTTCCTTTCTGAGCACATTACCAGAACCCTCATCCACACTCGTCACCTCTCGCTTAGACTATTGCAACTTGCTTCTTACAGGTCTCCCACTTAGCCATCTCTCTCCTCTTCAATCTGTTCAAAATTCTGCTGCACGACTAATATTCCGCCAGTGTCGTTAATATTAGCCCTCTCCTCAAGTCACTTCACTGGCTTCCTATCCGTTTCCGCATACAGTTCAAACTCCTCTTATTGACCTATAAGTTCACTCTGCAGCTCCTCAGTACCTTTCCACTCTCAACTCTCCCTACATTCCTCCCCGGGAACTCCGTTCACTGGGTAAATCTCTCTTATCTGCACCCTTCTCCTCCACTGCTAACTCCAGACTCCGTTCCTTTTATCTTGCTGCACCATATGCCTGGAATAAACTTCCTGAGCCGGTATGCCAAGCTCCATCTCTGGCCATCTTCAAATCTAAGCTAAAAGCCCACCTTTTTGATGCTGCTTTTAACTGCTAACCCTTATTCACTTTGTTCAGAACCCTTGTTTTATCATCCACACTTAAATATTCCCTTATCTCTTGTTTGTTCTGTCTGTCTGTCTGTCCTAATTAGATTGTAAGCTCTGTCGAGCAGGGACTGTCTCTTCATGTTCAAGTGTACAGCGCTGCGTACGTCTAGTAGCGCTTTAGAAATGATAAGTAGTAGTAGTGTGGGCATCACAACCTATAAAGAACCAAGTATCATGAATTTATCAGGGAATAATGAGGGCTTCCAGGCACTTTCCCCACTGAGGAATGGGCTGACTAGAAATTCTTTCCATATATCATATACACTCGACAATAAGCTGAGATTTTTGGGCCCAAAAAAAAAGCCCCAAAATTACTCTCTCGGTTTAATAGTTGAGTCGACACAATATTCTGTCCTTCTCCCCTCTCCCCACGGTGACCGTCATATCTCCTTACTAGTAAGACTGGACACCAACGCCTACACAGGAGTAACTCCAAGCAGGGCCGGTCCATATGTGCCCATAACCACAGGGGGACGGGAAGGAAGAGAAAAGTGTCAGTCACTGCGGGAGGGAAGGATGTAGGAGAGGGAGAGACGCCGGTCACCATGGGGGAGGAACACTTGAATATAAACCCTCTGCATACATTCAAGTTAACATTTTTCCCACTTTTTTAAGGGTAAAAATATAATCTCAGCATATATTCAGATGGGTTTATATTTGAGTACATACAGTAAGTTATCAGATAACTGTGGCCAATACAAACCTGATCTGGATTTCAGGGAGCAAACTAGAAGTAAAAGCGTCGGTATCTCTGTGCCACAGAGCTAGCTCGTTCCATAGTTCTCTGTGGCAGCTAGATTGTACACTCTATGATAGAATTAAGCTTCCCTCAGATTCTATACATGGTGCCCAAAGTAAGGTGTGGCATATCAAAAAGATCAACTGACATCGGATTCCAAGATGGCGCTTTGATCACACACACCTGAGTAAGCTCCCTGGGGACGCTGTGAATTGTTGCCTTTTGCGGGTCCCTCGTCTCGTCGTTCGCGATGGGAAAACAGAGGGGGAAGGTAAGGGAGCTTCCCTCGGCTCCTGGGTCCTTGCCAGCATTGAAGCAATCGACTTTACAGTTCCCCAGGACACCACCGGGACCTCTATGCATGTCGACTCCCTCTGCAACTGTTGACGCGCCGACGTCGATAGGAAGCGGAGACGGGGTTTCTCTGAGCCCCGGAGACTGCAGGGATCCACCACAGCCAGGAAGTGAATTATTCACTACAGCCCGGCCAGTATCCGATACCGAAGGGGTAAATTCGGAGCTGACAGAGGGGAGGCCAGCGGCGAATTTGAGTGGGACCTCGGACCCTGTGTTTTCGGCCGAATTGGCCTTAAAGGTACTGTTGCAAGGTATTGTTAAATAAGCTCTCTCGTACTGAGAACCCACCACACCTCCTCTTACCATCAGGTGGAATAAGCCCCCTATTGTGACACTTGAATCACTGTGGGATATGGTATATAACACCCACTCCTCCATGCAAAGTATGTTAAAAGAAAATACTAACGATATTAAACTCTCTCAGAAGCAGTTTTGATACAGGCACAGGTGACAGCATAGCAGTCCTCTAAAATTGAAAAAGTGGACACCAAAATTCAAGAAATGGGGTCTTTGGAATCCGTTTTGGTCAAGGATAATAACTTTTTGCATAAACGATTGGAATACCTTGAAAACCAGTCTCGGAGACTTAACCTTCGGTTCCTTAATTTCCCCAAGTCTCCTTTAATTCCTCCAATTGAGATGGCGAAAAAAATATATGATTGACATTCTTGGAATGGACAAAGATTCATTGCCTCCCATAACTCGGGCCCATTACATCTGGAATATCAGGGGGACATTGGGAGACCCCCCTAGACGAGAAATGGGTGAAGAAATGAACCTTACTTCCTTCCTGGAAAGTTCATTGGATGTGATTACCCATAGGACTACAATGTGAGTCACTTTTGTGCTGGAACCGGATCGGAACGCAGTGTTAAGACTTTCCCTGAGGCATTTAGATGAACTGTTTATGGGCTCCAAGGTTAGGATCTTTCCTGATCTTTCCAGGCCGACACAAGCTAGACGCAGGGCCTTTTTGGAACTGCGTCCTAGAGTAGAAGCCTTGAAAGCAAATTTTGTTTTACGTTTTCCTTGTATATGCATTGTATTGCTTGAGGGCAAACAATTTCAATTTGTAGACCCTAAACAGCTTAAAGATTTCCTAGATGCTAGAGTTGAAGTGACTGTTACATGCCCTCCTACATAGCAGGCTGGAGTCTGAACTTAGAGGTAGCAATTGTGTAATAATAATCTAATATTTTTGTCTTTTTCCTTTTCTTGGAATCCCTTTTTCTTTTTATAGTGGACTGAAAATAGTTCTCATTGTTCCCTCATATTTTCATGTAAAGTGATTTTCTTGTTATTTGAATGTGAATTGCATAATCACATTGTTGTGTGAATTGTTAAATGATTAATAAAGAAAATTAAAAAAAAAAAAAGATCAATTGACCTTAACAAGCATTAACTGGAGCCAATTAGTAGTTGCACACAGAAATGTCTTGCGCCCTACTCTATAACCCCCGTGCCTAATATCCATCACACTCCACTCCAAAGTGGGAGTGGCCATAGGAAGGGGTTGGGCAGAGCAGGGGTGTGTCTGGAAATTAGGCGCAGGGTTACAGAATACTATCATTACTGTGGCTAACAGCTGGGACTTCAGCGCCAACATTTGCGTCAGCCTTTGGTTGCTATAATTGCTGGTAAAGTTAGGTGCGAGAATGTGGACTTAAGTTAGTATTCTATAAAGGCTGTTCCATGCAGAACTGCCGTTACAGAATTTGCGCTTTGGACGACCTTTACTGAATTCCTCCCCTTATGGCTAAAACTGCTGTGTTCTGAAGATTTGCTTTAAGTCAGCTGAGCAAAATATGACATTAGCTGAAAGAGCACATCACAAATAAGACACAGCTTCTCCCTGGCAGGCTGTCCCCTGTGCTTCCTGTTGCTGTGCCATGCCGCTGGATCCTGGGCTGCTCTCTGTCAAAGGATGGGAGTTTAGCCTCCGTGCATGGCTTTTCAACAGTAGCTCACAGTGAGTTATATGCACGACTGCTGCACGACTAATATTCCGCCAGTGTTGTTATGCTCATATTAGCCCTCTCCTCAAGTCACTTCACTGGCTTCCTATCCGTTTTCACATACAGTTCAAACTCCTCTTATTGACCTATAATTGCATTCACTCTGCAGCTCCTCAGTACCTCTCCACTCTCATCTCTCCCTACATTCCTCCCCGGGAACTCCGTTCACTGGGTAAATCTCTCTTATCTGCACCCTTCTCCTCCACTGCTAACTCCAGACTCCGTTCCTTTTATCTTGCTGCACCATGCCTGGAAGACTTCCTGAGCCGGTACGTCAAGCTCCATCTCTGGCCGTCTTCAAATCTAGGCTAAAAGCCCACCTTTTTGATGCTGCTTTTAACTCCTAACCCTTATTCACTTGTTCAGAACCCTTATTTTATCTTCCTCACCTTAATATTCCCTTATCTCTTGTTTGTCCTAATTAGATTGTAAGCTCTGTTGAGCAGGGACTGTCTCTTCATGTTCAAGTGTACAGCGCTGTGTAAGTCTAGTAGCGCTATAGAAATGATAAGTAGTAGTAGTAGTAGGTGGCGTAGGTACTTTCCTGGCCCCAGAGGATTTACAATCTGCCCTGAGGCGATCAGAAGGGAATGGAATATGGAATGCGAGTAAGATGACTGTATGGGAGGAGGAGTGTGAGTAGACTGTCCTCCCCTATTTTGATCCCAAAATCCTTTCTTCCCACCATTCCAATCTGCTCTATACCTTTTTCCCTAAGCTCCACTCCCTTCTATGCCTCCATCCCTATCCCTCTACCCCACTTGCCCAAGATCCCTTTTTGAGATTTGCAATTAACTGAGGAGCTTGCTGTTTGCAGGAATGGCCATGCATGCTCAGAAATATGCACGTCAGGACAGTAGTTCTGTCCCAACACCGTCAACTAACATCATCCACTTGTGTGCCTATCAATCTTGCTATCTAGAAAAAAAATCATCACTTACAGGTGAACAATCTTGCTTAAATTATTTTATTTTTTTTTATTTTTTTTGCCTTCCTGCACTCCTCTCCCTCATTTGCTTCCCTCAGGCACTCTCCCCTCCCTCATTTGCTTCCCTCAGGCACTCTCCCTCCTATCCCTCACCGCCAGCTTCTTCTCTTAGTTCCTGCCTCTCTCCTTCTATGCAGCCCAGGATTATGATGTCTGACCGTTGCAGCAGTATCTCTTCCTAGGAACCAGTTACTGAGTTTGCTGCCTGTGTACTTTGCTTCTTAAGAAAAATATTATGTTCATAGTTCTAAGCTACTTGCCAGCATTCAGGCAACTGCTTTCATCTATTATTGTCACAATCATCATCTACATTTGAGACCACCATACCCTTGACTTCCAACACAGGCCAAGGCCAAATCACTGTCCATGTCGGGTCATTCAATAAACTCTATGGGATCAATATTCAAAGCAATTTAACTGGGCAGGAGAGGCTCCTGGCCGGTTAAATCGCTTGTGTGTGGCTGTCCACTGAATATCAGCACAAACCACTAAAGCCGTAGCCAGCTACTTTGTAGGTGGTGCAGGGGCGCAGTCAGTACTTATGCTGTTGTGTTGACATTCAGCACTTCACTGCCTAAGTTAACTGGACAAATCGGACTGCATAAAACTCAGACCTATCTTTATGTGGAGTGGAGGAGTAGCCTAGTGATTAGTGCAGCGGACTTTGATCCTGAGGAACTGGGTTTGATTCCCACTGCAGCTCCTTGTGACGCACTTAACCCTCCATTGTCCCAGGTGCTGTATATAGTATGTACACCACTTTGATTGTAACCACAGAAATGCAGTATATTGAGTCCCATCCCCTTTCACATTTCCCTTTATCTTCTAAGGCATAGCCAGCCGCACAAACCCGGATATCCGATGCTAGTGAATGAATATCTGAACATAATGCAGACGCTGACTGAACATTTACCCCATGTTGTCACTCATCAAAAGATTCCCCAATGGCTCAAAATTGTCTTGTGGCCAACTCCTAGTTCTGTTATCATTTTAACTCACACCAAACAAATGTTTGTGATTCGCATCATAATAGATACGAGCCCTTTGATTAATAGGGCCTTTTACTAAGCCGCGGTAGCGTTTTTGCCATTCGTCAATTAGCACGCGCTAAATGCTAGAGATGCCCATACATTCCTATGGGCATCTCTAGCATTTAGCGTGCACTAAAAATGCTACCGCGGCTTAGTTAAAAAAAAAACCTTTAGAGAGCAAATTGCACAATATTCTATTTAATAAATCTGGTGTCAGTCACCCAGCAGTGCACAGGAACTGAATAATTATTCAAGTAATTCTAGCTTCTTTTTATCCTTTTCTTCTCTTCCAAAATAAATATATTTCTCCCATTTCCTCTCTACATGCCTTCTCCTTTTACAATAGCATAGCGATGGATAGCTGCATTGGCACAATTTTGAAACTCGTGAGCGCACAAGCTCTATCATTAAGGCTACAGCACTTGCTCATGGTAATGTGGAAAGCAAATGTTATCGGCAGACAATTACAGGCTCCTCTTTACTGTGTCATCACAACTATGCACAATGAAATAAAATAGACTACTGCCCCAATTATAGGCTACCTTCCTTTTCTAGCAGTATAAAAAAAATCAAGAGGGGAATGAAAACAAGTATTAAAGAGAAGACAAAAAAAAAAAAAAAAAAGAGAGAAAGATGGCAACTAACCCAAAGAAATGCAAGACCAGAAAGAGATGAACAAGGTGTATATAGATTTTCAGATCATGTGGGCTAGAAGTTTTTAATAAACAGGGTATCTATAATAACTTATCAACTCTCACTAGATAATACCTTTAAATGGCAAGATACACAGAGGTTTAGCGATTTAAGGACCAAAACAGAAAAAGTTCCCCAGATGTTAAAGCAGCCGTTCCCAAAATACACTTCCCAAGACAGCCAAGAAGTGATAGGTATACTCGTTCTAGCAGGATTAAAACAAACAATCTGTCCACAGCAGAATTCAGTGCTCTAAATATGACCCTTTTTTATTGGGCTAGCTTAATGCATTCCTTGACTAACTTTGGGAAGCTATACCTCTCTCATTAGGATAAAACAAGTGAGCAGATCTGAGGTCTTGTATCTCACCAGCCAGAGAAGGTGCGCTGCTTCACCTCTTAAGCTCCTTGATTCATGTTTTCAATTGCTGTCTTTCCAGTTCACTTCATCTATTGGTACAAGAGGCTTCCATGGTAATAAAAAGTTCCAGAGGGGTAGTCGGATAAGTCTGAGCAGACAAACTGACACAAGAAGCTGGTGGTACTTTACAGACAAGATGTACTGAGCATAAGCTTTTGAGGGAAAAGTGTCTGTTTTGTCAGATACAATGCCTTGTTATCTTTGGTAGAAGAGATCATTGGCCCTTCAAACAGGATGTTCTGAAAGAGACATAGAAAAAAAAGGAGCATGCAAGACAACCAAACAGAGAACTGCATACACAGAAGCTCCTGTGTATACCAGTCATGCATAAGAAGAAACAAAATCAGCAGATCACACAGATAAAGCAGTTAATGTCTCTAAATCTCTTTCCAAACATTCCCCCTTCTCCCACAGACAGCTGGCTCAGCACTGGGATACAGAATATCAGTTTGCTCACAGGAGAAAATAAACCCAGAGAGACCATACGCTGAACTCCCTGGTGGGAGGAGATCAAGCATGTATCACAAGCTCATTTTCTTGGAATATAGTCACCAATAATGTCAGAGTGCCCCTACAAAACTGGGTCCAGGACTGAGAATTTTAATTAAGTATTAATAATTGTTTACATTTTGTTCAATTTCTGATGTTCAGTTCCTATGATAACCACCCCACTGCTCGTCAGTGTGCTACCACATCTGCTCCACAAGGATTACAAATGCCAAATAGGCCAACAAAAGCTGTAACTATTCAAACACAATAAAATGGAGGTGCAGCAACTCGTGAAATCTTATAAAAGGACTAACAAAATGATGCTGGGGGTAGTACATGAGTTTTCAATATTTCATTAGCCTCTTCTTCAGAAAGCAAGCAGCAAAACACAAAAAGACAACTAAAAGGCTTGCTAGATTTTCTGAATCCAAAATAAACTACCATCCATAAAAACATTTTTAACTGGTGGAAAACTGTACGTCAGAAGACCTCTCTTTCTCAAAACCCCCACCCAATCCCATCACGCTGCAACATTAAAAAATTTCTGAAAAATTGTGTCCAAGAATGTAACCAATATGTGAAAAAAGAAAAACTAGGGCAAGTTTTTTAAATAGGCACCTACTTTCCTTTATAGAATAGGCTTCTAATTTATTTTATTTACATTTGTACCCCGCGCTTTCCCACTCATGGCAGGCTCAATGCGACTTACATGGGGCAATGGAGGGTTAAGTGACTTGCCCAGAGTCACAAGGAGCTGCCTGTGCCTGAAGTGGGAATCAAACTCAGTTCCTCAGGACCAAAATCCACCACCCTAACCACTAGACCACTCCTATCCCCTCATTCTGTAACAGGGCACCTAAATTTAAGCACCATGGGCTGGATTTAATAAATGGCACTGAATGTCAGGTGCTGAAAAGTTCGACACTGAAATCATATTCCATAAAAGGGCGCTCTGCGCCAACAGCCCTTTATAAAATAGTACTTAGCGCCAATTCCCGCAACCTTCTTTGGGCATGTGGACTTAGACAAAGTGAAACCTGGTGTAAATCCTGATATGCAAACAGAGCGCAACCACAGATCCAAAGGCATCCTTGAATAAGAATGTCAAAGTTGCAGTCCATTTACACTAAGAATCTTGAGGGCATATGAAATGAGCAAGTGCAGGATGGGGCAAGAGAATGAGTAAGAAAAGCGGAGGTTTTGTGGGGTGTGAGTGACGGGTTGGAGAATCTATAAGGAGAGCATGAGGAGATCAGAAGGAAATGAAGGATACAGATGTCCCTTAATGAAGGAGCAGATGACAGATTATTGGCCGAGGATCTCAAGCTTCTAGATGGCATATAAAAGGTACTAAATGAGAGAGGTAAAGAGGCTGTCAGGAGTGGAGGCCCCACCTGGAGTATTGTGTTCAGGTTTGGAGGCCGTACCTTGTGAAGGATGTTAAAAAAATAGAAGCGGTACAAAGAAAAGCTACGAGAATGGTATGGCATTTGCGTTCCAAGACGTATGAAGAGAGACTTGCGGACCTGAACATGTATACCCTGGAGGAAAGGAGGAACAGGGGTGATACGATACAGACGTTCAAATATTTGAAAGGTATTAATCCACAAACGAATCTTTTCCAGAGATGGGTAGGCAGTAGAACGAGAGGACATGAAATGAGATTGAAGGGGGGCAGACTCAGGAAAGATGTCAGGAAGTATTTTTTCACGGAGAGGGTGGTGGATGCTTGGAATGCCCTCCCGCGGGAGGTGGTGGAGATGAAAACGGTAACGGAATTCAAACATGCGTGGGATATACACAAAGGAATCCTGTGCAGAAGGAATGGATCCTCAGAAGCTTAGCCGAAATTGGGTGGCGGAGCAGGTGGGGGGAAGAGGGGTTGGGGTTGGGAGGCGAGGATAGTGGAGAGCAGACTTATATGGTCTGTGCCAGAGCCGGTGATGGGAGGCGGGACTGGTGGTTGGGAGGCGGGGAATCCTGCTGGGCAGACTTATACGGTCTGTGCCCTGAAAAAGACAGGTACAAATCAAGGTAAGGTATACACATCTTGTTGGGCAGACTGGATGGACCATGCAGGTCTTTTTCTGCCGTCATCTACTATGTTACTATGTTATTAAATGTCAGAAGAATCAGCTAGTAAGTGAAACAATTGGAAATTGGTAATCATTGTTTATTACAAAGAAAAGGTATAGCGTGGTCAAACCTGTGAGAGAATTCATCAGCAGTCATACAGCCGAATTCTGGACAAGTTGCAGACGATGGACTATCTTGAGCTCCAATCCCTTGCAAAAGTGCATTGCAATAATCTAGTCTGGATATGACCAAGAAGCAGATAATAATGTGAAGTACCGAGATGTTAAAAAGGGAGCTGAGTAGGGTAAATCATGCGAAGCTTAAAATAACTAGTTTGGATTATGTTGGAAATGTGTGTTGTAATGTCAAGGAGCTTTGTCAGTCTAAGCTTTCCCCAAAGAGCAGAAAGAACACACTGCTCCCTAAGGAGCTTCTCTAGGGCAGTGAAAGGTTGTGACAGAAAAGAGAACAGCTTCTTCTAATGCCACAATATCCAATCTTGGTCACCTTACAGATTGCCTGCTACTGCACATCCCTCTACATCAAGTCACTGCACTGCTCTGTTCTCTGTAAACATTGCAGGTCAAATTTCACACAACTCAATCCCTAGGGGTCAAAATTCAAAAGCACTTAATGCAGATAACAGCACCTGCTATTCAAGCAATGCCTCTGAATATCCTTGACCACCTCTGACCTAACCATATAGTGTCAGGGCAGAGCATGGGTGGTCCCTGATCTGTTCCACATAACTTAGGACAGATAAAATGCTGTTCTAATTCATACCAATAGTATATTGAATATTGCCACTATCCGGATAAGTTCCAGCTTTAGCCACTGAAGCTGGCATAAAAAATATTGGTATTCTAGTTTTTAATCTGCAAGTACAAACAAAGTCCAACTTCTCACTAACTCTCTGCATTTGTTAAGACTTGTCCACATTCTTCTCTGCACCACTGTGCTTCTGTGATTTTTTTTTCCTTGCAACCCTATCTCTGGAACAAGCTACTATTAAATATCCAACATTCTACACCCCTCCTGCCTTCCCTTCTAAACTCTATGGGTCAAATACTCTGAAAATTCTGAATTCTTAAATTTATGCTCCTAAATTAACCTCCTAAATTGGTGACCTATTTTCAACTAGACTCAGAAGTTTAAAAGTTATACTCAAATTTAGTCCAGCCATTTGTTTGCCTAGATTTATGAACCTAATGCTGAAAATCACTGCAAAGCCTCCGATTTCTTTTCTCTGCCCTAAATCTGACACTGCTGCCACCTACTTTTTATGTTCCTAAATTTAAGAGGTTAGTGAATCTTTGAGTAAAACTTTATGCACTCATCTCCAGTTAATTTTCCAAACAGCCAATTTATGAGAAAACCTCAAAATTAGGAGCATAAATCCTTTGAATATCGAGCCCTGTACTTATTGTTTAGCGTCTCCAAATGCTAATCTCTCAGTGCATTGCTCTTTGCCTAATTTAATCTCTGTTACATTTTGGACAGCTTTATTTATTTCTTTGAACACAGTTCTGGGTAAAACCCACACAAAAAGGCTGTAGAAAGACAGGAGGGCAAAGCATCCATTTCCCTGTAGAACACACCAATTCTACTCAGGGTAGTCTAGACTCACTAATAGTGCTGCATTCAAATACTGCCATTACCTGTATAGTGCTCCCCATAAATTTACAGGAAGTGTGTGGTCACCTCCCGCAATAAGACTCATTTGCCTAAAAGTTTGTCATCTATACTTGGGTATCTGACACTGGCTGAAAGCTGTGTATTGTAGCATGGACATGAAGAACCCAAAGCGCAAGAGGAGAGAAATGCTAAGGCAAAGGCCAATAGCAGGTCCCAACCTGGCGGTGCAGAACTAACCCCCATGAAACAAGTCCTCCAGAACTTGGATGAGGAGGTGCAAGTCCATAGGGGACCTGGAGCCAGGTGGTGGCAATAAAGGTCACTTGCATACTGTGCTCCACAACCATCCAGCTACTTGTCCTTTCAGTGATGACCATAATATAGCAGTGCCTGCAGGGAATTGTGGGGGGGGTGCAGTCATGCACATGGAACCAAGTCCCAGCATCCAGGCAATCTGTAGGAAATGGATGCAAGTGTAGGGCGGAGCAAGTGTTACCCTACTGGAACAAGTGCCTTCATCACTCCGCAGAATTTCATGCAATGCCATCATACCAACAAGCATTGTGAAACCTAACCTTCCAGAGGCAGGTCAGGACTAGTGCTATTCTACCCAGTCACAAGCCTACCAAGAAAAAGCAAGCTATTATTGCCTGTACACAGACCTTGTTTACAGTCCTGCATCTGCCATGCCCTAGCCTGTGATAAACATGTTGGGCAAGGAGGGGGTGGGGTCATGCAAGGCTGATACTGTGCATTAGAGAGGCACAGACAGGTTCCATCGATATGCCATGTGCACACACATATTGGGGGTAGTGCTATGTCAGGTGCATATGATGGCCCTGGAAATTTTTCATGTTGCAAATGTCGCATTCTGTGCTCTCACCTACAGCTAACAGCCCAGACATGGAGGAAGAGCCAACCTCACAGGCAGCTATTTTGACAGCACGTTACTTGCAGATAACAGTACCCAAGCAGGTAAGATGGAGGATATCACATTGCCTGTACTATTCCCATTCAGGGATACCAAAGCTGATGAAGAGTCTGTAGTCGACAATGTTGCCAATGGGGCCCAAGAACAAGCAGCATGCAGGAACTGCTGATATGTGCCCGTCAGTTCATGGTACAGAACTGTGAACTCATGCAGTGGAAGGAGTGGACACTGGCACTGCAGAACAAATGCTTGATCTGATGGGAGTCCCCATTAAATCCAAAAAGGAGTGAATCTCAAGTGGGGGACAATCAAAATATACTCAACAATATAATCCCAACGTAGTCTCAAATTTGAAATACTTATTGACTGTAGCTCAAATGATTCTCATCTCTCATCCAATATATATCACAGAAAACTCTAATTTCTTTCATATATAAATATTGTATTTTCATGTCACATTCCAAGTTATTTAGAAGTTTGAACACTATACAATATTTAGCAAGTTTATGTCGATCATGCAGACCACCAACATGGACCATGTTTCGTCTCTGCATCAGGGTTGGTCCTGCAGTACAATACATGATTCAAAATTATTAAAAAATAAATAAATAAAAAACTTTTAAAACAAATTCAAAGCATCAAAACTCATATCGGTATACATCTCTCTTCTAATGGCATCTGCTCCTTCATAAAGATGGTATCGAAGTGACCGATGATAATAGAAACAGCTCATGAACAAAGACCAATTAGAACATCAGAAAATGAAGCATCATCGTAATGACGTCCAATCGAGCTCTAAATTAAGCCCAGAAAGAGACACTAAGACAATAAAATGACCCCAAAGTGTTGCACTGTTCTGATGTAATTTCAACTGTGCTGGACTAAGCAGTTCTTTAAGATTTCGTCCCCTGGAAAAAGCTACTCGCTATTTACTTGTTTGGAGTAAGGATGTGTTTATATTTTAAATGTGGAGTGGAGGAGTGGCCTAGTGGTTAGGGTGGTGGACTTTGGTCCTGGGGAACTGAGTTCGATTCCCACTTCAGGCACAGGCAGCTCCTTGTGACTCTGGGCAAGTCACTTAACCCTCCATTGCCCCATGTAAGCCGCATTGAGCCTGCCATGAGTGGGAAAGCACGGGGTACAAATGTAACAACAACAACAACAACAAAAAAACACAGTTTGAAGGGTAAAAATCCAACGCTGTTGTTTATAATTTAAAACTTGATCAGAATTCCCACCCCATCGCAATTGTCAATAACTCTCCACTTTATATCCAATTAAGAATGGGTTTTTTGTGCTCACTCCCCCTTTACAGTTTTGACTTTTCATTATCAAGACATTGATTTCTTCTTGGATGTACATATTTATAAGCAAGGTGGTAAATTGTTAAAACTTTGTACAGGAAACCAGTGGCTTGAAATACTTTTTTACATTTCCAAAGTTTTCATCTTTTCAATCTTAGAGCCAGTTTGCATGTTTCTCAATTTTTATGTATTAGACATATATGGTCTACAGAAACTGAATTTTTAAAGCATGCAAGAGAACTTTGGCAGAGATTTATGGCACTGGGCTTTCCTAGATCAGTTATAAGGAAGGCTTATTTGCATGCTAAATATGCTAACAGAGAAGCTTTGTTACAATATAAAGCCCCACATGACAAGGATCAAGTGGTTGCAGTATTCCCTTATACGAGACATGTTAATCAGGTAGTGGGACATTTTGTTTAAACACTGGTCTGTGTTATCGTTACATCTTTGTTTTCAGAATGCCCCTATTATAGTACATAAGCGGGGGTAAGACACTAAGAGGCATATTTTCAAAGCACTTTGGGAGGCTAAGTTCCATAGGTTTCTATGGAACTTTGGGAGGCTAAGTGCTTTGAAAATGAGCCTCTAAGACATTACAATGACCCCAAAGTGTTGCACTGTTCTGATGTAATTTCAACTGTGCTGGACTAAGCAGTTCCTTAAGATTTCGTTCCATGGAAAAAGCTACTCTCAATTTACTTGTTTGGAGTAAAGGATGTGTTTATATTTTAAATGTGGAAAATGCAGCACATGTGATATCACTACTGAGTGCGACAAATTTGTCAACCCAGTAGATCAAAAAAAGTATCTGATCTGATCCAACACAAACTGTGAATCTGAATTCGTAGTTTACACATTGCAATGCCCCTGCAATAAGCTATACATAGGTAAAACAATGTGGAAACTGCACAGCAGGCTATTAGAGCATAAGCCTTGTATTAAAAGGTTGCAGCCTGGATCCCCATTGACGCCACACTGTAGCTTGACTAAGCATGAAGTTTTTTTTTTCATTTTTGATGTTTTGTGATCGAACAAGTTAAACCAAATAGAAGAGGGGGTGACGGAGCTAAACACCTTTTACAGCTGGAACAATGTTGGATATTCAGGTTACAAACTTTGGACCCTAAGGGGTTGAACACTATCTTATAATGGGCAACATTTTTTTTTAATTCCACAAAGTGACAAACAGATAGTATGATGTAGTAGAGGGGATTTTTTTGAAACGTACATATCACAACCGAAGGTGGGATATCCCTTTAACACGAGTGGACGTCAAACACTACAGCTGACGTTACGATTTAATGAGCATCTATAAAAGTAGGCGCCATATTTGAATTCTGTAAATTGAAATCTGTAAATCAAACCAGCGTTGAGATAGAATGCTGATGCACAGAGGTAAGATCTTTAAAAGTTGATCCTTAAAGAAAGTTTGAACTCGCCATTAGACGAGAGAGGTAAGAAACCTTTCTAGATTTGACTTGGTGGAAGTCCATTGTAATCCCTATCAAGAGAAGAACTTATATATGTGATAATCAGAACTACAAAAGGACAGCTGTCTCAGGATATAGAGCCTTGAATTGATGTGGTATTCTGTTCTGTTTTAGATACAAAGCATATACATCAGGTCATCCTTGAGAAAGCCTACTAGGCGAAAGAGGACCCCCGTCAGGTGGTTAAATAAGAATTATATGCTACAAAACAAGAATAAAATATACAAAGTAAAAATAAAAACACAATTTATAAAAGTTGAATTAAAAATGGAGGTTTTTAGCCAGTGAAGAGTCGACGTCCATCGAGTCATAAAACACTGTTAATGACCTAGGACATAGAGGCTTTTTCCTCCAAAAATTAAAAAAAATCAAAATTGAGAAATTAAATTTGGGAAATCAGATGTTACCACAAATTGAGTGACACATATGTGTTTATGAAGTAATCTTCTGAGTTTTGTGGTTGAGTTCTTCAAAATTTAACATAAGTAGTATCAACATTGTCAATGGTGTGACCAGTCTTTTGTTGGCGATAAATGGCCTCACCCAGCTGCAGGTTATGTGATACACGCTAGACATAACACTGATTGTAATTCTGATAATGTCATATATTTAATTCAGCGTCCTTGTCCTTTGATTCACACTGGATTCTAGCCATCCCATTAAAAATCAATCATTTGAATGAACATAAGCCTAGGATTAAAAAAAACCCACAAATGTGTTAATTGCCCCAATAGTGGCTCATTGGCAGCAAAAACAACATTCTTTATTGAATATAAAGTGCAGAATTATTGACAGAATTACGATGGGGTGGAAGGGTGGGAATTCTGATCACATTTTAAGCTATAAAGCACAGTGTCGTTGTTCATGAGCTGTTTCTATTAAGTTAGTGTCAGCAAGAAGGAGCAGGAGACATCATGAGAGAGATGTGTACCGACGTGAGTTTTGACGCTTTGAATTTGTTTAAAACGTTGGCTTTAGCTATTTTACATATAATTGGTATTTTAACATTTTTATAATTTTGAATCATGTATTGCACTGCAAGATCAGCCCCAATGTAGACGAAAACACGGTCCATGTCGGTGATCTGCATGACTGTGGTATTCAAGCTTCTGAATAATATGGAATATGATATGAAAGAACAATTATTTACGTATGAGAAAAAATTAAAGAATTTTCTAAGATACATATTGGATGAGTGACGAGAATCATTTGAGCTACAATCAATAAGTATCTGAACTTTGAGACAGCATTAGGATTATATTGTTAAGTATATTTTGATCTTATGGAGTGGCAGATGGCACAGGTCAATAAGTAGATGCTGCAGAACCAAGAGATGCTCGGTATCATGCGGACACTGACTTGCAGGATGGAAATACTCACTATGGGGTTAGAGTATATGGCATCACTCTAGGAGAGACAACCCTCTAGAGCCAGCACTGCGACAACCAGACATTTATTTATTGCATTTGTATCCCACGTTTTCCCACCTCTTTGCAGGCTCAATGTGGCTTACAATACATCATGGATACTGGAAATGAGAGAAGAATATACATTTGGTTTTACAGAAGGATTTTGGGTTACATGGTCATGAAATATAACATAGCATACCAGCAGCCCAAACTATGGCTCCTGGGAAGTGCCAGAAGAACAGGATTGCCTCCAAGAGGCATGTTAGCATCACATGCTCAGGGCCTGTGCCGAAAGGGAACACCTATTTTCAGGGCATGAGGTCTCTCAATTCTCCCTGGTGTGCCTGCCATTTTCAGCAACTGCCCAAAAGCCAGGCCTGAAGACAGTATAGAGAGCTCTGGCCAGAGTGAAGGGCATGAGGACAACCTGCCTGGGACCCAGAAGGGAGATGTGCCACCCCAGAAGGGGAGGGGAGGGTAGGGGGAGAGAGAAGGGAAAGGAGGGATGGAGTGTTGCCACGAGGTAGGGAGGGAAAAAGAGGGGTATGGGGGCCAGATTGGGAGAGGGTAAGGGAAGGCATCTGGGGGTAGGGGGTGGTGGGTGCAGGTGGTAGTGTGCACTGGCATCTATACTTACCACGTGGTAAAGAGTTTTTCTGTATGAAGACATGCTGGGAAAGTCTCCAACTGTTAGAGCACAGACTTTGCACATACTGAGTGGTCAGTTCAAAGCTTTACTGCACTTTAGTAAGAGGACCACCCAGTCTTTTTTCATATACACAGAACAGCCACTTTGAGAATCTGATGGAATAGATTTTAACAGTGTGAATTGGATATGTGCATGAAGTGAAAGGAGAAAAGTTTGTTAATTTCAGTGCATTTTTTTGTGCCGGTACGCACCGGTACGGCATACCAGCACCTTTTTTTGACCTTCCAAGTCCCTGTCTCACTGCTCCCATTTCCTCGCTGTCTTCTTGAAAGTCCGGGTCCCCAATCAATAAGTACAAGACTCAGCCAGCACCAGCGCACTCAGCCTTCGAGCCTATCCACTCGTGGAGACCCTGTTAGTACCTCCTCTCCGACACATATGTGACATTTCAGAGAGGGCATAACCAATAGGCCTTTCCCGAGCGCATGGCATTGGGCACGATGGCTCATCAGCGCTGGTGCCGGGCCTTGTACTGGCTGATGCTGAGAGCCAGGACTCTCAAAGCAGGCAGGCAGGAAGCGGGAGAAGCAGGATGGGCAGGAAAGAATAGAAGGAGAATTGCTGGACGTGGATGGCTGGAGTGGTGGGCAGGGGAGAGAGGAGAATTGCTGGATATGGATACAGGGGAGGGAAGAGAGAAAATGCTGGACATGGATGGAGGGGGGGGGAATGCTGGAGATGGACGCAAAGGATGTAAGAGAGGAGAAATGCTGGACATGGATGGAGGAGAGAAAAGAGAAAAGAAAGATGCACATGGATGGAGATGAGGGAAAGGGAAGAGAGGAGAAAAACTGCTCATGAATGGAGAAAACAGGCAAAAGCTGGATCCACGTTATAACTCCTCTAGTTAATTCCATGGAGGACCCAGCTTTTACTTATGGAGGCAGGGCAAGAAATGAAGAAGAAACGAGGAAAGTAAAGAAATAAATGGAAAGGAAGCCCTGGAAACGGAGTTAAGAGAACAGATAGAGAGCAGCAGAATCAGAGACTGGGACCAACATGATCAGAAAAACAGTCACCAGACAACAAAGGTAGAAAAAATAATTTTATTTTCATTTTAGTATTGTGTTGCATGCACAGTCTAGATTCTTAGGATTTCAGGTTAATTTTTGAAGATTTTGAAGAGGGGCATTCTCTGTTCTGCATGTGTGGCTGCAAGGCCAAGTGTCTGAATAGGGATCTGTTTGTTATGTTCTGAGATTTTGATAACATATTGTGTTTCAGATTTGGCAAGACTGTTCTCCTGATTCCTGGTCTGAATGTTAATTTGTTTTGTGTCATTTGGGGGTATACTGGAGCAGTAACAGCTTACAGAAATTGTTTATAATGAAAAAAAAAAAAAAAAATATATATATATATATATATATATATATATATATATATATATATATATATATATATATATATATATATATATAACACAAGTTATTTTTTCTCCTATACTGGTATATTTTCAGTGATGCCTGTTTATATGTGCCATGGCTGGTAAAAGGGGTGTGGCTACTGTGGGTGTGGTTAACATAGGGGCAGAGGCATAGATGGTGACCTGCCCCTAAGATTACCCATAATGAGTACCAGTACCTTTTTTTCCTACAAAAAAAAAAGCACAGGTTAATTTTAAACTGAGTAGCTTGCATATATTTACTGCTCTTTGAAAACACAAGATCAAAAAATATTCCATTCTCACTATAGGAGAACTACAACTGAAAAATGTTAAATTGGTCAAAATTTTGTATTTAAAAAGCTATGTAAGAAATTATTTTTCTCATTGCTATCTTCATGTTTTCTGTTTAAAGTGAATTAATAAAACACAGATGCGAGTCTAAATGTGTATGTGAAAGTTGCCTGAATAAATATTTTGACAGGATTCTGTATTTTTTTAATTGTACACCATTCAGATTAACAATACTCACCAAGAGGTTCAGAACACTGAGAGAACACGTTCACTAAAAGGCTGTGGAGGTTTGAATATGTTTTTACAGTCAGCTTTTCTCTTTCTTCTTTTTAGGGTCAGGAGAACAGATGTTATCGTAAGTCAAAAGGACATAAACGCAGTTTTATTAAGACATCTTACTTCACGCCAGTGGTATGAGGATAGAAATCCTGAGTTGTCCAACTGAAGGGCCCTACCTCTCTTCCTCTTATGAGGCATAAATGGTACACAACTTACAGTTTAAATTGGGGGGGGGGGGGGGGGGGTCTGAACTCAAAAGCTCTGGAACAGATTAATCTGATTAAAATACAGAATCAGACATGTAAAGTATACTTACCTGTTTTGAAATTATTCTTGATCCTCTGAAAAACAAAGTGAAACAATTTTAGGAAAAAAAAACTGTGAACATATGTGACTAAAAGACAGAAAATAGTCCTTATCTGCTATATTCTGGATGCTAGGAACTATTCCAGGAAAAGCAAGCAAAAAATAATAACGTTAAGTTGGAAAGTCCATAAAGGGTAGCAATTGTAATAAAATTGTTAAAAAGGGGTAAAAAGCCTTTGAAAGAAACATTTGAGTGTTATATACCTTAATGTTCACATTTTAAAATTCCAATAAAGAAATAAAGGTCATACTTACTAAAAATTAAATTTGTTAAAAGAAAATTCCTAAGGGGAAAGAAAAAGGATAGATTCTGGTTTGTCACTGCAATTTGAAAACATTGAAATAAATGTTATGGATATATGTGCCAATTACTTACCTGGTTTAATAACAGTTACTTTGCTGTCCTCTTGCCAGTTTAGTTTAAATAAATTCTATTTCTCTTATTCCTTTGAGTGTGGTGATTTAATATTAAACGTATACTAATATTTTATCTGAACACCAGAGAAAACATTCTTACTGCCAACTGTCACAATAATGAGAAATGGTGACTTTCTGTACCTTCACCAGAAAGGAAGAGGCATCAATACAATTCACGTTAGTATCTAAGGCAAAACTGTTTATGGGAAAGCTCACAGCACTTGTCCCTCATACTGAAGATCTATATTAAGTTGTGACTTTAATATGCAACCAATACGAAACTTCTAGCTCAAGCTGACACTTCTAATTACTGTACCAATTTCATTTATCTGAATTTGAGTATCCATGATTTACCTCCATCTCAGTTTTATCCCAGAATAACTGCCTATGTAGGTTATCCAATTTCAAATTATGTGGTGGGGTGGTGAGATTGTGGGGGAAGTCAGCTCACCCACCCAGTGGGCCACACCATAACCATCCTATTAGAAGTTTGAGTCTTCATCAAGAAGTATTTGAATCAGATCATCTAGTAGGCTTCATATTTCTGTTAGTTTGTTTTCAGTACTTGATTTTTCAGTTGCTAGCAGACAGACTCTGCTAAATTTATTTTCTATTTATCATAGGCCTTAAGGCAATTCTTGGAACAGAAGCTAATTTGGGTTTGCGATGACAAAAGACTGTGAAGATTTAAGTAATGAACACTTTGGTTTCTTATTCTGATTTAGAGTATGTTGTGCAGATAACGAAATGCAAAATACTCCCAACTAACCCCAGGAGAATTAGCAACACGGCAATATCCACTAATCTCCCATCAATAAAAGTGCTACAAATACTTAACAGTGAGATTGGAGAGATGATCCCTATATCACAGTAAGGGCATTTGAAATACAGATGACTAAATTTATGAGAGGAGGGAGGTTACCTGAAGCAGAGCAGTGAGCTCAAAACACGATACTGTGTCACAGCAACTGTTCATTTTGAATGAACTAATGCAGCTTAAGATAAATCTTCAGTTTTCTATTTGACAAATGATTGAAGATACAAGGACAGAAAATAGGCCAATGATTATACTGAAGTTATTCATCACTATTTGCCTTGTGTGACTTAAATTTCTCTAATAATATGGTCCAATATATCAATAATATAAAGTTAAAGTATTAGTGGAGATTAGTGGATACTGTTGTACAGATTAGAGGATGGCACAGGTACAAAGATTGTCCCCATTGGCTCTGTCCCCATTTTAGAAGCCTCAAACACTTTGATTTTATATTTAAATCTTTTTAGTAAAGTATAAAAAGGAACAATATTCTGTGCAACTGTTGTTTACAAGTCACAAATAGAAAATAATAACAACAAGCAACTATAATAACCCCCCCCCCCTTTCCAACCCCAACAGTAGCAGACTTCTACTACCCCAAGGAACCCTAATCCACCCTATTAAAATGTCCAGGGGTACAAAAATACAACCCATTCCAGATGCCCTAGGAGGAGAAAAACATACCCTACGAAGCACTGTTAAAATTTCTTAATCCATGGATGAGTATTAAGTCATCAACAATCTCAGGATTCAGTCTAGCTCTCCCATCTTCCATAGTCCTTCCTGCAAGAGAAAATGACTTCTCAAATGATGTGCTGGTAGGAATGCATAGGATCCCCCATGCAAATTCTGCCAATTGTGACCAGAACTTTTGTTTGTTTTTCTCAAAAAATAAACAAAAATTGTCATTTAAATCATCTGAACGTAAATAACTGTCAAATTCATTACAGCCTTCAAAGTAGAGAATGATATGGGGACAAAGTTTGTCCCTGTCCCCACCCCATTCCCGCATCACTCTCTAGTACAGTGAAACAAACGCCTACTTTAATGCATTTTAAGTTGATACGTCACACAACAAAACATGTGAACACTTTTGCAAGGCAATGTACATGCAGCCAGAAACTCTGTCCATGATTCCAAGACTTCTCTCGTCCACGCTCTCATTACCTCTCGCCTGGACTACTGCAACTTACTCCTCACCGGCCTCCCACTTAGCCATCTATCCCCCCTTCAGTCTGTTCAACTCTGCTGCACGTCTCATATTCCACCAGAACCAATATACTCATATCACCCCTCTCCTCAGGTCACTTCACTGGCTTCCGATCAGATACCGCATTCAATTCAAGCTTCTCCTTCTTACCTACAAATGCACTCAGTCTGCTGCCCCTCACTATCTTTCTACCCTCATCTCCCCTTACGTTCCCGCCCGTAACCTCCGTTCACAGGATAAATCCCTCCTCTCAGTACCCTTCTCCACCACCGCCAACTCCAGGCTCCGCTCATTCTGCCTCGCCTCACCCTATGCTTGGAACAACCTTCCTGAACCCTTACGCCAAGCCCCCTCCCTGCCCGTCTTCAAGTCTTTGCTTAAAGCCCACCTCTTCAATGCTGCGTTCGGCACCTAACCCTTACCATTCAGTGAATCCAGACTGCCCCAATTTGACTGCCCCTATCGGACCGACCGTTCACTTGTCTATTAGATTGTAAGCTCTTTGAGCAGGGACTGTCTCTCTTTGTTAAATTGTACAGCGCTGCGTAACCCTAGTAGCGCTCTAGAAATGTTAAGTAGTAGTAGTAGTAGTTATACACTTTGGAACGCTTTCAGTAGCAATGATTGGATTAAATGACTCACATTTGGGGACCAGACTGGTGACAGTACTGTGCACTACCATAAGACGTCAACAGTTCAATCATCAGGCCAGGCCTTCCATTCTTTGGATTTCCCAGGGCTGGAGTTAGGCCATCTGAACCAATAGCAACATCTAGTGGCTAGATTAGGGCACATACCTGCAGGATCTGAAAAGAGCCCTGGTGTACAACTGCCCCTGAGATGACTAGGCCCATAAAATAAAGAACACACACCCAGGTAGCCAGGACCCTAGCTCCAACTGAGACAGGATGTGCAGGAAGAGAAAAAAACGCCAGCCTCCCTCCCCCAAATAAAAAAATGTACCTCTCAAAGTGATACTCCCCTACCTTCTTTTTTACGCCAATTACAGCCATTTCACCTCCAGCAGCTTCTCAACATTCTTAAGTTTAGTTTAAACTTCAAACATTAGTAATCTGACTGCAAACAGAATTTTCACCAAAATTGTATATCTAGTTCTTTTTTTATGAAAATCCCAGAACTTTCCAAAACTTTCTACTTTTGGAGATATTTTTTTTTGAAAAATAACTGTAGAAATGGCTAAAGGTTCTGTCTGTGCAGCAGTACCAGAACCTTCAACACTCTAGAATACCCGGCACTATCAGACTAGAAGCAGTTTTGACCTTTTCCTAACCCCTGCACTTTCTAGAACAGGATTGTATGTGCTGACAGGATAGGAGGATCCATTCCTTGGAAGAAAAACAGGGCATGTATAAATACTCAGGCCAGGGAGAGGGTCACTGTATTTGGTTCAGCTCCCTAACCAGAGTACCATCTACACGAGGGGACCAGGGATTGACAAGGGTCCCTAGCCATTTAAACAACATCAATGCAATGGGACTAAATTACAAGTTTAAACTGCAACATCTTCTAATCTTTAGAGAGGTCTTTGACTAACACACGTTGTTGACCCCTAGAAGCTAGGAGTGGGAACCAGCCTCAGGGCAAAGCTGCTGGACTGTTTCATGGAAATACAGAGCAGGAAACCTGTTTCCCACCACTGCCTGAAAGGAACTGGAGCAAGAAAAAGAACAGAACTGCTACTAAACCAAGCTGGAGTAAAATACCACCAAAGATAAAGCCTCTCAACACCATATATATATCTCTCGCCTTGACTACTGCAACCTACTCCTCACTGGCCTTCCACTTTGCCATCTATCCCTCCTTCAGTCCGTTCAAAACTCTGCTGCACGTCTTATCTTCCGCCTGAACCGGTACACTCATATCACCCCTCTCCTCAAATCACTTCACTGGCTTCCGATCAGGTACCGCATACAGTTTAACCTTCTCCTTTTAACCTACAAATGCACTCGATCTGCAGCCCCTCATTACCTCTCTACCCTCATCTCCCCTTACATTCCTACCCGTAACCTCCATTCTCAAGACAAATCCCTCCTTTCAGTACCCTTCTCCATCACTGCCAACTCCAGGCTCCGCCCTTTCTGCCTCGCCTCACCCCATGCCTGAAATAAACTCCCTGATCCCATACGCCAGGCCCCCTCCCTGCCCATCTTCAAATCATTGCTCAAAGCCCACCTCTTCAATGTCGCCTTCAGCACTACACCTCTACTCAGGAAATCTAGACTACCCCAACTTGACATTTCGTCCTTTAGATTGTAAGCTCCTTGGAGCAGGGACTGTCTTTTTATTAATCTGTACAGCGCTGCGTAACCCTAGTAGCGCTCTAGAAATGTTAACTAGTAGTAGTAGTACTTTAGGGATGGGGAGAGGAAGACTCAGCTTTGAATTCAGAAAGAAGAACTTGGGAGAAAAGAATCGAGGTCTGTAGCCCAGTCCAGAGCAGTGGCTTTCAAACCTGTCCAAGGGGAGCCACCATCGAATCAGGTTTTTAGGATATTGCTAATATGCATAACAGAGATTTGCATGCCTACTCCTCCATTATAGGCAAATTTCTCTCATGCATATTTATTAGCAATATCCTGAAAACCCGAATGGCCCCCCCAAGACAGGTTTGAAAACCACTGTTCTAGAGTATTATCAAGGAGAATTATTAACAGTGGAACTATGGTTACTATTTGCTTAATGCTACCACTGTATACCAGAGGTGTAAACAGCTGCTCGAAGAGCTTGTCCCAGTTAACCGGCAATCTAAAATTTAAAACCACCTTTACTGTGTGGACTATTTCATTGCTTGAGAGAAAGAACGTGGTGCAAGTGGATTTTGTGCCAGCCAGCTTTCTAGCTTTGCTAGCCCAGGCTGTGCCCTCAACTAGTCCAAATAAAAATAAGTTTATTCCATCTGATGTTCATACCTGAATTTAGGATTATATAAGACATGGGTAAAAATTAGCCTTCTTATAAGGAGTATTTTGTACTTAGAATTCTGATCATAAATGTTCAAAAGATAGTTTGCTAATTTAAAAAAATCTCAAGCAAACATTCCACAAAATACTGTCATTTTTCTGACAACCATACATCTAATAGTGATTAACATCAAACAAAAACAAAAAAAAAAAACTTAAGTTTTAAGGCAAACCAAATATTAGCAATCCCAAAAACTATCAAAGGGGGTCTAAACCCAGTGATGTATAGTAACTAAGTAAATGTAACTAATTACTGTACTTAAGTTTTATCACTTTTACTTTACTAACGTAATAATTTCACCAATTTATATTACTTTTACTCAGTTTCATCCAATGCTTTCAGTTAAAAGTAAAAAGTAAATGCAGAAGGAAGATACAAAGGACGACTCATGAAAACATGAAAAGGGATCTGCAAAAGTTTGAAGAATGGTCTAATGTTTGGCAATTAAAATGTAATGCAAAAAGTGCAAATTGATGCATACGGGGAGTAGAAACCCAAGGGAGCTGTATGTCCTAGGTGGTGAGAGGCTGATATGAACAGACAGGGAGAGGGACCTTGGGGTGATGGTGTCCGAGGACCTTAAAAGAGAACAAAGTGTGACAAAGTGGTGGCTGTAGCCAGAAGGATGATAGGCTGCATTGAGAGAAGAGTAACCAGCAGAAGAAAGGAGGTATTGATGCCCCTGTATAAGTCGCTAGTGAGGCCCCACCCGGAGTACTGTGTTCAGTTTTGAAGACTGTGTCTTGCTAAAAATGTAAAAAGATAGAAGCGGTCTAGAGAATGGCAACAAAAAAAAGATATGGGGCTTGAGCCATAAGACGTATAAGAGACTGGAAGACTGTATAGCCTAGAGGAAAGAAGGGACAGAAGAGACATGATACAGATGTTTAAATGCTTGAAAGTTATTAATATAGAAACAAATCTGTTCCAGAGAAGGGGAAATGATAAAACTACAGCTGAGGCTGCGGGGTGGTAGACTTAGGAGTAATGTCAGGAAATTATTTTTCACGGAGAGGGTGGCTGATGCCTGGAATGCCCTCCCGAGGGAGGTGGTAGAGACAAAAACAGTGACAGAATTCAAAAAGGCATGAGATGAACACAGAGGAACTCCATTTACAAAATAGATGCTAGAAAAAATAAAAATAATAAAAAAAACTTAAACGGCTGCTTGGGGTGCATGTGCGAGTGACGCTTGGACGGCTACTCTGGCTGTAAAGCACTAAGGCCCACCGGTCTGTGTATGGCAATCCTGTTTAGGATAAGCTGGAAAGGGCTTCAATGGCAACTTCAGTAGCTGGAACCAAGGACAGTGCTGGGTAGACTTTTATGGTTTGGGTCCCGCAAATGACAATAGATAATGGCTGGCTGGGCTCACATCAGGCTCTGCAACTTAAGATTAAATAAGTACATTTTCTGCATATTTACAACCCAAACCTTTACTGACCTCTACTAAGTCTGTGTTGAGGCACCAGTCCTCAATTTTGCTCGGAACTTCTTCCATTTATTTTTGGCTGGAGAAAGGAAATTTTATCTCCCCTAAATAACTCTCCTCATGCTCTGAGATTGGAGCTGGATCCTTATTTACATCTATCCTTCCTCTGGGACAATAAAGAAAAAGCCTACAGCAACCTGTATCAATTGGACCATCCAAGGATATCAGAACCAGAAACTCTAAAGTTCATACCTCCCATCCGTGACTTAAAACATTTATTTTAACTATATAATCTACTTCTATAACTCTGAATCTTTTAGATTCCTTAAAACCTATGCACTGTCTCCAAGAATTTCACATAGAAGTGGTAAGTGCAGCCATTTGTTTCTCTATTTGATGAAAGACTTTGATCTCACAGGCCTGATCTGAATTTACAAGTTTAAGAAGGTCTGTTCTTCCAGCTATTAAAGCCTTAACCCTGCATTGCCAACTAGGAAGACTGCTGATCTACAGGGTGTACTCCAAAGAGTGGATTGCAGCGCCACTCAGTGAAATTTTACCTAACTAGCTTCTGACACAAAAATGTGTCATGCAAGCATCCCAGTGGTGTGTGGGAGAGGAAACTATAACCCCAACCAACCAAAGAGAAGGCAAAGTGCAAGCGGTCAAACACCTACATAACAGTACTTAAAAGATCACCTCATTGTCACACCACAGCTACCCACAGCACCCCTAGACCACCCTTGGGAACTATAGGACTAGTGAATGCCAGATCAGCTGCAAAGAAATCCTCAGTGATCCATGATGCCATAAATGAACAGCACTAGTGGCCTAGTGGTTAGGGTGGTGGACTTTGGTCCTGGGGAACTGAGGAACTGAGTTCGATTCCCGGCACAGGCAGCTCCTTGTGACTCTGGGCAAGTCACTTAACCCTCCAGTGCCTGCCGCATTGAGCCTGCCATGAGTGGGAAAGCACGGGGTACAAATATAACAAAATAAAATAAATCTTGACATCCTAGGAATAAGTGAAACCTGGCTAGATGAAAGTGGGGGTTTACCACTGGCTGAACTATGCCCAACAGGTTTCAACATCCAACATCAACCAAGACCTGGAACACAGGGTGGAGGAGTAGCACGGTCCATCCAGTCTGCCCAACAAGATAAACTCATATGTGCTACTTTATGTGTATGGAGTGCAATAGTGACCAGCATGTCAGTGCCTTACACCCTAACAAGAGTAAGCCTACTTCTCCAGGAACCCCAGCCTCAAAATCAAGCTACAGCGGGGAGGCAGAGCAAGCATGACCACCGAACATTATTCCAAACTGTACACAAATGTGCGGAGGAGGCTGCAGTGGAAGGTCATGCACCAAGATATATGTAGCTAAAGTATATCCAAAAGAGCAACCAGAAAAGGCAGTAAAGATGTATGTCATCATAGGTGAGCAATCAGTCCTTGGCAAGGACAGAATTCTTTGACTTATTTGACATCCAGGGAAACCAATTCCCTAGAACCTCAAGACCTGTACAAGGATGACAAAGAGGATGGAGAGAAGGGCAAGTGGATACGACAGAAGCGATGGACAGCAGCAACAAGACACATCTACCGGCTCTCATTGAGTGACATCAGGAAATTCCCACAACAGAAGTTGCGCAACACCGCCCTCATCTGCAACGTACAGTGGAGTATCTGCAACCTTTGGACCCAAATGCTGAGGTTTTACTCTGGTTGGGAAGAGACGTACCAGCATTGATCAAAGCTTGTGAATTACATGAAGGTCCACCTGACACTCCACTTTGTACTTGCTCACATTAAACGTCATCTGCCATTTGGATGCCCAGACTCCCAGTCTCGTAAGGTTGTCTTGCAATTTTTCACAATCTTCTTGTGATTTAACAACTTTGAATAACTTTGTGTCGTTGGCAAATTTAGGGCGCTTTTACAAAGCGTGCTCACGTTTTTAGCGAGCGCTAAAATTGTGTGTGCACTAAATGTTAGCGACACCCATAGGAATGTATAGGTGTCGCTAACATTTAGAGCACCCACAATTTTAGCACGCGCTAAAAAGGTGAGCGTGCCTTAGTAAAAGATGCCCTTAATTACTTCACTAATTATTCCCACATCTAGATCATTTATAAATATGTTAAAAAGAAGCGGTCCCAACACAGACCCCTAGGGAACCCCACTATCTACTCTTCTTCATTAAAAATATTGGCCATTTAACCAGTTTTTAATCCACAATAGAACACTACCTCCTATCCAATGATTCTCCAATTTCCTCTAGAGTCTTTCTTGAGGTACTTCAAATGCCTTTTGAAAATCCAGATACACAATATCGACTGGTTTGCCTTTATCCACATGTTTGTTCACCCCTTCAAAGAAATGTAGTAGATTTCTGAGGCAAGATTTCCCTTCACTAAATTCATGTTGACTTTCCTCGCATAGAACGAGCCATCCAGCTGGGACAGCCTGGCAAACAAACGCTGGTGGATGCAGTCCTGTAGACCCTTGAAAGACAAAATGGAAAAAAAAACCAGGACAAGACCAGGTTGAACAGACTAAACCCTAAGCGAGCATCTTCCAGGACTCGAGAAGGGATCCACATGACCCAGGGCTCTGTGCTGGGACCGCTGCTTTTTAACATATTTATAAATGACCTAGAAATGGGAGTAACTAGTGAGGTAATTAAATTTGCTGATGACACAAAGTTATTCAAAGACGTTAAATCGCGGGAGGATTGTGAAAAATTACAAGCGGACCTTACGAGACTGGGAGACTGGGCGTCTAAATGGCAGCTGACATTTAATGTGAGCAAGTGCAAAGTGATGCATGTGGGAAAGAGGAACCCGAAGTATAGCTATGTCATGCAAGGTTCCACGTTAGGAGTCATGGACCAAGAAAGGGATCTAGGTGTCGTCGTTGATGATACGTTGAAACCTTCTGCTCAGTGTGCTGCTGCGCCTAAGAAAGCAAATAGAATGTTAGGCATTATTAGGAAAGGAATGGAAAACAAAAATGAGGATATTATAATGCCTTTGTATCGCTCCATAGTGCAACAGCACCTCGAATATTGTGTTCAATTCTGGTCACGATATCTCAAAAAAGATATAGTGGAATTAGAAAAGGTACAGAGAAGGGCGACGAAAATGATAAAGGGGATGGGACAACTTCCCTATGAGGAAAGGCTAAAGCGGCTAGGGCTGTTCAGCTTGGAGAAAAGGCGGCTGAGGGGAGATATGATAGAGGTCTATAAAATAATGAGTGGAGTTGAATGGGTAGATGTGAAGCGTCTGTTCACACTTTCCAAAAATACTAGGACTAGGGGGCATGCGATGAAGCTACAATGTAGTACATTTAAAACAAATCGGAGAAACGTTTTCTTCACTCAACGTGTAATTAAACTCTGGAATGCGTTACCAGAGAATGTGGTAATGGCAGTTAGCTTAGCGGAGTTTAAAAAAGGTTTGGACGGCTTCCTAAAGAAAAAGTCCATAGACCGTTATTAAATGGACTTGGGGAAAATCCACTATTTCTGGGATAAGCAGTATAAAATGTTTTGTACATTTTGGGGATCTTGCCGGGTATCTGTGACCTGGATTGACCACTATTGGAAACAGGATGCTGGGCTCGATGGACCTTTGATCTTTCCCAGTATGGCAATACTTATGTACTTATGAAAGGGTAGGCTCGTTCTATGCGACCTTTACATCCCTCTGTGCTCACCTCAGTCTACCCAATGGGCTCAATGGGGTGGTAGTTGTCAAGGTTTTGCTAGTGTCTGCCTCTGTTACTATTTAGCATTTCTATAGCGCTACAAAGCGTACGCAGCGCTGCACAAACATAGAAGAAAGACAGTCCCTGCTCAAAGAGCTTACAATCTAATAGACAAAAATAAAGCAAGCAAATCAATTGTGTAGAGGAAAGAGGAGAGGAGGGTAGGTGGGGGCGAGTGGTTACAAGTCAAAAGAAATGTTCGTCTGTTTATGTGTTTCAGTCTCATCTCTTCTTCCCCACTTCGTGATCCTCTCCATCTTTTTTCCCCACTGCAGGTCGTGTCAGATCTCTTCCAGATCTGCTTCAGCAGGAACCTGTAGTGCACACCTTGCACCTCTGCTCTTCTTGGTCCTACACTGGTTTGATTTCAGACGCTAACCTAACACTCGTTCTCCCTGTGCAACTCTCTGGTGCACTAGTCAAACAGGTAGCTCAGGTCAGAACTGGGTCCATTGGCAACTCGGCCCACTCTCTCCACTCACCGTGTGTGGCTCACCTGCTTCGCTGAAGCATTCGCACACCTCAGCCGAATGGGTCTCCCCGAACTATCTCCAAGTGGCCCATGTTACTCCCAAGGAGCAGTGTTTGCCCACAGCAGTCATGAGGAGAACAGCCAGGAGTCACACCCCACTGTGTTTTGGGGCCCTGAGTGGTCCTCGTTTACTCCCGAGAGAATGGTGTCCTCACACAGTAGCCACGTGGAAAGTGGCTGGGAATCACATCACTCTGTGTTCCAGCTCCCCAGGAGCCGATGTTGGGGACTCATTCTTGGGTTCGGCCTTGGAGCTTACAGCACTCACCTTGTACTGCTTGTATCACCGGAGCTGTCTGCCGAACTTATCCTCGCTGCGGAGGTGATTTTCCTCTCCCTGACTTTGAGTTCTCCGGTATCACCCAAGTATCCACCTGGGCAGCAGTGCTTTCCAGCTGATCGGCCTCTTCGCACAGATCACCTAGGCCATCTGCAGCAGTCAGAGGAATCTCTCTCTTGCTGCGAGTGTCGCTGACTTTCCTCTCCCTGGCTCCGACGACAAGTATTGCCCAGGTTTACATCTAGCCGACAGTTCCACTCTGCTGGTCAGCCTCATTCTGCAATGTGGCCAGGGGCTGCCAGGTAAGTTAAGAGCATCTAGCTTAGATAACCAGGCTAAGACCTGTTCCGCGTGTCCTCTCGACTCAGCCTGTGAGATGACTTGGGCCGTTGCCTCCCCACCGGATCTCCGGACGTCGACTGCCCTCGGTCAGGGCGCCCGTCTGCAGCTGGGGTGAGTCAGGCCATCAGGGTCCATCATTTAAATCTTTTTTGAATGGAAATATAATGGAGATATCTGTGAAGAATGAAATGTCTTCAATATATCCATTTACAATGGGGATTCCGAAAGGGTTTACTCTTTCAGCAGTGCTCTTTAACATCTATTCTATAGGTCTATGGGTCATGGCCCTTGAACTACAAATCCCTGCAATCCTGTAGTTCCATGTAAAAGGCTCTTTCAGAACACATGTTGAAACTGCCTATGCTATATTTTGCTGTATGACCCTCTTCAAGCTACCGTGAAGCTATCAAGATTCTATCAGTGTAAAATTACAAACAGTATTACTCTCTACTTCTCTCTTGCATGGAGAGAGAGCAGGTGGAGAACAGACTCCAAGTTACAAAGCAAAAACTCGTGTCCAGCACATCTGAACTGTTATTTTTCCTTTTTTGATTACCAAAATAAAGAAGATTATGGTTCAAGAATACTCTCATAGTGATATTCTATACTCTGGTTTAAACTGAATACCAATCACACCAAGTGAGAGGTCAGAACACCACATAAGTGAAGGTACATGCCAGTAATATACCATGACAACCTGCAAGATTTGTCCTTATGTAGGTGAATCCTGTCTTAAATATACTATTTACTAAAGCTTTATACCATTTAGTAGGAGTGCGCCACCAGAAAATTTTATTTTATGTTGTTTCTGGAAATGTCTATTTTCTTTGGGATTTTTTTTCCCATTTTGTCATCAGAGGAGAAATTTTGTTAAGAACACATGCTCTTTCCTGATACTGCACGCATGCAGTATCAGGAATAAATAAGTGCAAGCTCTTTCAAAAGAGTGCATGCTACTGATGGAACACAGAAAAAAAAATTCTGCTCATTTTCATTTGCCTGTGACATGACATGGGGGATTAGATTTTTGGTAGATTTTGCAGCATATGAAATAAAGGTGAACTGTGGTGAACTATAAGAAATATTGACATTTTCTATTTCGTTTCAGAAGAATGCACATCCCTACCATTTAGTAAACAGTAGGTTAAACACACTGCATTAATATATAGTTTTAATTAATTTTAGTTTTGATGTATTTTTTGTTTACTGTTGATGTTTTAGTACCGTTTAAGACAGGACGAAACAAATTAACAAATACTAATCAATAAATCCCTAAGCCATGTTCTTTCAATATTCCCATATCTCAAGCTCAACTCTCCTGTACAATAAATTGCCCTTTTGGAAACATCCCTAGCTTAAACAAGCTCTTTAACAGCTTTAAAGCTTATTTACAGACCAAACATAAATGGGACTGTGTGGAGCCTGCAGAAGGGCTACAGGAGAAGAGGAGCCAGATTAGGGAGCAGAGTGGCTATTTTCTCAAAGATACCAAGTAGTCACACGCATTCGGCTGCCCTCACACGCTAAGCACCCCTCCTCACCGCATTTGGGGATCGGGGGAGCGATCTCCCCTCCCAATGATCTGCCATCTCTCCCTCTAGTTTCCACTGTTCTCCTTGTCTGCGATCCGGCACCTCTCCCCCAAACTCATTACCTGTGGTCGCCCAGTCCCCTATGACACACACAACTTCACTCCCTCTGAGACATCCCGATCCCTCCTTGCCGCCGGAAACTGCGTCAGAAAAGACCGGGACACCAGTGAACGGGATTTGCGGGAATCCCGCGGAGATGGAAGTGGGTACCGCCTCCTCTTCCTTTCATCAGCGCAACCGCACTTGCTTTCTGCCCAGACTGACGGAGCAAAAGGTTTTAATGACATCTGTCAAGAGCCTATCTTTCCATTATATGGGCTGAAGCCAGTGGGTGGAGCTTACCGCCATCTTAGTTCGTCCAACACTATAGCAGACGCCATTGAGAACAAGCTTTTTTTTTACAGGAGACGCAGTGACGTCAACACGTTGAAACCAATTAGGTTCATCTTTGTTTCCACTCATCCGCGCACGCGCAGCCGTCATCATCTTTCGTACACTCAACAAACCTGCTGCATCCATGTTGTTGTTCTTTAGTGTTGGTAGCATTTTTATTTTAATCTCACTTATATTTTCAAACATGCCAGCTTGTGCAGCATACGGATATACACAGAGGAAGTATAATAACGGATTCACTTTTCATAAGTAGAGTAGTAATTTATTATAAATTGTAATCAGTGTGTCATTTGGAAGGGCTGGTTATAAGGACATCCTAACAAGTGTTTATTCGTGCAGAAATTTTTTTCTCCTAGTAAAGGGCCACAAAAACAGACACCGTGTTATGAGAATCAGGTGCTCAACATTCAGAATTTCTGTCTACTTATTTATGGCAGTTATATCCCACATTTAACATGAATTAGGTGGAAACCTGTGAGCATTTAAAACATATTTTCCTATGCCTAGATCAAAAGAGAAAGATGGTTTGTGGAAAATTGCTCCTTTTGTTTTGTGGATTGCAGTGGTATATTATAAACATGCACTTAATATTGTTTATTGCTACTATTTAAATGAAAGATATTTATTTATTTATTGCATTTGTATTTGTATCCCACATTTTCCCACCTCTTTGCAGGCTCAATGTGGCTTACAATACATAATGGATAGTGGAAATAAGAAGAGAATAGACATTTGGTATTACAGACGGATTTGGGGTTGCATGGTAATGGAATACATGATAGTAATATAACAGAAGGCATTATTAAACATCTCTGGATATATGTGGGGAGAGCTGCCTTCATGCAGAAATCCAGAGTCGGTCTAAATGTGCCAACATTGTCCAGTTCAGCACAACATTAGCAGCCAGGTTCATACAGAGGAGTGGCCTAGTGGTTAGGGTGGTGGACTTTGGTCCTGAGGAACTGAGTTCAATTCCCAGCACAGGCAGCTCCTTGTGACTTTGGGCAAGTCACTTAACCCTCCATTGCCCCATGTAAGCCGCATTGAGCCTGCCATGAGTGGGAAAGCACAGGGTACAAATGTAAAAAAAAAAAATTTAATAATGTTCAGTGGAAAATAAATCTGTTGCATCATGGGAAACTTGCAAATAAATTAAAAAGATGTCCAATAAGTAAAAAAAAAACTTTTGTCCTCCATCTTTTAAGCACTGCCTGTCCAATTGAAACAGCTTTAGACTTGTTACAGATGGACCAACAATAAAGAACAACAACATGAATGCAGCAGCTCATAGGTTTGCATGCTTTGTTTTCAGTGTACTAGAGATGACGGCTGCGCAGGAGAGTGGAAACAGAGATTAGCCTAATTGGCTTCCTTGCTTGCAGTAGACTAGATAGGCTCACTTCCACTCCTGTTTATTAAACCTCCTTGATTAAAAACAATAGCAAGCTAGATTTTGCATTCTCTCTGTTAGGGGGGGATGGGGGAGGGATATAAGGGGAGTTGAGGGGGGTGGGGGAGTCTTTGAGGGGTCTAAGAAAGGGGAAAGCAAATGAGCTGCTTTTTACTGTCCACTGTCCCTCCGAACTGCGCTTTTCATCCTGATTGTTGGTAGCATCTTATTTCAGCAGTGCTATTATCTTACCAACTTTCACTATACACGGTAGAATTTCTGGCAGTGTGGCTTGGCCCCACACACTCTGTGTCATCATTTCCTACCTGTTCATGCCGAAAAGTGCACCTTGAATGAAGCACACTGCTTCAGACGTGCCACCAAAGGAGCACAATGAAGGGGGCATGGTTTGCCCATTTGTGGGTAGCATTAGGGGTAACCTTGTTAGATGTGGCATTTTTTTTCAGAAACTGGGTTCCTTATTGGAACAAATTGGTTGAACGATCATCTTTCCTGGTAAAAGAAGCCTCGCTATCCAACTGTAGAAACTGCTTCCAAATGCTACTTTGTGTGCAATTTTTAAGTTTAATTTTTTTTTAATATGTTTTAGTAACGTTATGTAGGACTGTACTAACCAGATATTTATTGTGGGTACTTCACTGAAGTCTGCAGGCTGGTAGGTTCCTTTTATTTTAAGTTTTTATTGTGAGATAATTTTGTGACTTTATCATGGCCGCTAAGCTGAGGTGGTTGCCCTATTTTTCTGTTTATCTTACTTCTGGGAAATAGCAATATCTGCTACAGTATTAGTTGTCAGATATTGACCGTTTTCTACCTCACGTCAGCCAAAAATACATCATGTATCTCACAGACATAATGCTTTACTTGACTGTGAGTTGATTATGCCTGATTTAATTTTATTTATTTATTGCATTTGTATCCCACATTTTCCCACCTGTTTGCAGGCTCAATGTGGCTTACATAGTATTGTTAACATAATTATTCCAGTACTTGAAGTACTGTCACCATTTGACACAGAAGAATCAACATGACGGATTTACACACTTGAAATATGCCTCTTTTGCATGCCAGTTGACTAGAGTAGGGCATATTCAAGAGGTCAGTTCAACTTATGTGCCTATACCAGTTTATTATATTAACATCAGATCTGTAGTAAACAAAGCAAGTACAATTAAGAACTGGATAGCGGAAGAACAACCAGGCATGGTGGTCATGTCAGAAACCTGGCTACAACGTTCTGATGATCTTGCAAATGGATGTAAGATGATTCACCAACCCAGGGAAACAAAGAAGAGAGAGGGCATAGCATTAATTTATAGACATTCCTCAGTGTTCAGAGGAAGCTCACTTTTATGTATTCCTCATTAAAGATGTTATCCTATACTGTTCAGGATGACTGTTTAGAAGAATCACTGTGCTGTATCGTATTTTATTGTCTGCCAGGAAAATGGAAAATTGCTCATGAGAATTTCATGGATTTTATATCAGCAGTTAATATGGAATATGCCAATATTATCTTACTAGGGGACTTGAATCTATATGTAGAAAAAATTATTTATCCTAAGGTCAAGACAGTAAATTATTAGTCCCATCCACTATCACATATTCAAAGGGTCATCAGATAGACCTCTTTGCATATAAAACTAACACTGAATATTTTTTTGTGTCAGGACAACAATGGGACTCAGTCAATTGGTCTGATCATTATAAACTATTTTATAAGATTTAACAGATTTAGATGATCTCTTTTGAAAATAATGAAGGTATAGTGTCAGAAACTGGACCTCTTTTACACCTCCTTCCCAAAGTTAGTTACCATGTATTTGAAAAAATGCTCCTCTACTGTTCCTTGGACAACTGCCAGGTATATCTAATGGGAAATGACTTAGGAAGTTTTATTAAAGGTGAGCTGGCTGATGTAGTGTATCTAGATTTTCAGAAAGCTTTTGATAAAGTTCCTTGTGACAGACTCCTGAGAAAATTAAAGAGTCTTGGGATATGAGACAAGGTTCTGGTGTGGATTAGGAATTGGTTATTGGACAGAAAGCAGAGGGTAAGGTTAAATGGTCATCTCTGTCAGTGGAGAAGGGTGAACAGTGGAGTGCCACAGGGATCTGTACTGAGACTGGTACTATTTAACATATTTATAAATGATATGGAAATTGGAACAAGTGAGGTGATCAAATTTGCAGATGATACAAAACTATTCAAGGTTGTTGAAATACGTGTGGACTGTGAAAAATTGCAGGAAGACCTTAGGAAATTGGAAGACTGAGCATCCAATTGGCAGATGAAATTTAATGCAGACAAATGCAAGGTGATACACATTGGAAAGAATAATCGGAATCGTAGTTACCTGATGCTAGGGTCCACCTTGGGGGTCAGCTCTCAAGAGAAAGATCTGGGTATCATAGATAATACGCTGAAATCTTCTGTTCAGTGTTCGGCAGCAGCCAAAAAAGCAAACAGGATGCTAGGAATTATTAGGAAAGGGATGGTGAATAAGACTGAAAATACTATAATGCCTTTGTATCGCTCCATGGTGCATCCACACCTTGAGTATTGTGTTCAGTTCTGGTCACTGTATCTCAAAAAAGATATAGCTTGGAAAAGAGATGGATGAGGGGAGATATAATTGAAGTGTACAAAATCCTGATTGGTGTAGAACAAGTAGAGGTAAATCAATTTTACTCGTTCCAGAAGTACAAAGACTAGGGTACACTCAAGGAAGTTACATGAAAATACTTTTAAAATAAATAGGAGGAAATATTTTTCCACTCAACAATGGCAGTTAGCATATCTGGGTTTATAAAAGGTTTGGACAAATTCCTGGAGGAAAAGTCCATAGTCTGCTATTGAGACAGACATGGGAAGCAACTGCTTGCCCTGGGATTTGTAGTATGGAGTGTTGCCACAATTTGGGTTTCTGCCAGGTACTTGTGACCTGGCTTGGTCACTGTTTGGAAAACAGGATACTGGGCTAGATGGACCAATGGTCTGACCCAGTATGGCTATTCCTATGTTCTTTGTCTGGTATACATGCTTAACACCGGTTCGTTTCCTTGTAATATTGGTCATATTATACTAACACTTATCAGTAAGAATTCCTCTTTAAAGACCAATGATGTAAGTAAATATAGACTGGTGGCATATATACCTCTATTAACTAAGGTGATGGAAGGAATATTTAGATCATTATAATACCCTACATGAATCCCAATCCCATTTTAGACGTGGGTATAACACAGAAACAGTTCTGGGGACCTTGCTATCGGAGTTTAGAGGAGAGATTAGTCATGGTAAAAGCGTTCTTTTAATGCACTTTGCTATGTCAAGTGCATTTGATTTGGTGATCACGAAATCCTGTTTAACTTAACTCATTATGGTATACATGATTTAGGAGGAGAGTGGTTCCATTTTCTGATGAATCGTTTTCAGGTTAAAAAGAATAAAGTTTGTTCTCTTTCCTCATTTTCACTTGTGGAGTTTCTCAAGGTTCACCAATATTGCCAATCCTGTTTAATATTCTTCTAGTCCCCTTAGGTTATAAACTCTCCAAAATGGGCTTTTTACCCTTTTATTTATGTGGGTGATATTACTATATGTATCCCGTTTACTGGAGATTTTCAGAGATTAATTCCTGATATAAAAAGTGGGCATCAATGTTTAAATTAAAACTTAATAAAGACAAGACTAAATTTATAGTTTCTAGTAACATGTTTAATCTCATTCCAGAAAAAAAATTGCACAGTTAATAGTATCAGTTAATACTTTGGATCCCCAAGATACTGGGATGATTTTTGACAAATTTCTTACTTCCGATCACCAGGTTCAGTCACTCACTACAGAAGTATTTAGATTGATTTGGAAACTTGGGAAGGTTTAAATCTAGTTGTGATCCAGAATCTTTTCAGATAATCACCTAATCAATGATCCTAATGATTGCATTATCATTTATGTAGGTTGCAAACAAGCCACTTTAAAGAGGCTAGAAACACTGTGTGAAATATGGCAGCCCACCTTATATGTAGGGGCATCAAAATTTGACAGGGTAACACTCTTGTTTATAAAGCACCATTGGTTACCAGTAGAAGCTCGCTTGATTTTCAAACTGGTCAAGCTCCTGTTTATATAGCCACTCTCATTGATTCTGCAGGCAGACGTTTTGATGCTTCACTAAGACACCCTTTAACCATTCATTTTTGTTATGTGAGTAAAATAAGATATAAAACCCTATAATCTCTAATATCTTTATATATAAGTAGTGCCACACCAGGAAAAGACCAAGGGTCCATCGAGCCCAGCATCCTGTCCACGACAGCGGCCAATCCAGGCCAAGGGCACCTGGCGAGCTTCCCAAACGTACAAACATTCTATACATGTTATTCCTGGAATTGTGGATTTTTCCCAAGTCCATAGTGGTTTATGGACTCGTCTAACCCCTTTTTAAACTCTGCTAAGCTAACCGCCTTCACCACGTTCTCCGGCAACGAATTCCAGAGTTTAATTATGCGTTGGGTGAAGAAACATTTTCTCCAATTTGTTTTAAATTTACTACACTGTAGTTTCATCGTATGCCCCCTAGTCCTAGTATTTTTGGAAAGCGTGAACAGACGCTTCACATCCACCTGTTCCACTCCACTCATTATTTTATATACTTCTATCATGTCTCCTCTCAGCCGTCTCTTCTCCAAGCTGAAAAGCCCTAACCTCCTTAGTCTTTCTTTATAGGGAAGTCTATCATTTTAGTCGCCCTTCACTGCACCTTTTCCAATTCTAATATATCTTTCTTGAGATGCGGCGAGCAGAATTGAACACAGTACTCAAAGTGCCATGATAATATTAGAACCTTGTAAGTGTGTTGTGAGATTTAAAAGATTGAAAATTGCTGCACTAGAGCAATAGTTTAAGGACCCCTGCCAAAGAGGGTGTCTTACAGTTCCCTTCTCCCTCCCTGTAGTCCAGTATCTCACCCTCTCTCCTTCCCTTTGGTCCATCTCTCCCTTCTTCTGCTTCCTTCTGGCCCCAGGTCCAACATCCCACCCCATCCAAACTAGTTTCTCCTTAGCTTCTGGGCTGTATCATTAACAAGCAAGTGTATTATCCCTTCCTGCCAGCAGAGGGAGATAGAGAAATTGATCTTTCCCAATGACATCCTGCTATGCTCAGTAGATAGCTCAGTATTTTAGCTGCCTCCAGCAGAGGCTAAAGTTGTTCAGGTTAGGGCTGTACCGAATATTCGTAATTCGATTCAATTCGGCCCCAAATACCTTATTCATATTGAGCTGAATAGTGATTTAAATTCAAATACGAATAATTCAGGGCTCTATTGTGCTAAATCAAACTGAAATAAACACGATCTGATTTCACATTGCTTCTTGTATTATTTGTTATGTTAAAACTCAATGCCCATTATTTGTCTTTATACAAATCTTATGTCCCAAACATTAGATTTGTATATTGTTGAATAGTCCCCACTCCAAGACTGTAAGGTCCCTTCAAGCTGCATTATTTGTCTTTGGCATTCGGCCGAAAAATAATGTTCATTATTCGTAATCAGCCAAATGGTAAAATATGCTATTCGGTACAGCTATAGTTCAGGCTGTTGCTCCTGGTCCCAGACCTTTGCCTAACTGCTTGGTGGAGCCTAACGGCTGGCTCCCAGGTTCCTGGATCCACGGACCAGACTTGGCTGAGCGCGGAGTGCTGCTCTGTTGCCCCTAAGGATTGCTTGATAGTAGCCACTGGGTGAGGATTTCAGCAGGGCACTGACATATGGTGTGTGGATTCCCCATTTCCCCCTCCACCCCACCCCCACCCCCTGCCCTTTCACCTGCTTGGTGCTTCCCCTGGGTTCCCTTGCAGCTGCATGCATTCAAATTAGAATGAGTTTGCCTGGTTCAGCTTTCCCTGTATAGGAAGTTAAGCAGCTTTAAAAGAAAAAGAAAAAAAACCCAGAAACTGCTTTTACAGTCTTTAGAGGCACAGCACACCCAGAGGAGCAAGCAGGGTATCAGCAGGAACACTGAGGTTAGCGGGAACATCAGAGTCCTAGGTCTACAGTCAGCCCATGTGTACAGGCAGGTCGCAGTGCTCCGGCCATGTGGCCGGGCATGCCAACTACCCAGTGCTGTGGGAGCTGGTAGCTCAATACAGCTGCCAGTTCTCTGTGCCCCTCCTGTGACAGGCCATTTCTGGCTTTGGTAAAGTTCTCAGGGGGGGGAGGGGGGTCTGGAGGAGCACTCAGGTGTCTCTGGAGACAACTTCAGAGACAGTGGAGCCACGGTCCTGTTTGGTTTTCGGCTGGAACAGCAGCCATTTTGAGTGCAGGCCGTGCTTCTCATACAGCAGCTTCTCTACAGCAGGAGTCTACGCCGCCCCAATGGGGCATGTGGGGTCAGGACTGGTTTCTACTGCCTCCTTGTTCCATCCTGTGGGAGGAGGGAGGGAGGGTCCTGATGAGGCTCCCTAGGACCATTGAATTCTGGTTGATTTCATCATATTTTTTAGCTGTTTAAACCTGCTTTTGTCACTGAGGCTAGTTCCCTTCCACTTCCAGGGGCTTCCCAGACCTAAGAGGGGCTCCTCTCTGGAAGCCTCAAGGGGGCCCCCATCCTCGCAGAGGTTCCAGCGGGGATGGACTCCACTTTTGGAGATGTGGGAGGCCATAGGGTTCTAGTTCCGGGCCTGTCAGAGGAGGAGGAGTGTTCTCCCCATCATTTCCTTTTTTGGCAGGAAGGTCTTCCTACCTGATTGATTCAATGTCAGAGGCTCTCAGTTGCTCCTGGGTCCAGGGGTCTGACCCATTTGAGGGTAACCCCATTTTGGAAGTTCTAGCAGGGCTCCCAAATCATGTTCCACTTCACAAAGCTCTTCCCAAGGGATCCTAGTAGAGTTGGAATCCCCAGAATGGGGTCCTTCAGCGGGTCCAGGATTTTAGAACGGTTGTATACTTTTTCCCCCAAGGTGGATGCCCTGATCATAGCTGCAGAGCTGCCAAGGGGTCCCAATTTTTGAAAAGGAGATTTTAGTACACTCTCCCAGCCCCACCCCACTCTACCTTGGCTCCGCCCTGGCACACCTCAATCCCATGGCCATTTCAGGACAAGTTTGAAAAACCTTGCTGCAGTATAGCTGTTGATCCAGCAAAACAAAACACTCTGCTAGAGTATTTTAAGTTAATTTTTTAATTTGCCTTTGAAGGAGTCAGTGTGGTCTCTCTGTTCCTTCTCCCGCACCTTTGCAGAAAGCTAGAATGAATGAACAAACTCCCATCCCCACGAGTCTTTGTTTTCTTTTCCCATACTGCCTATCTCACCTTGTGGAAGCTGAAAGGAAGTGACATAGGCAGCTAGCCCGCTGTAGTGGCACTGTTGTGGTGTGGGTCCGGACATCTGTTGGTCATTGCAATACTGAATCTTTTAGGCTATCTTGTTTGTGGTAGGAAGAGGCTGATCCGGATTATGGGCAGGCAGAGACGCCAAGGGTCCCCATCCCAAAGCTGGAGATTTACCACTGCACTGCTGAAGATTTCTCCCGTGGGCCCCTGCCATGTCTTAAACCAACTCTAGCATATGTACATTCCAAAAACAGACATATTCTAATCAATTAATAGAAAATAAAAAAATGTTTTCTACCTTTGTTGTCTGGTAATTTTACTTTTCTAATCTTGGTGGTCCCTGTCTCTGATTTCTGCTTTCCTCTGTCTTCTCTTATCTGTCTTGTCAAGGTCTCCTTGTTCAATTGGCACTTCTTTTCTCTCCATGTCCACCATCCATCTTCTTTCTGTATCCCTATCCACCCTACTCAGCATCACTTCTGTGTCCTCGCTCCTATCTTGCCGCCATGTTGAGCATCTCCCCCCTCTGTGTCCCTATTCTTGCCCTGTCAAACTTAATTCTTCTGTGACCTTATGCCCCCCAAAATACATCTACCTCTCTCTCCTGTCCCCTGTCATGCTAGCATCTCTCCCTCTCTTCCCTCCTCCTCCCCCCCCCCCCCCAGGGGTCCAGCAAGCATTCCTCTCTCTTCCACCTCCCCTTTGGAGGTCCTTCCAGCACTTTTCCTTCTTCCTTCTTTCCCCACCATCCTGGCATCTTTTTCTCTTTCTCCCACCCTCACCCACATCATGGCATCTTTTTTTCCCCTCTCTCACCCTTCCCCCACATCCTGGTATTTCTTTCTCTCTTGCTCCCCCTACCATCCTGGCATCTCTTTCTCCCTCCCACCACCACCATCCTGGCATCTTTTCCTCTCCCCTCCCCCCCCCATCACTTTCTTGGCATCCTTTCCTTTCACCTCCCCTCAGGGGTGTGCTGGTAAATTTTTAACAACAGGCTCTTTCTCCGGACGTAGCCAGCTCTGCAGTTGGAAGGGCCGGGGGGGGGGGGGGGAGCAACACTTGCCTCTCTCTCCTCCCTCCCTTTGTGTGGGCACACTAGGCATACCTTTGCTGGCAGCCAATAAATGGACTGCCACCACTCCCAACATCTTGCATTGAGCAGCATGCTGGAACTTCTCTCACATGCTCGAGAAGTCCCAGCCTGCTGCCCAGAGCTGGAAACAAGGAGCAGGGAGCAGCAGTAGTCTATTTACTTGGCTGGCAGGGCTCAGCATGCCCACCAGCAAAGTAAAAGATAATTCAGCAGGGGGCCCAAGCCCACATTTTGGGAGCCAGTTGTTAAAGTAGCCATGGAGGGCCCTACTTTAACAACCGGCTCCCAAAATTCTTTAAAAAACTTAACAACCGGCTCTTGCGAGCCTGTGAGAGCCTGCTCCAGCACACCACTGCCTCCCCTTGTCATTCCCTTCCTTTCATTCCCCTGCTCCCCAGTGGCCCAGCCGGTATCTCCCTCTTGCCTATCTCCTGCAGTCTGCCAAACTCACTTGGGGCTGCCGCCACCGATAGCGCTGAACAGACGCTGCTTCCTGCCAATGCAGGGGCCTTTCTTCTGCTGCTCCTGCCTCCTCCACTGACTACTTCCAGTTTCTTGAGGCAGGAGCAGCAGAAGAAGGGCTCTGCACTAGCCAGAAGCAGCGTCCTTCAACAGGGGCCTTTCTTCTGCTGCTCCTGCCTCCTCTAATGCTACTTCCGGTTTCTTGAGGCAGGAGCAGCAGAAGAAGGACTCTGCACTAGCCAGAAGCAGCGTCCTTCAACACTACATGTAGCGGTGTCAAGCAGGTTTGGCAGACTGCAGGAGCCAGGAAAGTGAGAGATGCTGGGCAGGCTGCGGGAGTAGAGGCAGAAAAGGGAGAGAGCGGCAATGCGTGAGTCTCAAGTGGTTATGTGTGTGTGAGATGGAGAAGGGGCCCAGATGTGTGTGCCACACACCAAGTGTGTGTGACATGGCATATCTGAGAGCATAGACGTGCCGTGGGTATTCTGTCTAGCAACCCACTCACCTTATAGGATAGTATCAGGTATGCACATTGCAAAGTGCACTTTGGCAGGCTGGCAGTGTTGTTCAAAGTACTAGGTCAAAGTACTTAAAAGTAAAAATAAACGTACGTTTTAATACTTAAGTAAAAGCAAAACGTATAGTGAAGAACACATTAAAATTTAGATAAGTGAAAACAAAAAAGTTATTGCCTAATATTGAGTAAAAAGTAAAAGTACCACAAGTACAATGAATGTAACTATTGTTAACATTTGTATCCCAATGATTTTATTGCTCTACAATTCAATCCACTTTGCTTTTAGTAAAGCTAAATGTGAAAACAACAGTCACACATGTGAGCACGCTTGTGAGTCATTAATCCAGCACAGCTAAAAAGATATTTTAAAATGCACTGTAAGGAAGTGGAGTGTTCAGTCTGATATAAAGTTCCTTCAAATCAGACCAGGCTGAAAAGCTACTGATGTCTTCTGGAAGAATCTGCAGGTGTCGATCAAAGGAATCTCTGTCCGAAACACTTGTAGGTGCCCAGCTAAGTTCATTTTTGATTAAGCAGATCAAGGCATAAATTATGAGTAGGGGGGAGTACATAGAATGGTAGAATAATGAGGGATAACAAAAAATAAATATTTTCTAGGGGAATTTTTTAATCCTGGATTTTTTTTTTATCTGCTATCTATCACCTGAGTAACTACAGAAAAGCTTTAAACACCTTGCCATGCAGTCAGTACCAAAGGTCAATAAAGCTACGTGAGGAGACTCACCTACACAGGCTCATAAACAGCTTCTCAGGGAAGAAAAGGAACGAGTGCTTAAGATGTACATAGAAAGTTATAGCAATATACAGACCAAAATGGCAATTGAGGTCATGCAGGAACATATAAATATAAGAAATATCTATTCATTCTTGGGATTAATAGCTGTTATTTCAGAATGAATGACTCACAAAATTCACAGTATAGAAACAGAGAAAAATGACAGCAGATAAAGACAATATGGCCTATCCAGTCTGCCCATTCATGCCATATACTATCCCATCCTCTCCCTTATATATGCTATATACTTGTCCCAAGCCTTCTTGAATTCAGGTACAGTCTTCGTCTCCACTACCACTACCGGGAGGTTGTTCCTCAAATTCATCTCCATTTCCATGAAGAAGTATTTTCACAGGCTACTCCCGAGTCTGTTCCCTTTGACCTTCATCCTATGATTGCTCATTCCAGAGCTTCCTTTCAATTGAAAGAGACTTGCCTCCTGTGCATTTATGCCACAGAGGTATTTAAACATCTCTATCATATTTCCCCTCTCCCGCATTTCTTCAAAAATATGCATATTTAGATCTTTAAGTCTGTCCCCATAGGCTTTATGATGAAGACCATCTGGACCGACTCCATCCTGTTTATATCTTTTTCAAGGTGCGGTCTCCAGAATTGTATACAGCATTCCAAATGAGGTCTCACCAAAGACTTATACATAGGCATTATTACCTCCTTTTTCCTGCTGGCCATTCCTTTCCCTATGCATGCAAGCATCCTTCTAGCATTCACTATCACCTTTTCTACCTGTTTGGCCACCTTGGGCCGCATATGATCACTTAAGTCCCACTCCTCGTTCATGCACAAAAGTTCATCACTCCCTAAACTGTAGCCCTCCCTTGGATTTTTGCAGTCCAAATGCAAGACCTGTATTTTTAGCATTAAATCTAGGCTGCCAAATTCTAGACCATTCTTCAAGCATCACTAGGTCCCTCCTCCGCACCCTGGGGGATGTCTATTCTAGTGCAGATTTTGGTATCATCCACAAACAGGCAAACTTTATCAGACAGCCCTTCAGCAATTATGCTTACAAAAATGTTTAAAAGAATCGGCCCAAGAACCGAACCTTGTGGCACACCAATGGTAACATCCTTTCCCTCAGAATGAGCTCCATTTACCACTAACCTTTGTTGCCTTCCATTCAACTAGTTGCTAACCCAGTCAGTCACTTTAGGGCCTATACCAAAGACCCAGATTATTTATTAGTCTTCTATGTAGAACCGTGACATAGTAACACAGTAGATGACGGCAGAAAAAGACCTGCACGGTCCATCCAGTCTGCCCAACAAGATAAACTCATATGTGCTACTTTTTGTGTATACCTTACCTTGATTTGTACCTGTCCTTTTCAGGGCACAGACCGTATAAGTCTGCCCAGCACTATCCCCGCCTCCCAGCCACCAGTCCCGCCTCCCACCACCAGCACTGGCACAGACCGTATAAGTCTGCCCAGCACCATTCCCGCCTCCCACCACCGGCTCTGCCACCCAATTCAGAGGGAGGGGGCCTGGAACTCGAAGGGAGGGAGGGACGACCCCAGAACGCGGAGGGAGGGAGGGAACGAACTTCCGGTGGGTGAAATATTGGGGGTGCTCGAGCACCCACGGAGTCGGCGCCTATGCCCACTGATCCAACCTAAATGACTGATCTCGGCAACACAACTAAGCAAATCAAATAACAGCCAGAACACATCGGCTTTACTGAAATCTAAATATACCATATGTAGAACTTTCCTTTGATCTAACTTTCTGGCATTAGGCATATGTTAGCAAAGTGCCCCTATGTCTTCAACTGAGTCCTAAGCCCAAAGACATTGGCAGCTGTAGACTGAGCTGTTGCCCCAACCCTTCCCATCCTGTTTCTTTTCACATGCTGCCTGTTAAAATAGGAAGGGAAGAGGTGAAGCTGGAGTGCATATCTTCCAGCAGAAAATAAGTGCCCTGCTTTCCAGCCCTTTCCCCATGGCTTTTCTCATACGCTGCTGCAATGTTTGCTCCAGCCTCAATCTCTCCCCTGCTGTAGGGTTTAGATGGAAGGGGGTAAAAGTGCAACAAACAAGGGCCATAACAAGCTATGTGAGGGCGATGTGGCTGCACAGAGTGCAAGGGAAGCTGGGGCATGAAAATCACACCCCTTCCATTGGCTTCCCTTGCAAAGTGGGCTGGGTGGGGTGTATCAACAGCGTTTGGGCCTGTGTCGCACAGGGCGTGTTCCGGGCTTACTATTCTCCTGCAACAGACACTGTAGAGTAGAATCCAGTTGCTCGTATCCCTTCTTCATCTCTTCCCCTCCTGTTCCCTGCAACTGCAGCAGTAAACACAGAGGGGTCAGCGTCTCAGTTGTGTGAAAAATTAGCCCCAGATATTCATTGCTGGGCCATGTCCATGTCTTTCCAGCTGTCCTAATTTGGCCAGGTTAGCAATGCAAGTCCCGGTACTGAATATTGCCGGCACCTGTATAACTGCAGACTTTTCCTCAATACCCCTCCCCCCCCCCCAATACTGCCCCTGATTTGCCAATTATTTTTATGGCTGGTGAAAGCCAATATTCAGTGGCACTGCCCGGTTAAGTGCTGCTGAATATCAGTGCTTGGGTGGCCCCATGGTAGGCTAGAGTCTCTCCTGCCCTCTTAAATTGCTTTGAAAATTGGCCAGAGAGGTCCCAGATATGGGCGTCAGATGTCATAGCACCTTCAGCATTTGGCACCAGAAGGCACTTCCTATGTTGCCTATCTATATATCTGGACCTGCTGATGATCAGACTCGGTTGTGATTTTTCTAGTAACCATAATTAACCTTAACTCATGCTGGCTGCATTAGATAGCAAAAAACAAACAAACAAACCACCCCAGAGAAGTAGAGGATAACACAGACTTCCAAACGGAGAGTATCGTCAAGACGTCAAAAATATTCTTTATTAAGGCACCAGAAAAGACCTGATACTGTTGCAGTGGCAATTTTGGTGCCATAGCATCTGTTTGAACACAACTGGTTTGCTTACCCTTAACTCTGCTCATACTCAGAGTAGTTTTATGAAGGCACTGTTTGTAACATCTTCTGGCTTTAAGTACTGTTGTAGTTGACCCCCTCCCCCCCCCCCCCCCCCCCCCCCCCCGAGGCAGGTGGGTGTTCCTGCCAAAACACAGCCTTTTCTGGTGTCTTAATAAAGAGCGCTTTTGACTTTACCCCCTGTGTGGAAGTCAGCGTGTTATCCTCTATTTCTCTGCTTTCTTTGGACTCTCTTAGAAGTTACATTCCTGTTCTCCTTTGGACTTTAGATAGCAACAACCCTTTCTTCTCAATTCAATGCTGTACACAAACATGAAAGAGACAATTCCTGCTTGACAGAGCTAGCAATCAATTCATGATGGACACACAGGACAAATAAGGGATTAGGAAGTTCCATTTATTATAGGAATCATTCAAATAACATGAGTATTAAACAGGTAAATAAGGAGTTAAGAGTTAAACGCAACCTCAAAAAACGTGGGCTTTTAGTTTAGATTTGAATAGGGCTGGAGAAAGAGCATGATATACTGACTCAGGACGTCTATTCCTGGCATATATAGCACAGCAAGATGGAATGAAAAGAATCTGGAGCTGGCAGTGAAGGGGAAGGGCACAAATGAGCGTGACTTACCTAACGAATTGAGGGACCCTTTTACTAAGGTGTGTTGAAAAATGTCCTGTGCTGGTGTAGGCACGTGTATTGGACGCGTGCAGGTCCATGTTTCAGCGTGCCTGCATAAAAGGCCTTTTTTGTGGCCGAAAATGGACATGCATCAAAATTAAAATGAGCACGCATCCATTTTGGGCCCGAGACCTTACCGCCACCCATTGACTTAGCGGTAAAGGTCTCATGCGTTAACCAGGCAGTAATTATCAGCGCATAAATCAGTACAGTGCTGATTACCACCCAGTTAGCGCTACACGATAAAAAATAGAAAATATTGGACGCATGTCAAAAATAGAATTACTGCCTGGGGCACGCGGTAAACGGGCAGTAGTTATGATGACTGCTCTTAAATAGTCCCCTCATCGGCAGTAACTCCAGTCAGCTGGAGAGAACAATCCTGGGTAGGTTGGCTGTTGGAGAGGGGTGGAGCAGCAGTGAGAGATGATCAATCCCGCACAATCAGGCGAGGCGAAAGACCCGTGCCGGAAGGAAGCCCCACCTCCGGGACGCCATCAGTCCGCATGGCCGGCCTCCAGGACTGAACCAAAATGGACGGCTAAGATATCGAAGCGAGCCTGACAGATGCCGATAGCCAACCTGACCGGTCCCCCTGGCTGCTTCAGAATGGCCGGCCATTGCGACCGGCCCTGGCATAATTGACGCCTACCGCCATCCACAAGGCCGGCCATAGAGACCGGCCCGAGCATGGCCGATGCCGACAGACAATATGGCCGGCCACCGCTACCGAGAAAGCGCTTGGAGGTGAACTGGTCGTGTGGGCCGCCCTATAGGTGAGGAACGTAACAGTTCTAATTTGATGTGCATTGGATGCACGTAGACGCCAACGCGCCTTAGTTAAAAGGCTCCTGAGTTCCCAGGCAGGGGTGTAGGGAGAGAAAAGAGAGGAGAGATATTGAGGAGCTGCAGAATGAATGCACTTGTTGGTCAGTAAGAGAAGTTTGAACGTCGGAGGGAGGGAGGGATTGTTCTGACGTCGTGTTACCATGGGCAGAGATATTACGAAGCCTACGAACACTTCAGGGCTTCACTTCCAAGCTGCCACGGAGTTAGCTTCAGAACGTTGGCGGTGCGAATTAGTATATTGGATTGTTCAAGCTAATCTACTACAATTGAAGTTTTATCCAATTACCTTTTATTTCTTATTGCGAAAATGAACTTTATTTATTTGACTACCCAATTCCACTCTGTCACCTCCATATTTTAACTATGTATTTCTCTTTTCCGGAATTGGTGATTACCATTACGGAACAATTGTAAGCCACATTGAGCCTGCAAATAGGTGGGAAAATGCGGGATACAAATACTACAAATAAATAAATAAATAAATAATAAGGAAACGGATAGGGAGCCAATGAAGTGGCTTAAGGAGAGGGTTTATGTGAGTGTAGTGACACTAGTGAAAAATAGGTCATGCAGCAGAAATTTGAACAGATTGAAGGGAAGAGAGATGGCTTAGTAGGAGACCTTTGAGGAGAAAGTTGCAGTAATCTAAGTGGGAGGTGATAATGTGTGGATAAGGGTTTTGGTAGTGTGTTCAGAAAGGAAAGGATGAATTTTGGTGATGTTATAGAGAAAGAAATGACAGGGTTCTAGCAGGCTTTGGATATGCGCAGAGAGAGACAGAGAGGGGTCAAAGATGCCCCCAAGGTTACGAGTTGTGGAAACAGGGAGGATAACAGTGTTATCCACAGAAACAGAGACAAAAAATAGTGAAAAAAATGAAAAGAACTGAAACACAGCCTTATATTTGGAGTGGAGGAGTAGCCTAGTGGTTAGTGCAGTGGGCTTTGATCCTGGGGAACTGAGTTCAGTTCCCACTGCAGCTCCTTGTGAATCTGGGCAAGTCACTTTACCCTCCATTGCCCCTGGTACAAAAATAAGTACCTGAATATATGTTGGGTGTAGTTGCAAAAACCTCAGAAAGGCAGTATATCAAGTCCTATTTCCCTTTCCCTATTTGAGATTCTACATGGAATGTTGCTATTCCACTAGCAACATTCCATGTAGAAGCCTGCCCTTGCAGAGCAGCAACGCGGCCGCGCAGGCTTCTTTTTCTGTGAGTCTGACGTCCTGCACGTACGTGCAGGACGTCAGACTCAAAGAAACAGAAGCCTGCGTGGCCGCGTTGCTGATCTGCAAGGGCAGGCTTCTACATGGAAAGTTGCTAGTGGAGGAGTAGGCTAGTGGTTAGTGGAACGGACTTTGATCCTGGGGAACTGAGTTTGACTCCCACTGCAGCTCCTTGTGACTCTGGGCAAGTCACTTAACCCTCCATTGCCCCTGGTACAAAAATAAGTACCTGAATATATGTAAACCACTTTGGATGTAGTTGCAAAAACCTCAGAAAGGCAGTATATCAAGTCCCATTTCCCTTTCCCTTTATATGATGTGATTCAACAACCTCCATCCCACACTCACACCCTTTTTTTTTAAAATAGAAATATACATAGTGCATTCCACATTACCTAATCACCTTCTCTAACACCTAAAAATGCAATGTTTTGAGAAGTTGATTGGTGAAGGTGTTGTGATTGTCTATGTGGTGCAATCATCCAAGATGCTCACTTTAATTCTAGTGTTTTTGCTGATGTGATCACTGCGCTGTGATGGAAATCTTTACATACATTCTGCGTTTTCAGGGAGCGCTGTGGTTAGAAAATGACACATTATACTGAGCTGGGCAGCCAAAAGATTCTTTAGCTTTTCAGCTGTGGAACCTTTTCGGTTTTGTGCTGCTTAGCTTTATGAATGTCTCCAGGCTGTAAATGCCTCTATGTGCCACTGATTTGAATAGGCGTTTGAATTTTTGTCACCATTCTTTGTACAATAATTTGGAAGTTATTCACGGTCCTTTTATGACTTGCACATTTATTGGTATCTCACTACTGTTTATGCCTGTTTATTTTGGGGTAGTATTTTATAAAGGCCTGTGTGCCTTCATAAAATAAAACCTCCAATGCAGCACAAATGCATGCACGCACACTTTCACCTGCTCTGAGACAGGTGTGTGTGTCTTCTCTACCCATGTACATCACAGCTCCGACCCTGGGAATGCCTGTTTACAGCACACACTGTTGATACACATACATGCCTAGATGTTAGCAAGCATGCAAGTAAATCATAGTATTTTATAACTGTACACACCTATTTGTACTGTCTCCCCCAATATTAAAAGGCATTTAAATGGCCAGGAATGGCATCTGTCTAGTTAAGTGCCACATAGCTGGCTATCCGCCAATATTTATTTATTTAATACATTTATACCCCCCATTTTCCCACTAGTTGTAGGCTCAATGTGGCTTACACATAACCGTAGGGTAGGCTACGGTTCAGAAAGTATAATTAAACATTGTAATAGTAGGTTAATAGCATATTGGTAACATTTAAAACAACGACAGATAACAAAAAATAGTAAAAAAGTCCATGGATTATGCTGAAAAACAGGTGGAAGTACATTAGGTTGAGTCTGTAAGGTATGCCTTCTTGAACTTGGTGGTCTTCAATAGTTTTCTGAAATTTAGATAGTTCTGGGTTGATTTTAGGGTTCTAGGCAGTGCATTCCACATTTGTGTGCTTATGAAGGAGAAGTTGGATGCGTAGGTAGATTTGTACTTCAGGCCACTGCAATCTGGATAATGTAAATTTAGGAAGGATCGGGAGGAATTGAAACTGTTTCTGGGTGGTAGATCCACCAGATCTAGCATATAATCGGGAACTTCTCCATAAATGATCCTATGAATCAAGGTACAGATCTTAAAGGAGATACGTTCTTTAACGGGAAGCCAATGTAATTTTTCACGAAGGGGCTTAGCAGATTCAAATTTAGATTTTTCAAAGATCAGTCTTGCCGCTGTGTTCTGGGTGGTCTGAAGTTTCTTGACTAAATATTCTTTGCAGCCTGCATAGATTCTGTTGCAGTAGTCTAAGTGGCTTAATATCATTGATTGTATTAGATTGCGGAAAACATCTCGTGGAAAGAAAGGTTTAATACGTTTAAGTTTCCACATTGAATATTTAGTGGAACATGGCCAGCCATGTCTCACTGATATTGCCAGTTAGTGGCTAATGGATGGCTGGTTATATCGGGCGATATAACCGGCTATCTGCTGATTTTTGGTCCATTGCCGCTTAACTTTACTGGCCATATTTGGCCACGTGCAAGGCAGTCCTATCTTTGGCTGGTTTGACTTTAACCAGCCAGTACTGAATATCGGCTTGGCCAGTCAAAGTCAAGCTGGCCAAAATTAAACTGGATATTCAATGCCAGTCACCAGAAATGGCCTGGCATTGAATATTCTGATTTGGCGCCGACCGTGGAAATTAGCCAAGCTCACTCCCGTGGTCTGACTATCGGCCCCTCTGTCTATGCTGCCCTTAAACTCTGTCCATGTGTATACCCCCCTTAAATGTTTTCAAAATTCTACCGGATGACATCTTTCACCAGCGTCACTACTGTCACATAATCCCTCTTCTCATGTCACTTCATTGGCTCCCTATCTGTTTCAAGCAAAAGAGGAGTAGGGTAGGCTGTCTGTCTTCCAAACTACAAGGGAGACGTATGTACAATTTTAAGTCTTTATTGAAAAGCACCAAATGACTCGACACAGCTGCTGTGTTTTGGCAGCAAAGCACCTGCCTCAGAAGTCTTATGGTGTAATGACACTTCACTTAGACCACTTCGGTGGCCCCCAGAAGTATATCCTGTGACTTTGAACCAGAAAACAACGACATTTGCCTTCTCTTTGTATTTGACCTTGGAAACATTAGTTCATTACTGAGATAGGTGTTTTGGCACCGAAACACAGCAGCTGTGTCGAGTCGTTTGGTCCTTTTCAATAAAGACCTAAGGGCCCCTTTTACTAAGTGGTGGTAAGCCCAATGCGGGCTTACCGCTCGCTATACAGGAAGTACCGCCAGGCTACCGCAGCAGCCCGGCAGTGCTTCTCACCCCTAGAACCCTGTCATTTCCGGTGCTACAAAAATTTATTTATTTTTGTAGTGCTGGAGTCTACCCAATGGTAATCGGACAGTGCCACACGCTGCCCGGTTACCACTGGGTTAATGTGGGAGCCCTTTCCGCCACCTCAATGGGTGGCGGTAAGGGTTCCCCCCCAAAATGGCCGCATGGCAAGTGCTTTACTTGCCGCTCGGCCATTTCCTGTCAGAAAGTGAGACTTCCCTTTTACCAGCTGCTGTAAAAGTGGCCTAGGCGCGCGTGTAAAACACGTGCAAATGCCAGCGTCGGCCCCCTTTTGCCACAGCTTGGTAAAAGGGGCCCTAAAATTGTACATATGTCTCTCTCGTGGTTTGGAAAGAGCCAGCCTACCCTACTCCTTTTTTGCTTGATTGACTCTCGTAGGGATCGAGTGCACCTCCACCTTTTGTGCATGCTCTTCTCTCCCTATCTGTTTCTGCATATAGTTCAAACTTCTTATAGACTTGTAAGTGCATTCATTCTGCAGCTTCCCAGTCTCTCTCCTCTTATCACTCACTACACCCCTCCCTGGGAACTCCATTCATCAGGTAAGAATCTCTTATCTGTGCCCTTCCCTGCCAGCTCCAGATACTGTTCCTTCTGTCTTGCCATGCTGTACGCCCAGAATAGACTTCCTGAGTTAGTACATTATGCTCTGTCTCTGGACCTGTTCAAATCCAGGCTAAAAAGCCCGCCTTTTTGAAGCTGTTTTGCTTATTTGCTTGTTGTTATAATTATTTCTGCGACAAATGAAAGTCCCTAATCTCTTATTTGTCCTGTTTGTAAGCTCTATGGAACAGGGACTGTTTCTTACGTGTTTCTGAGAAGGGATAGTACTAGAGAACACCATGCGCACTTTCCTGCTGGTCAGAATTTTATAAGAGGTGAATTATGGGGTCCTTTTACCAAGCTGCGGGAAAAGGGGCCCTGCATTAGCGAAAAGGGCCTTTTTTCCCTTGCATCAGGGCCCTTTTTCCCACAGCGGTTCAAAAACCCCCAGACAAATACGGCCATGCAGTAATCTCCAAACTGTGTAAATCTATGTGAATTTCTACAATTAATTAATTAATAAAGAAGATCCTCTGCTACAGCAATTGGCGAAATGGGCACCAGTCAGGATCTTTCTTTTAAGGTAAGTGTCACCCTGGTTCAGTCCTTATGATATGTGAACTGTCTTTTTGAAATGATAAAAAAAAGAAAGCAATGAATAATGAATGAATACAAAGTAAATTTTCATGTTTTTTGAAGAAATTTTGGTCATTGCAAAGTTTGAATTAAAAAATTGTTTTGGGGTTTTTTTTGGAGCTGTGATTGAATTGTTGCTGAAGATATGCTGTGTCACCAATATTAAAAAGTTGGTGGTTAACATCTTGCGATGTCTGAGGTCCCCTTTTCCCCTAATAATGATAAAGTGGATCTGATTTAAGGCCCTGTTTACTAAGGTGCATTAGCAGTTTTAACTCACCTACAATTAGCACGCACGCTAACCGTGTAGGCGTCTATAGGGATATCGTAGGTGCATACCCTGGAGGTGTATACCCTGGAGGAAAGGAGGAACAGGGGTGATATGATACAGACGTTCAAATATTTGAAAGGTATTAATCCGCAAACAAACCTTTTCCGGAGATGTGAAGGCGGTAGAATGAGAGGGCATGAAATGAGATTGAAGGGGGGCATACTCAAGAAGAATGTCAGGAAGTATTTTTTCACGGAGAGGGTGGTGGATGCTTGGAATGCCCTCCCGCGGGAGGTGGTGGAGATGAAAACGGTAACGGAATTCAAACATGCATGGGATAAACATAAAGGAATCCTGTGCAGAAGAAAGGGATCCTCAGGAGCTTAGCCTAGAATGGGTGGCGGAGCTGGTGGTTGGGAGGCGGGGCTAGTGCTGGGCAAACTTATACAGTCTGTGCCGGGGCTGGTGGTTGGGAGGCGGGGCTAGTGCTGGGCAGACTTATACGGTCTGTGCCGGGGCTGGTGGTTGGGTGGCGGGGATAGTGCTGGGCAGACTTATACGGTCTGTGCCAGAGCCGGTGGTGGGAGGCAGGGATAGTGCTGGGCAGACTTATAGGGTCTGTGCCAGAGCTGGTGGTTGGGAGGCGGGGATAGGGCTGGCCAGACTTATATGGTCTGTGCACTGAAGAGGACAGTACAAATAAAAAAGTAGCACATATGAATTTATCTTCTTGGGCAGACTGGATGGACCGTGCAGGTCTTTATCTGCCGTCATCTACTATGTTTACTATACGCAGTTAATGTGCGTACATAGTTAATGCGTGTTAAAAGCGCTAATGCACCTATAACGCGGCTTAGTAAACAGGGCCCTTAGTTCTCTATGAGTTTAGTTTTGTACTGTTTATGCTTATTATCAAAAAAGTAAAAATATCAAAGAAATTAAACCTCAAAAGTAAATTCTACAGGCCTGAAAAATACTAAACTTAAACTCAAAAGTTCAACCTGTTAGCAACTCTGGAAATAAAGTGAAACTTCCACCCTAGATGCAAGAAAGCTTTCCAGACGCATTGGGTCCAGAAAAATATAGGAATTGTTTCCAGATGTGACCAGGCATTTACAAGGAAACTTCAAAAAGAAGGTCTCTCCCACCACCAAAACTTTAGGCTTTAGCTGCAGGAAGGCCTTACGCCTCAACTGAGTAGGCCTGGCCACATCTGGAAACATATATATAGGCTATCCACAGAAGGGTATATTTCTTAGGAAAATAAGATTTCAAAATCTGCATTTTTTGCTCCAACAAGCCTAATGACATAGAGCTCTTTTATCCACATTTTCTTGAGATGACTCAAGAAATTTAGTCAAGTCCAAACTATCAGGAGAGTTCAAAACATCATAGTCCCCTTTAACTACTCCTAGGAAGATAATAAGGATGTTTAAATTCAAAAGATTCAAAAGCAAGTTGCAAGACATCTCTAAAATACATCTTAAACAATTCCAAGGGAGATAAATAATGGGTAACTGAAAAGTTTAATAATCTCAAATTGAATACTCGGGGGGCATTTTCCAGTGCTTCCATCTTTGGTTGGGATTAGGGCAGGCCTAAAACATAAATGTGAATTCCACATTCAGAAGGAGAATGCACATCTATGTCCAAAATGATTGATGTTGGGATTTTATACCTGCTACCCAGGACATCTAGGTTTCGGAAAAGTGCTCCTATTGAGCAGCACTGTACTGGAGGGATTAGGGGAGGTGTCCCCCCCCTCCCCCACCCCTTAATCCCCCAGTGCTTGATGTCCCTTCAAAATGGAACTGAAAAGGGCTACTGGTCTTTGTGATAGGTCCAGGAAAAACAAACTTTTACACTTCTAAAACGGTAACATAAACATTTATGTACTGGCACAGAAACACATGCCTGCTTTATCCTGTTGATAGTTTAGACATTTATGATTCTAAACTGGATGTTCCGGCTGCACATGACTGGAGCATAAACCTTGATTCCTCCATGTAATTTAGAACAGGCTGTACACTGGGCAGAGCTAAGGTGGCTTTGTGAGATATGTACGTATCCGCATGTGTAAATATCTGTGCTTACTTTCCAGTGAGGTAATTTTATTTAATCAGCTTGGAGCATTATTTTATAAATGGTGCTCCAGGCTGAGTAAACCAAAAAAGAAGCACAAAGGGCTCAAGAATAGTTCAAGTGTGCTTTATTAATAACCTGACACGGGCTGCATTTTGGCATAAAAACAACGCCTGCCTCAGGGGCAGTGGCATTCCTATGTCGGCTGCCACCCATAGCTGATCACCGCTGCGCAGGCCCCCGGTGCATCATTCCCCTCCCCCCCTTCCCCGGCACATCACCTCCTGGGAGTGCAGGGAACAGTCGCGTGGCTGTCAGCTCCGCCGGTTCCCTGTCTCAGAACAGGAACTAACATTAGAGTTAGAGGGAACTGGTGGAGCTGACAGCTATGAAGCTGCTCCCTCTTGCAGCACCCAGGGTGGACCACCACCACCCCACCCTCAGTATGCCACTGCTCAGGGGTCAGTTCAATGAAATGAACATTGATCGCTTGAGCTGTTGCTCAATACACAATGTTCAACGTGTTCACAATTCACTCAGCTCTTTCAACAGTCTTATCTTGAAAGGTGCTGAGTGAATTGTGAACACCTTGAGCATTGTGTATTGAGCAACAGCTCAAGCGATCAATGTTTATTTCATTGAATTGATCCCTGAGGCAGGCATTGTTTTCATGCCGAAACACGGGCCCGTGTCGGGTCATTAATAAAGCACACTTGAACCATTCTTGAAAACCCTTTGTGCTTCTTTTTTGGTTTACTATTACTGTATACTTTCACCCTCTCCGTCGTATACTGCTCTGGGTTGAGTGCCATTTATAGGATAGTGCTTAGGGCCCATTTCTGTGCCAAAAGTTGGGTGATGGTATTTACACCAGCTGAAATCTGTAAATGATGGTGCCCAACTCCAGGCATTTTGATGCAAAAATGAGGCTATTCTATAACCCTGCACAGAACTTTTAGGAATACCCCTGCCACTCCCCTGGTCACACCCCTAGAGTTGCACACTAGAGGATTTAGTGCAGGGTTATGGAATAGGGCGAAGGGAGATATGTGCGCAAATGTCCATTATTGCCAATTAACCCCAATAATTGATTGTTAACATGGATTAATTGCAGTTAATTGGCTTGTCAACTAATTTGCATATGGATCTTTGATCCACTTGCAAATTTCAATGCTAAAATCTGGGCTCTATATATAAAACCCGGTGGATACTGCAGATCAGTGGTTCCCAAACCTGGTCCTGGAGGCACCCCAGTCAGTCAGGTTTTCAGGATATCCACAATGAATATTCATGAGAGAGATTTGCACCCACTGCCTCCACTGCATAAAAATCTCTCTCATGAATATTCATTGTGGATATCCTGAAAACCTGACCTGCTGGGATGCCTCCAGGATCAAGTTTGGGAACCCCTGCTGTAGATATATAAGGTGCTTTTATCAAATAGGTGTAAGATATGCAGACATGTGCCATGACAACTTAGATGCGCTGTTCTGAAATTACTTTTCATCATTCTCTGACCATACATGTGATTCTCAGAGACATGTTTCTTGCAAGGCTCCTGAACTATACCTGGAGGGGCATAATCGAACGCTGACGCCCATCTCCATGGGCTACTATCTCCGAGGACGGGTCCGCGAAGGGGCATGACAGACTGTATTTTCGAAAAAGATGGGTGTCCATCTTTTGTTTCGATAATACGGTTGGTGCCGGGCAGTGGCGTTCCTAGGGGGGCTGACACCCGGGGCGGATTGCCGATGCGCCCCGCCCCCTGGGTGTAGCGCCCCCCTGGATGCAGCGTGACCCCCCAGCGAAAGGACACCCCCCCGTGAAAGAACCCCCCCTGGGTGCACGCCGCTGGAGGGGTCCCGCGTGCACCTGTCCTTCGTTCGTTCCATGCTCCCTCTGCCCCGGAACAGGAAGTAACCTGTTCCGGGGCAGAGCGAGCATGGAACAAACGAAGGACAGGCACGCACGGCACCCCCCAGCGGCGTGCACCCGGGGCAGACCGCACCCACCGCCCCTCCCTAGGAATGCCACTGGTGCCGGGTAAATGCATCGGATTTGGGCGGATTTGAGATGGGCGGTATCGGTTTTCAGCGATAATGGAAACCGAAGCTGCCCAGCTCAAAAATGAACAACTCCAAGGCATTTGGTCGTGGGAGGGGCCAGGATTTGTAGTGCACTGGTCCCCCTCACAGTCCAGGACACCAACCGGGCACCCTAGGGGGCACTTGTAAAAAGTAAAAAAAAAAAATTAAAATACCTCCCAAGTCCATAGCTACCTTACCTTGGATGCTGAGCCCCCCCAAATCCCCCCAAAACCCACTCCCCACAACTCTACACCATTACCATAGCATTTATGGATGAAGGGGGGCACCTAGATGTGGGTACAGTGGGTTTTGGGGGTGGTTTGGAGGGCTCCCATTTACCAGCACAAGCGTAACAGGTAGGGGGGGGATGGGCCTGGGTCCATCTGCCTGAAGTGCACTGCACCCACTAACAACTGCTCCAGGGACCTGCATACTGCTGTGATGGAGCTGGGTATGACATTTGAGACTGGCATACAGGCTGGCAAAAAAAGTTTTTAAAGTTCTTTTTTTTTGGTGGGAGGGGGTTAGTGACCACTGGGGGAGTCAGGGGAGGTCATCCCCCATTCCCTCCGGTGGTCATCTGGGCAGTTGGGGCACTTTTTGGGGACTTGTTCGTGGAAAAAAAAAAGGGTCCAAAAAAAGCGGCCCGAATTCTCGCTACTGCCGCCCTTCTTTTTTCCATTATCGGCTGAGGTCGCCCATCTCTCCTCAGCTGATAAACACGCCCCAGTCCCACCTTCACCACGCCTCCAACAAGCCCCCATCAACTTTGTTCATTCCCACGACAGACTGCAGTTGGAGGCGCCCAAAATCGACTTTCGATTATATCGATTTGGGCGCCCATGAGAGAAGGGCGCCCATCTCCCGATTTGGGTTGAAATATGGGCGTCCTTCTCTTTCGAAAATAAGCCAGCTGGTGTACTACACCTGGGCATGTGCACTCCAGAGAGTGGAAAGGAACGTGAGGCGAACAATTTTTGTGCAAAAATTGCTTTGAATATTTTTTTGTTCTTTTTATTTCTTTGCTGAGAACAAAATCCTACACAAACACAATTTCATATTACAAAGCACAAATCACTGACTAGCTCCTTGATGCCAGCTTAAAATGATTTTTACTTGAATATGGTGCTACTCACATAAGAATCTGATAATCTATATCAGTGGTTCTCAACTCAGCCAGTCAGATTGTCAGACTTCCTCAATGACTATTCATGAGACAGATTTGCAGACCAAGGAGGCGGTGCATGCAAATCTATCTCATGCATATTCATATTCATTGTGGATCTTCTGAAAACCTGACTGGCTGGGTGTGTCTGGAGGATGGGTTGAGAAGCACTGACAGTGTAGATCCTGAAGAAAAATATAGTTTCATGGCAAACTGGATTGTTTAAATCAGTGCTTTCCCAACTGTTTGTGGCTGTGGCCCTAGAATTACAGCAAAAATAAAATTGTGGGACCCTCTGGACATGCAGAATAATGATGCACCTATGGAGAACCTACCTAGGTTAGGACCCCTTTTGGAGAAGCTCTGGTTTAAATTATCTACAGAATTCTTTGGAAAGCAACAGCTTCAAAAATCTCCACAGTTCTAGTCCTTGATGTCTTTGTACGTGTAATCACCACAGAAAGTAACCACAATAAAGTCTCCTGGGCACTCTCCAATCGTCTCAAATCATATCTTTCGTTTCTTGTTTCAGTATATGAAGGAAGATAAAGGAAGGAAAGGAATTAGCCTGTGTTGGCTGTCTGCATGATTCCGGATCAAAAGTCAAAAGTTCAGACTTATGATATTTGTAGTAAATGACCGTAAAGATAAGAACTCGCTGTTTCCTCTTATGGGAGGGATCAGATTCACAGTTTAGGTTACGCTGGAAATCCTCCAGCACTGGAGTTATAGGCTGTCTTCCAGCTCCAGGCGATGCACTCCATCAGACAACAGAGGAGGGGATAAAGTCTTCCATTAGCCCAGAGAAATTCCAGGAATCTGTCCTTGCTGAGCCGGGACATCTACCGTCTATCTGCAGGTAACTCTGTGCTCCACCTTCTCTTCTTTCTGCTACTTTTCAGGAGACCAGAAAACTGTGCTTTTCTTTTTTTTTTTTTTTTTTGTAGGTGACTTCTTCATTAGCTCCCGCTCATTTTTATCTTACTAATTTCTTTCAGACGATGTTAGTTTGGGTGGTGGGACGTTCATAGCTGTTCTTTCAGAACTACAGCTGTGGCATTTGGGTCTTTTTTTTTTCCCCCATGTAACTCTTTTTTTTTTTTTACTGGACTAGACCTGCTATTTACGTTAAATACCACCTGAACATGATACACGTAAATCAGGGCTTCATTGTAGGCAAAAGGAAATGAAATAGTGGGGAAAGACACAGGTGGTCCAGAGGCAACAGGGAAAGAGGAGCTGGATAATAGGGGAATCGAGCGACTGTGCTTTGCCTATGGGTGGACTCACCTCCTCCTCTCCCGGCAAGTTGCTTGGAAGGGAGGGGCTGCACCAGAACGGCCCTGGAGGCTGAAATAAGGTGGCGGAACTGTGTTCCAGGCCGTTCCCCCAGTAATTAAGCCCTGCATGTAATGTGTCCTGCATAAGTTAAATTATAAATATAGTAAATAGTGCATATAAAATGATGGAGGGGGATTTGATATACCACCTTTCTGTTGTAAAACCAAAGCAGTTTTACATATTATATACAGGTACTTTCTATGCTTCTAGTAGGCTCACAATCTAAGTTTTTTTTTTTAGGGGGGGGGGGGTTGTACTTAGGGGCACTGGAGGACTGAGTGACTTCCAAAGGGTCACAAGGAACCACAGAGGAAATTGAACCCAGTTCCCCCAACCCACTGCACTAATCATTAGGCTAGCTTGACTAAGGTCAAAGGGTTGCATTAAATTTGTAATTCAAATTGTTTCAAAGGCATGTAGGGCTAGACTTAACCCCTCTGGCCCCAGAAGTCCAAACCCCCTTTATCTTCTGCAACAGTTAGAAGAATCTTTCAGAGTCTGAACGCCAATGGTGAGAGGTCTGAAAATATGCCAACACTCCTGAATCTGCATGAGATGCTTTAATCCCTTAAATCATGTTTCTAAACACCAGTTTCAAAGTTTGCAAGCTGCAGTAGGTCAAAGAGGCAGGTACTTTGTTATAGAATTATCCTTCATGAGTAGAAAATCGCCATCTTTGGAGGTACTTTTCTGGGTGTGTTTAAGTTGGGGGAGGAAAACAGACACATACATTTAGGGCTATATTCTAAATTAACTTATTAACTTATTGTACTTTGTGTTATATTCTGTACATTATTATGTTTTATTCACTTTATTGTTTGTTTGTGAGCCACATTGATCTTGAGTCTATTTTGGGCTAATGTGTGAATAAATAAATACCGTGATACCTCGGTTTTTGTCGATAATCTGTCCGAAAACAATCAGCGAAATCCAAAACCGATGAAAACCAAGGCAATTATTTCTGAGCAGGAGAACGCGTGGGTCGCCCTTTGTTTTCGGAAAATTAGCAGCGAGCTCAAGTGGGCACGCCAATGAAATCCGAAGCAACCGATGAAATCTGAGACAAATTTTTCATGGAAAAAATCGACAAAAACCGAAACCGACGATAACCGAAGTCAACGAAAACCGAAGTATTTCTGTAAATGGCAACTAAAATGTAGGCACATCTAAATAACGTGCCTAGGGGTACTCTATAAATAGCATCTACATTAAGACGTGGTTTATAGAATAGCGCATGGGCCGGGGGGAACATGCCTACCTTTAGGCACAGCCATTTCCACCAGTAAAAACCTTTTGTAAATGTCTGCGCCTAAAAGTGGATGAACTCCCCCCAAATTCTATAACCACACACGTAAAACTGTTTGATGGCCCCTATACGCCCACACTCCTCCAGTGACTGCACCCCGTTTTTGGCTGCACACACTGGAATATACATGCGCCTCTTTATAGAACACACCTAAAAAGAATTGTGGGTAAATTCCAATTATTACCAAATAGTGTTAATAATTGGTCGTTATCGGCTAAGTATCAAGACTAATTGGTTCGTTACTCAATTGAGTTACACACATAAATTGGCCATGCGTACAATTTTCTGCATGCAACTCAGCGCACCTTATATAGAATCTGGGGGTTAATTTTCAAATGCATATGCTCTATACTCAGTCCCTCCCAGCACAAATAGCAAGGAGAAAGTAGCAGATGATTTCAGTACATAGGATGTACATTTATCCGCTCCATGGATAAATCCTTCTTATCTGTTCCCTTCTCCACTACTGCCAACTCCAGACTTCGCGCCTTCTGTCTCGCTGCACCCTACGCCTGGAATAAACTTCCTGAGCCCCTACGTCTTGCCCCATCCTTGGCCACCTTTAAATCTAGACTGAAAGCCCACATCTTTAACATTGCTTTTGACTCGTAACCACTTGTAACCACTCGCCTCCACCTACCCTCTTCTCCTCCTTCCTGTACACATTAATTGATTTGATTTGCTTACTTTATTTTTTGTCTATTAGATTGTAAGCTCTTTGAGCAGGGACTGTCTTTCTTCTATGTTTGTGCAGCGCTGCGTACGCCTTGTAGTGCTATAGAAATGCTAAATAGTAGTAGTAGTAGTAGTAGGATGTGCACTTGTTGATTTTCAAAGAAAAACAATGGGGGTACTGTTGCTTTGAAAATATGTTTAATATGCCCATGTAGACTACTAGAAAATTACCTAGCCTATGTAGTTTTTAAGATCTTTGACGGGTCAACTCCTGATTATATACTCAATTTGGTTACGTTTCCATCTTTTCACGGAGTGTCAAGAATTAAGAGATCTTTTTCGCCTGCTAATGCCTTCCTTTTCTGGCATTAGATATAAACAGATCCTAGAGAGGTCTTTTTGCTATCAAGCCCCTCACTTCCTATTGAAATTTGAAGTTCCTTCGGTTATTTTTTGTTTCGGAAGAATTTGAAGACTTTTTTTGTTTAAACGATTTACTTCTTAATGATTTTTTTAGGTTTATAGTATAGTTTTTGTTAACCGCTTTGAACAACTGATGTGGGAGTTGGCAGTATACAAGAAACATGTCACTTCATATCACATCACAGTTTCATATTAAGGGCTATAGTAGGGGGGATTCAGTCGGCAGAGATAACATGCTTGTTCTTAAACTTCCCTGCAAGTGTTAAATACTCTGGGTCAATATTCAGAGTGATTGGCAGGAGAGGCCAAAAGCACGAATGCACTTAGGGGTGAATTCTATAAATTGCGCCTAAAAAATCGACATGGAAAAAACACTTAAGTGCTATTCTATAAGCCGCATCTAAAGTTAAGCATAATTTATAGAATAGTGCTTAGGTGCAGGGGTCACGTGTAAACTTAGGTGTGTCCATTTGCACCAACGAAAATGTGGTGAAAATGCCCCACCTAAATTTACACACAGAAACCCTCTATTGTCCTAGGTACAAATAAGTACCTGTATATAATACGTAAACTGTTTTGAATGTAGTTGGAAAAGCCACAGAAAGGTGGTATATAAGTCCCATTCCCTTTCCCTTTCCAATCAGTGTAAATTCAAGGGGACAGGGACATGTCAAGGGATGTTAAGCTCTTTGAGCAGGGACTGTCTTTTGTGTATGGTGTACAGCGCTGCATATGCCTTGTAGCGCTATAGAAATGATAAGTAGTAGTAGTAGAATAAACTCGATCAACATAATTAACGGCACCTAAAGTCAGGAGTTGTTTATGCACTTACCCCCGGATTCTATATAGCATGCCTAGAAATCCATGCTGAAATCCAGGTGGTTTCTATAAAAATGCACTTAACTTAATTGGCTTCACAAGCTAATTAGCATTGATAGCAGCACTTAATAAGCAACAATGAGCACTAATTGGCAACAATTAGAATTTGTGCACCCAACACAACAAGCATATTTTGTAATGCACTGCACCTAACTTCTTACATGTGCTGACAAAAAGGAGCGTGGTTATGGGTGGGGAAATGAGCTTTCCAAAATTTACACGTGTAGTTATAGAATATGGCCCTCTGCACCTAAATCTATGTACCAGGATTTAAAGCATGTTTTTGGCGCGTAGTTTTAGGCACTGGGATATCAACTAAGCCTATTCTACATACTACACTGAAATCTAGGCAAGAATACTCTTAGGCGAAAATGTTTACTGCGCAGATTTTTTAGGCATCATTTATAGAATCCTCCCTTAGTGCTGCTCTATAAAGGGTACAGATCCTTTAAAGACTAGCACTCAGAGTTTACATTTTTCAGCACCAAATTTTCAGCACCATTTATATAATCTAGTCCTTATTGAGTGAAGGCTGATCATTTCTGAGGATTCCTTTAGTTACACATGTATATATATTTTTGTGCACTATGTGCTGGTAATCTTCAATTTTCAGAATCATATTTTATGTTGGTATGCAATACAGATGTCTTTTCAACATATACCTCATACCTTTTTGCTGATTGTTTCCTGTCTTGAGTGTCAGATATATGTTGTACGCTGATGATATTCAGTTTGTAGCTCCTCTGAAACTTCAGTTTCTGCAGCAATTGATCATTCAATAACTTTGTATTAACACTCTGAACACTTGGATAAAGTTATTATTGAACATGAGACAAACAGAGGCTTAGATTTTAGACAGATCTTTACCATCTGATCTGCTGCCTTCTTTTTCTATACATCAATGGGTGATTCCAGTCTCTACCCCTACTTAAGATACTAGGAGTAATTCTCAATGCACAATTAACTGTGAAAGTCCTAATTTCTTCCGTTGTGAAAATGGCTTTCTTCAAGCTTGGTCTTGTATAGCCCTAGCCTCCTTAGTCTTTCTTCGATGGGACGACTTCCCTATGAAGAAAGACTAAGGAGGCTAGGGCTATACAGCTTGGAGAAGAGACGGCTGAGGGGAGACATGATAGAGGTATATAAAATAATGAGTGGAGTGGAACAGGTGGATGTGAAGCGTCTGTTCACGCTGTCCAAAAATACTAGGACTAGGGGGCATGCAATGAAACTACAGTGTAGTAAATTTAAAACAAATCGGAGAAAATTTTTCTTCACCCAACGTGTAATTAAACTCTGGAATTCGTTGCCGGAGAAAGTGGTGAAGGCGGTTAGCTTAGCAGAGTTTAAAAAGGGGTTGGACGGTTTCCTAAAGGACAAGTCCATAAACCGCTACTAAACGGACTTGGAAAAATCCAAAATTCCAGGAATAACATGTATAGAATGTTTGTACGTTTGGGAAGCTTGCCAGGTGCCCTTGGCCTGGATTGGCCGCTGTCGTGGACAGGATGCTGGGCTCGATGGACCCTTGGTCTTTTCCCAGTATGGCATTACTTATGTACTATGTACTTATAGATTACTGTCCTCATATATCTTCTGAGAATTATTCTTTTTTTTTTTTATTTGCGCATTTTCAATATTACATTCATATTATACAAATGCAAAGAATTAGAAAATCAAAAACAAGACAAAAGCTAATTCCCAATTAGGGTTGAGGTATTTAAACTCAAATCATTTGACCACAATTTTTTGGAGACAAGATTTAGGAAATGATACAATAGAGGAAAAACAATAATCAAATCAGAGGGGAGAACAAGAATCTGCTTGCTAGCGGTATTAACAGCGTATATCTGTGTAAGAATTCAGGTTGAAGCAATATCCTTTTCCTTAGATATTATATATTCTGTATCTATTAATGATGTAAACTATCTTTTCCTTGACACAAAGAAAATGTGAGAATTATTCTATAAAATTTACACACTAATAGTCGTATGGGACCTAGATTCTATACACGGGGCCTGAAAAATCAGTGCCCAAAATATTTCCACCTAGGCATATTTTGTAGACTGCACCTAGATTTAGGCATGGTTTATAGAATATGTCTAGCCAGTTTATAGACTACGCCTAGTGGCCATGCCTGCACCTAACTCTGGGCACATCCATTTACACCAAGTAAAACTTGGTGTAAATAGCGGCATCTAATTTAGGAGCGGAGCAAATGTATTCTATAACTGTGTGTGCGTAGATTTTCAGAATGCCCACGGACTGCTCATTCCATGCATATGGCCACACACCCTTTTGGGCAGCTTGCATTAGAATTGACGCACACCACTTTACAGAATACGCCTAACAAGTTGTGTGCATAAATTCTAATTAATGACAATTAGTATCAATAATTGCTTGCTAAGTAGCAATTATAGCAATTATTGGCACAAATTGGCTTGTTAAGTAATTAAATTGCCTGTGCAAATCCAGAATACGACCGGATTTGCACGTGCAATTTTGGTCACGCTATATAGAATCTGGGGGATGGTGTGTAATGACAAATGGGCTGTAGCAGTGGGTGGAGCATGGGTACCTCATGGGTGTTCCAACTAATGCCCGCACCTTATAGAATAGTATACGATGCATGCATTGCAAGGCACACTTAGGTATGTTAGCTTATACTTGCCAGTGACCTGGCATAAGTGGTCATGTCTAAGCATTAGCAAGCTAAAGCAGCTTTGCACTATTATCTATAATGAGTTAAGCATGCCTTAATGCTGTTATAAGTACTAACTCCCAGATTCTATATAGGTTGCCCAAAGTTAGATGTCCAAATTTGGGACTGAATCTGAGATCCACACAGAAATTAATTAGCCAATTAAGTGCTAACAATAAATAATTGATATTAAGCAATTAATTGGCAGTGATTACGACTTATACGCGGATCTGTCCTATGCCCTATTCTATAACACATGTACCTACATTTCATAGCATGCAACTCTAAAGGGGACAAGATCATGAGAGGGGCTTGGGCAGGTCAGGGGCATTCCCCAAATTAGGTGCCATGTTATAGAATCCTTGTATTTGTGTGCCTGCCATCGGTTGGGTGTGTCCAGTTATAAGGACCAACTCAATGTACAGGGAAACATAAACCATACAAACAATCTCCCAGCAACTAAATAAACACTCAGAACATGTCACCAATACACACAAACTTATACAAAAATATTTTAGCACATTAAAAATTTTTTTAAATTGTGGATCCTCAGAAGCTTGGCAAGCTGCCTGCGTGTAAGTTTTTCAAGAGCACACACTGCACTTTCATCACTTGATCCACGTTTTCAGGAATTATTTCTATAATAAGCTACTTAGCTTTCAAGCTGTCAACTTTGGAGCCTCTGCCAACATGGCCAGGTTTCCATAACTTCATCAGGGTAGAGGTCTGAAACACGTTGCTGTAATACTTCTTCCAGCGCTGACTAGCTAGCTAACCAGTTAAGCTATGCGCATTGTTATAGAACATGCTTCGGGTTTCTGCACGGATTTTCAGGTGCTATATATAGAATGCGGGGGGAAACGTGCACTAAGGGTTCCTTTTACAAAGGCACACTAGTGTTTTTAGCACGTGCATTAAATATGCATGTGCTAGACAATTGAGATGCCTATATATTCCAATGGGTGTCTCTAGCATTTAGCGCAGGCTAAAAATGCTACAGCGCCTTTGAAAGAGCTAAGTTAGTAGTCTATAAAGGTCTCTCTGCATGCACAGAAAAAGTGCCCTTTACAGAATACTAGCTTAACGAGCCTTTAACAAGCCATTAACGAGCAAGTAGTAAACCCTGGCAGATCATAACAACGCCTAAATTTGGGTATCATTTACTGAATGTGACCCTAAGTGCTCTTCTTTGTTCTGCCATTGTGTAGAATTGCCTCCTTATTTGTTTTTTGCATTTATTTATATTTATTCATTACATTTTGAATAACAAAGAGGACACCCCCTCCCACCCCCCAACACAGAACCCACAGAGCACAACTTCACATATTGAGAGTCCATTAACTAAAGACTATGCAGAATACAGTGACCAAAACAACATCTAACGGAGCCCAAACTGTCCAGAATTTGGGAACACAGCCTCGTTTGATAGCAGCAATTTCTTCATGCTTTTACACAAGACAAACTCCAGACCACCAAGCATTCAAAGATAATGCAGGACTGTCCTTCAACCCAGACAAGATGTGCTGTATGGCTACACTCATAAGCACATCAAAGAACCTAGCTTTGTTCTTGAGAGAATTTAGAAAACATGATCCAGAAATATTTATGTCATGGATCAGATGAACATACCAAAAATTTTAAAAAGTAGACCACTTCTTCTTTTGCTTTAATAGTAAAGGGGTGAGTTGAAGTGCCTAAATGTTGCATCAACCCTGCTCAGCAACAGACGTTTCCTACAGCCGAGAACAGACTTTTTATTGGAAACTGATGCCAATACTGTTTTCTCCTTATTCATAATAGTTTGCTGTGTTTCCTTAACACTAGAACAAAAGAGCCTGTATTCCTGCAATGGGACTCGCTGTTCAAGCACCTGGGTTCACATTCTAGTTAACTATTAACTGTTACCTACAGGTGGCAAGCAGAAAGCAGCTACTTATTCTCAGAGAAATGACACACCCTAGATTTGAAGCACTCAGTTGCATTATTTTAGCTGCTGCTAGTGATTGAAAGAAATATGCAATAAAATCCTTCTTTATCCCCAGCTATTCAGTGGGCTCTGCCCATGAACTCATCAGATTCCTACCGCCACTGAAAGAGCAAGCTAGCTGTGTTAATCCTCTGAAACATAACTTCTTTTCTCCTTTCGCTTATGAACAAAAGAATGTTAGTTTTCTAGGTGTGTGTCTATTGAAATTTGTCCCTGGCCAATACGTGTTTCAGACTTTGGTCTGTGTTTCAGCCAGCGCTGTGGAAAAAAAAAATAGTTACTGTTGTTTGACTTCTGCAAACCTGAGCCACATAAATGGATGAATAGCAAAAGATGCTGATCCATTTCATTTTCTCTAGTGCTACACAAAAAGATAGTTAGGATGGTTCAGGGAACAATTGACTCCAGCTTATAAAGATTTATTCAGTGGTGTGATGTTTTACCCCTTCACTGAATTTTGCAAAATAAAAGACAAGCTGACATGTGACTTCAATTGATTCTTTATTGAGTAACTAAAAGGGGTAATTTTTTTTAAAGGATTTGTTGTACATAAAACGCTTCCTATTAAATTACCCCATGTAAACATATGCACGGCGACAATCAGTTGCATACTTTTTGCAACTCGTGTGTAGGAATGTTTGGGAACATACTGGGGGTAATTCCATAACACTGTACCTACAGCACCCAGAGGGCGCTTGGTTGGCACTGATTCTATAAAGGAAAATAGGAGCCATCTTTGTGGGTGCTTGAGCAACCTCAATATTGACTGAACTTCTTGAGTGTGTCCAGAGAGGGGCACTTTCCATTTGGGTTAGCACACCCAATTAATTTGAAATGTTGGCTCCTATCTATTTTCCTTTATAGAATTCCCGGGACTGGAGACAGGCTGATGTGGCTCCTCTTCACAAAAGCGGAGACAGGGAAGAAGTGAGAAACTACAGGCTGATAAGCCTCATGTCAGTGGTAGGAAAAATAATGGAGTCACTATTGAAGAAAAGGATAGTTAACTTCCTAGAAGCCAATGGGTTACAGAATCCGAGGCAACATGGCTTTACCAAAGGAAAATGATGCCAAACAAATCTTATTGACTTCTTTGACTGGGTGATCAAAGAATTGGATGAAGGATGCTCTTTAGATGCGATCTACTTGGATTTCAGAAAAGCCTTTGATACAATCCCTCAAACAAGACTCATGAATAAGCTGAGAGGACTGAATTTAGGACCCAAAGTGGTGAGCTGGATTGGAAACTGGTTGATAAGATGGGAGAATATTTTGCACTAAATGAAAAATTAGAAATAATAGGCATCTCTGAGACCTGGTGGAAGGAGGATAATCTGTGGGACACTGTCATACCAGGGTACAAACTATATCATAGTAATAGGGTGGATCAAATTGGTGGAGGGGTAGCATTGTATGTTAAGGAGGGCCTTGAATCAAATAGATTGAAAATTCTGCAGGAAACAAAACACATCTTGGAATCCCTATGGATTGAAATTCCATGTGTAGAGGGGAAAAGGATAGTGATAGGAGTGTACTATCGTCTACCTAGCCAGGATGAAAGGGCAGATGTAGAAATGTTATCAGAAATTAGGAAGGCTAACAAACTGGGCAACACAATAATAATGGCTGATTTTAATTATCCCGATATTGACTGGGTAAATGCAACATCAGGGCATGGCAGGAAGGTAAAATTCCTTGATGACATGAAAGACTGCTTTATGGAACAGCTGGTACAGGAGCTAACAAGAGGAGGAAAAATTCTAGACTTAGTCCTTAGTGGAGCACATGATCTTGTGCAGGAGGTAATGGTGGGGCTGTTTGATAACAGTGATCATAATATGATCAGATTTGATATCGGCTTTGGAGTAAGTACACACAGGAACTCCAATAAGTTAACACTTAACTTTCAAAAAGGAGACTATGATAAAATGAGAAGAACGGTGAAAAAAAAAAACTTGGAGGAGCAGCTGTGAAGGTCAAAAATTTACATCAGGTGTGGATGCTGTTCAAAAATACTATCCTGGAAGCCCAGGCCAAATATATTCCATGTACTAAAAAAGGAGCAAGGAAGACCAAATGACAGCCGGTATGGTTAAAAGTGAGGTGAAGGAGAGCTAAAGGAAAATCCTTCAGAAAATGGAAGAAGGACCTGACTGAAAATAATAAGAAACAGCATAAGGAATGGCAAGTCAAATGCAAAGCGCTGATAAGGAAGGCAAAGAGGGACTTTGAAAAAAAGATTGCATTGGAGGCAAAAAGACATAATCAAGAAGCCGGCAAAAGAATCAGTTGGACCACTAGATGACCGAGGGGTAAAAGGGGCACTCAGGGAAGACAAAGCCATAGCAAAAAGATTAAATGAATTCTTTACTTTGGTCTTCACCGAGGAAGATTTGGGAGAGAAACCGGTGCCAGAAATGGTATTCAAAGCTGACGAGTCCGAGAAATTGAATGAAATCTCAATAAACCTGGAGGATGTAATGGCACAATTTGACAAATTGAAAAGTAGCAAATCGCCTGGACTGGATGGTATTCATTCCAGAGTATTGATAGAATTGAAAAATGAATTTGCGGAACTATTGTTAGTAATATGTAATTTATCTTTAAAATCGGAGATTGGAGGGTAGCCAATGTAATGCCAATTTTTTTAAAAGGTTCCAGAGGTGATCCGTGAAATTATAGACCCGTGAGCATGACGTCAGTGTCAGGCAAAATTGTAGAGACTATTATAAAGAACAAAATGACAAAGCATATTCAAAAGCATGGATTAATGAGACAAAGCCAACATGGATTTAGTGAAGGGAAGTGTTACCTCACCAATCTATTACATTTCTTTGAAGGGGTGAACAAACATGTGGATAGTGAGCCAGTGGATATTGTGCATCTGGATTTTCAAAAGGCATTTGTCAAAGTACCTCATGAAAGACTCCAGAGGAAATTGGAAAGTCATGGGATAGGAGGTAGTGTCCTATTGTGGATTAAAAACTGGTTAAAAGATAGAAAACAGAGAGTAGGGTTAAATGGTCAGTATTCTCAATGGAGAAGGGTAGATAGTGTGATTCCTTAGGGGTCTGTGTTGGGACTGCTGCTTTTTAACATATTTATAAATGATCTAGAGATGGAAGTAACTAGTGAGGTAATTAAATTTGCTGACGACACAAAGTTCTTAAATCACAAGAGGATTGTGAAAAATTACAAGAGGACCTTACGAGACTGGGAAACTGGGCATCCAAATGGCAGAAGATGTTTAATGTGAGCAAAGAGGAATCCGAATTATAGTTATGAAATGCAAGGTTCAACATTAGGAGTCTCCAACCAGGAAAGGGATCTAGGCATCATCGTTGATGATACGTTGAAACCCTCTGCTCAGTGTGCGGTGGCGGCTAAGAAAGCAAATAGAATGATAGGTATAAATAGGAAAGGAATGAAAAACAAAAATGATGATGTTATAATGCCTTTGTATCGCTCCATGGTGTGACCACACCTCAAATATTGTGTTCAATTCTGGTCACCGCATCTCAAAAAAGATATAGTGGAATTAGAAAAGGTACAGAGAAGGATGACAAAAATGGTAATGGGGATGGGACGACTTCCTTATGAGGAAAGGCTAAAGCGGCTAGGGCTGTTCAGCTTGGAGAAAAGATGGCTGAGGGGAGATATGATAGCGGTCTATAAAATAATGAGTGGAGTGGGACAGGTAGACTTGAATCACTTGTTTACTCTTTCCAAAAATACTAGGATTAGGGGGCACGCAATTAAGCTACAAAGTAGTAAATTTAAAATGAAACAGAAAAAATATTTCTTCACTCAACGTGTAACTAAACTCTGGAATTCGTTGCCAGAGAATTTGCTAAATGCAGTTCACTTAGTGGGGTTTAAAATTGGATGGCTTCCTAAAAGAAAAGTTCATAAGCCATTATTAAAATGGACTTGGGGAAAATCCACTGATTATTTCTAGGATAAGCAGCATAAAATGAATTGTACCATTTTGGGATCTTGCCAGGTACTTGTAACCTGGATTGGCCACTGTTGGAAACAGAATGCTGGGCTTGATGGACCTTCGGTCTGCCCCAGTATGGCAATACTTATGTACTTACTAGTAAAAAAGGCCCGTTTCTGACACAAATGAAACGGGCGCTAGCAAGGTTTTCCTTAGAGTGTGTATGTTTGGGAGAGTGTATGTGAGAGTGACTGTTTGAGAGTCAGAGTGAAAGTGTGAGTGTGTGAGAGAGAGAGTGAGTCTGGGTGTGAGTGTGTTTGTGAGAGAGTGTGTGTGTGAGAATGAGAGTGTGTGCAAGTGTGTATGTGAGACACAGTGTGAGAGAGAGTGTGTGTGTGTGTGTGTGGGCGAGAGAGAGAGTGTGTGTGAGACACAGATTCTCTGTGAGAGTGAGTGTATGAGACCAAGCGAGTGTGTGAGTGACTGTGTGGCACATAGAGAGTGAATGTGATACAGTGTGAGACAGAGTGTGTGAGAGTGAGAGTCAGAAAGACATTGTATATGAGAGAGAGAGTGTGAGCCGTGCTCTCCCAATCCATGGCCATCTGTCCCCTGCCCCCTCTATTCATCCCTATCCAGCAATTTCCCTCTCTCCCTGAGTCCTGCCCTCCCAATCCATGCCCATCCATGCTCCTCTGTCCCCTGCCCCCTCCATTCATCCATTTCCAGTAATTCCCCTCTCTCCCTGAGCCCTGCCCTCCCAATCCATGTTTCTCTGTCACCTGCCCCCTCCATTCATCCCTATCCAGCATTTCCCCTCTCTGCCTGAGGCCTGCCCTGCAATCCATATCCATCCATGCCCATCTGTCCCCTCCATTCATCCCTATCCAGCAATTCCCCTCTCCCTGAGTCCTGCCCTTCCAATCCATGCCCATCCATGCTCCTCTGTCACCTGGCCCCTCCATTTTTCCCTATCCAGCAATTGCCCTCTCTCCCTGAGGCCTGCCCTGCAATCCATATCCATCCATGCCCATCTGTCCCCTCTATTCATCCCTATCCAGCAATTTCCCTCTCTCCCTGAGTCCTGCCGTCCCAATCCATGCCCATCCATGCTCCTCTGTCCCCTGCCCCCTCCATTCATCCATTTCCAGTAATTCCCCTCTCTCCCTGAGCCCTGCCCTCCCAATCCATGCCCATCCATGCTCCTCTGTCCCCTGCCGCCTCCATTCATCCTTTTCCAGCAAGTCCCCTCTCTCCCTTCCATGACCCCCCCCCCCCTCGCATCCATGCTCCTCTCTCTCCCATGTCCCAGCCTGGCCCGCCCTCTTCTCCCCCCCTTCGCATCCATGCCCCCCCCTTCGCATCCATGCATCCCTTTTTTTTTTTCTTCTGTTTAACTTTACCTCCATGGCGGTTTGTGCAGCGAAGCGAAGGAGGCGGCGCTCCCGACGTCTAGCTTTCCCTTCGCTGTGTTCCGCCTTCTTTTGAAGGCTAGACGTCGGGAGCGCCGCCTCCTTCCCTGACGCTTCGCTTCCGGATTTGTTTGGTTTGATGCGAGGGCGGGGCAGAGACGGCTGGCTGGCTTGAAGGCTTCACACCACGAATCCACGAACCCTTCAGCCTGGGAGTGACGTCAGATGGCTTCACAGAACGTTGTCCTCAGAACGTTGAGGGTGCGTTTTATTATATTAGATGACCAACAGGTGGCAGAGGGTGGTGATAAATGGAATTCACTCGAAGGAAAAGAAGGTGGGTAGTGGAGTACCTCAAGCATTGGTGCTGGGGCCAATTCTGTTTAATACATTTGTGAGAGACATTGCTGAAGGATTAGAAGGAAAAGTTAGCCTTTTTGCGGATGACATGAAGATAGCCAACAGAGTGGATACCCTGAAGGGGTTAGAAACCATGAGAAAGGATACCAAATATTAGAAGAATGGTCAAGGTTCTGGCAGTTAAAATTTGATAAGTTAACACTGAACGGGGATAAACTAGTTTCAACCAGAGCACGATCAATTATAGTCAATCACAAAAATGTCCTCCAGACATTTTTTCTTTTCTCCAATTATTACAAACAAATCCCCCCTCTTACACACATACATTTGGTGTTTACAAAATAAGCTCCACAAAAATTAACACTTTTTATACATGTTATACACTGTGAGGAGGCAGGAGACTACAAAGTCCAGAATGCACTGCAGCAGCAGGGGAAGCAGAGTCAGGGGGAGGACTCTAGGCAGGAGAGTGAGAAGCCAGGAGTTAATTGGGAAGTTGAACCAGGTGTGAGGGGTTTTTCAGGCAGCTTTATTAAAACATTGGTGGGAAGCTGGATGGTGGAGATGTAAGCACCGGGGAAGCTCTCTGCTGAAAAGGTGACAGCTGCACTATTCTCTGAGAAGGAGGAAAAGTAAATGTTTTGTTTGGCTGTTTGAACTGTGAAAGTTTGAGGAACTGCTCTAAGTCTGAAAAGGGTTTAATTAGAAGACTCTGAGTAAATGCCTTTTGTTATGTTTGAGTTCAAGAAGAAATAAGCCATGAGGATTATGTTAAATGGCAACCAATAAAACCTGGAGTTATAAGAAGCCTGGTGTGTGTGTGTGTGTCACTTTAAAGCAGCATTCACTGCACTCCTGGTTCTCAAACCTTTACTGCTACTTGTTCCTTTATGACAATGGGTCTGAATGCCCTTGATGAAAACGGAAACAGAATTCAAAAAAGCGTAGGATAAACATAGGAATCCTGTTTAGAAGGAATGGATCCAAAGAAGCTTAGTGGAGATCAACAAGAAAAACCGGTAATTGGGAAGCAAAGCCAGTACTGGGCAGCCTTCTACGGTCTGTGCTCTGATCATGGTTAGACAGATTCAGCTTCAGAAGTTTGAGAACAAGGCCAGCACTGGGCAGCAGTGGCGTACCTAGGGTAGTTGACACCCGGGGCCAGTCATTTTTTAACACCCCCCCCCCCCCAAATCCAGTACTAGGCATGCCAAGAATACAAAACACTCAGGACCTATAGAGCAATTCTACCATACCATAAGCAGTCATTTCTACGAGTCACACAAGGAAAAGGAAAGCATCTTAAACACTACAGTGAGCACTAGAACATCAATTCGCCTATTGTAAAACGAAACCAGACAATAGTACAGATCGTAGATCCTGCACAGTCAATGCCAACTGAAAGCCATGTCTTTTTCACAAACACAGATACACCCTAATCCACTATAGAATAAGTAATCATAAACTTTCTATTTAGACAAAAATTAAACTGAACCCCCGATGCCAGACTCTGTATACAATGCAACACCAAAGAAACAGAAAATGTCCCCTAGTACTGTGCAAAATATAAGACAGCAGATGTAAATTTGAAAAAAACTAACAAGTACCAATCACCACTTTACAAATTAACAAATAGAAATAAAACAAATATAGAAAGTAAAATAATACCATTTTATTGGACTAATACATTTAGCTTTCAGAGGCCAAAACCTCTGTCCTCGGGTCAGTACAGTATAGTGCTGTTACAGTATCCTATCCTGACCTGAGGAAGGGGGTTTTGTTCTCCGAAAGTTAGTCAAAATGTATTAAAATTAGTCCAATAAAAAGATTACCTTATTTACATGTTCTATTATAAACATTTAACATAGCTACAATACTTTATCCTAAAGCAAAAATAATAAAAAATATATATTTTATTTACAGTTTGTTGTCTCTGGTTTCTGCTTTCCTCATCTTCTTTTCACCGTCTTCCTTCCATCCAGCATCTGTCTTCACTCTCTCTCTCTCTCTCTGCCATCCAGTGTCTGCCCTCTCTGCCGTCCCTTCCATCCACTGCCTGCCCTTTCTCTCTGCCCCTTCAATCCACCATTTGCCCTCCCTCTCCCATCCATCCAGGGTCTGCCCTCCCTCTCGCTCCCCCTTCCATCTAGGATCTGTCCCCTCTTTCTCTCTGCCCCTTTTTTCAGCCCCCAGTTCCAGCCCCCTTCACCCCTCTGAACACCCCCACCCCAGTCCCCTTCTCCCCTCCCCTTCTCCTGTCTGAGACCCCACCACAGTCCCCTTCTCCCCTCCCCTGTCTGAGACCCCCACCCCAGTCCCCTTCTCTCCTTTGAACATCCCCACCCCAGTCCCCTTCTCCCCTCCCCTTCCCCCCTCTGAGATCCCCACCCGTCCCCTTCTCCCCTCCCCTTTTCCCCTCTGAACACCCCCACCCCAGTCCCCTTCTCCCCTCTGAGATCCCCACCCCAGTCCCCTTCTCCCCTCCCCTGTCTGAGATCCCCACCCCAGTCCCCTTCTCCCCTCCCCCTGAACACCCCCACCCCAGTCCCCTTCTCCCCTCTGAGATCCCCACCCCAGTCCCCTTCTCCCCTCCCCTGTCTGAGATCCCCACCCATCCCCTTCTCCCCTCTGAACACCCCCACCCCAGTCCCCTTCTCCCCTCCCCTTCCCCCGTCTGAGACCCCCACCCCAGTCCCCTTCTCCCCACCCCAGTCCCCTTCTCCCCTCCCCTTCCCTTCTCCCCTCTGAGATCACCGCCCCAGTCCCCTTCTCCCCTCCCCTGTCTGAGACCCCCACCCCAGTCCCCTTCTCCCCTCTGAACACCCCCACCCGTCCCTTTCGCCCCTCTCCTTCCCCACCTCAGTCCCGTTAAAACCGGCGAAGCAGCGTCGCAGGCAGCGCCTCGTGCCCTGCTTGTAAAAAAAAAATCAAATCTCCTTCCTTCTCCTCGTCTTGATGTTGACTCGGGCCTTCCAATCAAATTGATTGGAAGGCCCGAGTCGACGTCAAGACATGGAGGAGAAGGAAGGAGATTTGGTTTTTTTGTTTTACAAGCAGGGCACGAGGCGCTGCCTGCGACGCTGCTTCGCCGTTTTTTTTAATGTGCGGCGCCGCGGGAATGGCCACGGGAGGCGGCAGGAGCGGAGCACCCCCCACCCACTGGCACCCGGGGCGGACTGCCCCCACCCCCCCCCTTGGTACGCCACTGCTGGGCAGTCTTCTAAGGTCTGTGCCTTGATTGTGGCTGAATAGATTTGGAAGGGATGGAGTGGAGCAGTACAGGAGTGTTAACGTTAAGTTCAGAAATTTTAGAACAAGGACAGTGCTGTGCAAACTTCTATGCCCTGAAAATGGCAAGGATAAATCGAGATCAGGTATACATATGAAGTATCACATACCATATGTAATGAGTATACCTTGTTGGGCAGACTGGATGGACCGTTGAGGTCTTTATCTGCCGTCATCTACTATGTTACTATTATGTTACTAGTGTAACCAGGTATTTGTATGCCTATACAATTAGGCATGAGTGCGTATGCCAGCCACAGAGTGGGCATAAATGTGTATGCCCATGTTCTAGAGATATGCTAGACTCCACCCATGTGTATGCCCCCCCTGCAAATTACATGCTATTGGAGATATGTACATAGTTACAGAATAGTGTTAGACACACTTTTCTAATGTATGTGCACAGGTGTGCACATATGTGCATATATATTAATATTCTAAACATTTACAGGTGTGTGGTGAAACGGGATTTTCCTGCTTGTAAACTGTATAGCTATTTTTATGATGTGCATTTCCCTTGTTTGGCCAGCAGATGGTACCTGTTTCCCACTTTTAAAGCTGTCGCAGGTAATCAATAAATAGAGAATCCACAAAACGTGGCGAACTCAACGAAATCCCACGGATAGTCACAATATAACAAAACAGTGGGTAAAAAAAACCAGGAGTTCCAGAGTAAAGATGAACCAAACTTTATTAATCAGTATATTGACTCGACACAACATTGTGTTTCGGCCAAAGGGCCTACATCAGGAGTCTACAAATAAAAACAATATATAAACAAAATATAAAAGAATATAACACTAAAAACAAATGATAATACATATATAATCTGAAAACTATGCAAATATCAAATGAGAAAATGAAGGACAAAACAGCTAGAACATTCATATGTCATGAAACATGAACATCTTGAAAGTAAATAAAGCTTAAAACATATATATAACAAATATAAAATTTAAAATTTAAATGCTATGCAAATGTGATGTGATTTTAAAGTGAAAAGCTAATATAAAGAACAAAACAGCAAGAGCATTCATATAACATGAAGCATAATAATAGTAAATAAAACCTAAAACATTGATATGAATAGAAATAAAAGAAAATAAAACATGGGAAAGAAAATAAGATTTATTATTTTTATGTATTTGGATTTTGCTCACACTTTTTTCAGTAGTAGCTCAAGGTGAGTTACATTTAGGTACACTGGATATTTCTCTGTCCCAGGAGTGCTCACAATCTTAAGTATGTACCTGAGGCAATGGATACCTTTTTTTATTGGACTAACTTAATACATTTTTTGATTAGCTTTCAAAGGTAACCCTTCTTCATCAGATCAGAAATAAGCAAATGTTGATAAATAACAGTATATATAAGTAAAACATCAAAGCATTCCAGTGACAGTTGTGCAGTTGCTCCCAGCACCGCAGCAGGTAAGAAGAATGCACCCGGGGGGGGGGGGGGGGGAGGATGCTGCATCCAGGGAGGGGTGTCATGCTGCAGCCGGGGAGGACGGACGATATTGCACCCGGGGGGAGGGAGGGTGCACAGCGGCAATCCGCCACAGGTGGCAGCTGACCAAGGAACGCCACTGTAGACACTTAAGTGCTGAAAATCGACATTTAACCAGCTAAGTGATAATTCTGTCCCTGGACCACCCCCAAAATAGCCGGTTTCAGTTTTGGTGCTAAGTGGGCATTTTCAGTGGCACGATGTTGCTAACGTGTCACTGAAAATGTCCGGTTAGCCCCAGACAAGAGATTTAAATGGGCCCACTAGTTTTATTTACCATGGGATACTTACTAATGAGATGCAAAATAATCAGATGCAAGTAATACAACTCATTAGGTGAAAATTCAATAACTCAACTTGTGGTGGATACCACAAGCCACATTATTCCTGAAAATAATACTGCAGGCAAAAAGCTGCCATTAGTTTTCCACTCTAGGAGCACTGAGCCGCAAAGCTGCAGCCCAATGATCTCAGGTACATCTTAAAGGGAGTAGGCTGAGGCATTAAGCTACCCCCCCAATATCCCCCATCAAACCCCCTCCAGAAGACCCCCTGCCCCCCGCCAGTTCAAGACACCCTCCAAGAGCCTACTACTCAAAAGCACCCCGCCAATGGAAGCCCCCAACCTAGAAGCCTACTCAATTCAAGGCCCTCCTTCCCAAGCCCCCCATCCCTAATTAGCCAGTGGCCTACCCTCCCATAGGTCCCTCAAGCCTACCTTGGGCCTAGTGGGCTCCAGGCAGGAGCAATCTCCAGCTGTTCCTGCCCTTGCCAGCATCGGGTTCAAAATGGCACAGGTAACCCCTAGTGGTAGTTTCTCTGGTACTACCACTAGGGGTGAAGCTGCTGGGTAAGAGCCTTTCAGCTGCAGGACTTCTTGATTTAGGGCCATTGGAAAAGACCAAACAGGAGAAAGAGTGTGGGGATGGAAGACTACGATGTTAAACAGCTGCATCATCGCATTTGATGTTGTCCAACTCAGGCTGTTCATTAAATTTGAAACCAATTAGTGATACTCAAGCATTCTCACCCTGTCTTCCCGGTATATGACATCACAACCTCAAGTGATGGTATCCATTATGAAAAATGTGGTTGTTCTCTTGACATAGGTCCATGTGACCACCTGCCATTTTGAATGGCTGGCAACGTAAATGTTTTTATAATATTTACTTTAAATGGCTGTGACAAGCAGCAGAAGTTTTAAACATTATAAACAGTGCATAAGTACATAAGTATTGCCATACTGGGAAAGACCAAAGGTCCATCGAGCCCAGCATCCTGTTTCCAACAGTGGCCAATCCAGGTCACAGATACCCGGCAAGATCCCCAAAATGTACAAAACATTTTATACTGCTTATCCCAGAAATAGTGGATTTTCCCCAAGTCCATTTAATAACGGTCTATGGACTTTTCCTTTAGGAAGCCATCCAAACCTTTTTTAAACTCCGCTAAGCTAACCGCCTTTACCACATTCTCTGGCAACGAATTCCAGAGTTTAATTACACGTTGAGTGAAGAAACATTTTCTCTGATTCGTTTTAAATTTACTACATTGTAGCTTCATCGCATGCCCCCTAGTCCTAGTATTTTTGGAAAGCGTGAACAGACGCTTCACATCTACCCGTTCAACTGCACTCATTATTTTATAGATCTCTATCATATCTCCCCTCAGCCGCCTTTTCTCCAAACTAAAGAGCCCTAGCCACTTTAGCCTTTCCTCATAGGGAAGTCGTGGTGATTTGCTAGCCCTTTAGAAGCCTTTTTTTTAGAACCTCCAAGGTAGCATTCTCAGAAATGCTCCCTCTTCCACATGCAGGACTCAAGAGGACGGCAGAGCTCCAGTCTCAATGCTTGAACGAGACAGTGATGCAGAGAAAAGAGATTTATAGGGTCCTTTTACCAAGCTGCAGTAAAAGGGGGCCTGCGTTGGCATCAGCACATGCTTTTGACACACTGAGGCCCATTTTACCGCAGCTGGTAAAAGGCTGTCTTTTTTTTTTAAAGAAATGGCCATGTGGCAAATGAACCACTTGCTGCCCAGCCATTTTTGGCAGGGGGAGCACTTACCACCACCCATTGAGGTGGCGGTAAGGGCTCCCACACTAGCCTGTTGGTAAGCGGATTACCACCAGGTAAACACTGGTGCTACAAAAATAAAAATATTTTTGTAACACCAGTAGTGGCACTCACTGGGGGTGGGAACTACCACCGGGCTGTTGCAATAGCCCGGCAGTAGTTCCGGATTAGCGAGCGGGAAGCCCGTGTTGGGCTTTCTGCCGCTTCATAAAAGACCCCCTTATATTTGTTATAAGGACTGACCAACATTTTGGGAAAGGAGGAGCCTATTCTGAAAAGATGGTTCCACATTAACAGGAATGGAACTGGGCTGCTGGTGCTAACGTTTCAAAAGCAGATTCCTTCCATCAATATGAGGGACTGAGGGACTGATGGAAGGAAGCTGGAACTGTAGCAAATTACTCTGGACACATGTAAGCCACACTGAACCTACCAATAGGCGGGAAAATGTAGGGTACAAATGCAGAAATAAATCTGGGGCATAGAGAGAGCCTTTGGGGAGGGACACAGGGAAGGAATCTTTTGGGGAGGGGAGGGCTGAATAGTAACATAGTAACATAGTAGATGATGGCAGAAAAAGACCTGCATGGTTCATCCAGTCTGCCCAACAAGATGAACTCATATGTGCTACTTTTTGTGTATACCCTACCTTGATTTGTACCTGTCCTTTTCAGGGCACAGACCGTATAAGTCTACCCAGCACTATCCCCGCCTCCCAACCACCAGCCCCGCCTCCCACCACTGGTTATGGCACAGACCGTATAAGTCTGCCCAGCACTATCCCCGCCTCCCACCAATGACTCTGCCACCCAATCTCGGCTAAGCTCCTGAGGATCCATTCCTTCTGAACAGGATTCCTTTATGTTTATCCCACGCATGTTTGAATTCCGTTACCGTTTTCATTTCCACCACCTCCCACGGGAGGGCATTCCAAGCATTCACCACTCTCTCCGTGAAGAAATACTTCCTGACATTTTTCTTGAGTCTGCCCCCCTTCAATCTCATTTCATGTCCTCTAGTTCTACCGCCTTCCCCTCTCCAGAAAAGGTTTGTTTGTGGATTAATACCTTTCAAATATTTGAACGTCTGTATCATATCACCCGTTTCTCTTTTCCTCCAGGGTATACATGTTCAGGTCAACAAGTCTCTCCTCATACGTCTTGGAACGCAAATCCCACACCATTCTCGTAGCTTTTCTTTGCACCGCTTCCATTTTTTAACATCCTTCGCAAGATACGGCCTCCAAATAGGTAGTAAAAGAGGTTGGAAGCACAGAGGGAAAGGAAGAGAGGGGAGAAAGGGGAGTGATGAAACGGAGAAAAGGTGTTTTGACTTGGTAGACACTTTGCGCTTATTAGTGGGCTGTGCTACTGTTAGTTTTGCCATTCAGTACCCAAAGACCTGAAACTCACAGAAAACTACCTGCAATTCAGGAAAAAACCTGAAAACACATCTTTTCAATAAATCTTTCCCCCCTGGATCTGCCTAATCCCACACCACCATACATTACGAAAAGTTCAGAAATGGAAAACAATAATATTAACCTCTCTCACAATATGCTAATATATCAACCTAAGTGTTAGGTTGTACTTCTGTATTATTATTATTTGTTGCAGGATATTCTCAGCACTGCTCTGCATATACTAACAGGACCCGTGTCACCAAAAAATATATGGCTTCATCAGAGTCTTGAAGTTTACAGGCAACCAATTTTGCAGTTGCTGTGTATGTGGCAAACAGACTTTCATTTCAGCTAGGCACTGCTGATTATATAGAGCTTAGACTACTACAAAGTACATTATATCTTCCATTGCTTCACAAACCTCACAAATCTAATTGACTTCCACCAGAGCAAAAAACCTGGGATAGGTCTCCCACTTCCAAAATATGTCTCCTTGAATCCTTCTCAGAGCCCCTAATGCCTGCTCCAAGCTTCCACTCTCTCTTCTAGAGTCCCAGGTGGACCTAAACAGAGCCCCGGACTCCTTCAGAAGAAAAACTCCAGAAAATTCCTTCCCTCTACTTTTTTCAATCACCAGAATTTTGGGTAGCTTCAGAGGGAGTGTATATGGACATTTCCAGCACCTCTTCTCTAGGTGTCTCTGTGAAGGCATTTGTATCACTGGGGGGGCGGGGCTAGGATGGGGCCCCACCAAATTGGTCTGCATAGGGCCCCACACTTGCTAAGACTGGCCCTGAGGCTATCGTTAGGGTAGTTAAGGTTTTTGGCATTCGCAGTAATCTGATCCATTAGTTTATGCAAAATGACAACACTGAGATCAGGGCCTAATGTGCTCTAGTAAAAGAAAAACATTTTTAAGGTTTAGTTTAAACATATTTTAAAGTTAGTTACATTTCATACTTAGTTTTTTCGTTATATAAGTATGGAATATACTTGATTTATAGTTTGGTGTTTTGCAGCCAAAATCTGACTTTCAACTGTATATTTTACAGTCAAAAACAGTGGGAAATGGACTTCGGCTATGCAAGGACTAGAGGAGACAGTTTCGATATTTCAAAGTGAGCGTTTATTGATGTGACTGAAGACTCGACTCGACACAGTACCGTGTTTCGGCCGAGAAGGCCTGCCTCAGGAGTCTGAACACTATATTTGGTGGTAATATGTCCAAAGATTCCGATGTAGTGATAAACATCAAGAGGATAGTAGAAAATCGATCTTGAAAATGGCCTTTGTAAGTCTAAAAGACGCAGCGGTGCTCTCCTACCAGTGCTGAAAATGCTAGTCTTCAGTCACCAACAAACGCTCACTTTGAAATATGGAAGCTGTGGGATTTTTTTTTGTTTTTCTACACTGGTGAATTACCTGCTCTTTTTCTATTTTACTTCATACTGACCACAAATCATTATGAATAGTAAAGCAGTGAAATTAACATAAAGCTAAATTTAATGATAAAACCCAACACTGTTCAAATGAATTTACTTAGTACAATGCTGATCTCTGCTCTCCAGGCGACGGGCAAAGGTCGCTGTCCAGGTAGCGAGGTGCTGATATACAAAATAAGCAATCAACTGCTGAGTCTCCTTTCCAGCCTTGAAACTCAGGAAGCTTTTTAAGCTAAGCTGTTCCTTTTGCATTCATTTTCTGTGATTGTGGCCTTTCTCCTCTCCTGTTCTTACTACTTCATGTTCCCTGGTCTTATTCCACACCCTGCTCTTCTATTCCGGCCCTTTCCTCCCGTTTCGCTGATGTTGCACTTGGCTTACATCCTGCACTTACCTTATTCTTTCTGAACTGATCTCTGTTATGAAATCCAATTAAATTAGACTCTTTGTCTAATTAGACATATATCCGAATCCCCGTTTTAAAGGACTGTGGCTGAATTTAACTGTGTATCGGAAAAGAAATACTGATGTGCTTTCTCCATGTCCCTGGTCTACTCCTCATTTCTCTTCCTGTACCCCCTCCTTTAAATCCTTCCCCATTCTTCACCCTACCCTACCCTACCTCTTCTCATAGAGTGTAGGGATTTGGGATTTAAGACTTTGATCCTGGTATCCATCTTTCCCTTCCTAAATCAGATTGATGTCGCAATCTCAATGAAACAACCAGATATACTGCAACATCCTAGCGGGAAAGGGAATGCCACTGTCACACGGAACACTCGCAGGGGCTTGCCGTGTGTACTGCAGCATTTTGTGAGAGGATAAATCAATCAGTAAATGTTAATCGCCATAGCAATTGTAGAGCTGGTAGATTATCTGTGTGTACACTAAAGTGGGAAAATCTTGAGTGTTTTTCTGGCAAAAGTAGCTCTCCCTGTGCTAATATTCCGTCTGGAAAAGCAGATTGAATGCTGTGCTTTGTCCTCTGAGAGAGAGAGAGAGAGAGAGAGAGAGATTGGTGGGTGTTTGCTGCTTTGGGACTGCACCGGAGGAATTGGGGGCTGGCTGCTTGCAAATGCAGCTTCGACCTCACTGCGTCTTGTAATCTCTCCCTCTGTTTGTTGGGTAGTTTCCATTCAAATCACGTCCTCCATTCCAGCCTCTGATTTTCCACCTCTAACACACAGACTCATTCTCTGCGTTTCTTATCTTTGGTATTGTTGCAGATCTCCTGGATTTTTTTTTTCCACTCTCCTTTTTCCCTTTTACGTGTCGGTGGCGTTTTATTGTGGATCCTGATTCCCAGCGAAGATGTCCAGCACCTTTTCTCGGGTTCTCTTGAGCAGGAAATCCAGCAGACTCTTGGCCATAGTCGGAGCTGGGACAGTAGCTGCTGGATACCTCGCAACCAGGGACAGAGTCAGCGCCGACACCGACAGGAGGAGAAGACTCTACCCACCAAGGTAAACCATCTAGTATTTTATTTGGATTTAGCTCAAGCCTTAGTTCAAGGCCAGTTTATATCCAGGTACATATCCATGACATGTATCGATTCTGTATCAGCAGGCTTCGTACGAACATACGAAAATGAATAGTGAGATGAGAACCATCATGAAATTGCTGCCGGTATTAATTTATTTGAATAAGGCCTATTTTATTTCAAACATATATTATGGAGGCTCATTTTCAAAGGTTCTTTGAAAATGAGCGTCTTAATATGTTAATTTAAAAAATGTCTCGTTTAAATTAATGACCTCTTTACTACTCTAAGAGGCATGACTGCACTGCTGTAATACAAGTATTTTAAATCCAATGGGGAGGGGCAATGAACACCCCCCCCTTTTTTTTCTAGATAATGGAAGGGCAACCATTTATGTAAGACACTGTTTCCAACATCCTTGACTAAGCGCCGGCTATGGGCAGGTTGAAATGAAGGCTTCAGCGTAGACTGCATTGGAGACCATTGCGGGTACTCAGAAGCTCAATTAACATTACAAAGACATGAAAGCTTTTGTTAGGTTCTTACAGGGTTCCCCCTCTCCCCCTATAGCGAATGTATCCCAAAGGATGGACGCACATATTTCTAATGCTATGCTGCTATAATCAAAACCTATCCCCCAGATGGGATGATCCGTTGAATACTGCAGAATTCTGTGTCTGAATATTCCTGTGTTCGTCCATTGCTTTAAAAAAAAAAAAATACCTTCAGCATGCTGCACTATTCAATGCAGACCAATACCTCCCTACTGTAGCAGGGACGGAGAGGTGGAGAGCGGGGCTGGGGAGAAGGGGGAGAGAGTCCACCCATTCTAAAAACCCTTCATTGGGTTTGGACTATTTAACTGTAGTTCCTTATGGTAGGAAGACTCATAAATCGTGGCGTTTTTCTTCAGGCAAAGGACATTAGGGCTGACAAGACAGCCTAGCTGATTATGATTAATAAGATCGTTGGTTCATTAGGGCAGGAAACAGTCTCAGCAGTTGCTCTGAGCTAATCATCACTGCTCTGTGAAAGAGAGTAAATAGGTTCTTAGCAGCAGGCCATCCATTTCTTGCATTTAGCACACTTGGCATTAAGCAGGTATTTCATTTCTATTTCTTGTCTTTTTTTTTTATTATTATTTACATTTGCTGTCGAGACCAGAGTTATTTTTTTTTTACCTACTGACTCCAGTTGTTTACAAAATTAAATTTGAAAGAACCCTCAAAAATAGACTGTCTGCAAAAGCAATTAACCTGTTAATCAGGATTAAATCGGGCAGAAATGCAGAGGAGACCACCAGCCCTTTGCCTACGGAATTACTTCACAGAAAGCGACTTGGTTAGTCAGTGGAATGCATTAACAAATGCAGAAAGATACACAGATTGCGTTCAGGAAATGAAAGACTCCATGCCCTGACATTCATAGTAAAATTCCAGTGAGGCAACTAATAAATGTGCAAGAAATCACCTACCTCATGACATTTCAGTAGGAAAGATCTCATGGAAATTGCACGCTAGAGGAGGAATTTTTGCAATTTATATATTAGTGACGAATACTCAGACCCATGAACCTGGGTTTTTCTCTTCTTCCCTCCACTGCATGCAAATCTATCTCATGAATATTCATTGTGGATATCCTGAAAACCTGACTGGCTGGGGTGCCTCCAGGACCAGGTTTGGGAACCAAGGCTTAGGTACAAACAGTAAAAGAGAAAAGTCTTAAAAGAACATAAGAGTAGCCACATTGGGTCAGACCAATGGTTCATCTAGCCCAGTATCCTGTTTTCCAAACAGTGGCCAAGCCAGGTCACAGGCAACTCTATAAATTGGCACCTCAGTCTGGGTGCCCCAATGCTGTATGCTTAGCGCAAATTCCGTAACGGATCTTGGCGCCATGATTCCATTATAGAAAACTAGTGTAAGGTTGGCTTTTTGGCACACCCATGTGTAGATGCATCCTCTTATCTTAGATAAGTAATGCCACACTGGGAAAAGACCAAGGCTCCACTGAGCCCAGCATCCTGTCCACGACAGCAGCAAGGGCAGGGCACCTGGTAAGCTTCCCAAACATACAAACATTCTATACATGTTATTCCTGGAATTGTGGATTTTCCCAAGTCCATTTAGTAGTGGTTTATGGACTTGTCCTTTAGGAAACTGTCTAACCCCTTTTTAAACTCGGCTAAGTGCCAATGCATAGCTTATAGTGTTCTATATACTAGGGACCTGATGTTCAGTGCTATTTAACCATCCAGGAATGGCTAGTGCTTAGCACTAATATTATTATTAATTTGGATTTCACTCACACCTTTTTCAGTAGTAGCTCAAGGTGAGTTACATTCAGGTACTCTGGATATTTCTCTGTCCTAGGAGGGCTCACAATCTAAGTTTGTACCAATACAGCTACGCAGGCTTCTGTTTCTGTGAGTCTGACGTCCTGCACGTACGTGCAGGACGTCAGACTCACAGAAACAGAAGCCTGCGCGGCCGCGTTGCTGATCTGCAAGGGCAGGCTTCTACATGGAATGTTGCTAGTTGGAATAGCAACATTAACATTCCATGTAGAATCACCAATAATAGCAACATTCCATGTAGAATCTTCAATATTTATTTAGATTTTGCTCACACCTTTTTCAGTAGTAGCTCAAGGTGAGTTACATTCAGGTACTCTGGATATTTCTCTGTCCCAGGAGGGCTCACAATCTAAGTTTGTACCTCAGGCAAGGGAGGGTTAAGTGACTTGCTCAAGATCACAAGGAGCAGCAGTGGGATTTGAACCAGCCACCTCTGGATTTCAAGACTGGTGCTCTAACCACTAGGCCACTCCTTCACTCCACTAATGTTCACTGCAAAATAGCTGGTTATCTCCACTGAATATTAGTGCTTAGTGCATAGCAGCTAACTGGCTATCCTGCTTATAATCGAACGAGAAAAACGCCCAAGTTCCGACCTAAATCGGGAGATGGACGTTTATCTCACAAAAACGAATAACGCGGTATAATCAAAAGCCGAATTTGGACGTTTTCAACTGCACTCCGTCGCGGATGCGGACAACGTTGATGGGGGCGTGTCGAAGGCGTGGTGAAGGCGGAACTGGGGCGTGGTTATCTGCCGATCAGAGATGGCCGCCTTTCGCCGATAATGGGAAAAAAATATGCATTTTTAGCGAGAATTTAGGGCACTTTTCCTGGACCCTGTTTTTCCACGAATAAGGCCCCAAAAAGTGCCCTAAATGACCAGATGACCACTGGAGGGAATCGGGGATGACCTCCCCTGACTCCCCCAGTGGTCACGAACCCCCTCCCACCACAAAATATGCCGTTTCACAACTTTTTATTTTCACCCTCAAATGTCATACCCACCTCCCTGGCAGCAGTATGCAGGTCACTGGAGCAGTGGACTTCAGGCAGGTGGACCCAGGCTCATCCCCCCCCCCCCACCTGTTACACTTGTGCTGGTAAATGGGAGCCCTCCAAACCGCCCCCCAAACCCACTGTACCCACGTGTAGGTGCCCCCCTTCACCCCTTAGGGCTATAGTAATGGTGTAGACTTGTGGGCAGTGGGTTTTGAGGGGGATTTTGGGGGCTCAACACCCAAGGGAAGGGTGCTATGCACCTGGGAGCTGTTTTACCTTTTTTTTTTTTTTTGTAAAAGTGCCCCCTAGGGTGCCCGGTTGGTGTCCTGGCATGTGAGGTGGACCGGTGCAGTACGAATCCTGGCCCCTCCCATGAATAAATGTCTTGGAGTTATTCGTTTTTGAGCTGGGCGTTTTCGGTTTCCATTATCGCTGAAAAACAAAAACGCCCAGCTCAAAAAAAGATAAACGTCCATGTTTTTTCGAAAATACGATTCGGTCCGTCCCTTCACGGACCCGTTCTCGGAGATAAACGCCCATGGAGATAGGCGTTTCTGTTCGATTATGCCCCTCTATATCACGCAACATAGCCAGCTATCAATGAATATTCAAGCACTGGCCAGCAAAGTATAGCGGGCAAATCGGACTGCATAAATAGCAGTCCTCGCTTTGCCCACTATTAACTTAACCGGCTAGCACTGAAAATTCACATAGCCGGTTAAGTTACAGCCAGCCAAAAAAAAAAACTGGACATTCAGTGCTGGTCACTGAAAACAGCCCAGCATTGAAAATTTGGGGTCACAGCCAGTGGTGACAGCTAGCCATACTGCCTGCCACTGGCTGAACATCAGGGGAGGATGCTGCTTAACTCAGGGTTGCTGAGAGACAGAGCTGGGCCCACAACAGGGCCACCGCCACCCTCCATCCCCCACTTGGGATGCAGCTATCACCCCCCCCCCCAACTGGGGACACAGCTGCTGCCGCTGCTGCGCTTTGCTTACTCACTCGCTCCGGCCACTCCTGCCCCCGCCCCCCTACCTTCCTTCATCAGTGCATCTGCTCCTCTCCAGCCTTCAAGGGGGGGGGGCCCGGTACCGGGGTCTGTCTCTCTCCTGCTCCTGTATGCCTGGACCGGGTTATCGCATTAGCACAATTACCCGGATCCCTACTTGAGCAGGAGAGAGACAGACCCAGCGCTAGGCCCCCTTGGAGGCCAGGCCCGGGGAATTTTGTTCCCCCTGCCCCCCCTTCTTGGCAGCCCTGGATTAACTGGGAGACATGCCCATGCTTTTCCCATGTGAATGCTCCCCTTGCAGTTAGGTGTCATGGCACTTAGATGGTTCCTTATAGATCAGAGGAGTAGCCTAGTGGTTAGTGCAGTAGACTAGTAGAGGAGTGTGGTAGCCATAATGCTTGAATGTTTTCACTTATATACACTGTCAGCTAGCACATTTGTTTATTTCCGATCTGAGGAAGAAGGGCAACCTTCGAAAGCTAATCAAGAAATGTAGGGACATAGGTTCAAACCCCACTATAGCTTTTTTTACAGTCTGTTGCCTGTAAATGACAAAACAGATAGGCTGGATGGAGTAGGCTTCCTCAGTAACTCCTGCAGTTGGAATGTAAAGACAGGACCAGGCGGACTTCTATGGTTTATGTCCCAGAAAGGCCAAAGAAAGACCCTAATCAAGTATTTTACACCACATTCATTGTTGATTTAATCATGAATTGATAATGAGTGTGATAGTTGGGCAGACTGGATAGACTGTCATACTCAGGGACGGTCCAACCATTAGGCCACCTGAGATGGGGACCTCAGGCGGCACGCTTTGGGAGCAGCATCTCGGGGGGGGGGGCGGCTTCACGGCATTTTACCTGGTCACGGTGACTTTCCAAGCCCTGCAGCAGCAGCGATTCCCATACACTGCCCTGCCGCCGCCGGCACCCGCCTCTTCCCTTGACAGCGGCTGCCTGAAGTCACTTCCTGTTTTGTTCAGGCAGCCACAGTAAAGGGAAGAGGCAGGCCAGAATATTGGAATCGCTGCCGGGCTTGGAAAATCACCGTGACCAGGTAAAACGCCGGGGAGGGTGACATCTTGGCCGGGAGGGGGGGGGCGAGCGGCATGCAAGCTCTGTCTTAGGCGGCATCTTGCCTTGGGCTGGCCCTGGCTACACTATGTTACTATGAATAGTACCTAGTGCACATAGGCATCTGTCAGTGTGATGGTGCCTCTGAGGCCTCTAGGTGTCACTTTACAGAATTGTCAGTGAATCAGGCCCTTTGCCATTTTATAACATCCACTAGGGACAATCCATTTTCCTGTTAAAATCGATTTTTGTAATTCAATCTCTCCTTCCTATTTCATCAAACAAATGAGACGTCCAATTGTGACCCCCCCCCCCCCCCCGAGTTTTATTTATTCAAGGATTTCCTTCCCCATGGCCAATATTTAGGAGTTACCGGTTTTTCGAAACAAACCTGGCGTGCAAAGTACAACCTCAGCAAGGAACAGATCTCATCTTTACTGTACAACTGTGCGGATACTGAGTAACCTAAGATTCATCCTCAGAGATAATACGGCTTACATTTACTGAGCAGATATGCAGTCATGGTGACAGTAAATACCATTCCCAGGATGAAGCCATGTTTATCGAAATCTAGGACACCATGTTAGATCACTTTGCAATATGAGAGAAAACATCCTAAATCAGGCAAATACAACAAAGATTCCCCGCGTACTTATGAAGACTTTGCGCCTGTATCAGAAGTTATGGCATATCTATTAATTGAAATGCAGTTTATTAATCATAAAAACACAGAATCCACAGAATAAAGGGAGCATAATTTGTGCAGCATTACCAGTTATAGACAGCCCTATACAGAAATACACATGGGAAAGTCCCTAGGCAAGACAGACAAACAAACCCCAATTACTAATATGAATATAGGGTAACCACAGATTCAAATCAAGGGCTACGGATCAGTCTGCTTTCAGAAGATCAGCAATAAATATTCAACAGAAGTGCGAACCAGTAAAAATGTCGTGGGTGGGCAGCAATTTTCTGTGAAATAAGCCAGTGGCATACATTCCACACAAGCAGCTTCTGCAGTACGGGGGGGGGGGGGGGGGGGGGGGAGGAAAGAAGGGGGCCCTCTTGTAGCCACGTCTATATCTTCAGAGTTGAATCCCCCTGCTGTAGGGGCCCCATTTGATGTCTTGCTTGAGGGCCTCTCATGTGAACGTCTGCTCCAAATGAGCTGTCTACTTATTTGCTTCTGTATAAAACGGAATTCATGTTGCCATGGTGGGGAACCTCTTTTCTTCTTTTTCTGTATGTGATTTACTACTACTACTACTACTCGGTAGAACGAGAGGACATGAAATGAGATTGAAGGGGGGCAGACTCAAAAAAGATATCAGGAAGTATTTTTTCACGGAGAGGGTGGTGGATGCTTGGAATGCCCTCCCGCGGGAGGTGGTGGAGATGAAAACGGTAACGGAATTCAAACATGCGTGGGATAAACATAAAGGAATCCTGTGCAGCAGGAATGGATCCTCAGAAGCTTAGCTGAAATTGGGTGGCGGCGCAGGTGGGGGGAAGAGGGGTTGGTGGTTGGGAGGTGAGGATAGTGGAGGGCAGACTTATACGGTCTGTAACAGAGCCGGTGATGGGAGGCGGGACTGGTGGTTGGGAGGCGGGAAATACTGCTGGGCAGACTTATACGGTCTGTGCCCTGAAAAAGACAGGTACAAATTCAAGATATGAGTTTATCTTGGGCAGACTAGATGGACCAAGCAGGTCTTTTTCTGCCATCATCTACTATGTTACTTAACATTTCTAAAGCGCTACTAGGGTTACGCAGCGCTGTACAATTTCACATAGAAGGACAGTCCCTGCTCAAGGAGCGACACTTTTCGGTAGTAGCTCAGGGTATGTTACATAGGTAGTAGGTATTTGTCTGCCCCTGGTGGGTTTTATAATCTATAAGAACCATTCTATAAGGGGTGCCTAAATTTAGGCGCCAAGGACTAGATTCTGGTTATGGTGCCTGAAAAATTAGCGCCAGAACAATTTCCGCCAGAATACTCCAAGCGGGTTTATAGGCATGGACGTAGTTTGTTTCATTTGGGGGGGGGGGGGGGCAAAGGGTGTGGCTTGGTACATTAGCATATTCATTTGCATACATACATCTCATACGTATTCATTATGGTTATTAAAAATGACAAACACACACACGCACCAGACTAAAATGCTGAATATGAAGCCAGCATATCAAAACAATGAAGATATATATATAAATATAATTTTAACTGACATGAGTCAGCACCATGGGAAATTTTTCTCATTATGCCCCCTCTCACATTCACACAAATTAACAAGGGGACACTGCATTTTAACTCTGCCCCTTCCCTAGGCCTGACACCAGCACCCTCCCTGTTTCTCCTTCTTCAAATCCCAGCTTTTTCTCCCTCCTTAAAATGCCCCCCCACCAACAGGCAGCACTTTTTCCTCCCCCCACCCTTTACAGGCAGCACTTACCCCTAAGCGAGGGATAAGGTGGCACTCCCCCATTAGCGTACCGTGGGTGAGGCAGTGGGGTCGGTCCACCCCAGGTGCAGGCAGCAAGGGGGTGCATGGAACAGTCATGTGGCTGTTGGATCCGCCAGTCCCCTGCCCCCTCTAATGTTTCTTCCAGTTCCGAGGCAGGGGACTGGCGGAGCCAACAGCTGTGCAACTGCTCCATGCACCCCCTTGCTAGGAGGTGATGCGCTTCAGTGTGGGGGTGAGAGTGTGACGCACCTGGGGGGCACATGATGTGCCTTGGGGGGCACAATGGTGACTCACCCCAGGTAGAAAGCAAGCTAACTATGCCACTGTACTTCGCGCAAGGCAACCAAAAGAAAGGGCCCCTTGAAAACTCTGATCAAGAAGGTCTAAAGCAGGGGTTCTCAACCAGTCCTAGGGGCACACCTAGCCAACCAGGATTTCAGGATATCTAGAATGAATATGCAGGAGATAGATTTGCATGCACTACCTGCATTCTATGAACATCTGCATATTTATTGTGGATATCCTGAAAACCTGACTGGTTAGGTATGTCCTGAGGGCTGGTTTGAGAACCCCTGCTCTAAACACTAGTCAGGCAGCTGCCCCAGGAACTTCCTTTCTTTTCTTGGTGCCATTACCCTTTCACAGTGGCTTTCCTCTCCTGCTCATTCTATGGGCCACACTCTTGAGGTGATTATTACCCATCAGCCTTCTGTGTCTAATGTCTCCACCTTGTCCATTCTCCCTGTTCCATGGTCTGATCAAGCCTTGATTTTTTTTCTCTTTGCTATGCCTGTGGCTTACCTTCCCTCTGCTCCCTCCTGTCCACTGCTGAGTAGGAAGCTTCATTCTCTAACCCCTGAATCATTTTTTCACTCTCGAGAGGGTTTTCCCTCTGATTTTTCTTCTCTGCCTATGGACTCTCAGGTTTTATTGCCCTTTGTCTCTACTTTCCTAAGCAGCCTTCCTCCCCAACCCTAGTATCACCCTGGGCTTCTGCTCCTTCGTTGTCAACTGCGCAAAGCCGAACGCACATGGTGCAGATTTCCCTCTGCTGCAGCTCTTGTAGCATTTCTGAACATTTTCCATTCCTACTCACTTGGTTTATGCCAGGCAAAAAGGTCATATATATCCAGACTTGTTTCGCAGGACTGGACTACCTCTCAACTCTTTTGCTTGCTTAATCAGCTTGCAAATTCCTCAGCCCCTGCACCTCCATCTTCATTGACTGCTGATGGTTTTGCCTCTGGTTACCATGATGAGATTGTCCTACTTCCCCCATCACTTGCAGCTGCCCCTTTACCCTCCCGTCCGTTTTTTAACTAGCTTAGCATCTCCTGCTTCTACTGATTCCCTTACCTCATTTCACCCTCCTACCCCTGCTCTTCTTCAGAAGACAGTTTCTTCTCTTCACTCATCCTTCCCATTCACTGATCTTATTTCAGCATTTAAGTTTCTCAGTGCTCTTCTCCCTTTTCTGCCCAGTGTCTGCCCTCTCTCTCCTATCCCCTCCATCCAAAGTCTGCCCTCTCTCCCTGCCCCTTCCATCTAGGATCTGCCCTCTCTCCATGTGCATCTCCTTCCTTTGTCTTTCCTTCCCTCCATCCTTGTCCAACATTTCTCTTCTCTTCTCTCTTCCATCCTTGTGCATTTCCTTCCTGACTTTCCTCCCCTCCATCCATCCATGTCCAACAACTCTCCATTCTCCCCTGCACTCTCCTCCATCCACCCATATCAAGCAAATTTCCTCTCTCCCCTGTCCCCATTCATCCATCCATATCCAGCAATTCTCCATTTATGTCCAGGAATTCTCCATTCTCCCCTGCCGTCTCCTCCATCCACCCATATCCTGCAAATTTCCTCTCTCCCCTGCCCCCATTCATTCATCCATGTCAGCAATTCTCCTCTCCTCTCCCCTCTCCTCTCCCCTCTCCTCCATCCATCCATATCCAGCAAATTTCCTCTCTCCCCTGCTGCCACCATCCATCCACGTCCAGCAATTCTCCTCTCTCCCCTGCCCTCCCCTCCTCTCCAATGATCTCTTCTCTCCCCATGCCCTCCCCTCCCATCCATGTCCAGCAATTCTCCCTGCCCTCCCTCAGCTTCCCGACAGCCCTCCTCTCCGTTCCTTCCTGCCCTTCCCTCTATCCATCCACCCACGTCCAGCAATTCTCCTCTCTCCCTTGCCCTCCCCTCCTCTCCAGTGATCTCTTCTCTCCCCATGCCCTCCCCTTCTCTCCATGTCCTCCCCTTCTCTCCATGTCCTCCCCTTCTCTCCATGTCCAGAAATCTGTTCTCTCCCCCTGCTCTCCCCTCCCATCCATGTCCAGCATTCTCCTCTCTCCCCTGCCCTCTCCATTCCTTCCTTCCTTCACCTGACTGCTGCCCCCACAAACACAGGGCTAGCACTGCAGCGAAGCAGCTCTGCTCACTTTAACAGCCCCTGTCCCTCTGAGTCCTTCCTTCCCACCCACGGCAGCCCTCCTCCTCCTCTCTGCCCCCCGTGTCATAACCCTTTTACTTCCCGTGGTGGCAGCAACGCCAGTTACGTTATGAAGAAGGCACTGCAGGCTCCCCTCCGGCTTCAGCTTCTCCCTTTGCTCTTCACACAGTGAGTGTCCCGCGTTCGCGGAAACAGGAAATGCGTCATCGCGAAGGCGGGACACTCACTGTGTGAAGAGCAAAGGGAGAAGCTGAAGCTGGAGGGGAGCCTGCAGTGCCTTCTTCGTAACGTAACTGACGTCGCTGCCACCATGGGAAGTAAAAAGGTTATGACACGGGGGCGGAGAGGAGGAGGAGGAGGGTTATACAAGGCGCCTATGGGGGGGGATTTTGGGTGTGGGGGGGTGCTTGGAAGCTGCAGGAGCGGCAGAGCACCCCCTTGTGCTGACACCCGGGGCGGACCGCCCCTTCCGCCCCCCCCTTGCTACGCCAATGGGAAAGGCTAAAGTGGCTAGGGTTCTTCATGCAAACAGATGGCTGAGGGGAGATTTGATAGAGGTCGATAAAATACTGAGTGGAGTGGAATGGGTGGACGTCAATCACTTGTTTACTCTTTCAAATAATACTAGGACTAGAGGGTATGCAATGGAGCTATTAAGTAGTAAATTTAAAACAAATCAGAAAAAATATTTATTCACTGAATATGCAGTTAAACTCTGGAATTTGTTGCCAGAGAATGTGGTAAAAGCAGTTAGCTTCGCAGGGTTTTAAAAAAGTTTGGATATTTCCTAAAAGAAAAGTCCATAAAAGCCATTATTAAGATGGACTTAGGAAAATCCACTGGGCTTGATGGTCTGTCCCAGTATGGCAACGTTTGTGTTCTTATGTTCTTGATATTCTAATAAACCTAATTCCTGACCCTTACATATATATTATTCCTACTACTACTACTACTACTATTTAGCATTTCTATAGCGCTACAAGGCGTATGCAGCGCTGCACAAACATAGAAGAAAGACAGTCCCTGCTCAGAGCTTACAATCTAATAGACAAAAAATAAAAATAAAGTAAGCAAATCAAATCAATTAATGTGAACGGGAAGGAAGAGAGGAGGGTAGGTGGAGGCGAGTGGTTACAAGTGGTTACGAGTCAAAAGCAATGTTAAAGAGGTGGGCTTTCAGTCTAGATTTAAAGGTGGCCAAGGATAGGGCAAGACGTAGGGGCTCAGGAAGTTTATTCCAGGCGTAGGGTGCAGCGAGACAGAAGGCGTGAAGTCTGGAGTTGGCAGTAGCAGAGAAGGGAACAGATAAGAAGGATTTATCCATGGAGCGGAGTGCACGGGAAGGGGTGTAGGGAAGGACGAGTGTGGAGAGATACTGGGGAGCAGCAGAGTGAGTACATTTATAGGTTAGTAGAAGAAGTTTGAACAGGATGCGAAAACGGATAGGGAGCCAGTGAAGGGTCTTGAGGAGAGGGGTGGTATGAGTAAAGCGACCCTGGCGGAAGATGAGACGGGCAGCAGAGTTTTGAACCTGTCATTTCCTGTCATCTATGTTCCTCAGTTGGATACTATTAAAGGGGTACAAGTTTGCAATGGTTTTATGCACAGGTTAAATTTGCCTGTTTTACTGGGGGGGAGGTAATGTTAAGACAGTTATATTTGCAGTGGGGGAAGGGGGACCAATTCAGTATTAGCACCCACAGCTGCCCCTCTCATTCCCACTCAAAACTACTATGGTTTTATTGATATAGATAAATATGGATTTGCAATATAAAACAATATAGCCTTAACATTCTAACCTTTTGTTAAGAAATAACATATTATATTTGGTGTGTGGAATTCTATCACTTCATTCTCTACAACTGGATGTTCTACCAATAATCAATATCATTAAATTACTATTTCCTCATTTTAGAGATCAGAAGTGCTTAAGGCAACTGTGAGGCTACAGATATGTGAGGTCAGCTTTTCACCTCTTGTTAGAGAACAAAATTCTTCATGAAAAAAATGCCTTGGCCCTGACAACATGAATGAGGGCTCCAAACATTGTGGGATCATGTGAAGGACCTGTTCTTGCAGTGACCTTCCACCTGTGTCATGTGACCTAAGTAAACCGTGGAAAGCATTTGACGCTCTTGTTTTCCTCTCTGTATCCTGTAGTGCAGAGTACCCCGACCTCCGAAAACACAACAACTGTATGGCTACTAGTTTGACTCCTGCAATCTATGCCAGACTCTGTGATAAGGTTACCCCAAATGGCTGGACCCTGGATCAGTGCATCCAGACTGGAGTAGACAACCCTGGACACCCGTTTATCAAGACAGTAGGCATGGTGGCGGGTGATGAAGAGACTTACGAGGTGAGAGTATGATATTTCTGTAGCCAGGTCCCCCCTCTCCCATTACCACCACAGCACACCCTACTTCAGAAAAGCAATCCATCCTTAATTTACGGGTTCATTTTCCCAGGTGATTTTCCGTGCAATGCTTCAGCATTTCTTGCTAGGTGAAATTTAACATGAAAACACAAATTCATTGACAAAATGCTTTAAAAAGAGTAATAATGGGAGAGAAACCACACATCAAAAGAAACAACACACCAAAGTAAGGACCAACCTTACCGCAGGGGGAAAAAAAGAACCCTAACATCACACCAAGGAAAGGCCTCATTATGGAGGTTAGTCATGGAGGAAGGGGGAGCGATTCTGTACCATAGGTGCTAACAATTACCTACACACAAAACTAACATAAACACACATGTGCACATATATGCATATACGCCAATATTCTGCCTAAGTGCTATTCTGTAAATAGGCATGTGTCTTACATAGCATGATTTTGCATGGTGGGTGAAGACAAGGGTGGAGCCTGGTCAGATTGTGGGTGGGGCTCATCCTTATGCACACTCCAGTACAACCAAACGCTATGGGCTCCGATGATAGAATCGTTCAATGCCCATAGAGCAAAGACTGAAATCTAACGATATGCCCATATATTTCAGGGAACAGCAGTCTTTTCTCTGTGACCATTGAGCGATTCTATCATTGGAGCCCTTAGCGTTCGGTTGTACTGGCGAAGGGCTCCTAAGACAAGTAAAGATTTTTCATGTTTTCTAGATTATTTATGCTGGCTGAGTTGAGTTGATCATTTGCAGTGCATTTGTAGGGCTAGCAATAGCGAGGCACACAATTACACCGAGCACAAATACAACATAAAAAAACATTACAGTGAGTGAGCGGCCCAATGAATGAAGTGCAATGTCTCACCTGTTAGTGGTCTTCAGTGACTACCACATAGGTGTTTAAATCTCTGAGGGCACTCCTCTCTTTATTATCATTATATGATTAGGTACATTCTCCTGGTTGTGTTTGTTCTATGACATTTGTTTACTAGTGAGGTAGGGTTTTTTTTTTGTTTTGTTTTGAGTTTTAGCATGCCTGTCTGTAGACAGACAGATATGCAAATGCAAATATTCTTTAACCTACGTTCCTAACTGCTAGGCATACTTGTGACCCAGCAATGCAACTCTCAGACTCCCTGGCAGTTGCACACATGGCCCCAAATTCTATAAATGATGCTTAAAATTGCATTACGCAAATTTGGGCACGTGCCCAATTTGTGTGTTCAATTTAATTGAGTAACGAGCCTATTAGCACCAATAATTGGGCTAAAAATCAATTATTTGCAACCATTTCAATTTGCACGTGCATTTTGCTCTGCGCTACTCTATAAAGATGCGCACATAAATATTTTAGCATGTAACTGAAAGGGGGGCATGACCATAGACATTTTGCTGTTTTGAAAATGGCTATATTTCCTATTTGGATTTAGGACATTTAGCGCATAATGTCCAAAGTCCGACTTGGACGTCATATCAAAAATTCCCCTCTATGTAAGTCTGTGTGCTTTGAAAATGAGCACAATGTGTGAGAATGGGGCTAAATCAGAAAGTGTTGGGTGCCAGAGGTTGTTGTGCAAATCTTTTGAGGTGGAGCTGTAGAAATTGCTGAATAACAGCAGAGGGAGTCTGGATTCTGTATACAAAACATCTCTAAAGGATATAGAGGACACTTCTGAAAGCCATTTACCTGGCTGAAAATTGCCCTTCTCTCTCTGGCTAAAAGTAGTCACAGGGTTCCATAATGTGGTTAATTTTAGCCAGGCTGAAACGAGCTGTTCCCTGGAAGGGGGACAGGGATGTTTACAATCCATTTTCAAAATATGCACAGCACACTATTCTACCCCCATTCGAGTTCTCACAAAAAAACAGCAGGCACACAGTATGTGGACACATTTAACTTTCATGTTTTACACTCTCTGGGTAGCTTCTTTCTGGAAATCAGTTACAAACCGCAGATATTGTGAAGAATGTGCGCTGTTTTAGGTTTTACGTTACTTGCTGTTTGTTTTGGGTTTTATACAGTAAATCACCTTTGGAATCGTGGACATCTGTTTTTAAAATAAATAGCCAGCTGTTGAACGTTGCCCCCATCAATATTCAGGGAAAGTAAACTTTTGAAACAATTGCGCAATAGAAAAAAGGACATCAAATTTCACCAAATTTAAGAAATGTACTCCTTCTGCTTGTTGTTGGCATTTTTATATGAACCGAAGCGGCACACAACTTTGCATTACAGTTTTGGATGCAATTTTCAAATAGCCCATCCAAGCACAAAATCTATAGGTATGCTTTCCCCGTAGTCCTTCCAGCTGATTTTCAAAGGGAAACTCCTCTGGGGTCAATGAATAAAAAGTGCCTGCAGTCTTATCACTTGCAAACTCTGTGGGCAGAATTTGTTCTGGAAAACAATATGCGTAGATTTGAAAAATACAGTCTATGTGTGTTGCTTCCCAGTCCTGCTCAAATACACCCCCAGGAGCATCTCTCCTCTATTCAGCTCAAAGTACACACATTCTGAAAGTCTGCATGTACTCGTGGCCTTGATGAGTTGGAGAGCGTTCAAAAAGGCTAGTCCATCTGAGTAAATTGTCCGGATATGGCTCCCTTATTGTGGATGTCAGCAAACGGCTGTGAAGGACAGTGGCACCAGTGATCAGGAATAAGTTGAAAGTCACCCCTATGAATGGGATAATTGAATGCAGAACTCACATCTTCATTTTGAAGCATGCTTGAATTCTGTTCTTGCTTTAAAAATAATGACGTTGCATGAATAGGAGTGCTATGGAACAGAAAGGTCTCGATTCAGTAAAGGGTACTAAAACTTAGATGCCAAACATTTGGGCGCTTTGGGCTACATTCTATATATGGCATCTGAAAATTCCACGCGGAAAAAATACAACTAGGTGTATTCTGTAAAGTACGCCTAAATATTATAGAATAGGCTTAAATTTCCATACGGTATATAGAACAGCACCGAGCGCCTCTCCATGTGAACAAATGTAGCCATGGCCATTTACACCATGTTTTACTTGGTGTAAATCCAGACACCTAAATTAGGCGCAGAGCAGGTGTATCCTATAACAACGCGCATAGATTTTAGAAATGCTCACACCCTGCCCATGGCCACACTCCCTTTTTAACTATGCGACTTAGGAATTTAGGTGCACTACAGTACAGAATACGCTTAGCGAGTTGTGCGCATAAATCTTAATGCCAATTAGTGATGATAATGGCTTGTTAACATCCAATTAACAGCGCTGATTAGCTAGTTAACCAATTACGTTACGTACATTGTTATAAAATATGCTTCGACTTCCACATGGAAATTAAGGTGCCATATATAGAAACCCGAGGTAAGAACCAATGCTATAACAGCAATATTGCATATCATGCTGTTATAAAATACTAGCATAAGCGTACATTTTGTTGCCTAATTCTAGGCAACAGCACTTATGCCATGTCAAAAGTTGGTGTAAATGTTTGCGTAACCAGGGCTTTTTTTTGAGGGGATACTTGGGGGTACTGAGTACCGGCACCTTTTCCATTATCTGCTAAAATTGACCCATGGTCCCCAAGTTTTAATGAAAGAGCTCAGGCTCTACACACCAATTCTGCCTTGTCATAGATTCTGTGACTGGTTGCAGGGGGCCTGGCCAGTGTGGGGTGGGTCCCTCAGTGATCACTCCACCCTTGAAGGGTGGCCTAGCATTTGAGTACCAGCAGCACCTTTTTTGCTAGAAAAAACAAACTGTGCATTACTGACAGTATTCATAACTTAGCACCTAATTGCTTGGCACAACCATGTCCCTCCCATGCCCAGGCCCCCCTTAAAGTTCTGCACCATTGAAATTATGCGTTAAGTTTATAGAATAGAGGCATATGTCATTTACATGCATAACACAAATTAGTGCCAATCAGTGCTTGCTGATGCCAATTATTGGTTCTTAATGCCAATTTACCACCAACTATCTCATTTAGTTATGCACATAAATGATCCCTGTGTGCCCAATTTTTAGCGCTTTTTATAGAATTGGGGGGAAATGTGATCACTGTGTGTGTCCCACTGGAGGAAGATCTTCAGGCGAGCCTCTTAAAGAACTATAGGGGTCCGCACGGCAGTCTAGAACTACTGCCGGCCCAATGTACTAGGGAAAATAGGTCCCTATTTTATATCGCAGCAGTTACCCGGTGGTAATCAGGCAGCGCAGTGCACTGTCCGTTTACCTCCGTGTTAGCGCAGATGCCCTTACCGCCACCTCAATGGATGGCAGTAAATGCTCCCCCCTGCATGGCCACGCAGTAAGTTCGATCTTTTTTTTTTGGCCTTTTTGCCCACTGCAGTAAAAGGACCTCAGCGCACAGCAAAAACGGAGACAGCCAGTAGCGCAGGGCCCCCTTTACCACAGCTTAGTAAAAGGGCCCCATAGTTTGCCACTGGCCAATGAATAGAATATGACATTTTCTTTATATCCATTATTGCTGTTTCATAGATAATTAACTCACATGTAGCATTTTTTTTAATAATAAGTTTATTAAATCATAACAATACACCACAGAAAATGCAACAGAACAGAACAAAACACACAATATGGTACAGAGTGCTGAGTTCTAACCCTAAAATTAGTCCTTATTGGATAGAAAAAGGTCTAAAGACTTCCATTTGCGGATAGCTGATTTGTGTTGGATTCTGCTTTATAAAAAATATGAGCAATCTGCAGTACTCTCCCTGTCTGGACACAAATCACATGTAGCATTTTGACTGATGAAAGACGTTTTACCATTCCATCTAGTACCGATGTTCACTTTTAACATGGGTAAGCTGAAATCTCTCAGAATAGAATTTTGGTTTTCAAGACCATAGCAAAGGTGTGTAATTCTTACCTTTTCATGTTTTAGGTGTTTGCAGATATTTTTGACCCTGTCATTCAGGAAAGGCACAATGGCTACAACACTCAAACCATGAAACATCCCACTGACCTGGATGCCAGCAAGGTATGTTAATGCTCACCATCTCCCCCTGGTGGTAAAACCACTGCATATCCATGAAGCAGCAGCTCTGTTCACAACATGTAGAAAGTGAGAGTACACTAGTGAAACACCGCTATATAATTTAACATCACCTGCACCCCAGTCCATATCGGAGCTGACCATGATTGTCTCTCTTTCTGATAATTTGGTGATTAATATTTATCCATCCATATGTACCTATCTGCCATCATGTGAAATTAACTACTGTTATCTCCCTTTTTCATCTCCAGCTCTTTCTCTGTATTATTCATCTAAGGATTAATTTCTGTCCACTTTCATATTTATTTAGGGGCCCTACCACCAATTTGCCAAACGCCAGACGGGGACTACTGCCAGGCTACTGCAGGAGCCCGGCAGTAGTTCCCACCCCCAGCATGCACCATTTCTGGCACTATAAAAATATTTTCTATTTTTGTAGTGCCAGGGCTTAGCCGGTGGTAATCAATGCTGCCCAGTTACTTCTGGGTTAGCATGGAAGCCCTTACCATCAGGGGCGTAACTACATGGGGCCACAGGGGCCTGGGCCCCCGTAGATTTGGCCCTGGAACCCCCTGCCGATGACCCTCTCGACCCCCCCTCCCGCCGCCAACCCGCCGTCGCTGTCTGCTACCTTTGCTGGCGGGGTACCCCAACCCCCACCAGCCGAGGGCCGAGGTCCTCTTCTTCCACGTACAACGTGCAGGACGTCAGACTCAGAAACAGAACGAAGGAAGAAGACCTCGGCTGTTGGGGGTTGGGGTCCCCTGCCAGCAAAGGTAGGCGATGGCGGGGGAGGGTTGGCGGCAGGAAGGGGGGATCGAGAGGGTCGTCGGTGGGGGGGGGTCAAAGTTGGTGGTGATGGTGGCGGGGAGGGTCGGCTATGGCGGGGGGGGGGTCGGCAGTGCCAGGGGGGCTAAAATGTGCCCCCTCACCTCGGGCTCTGGACCCCCCTCCCGCCAAAGTCTGGCTACGCCCCTGCTTACCATCACTTAAATAGGTGACGGTAAGGGCTCCCCTCAGGCATGACTGCTCATCAATCCCTGTGATTAGTGCATGGCCATTTCCTTTCTTTTTTTAAAAGATCTTTTACATGCTGCAGTAAAAGAGGGCCTCAGTGCGAAGGAAAAACACACGCCAACTCTACCTCAGGTCCCTTTATACCATAGCTTGATAAAAGGACCCCTTAGTGATTATTCAAAATAAACTGGCCCCCTTCTTGATGGATTCATTGGATGTCATTGGTAAAAACAGTAATAGAGAGCAGCAGTAATCCAACATACTGAACAGTGATTTTTAACAGCCTGTTTATAAAATCTTGCCCCATGTATGTTACACATTGATGCAACAGACTTATTGAAGCGCTAAAGATTTCTTCTACTGCAAGAGATCACATTTGGAAGTACAGTGCACTCCATTTAGGTGCACGTTGGATAAGCGCATGCTCTGTTTAACTGCATGCCGTACTTTGGTCCCATTTTTGGCGCCATCAATTTCTATGGGGACAAACTTCGGTTTAGCGCACCACTGATAAGTGCAAGATTCGCTTATTTGCATAGTTTAAGACCGCTCCTCCGCAGGAAAGACTCCGCATAAGCGCGCACGGAATATGGAAGCTGATTGGCACGTGACAAAGGGGCGGTAAATTTGAAATCTCGTTGGTTAACTGTCACAGGCAGAATAAGTGAAAGAAAGTTGTTAGAGTGTACACTGGAGTCATCGTCGTCATCGCACAAGTGTAAGACTTTAACACTGGCTGAACAAGTCAAGCATCTATTGCTAAAGAATATGGTGTCAAATCCCAGTCAAATTTCACGTATCTTGAAGCAGAAAGATCAGCTTCTGGAAGACTGGCAAAACAATACAAATCCACACAGGAAACGAAAACGGGCAGGAAAAGCTGAGAATGTAGAAGATGCTCTTCTTCAGTGGTTTTCTCAAGTCAGGAGCAGACAGTTTCCTGTCAGTGGTCCACTGCTTATGGAGAAAGCTAATCGGCTAGCTGAAAGTCTTGGACTAACTGAATTCAAAGCCACTGTTGGATGGCTGGAAAGATGGAAGGAGAGGAACAACATAAAATTCAAGAAACAGCTTGGTGAAAAACAAGACGCTGATGACATTGGTGCTGAAAATTGGGTTGTTTCAGTTCTTCCTACCATCTTGAACGAGTTTGCACCTCGTGACATTTTCAATGCTGATGAAAACAGTCTCTACTGGCGAGCGATTCCTGATGGAACTAGCATTCAAAGAAGCCGAAACTACAGGAAGTAAACCGTCGAAGGACCGACTGACGATCCTCCTTTGCTGCAATATGGATGGGGAGTGAGAAGTTGGAACCACTCGTCATTGGAAAGAGGAAAAAGCCCCGTTGCTTCAAGAATGTTAAGCGACTTCCCGTATCATATGAGGCTAACACAAATTCATGGATGACTGGGGAAATTTGGAAGCAGTGGCTAAAGAAGTTAGACACTAGAATGTGGGCACAAAAGCGTCAGATTTTGTTGCTTTGTGATAATTGTACTGCACACAGTGATAATGTCAGGCTGTCTAACGTCAAGGTGGTCTTCCTGCCACCAAACACTACCTCTCTGATGCAACCTATGGATCAGGGCATAATAGCCAATTTCAAAAAACATTATCGGGCTCTTGTGCTACGTCATCTGATGAGCGTTATGGATGACCAGACTGGGAAGGATAAACGTGCTATTGAACTGGCTCGTAATCTATCACTGTTGGATTCCCTACATATGGAGAAAGAAGCCTGGAATCATGTTACACAGGCAACCATTGTGAACTGCTACAAGCGGGCAAGCTTTGTTAAGGATGTGGAGAGGGATGAAACAGATGCAGCTGTTGCAAACGCTTCAGATGAACAGGTTATTGACATCCCAGCTGGTGTTATCATTAGAGCCAAAAAACAATCCTTCAGAAAGTGGAGAAGAGAACCAACTGAAAGTAACAGGATAGATCATAAGGAATGCCAAGCCAAATGCAAAGCGGAGATAAGGAGGGCAAAAAAGGACTTTGAGAAGAAATTAGCGTTGGAAGCAAAAATACATAGTAAAAATATTTTTAGATACATTAAAAGCAGGAAACCGGCCAAAGAGTCGGTTGGGCCGCTGGACGAAAATGGTGTTAAAGGGGCGATCAAGGAGGACAAAGCCGTAGCGGAGAAATTAAATGAATTCTTTGCTTCGGTCTTCACCGAGGAGGATTTGGGGGGGACACCGGTGCCGGAAAGAATATTTGAAGCGGGGGAGTCGGAGAAACTAAACAAATTCTCTGTAACCTTGGAGGATGTAATGGGTCAGTTCAGCAAGCTGAAGAGTAGTAAATCACCGGGACCTGATGGTATTCATCCCAGAGTATTAATAGAACTAAAAAATGAACTTGCGGAGCTACTGTTAGAAATATGCAATCTGTCCCTAAAATCAAGTGTAGTACCGGAAGACTGGAGGGTAGCCAATGTTACTCCGATTTTTAAGAAGGGTTCCAGAGGAGATCCGGGAAATTATAGACCGGTGAGTCTGACGTCGGTGCCGGGCAAGATGGTGGAGGCTATTATTAAGAATAAAATTGCAGAGCATATACAAAAACATGGACTGATGAGACAAAGTCAGCACGGATTTAGTGAAGGGAAGTCTTGCCTCACCAATCTAATGCATTTTTTTGAGGGGGTAAGCAAACATGTGGACAATGGGGAGCCGGTTGATATTGTATATCTGGATTTTCAGAAGGCGTTTGACAAAGTGCCGCACGAAAGACTCCTGAAGAAATTGCAGAGCCATGGAATCGGAGGTAGGGTATTATTATGGATTAAGAACTGGTTGAAAGATAGGAAGCAGAGAGTAGGATTGCGTGGCCAGTATTCTCAGTGGAGGAGGGTAGTTAGTGGGGTCCCGCAGGGGTCTGTGCTGGGTCCGTTGCTTTTTAATGTATTTATAAATGACCTAGAGATGGGAATAACTAGTGAGGTAATTAAATTCGCCGATGACACAAAATTATTCAGGGTCGTCAAGTCGCAGGAGGAATGTGAACGATTACAGGAGGACCTTGCGAGACTGGGAGAATGGGCGTGCAAGTGGCAGATGAAGTTCAATGTTGACAAGTGCAAAGTGATGCATGTGGGTAAGAGGAACCCGAATTATAGCTACGTCTTGCAAGGTTCCGCGTTAGGAGTTACGGATCAAGAAAGGGATCTGGGTGTCGTCGTCGATGATACGCTGAAACCTTCTGCTCAGTGTGCTGCTGCGGCTAGGAAAGCGAATAGAATGTTGGGTGTTATTAGGAAGGGTATGGAGTCCAGGTGTGCGGATGTTATAATGCCATTGTATCGCTCCATGGTGCGACCGCACCTGGAGTATTGTGTTCAGTACTGGTCTCCGTATCTCAAAAAAGATATAGTAGAATTGGAAAAGGTACAGCGAAGGGCGACGAAAATGATAGTGAGGATGGGACGACTTTCCTATGAAGAGAGGCTGAGAAGGCTAGGGCTTTTCAGCTTGGAGAAGAGACGGCTGAGGGGAGATATGATAGAAGTGTATAAAATAATGAGTGGAATGGATCAGGTGGATGTGAAGCGACTGTTCACGCTATCCAAAAATACTAGGACTAGAGGGCATGAGTTGAAGCTACAGTGTGGTAAATTTAAAACGAATCGGAGAAACGTTTTCTTCACCCAACATGTAATTAGACTCTGGAATTCGTTGCCGGAGAACGTGGTACGGGCGGTTAGCTTGACGGAGTTTAAAAAGGGGTTAGATAGATTCCTAAAGGACAAGTCCATAGACCGCTATTAAATGGACTTGGAAAAATTCCGCATTTTTAGGTATAACTTGTCTGGAATGTTTTTACGTTTGGGGAGCGTGCCAGGTGCCCTTGACCTGGATTGGCCACTGTCGGTGACAGGATGCTGGGCTAGATGGACCTTTGGTCTTTCCCAGTATGGCACTACTTATGTACTTATGTACTTATGTACTTATGTTACTGAAGAGGAGTTTCATCACTACGTAACTGTTGATTACGATCTACAAACAGCTGACGACAGCACTGATGTCAAGATATAACCTTACACGCAGGCAATGGCTGATGATGAAACAGATGATGAAATGAGCAGCGAGGCACATGCTGACGAAATTCAACAACCTCCTGTCACTTTTGCAAGAGCTCTGGAGAGTCTCAACACCGTGCGGGCCTATCTGGAGGCCACTGGATGTCAGTGCTATGACAGTTTTTACCGTCTGGCAGACGTAGTCTATGGAACTCACAGACACAATAGTGTACAGAGGACTATCACTGATTACTTCAAGTAAGCCTAATGTCAGTTAACGGAGACTGTATAACATCAGTTAACGGAGACTGTATACTGTAGGTATAATAAACAGTACTGTACATATGTTTATCAGATGTCAAGCTTCTTTGGGTCACAACGGTTAAGTGCATAGTCCGGTTAACTGCATGTATTTCTTTGGTCCCAGACCCTTGCACTTAAGCAGATTGCACTGTATTCTTCTGTTTATTAATGAAAATAATATTACTATCCCCCCTCATTTAAAGAAAAAAAAAGAATACATTTGGGATATTCAATTAGAGGTAAACTATTTAATGGAGGGTTCTTGTGACTTCTGAGTTCATAACCCGCCCTGACAAAGACTCAGTGACATGCAGCAAGACACCAAGGGTGCAACTTTCAAACCATACGCCTACCTGTAAAGTCTTCAAATACTGTTTGCTCCTCGAAGATTGCCTTGAGACAAGTATAAACACAATCTGCACCTAGTATTTGAGCAGGTACTTTTATCCGTGAAAACTTATGTGAAATCCAAAAAGCATGCACTCTGGGATGAGGCAGGCTGGGAGGCGATCTAGGAGAGTGGCCAAAAGTTATCCAGAGAACTCTGACATTCAGATTATGTTTAAAGGGAGGCTGCTCCACTGGATAGTGACCTCATTTCACTCTGCAGAAGTTGCAGAACTGACATAGAATTTGAAAAATTTGAGTTCAGGGTTCTTTCTGTTTAGCCCCCAAATCCGGCTTTGGACAGCTGCATAAACCATCTTTCCTCTCTGTTTCTCTTGCCCTCATTTGTTTGGGGGTTGTCAGGTAGATAACGCCATCAAAATCAGTAGCTAGGTATTCCACCTTGGAGATGGCTGCATGGACTGTGGTTGTGATGAGCTTTGAGAAGACAGTTTTTATTGGGAATGTCATGTCATCTTCACTTTTTCCTATTAAGGAATACACTCCTCTGAATCATTTCTCTCCCTCATCAAGTGTCTTTAACTTGTTGCTCCCGCATCCAAGACTGCAGACTCTCTCCAACTTCTTCCTATCATGTCATAATTTATCAAGTACCATCTTTGAAATGATGCTTGGTGATTACAGTGCTCCATTTCTTTCTGTGCTCAGCTTTCCTCTGCTTTGCCTGTGTATCCAGTTCTTGACCATTTTTTAATGGCAGCTCCCCAAACACCATCATTACCTGGAGACTCTATCAGTGATTGCTGGATTAAAGTTTAATGCTCAGTAGATGGAATATTAATTCATCCAAGCTCCCTGCTTTTTTTTTGCCAGCAGAAACTGTGAGTCATCCCCTCCATGCATCTCATGAACCCTTCAGTTTGAGACAATATTCCTCTGTCTTAGCCAGAATTCTTCTATAACACCAACTCATATCATCTAAAATTCAGTGCTACTTCCTGACCATCCAGGAGTTGAATTATTGCGCAGGTTTGGTTTCAGGTCCTTACACAGTACAGAAGCTCTCCACACAAGTGTCAGAATCTCATATTAAAAGTGCACTATGTCAAGGAATACTATTACTAATCATTTCTATAGTGCTACTAGACATATGCAGTGCTGTACACATTATATACAGGTACTTTCTCTGTCCATAGGGGGCTCACAATCTAAGTTTTTTTGTAACTGGGGCAATGGAGGGTTAAGTGACTTGACCAAGGTCACAAGGAGCTGCAGTGGGAATTGAACCCAGGTTGCTAGGATCAGCGCCCACTGCACTAACCATTAGGCCACTCCTCCACAGATAGTTTTCTTACAATTTGATATTTCTGCTGCTTTTGATATTGTGAATCATAAAAGCTGCTCTCTATGTTAAGTGAGCTCAAAATTTCTAATAAGGTCTTTAACTAGTTCAAGGATTTTCTGACAAATAGATCTTTTATGGTCACCAAACATTCAGTCAATTCCTCTGCATAGCAACTTCCCTGCTGTGCCCCACAAGGATCCCCGCTTTTGCCTATCCTTTTTAAAGTTTAATTTCTTTTATTGATTTTTGATACCGATACCATCAAGAGCTCACAGCATAACAACAAGTAACATTTTACAAAGTAAGGCAAAACCGGAGCTCACATGTAAGAAGTGGCAATCTACATCCAGAATCAAATTAAGTGAAAACAAGAGAGAGGGAAGAAAGAGGAAAAGAAGAGGGAAAGGGGAGGGGGGGGGGGGGGGGGCTGGAGAATACAAATTCGAATCACACCTTGCAAAGAAATCTTCTCGTTTTGCTTCATATAGGGAAAAATGGCTACCACTTGTTGCTTATTTTGATACGGTACAAAGATAAGTACTAAATTTGATGTGTTTTTTGGCATGTGCATGCTTTATACTTTTGCCTATCCTTTTTAACATCTATATGAGCTCTTTAAGCTCTTTGTTTTCTCAATCTGGGGAAGTGTTACTTTCTGGGAAAGAAAGCCAGCAGATCAATATCACAACAAAAAGATTTTATTGAAGATACCGTGTATGAACAAATCGCCCGACACAGGCCGCGTTTCGCCCACCTAGGGCTGCGTCAGGGGCTACAATGAACAAATATATAATAATTATCATAGATCATAATAAATAAAATATAACACACATACAAGCATAATATATCAAATATATAAATTGACAAAAAACAAATAATAAAATATGGAATATTACTAAGTATACATAGAGAGTATACTAGAATAAATACATGAATAAACATATCGCTACGCACTGTCCAACATAAATAATAATATATATATATATATACATGTACATAAAAGAGCATATATAAGAAAATATATATATAAAAGAAGTATATGTAATGCAACAATTGTATGACAGTGCATATAAACATATATATAAAGCATGATAAAATCTGACATCACGTAACAGCAAAGTGTTACTTTCTTACACCAATAATATTTTCATATTAGCTCCTTTTCTTAAGAATCTAGCAACAACCCGCACAAGTATTAATAACTGTAGAAGTCAGCTAAATAGATGGGCATCTTCTCATTTAAAAAAAAAAATTAAACATGAACAAAACAAAAGTCTTACGGTTTGGTAACTCCGTCAATAACATACCTATATCCATACCTCTGGGGAGTTCTGAGTCATTATCAGTGGAAACTCACTCTAGAGTTGTGTTAGTTTCCTCCTTTACTATGGAAGATCAAGTAAGCAATCTCTTCAAAAACGTGTTTTTCAGGCTGAAAAGAACTAAGAACGATTCACTCTTCATTTTTTACAGATTGGTTTGCTCCAGTTGTTCAACCCTGTTTCTCTCTTATTTAGATTACTGCAATACGCTATATTGTGGCGTCTCCATTAAGCTCCTCAGGAAGTTGCAGCTTCTGCAAAACACTGCCTTCGGGTTGATTTCTGGTTTGAAAAAAAGATGATAGTATCACTCCTTTTTTGCACTGGCTTCCTTTGAAAGACCATATTGATTTCAAAGTTTGCTGTTCAATTTTAAAAATTCTGTGTGACAAACCTTCTGAACTTTTGTCTCAATGTACTATATTATTGAGAGGGGTTTTTTTTGTTACATTTGTACCCTGCGCTTTCCCACTCATGGCAGGCTCAATGCGGCTTACATGGGGCAATGGAGAGTTAAGTGACTTGCCCAGAGTCACAAGGAGCTGCTCAGTTCCCCATGACCAAAGTCCACCACCCTAACCACTAGGCCACTCCTCCACTGTTGCTACTATTTGAGATTCTACATGGAATGTTGCTATTCCACTAGCAACATTCCATGTAGAAGGTCGGCCCTTGCAGATCACCAAAGTGGCCACGCAGGCTTCTGCGAGTCTGACGTCCTGCACTTACGTGCAGGACGTCAGACTCACAGAAGCAGAAGCCTGCGCAGCCTTCTACATGGAATGTTGCTAGTGGAATAGCAACATTCCATGTAGAATCTCCAATAGTAGCAACATTCCATGTAGAATCTCCAATAGTATCTATTTTTTTTTTTGTTACATTTGTACCCTGTGCTTTCCCACTCATGGCAGGCTCAATGCGGCTTACATGGGGCAGTGGAGGGTTAAGTGACTTGCCCAGAGTCACAAGGAGCTGCCTGTGCCTGAAGTGGGAATCAAACTCAGTTCCTCAGGACCAAAGTCCACCACCCTAACCACTAGGCCACTCCTCCACTCACAGTTCTGATCTCACTCATCCTTCTAAAGATTGTACATTGCTTAACTTCACTACTGTTAGAGAAATACAAATACAAGTATATCTCCATATCAAGCAGCTCTTAATTGGAACTCCCTGACTCTATATATTAGACAATTATCTTCTTATAGTTCTTCTCGTAAGCAGCTTAAGACGTACTTATTTCTGAGGTATCTAAAACGAAAGCAGTGTTATAGATTTTCATTTTTTTGTTTGTCCTAGTGTTAATTGATTCTTTTCTTTGTCATACACTTTGGACCTTGTCAGAGAGAAGGTGGAACAGAAATGCATAAGATAAGATAAGGTTCATGCACATACAGACACTTTCTTATCCCCTCCCCCCCTAACCCTTAACAGTCTCCACTCTCTTATGAAATGTAATAAATTTGGAGTCGATTTTCATCTTGCAGTGGTAAGCAGCTAGTAAGCCAAATCTGGTCGTGGGCTCCACTGACTCCAGATATTCAGTGCAGGCATGCACAGTCCCCAGCATTGAATATCCTGGTATGACCACTGACTCAGTGAGTTAACTGATATAGATTGGTGCCTGGTTGACTCACTGCATAATGTTAGGACAGCCATGTGCCAATCTGGAACTACCACTGAGCTACCGCAGGAGTCTAGCCATAGTTCCCACCCCCAGCGCCCGCCATATCCGGCACTACAGTAATTTTTTAGATTTTTTGTAGTGCCGGAATGTAACCGGTGGTAATCGGGCAGGGCTACCACCGGGTTAGAATGGGAGCCTTTACCGCCATCTCAATGGGTGGCGGTAAGGGCTTCCCACCAAAATAGCCATGCGGTAAGTGCTTCACATGTTTTCACTTCATATTCTTGTCCTTCTAAGGTTAAGTCTGGGTTCTTTGATGAACGCTACGTTCTGTCCTCCCGCGTTCGTACTGGAAGGAGTATCCGAGGCCTCAGCTTGCCCCCCGCTTGTTCTCGTGCTGAAAGGAGAGAGGTGGAGAAGGTGCAGGTGGAAGCTTTGAATGGACTGAAGGGAGACCTAGCCGGTCGATACTATCGACTCAGTGAGATGACCGATCAAGAGCAGCAGCAGCTAATTGATGTAAGAAATCTCTTGGATACTGTAAATGTGTAACAACAGAAAATACCGTCTTCTTGCGATACACACTGAACATCATGATATATTTTGCATTTGAATATAAATGGGTTGAATCAGCCTGGGGTGTCCAGAGAAATAAGGTGCCACCACCGCCACCTCCCAAATAAAATGGCCCAGTGTATTTCTGTGGGAGAAGAAGTTCCAGATTCTGTAGCACAGAAAATTTAATGGAATAGGATAAAATTTACCACGTAGGAAAAACTGGAAGAAGGACACATCTGATTTAAAAATGGGCCAGATCCTCACCCCTGGAAAAAAAAAAAAAGTCCCAATACATTTTTAGGGGAAAAAGAGGCTCAGCTTCTATATCACAGAAACAACATAGAGTGAACCGTAGCAGTTAGGGAATGCCACTTTTTCAAATTTCCTTGTCCCTTTCTCTACTCTCCCTAACTCCTAAACTGTCTCCACCACAAAAATGACACCCCCACAGCTTCCCTATGACCTCCAAACTGTCTCCCATCCCAAATACTAGCCACATACAACTGCCCCCAATTTGCTCCATAAGCCAAAACTACCCTCTTTGATTGCCCCATCACCCAGCAAACTACCTCATCCCCCAAAAAGCTCCTCTCCCCAACTGAATTAGAACCTGGTAAACTGGCCAACTCCAAAAACTCCACCCATAACTATCCCACCATCCCTCAAACTGTCCCCACCATACCCCACATTACCCCAATCTCAAACCCTACCCCCTCTGGGCAACTGCCCCATCACTTCACAAACTATTCCACCCCCAAAGACTACTCTCCAAGCACCCCTCCACCCCAATCTTATCCCATTGCAATTGCCGTCATTACAATTCCCCATCACTCCGCAAACTGCAACAACCCCAACAATTACCCCTTGCCACTGCCCCTCCCCCTGCAACTACTACATCAGCGCACAAACTACCCTACCTCCACAAACTGCTCCACCCCAAAAACCAAAGCTGCCAATGGGAACTGATTTTTGAGAGGGATATTATAGGAAATGCCCCCAGCCCACTTCACCCAGCCTCATCTACTCTGTCTCCTGACTCCACCCCCTGGCACACTCAGTTCTGTGGCTATAGCACCAATAAGTTACCTCTCCTCTCCCCCCCCCCCCCCCCACCCTGGCAGCAGGAGATGCCTTAATAAGATGTCATCTCCTGTTGCTGTGGGACCAGTCTCATCATAAGAACTGTGAGATTTTGCAGCTTGTTGCGAAACAGTGGGTTTCTAAGCCTGTGAACTGAATTATTTCCTGAAGTGTATTTCTCCTAATTGACCAGCAGATGGCAATTGTTTTGTGTTCTAAAGCTGTTGCAGAAAAAGACTTTCTCTTTTCCAGTTTAAGCTTGTCAAAAGGCAATTTGCAGTATCACTGGCCAGATACTTTCAAAGTTGGTGCTGGATTTTCCCCAGTCTCAGCCAGGAAGTGGAGCAAGAAATATCTCTTTACCGAGGCCCTGTGAGCAGTTATATTTTATAACTTGTGAGCAGTTACATTTCCTGAACTCCACAGGTACTACTCAGGTAGTAAACAAATGTTTAGATAGTTTTATAATTGATCCCTATTCAGTTATCTGTTATTGTTTGCTGAATTCACCTTTTTCTGTTCACTGATCAAGTTCTGTGACAATAAACCTTATTAGTTTATTGACTCTGCTGTCCTGGACTGACTAAGAATCCTGGTTTGTGTCTTTGGGTCTGTGGGTGCTTTCTAGGAACTGTGGGACCCCTGAATGTGGCCCCAGTATCCTAGAAATTACTGGGGAATAACCTGAGAGTGGGAGACTAGCCCAGAGGCAAGCGGGACCCTGTCGGTGGGAGGAGGGTGCTAGTATAGCACACATGCCCAGGTGCAGGCGGGCCTGAGCAATGTTGGGGACAGACCCTCCAGGTGGCCACAGGGTTAACCCCATCTGGGTGCTGGGTATTTCATGACACAGCTCTTATCGCAAAACTGGTCCCATGGCAGCAGGAGATCATATTTTATTAATGCATCGCCTACTGCTGATAGAGAAGGAAACTGCTGAGCAGGACTTCTTGGTTCCCCAGTTTGACTGCAGGAAACAGAAACATAGAAACAAGATGGCAGATAAGAGCCAAATGGCCCATTCAGTCTGCTCATCCACAGCAACCACTATCTCCTCCATGACCCATGAATGTGAGTCTCCACTGAAACTAACCCCTGCAACTGTCTCACCCCTCACGAATTGCCCCATAACCAAAACTACCCCACAAACTGCCCTCCTCCAAAAAATGCCTTCATTCCTCATCACTTTGCAAACTGCCCCACTCCCCAAAACTAGCCCCCTCCAACTGCTCCACCACCCTGCAAATGACCACTACAGCCAAAATCTACCTCTTCTAATGACCCACATTTCTACCCTCTGCATCTGCCCCACTGGTCCTACTCCCCAAAACAACCCCCTGCAACTGCATCACTACCATTCCACAAATTACCCCTTTTCCCCTGCAACTATCATCCTGCAAACTTCCCTACCACCCCTGCTATCTCCTCCACCCCCCCCCCTCTCCACACACACAAACACAACACATCCAGAGCACACAAAGAACACACAACAGAGACACACACACATGCAGAGGGACCATGCTCTGCATGCTTTTCCCACTTGTTCATCTTCTGTGTTTGTGTCACTGCAATTTCATATGTTGTGGTGCTGTTTTGTGAAGATATGTAAATGATTAGGTAAAAGCAGCAAAGGAGAAGCAATGAAGGTTTGGAAGGAATCTTACTTCAAGACAGGGCCGCCGAGAGACTGGGCCGGGCCCGGGACAAGGCCGCCCCCGGGTCCCCGGCCCCGCCCCCACTGCCACCTCCCCAGGTTGTCGTCGCCCCCCCTGAGGGGGGCCCGGCGCCACAGTCCCACCCGCCTCCGCCACCGGGCCGGGCCCCTTCCACCCAAACCCCCGCCAGCAGAAGTGCTGTCTTCTGACTCCGGTGTGCGCGGCCCACGCAGACGCGCTCCTCTCAGCTGATCTTCACTGTACTCTGCAGGATTTCTGTGCATCTGATGTCCTGCACGTCAGACGCACAGACGCCCTGCAGAGTACAGGGAAGATCAGCTGAGAGGAGCGCTTTTGTGTGGGCCGCGCACACCGAAGTCAGAACAGAAGGCAGCACTTCTGCTGGTGGCGGTTTGGGTGGAAGGGGCCCGCTGGCGGGTGGGACTGCGGTGCCGGGCCCCAGGAATTTTGTCCCCCCTGTCCCCCCCTCTCGGCGGCCCTGCTTCAAGATAATTGATATCTGAATATGGTGCATGTAAAAAGATAAAATACATTGTATTTTTGTCCCAACTGACTATTTAGGATATGTGTCTTCAGGGATTTTTGCTTACTTGCCTCGCTATTGCTTAGTTCCGCTGTTAATAACTTTCCTCCCTCTTTTCTAAGGATCATTTTCTTTTTGATAAGCCTGTGTCCCCCTTGCTGACAGCTGCAGGAATGGCTCGGGACTGGCCTGATGCTCGTGGAATCTGGTATATTTGCTGATAAAATATTCCCACCTTTTTTTTGAAGCTATGTCTTTTTGCAGAATTTGTTTTCAAGTTCAGGTGTATCAAACTATTTTAACTACAGAAACAAAAAAAAAGTGACACCCCAAGTACATTTGCCCTCTACATGTACTGAGGCATGGGGGAGGGGTGCTGAATGCTGGGTGCTCAGCTGGAAGCTTCACAGCAGCTAATAAGACAGCCAACACCAGAGCCAGATTAACACTACATTCGGCCCTAGACAAAAATATATTTGAGGGCCCCCCCAACCAGGATTTCCCCCTCCTCCTCCTCCCAATTTACTTCTATTCTCACCCTTGCCCTCCCCCCCCCCCCCCCCAACATTTCACTTCTCCAGAATTAGGAGGGAAAGCACTTTTCCTATCTATGGGCATGCTGGAAGTAAAACTTTTCCGCCGATGATCAGAAGCAAACGCAGGTGCTGGAGGCTATTAGCTCCATACTAACACCTGCGTGTGCTACTGCCCTATGATCAGAGCCCCTGAGTGCATGAAACAATGTGCTGGTGGGCTCTGACTGCAACTAGCATGCAAATACATGCTAAACATATTCCCCACAATGATCAGTGGGCAGTGTTCCAAACATTGGTGTGCAGTCTGCGGCAAACCCTACGCCAACTCGAAGCTGGCGTTAGGGTTTGCAGACCATTAGAGGAATGGTGAGCCCTGTCCAGCATGCATTTACATGCTAGCAGGCCCTCCATTCCCCCCAAAACAGCTCCCCCCCACCCCAAGCCAGCAACATGGAGGCTGGAGGTCCTTTGTTGAAGGAGGGAAATAGTACACTCCCTCCTCTTCTAGTGCCATCTTAAAAATGGCGGCGCCCAGCCCTGCCCATTGCATTCTAGGATGCGCTGGGTGGGGCTTCACACCATATAAGGGAGTTTGCGGCCCACTGAGACACCAGAGCTTTTGGGGGGGATGTGAGGGGGGTTAGGGGCCCCCTGTGAACTTGTGTCAGGGGGTCAGAGGGTTTGGAAGTCCACTGGACCTCCAGCCCCCATGTCGCTGGCTTAGGGTGGGGGTTTGGTGGGGGCATTAGGCCACCAGGGCCTTGCTGTTTGGGGTCTGGTGATCCCATGGACCTCCAGCCCCTGTATTTGACAGGTCTTGGCTTTTGACAGCCCAGCTAGAGGTGCCAAGGGACAGTGTTTCTGAGATATATATTTACAAAGTTTTACATGTGAAAAAAGCTTCATAATTGGAAGCAGCAAAATAAAACATTTAACTTTCTTTGGTGTTAATGAAAAGATATTGACAGAGAGAAAACAGTATTAGGACAGTGTTCAAAGGAATTTGCACAGGAAACTTACTAGCTAGCTGGGTAAATTCCCTGGGCCGAAAACTTCCTGTCATTTAGTATGTGTATCGGTACTTTTATAGCAGTGGACTTTCAAAGGGAAGATTTTCAAAGGGAGGCTCTAGTTATATGACATAGAAACATACACAAACCTATGCACTCTCTCAGGCAGTGTTCCCACCGCCACACTTTCGTGCAAAGTTCTTGCTTTTGGTGCCAGTTCTTTTCCTCAGCCTGCATCAGACCCTTCACACTTTCTCCTATTCGGATTTCCAGTCTGAAAAAGAAGGGTTACCTTCAAAAGCTAATCAAATATGGATTAAGCTAGGCCAATAAAAAAGGTATCATCTTATTTGATTTTCATCGTTTTGATTTATTTCTATCTATTACCTTTAAAAGTGGACTAATGGGGCTACCGTTCTTCTTAAAATCCTTCTCCTTTTTGAACACTGCTGTTCCATAATTTAGATAAATAGGGAATTTAAACTCACCTTCTTCAATATCATTTGAAGGATTTTTCACCATTAGAATTATTACTGTTTATTTATTTATTGTTCACTTATATCCCACATTTTCCCACTCATGAAGGCACAATGTGGCTTACAAACATTAAATAAAATACAGAATAGGAAAACAGAAGAATATACAAGGAGTATGCAGGGGGAGAAGCATCTAACAGGGTGAACTAGCAGGGTAGGAGCCAGGGAGGGTGCATCAAGCAGCGGTATAAAGTGAGGAGTAGGTCTTGGCAAAGAAGTAGGTCTGTTGTCTGTCCTACCTGTTCCTCGCACAGTCATTTACTCTTTTCTGTCTTATTCTCAAGGCATAATAATGAGAAAACCTTCCTTATTTGGGTCAATGAAGAAGACCACTCACGTATTATCTCAATGGAGAAAGGAGGAAATATGAAACGGGTCTTTGAGAGATTCTGCCGAGGACTGAAGGAGGTAATTTTCTCCAGCACTATTAGTCAGTGTTGTTCAAAGTACTAGGTCAAAGAACTTAAGTAAAAGTAAAAATAAATGTATGTTTTAATACTTAAGTAAAAGTAAAAAGTACTGTGAAGGACACATTAAATAATTTACTTAAGTAAAAGTAAAAAAGTTGTTGCCTACTATAATAATTTTTGAGTAAAAAGTAAAATTACCGCAACTACAATGAATGCAACTATTGTTAATGTTTTTATCCCAACAACAACTTTCTTGCTCTACAATTCAATCCACTTTGCTTTTAGTAAAACTACATTTTTGAAAATGATTGTCACTCATGCAATTGTGCTTGTGAGTCATTATTAAACCAGCACAGCTAAAAAGGTTCAACAACTACACTAGCAGAAAGTGGATTGTTCAGTCTGATAAAAAGGTCCTTCAAATCAGGCCAGGTTGCAGTATTACAGGTGTCTTCTGACCGGATCTGCAGGCTATGATTAAGGGAATCTCTGAAACACTTTTCCATATAGCAAAGAGTACTTTATCATCATTATTGTCATTATCATCTGCTTTAGAAGTAGTACTATCTAATTCATCACTTGCATCTTCATCTTTATCTTCTTTATCGTCATGCTGTCCAATTACAAAGAAGGCTTTAACAAAGTTAGAATCGTTGTCTGTTGTTGTTCTAATAATTTTTCATATGATGGTAAACTGAATATCCTTGAGAACTGATGCAAGAATGTCAGTCTTAACGCTAGACAAGCAGACTTCCTCCCTAATGACTCTTATCAATCCAGTGGACAGTTATCCTAATGTAAAATTTCCCATGGGATGTTCAGCAGTCTGTTGTGGTAGAGACATAATTGTTCACCAAGACTTGGTAACAGCTTCAGCTTCATCTCCATGTTAAAGTGATCCAGCTCATCACTGTTCTGTTTGTTGAAAACACAGGCACCTCCACTGTTCTTATAGATTATACTCACTGAACAGCAAAATTTAAGATGTGATGATCCACTGTTTGCATGACATGGTTTACGATAGCAAAATCCTGTTCCCAGTTTTGCTGTTTCATATGATTTACTGAGGAGTTGTCATTTATTTATTTATTTATTTATTTTTATTTATTACATTTGTACCCCACATTATCCCACCTATTTGCAGGCTCAATGTGGCTTACAGAGTGTTATTATGACATATTCATGAGGGAATAGTAGATATAGTCAGTGGTAGGACGAAGATATTTAGAGAAAGAGAAGAGGGTGTTAAGTAGGGTGATGTAGGAGGTGTAATTGGTTGTGTGGGTGGGTTGTGTAGTGATTTGTGTTTTTAGAGGTTCTTTTTGTAGGCTCTGTTGAAGAGATGTGTCTTCAAGGATTTGCAAAAGTTACTTAGATTGTCCATGGTTTTTAAGGTTGGGGGTAGCGCATTCCATAGCTGTGTGCTTCTATACGAGAAGGTGGTGGCGTATGCTTGCTTGTATTTAAGCCCTTTACAGCTAGGGAAGTTCAAGTTGAGGATTTTGTGGGCTGATCTCTTGGCATTTCTGGGCGGTAGGTCCACTAGGTTAGACATGTAAAGAGGGGCATCTGCGTGAATGATCTTGTGTACGATCGTGCATATCTTGAATTTGATGCATTCTTTGAGTGGTAGCCAGTGAAGGTTCTCTCTTAAGGGTGTCGCACTTTCGTATTTGGTTTTACCAAATATGAGTCTGGCTGCGGTATTTTGGGCTGTCTGGAGTTTCTTGATAGTCTGTTCTTTGCAGCCGGCGTACAGAGCGTTACAGTAGTCCAAGTGACTTAGTACCATAGACTGTATCAGGGTGCGGAAAATGCTTCTCGGGAAGTAAGGCTTGACTCTTTTGAGTTTCCACATCAAGTAGAACATCTTTTTTGTCGTGTTCTTCACGTGGGTATCGAGAGTGAGGTTTCGGTCTATGGTAACTCCGAGAATCTTCAGGTTTTCTGAAATAGGAAGGGTGCAGTAGGGTGTGGTAATAGTGGAGTAGTTGTTTGTGTTATATTGAGAAGTGAGTACTAGGCATTGAGTTTTTCCAGCGTTGAGTTTTAGACGGAATGAGTCTGCCCAGGTGTGCATAATTCTGAGGCCTTGGTTGATCTTGTTGGTGATTTCGGTTATATTGTATTTGAACGGGATGTAGATTGTGACATCATAGTAACATAGTAACATAGTAGATGACGGCAGAAAAAGACCTGCATGGTCCATCTAGTCTGCCCAACATCGTCTGCATATATAAAAGGGTTAAGGTTGTGATTGGCTAATAGTTTGGCTAGTGGTATCATCATTAAGTTGAAGATGGTAGGTGATAAGGGGGATCCTTGAGGAACTCCGCATTCCGGTGTATATGGAGGTGATCTTTCGGCATCTGTTATTACTTGGTAGGATCTGGTGGTGAGGAATCCTTCGAACCACTTGAGGACCGGGCCTCCGACTCCGAAGTATTCTAGAATATGAAGTAGTATTCCATGATCAACCATGTCGAAGGTGCTTGACATGTCAAATTGCAGTATTAGTATTTTCTTGCCGGTTGCAATTGTTTTTTTGAATGAGTTCATTGCCGCCACTAGTAAGGTTTCGGTGCTGTGATTTGATCGAAATCCTGATTGTGACTCATGTAGAATTGAGTGTTTATTTAGGTATTCAGTGAGTTGTTTCATAACTATACCCTCCATTATTTTAGTAATGAGCGGTATAGAAGCAACTGGTCGATAGTTACTTAAGTCCATTGTACTTTTTTTTAGCATCTTTTGGCAGAGGTGTGAGTAGGATGTTTCCTTTATTCGTGGGGAATACGCCGTTTTGGAGTCTGTGGTTGATTTGGTCCGTAAGGTCTTTCCATTTACTTTTTACTTTTAACTGCAAGCATCAGATGTAACTGAGTAAAAGTAGTAAAAATTGGCAACATTATTACTTCAGTAAAAGTAAAAGTAACAAATGTTATCCTGTACTTCTTTACAAGTAAAAGTAACAAAACTTTTATTTAAGTACAGTAATTAGTTACATTTACTTAGTTACTATACAACACTAGTGTTAGTAACCTGCTTTGTCCTCAGGGTAATTCTAGAAACGTATCCACCTTTGCTAGCTGTCCAAAGTGGTAGAGACATTTCTCAGAGAATTAGAAGGCTAACTAAAAAGTGGCCACCAACCTCATCTGTTACATGGCCTAAAACTTGTTTTAAAGATAGAGACTATTTCCCACCTTTCTAGATATAGAAATGATAGTCAATGCCACCAGCACTCTGTAGCTATCAGCAACTAGAAAATGATGTCAGATAAAGACTGTATGGCCTATCAAGTCTGCTCAGCCATAAGCTCTACAATCTCTTCATTTCTAAAGAATTCTGGAGTAGTCCTACTTGCTCATCCAATACTTAAGTAAACTCTAAAGGTGCCTTTATTCAAAACGATTTGACCAGTTAACTGCAGGAGTTAACCAAATACATCTTCATTTTTCAAGCTGCCTCCCAGACAACAGATAAATTTGATTTGGATATCTCCAGTGGCGTACCAAGGGGGAACGGTCCGCCCCGGGTGCATGCCGCTGGGGGGTGCCGCGGCGCGCGCCTGTGGGCTCCGACTTCGCTAACTTCGCTCGTTCGCTGCAGCTCCCTCTGCCCCGGAACAGGTTACTTCCTGTTCCAGGGCAGAGGAAGCTGCAGCGAACAAGCGAAGTCGGAGTCCACAGGCAAGTGCCGCGGCACCCCCCCCCCCCCAGCGGCGTGCACCTGGGGGGGTGTCATTTCACCAGGGGGGGAGGTGTCATTTCGCAGGCGGGGGGGGGGGGCGCATTGGCGATCCACCCCGGGTGCCATCCAGGCTAGGAACGCCACTGGATATCTCAAGTATTGGCATATTCAAGATATTCAAGTTATCTGCTTAAAGTGAAGAGGAGGAGGTGCACCAGGGTGACAGTTAAAACTGTAACTGAATGGCCCCAATTTCTGGCCATAATTACAATACCTAATATGCAGTCAGTAAGCTGTATGTATGGCATAGGGAAAAAACAGAGTACTGTAATCAGCCGAGCAAAACCAAGTGAGATGAGACTTTAATAAAAAATGTATTCTTGCTATACTGAGGGATTGAGTTAATTCAGACTGTGGTTTTTCTTTACTGCTGCCTGTTCAATTATTAATTATGCCAGCAGGAAATGTGAACAGAGTAATTATGTATCTTCAGAACAAGAGACAACAGCTGGAAACAGAATGAAACCAGCAATTGTATTTTATTTCTCTTCTAGGTGGAACGGTTAATCCAGGAGAGGGGTTGGGAATTTATGTGGAATGAGAGGATAGGGTACATCTTGACCTGCCCTTCCAACCTGGGCACTGGATTGAGAGCCGGAGTCCACATTAAACTACCACTGTTGAGCAAGGTAACCAGATGTCAGTGCCGAAGGCATGAGATTGTATTCTGATGCAGAAAACTAAAATAAGTTCCATGATGATACCCGAGCAGTTGAAAGCAGTGGCGTAGCCACAGGTGGGCCAGGGCCCATCTACTTAGGACTCATGCCCACCCAACAGTAACACACATTTAGCGGTAGCTGGTGGGGATCCAAAGTTCCGTCAGCTGAAGACTTCCGCCTAATGGTAACAAAAACGCTACTCTCAACGATGCCAGAACCTGTGCATGCTCAGTTTTCAGCGCATGCCTTCTGCAGACTGCCAAGGTGGAAAGAAGCGTTTTCCTGCCAGCTTAGATATTTTTTTGGTGGTGGTGGTGTGGAGAACACTTGGTGCCCACCCACTTCTTGCCTAGGCCCACCCAAAATCTGTTGTCTGGCTACGCCCCTGGTTGAAAGTAGCATACAGGGCACAGTTCTGCACCAGGAAATAGCCTGAAAAGTACACAAGGGTAGTTTATCTACTTTGTTCTGGTGGGGAGGGGCTGTGGCAAGGGGTGAGAACATGGGTGGGCAACCTTTACGTACAGAGGGCCATATGAATGTCAGTACTATCCCTACCAGGCCACACCCAGAAAATGAACAAATGTGCCATATAATTCACTCTCAAATCTAAACAAGGTTCTAAATAAATATCGTATGCACACTCTTTTTATGTAGCGGAAGCTACTAAGTCTTAGTAGCTTCCGCTGGCTAGATTGAGCGGAGATTTATTGGCCTGTGATCCTGAAGCAGAAAGGGCAATTTGAAACATTGACTGCCGTTGATCACGGTCAACACTTGGAGAAATGTACTAAGATCAATACTACAAAGCTAAGTTTGAATTTATACCTAGTTTGAGAGTTTGAAATATATAAGAGAATTATTAAGAGCCCTAGGAGGTTTTTTGCCAATGATGAGGAAGTCCAACTCCTTGAAGACTGTTTGTTGAGTCCAGGAGTTTGCTTGAGGCTTTTTTCTCCTTTTCATAAAAAGAGTGTGCAAACGATATTTATTTAGAACCTTGTTTAGATCTGAGTGTGGATATAATCAATAAGAAGGCTTAGTCCCCTATAAAACCATATAATTCACTGCCAACAAAACTCAAAGTGATGACTGAATGAACATAAATTATTAACACACACAAATCTCTCTCCGTTATTATGAGTTGCAAGGTACTTTAACCAAAACTATAAACCTGTGAAATGCAACCGAAATGAGAAAAGGGGAAAAGCCTCTGAAGCCAACGTCCATCTACTGTGATTATTTTCAAAGATAAAGGTGAAGGAAATCATGTGGGTTAGCTATCTTCATCGGCATAAAAAAACCTTAACTTTCATATTGAAAGGTTGCTAAAACTTCACAGGAAAGATAGTAAATGAATCAAAAAAAAAAAGAAGTGAAAAATTACTTAACTTAAACTTCCGAATACAGGTGTACAATGAGTCAATCTCACAGACATGTGCATCTCCTTTTTAAAGCAGGAATGCATTGTCCTAAATTCCTGTCCATCCTGCCTTTACTTCTGTCTTGCTATAAAACTGGGGACGGTAGAGGGGGTTTCACTCGGGGTTATTTTAGTTTCTTTTTTTTTTTTTAATAGGCGTTGGATTGGGGGGGGAGGGGAGACTTTGAGACGAATTTCTTTTCACCCCATAAATTATTGCCACAGTGGTCTATTACTGCATGCGCCTATCTTTCCAAATAGTTGCTAACATTGTCAAACAATTTAGGACCAGTACCTGGAGCATTTGAGGTGTACCACCCCCTACTCCCCCCCCCCCCAAAAAAAAAAACTATACCTATGCAGCAGTAAGCCTTTGTTAGTACTGGCAAATTAAAGATGGCGAGCCAGAATTTCCTTCACTGTTTGTAAAGATCTACTACAGCTACAAGAGAGGATGTGCCCTTCTGGTCTACATCAGTGAGCAGTGACAGGACACACCCACTGGTACACTGGAACTTACAAACAATTGTTCATTAATTTATTTCTTATTTTGATATGTAATCTGCCCATTAAAAATGCTCTGGGTAAAGCAATAGTTAAATGTTAGCACCTACACAAACTAAGAGCCCTGTAAATGCACTAATGTTTTTAGTGCACAATAAAAATTTGCAAGTGCTAACACTAGAGGCACCCAAAGGAATCTATGGGTGTCTCTAGCGTTAGCGTGTGCTAATTTTTAGCATGCACTAAAAATGCTAGCATGCCTTAGTAAACTAGGCCCTAAATACTACTACTTATCATTTCTATAGCGCTACTAGAAGTACGCAGCGCTGTACACCTGAACATGAAGAGACAGTCCCTACTCGACAGAGCTTACAATCTAATTAGGCCAGGCAAACAGGACAAACAAGAGATAAGGGAATTTTAAAGTGAGGATGATAAAATAAGGGTTCTGAACAAGTGAACAAGGGTTAGGAGTTAAAAGCAGCATCAAAAAGGTGGGCTTTTAGCCTAGATTTGAAGACGGCCAGAGATGGAGCAGACTGCTAAAATCTATCATTCCTTTCTCTATAATATCACCAAAATTCACCCTTTCCTTTCTGAGCACACTACCAGAACCCTCATCCACACTCTTATTACCTCTCGCTTAGACTATTGCAACTTGCTTCTCACAGGTCTCCCACTTAGACATCTCTCTCTCCTCTACAATCTGTTCAAAATTCTGCTGCACGACTAATATTCCGCCAGTGTCGCTATGCTCATATTAGCTCTCTCCTCAAGTCACTTCACTGGCTCCCTATCCGTTTCCGCATACAGTTCAAACTCCTCTTATTGACCTATAAGTGCATTCACTCTGCAGCTCCTCAGTACCTCTCCACTCTCATCTCTCCCTACATCCCTCCATGGGAACTCCGTTCACTGGGTAAATCTCTCTTATCTGCACCCTTCTCCTCCACCGCTAACTCCAGACTCCGCTCCTTTTATCTTGCTGCACCATATGCCTAAATAAACCTGGGGGTCTGTTTACTAAGCCGTGCTAGCGGCTTCCATGCAGCATTGCCGACACAGCCCATTTAACGTAAACCCCAGCACTGGTGTGCTTAGCTGCAGCTTCAGTTTGAACCTCTTAGGTAATGATTTTTTAAAGATTTTTGGGCTGTGACTGCTTCTCTCAAAATATAACCTCTAACAATGCAAACGATGAAATTGTGTGATGGGGCCTTGGTTTAGCAGCTGTTCTAGCACATCCACATGGAATTCAGTCTAAGAGCACACTGCCTTACATACATAGTACTTAATGCTCACTCTCTAAACATATGCTGAGAAATGTCAGCTGAGGGCAGCTGCAGCAGCTACCCTGTTCTCCTCCCATTCTCTTTTTTCCATCCCTTCCCCTACACAGACACTAAAGCACGGACTTGTGCATCTCCTTTTTCAAGCAGGAATGCATTGTCCTAAATTCCTGCCCATCCTGCCTTTATTTGAGTTTTGTTATGAAACTGGGGAAAGTAGAGGGGGTTTTACTTGGAGTCATTTTCTTTTTTTTTTTTAATAGGCATTGGATGGGGGGGGGGGGGGGGGGGAGTTTGAGCTGAATATCTTTTCACCCCATCTCCCTTTGGTGGTGTGGGTCTGAGTCAAATAACCCTCCCTCTCCCCTCCCACCGCCACCAGCAGCTGCAAACACTAGCTTTCCCCCTCTTCCAGGTCCCCTCTGTGTCCTTCTTTTCAGCATCCTGAGCCACAAAGACTGGGAATGGCCCCTTCTCATGTGCCTGCATGGGTTGCTGATTCAATTCCTCCTCCCTTCACCCACATGGGTCACTGCTACTACCTTCTTCTCCACCTTTTAGCCTGTGCAGGTCGCTGAACCCAAAAGTCAGTGACCCAACATCACTTGGCACACAAGTGTACACCGCCTTCTTTCAAAAAGGCGATAAATAAATCCTAATAAATAAATCACCAGTGGGTTTACGCTTCTTTTCAGGATGCACGTTTTCCCAAAATCCTGGAGAATCTTCGGCTGCAGAAGAGAGGAACTGGAGGGGTAGACACTGCTGCTGTTGGTAGCATCTTTGACATCTCAAATCTGGACCGCCTGGGAAAATCTGAGGTACCTTCCACGCTACTGTTCAGGGCAAAGATTGAGTAAGAAAACTGCGGTGCCATCTGCACTGCACCACAGAACGCAGAACGAGCTTGTACTTTGAAAATCAGTAACATAAATTGATGAGGGCATGAAGCAAAAAGTTTCATTGTCTCACTATTATCTCTGTGACAAGAGTAACAGAAACATTATTAGACTGTACTATTTAACAATGTTTATTGTTGTTAACAAGAAGGTAGTTTTCAAAAAGGCATCTGGATGCCTAATCCCAGCTACATCCCTTATTTGGAAATGTGACCTTTGCAGAGCAGCTAAATATTACTTGGTGGCTGGACATATTAGCCTGAAGGTCCTAAGTCACTCAGGCCCTGACCAAAGCTAAATGCGGGTGCCAAAGGCCACTAGTTCCGGAGTAATGCCCGCATCTACCTTCGCACTTATGATTAGAGGCGTATGGCGTGGCAAACAGTGCCTGCGCCATGCAATACGCAGAGCTCATTTCAATTAGATTTAAATGAGCTCTGCAGTATTCCACCCCTATGATCAGAGAACAGTGCTGGAAGAGGAGGGATTGCTATTCCCTCCTCCATCACACGGAGGTACGGGAGAGGGACCACCAAGATAGGGTGGGGAGGAGTTGTGTTTGCAGCCCACTGGGCCATGAGGGAGAGGTCATGGGGGCTGGAGGTCCTCCAGATCTTTGGCTTCTATGGGGGGCTTGGGGGGGCCACTTGGCCACCAGGACCTAAGCAATGGGGGGCCAGGGGGTACCACAGACATCCATCTCCTGTATTTGACATGCCTGGGCTTTAGACAGCCCAGGCCTGTCAAACGAAAGTGCTGTGCTCAGGCACAATCCTCCCGCACTTTCCTCGGATGATCAACGCTAAGAACGCATTTAAATTTGCATGTTATTAGTGTTGATCACTGGGGAGTTAATTCCCCGTGCTGTTCCAGTGCTATTTTTAGGGCACTGTTTTGCAATAGCATGGGGGATTGATCATCATGGCCTAAGCTTTTTATCCACACACACACATAGGACACATTTATCAAACTTCCCACATTGGTGCAAACCCCTCAGTACTTTTTACCTGCAGGATTTGCACCAGTAATTGAAGATAACCTATGCACATACTTTCTCCTTCAAATTACCCCATGTTAAAAGCATCCACACACATCTGCACCTGCTTTTTGTGCAGGTCCATTTTCAAGGCGAAACTTGGTATATCATCTGTAGAACACTTTCCTTAACTTGAATATGGCTCTATGTCCTTGATTGTTCTCCACCCTGGACAAGAGCAGATTATAAATAACTAGTAAAAAAGGCCCGTTTCTGAAGGCAAGGAAATGGGCCCTAGGCAGGCAATTTCTCCCCCCCCCCCCCCCCCCGCGCTATGGCCCCCTCGACCCCCCCCCCCCCCCCGTGCCGGCGAAAACCACTCCCTGCCGCAGCGCCGCCGTTGTGGACTACCTGTGCTGATGGGGGACCCAAACCCCCGACAGCCGAAGTGCTGTTGTGCCCTTTGCGTTGTTCATCTTCTCTGGAAGTTCTTCTGTGTGCGTCTGACGTCAGACGCACACAGAGAAACTTCCAGAGAAGATGATTGAGGCAGCAACGCGAAGGGCAAAACAGCACTTTGGGGGTTTGGGTCCCCCATCAGCACAGGTAGTCCACAACGGCGGCGGGGGCGGTTTTCGGCGTGCTGGGGGGGGTCGAGGGGGCTGTAGCGCGGGGGGTGACAGATGATTCCGAGGCAGGGGGAGGAATAGGGAAACACGCTGTCCTGACGTCAGTGACATCAGTGCGTGTCTGCCTAGCAGACCACCACCTCCAGGGAGCCACGGTCTCAAGCACAGAACGTTGGAGGTGAGAATTATTATATAGGATAAATCTAAATCGAATCTAAAATCTAAATCTAAACAAAATGAACCTGAAAAACAGAAAGTGAGGGAATGTAAATTAGGAAGGGGTAAAGTGTCGCTATCAGTCGCTTATCACCATTCCCCAATAATATTTCAGGTGGAGCTGGTACAGTTGGTTATTGATGGAGTAAACTATCTCATTGACTGTGAACGGCGGCTGGAGAGAGGACAGGATATCCGTATCCCTTCACCAGTCCAACAGTTCAGACACTCATGAAGAACCGGAGGCCTATCCAAAAGACTATCATGACCCTCCTTCTTGTAGCCCTTCAGTATGTGAGCCCTTCATGCGGTCAAGCTAGCATGTGGTAGCGTCCTCTGCTAAACTGATAATGCACTTCAACAACGTCAATAAACTCTGTGCTGCTGTTGCTCCACTTTGTCCTGCCTGTTTTCATTTCTATCCGAGCAGTAACCTTCCTGACCGTATCTCAGAGCTCAAGTACCTGCTTTGAAAAACATAGCTCAAACTTTGCTATGCTTGAAGCAAGTCCTGAGCACATCCTGAAAATACGGAGATTACTTTTCCTACCTCATGCAGGGTTTTTCTATGGATTCATTTTAAGTTCCTTGCTAAGGATTAAGTGAGTTCTACCAAACCTATCTGATCTACTAACTGTAAATCAAATCTAGGTTCACCATCTTACTGTCCAGGACCTACTGACCCCAATAGAATTTCTCATTAACTGCAGGCTGATATCGCTTTTCACTGCTGTTAAAAGTCATCCTGACTATAGCACGTTTCTTAGGTTAAACAAAAACCTGAATTTGGTAGGATTTTACCCCACCAGACAGATTTTACCAACCATAGACACTAATATTTCAAAATGATTGGGGGTGCAAACACAATAGAATTTACCCCTTCCTGGACACAATGAAGGAATTCATTCAGTATTGGGGTGCTCAACACCTACTGACACCCCCAGAACTGACTTCTATGTTAACAACTACATTCCTTTGTTGGAGGAGGGAAGACCATGGCCAACAAAACTTTCAGGACGCTATGACCTGACCTTAAGGGAAACATAGTACTGATTCTTCTGCCAAGAAAAGGTGAGCTAACAAGTCATCCTTTAGGGGATAATTCTTGAAAGAGAGAAAAGGGGATGGTTTACAAATTTATATGCATCATAGCAGGGTTCTCTTTTATTAAAAACTTTTGCATTTGGATTGGACCTCTCTTGTTTGATTACTTTCTTCACTTTTCCACCTCTACATAATTACTCAGGAAAGCAGCGAAGATGACTCAAAGAATAAACAGACAATGCTTCAAAGGTTCTGAGAGTTTATTGTACAACAACCAAGACTCGACACAGCTGTGTTTCAGCCGATAATAAGCCTGCCTCAGGAGTCTTCTTGAGTTGTCTGTAAATTCTCGAAGAAATTTGACTTAGAGCAACGTCTTTCACCAATGAAAAATCTAAGCAGGGCGCGCTGTGCGTCAAAACAATCACTTCCTCACAATCAATTCTCAGCTCCGAAGAGCTTCGTTCTTCTTTCTGAATTCAGCTGGTGACAAAGAAGAATGCTATGCTTGAATAACCTTGGAAGGACAGCACATGGATTTCCTTGATAAAGCCTAAAGTTATGGATGGGCGAAACGGGACCCCATCGGATGGATTCAGAAGATAAGTGCTATATCCAATAATCCTATGTACATCAAAGATAAAAAATTACAATTTAAGTAAAATTAATAAAGAGGAAAGCAAAGAAATATAACCACTGGAGGTTTTTTTAGCTGATGAAGAATGGATGTTCTGTGGGTCTTGAAGTAAGATTAAAGTCAGACCGCAGACGTACAGAAGCTTTTTCCTCCTAGGTACTCTACTTTGATAGCTACACGAAGAAGATGCAGTTTCTTTATTACAACAGTATTTTGTAACCACATCTATGTTTTGAAAAGCATTTTTCGCTCATTGTGTTTAGAGATTTTACAACAAGAAACAGAGCAATTAAAACAGATAAGCAAGCATTTTGTTTATTTTTTTTGTTACATTTGTACCCCGCGCTTTCCCACTCATGGCAGGCTCAATGTGGCTTACATGGGGCAATGGAGGGTTAAGTGACTTGCCCAGAGTCACAAGGAGCAGCCTGTGCCTGAAGTGGGAATCGAACTCAGTTCCTCAGGACCAAAGTCCACCACTACTATTTGAGATTCTACATGGAATGTTGCTATTCCACTAGCAACATTCCATGTAGAGGTCGGCCCTTGCAGATCACCAATGTGGCCGCGCAGGCTTCTACATGGAATGTTGCTAGTGGAATAGCAACATTCCACGTAGAATCTCCAATAGTAGCAACATTCCACGTAGAATCTCCAATAGTAGCAACATTCCATGTAGAATCTCCAAAAGTATCTATTTTATTTTTGTTACATTTGTACCCCACGCTTTCCCACTCATGCCAGGCTCAATGCAATGCGGCTTACATGGGGCAATGGAGGGTTAAGTGACTTGCCCAGAGTCACAAGGAGCTGCCTGAGGTGGGAATTGAACTCAGTTCCTCAGGACCAAAGTCCACCACCTAGTTACACTAGGCCACTCCTCCACTCCGAGGAGGGAACACAAGAAAGTCTCTATTTTAACTGTGTTAACAAACTTTTGTTCACCTTCCTGAGGATGAAACCCTAATGGGCCTATGTGCTAAAGGTTTTCCCCCCATATTGAGTCTCTGGAAGAATTGCTTAGCATGCACAGGTTATACATAAAATGGAAGAATTGCATTAAAACGGAATATTTTGGAGGTTTTTAGCCGATGATTGGTCCTAGTCATTTGGTGCCTTGGCTTTGGAAGCAAAAGTGGGTCTATATTACCCAGCCTTTGGCAATTACCTTTGACTGCTGAGGCTTTTTCCCCCTTCTTTATAAAGTGAAAAAATGGTTTAATTGTAGAATGAAAAATTAAGAAATTAAAAGATTGTTGTGAAGACAGCATTTAGTGTCACAAGATTTATTACTGGATGTCTTAAGGTTTCCACTATTTTTGTATTCTAGTTTGACTACTTTTTGTGGAACAGTTCATTTTTGTTTGAGCATTTTAGTACGCACAGGACCATTCTATAAGTACTCATTCACAGTTACACATTGATTACCCACATGAGTTATTATGCACCAATACGTGCATACATGCCCAAATCCTGCCTAAGTGCTATTCTGGAAATACCCATTCATTTTAAACACAGCGTGGAGCACGGGCAGCTCTATGGCTGGCATAAGTGCTCATTCATAAATTTATAGGTGCGTATTTTTGCAGTTACACTAGTATTCTATAGAAGGAGGTAGGCACCTAGTTTCTTTTATAGAATAGGGTTCTACCAGGTACTCTGGGTGACTATAAGCTCCCAGTTATAGAACTGCCCCCCAAAGAGGGTAATTATACAAGTGAGCACCTACTAAAGGCACCAGTTATGGTGCCTATTTTAAGCATATTCTAAAAAGAAAATTAGACCCTCCTTTTTTATATAAGAACATAAGAATAGCCAAACTGGGTCAGACCGATGGTCCACCTAGCCCAGTATCTGCTTCCAACAGTGGCCAATCCAGGTCACAAGTATCTGGCAGAATCCAAAATAGTAGCAAGATTCTGACATCCCAGAGTAGTAAGATTCCGACATCCCAGAGTAGCAAGATTCCAACATCCCAAATAGTAGCAAGATTCCGGAATCCCAAAGAGTAGCAAGATTCCAACATATGAAAGAGAAGCAAGATTCCGGAATCCCAAAGAGTAACAAGATTCCAACATCCAAAAGAGTAGCAAGATTTCAGAATCCCAGAGAGTAGCAAGATTTTGGAATCCCCAAAAGTAGCAAGATTCCATGCTACTGATCCCAGGACAAGCAGTGGTTTCACACATATCTAGCACACGTGGCCAAAACCACACCAGTCCTATAGCTGATATAAATGCCCACATCAGTTGTGAGCTAGAATGTGCATACATGATAGTATGCTATAATTTAGATGCGTACTTTTATCCTGAGGAAAAGTACAACATTTGCTAATACTTTAGAGTTTTTATTATAAATATACATTAGAAATCCAAGCCAGTGATTTACAAAACCATTCAAAACTCTGATGATGAACTGTTCAGCAAGGGAAGAACAGTAGATGCAGATCAGATCAGGCAGTGAATCAGGCCCAGAAGCAGCAACAAATGACAGGCAAAGGGGGTCAGGAGAACCTGCGTTCCTGCATCATTCTCACCTGCGGACACAGAAGAAGAGCACAGACTGGATTACTGGAGATAAAACCAGCCTTATTCACTAGAACAGCTCATTGCATTTGGGGGTTACTTATACTAATCAGCACTAGCATGAACATTAATTAATCAGAACCATTAGTTCCCTGGCAGAAATGCTTTGTGCAAACAAATTACTCAATTTGTTTTACAAGAATACTTACAATAGCACATCAGGTATTAACACTGGATTCAGCACTAAAATCTAAGAGGCTTAACACAACCTACCCACACAGAAAAAGATAACTACACCCACCCAGTAATGTACCAAGGGCAGGGTGGTGGGTGTGGTCCGTCCCGAGTGCAGGTAACAAGGGGGTGCACTGAGCAGTCATGTGGCTGTCAGCTCTGCCGGTCCCCTGCTCCAGGACAAGAAGTTGACATCAGAGGGGGGGGGGGGGGGGCAGGGGACCAGCAGAGAGCCGCAACTGCTCAGTGCACCCCTTTGCATGGAGGAGGGATGTGCCTGGAGGAGGGGGAGGGCTGCTCCTTCCCCGGGTGGCAACCAAGATAGATACGCCACTGACTACACATCAGGAACTGTAGTTAATTTGAGTGGCCTTTGTAGGATGTGTAAACTGAGGTCCAAAAACTCACACCCCCTTCTCTGTCTAACTCAACTACAGACCTCCACAGCCATGTGATTACATCCACTCTCCTCCTCCAAAACACACACTGGAGCATTTCAATACTTTTAAGGCATTTTCACTTTGAGACGGTTAGCGCTAGAAAAACATTGTGGCCAAATGCAGCAACATTAACACGGCCATAATATCTTTAATGTAGAAACGATCAGGCCGCCACATTCCATACCTTGTTAATTTCATATATCAGGAGTTACAGCTCAACAGACCACTAGCATTAAAACTAACAGATAGCATGTATAACCACATTGGTTAGTATACAGGCCGTTTCAGCACTTAAGCATATACAATGTTCAAACACTGTGGCAAGGAAACAAGGTTAGCAGTCTTGCCACTCATGATCTAGACACATGCCACTGTTTACTACTACTACTACTTATCATTTTTATAGCGCTATAAGACGTACGCAGCGCTGTACACTTTGAACATGAAGAGACAATCCCTGCTCGACAGAGCTTACAATCTAATTAGGACAGACAAACAGGACAAAAAAGAGATAAGGGAATTACTAAGGTGGGAATAATAAAACATGGGTACTGAACAAGCGAGTAAGGGTTAGGAGTTAAAAGCAGCATGAAAAAGATGGGCTTTTAGCCTAGATTTGAAGGCGGCCAGAGATGGAGCTTGACGTACCAGCTCAGGAAGTCTATTCCAGGCATATGGTGCAGCAAGATAAAAGGAACGAACTCTGGAGTTAGCAGTGGAGGAGAAGGGTGCAGATAAGAGAGATTTACCCAGTGAACGGAGTTCCCGGGGAGGAATGTAGGGAGAGATGAGAGTAGAGAGGTACTGAGGAGCTGCAGAGTGAATGCGCTGTTTAGGCCTGTTGCCTGGCCAACTGGGGTTCCAGGCAATCTGAGAGGAGGGGGGTGTTCCCCTCTGAAGATCTGGTCACATGAGAGAGAGAGAGAGAGGCAATTACCCTCAGGTGGTGCAAATACTGGCGGTAGTGGGAGCACTGAGGCACTGCCCCCCCCCCCCCCCCCGATGAAATATACTGCTGCCCAGGTGGTCACCAGTCTTGTCTACCCCTTGACATCCCAGCTTGGTTTCATGGGAGGTTGTGCTGGTTGTTGCTTTCATGGCTTGGAGATGCTAAACTGTATTTACAAATCAGCAGTGTTGTGAGTAGGGTGCTGAAGAAGCCACAATGTCACACATCAGTACTGTAGCACAATACTGGAGAAGACAGTGTTTGAGATTTACATACAAGTTGCTAAAAATGCATGTTTTGGGCATTTGCAAATGTGTTTATTTTTTCTAACTAGTGCATGGTCCTGCTGTGAGAGAGGAGAAAGAATAAAGCAAAAGTATGTTCACCTCTGAGATCCTGGCCAAAGTCCCCCTCATACAGAGCGCTGGAGACTGCATGCCGCTGCTGGGGGCTGAGCCGCTCATATTGCTCAGGGGTCACTGCAGCAGCCTGGTCAGTGGTAAAGGTGACCAGCTGAGCAGGAGTAAATACAACCTGGTACAGGAAGAAAACAAAGGGAGTATTATGTCTGCTTTCTTCTGGTTAATATGAAAAGAACTTTCAGGGTACTGGTTGAAATAAAAGCGCCACCCTCTGGTGAGTCATTCCAAGCAATTCGGTCACACTGTACATATGGAGGGTAATTTTGTCACAGGGCACCTAGGATGAGAGGATACGAAGGAACAGAAAATACTAGTGTAAGTGAACCATTGGAATTTGCACTAGCCCTAAGGCAGGTGTAAATGTCTTTTACAAATATTTGTCCTGCATGTGCATAAATCATGGTATTTTATAATCTACATGGTACTTGTGCACCCACTCATGCCCCACCCAAAGTGTACCCCTGTGCACATCATCATGTCATGGTGTGTATTTTTCAACGAGTTAATATTCTGTAAGGGGTCACTTAAGCACATCTGTTGTCCCATCCACTCTCCCTCCTACAGTTACCCTCAGCTGGAGATTAAGCATAGATTACTATCCTGTCCCAGGAACTTACCAGGCAATATTCAGCCCATGGCAGTCAAGGTTTTAAAGCCTGTGACAGTTGTGAGATGAATTAGACTCAGATATTTTATGCTGGACCAGGTCCAGGCACCAGCACTAAATATCCAGGTCTTCAGTAGACTAGAAAGCATTGGCATAGCTACACACCTAGTTTTGTGTGGGCCTGGGCCCAAAGTGGGTGGGTACAAGAACCACAGCCTCCCCCGGCTGATGATTCGGTCTATCAACTCCCCCCCCTCCCCCCCCACAAACACACACACACACTGGCATACCTTTTAAACACCAATTCCTTGTCAGCAGCGAGCAGGGACTAACACACACTGTTGATGCCAGCCCACCAGCCTTCCCTCTGAGGTACTCCTGCCTAAGTGGAAACAGGAAGTTGCATCAGAGGGTAGGCTGTGGGGCCGGCATGAGCAGTGTGTATCAGTCACTGCATGCTGCTGGCAGAGAACTGGTGTTTATAAAGGTATGCAAGAGGAAGAAATGGCGGCAGTTTTCAGTTGGCGGGAATCCTCACCAGCCACATTATAGGTGTGCCACTGTTGAGTGGACCTGTGCCCACCCAGGCCCACCTGTGGCTACTCTACTACTAGGAAGTTATACAAGTGCCAGCCAATATTCAATGCCAGCCCCTAACTGTTCTTTGTGTGGTTCTCTGATTAGGGATGCAGGCAAAAGCACTGAATACTTCCAGAGCCTGCACATCTTCCGGATCCACCAGGACTCCACCCACGGACTGTCTCAGCGTTGGTGTTAATGTGTGTGTGTGTACTCTACATGTGTACCTGTGTATTTTATAAAATAGATACATACACTGCAAATCCGCCCCTGGGAATGGCTCCACAGAGATTGCTTCAAACAAGGTGCACACGTAAGCAGCCATACCATTTTATAAAAGAAAATGTGCTGTTTCACAGACAACATACTACTCCCCAGTCCCCACAGAAAAAAGGGCCAGGGTAAGGTCAGCAGAGTGAAAGTTCTCCCGGCAGTTTCATTTTCAAATCTCCACATGTACTTTCACGTGCGTACTTTGCACTTGCGTTGTGTACACCAGACTCTTTTTCAAAGAGAAATGCCAAAAGGAAATTCTCTTTGAAAACAAGCATGCAGGTTACCAGTTGGACTGCAAGGTCTCCGTGGAGTCTCAAGGCCTTCCACATGCGCAATATTTAGAGCACAGCCAGGGGGCGCCATAGAAGCACTGCTATGTTGTACATTTGTAGGCGCACACAGGTAAACTTTCACCTTTACAAAGCATCTCACAAGAGATAAAACTCAATATTTATGTTTACTCACGGCAAATTTTGGTGCTGTGATAAGAGCAATGGCCGCTGGAGTCAGTCCCTGAATTTGAGCTGGTACCAGTGAAGATAAGACAATGTCCGGAAGACCAGCTGTGTGTTCAGAAGCAGAGACGGTTCCAGTTAGGCAAACACAACTACCACTACAACTTATCACTAGCACTACTGGACATATATGTGAACATAATGGCCTAACTGTAGAGAAACCATGTCTCTGTATCTTCAGGTAGGGTTACCATATGTCCAGGTTTTTGGAGGCACAACGGGGCATCTGGGCGGATTTATCCAGCCTTTCCATTTGTCCGGGTTTAGGGGCAAGCTGGCAGGCTGGCTGGCGGGCAGACCTCAGGCTGCCCTCCTCCCCTCACATACATTATCATCACGCCCTGGTGGCCTACTGGCCTCTTCGAGTCTTCAGGGCAGGAAAGAACCCCACTCTTTTCTGCCTGGTGCTGCCACGGACCTGTTCGCTCCTGACGCCGCTTCAAAATGGCTGCTGAGACTTAAAGCACTGCGACAGCCTCACAAGATTTCCCCAGAAGACTTTCAAGGCCACCGCTTGAAGTCTCAGCAGCCATTTTGAAGCGGCGGCAGCAGCAAGCGGGTCTGTGGCAGAAGCCGGGCAGGAAAGAGTGGGGGTTTTTTTCCTGCCGCAAAGACTCAAAGAGGCCACTAGACCTCAAGGGTGTGATAAGGTATGGGGGAGGAAGTAACATTGTAACATAGTAAATGATGGCAGAAAAAGACCTGCATGGTCCATCCAGTCTGCCCAACAAGATAAACTCATATGTGCTACTTTTTGTGTATACCCTACTTTGATTTGTACCTGTAAGTCTGCCCAGCACTATCCCCGCCTCCCAACCACCAGCCCCGCCTCCCACCACCGGCTCTGGCACAGACTGTATAAGTCTGCCCAGCACTATCCCCGCCTCCCGCCACCGGCTCTGCCACCCAATCTCGGCTAAGTGGATGAAGTCATGTGGGTTTGGGTGTGTGGGGAGCTGTAAAAAAAAAAAAGTGGGTGGAGGGAGGCTGGAAAAAAGATTGGGGAGGGGGACATATATGGGAGGAGGGAAAAGGTGGAAATACAGCATATGGAGAAGGGGATGGAGAGGAAAGAGGAGGAGAGGAAAGGAAAGGGGGATATGTTGCTCATGAATGGAAGGGAAAGGAAAGGAGGACATGCTCATGGATGTTTTCTGTTTTTGGAAATGTACATCTTTTCATTTTATATTTAGCAGAGTATGGAAGAAAATGCATTTCTGTTATTTTACCAGTATTTTCACTGCTTATAGAATCTGGCTTTCTTGGGAAGGGTCAAGGTGACTGTGTGGTGTGGGGGCGTGATGGGTGTTTTTAGGTCTTTTTACCACCACCCCAAATTATTATGTACCAGCTACCCACAATTTGGAATGATAAAAGACCAAGGCCACGTATGAGAAAAGCAATTTTAGTACTTACCAAACACAGATACAATTAATGGTTTCTCATGGAAGCAGGGCCGCCGAGAGACTGGGCCAGGCCCGGGACAAGGCCGCCCCGGGTCCCCCCCCCCCACCCGAGGTCGCCGGACCACCCCGCCACCCGCCACCGGGCCGTCTCTACACCCCTGGGCCCTCTGCACTGACCTTAAGCGCCTCACCTTCGAAAGCGCAGCAAGCAGCAGCAGACCATTCCTTCCTTCCGTGTCCCGCCCTCACTGAAGTTCCGTCAGGCAAGGGCGGGACACAGAAGGAAGGAGTGGTCTGCCGCTGCCAGCTGCGCTTTCGAAGGTGAGGCGCTTAAGTTCAATACCAGGGAGCGATGGAGGGCGGGCGGGCCGGACTGCAGTGGCGGCGCTGCCCCCCCCCTCCCCCGGAGGCCCGGGGAATTTTGTCCCCCCCTGTCCCCTCTCGGCGGCCCTGCATGGAAGAACAGCTCTACTATACATAAGTACTATCTGAAACTGTCTCTCTGAAGTAATGCTCTGATACAGAGCTTACATACTAAAATTGACAAGCTAACAATTCATTTACTTCTGCAAGTTATTTTCCACTTTTACTGGGTACTTTCCACAGAGGTCCTTACAGTTCTCTTTTTCTCAGGATCTATTTCCCTTATGTTATTCCCCTGAGGATGTTAAACCACGTTATCTTGTTTATGAGGTTTTTATAGCTTCTCTTTTCTCTGAAATGCCTGCACCCTTTTGGTACTTCTCTTTTCCCAGAATAAAGGGTGTCTTCAGCATCTCATAAGTTTCTAAAGTCACACAGGCTGGTTAACTGTTTATTCTTTTAGGCCCTGGTCTTAAGGCTCATGGCTGTGCCCATATTCTACATCTCCCCCCTTGAAGGCCTTTAAGAGTAAGGGCTTCACTTGTTTTGAACCTTTGCTGTAGTCCCATCCATTCCAGAGGGGAGCAATACGTTCTTTTTCAGACGCATGTTAGGCTTAGGGAGATTGTAGGCTCGAGTCACAGTCCATGTATTTCCAGTACAGGCCTAGGACCCCATGAAACAAGACAAAATGATCATTAGTGACCTACAAGGTATCCCCTTTCTACTCTCCCCTTGGCCTTAAATGTACTATCAATTTTAGGTCCACCCTGATGATGACTTGACTCCCACAAAAGAGAAAGATAACCTTATCAGTGGAAAGCACAACAAAAAGTTTCAAACATTGGTCTCAACATCCTCAATTTCCATATTGGCATATACCTTTTCATGCAAGACATATTGTCCTGTAGGCTTTCTTTTACTTAAGGCAGTTTCGATAAGCCGATGCACTAGGCTTCTAATACAAGGTATCACACAGCAGCCAAGAAGTACCATTATAGCGATAATTGAGAAAGCGTTGTTGGTTATAGTAAATGTAATTAATCCAGTCAACATTTTTATTAATGGTAGACCACCAAAACAGTGAGGATTCAAAACCTGCGGCAATCTGATTACGGGCCTTAAACTCATCTGGCACCCCCCTTGGTACACCTATAGAATCTACGTAAATTCTTTCATCAAAGGAGCCTGGAATGCTCCTTTTTCTCCTATAAGGGGCTGGTTCATTGCTGTGTTGAGATGCTATGGTGATTGGAACTACTATCAGAATCAAAGCACGTTGTCCTCGCCAGTTAGAGGGCAACGTTGGGTACAGAGTTCTGGTCCCGCAGTACCACCATACATCTGCTCGCGAACAAGAGAAATCTGAAAAGTTAAGATGGTTACTGGAAGACAAACTGGAATTACATTGGGACAGGTTTCCTACAAAATAAGGATTTTTAACGTGTTTTCTCAACAATCATATCTCAAATACTGTTCCTTGCGCAGGTATCCTAAATACTGGAGGTAACTTCGCACCTTTAGGCGAATCAGGAAACAGTAAACTTAGGGAATGGCAAGTTTTGTCAGTGTTCTCCTTATTACCCTGGAGCATTTTTAACATACACATGGTTCCATTATAAACATTCATGAAATTCAAAGGAAAGGGAACAGCTGATGGTTCAGGCCTTGAGGAAGAACAAACATAGCAATCAGATACATTTAAACTTTGAGTGGTAAACCATATCCAATCCATCCACAAATTTTGTATCTGTTGCGTTCTCGAGGGCCTTGGCATTCTGTCAGGTCCTCGAGGCAGGACTGGAGTTCGTGAGCCCTTGGGACACTGCCGAGGAGCGGCAGCCGCAGGCAAGACCACCTTGGGACTGGAAACACAGAAGAGCAGTACTGGAACTCTGGACTGGAGTAGTACAAGTCAGGCAACTAGAACAGATGAGACAGGAACAGCGTCACCTGCACCTAGCCACCGTTCCTCCGGAGTTGAGCTCCGAAGTGCAGGCGGCCGGCAGGACTTGCAGGATAAAGCAGGAATTGAAGATCCAGAGGACCCACCCTGGGTCTGGGATACACGAGGGCGACAGGGCACGGAACTAGACTCAGACAGTGTGCTGCTGCACAGCCACTAGCAAGACCCAGAAGACAGACCAAGGAACACAAGGCGTACAGAAGCTAGCAGGAACAAGGACTAGGGCAGCAACACACTAGGCAGAACGGGGATCCGGGAATACCCACAGGGTAAACCCTCTAGCTAGGTGGAGACAGGATACAGGAATAATCACCCAGGAAAAACACTAGCCAGACAGATACAGGATTCAGGATATACCCTCAGGATATACAAGCAGGGTAGGCACACAGGCTAGGCAAACAAAGTAACCAGGAAGAACAGGCCAAGGGTCTGAAGCCACAGCCGTTCCACACACTGACTGGGGAACTCACAAAGGCTGAGGCTTCGCATACAGACAGAGAACAAACCCGGACAAAGGCTTCACCCCAACCCAGGGTAAGCCAGGAACAGAGGCTTCACCCCAACACAGGATAAGCCTGAAGAAGCTTCACCCCAAACACAGGGTAAGCCAGGAACAGAGGCTTCACCCCAAACACAGGGTAAGCCAGGAAGGACCCGCAGTCCACAGACAGACAGTGGCAGGGAAGACCCCCCACGGAAGGACACAGAGACAGAAAGAAACTGGGCTGGAACCCAGAGAGAGGCTAAGCAGTAGTGCAGCAGACACTTACTAACCTGACCTGGCCTAAGAGCATAACACTTATGCAAAGGCCCTGACTGCAAGCACAGCACTTCCTTATGAAGGCTCTCACTGATGAGTCACCAGCAGTAGGACAGAAGCAGGAAGTACACTGACCCCAAAGAGAAGCTTGACACACATAGGAAGTGAGCCCACAGGAAAGACAAGCAGGAGCCATCTTGGAAGCTGGCACAGAGCCGGTGGCAGCCATCTTAGATGCTGGCTCCCCAGAGAGGCATAGCATACACAGGTGAGGTCTAGTGAAGTAATCAGCACACAGAGCCAGAGACAAGACTAACACAAAGACAGACAGAAGCCAGCAGAGCTGCTGACCCCCAGAAAGAAGGTAAGGCTGAGGGTGGTCACGGCCACAGAAGTGACAGTATCACCGTAACCAGTTTCAAGACTTTGTGGTGTGGGGGCGTGATGGGGTGGGGTAGGAGTGCGACAGGGGCAGGGTAGGGGCATGACAGGGGTCAGGATGGGGGCATGGCAGAGGGTAGGGCTACATTTTATTTTGTGTCCTCTTGTTTGTCACAGCAAATATAGTAACTCTATCTTCAGGCAAGTTCACTGTGATTTTCTATTATTCACCACTTTCTCCTAACTTTTAAATGATGCTTATCACATACCACAAAAACGCTAGAGACATACAATATCTCCTTAGCAATGCTTTTGCACACCAGTTCAGCTGCCTTTTAGTGCTCTTAAAAAGAAACGCAGAATCGCATTTACCAGAATGTACTGAAATGGGAATCCAAGACTGAGTCATCTGTCTATTTCCCCAGGGTTCTTTTTTTTTAAAAACCTCCTGTGCAACAAGATTAACTCTGTGAGCTGCACAGATGCAGACATTTCTTTATTAGGAAGTTAGTGGCATGTAGGTTTCATTGGTATGAATATTACAGTAAGAAGGATCTGTATATTAAAATGCATATTTGCTTGCTCACCACAATGACCAATTTATCCCACTGCTGGATCACTGAGTTAAGTGTTAATGTAATCCGGGGTAGATGAGGGATCATATGACCATGTGCCATCAAGCAAATAGATTAACAGAGCCTCCTCTTCCCATTTTGCACTGGTATAGTCCACTAACAAAGCCGCTATCCTTCACCCTCCCTCCCCTCCCTCTTATTTCAGATGTCAAAGCTATTCTGTCAAACAGATAAGTCCAAGCCTCTTCCTCATGTCCTAATTTCATGATCTTAGCCCTGCAACTGCAGGTGTTAAGTAATGCAAAGGGTTGATTATCCAGGCTTTTGACAGTATTGGCCTGGATAACCAATTGGAGGAGTAGCCTACCAAGGAAGTTAGAGTTCAAATGGGAAAGGGGATGGGATTTGACATACTGCCTTTCCGTGGCCACAATCAAAGTGCTTTATATTAGATTATATTAGATTTATTATTTATAATCCGTCCTTGTCCAGGGCAGAGAACAATAAAACACACATGATATGCACATAAATGAAACAACAAAACAATCAACTATAGTCACCAATCAACTAAAAGAGGTCAGTAGTCCAAAACAACTAGGCAAATAAAATAAATGTCCTTATTCAGTAGGTGCACAATAAATCGTCCTTTAACTGCCACTTAAATGCTACCAATTGGGACTCTTTTTTTTAGTCTTAAAGACAATTTATTCATTTCTTTTGTACCTGGGGCAATGGAGGGTTAAGTGACTTGCCCAGAGTCACAAGGCATTGCAGGGGGAATTGAACCTAGTTCCCCAGGTTCATAGGCCACTGCAGTAACCAGTGGGCTACTCCTCCAAATCCTACTTCTGCCATACACTTTCCTTGTGACCTTGCACAAGTCATGTCACTTTCTGCTGTCTCAAGTACAACTTAGATTGGAAAGTCACTCAGAGAGAGAATAACCTGCGTACCTGAATTTGGAACTTGTCTTGAGTTCAAATTTGGGAAAGGTGAGAGGTTAAATCTAAAAAATGTTTTATGATTTTGATGGTATCAATAGGATTCACAACAGAATTTGATCCCCATCATTTATCTTGGTGCAAAGCAACCTATTAAGCTAATCATGTAACAGCCAGAGCTTTTGATTTTGATTTTCCAAACCCATGCTCGGGGCAAGATACAGTATACAGATCCCTGCCCCAGTAAGGACTTACCATCCAAGTTGATACCTGGGACAATGACGGGCAAAGTGACTTACCCAAGGTCACAAGAAGCACCAGGAATGAGCCATCCCCACAGAAAGCTCTGAACCAGGGCTATATCATTTGGGTTAGGTATGCAGTGCCGTAGCGAGGGCGGCTGACACCCGGGGCAGGTCGCCGCTGCGCACCCCCCCCCTCCCGGGTGCAGCACAGCGCACCCCCCCCCTCCGGAGCGCTTACCACTACCATAGAAAATGGGGCAGGCAGGCGAGAGGGCCATTCCGCCCGGAGTGCACGTCGCTGGGAGCTGCGTCGGCTCCGCTGGTTCCCTGCTCTCTCTGCCCCGGAACAGGAAGTAACCTGTTCCGGGGCAGAGAGAGCAGGGAACCAGCGGAGCTGTCACCCCCCCGAGCGGCGTGCACCCGGGGCGGACCGCCCCACCGCCCCCCCCTTCCTACGCCACTGTAGGTAAGTCAGCAAAATTGCAATTAGAGACAAGTTTTGCCAACTACTTTTCTAGTTTTAATCAGTCTTTACCCTCTTCTGATTTCATTAGCACCAGAAATGAAATTATTGAAATTAAACACGGGGAAAAATGTTACCTGCCAGAGTTCCAACCTCAGTGAAGATTTCTGGGCCCCAGCCACTAACTTCACCAAAGGCCAAGCTAGATGTCAGTAGATTAGCCAGAGCTTCCATCTGTGCCTCAGTGCATCTGAGCTTTAGAGAACCCAGAAAGACCGCAGCCTGGCTGTGTGAAAAAAAAATCATATGAATATTGTACTTCATTTGCAATTCATAGTACTTTACACCAGGTAATCCTATTCAGCTGTTACAGACACTGTGCACTATGATATCCTATGGAAACTGCAGAATTGTCTCCAATATACAGACAATTGTAACGTTTTCTCCCCAATTTTGTATTATTGTAGAATCCTCTGAGAATTTCTTCCCAAATTACATTAAAGACAAAAAAATCACTGCAAGTTGTCAAAACTAGTTCAATAGTATCTCTTTTGAATTGGGAGGAAAAGACTTCAGAAGCTTAGTTAAACTGTCTGTTTATTGTTCGAGGCTAGTCAGTGCTGAGAAGTTTCCTCCCATGTCTAAGAACCTCCTGTTTTATTTTCTATCAATTTTTTTTTAATGAATTAGTTCAAGATTTTTTATAAAATAGGCAATTTATTTTGTAATTGGTGTGCTCAACACAGCGCTGCCGTTTCACAAAATAGCTTCATCGGGAGTAGCACCAATTATATAATTTCATTGTGCCCTTGAAATTAAAGTAGTAACATAGTAAATGACGGCAGATAAAGACCTGTCTGCCTAACAATATAAACTCATTTTACATGGTATGTGATACTTTATATGATTCTCCGTAAATATAATTTCAAGGGCACGGTTAAATTATATACCTCCCTGTTTATAAAGCCACGGCTAGCGGCTGCCGATGCGGTAATGCCAACACTTTGAATGGGCTGTGTCGGCATTGCTGCGCAGCTTTGTTAATAGGGAGGATAATGAGTGGCACTCCTGATTAAGCTATTTTATGAAACGGCAGCACTCTGTTGAGCACATTAATTACTAAATAAGTTGACTATTTTATCAAAAATCTTGAAATACTTCATAACAAAATTGATATTGAGAAAAATAAAATAGGATGTTTTTGTGAGGAAAAATGGTCAGCATCGAGGTGCCTAGAACAATAAACAAGCACTTTAACTGAACTTCTGAAGTCTTTTCCTCCTAATTCAAAAGAGACCCTGTTGAACTCATTTTGACAACTTGCTGTGATTTTTGGCTTGAATATATTTTCATGGAGGCAAGTATACAGCCCTTTACATTTAAGTCTTTCCCAAATCTCCCCTCATATCTGTCTAACCTTAAATTCAAAGAGACTCACTATATTACACTCATTTCACTCCCTCTATAAACCCTCCCCCCACCACCATCACACACACAGACACTCCCCGGCCCAGGCACAGCTGCCAACCTGAATTCCTGTTTGTTTATCCTCTGTATCTCTTCAACTCGGAGCCCACACAGAAAGTGCCCAAGTGATGTCAGATCCACAAGGTCCAAATCAGGTGTAGCCTTCCGGGTCTGCCGAAGAATACTCTTAACTGCAGCCCTCATCTGAAGAAACGGTGTGGATGTAAATCATAAATAACACCAGTCCAAGGAAAATAGTCCCCTAATGGCCAAGTGTTTATTCATTGGCCAAAGCTCATAGGGTGAGAAAATAAAATTAGCCAATGTGCAGGAGGTAAGGAAGCCAATAATCAAAGAGACAGATCAAGAAGGTCAAAGGACGGACCCTGATGCATATGTTCTGAATGCAAACTAGGGAGGAGAATGGTGATGAGATGCAAACATTGCCCACACCGTTGCAAGACTCTATATAGGTCGCCCAAATTTGGGTGTGAATCCCTGTCATGGAATGCCTAGCATCCACCTGGAATTAACCTTGTGGTCACCTGGAGGGTCTGTCCCCAGCACTGCTCAGGCCTGCCTGCACCTGGGCATGTGCTCTACACTAGCACCCTCCTCCCACCAACTGGGTCCCACTTGCCTCTGGGCTCGTCTCCCACTCTCACATTATTCCCCGGTGATTTCTAGGACACTGGGGTCACACTCCCAGGGGTCCCACAGTTCCTAGAAAGCACTCACAGACCCAAAACACAAACCACCAGGATTCTTAGTCCAAGATATCACAGCCAATAAACTAATGGGTTTATTATCACAGAAATATCACAGTGGACAATATAAAAGGAAAAACAACAAGCAATAACAGGTAACTGAATAAGGATCAATATTAAAACTATCTAAACACTTTGTCACTACCTGGGTAGCACCTGGGGAGTTTCAGGAAAATAACTGCTCACAGGTCTGAACAAGGCCTCAAGGAAGAGATGTTTACCCTCTGCACCCCCTAGCTGAGACTCTGGGGAAAATCCAGTACCTCCTGGCTGGATTTGAACTCCAGGGCCAATCAGAGCCCAGAGCACCAACTTTGAAAGTATCTGTCCAATGGCACTGCAGGTTGCCTTTCCACAGGGCTAAACTGAAAAGAAAACAGCTTTCTCCGCAACAGCTTTATAACACAGAACAAACACCACCTGCTGGCCAAACAAGAGAAATACACAGCATGAAAATATTGTTACAATTCACGGGCTTGAAAAACCCCTGTTTCACCACAATCCCAGATCTGCATTCCAACTAATTAATGAGCTGTCAAAATCAATAATTGGTGTTAATTGGCACTTATTTGGGTTTACATATGGACCTGCCCTGTACACTATTCTACAAAATACGCACTTAAAGTTTATAGTGCACAACTCATAAGGAGGTGTGTCAATGGGAGGAGCATGGGCAGGTTAAGGGCATTCCCAGAAATCAGCTGCAATGTTATAGAATAGGGTCATCTACGTGTTCAACTGCCATTAGTTGCAAGCCAGCATTTACACCGGTTTTCTGCAGGCATAAGTGTGGCACCCCAAGTTAGACATGAGATCTGCATTCAATTTATTTCTAAAAATCTGGAGAGCAAATATAGCTACTTTGTCATCTAGAGGGAAGAACATGGTATTTAATGTGTTGGAGTAAAGAGAGAAAGAGGGATTCTGTCGGGCTTGAGTAGGGGTGGGGAGTAGGGAGGGACGGGGAGGGTGTAAAGGTACCGAGGATTGGGAAAGTGAGGAGGGGAAGAAGTATCTGAAATATTAGAATCCTGATCCCTAAATAATATTACTCTGTTAGAGATAATGGCGGGAAGAGGCGGGAGATAAAGTCAAGCTGTCTTGTGTGATGGGGGAGGGGTGGGGAAATAAGGGAATAATTTGAAGACAGCAAAAGGTTATGTAACACAACAAAGTTGGATTCTTGGAGTTCACTACACTGCAACAAAATTGTATTGAAGTACTTTATTTTTCTGTACTGTTTTCAATAAAAAAAAATGTTGAAATATAAAAAGGGTGCTCTACATAGAATACTAGCTTAGCATGGATCTTTGTGCACCATTTAAACACTTCCCCCCTTATTGTTCCTGATGGCAGGCAGCCAGCTGATTGGTGGTAAAACCTGCATGTATAATTCTACATGTGCTACTTTTCTTCCCTGATCTTAGCACACCGTCGAGGAATACACTGTTTTAATCAGGCTGAAAATGAATGCACCATGAAAGTCCACCCATAAGGAGCGTGATTTTCAGCCAGGGCAGTCTACCCCAGTAAATATCTCTTTCCCAGGTAAATGCTTTTGGAAATGATTTTCATCACATATAGCTAGAGGAGGAGAATGATCTGAACCTAGAGGAGGCAGATAGAGGGCCCTTTTATTAAGCAGCGGTAAGCCCAACGCAGGCTTATCACTTGGCAAGCCGGAACTACCGCACGGCCCAATGTGGTTCACCAGCGGTAGCTCCACCCCTTGCGTGCGGCATTTCCGGTGGTTTCAGAATTTTTCAAAATATATTTCCACGGAGGGTTACCCGGTGGTAATTGGACAGCACTGCGCACTACCCGGTTACCACAGGCACCACCTCAATGGGTGGTGGAAACTGCTCCCCCCCCCCCCCCCCCCCCCCCCCCCACATGGCCATGGTAAGAACAATCTTACCGCATGGACCATGTCTTTTTTTTGGCCTTTTTACCCGCTGAGGTAAAAAGGGCCTTAGCACGTGGCAAAAAACAGCCCCCATTGCTGGCGGAGGGACGTTTTTACTGCAGCTTAGTAAAAGGGCCCCATAGAGAAGGTGAGATCAGGATAATATCTTGCGAAGAGGAACATTTGCGTAACAGTTGGAAGACATGTGGGCAAAGTAGGGGACAGAGGTATGGAGCACAGAAACAATAAGAAGGAAGTGTTTGAAATGGAGAAACAAGGAGTTACTGAAGACGATGAAAGAGGTGATACGAGAGGTTCAAGAAGTACAGAGGAGCAGATCTGCTGTGGCACCAAGAATGAGCTGAATTCAGCACACGTAAAAGAGAGGCAGTCCAAGGAGAGGAGAACTGCAATAATCTGAGTGGAATAAACCAGTGGCGTTTCTAGGCTTGCTGACACCCGGGGCGGATCGCTGATGCGCCCCCCCCCCCCCCGGGTGTAGCGCCCCTCCCCGGCAAAATTACACCCCTCCCCGGGTGCAGAGTGACCCCCCCCCGGGTGCATTTTTACCTGCTGGGGGGGTGCCGCGTGCCTGTCGGCTCCAAGTCCGCTCGTTCCCCGCTGCTCCCTCTGCCCCGGAACAGAAAGTAACCTGTTCCACGCAGAGGGAACAGCAGGGAGGGAACGAGCGGACTCAGCCAACAGGCGTGCGGCACCCCCCCAGCGGCGTGCACCTGGGGCGGACCGCTCCCACCGCCCCCCCCCCCTTGGTACGCCACTGGAATAAACTAGGACATCAGCTGGAGCTTGCAGCATCATTAACTAATTAGGATGAATTTGAGAAAGCTTCAACTCAAGAGCTGGAGCGGACGGGTTTTTAATGAGAGTAATCATACACAACAGGAAAAAAAGGCCTGTATCAAAAATAAAACCTAGTGTGAAGAAAGTGAGAGAAACTGAGAGCAGAATAGAAGGTGCAGGGATAGGGAGAGAGACAGCAGTGTAAGCCCATGGGCAGAAGGAGATGGAGAAGTTACAAAAAGAACTGAAGGGAAGTTATTAACGTGGGCTACGTTAAGACGTGTTATTTTACTGTTAGCTACCAAAAAAGAACAGAAGAAACAATCTTCGCAGGTCACACAAATAGAAATACAATCACAGCAAAGATTTCAACAAAATCAATGCAGTCAAAGGTGGTGCTGTAAAACTTTAATAAAGCCTCCCCAGCCCAGCCATGACCTTCCCCCGCCTGCCTCTGTCTTCCTCCGTCGATAAGCCAAGACTCCCGGACACGTCCCGCTAGATTCTGCCGCTGCTTCTGTTGAGCAGCGGCCGCCGCCGCTTCTGTGAACAACCATCATTAGAACAAAAAGAAGTACAGAGCCGCAGCAGCCTTCAGGCATGCGCTGTCGACTCTGCCGTCCTCTGCCCCCACTGACGTCAATTTCCCGTTCCGGGAGCAGAGGACCGGCAGAGCCGACAGCGCATGCCTGAAGGCTGCTGCGGCCCCGTGCTTCTTTTTGTTCTTGACTGTAAAGAGGCCCGGAGGTGAAATGCAAACAGAGGTGACCACACTAAAATAAGCCCTAACCAAGTGTGCTGAGAAGGAAAAAAAAAAATTATGTTTTTCGGTCTTCCCTGTATCCGCGAGCCCTGGCTTAAGTTACTACAGAGCTAAAGTAGTACGGAGGATGGCAACACACGATGCTCCTTCCTGTGCTCCGCTAGTCAACCCGCTTGCGAATGCTTCATACTGGGGTGCTGTCGTGCTGAATACATTTAAATCCTGACCTTTGGTGATTTCAAAGGAATTTGTCTTTTCTGTGCATATTTAGATAATGGCATTTTGATATAGCAATCTATCTCAAAGGGGTACAGAGAGAGAGACAGATGAGTGGAAAGAAGGGGAGAGAAAGAGGGGGCATGGGAAAGAGAGAGAGAAGCTGCTGGGGAGAAACTGGGGGAGACCCTAGCTGTCAGACGGAGAAATGCTGAATGAAAGGAGGGAGAAAGAGGGAAAATCTGGAAGGAGGGAGCAGAAAGAGGGAAGACACTGGACAGAAGGGTAGGGAGGGAAAGAGGAAAGACACTGGAAGGATGGGGAGAGAGAGGACATGCTGAATGGAAAAGGGTGAGAGAGAGAACTGTTTAAAAGGAAGGGGAGATAGAGGGAGACAATGGACGGAAGGATTGGAAGAGGGTAATGGGTAGAAGGATGGAGAGAGAAAGAGGGATGACACTGGATGGAAGGGTAGGAGAGAAAGAGCGAAGGTGCTGGTCATGGATGGATGGAGGGGAGGGAAGAGAGGAGAAATCTGGACATTGATGGAGTGGAGGGCAGGGAAGAGAGGAGAAATGTTGGACAAGGATGGAGGGAAGGAAAGACAAAGGAAGGAGATGCACACGGATGGAGTGGAAGGGAGAGAGGAGAAATGCTGGACATGGATGGAGGGGAGGGAAGACAGGAAGTACATGCACATGGATGGAGTGGAGGGAGAAATGCTGGATATGGATGGAGAGGAAAATTACTGAATTTAAGAGCTGGATCGGGATACTGAAGGATAGGGACAGGGCTACAGATGGTAGACAGGACGCATAAGGGGACAGAAGAATGGTGGACATGATGAGAGAAAATATATCAAATGGAAAGAAGACACTGGGATCAAAGCGAATAGAAAAACTAAATGAGCAGACGACAAAGGTAGAAAAAAGTATTTTATTCAGAATTTATTAACTGGAATATGTCAGCTTTTGGAAATGTGCATCTGTGATATTTTGCATGTAAGTTTCAATTTTTCTAGTATTGCTGCATGCTGAGTCTGACTTCTTGAGGTAATTTTCCAGTTTTGCCTTCATATCTATTGTGTCCTGTGTTTTTCATGTGTAATCAAGGTGCAGTATTCTGCTAGTGTGTAGTATTTACAGCCCTTTTTGGGGGTTCTTTTTTGTTTCACTAGGTTGTGTACTGGTGTTTTAGAGCCCGGTGTAATTACAGTGCTGCCTTTCCACGCATAAGGTTGTAGCTCGTCCTGTCCTTGGAATTAGTGCTGTTATGGTTTGGTAAGGTTATGAGTGTGGTTTTGCACAAGTTTGTGTATAGTGTTTTGCAGTGCAGAAATTGTGTATTGGCCTTACTGAGGTGGCACCAAAACATCAGAAAGGGTTTTAGAGCCTAAATCATGACACACTACCTCTTGAAGGATCTACATATAGTCGTTAATAAAAGGAGCTCATTGTGAACACTATCCACCCTAAAAGGGTGTTTTGTGGCTCTACATGAGAATTGTGATATTATGATCCCTTGTTTCATATTGTTGACGGTCTGCATTTTTCGTATGGGTGGTATATTGGTGTATTAGGGTCTGCCTAGTGTTATGGTACAGTAAGGTTCTGAGTGTGTTTTTGCACAAATTTGTGCATAGTGTTTTGCAGTTGAGCGATTGTGCTTAGAATATGCTTTGAGCAACCACTTTATTCTTTGACATATGATACATATCTAATATCTAAATTTAATAAAAGGTATTAATTGCGATTATTTTATTTTTACTTATTTTTTTCTGTGTGTTGTGAATTGTGGATATAAGCTCCGCCCCTGGCTCCATCCCTAACCCCGCCCCCTTTAGCCTCCCCAAATAGTTGGGCCACCGACCGCCTATGGTGCCCACCCACTTCTTGCCTAGGCCCACCCAAAATCTGTTGTCTGGCTACGCCCCTGGTCTAGACTCTTCAGTTAGCCTCACTTCTAAAGCTCTCTAGTCTTAGATGGTGGAACAAATTCTGAAGAGGGGATCAAGGAGATTCATGACTTGTCTTTGGGGCCCCTTGTTCAATTTACACCTTACTCAGCATTACTGAGGAAGAGGTTGTACGGAGTTAATTACTAACCCTACAGTCTTCCCCTGTACCAGTTTGATATATCCCAGCATCCTACTTATATCCCCAAATCCAATTCCACCCACATTAAGGCTAATGTGAAAAATGCCTCACCTGTTTGGAGGTCCATGGTTCCATGCTCCCCAGCATGGAAATGATCCCCCAGTCCACGAAGGGCAGTTCCTGTAGTTCCTTTTCACTTAGTTGACTAGATAGGTTGCCCAGCTGCAGGATTTGAACTTGAGTCATGGTTCTGACTGGCCCAAACAACTGCACAGCACAGAAAAATAAGTATTTACAAACATCATAGCCTTCCTCTATTTTATTCTGTGATGTTTAGCCCATTTTTCCTCACAGTAACTCAGAAGTAGCTAACACCAAAGTTACTAGTGCAATTCTTATGGTGTCATGAGATCCTTTTTTCTTTATTTAGTGAGATGTTAGTGTACGTTATTATTAGTATGATTTCTGATGACAACTGTCTATACCACTGTGGCAGTGTGGTTAGTAGCTGGTTGCAGGACCTCAGGAATATGTGACACACAGGTTGCAGGTAAAAGTCAAAAGTACTTTATTTAGTACACTAAAAAGACTATAATCAGCTCTGTTACTTTACATTACATTATTTACTTAGGGCCCAGTTTACTAAGGTGCATTAGTGTTTTTAGCGCGCCTACACTTAGCGTACACGCTAACCATGTAGGTGCTATAGAGATATTGTAGGCATGTACATTGTTAGCAAGCATACATGGTTAACGCACATTAAAAATGTTAACACGCCTATAACTCTGCTTAGTAAACAGGGCCCTTACAGTCTACATATGCCTGTTAAGTTCAATTAGGATCACATAGTAAAGAAGGCCAGGCATAACCTGGGAAATTACAATAAAAAAATTTGACCCCACCTAATAACCAAAGAAAATGTCTAATTGTTTAAATAACTGAGTTTTCCAATACTTCCTAAAGGGTAAATAGGCATTTAAAATAACAGAGATCTCATAGCCGCTGCCTTGATTTTCTCTCCTCTCACGCCATCCTCGATCCACTTCAATCCGGTTTTCGCCCTCTGCACTCGACTGAAACGGCACTCTCTAAAGTCTGCAATGACCTGCTCCTGGCCAAATCCAGAGGTCACTACTCCATCCTCATCCTCCTTGATCTTTCCGCCGCGCTTGACACAGTCAATCATGATTTACTTCTTGCCACGCTGTCCTCTTTTGGGTTCCAAGGCCCTGTCCTCTCCTGGTTCTCCTCTTATCTCTCCCACCGCACCTTCAGGGTACACTCCCATGGATCTTCCTCCACTCCCATCCCACTATCTGTTGGAGTTCCCCAGGGATCTGTCCTTGGACCCCTTCTCTTCTCAATCTACACCTCTTCCCTGGGCTCGCTGATCTCGTCTCATGGTTTTCAGTATCATCTTTATGCTGATGACACCCAGCTATACCTCTCCACACCTGACATCACTGCGGAGACTCAAGCCAAGGTATCGGCCTGTTTATCCGACATTGCGGCATGGATGTCCAATTGCCACCTGAAGCTGAACATGTCCAAGACCGAGCTCCTCGTCTTTCCTCCTAAACCCACTTCTCCTCTTCCTCCACTCTCTATCTCTGTTGATAATACCCTCATCTTCCCCGTCCCATCTGCCCGCAACCTCGGAGTCATCTTCGACTCCTCCCTCTCCTTCTCTGCACATATCCAACAGACTGCCAAGACCTGTCGCTTCTTCCTCCTCAACATCAGCAAAATTCGCCCTTTCCTCTCTGAGCATACCACCAGAACTCTCGTCCATGCTCTCATTACCTCTCGCCTTGATTACTGCAACCTACTCCTCACCGGCCTCCCACTCGGCCATCAATCCCCCCTTCAATCCGTTCAGAACGCTGCTGCACATCTTATACTCCACCAAAACCGATATACTCATATCACCCCTCTCCTTAAATCACTTCATTGGCTTCCGATCAGATATCACATACAATTCAAGCTCCTCCTCCTTACCTACAAATGCACTCAGTCTGCGGCTCCTCACTATCTCTCCACCCTCATCTCCCCCTATGTTCCCGCCCGCAACCTCCGCTCACAGGACAAAGCCCTTTTCTCAGTACCCTTCTCCACCACTGCCAACTCCAGGCTCCGCTCATTCTGCCTTGCCTCACCTTATGCCTGGAATAATCTTCCTTTACCCATACGCCATGCCCCCTCCCTACCCATCTTCAAATCTCTGCTTAAAACTCACCTCTTCAATGCTGCCTTCGGCGCCTAACCGCTCGAGAAATATAAAATACCCCAATCCATCCACCCTATCAGATTAACTGTTCACTCGTCCTCTAGATTGTTCACTTGTCTTTAGATTGTTCTCTTGTCTTTTAGATTGTAAGCTCTTTGAGCAGGGACTGTCCTTCTATGTTTTGAATTGTACAGCGCTGCATAACCCTAGTAGCGCTTTAGAAATGGTTGTTGTTGTTGTTGTTGCCAAGTCACAGGCTTAGTTGTTTTAAGTAGACCTCTTATATAGAGTCTCTCTCTCTCTCTCTCTCTCTCTCTCTCTCTCTCTCACATATAATATAGTCCCAGTCACTACTCTTCGTGGGTCTACAAAACCTGAGTAATGTAGATCGGGTAAAACCGTAAAAGTAATTGATTTTTTACTTTTTCAAAAAGTAAAAAGACTAGGGGACTTCTCAATGAAGTTACAGGGTAATATTTTTAAAACAAATAGGAGGAAATATTTTTTCACTCAGCTCTGGAACTCATTGCTGGAGGATGTGGTAGCAGTGGTTAACATATCTGGGTTTAAAAAAGGTTTGACAAGTTCCTGGAGGAAAAGCCCATAGTCTGCTATTGAGATAGACATGAGGGAAGCCACTGCTTGCCCTGGGATCAGTAGCATGAAATCCTGCTATTATTTGCACATAAGTACAAAAGCATTGCCATACTGGGAAAGACCAAAGGTCCATCAAGCCCAGCATTCTGTTTCCAACAGTGGCCAATCCATGTCACAGATACTCGGCAAGATCCCAAAAATGTACAAAACATTTTATACTGCTTATCCCAGAAATAGTGGATTTTCCCCAAGTCCATTTAATAACAGTCTATGGACTTTTCCTTTAGGAAGCCGTCCAAACTTTTTAAAACTCCGCTAAGCTAACCGCCTTTACCGCATTTTCTGGGATTCTGCCAAGTACTTGTGACCTGGATTGGCCATTGTTGGAAGCAGGATACTGGGCTAGGTGCACTATCAGCCTGGCCAAGTACAGTCCCTCTCCACAAAAGTGGAAGTAAGGAAGTGGTTGGGAACTACAGGCCAGTAAATCTGACTTCTGTGGTAAGTAAATTCATGGAAACGCTTTTAAAAACAGAGAATAGTAAAGTTTTTGGAATCTAATGGATTACAGGACCCGAGACAACATGGTTTCAATAGAAGCAGGTCTCATCAAACAAATCTGATTAATTTCTTTGACTAGGTGACCAGAGAGTTGGATCGAGGGAGAGTGCTAGATGTGGTGAATTTAGATTTTGGCAAATCCTTTGACACAGTTCCATATAGATGACTAATAAATAAATTGAGTGCCCTCAGTATGGGCCCTAAAGTGACTGGGTTAGGAACTGGTTGAGTGGAAAGCGACAGAGGGTAGTGATAAATGGAGCTCATTCTGAGGAAGAGGATGTTACCACTGGTGTGCCACAAGGGTCGATCCTTGGACTGGTTCTTTTTAACATTTTGTAAGCGATATTGCTGAAGGAATGTCTGGTAAGGTTTACCTCTTTGTGGATGATACTAAAATCTGCAATAGGGTAGACACCCCTAATGGCGTGGATAGCATGAGGAAGGACTTAGCGAAGCTAGAGGAATGGTCTGGAATTGGCAGCTTAGGTTTCAAGCTAAAAAACGCTGGGTCATGCATTTGAGCTGCAAAAACCCGAGGGAACGGTACAGTTTAGGGTTGAAGAACTTTTGTGCATGAAAGAGGAGCAGGACTTGGGTGTGATCGTATGTGATGATCTTAATGTGGCCAAACAGGTAGAAAAGGTGACGGCAAAAGCAAGAAGGATGCATAGGGAGAGGAATGGCCAGTAGGAAAAAAAGAGGTGATGATGCCCCTGTATAAGACTCTGCAATTCCTAGCTGAAGACTGTCACTGCAAGGGCTGGAACAGATGGGAGTGAGGTTAAAAAAGAGGGGGGGAAGGTGGAAACCCAGCTTAGGGAATGAAACGCATGGCCATGGCACAGCAGGGTAGGAGAAAGGTAGGATTATTTTTGCCCCCCCAAAGAAACCACAGATGGGATAAAAGGCTGAGGAGTCTGAGGGAAGAGTAAGAGGATCTGGAAGGGTTTTTTTTTTTTTTTTTTTTTTAATAAGTACATAAGTAATGCCATACTGGGAAAAGACCAAGGGTCCATCGAGCCCAGCATCCTGTCCACGACAGCGGCCAATCCAGGCCAAGGGCACCTGGCAAGCTTCCCAAACGTACAAACATTCTATACATGTTATTCCTGGAATTTTGGATTTTTCCAAGTCCGTTTAGTAGCGGTTTATGGACTTGTCCTTTAGGAATCCGTCCAACCCCTTTTTAAACTCTGCTAAGCTAACCGCCTTCACCACTTTCTCCGGCAACGAATTCCAGAGTTTAATTACACGTTGGGTGAAGAAAAATTTTCTCCGATTTGTTTTAAATTTACTATACTGTAGTTTCATCGCATGCCCCCTAGTCCTAGTATTTTTGGAAAGCGTGAACAGACGCTTCACATCCACCTGTTCCACTCCACTCATTATTTTATATACCTCTATCATGTCTCCCCTCAGCCGTCTCTTCTCCAAGCTGAATAGCCCTAGCCTCCTTAGTCTTTCTTCATAGGGAAGTCGTCCCATCCCTGCTATCATTTTAGTCGCCCTTCGCTGCACCTTTTCCAATTCTACTATATCTTTCTTGAGATGCGGCGACCAGTTTGCTTTCACAGTGAAGGGTCAAGTCAGTGAGGATCCAACATGTTTTTTTTGTTTGGATTTGTTTTTCCTCTCTTTTTGATAATTCTTAACATAAACACACTCCGCCCGATATTTAAAACCATTTAACCGGCCAGGAATTGCTCCTGGCTGGTTAAATGGCACTTAACCAGCTATCCAGTAATATTCAGCGATAGATAGGTTATTTCCTACTGAATATTGCTCGTTAGCACTTAGCAGATAGCTGGTTATATCACGCGGTATAATCAGCTGTCCCCCAATATTCAGCACATCACCAGCTAAATAGCAGGTATATCTTTGGCCAGTTTAAACTTAACAGGCCAGCACAGAATATCGGCCAAAATACACTCAAATATTCAGTGTCGGTCACTGGAAACAGCCCGGCATGAATATCCAGGCTCAGTGCTGACTGCGGGAGACAGCCTGGCTACCTCCCACGGTCTGAATATCGGGCCCACAGAAATAGGTCAAATAGCAAATGAAATTTAAAAATACCTTAAAACGCCATGCATACCCCTAATACAGTGGTATGGTAGGTGCATGCTTCACTGACCTGCTTAGCTTTTGTCAAAGCTGCTTTCACCTGCTCAGTGGACAAATCCCTGTCTTGACTTATTAAAAGAAGACAATCCTCAAAGTCTGCCAGTGACATCCCCATGACTTGAGCAGCACTCCAGGCAGCTGGGAAGGTCACTCTAATGTCTGCACAACTTGGAATGATTTCTAAAAAAAAGAAGGAGTAAGCATCAACTGAGGGAAAGCCTAATGGTTAAAGCTGTGGGCTGAGAACAAGGAAGCCCAGTTCAAACCCCACTGCTGGTCCTTGATCAGTGGCGTTCCTAGGTCGGCTGCCACCCGGGGAGGATCGCCGCTGCGCACCCCCCCTCCAGTGGCGTCCGTCCCCCCAGGGTGCAGCACGACACCCCCCCAATGCAATGACACCCCCGGCACATCAACCCCCCCCCCGACACAATGACACCCCCCCCCGACGCAATGACACCCCCCGTCAACGGGTGCATTCCTAGCTGCTGAGAGCAGCCGCGTGGCTGTCGGCACCGCTGGCTCCCTCTGCCCTGGAACAGGAAGTAACCTGTTCCGGGGCAGAGGGAGCCAACGGAGCCGACAGGCGCGCGGCTGCTCTCTGCACCCTCCCCCAGCAGCATGCACCCGGGGCGGACCACACCTACCGCCCCGCCCTTGGTACGCCACTGTCCTTGATAACTCAATTAGGGGTCCTTTTACCAAGCTAAGGGGAAAAAAAGGCCCTGTGCTAGCAATGGAGACTGTTTTTCCCGCATGCCAGGGCCCTTTTTACTGCAGCGGGTAAAAAAGCTCCCAGCACATATGGCCATGCAGCGAAAGAACTCTTACCGCATGGCCATGCGGCAGGGAGCCCTTACCTCCACTCCCTGAGGTGGCAATACGGGATCCCGCGCTAACCTAGCAGTGACCGGGCAGCACGAGGTCGGGTTATCGCCATACAAGTCACTTCCAGGGGTTTTCTTTTTCCCCTGAAAATGGCACGCGCTTGGAGAAGGACTACCACCAGCAGCCACATTGGGCCGGCGGTAGACCCAGAAGAGTGAGCGGTAAGCCCGCAGTGGGCTTACCGCCGCTCTGTAGAAAGGGCCCCTTAACCCTCCAATGTCCCAGGTACAAACTCAAATTGTGAGTCCTCCAGGGACAGGGAAATATTGACTGTACACCATTTTGATAGCTTGCAGGCAGAATGCAAGAAATTCAATAAATAAAATACCTCCCAAATCTAAGATGGAAGGAATGGTAAAAATAAAAGATAATATTCCCCTATGGAAGCCTGAGAAGACATAAAAGGGTTTTTCATAGCAAGAGCCTCAGGACTGGTATAAGTCAAACCTGGTGGTAGGAGATGTAACTACAAGCGACTCTCAAAACACAAACAATCTTCCTAAAGTTAGTCTTCATAAAGCATAATTTATATTCAGCCTATATTTTATGATATATAAAAAATTAACAAACAGTTGCCATCCAACTCAAAAACATTTGTCCAGGAAGGGGGTGGGGTGGGATTTGATACACTGCCTTTCTGTGATTACAGTCAAAAGTAGTTTACATATTATATACAGGTTCTTATTTTGTACCTGGGGCAATGTAGAATTAAGTGACTTACCCAGAGTCACAAGGTGCTGCAGTGGGAATTGGAATCCAGTTTCCCAGGTTCTCAGACCACTGCACTAGCCATTAGGCTGCTCTTCTACTCCTCTCACCTTGCTTTCCTTTACGTTTTACTACTGAAGACACCAGGATTTTCTTCTTGATCTTCCCTTTCTCCTGACCACTGCTTTTTCGCTGTCTGCAGATCTGACCCATCTCACTCTCCTCCCAGGATCTTTGACTTTCTAGCAGCCGTTCCAGGGAGTCCCTGCTCAGCACATCCTTTGGAATAACAAGAAACGGAGTAAAGTCCAATGTGTTTCCAACAGATCTAGCCATGTCTACAATAGAATGAATCTTCAGCAACACTGAAGGTTCTGGAGCTGATTAAACTGGTTACACTATTGACACAGACTGAGAAATGAAAAGTCGTTAATTTTTAGAAATCTAAAATACACAAAAGCTTCAGAAAGATGGACTTGGAAAAACAATCACTCCTTGTGTTACCCTTCAGTCATAAAGGCTTAAAAAAACGTCTGATAATATAATATTGAATATGAAACACTAAAATGTATGTTTACTTATCGAGATATGTGACCCACTGAGCAAAAAGGAACCAAAAATGGGGTTACAAATAACAGACGTGGAGGGGCATAATCGAACTCGAATGCCTATCTCCATGGGCATCTATGTCCGAAAATGGGTACGTGAAGAGGCGGGACAGACCATATTTTTGAAAAAATAACGTTTTTCAGCTGGGCGTTTGTTTTTTTTAGCGATAATGGAAACTAAAAACGCCCAGCTCAAAAACGTCCTAATCTGAGCCATTTGGTTGTGGGAGGGGCCACGATTCGTAGTACACTCGCCCCCCTGATATGCCAGGACACCAACTGGGCACCCTAGAGGTCAGTGCGGTGGACTTCAGAAAACGCTCCCACATGCATAGCTCCCTTACCATGGGTGCTGAGCACCCAACCCTCCTCCCCCAAAACCCACTACCCACAAATGTACAACACTACCATAGCTCTTAGGGGTGAAGGGGGCACCTACATGTGGGTACAGTGGGTTTTGGAAACCTCCCATTTACCAGTACAAGTGTAACAGGTAGGGGGGGATGGGCCTGGGTCCACCTGGCTGAAGTGCACTGCGGTACCCACTAAAAGTGCTCCAGGGACCTGCATACACGCAGGCCTCTAGGACTTGTTGCTGCTATATAACATTGGCACACCAGTTGACACCTGAAGACTAATCTCTCCGAAAACGTCCTTTATTGGAATAAGCATGCTTACTCACAGTTAACTGCAGATCAGAGGTTGTGCCCCACTGGCAACGAGTCTCCCTGGTACTGAGATTAGCAGTAGGTCAGAGCTGGCAGAATGCTGTACAATACCCTCTTTCAGCCATATTCAAGGTAAGAACTAAGTTCTGTAACGTGGCTAACACGTGAAAGGGATCTAAAACTGGCTTACAAAAATGGCCACTACCTCATGGACTACCAGAAACAAAACAGGGCACACTCTGACCCAGTAAGCAGGGGGAAAAGCACCATGGGAGTAGAGCCTACCAACTACCAACATCGTGAGCATTTAACACAAGCTAGTGGAATCACGGAGCCCAATACCCTACACCCACCACAATGCATTGCTGATGTGACTCTGCAGTGCACATAACAGAAAAGGTGTCACACTCACCCGAGAACCACATCAGAACCAGGGAAAGGCTGTCACAGGATAGAACACATTCTGCTGTCATAGAGGTGGGTACGGCATTTGAGGCTGGCATAGAGGCTGGAAAAAAAGTTTGTAAAGTGGGATTTTTTTGGTGGGAGGGGGTTAGTGACCACTGGGGGAGTCCGGGGAGGTCATCCCCGATTCCCTCCAGTGGTCATCTGGTCAGTTGGGGCACTTTTTTGGGACCTGTTCGTGAAAAAAAGGGTCCAAAAAAAGTGACCCAAAATCGCGGTGAAAACGCCTTTTTTTCGATTATCAGCTAAAGATGCCCATCTCTCCTCGGCCGATAACCACGCCCCAGTTCCGCCTTCACCACGCCTCCGACACGCCCCGTCAACTTTACCCGTTTCCGCGACGGATTGCAGCTGGAAACGCCCAAAATCGGCTTTCGATTATACCGATTTGGGCGCCCACGGGAGAAAGACGCCCATCTCCTGATTTGGGTCGCAATATAGACATTTTTCTCTTTCGATTATAAGCAGGAAAATGCTCATTTTTGAAAGTTTTGTGTACTATGGGGTCAGTAGAATGGGTCTATGCAATTTTTTTGCTACTTTGATGTTTTTCATGTTCTACAGCCTAAAAACTGCAGGTACCAAAACCGGGGTATAAGATTTCTGGGGTTAATTACTTTTTTATTGATAAATGTTTCTCATTTTTTTAATGACGTAATTAGTCCATACCTGAGGCTGCAATTTTGCAGAATTGTGTAGTTGATATCCCTCTATCTTGTGGTATAAATAAGTAACATACCCCACTTTTGGAATATTTTTGCTTAGTGGGTCACATATGCAAACTTTATGTTATTTATTTAATTTGAAATGCCACAAGGAATTTTTCTTTGAAAATTCAGTTGCAGCCTTGTGATTATAAGGTATCCATAAGCATGCTCTGCAGCAAGTTGGGATTCAAACATTGCCCCACATATCACACCTTTCCTTATGCCCTCGAGATCTTAACATTCTTCTTACGAGACTTCAATCTAGTGGCGTTTGTGGATTAATACTGATGTGGTTTCAGCATTACCTTGGTCAATGGTGCCCTCTACTTACAGATTATCTAGAGCTGCAGATTCTTGTTTACTTTTCCTCTTTTTCGGGTATTCGTTATAAGACAATATTAGAAGGTACATTGTCTTATCAGGCTGGTCACATCTGGCACTCTCTGTTAAATGAGCTGAATATATCTTATTATTCTTTTCGGAAGGATTTACAGACTTACTTGTTCAAAAAATATTTACTATAATGTTTTCTTTATTATTATTTACCATATCCCTATCATCGAGTGCTTCACTAAACACATCACTTACATGTTTGCAATTGGACAATTCCCAACAGACAAAGGCAACATAGTACTCATACCAATCCCTAAAACCACAGCTATCAAGGTCAATGAAATCACAAACTACTAACCCAATGGCGTTCCTAGCCTGGAATTCACCGGGGGCGGATCGTCGATGCGCCCCCCCCCTGCGAAATGACACCTCCCCCCCTGCGAAATGACCCCCCCCCCGGGTGCACGCCGCTGGGGGGGGGGTGCTGCAGTGCGCGCCTGTCAGCTCCGAGTTCGCTAACTTCGCTCGTTCACTGCAGCTCCCTCTGCCCCGGAACAGGAAGTAACCTGTTCCGGGGCAGAGGGAGCTGCAGCAAACAAGCGAAGTTAACGAACTCGGAGCCGACAGGTGCGCGCTGCGGCACTCCCCCCCCCCAGCGGTGTGCACCCAGGGCGGACCGCCCCCACCGCCCCCCCTTAGTACGCCACTGTACTGACCAGTGGCCTCAATACTACTACTGACCAAAACTATGGAGGGCCTTGTAGTACAGCAACTAATGGAACACCTGACACAATTTTCAATGCTTCATAACTCCCAATCAGGTTTCAGACCACAACACAGAACTGAGACAGTCAAAACCACCCTGATGACGAAGTTCAGAAGCTTAATAAACCAAGGACAAAACATATTACTACTACAATTCGACATGTCAAGTGCGTTCGACTTAGTAGACCACACTACACTAATGACAACACTGCTCAACAACATGGGAATCAGCGGTGCAGTTGCAACATGGTTCAATGGCTTCCTAAGGACCAGATCCTACATTGTAAAGATGTCTAACCAGACATCAGCCTCATGGATCCCTGAAAGCGGGTACCACAGGGATCGCCAGTATCACCAATATTGTTCAATGTAATGATGGTGCCACTTGGCAAAAAACTGGAACTAATGGGCTTCAACCCATTCATATATGAAGATGACATCACCATCTTCATACCTATTCACAACAGTATCACAGACACACTGGACAAAATTCCTGGTATTATCCAACCCGCACAACCTCAGCATCTTACCAAAATTTCACAATCAATCATCAAACATACCACATCGAAACTCAACTAAAAACATTAGGAATTATTCTCGATAAACATCTAACGTTTTTAGCTTGCGCTACAAATCAGCCGGTGCTAAACGCTGAGATGCCCTTTATATTCCTATGAGCATCTCAGCGTTTAGCACCAGCTGAATTTTAGTGCGAGCTAAAAACACTACCACACCTTAGTAAAAGACCCCCAAAGATAGGTTGCAAGAGAATTTCAAAGGGCTGGAGTCAAATAAAAAATTGCTGATTCATGTGTGGAATCTAACCTTGCTCCAGACAGCAAAGGTATGACTAAACAGTTTGGGTTTTGAGATCTTAAACAATGCGAAGGGAAGTATGGCATGAGTAAATTTGCCAGATATTGGGGTTGCCCTGAATAAAAAAACTTTGTGGGCTATAACTAACAATTTAAATGATATTCAAAATGTATATGGTAACCAATGGCAGCTCTATCGCAGGTATAAATGGGAGCACCTAAATGTAGACACGTTGATATCAGATTTATGCTAGCATTCTATAAGGACAACTGGACCCCCAAGTGACCATACAGAAAAGGCTCTTAACCTGCTTTACCGAGGTGCCCTGTTGTAGACTTGACCCACTGACTCTATGGTTTCCACTGATTAGAAAAATGTCCACATTCAATGACACCTATCCCTCAAAAAAAAAAAAAGGGGGGAGCTTGAAGAGGGTATGCCATACCATGGAAGGGGGACCACATTGCAAAGCACTCTGGCTCTGATTTATTAGGGAGAAAACCTTTCTGAATGCAAGTCCATTTTGTTCACATCACAAGCTCTTCTATGTGGAGGAGTGTGGTAGCCGTGTTAGTCCACTCTTAAGGTTATCAATAGAAATCAAACAAAATAAAACATGGAAAAGAAAATAAGATGATACCTTTTTTATTGGACATAACTTAATACATTTCTTGATTAGCTTTCGAAGGTTGCCCTTCTTCGTCAGATCGGAAATAAGCAAATGTGCTAGCTGACAGCGTATATAAGTGAAAACATTCAAGCATTACTATGACAGTCTGACAGGGTGGGAGGATGGGGGTGGGTAAGAGGTATGCATGGGGACATCAAAGCATATCATTGATATTCTAACAGGATGGGTGAGGGGAGGGTGATCAGAGACATACAGCTTTATGGTTTATAATGGGCTAGGAACCCCAGATCCTTGTTAAGTCCTTTCTGTTGGGTGTTAAAATATTCAATCATTCTGACTTCAATGGTCTTACGTTCTTGTATGGTTTTAAAGTTACCTTTCAGGATTCTCACTGTGAAGTCACTGGCACAGTGTCCTGGTCCTGTAAAATGCTGACCAACAGGGGTGGGAACCCTACTGGCACCAGCATTGTTCATGTGATGTCTATGTAAATTGAATCTTGTCTTAAGCATCTGGCCTGTTTCTCCAATATAGCATCCTTCGTTACATTTTTTATACTGAATGATATATACCACATTGGAAGATGAGCAAGTGAAAGATTCCTTTATGTTGAATATCTTTCCTTTGTGGATGACTGTGGGGTCCTGTGAAATATTTTGGCATAGTTTGCAACTGGATAAATTACAGGGAAGTGTGCCCTTCTGTTCCTTTTCAGTCTGTGATGGAAGTTTACTTCTGATTAGCTTGTGTTTTAAGTTGGGTGGCTGTCGGAAGGCCAGTACTGATGGGGATGGGAATATCTCTTTCAGTAATTCATCCTCCTGGAGTATAGGTTGTAGATCTCTTATGATTTTCCTCAGTTTTTCCAGCTCTGGATTGTATGTCACTACAAGGGGGATTCTGTCTGTGGATTTTTTCTCCTTGTACTGTAGCAGATTCTCCCTGGGTGTTTTGAAGGAGGAGGCAATATTCTTGGAGATTATTTTGGGGTTGTAGCCTCTCTGTTTGAAGGATGCAGTCAGGCTTTTAAGGTGTCTGTCTCTGTCCCCTGGGTCAGAGCAGATACGGTGGTATCTTGTGGCTTGGCTGTAAATGATGGATCTTTTTGTATGTGAAGGATGGAAGCTGGAATTGTGGAGGTACGTAGCTGAATCTGTCTGTGGGTTTCTTGTATATAGATGTTTGTATACAGCCATCACTGATTGAGACCGTGGTGTCCAAAAAATTGACTTTTTCTGAGGGAGTAGTCAATTTTGAATCTGATTGTAGGATGGTATGTATTGAAGGCAGAATAAAATTGTTTCAGAGTTTCTATGTGGAGAAATGCAAAGTGATGAACATTGGAGAGAATAATCCAAATCATAGTTACCTGATGCTAGGGTCTACCTTAGGATCTAAATATCATCGAGGACCATAAGCTGAAATCTTCTGTTTAGTGTGCGGCGGCAGCCAAAAAAGCAAATAGGGTGCTAGGAATTATTAGAAAAGGGATGCAAAATAAGACTAAGAATATTATAATGCCTCTGTATTGCTCCATGGTGCGACCTCACCTTGAGTATTGCATTCAGCTCTGGTCACTGTATTTCAAAAAAGATATAGCGGAATTAGAAAAGGTTCAAAGATGAGCGACCAAATTGATAAACGGGATGGAACTCCTCTCATATGAGAAAAGGCTAAAAAGATTAGGGCTCTTCAGCTTGGAAAAGAGAAGGCTGACAGGAGATATGATTGAGGTCTACAAGTAGAACAAGTAGAAGTGAATCGATATTTTACTCTTTCAAAAAGTACAAAGACCAGGGGACACTCACTGAAATTACATGAAAATACTTTTAAAACAAATAGGAGGAAATGTTTTTCACTCAAAGAATAGTTAAGCTCTGGAACTCATTGCTGGAGGATGTGGTAACAGCGGTTAGTGTATTTGGGTTTAATAAAGTTTTGGACAAGTTCCTGGAGAAAAAGTCCATAGTCTGCTGTTGAGATAGACATGGGATACATGAGAGAGACTGCTTGCCCTGGAATTGGTAGCATGGAATCTTGCTGCTCTTCAGAATTCTGCCAGGTATTTGTGACCTGGATTGGCCACTGTTGGAAGTAGGATACTGGATGAACCATCAGTCTGCCCAGTGTGACTATTCTTATGTTTTTATTCCAACCACAGGAATATATGGGACTGGGGGAGTTGGGACATTAGCACTAATTACAGATCATCACAGTTAAATATGTCATTATCAGAAGTTCTATGAGGGATTATGAAAAAAATGTATTTATTTTAATTTTATTTATTTACAGTAGAGAGGAGTGGTAGCCGTGTTAGTCCACTTTTAAAGGTAATCAATAGAAATAAAACAAAATAAAACATGGAAAAAAAATAAGATGATACCTTTTTTATTGGACATAACTAATACATTTCTCAATTAGCTTTCGAAGGTTGCCCTTCTTCGTCAGATCAGAAATAAGCCAATGTTGGTAAATGACAGTATATATGTGAAACATCTTTGACACCCTCCTGTCTCCATGCATATCCCCTTGTCCCTCATCCACCCAACTCTTCCTGTCTCTCACCTATCCACCCCCATCCTGTTAGACTGTCACTGGAATGCTTTGATGTTTCACTTATATATACTGATTATAACATAAAGGAAATCTCCTCCTATTTCAATATTACAAACTATCTAGAATGTTTGAGGAGATCAAAAAATAGTATGTACTCAATTGACGTATATTCAAAATATCTTTATCTTATAAAGAGGAAAGGCCTCAAGAAGCCCCCGGCAAGGATTAAGAGTGACATTAATCTGATTGGTCAGTTTTACTCTTGACGTCTGACATAGGCGGATATAAACTGCAGAGGGGCCATCTTGCTGGGTCGGTCCGTTTAATTCTGAAATTCTTTGAACGGAGGTGTTTATGTATTTACATAGAAATGTTCTAATAATTAGAAGACTGGTTGGACATGAGCTCTAAGATATTTTTGTTTTTCAGATCAACGCAGACTTCACGACCCTGAAGCAGGTGACGAAAAGTTGGCCACCGTTGGTCGTGGTCACGATCAGCGTTGATAAAGCTCCACTTTAATGAGGACCAGATCCGAATAAGCTAAGTGGCTTTTAGTTCTTTGAGCCTTTAGAATATTCTTAGAAGTTCTAAAAATTATTTACATATATAAGAAAGAAACAGAAAAAGAAGTAAAAAAAATACTGTTTTTTAATCAACACAGTTTAGAGGTTTTGGGCCGATGATGAAGCAGCCCAGCCCCCGTGAGCTATAGTGATATGTAGCCGAGGGCTTCCTGAGGCCTTTCCTCTTTATAAGATAAAGATATTTTGAATATATGTCAATTGAGTACATACTATTTTTTGATCTCCTCAAACATTCTAGATAGTTATATACTGTCATCTACCAACATTTGCTTATTTCCGATCTGACGAAGGGCAACCTTCGAAAGCTAATCAAGAAATGTATTAAGTTATGTCCAATAAAAAAGGTATCTTATTTTCTTTTCTGTGTTTTATTTTCTTTTATTTCTTTCGATTACCTATTTATTCACAGGAATTTGATAATACCACAGGGGGCCAAGACATGGCATCTATGTGGTTAGCAACAGCAAAAAAAAAAAAGAATAAGAGGAAAAGAAGGATAGACAAATGGAGAGAGGAGAAAGAACAGAAAATGATAGATTAAGTGGAGGGGAGCCCAAAGGCCTCCTGGAAAAGGTAGGGTTTGAATAGTGATTTGAATTTAGGGAAAGATGATTCCAGCCTAATGTGAAAGGGAAGAGTTTAAAGTTTGGGACACAGATAACTCAAAACAGATTAATGTGAGATATTTAAGCGGAGGGAAGGGAGAGCATATTACTGTGGGCAGAACAAGTGTGAATGGGAGCATAAGGAATAAGAAGGTTGTTGATGTAGGCAGGAGCAGTAGGAAAACAGCCTTTGAACATAAACAGGAGGACCTTGAACTGTGACAGATAACCAGTGCTTGGTACAGAGAAGAGGGGTAACGTGGTTGAAATGATGTGTGCAAAGGAGAAGCTTAACTGCACTAGACTGAACATGCTGAGGATGCTTCAGTGAGTAGAGAGGAAGACCAGTATAAAGGAAACTGCAATAATCGAGGTGGGAAATATCCAGAATAAGAAGCAAACAGCGGATAAAAGAGGGAGTGATGAAGAAATGGATAATGCAATGCAGGGCAAGAAACAGGAACGCATGACCATGTCAATTTGTGGCTTAAAGGAGAGCTTGATGTGAAAGAGGATGCCTAAGATTTGCACCGAATCTTTAAAAGGAAGGGAGAGATAACAATATGATAAATGGAAAACAACTACAGGTATGTGGTCAGAAAGGAGTATTTGTCTGTTGCCTGATTTCATGCCAGCTTCAGAACGCACAGCAGCAGCCAAGAAACGGAACAGGATTCCTGGCATCAACAAAAATGCTTTCACAAGCATATGCTGAGATATCACCAAGCACGCAAAAAGAATGCAATCGTTACCAGTTCAGGTTTATTCCAAGAAAGATCAGTAGAGGGCATGCGTGTTCACTGTTGAGCTAGGTTTAGGAAAATAATCTGTTTCCCAAGAAGCACTCATGTTTCAGGAGAGTTTGGGTGGGGATGAGACACCAAATTTCCCTGGTGGTCCAATGGACCACAACACCCCCCTGCATCTTGTTTTCTAGATTGTTCACTTGTCTTTAGATTGTTCTCTTGTCTTTTAGATTGTAAGCTCTTTGAGCAGGGACTGTCCTTCTATGTTTAAATTGTACAGCGCTGCGTAACCCTAGTAGCGCTTTAGAAATGTTAGTTAGTAGTAGTAGTAGTATTACCCTGGTGGTCAAGTGGACCCTGACCACCCCAATATTTTTTAAACCCCCCCCCCCCCCCCCCCCCCCCCCCCGTGACCATGGAACCTTTTTTAAAAATTTTCCCTGGTGGTTCAGTGGTGTTTAGCCCTACCTAGTGCATCCCAGAATGCACTGGGCAGGGCCTGGGTGCAGCCATTTTGTTCCGAGCAGGCTCGAGGCAGGAGGGAGGAGCCATTGCTCCTGCTCCCACATTGTTGTAAAGGTACGGGGAGGGGCGTGTGTGCCTCCGCAAGAGAAGGGGTTTGGTCCACTGGACCAACAGGGAAAATTTTTTTTTAAAGGTTCTGGGGTCATGGGGGGGTTGTGGTCCACTGGACCACCAGGGAAAGCTTAAAAAAAGATCGGAGTGGTCAAGGTCCACTGGACCACCAGGGTAAATTTAAAAAAAAAGTGTAGGGGTCATGGAGGTCCAGTGCATCAGAACTGTCAAGTGGATTTGACAGCAGTGTCAAATCTATTTGATAGCTTGAACTCACAAACAGCAAGGATGCACAAAGGGGGATCCGTGCAGCTCATTTGCATGCAATTCCCTTTGTGTATTGCTGGCTATTAGCGAATTGCTACATTTTAGCGAGGCAGCTGTATTTTACGGCTGCCTTTGTGCATCAGGGCCTTTGTGACTTGGGTGGGGTTGAGACACCAACAGGTCCCCGTGGAGGGGCATAATCGAATGGGGACGACCATCTCTAAGGGCGCACATCTCTAAGGACGGCGCCGCGAAGGGGTGGGGAAACCCGTATTATTGAAACAAGATGGGTGTCCATCTTTCGTTTCGATAATACAGTTGGGGACGCCCAAATCTCAACATTTAGGTTGACCTTAGAGATCGGCAACCTCGGTTTTCGCCGATAATGGAAACTGAGGACACCCATCTCAAAAAAGACCAAATCCAAGGCATTTGGTTGTGGGAGGAGCCAGCATTCGTACTGCACTGGTCCCTCTGACATACCAGGACACCAACCGGGTACCCTAGGAGGAACTGCAGTGGACTTCCTAAATTGCTCCCAACTCCATAGCTTCCTTCCCTTGTGAGCTGAGCCCCCCCAAAAAACCCAAAACCCACTCCCCACAACTGTACAACACTACCATAGCCTTATGGGTGAAGGGGGGCACCTACATGTGGGTACAGTGGGTTTCGGATGGGTTTTGGAGGACTCACATTTACCACTACAAGTGTAACAGGTAGGGGGGAGATGGGCCTGGGTCCGCCTGCCTGAAGTGCACCACACTCACTAAAAACTGCTCCAGGGACCTGCATACTGCTGTCAGGGAGCTGGGTATGACATTTGAGGCTGGCAAAAAATGTTTTAACATTTTTTGGGGGGGTGGCGGGAGGGAGTTGGTGACCACTGAGGGAGTAAGGGTAGGTCATACCTGATTCCCTCCGGTGGTCATCTGGTCAGTTCGGGCACCTTTTCGAGGCTTGGTCGTGAAAAAAAAAGGGACCAAGTAAAGTCAGCCAAATGCTCATCAGGGACGCCGTTCTTTTTTCCATTATCGGCCAAGGACGCCCATCTGTTAAGCATGCCCCCGTTCCGCCTTCGGTATACTGCCGACACGCCCCCATGAACTTTGGTTGTCCCCGCGATGGAAAGCAGTTAAGGACGCCCAAAATCGGCTTTCGATTATGCCAATTTGGGCGACCCTGAGAGAAGGACGCCCATCTCCCGATTTGTGTCGGAAGATGGGTGCCCTTCTTTTTTCAAAATGCCCCTGATAGTAAGCCAAGAGCTAGGTCGTAGTCATTATTTTCCCCTGCAGGAAATGCGAAAATTGACTAAAAGATGTATTATTTCAAAACTATGCCTGTAAAACTCACTTATGGGGTTTTTTTCAGTGTGCACTCTGTGTTGTTCATTGCAAACTTTTAAACTTGTGCGCCATATTTTGTTCTTTGCTGCCAGCTGTCTCGCAGAATAAGTCTTTGCTTAAAGCCCACCTCTTCAATGCTGCGTTCGGCACCTAACCCTTACCGTTCAGTGAATCCAGACTGCCCCAATTTGACTGCCCCTATCGGACCGACCGTTCACTTGTCTATTAGATTGTAAGCTCTTTGAGCAGGGACTGTCTCTCTTTGTTAAATTGTACAGCGCTGCGTAACCCTAGTAGCGCTCTAGAAATGTTAAGTAGTAGTAGTAGTAGTAGAATAAAGCTTTCCTACAGTAAGCCTGAGTCATCTTATTATTGAGCGCGCTGATGTTTCATGTTTTTTGTTTTTTCAGTGACTTATACGTGATTATTTATGTTTGGATTTGATTTTTTGGCTGTAGATTCGGAGTACAGTGTTGGTTTCCAGAAGAAACTGGAGTGAAATGGGTCTGTCAGGGCCACACTGTCACTTATTATCCCGAGAAGCCGGAGCGACCAAGTCCAAGTACTGACACACCGCACAATTGAAGATAAGTGTTTGTTGATGATTAATAGTATATTATATTTAAGAACTGAAGACTGTTTTTACTATAAAATGGTTTATGGTTACAATTGAATGTTACAGAGGTTTTTTGACCAATGATGACTTTTTTTACCTTGTGCATGCTGATCGGCTTATGTTGCGATCTGGTTTCACTTACCGTTGTGTGCCTCAGTTTTGATGAGGTCTTTTTCCTCCTTATACAATAAGTGGGGGGTGTGCTGTTACCTTGATTCACTGTCATTCTTTGTGGTTTTTCACATAATTGTTGATTAGTGAATTGGATCTGTGTATTTTTTATCATGGCAAAGTTTTGCCAGAGCTAATATTTGAATGAGATTTAAGCTTGATACAGGCAGTTCATGTTGTCTTTTTAAAATTCTTTTGCACTTTCTAAAACAGCTGCAATTTGACTACATCAAAAACAAAAGAAAGAATAGTAATATAGTAACATAGTAACATAGTAGATGACAGCAGAAAAAGACCTGCATGGTCCATCCAGTCTGCCCAACAAGATAAACTCACATGTGCTACTTTTTGTGTATACCTTACCTTGATTTGTACCTGTCCTTTTCAGGGCACAGACCGTATAAGTCTGCCCAGCACTATCCCCGCCTCCAAACCACCAGTCCCGCCTCCCACCACCGGCTCTGGCACAGACCGTATAAGTCTGCCCAGCACCATCTCCGTCTCCCGCCACCGGCTTTGCCACCCAATCTCGTCTAAGCTCTTTAGGATCCATTCCTTCTGAGCAGGATTCCTTTATGTTTATCCCACGCATGTTTGAATTCCGTTACCGTTTTCGTTTCCACCACCTCCCGCGGGAGGGCATTCCAAGCATCCACCACTCTCTCCGTGAAAAAATACTTCCTGACATTTTTCTTGAAGTATTAAGCTTAAGACCTATGGAATGTGTTTGCTGTAACCTATCTCTAGAACAGCACTGAAATGCCCAGAGCCACAAGTGTAAGGTAGGGGTAATCAGAAAATAGTCTTATCTGAGAGCTCTAAAAATCCGTCCACCTTCTGTGCAGAGACAAAAACCACATGGAGAGAGAAGCTCCACCTGTGCTATGCAACTACCTTACAACAAAAGCAGATGGGGGAGGGGAGGGGCTCCACACAGGATGGAAGCAGAAGGGAAAAAAAAAACCACAAGAGAAACTACTACCGATTTTAAAGCATTCATGTGCCACAGTGGGGGCCATTTTCAAACTGCCCACATTAGTGCAAAGTCCATGCATACTTTTTAAACCTTTTACCTGAGGCCTTTGCACCAATTTCCAAAGTAGACACATACTGTCACAGGTAGAAAATACACACTGATACTTGCACGTACATGCAAATCCATTTTTGCCAAAGTAAATCACTTTCAAAATTGTGGTGCTTTTACCATGACAACATTTTAAGGGGGGAGAGATGGGGAGCTGCTTCTGTTATAAGTTAAGATTTATTGTATTGATTATCTATATGTATTGTTTCACAATTTCAAAATTTGTAATAAAAATGTTAAAACATACCATGGCAACACTTTAAACTATGGTCAATCACCACATAAAAGAAATTCCCCATTTGTTCATCAATTATTGATGATAGTTTTAACATTAGATCAAGGGTGGGCAACCGTGGTTCTCAAGGGCACAATTCAGTCAGGTATTCAAGATTTCCACAATGAATATGCATAAGATCTATTTGAATACAATGGAAGCACTACTTGCGTATTGATTGTGAAGTCTTGAAAACCTGACTGGATTGTGGACCTCAAGGACAGTGGTTGCCCACCACTGGATTAGGCCCTTGGCCTTCATTCCTAGCTCTCAAGAGCCACTAACGGAATACGTATGAGAGAGATGTGCATGCCTACTGCCTTCATTGTATGCAAACTCATTAAGAATATGCTGAAAACCTGATCTGTTGGTAGCCCTCAAGGTATGGGAGTTAAGGGATTTTACAGTAACAGCAAGGATAAGAGTACGAATCTAGCTAAACAGTACTCTCAGATCAATATTTACTGACAAACTGATATTCAAAGAAAGCTGAATGCCTGACTGACATAGTTTGATCAGTTTTACAGTCCTGAAGTTTGGTGAATTTTCTGCTGAACTTAAGTTAGGAACCTCAGTTTTTTGGAAGAAAAGTTACTTTCGATGCCTAAAACTGAAGCTCCTAAATTTAAGCTTGCTTTCATTTGCCTACAGACAGGCCCCTAAGTTAGGCACCTAGCTTTGGAAATGTTGTTTTTCCAACTCAGAAAAAAAAAATGGTAGCCAGCAGACTCTCTGTGCTGTTTCAACTGCATTTCAAAATTCCTAAATCTAGGGCTGGCCTGATCATTAAGTGGACTAGGTGCTTGCCTAGGGTAGAACAATTTGAGGGAGTGGTAGCAACACAGCAGACATGGTATATACAAAAGACTCATTTTAGCTGGTCTGGGGCCTCGAGTATCCATGCATGCCAGCTCCCACCCCCTCTGAAATAGGAAGTTAGGGGAGGGCGGGACCTGGAATGTCTTGAGCATGCCCAGGATGCTCAAAGCCTCATGCTGATCATGATTATTCTTCTACAGACATATTGACAGCCATGCCAGCACCACCTGAAGAGGGTAAGGAAGAGAAGAAAACAACTGAACATCTTGGGTGTGGAAGTGAGATGCTGAACACCTTAGGTAGGAAAGAGAGGGAAACGGAAGCTGGTGAACAACAAGGGGAAGGGAGGGGAAGGGGATCGACTGGATACCACAGGAGTAGGGGAATGTAGGGAAGAACAGAGAGAACTACTGGATACCACAGGAGGGAGGGAGAGGTTGAGAAGGCAGAGAAGGAGAGAGAGGCTGAACACCATGGGCGGGGGAGAGGAGGAGAGGGGAGGGGGGAGATAGACTGGACACTACAGGGTGGGGGAAGGAATTAAGGAAGGAGAGATGCTAGGCACTATGGGGGGAGGGTTAGAGAAGGTCACATAGATGCTGGATACCATGGGGGGGGAGGCAGGGAAGGAGAAAGATGCTGGACATGTAGGAAGAGGGCCTTGATCCGCCCCTTAAGGGGAGAAGGGTGTGCATGGCTGAAGATTCATCTAGGGTGTCCAATATCCTTGGACTGGCCCTGCCTGAGTCATGTTAAGACCAAACATTAAATTCAACAAGTGAACCTCTGGAATGAGGTGAGCATCTGCAGCTTTCCACAAAATACTGTCTTCATGCAGTCCAGCAGAAAGAAAACAGCAAGTTCTGACCTGAGGCAAAGTATAAAGAGTCTCTGTTGTTAGATAGAAGACCAGCCTCCCCGCCTGCTCCAAATCTTTCAAGGTCCAGTGTGCTGGATTCCTGTGAAAGAAGACTTGTTTACTGCAGGAATCTGTTTTATCAGCTTCAGCAGGATAACCATTAACCACCCCTCCAACCCCTCTCCCTCCAAAAGCCTAAGGATGGAGGGACAATACATAGAGTGATAGGATGTGAAAACATTGTAATTAGATGTTATCATCATAACCTGAACTGAATCCCTACTTTATTCACAAAGACAAGATCGATTAATGAAGAAACACCCAACAATTGAAGCAACAGTACTAAATCGACCAAGGCTGGTATTATACACAGTTTGACTGAGAAGAGGAGTCTGGATCCAGAGATATAGTTACTGAATCCCTCCATTGTCCAAGGAGCGAATACTTCCTCTTGGTTCACAAATGAGGAAGTGGAAGCAAGATCAGAGCTAATTTTTTTTTCTCTAGAGGTTAATTGTATGTTGGGGGATGAAATTACTCTTGAATACGTAAAAGGCCACAGGTTCCTCTCTTGTTTAGAATGGGGAAATTTCTGGATCCCTGCTTCCTATTCTGTGCTGAGTAATTAAGTGATAAAAGGGAGGATGGGCCTAGGTGTCCCTCAAAGAGAGCAGGTGCTCCCTGTATGTGTTTTTGGAGGGAACTGTAAAAAGAACTGCCTAAGGGGGCAAGCCGCTCGTTAATCCGGAGCTACCACAGCAGCCCAGCGGTAGTTCACACCTCCAGCACGTGCCATATTCGGCGCTACGATAATACATATTTTTTTTTTTGTGCCAGTGTTTAACCAGCAGTAATCGGGCAGTGCCGTGCATTGCCCGGTTACTGCCAGGTTAACATTGGAGCCCTTACCACCACCTCAATGGGTGGCAATAAGTGTTCCCACCCCAAAATGGCTGCAAGGCGTTCACTTACCACACGGCCATTTCTTTTTTAAAAAGACAGCCTTTTACCCGCTGCGGTAAAAGGGGGCCTCAGCACGCATCAAAAACATGCACTAACGCCAGCGCAGGCCACTTTTTACCACAGCTCTTAGTAAAAGGGGCCCTAACAGAATTCTGTGAGGAGTTGCCAGTGCTTGACTGAAAGCGCTGTGGAGTCTGGAGTTACTCAAGGGCTGTTGGGAAGTGGCAGCCTTTTCACAGGTGGCTAGGGCCCCAATGCACAAAACTCCGGCGCTATTCCAAATAGCACCGGAACAGCGTAGAATAGCAATGCTCTAATGCTCAACGCTAAGAAAATACAAATATAGGCATTTATAGCGTTGAACATCAGGGAATTCGGCAGGAGGATTGTCCTTTGGTGCAAGATGATTGTGCTTGGTGTCAGAGCCGCCGAGAGACTGGGCCGGGCCCGCCACCCCCCCCCCCCCCCAAGGTCATCGTCGTCACCCCCCCCCCCCCACCTGCCCCCCTCCATCCACCACCGGGCCGGGCCCCCCTGAATTCAAATCATAGCGCCTCACCTCGACCTCGCTCCGTGTGAAAGAAGCGCAGCTTGGTGCATGTGCAGAAGAGTTAAGCTTGGCTCCTGTGCACATGCAGCCTGCACCTGGTAAAACCCCACTGAGAAGCACACATTGGAGTCTGTTTTCTATGGCCTAAATATAAGTGTTTTACTTTTTTTTTTTTTTAGCTTGGATGCTTACATTTAGATGCAGTAAACAGACGCCAACGTGTGCTTTTGCTTGGGTCTGCTGTTTCTCACAACCAGTGCTTAAGGGTGTCCACCAGGGGCGTAGCCAGACTTTGGCGGGAGGGGGGTCCAGAGCCCGAGGTGAGGGGGCACATTTTAGCCCTCCCCCCCCCCCCCCGGCGCCGCTGACCCCCCTGCCATTGCCGACTTCCCCCCCCCCCCCCGCCGCCGCCCCCCCCCCCCCCCGCCATTGCCGACTTTGCCCCCCTCCCACTGCCAACCCGCCATCGCCTACCTTTGCTGGCGGGGGACCCCAACCCCCGCCAGCCGACGTCCTCTTCTTCTCGCAAAAAGCTTCCTTCCTTCTGTTTCTGACATCCTGCACGTGCAGGACGTCAGAAACAGAAGGAAGCCTGCAAAAAATAAAGCCAGGTTGGAACAGGCATTAGGGTGTTGGAAGAGTAGATTTCCCATGATTCTCATGCTTCTCTCATGATTCCTTCTGCAAAATCTGCCGGTTTTGATTGCTTTTGGAAGCAGAAAGAAGCCTGTGGACACCAGTGTCGTAGCTACGTGGGGCCTGGGGGGGCTGGGCCCCCGTAGATTTGGCCTTGGACCCCCCTGCCGACGACCCGCCCGATCCCCCCTCCCGCTGTCGCCTGCCTTTGCCGGCGGGGGACCCCAACCCCCGCCAGCTGAAGTCCTCTTCTTCTCACAAAAAGCTTCCTTCTGTTTCCTTCCTTCTCTTCCAACACCCTAATGCCGGCTCTAACCTGGCTTTATTTTTTGCATTGGTAAGGTAGTTTTGTTTCAGGTGCTCTTTTCTAAGCATTGGGAAGAAGTACAAAATTATCTCATTAACATGAGCTTGACTACATTAGCATTCTACTCGTGTTGTTCGTCTGCGTGCTCTTTTGTTTCCATGCTCCAGGCCTCTGAACGTTCTGCACCGGTAAATGTGTTCACTAGTATGGTGTTAATGGCTTCTAGCACCCGTGTTTACCTTTGAGCATCGGGGCCTAGTTTCTGAACAAGGAGTGGAGTTTCTCAGGCCAGCTTGGCCTGGTCTGTAAGGAAGAGCTTAGAGGGGTATGGAGAGATTTTTGGTGGACATTTGGGGGGGGAGGGGGGAATGAGACTTGATATACCGCCTTTCTGTGATTTTTTTCAACTACATTCAAAGCGGTTTACATAATACATACATGTACTTATTTTTAGCTGGGGCAATGGAGGGTTAAGTGACTTGCCCAGAGTCACAAGGAACTGCAGTGGGAATCGAACCCAGGTCCCCAGGATCAAAGTCCGCTACACTAACCACTGTTTCAGCATTTGTAAAGCAGCAGGGAGTCTGAAGGAACCCAGCTAAGATCTGCCTAAAGATTTCAAGCGGCAAAAGTGTTTTGGTATACCTAGAGAGGTCCTAAGCAGAGAGAGAGAGAAGGTCTTGAGAATTTCTATGCTGTTTCAGAATTTTCTTCTATGCCTTACTCCAAGATACAGTGCCAAGGAAGAGTATATTTTTGGGGATTTTGAGAAGAGGCCTCAGAGCATCTGCACTCTAAAGTACTTAGCTTAAGAACTGCCCAGGTATTTGAGATTGACTGGAATTGTATATAAGTTTGAGTATTTCTCAGAGAAAGACCATAGAGTCTGGATGTCCATCCCATGACACAAGAGAGAGGAGCAATGAATGGAGTTGTTGAGCCCTGTGTGGAGGCTGGAGAAGGAAGCAAAACAGCTATAACAGAGGAGATCTGCCTGTGAAGTGAATGTGTGTGCTAAGGAGGATTTTGACTTCTACACAATTCCTGCTTTTCTGTTTATTCTGTATTATCATTATTATTATAAACATTTATTTACCCACCAAGAAAAATACAATTACAAAAATATAAAGTAGCCCAATGACCCCCATCCACTCCCTAGTACCCTCCTAGCCAATTCATTCCTGCTTTGATTCCATGTTGCGTGTCTTTTGTATTTTGGGGAAAAGCACCAGATAAGGTGATGCTTAGGAAAACACACAGTTGACCACACTTGGCTTTTGGAGTGGAGGAAATTTTGGGGATTTCTTTTGTCCCTCCCTCTCCCCCCCCCCCCCCCCCCAGGACTCATTTATTTATAATAATGTCCAGTGCGTTTGACATGGTGAACCACAACATACTACTAAACATCCTAGAATACGTCGGGATTGGTGGAAGTGTACTTAACTGGATCAAGGGCTTCCTAATGACTAGAACATATCAAGTGAAACCGAAATCGACCATATCACTACCATGGAAAGCAGACTGCGGAGTACCTCAAGGATCACCACTATTGCCGCTCCTTTTCAACCTAATGATGACCCCCACTAGCCAAGTCCCTATCCAATCATGGCCTTAACCCTTTCATATATGCAGACGACGTCACACTGTACATCCCTTATAAAAATGATCTAAAAGAAATCGCCAAAGAAATCAAACTCAGCTTGAACATCATGAACTCATGGGCGAACGCATTCCAACTAAAACTAAACACAGAAAAAACACACTGTCTCATCGTCTCATCCCAATATAACACAATCAAACCCACCAACATAACCACCCCGGACTACACCCTCCCTATCTCAGACAGCCTGAAAATTCTCGGAGTTACAATTGACCAAAATCTTACACTAGAGAGCCTAAGTGAAAGCTACCACAAAGAAAATGTTTCACTCAATGTGGAAGCTCAAACGAGTGAAACCTTTTTTCCCCGAGGGAAATATTTCGCAACTTGGTACAATCCATGGTATTAAGCCATCTAGATTACTGTAATGGAATCTATGCGGGATGTAAAGAACAAATCATTAAGAAACTCCAAACTGCTCAAAACACAGCAGCCAGGCTTATATTTGAAAAAAAAAAAAAAAAAAGATTTGAAAGCGCCAAACCTCTACGAGAAAAACTACACTGGCTCCCAATCAAAGAATGTATTGTGTTCAAAATCTGCACCCTGGTTCATAAAATCATCTGCGGCAATGCCCCGGGATACATGACAGACCTCATAGACCTACCAACCAGAAACACAACTAGATCAACACGAACATATCTAAATCTCCACCACCCGAGCTGCAAAGGACTCAAATACAAATCAACCTACGCATTCAGCTTCTCATACATAACACGCAACTATGGAACGCATTACCAATCGCCATGAAAACAACATACGATCACCTAAACTTCCAGAAACTCCTAAAGACTAACCTGTTCGAAAAGGCATATCCCAACGATCCAACCTAAATGCCTCATCCCCACAACACAACAATATAAAAGCTCGTTCTGGACATAACCCAACTCTCCCTCCTCCTTAAGCCCAATATGTCTATCACACTGATCATTACTCTGTCATAACCTCACTTTGTATTTATTTATTTATTTATTGCATTTGTATCCCACATTTTCCCACCTTTTTGCGGGTTCAGTGTGGCTTACAATACGTTATGAAAGCTGGAAATACAGTTTGTTACAACTCAGTTATGGATTACATTATGAGGAGTTATGCGAGACAAAGTCAAGTATCATTAAGGAATATAACAATGGAAAAGATCATTGAAACATTGGAAAGGAAACAACGGGAAACTAAAAGGGGCGATACATTGGAAGGAACCATATTGGTATTGGCGATCACCTCTACTGTACTGTGTAAGCCACATTTAGCCTGCAAATAGGTGGGAAAATGTGGGATACAAATGCAACAAGTAAAATAAATAAATAAATATTGTGGAAATGTATGCAGAGTGCCACTAAAACATCCCCCACCCCCCAACCCCAAGACCCTGCTTTACATCTATTTCTGGGTTTGGATTAATATCCATATGTTAGGCTGTCGATTGCTTAAGGGTAAAATTTTGGGATCTTGCATATTGCCCGAGTGTTTGGGGTTTATGAGAACTATTTATAATATATATTGTTTTTATTCTATTATTTTATTTATGAATTGCCTTGAGCATCTTTCACAGAGGGTCAATGCAGACATTTGAATAATAAGCATAACATCAGAAGAGCCAGATGTGACTGAGACATGTCAGGGAAGCCACCATAGGGACATTTCTAGTTTAACCATTTGGAATATGAAGGACCTGATAACTCTCACTCACTTCTCATATAAACATGCCTACCCCATAAGCATTTTCGTTGAAATCAACACACAAACCAGTAGAAGGAAGACCATGGTACCCCAGCATGTTGTCCTCTGTTAACAGCCTCCCAAGCTGTTCTGTGAATTTCTCTGGAAAGCAGAACGTTTTGAGTTCCTCCAGTCGTAGCCGTAAGCTTTCCTTATTGAACTGGGCTACACTTTCCTCCTCCAGGAACCCGACCAGTGGGCCCAGTAGATCCAGCACCTCCCCTGTTATCTCAGCAGCTGCTGGAACTCTCTGACAACATAAAGATTTTTTTTTTTGTAAATGAAATTCTGCTTAATACTGGCAACAGGTGCATATCCCAGCTATATATTCTGACTATGTATATTTCATATTTTTATATCTAAGAAGCCAAACCTACAACTAAGATTAAAACGCAAATACTCAACAAAGACAACAACCTCAAAAACTTCTTCCTTAAAACAGCACTTCCTCTTAGGGGTATGTTTTTTCTTTAAAACAGTTCCTGCCACGAAGCAAGATGAGGTAATAACTGATGACCTAAAATAGCTGGAACAGAGTTTTAAGCCATTTATTTATAACTAGGAAAAAGGGCCCGTTTCTGACACAAATGAAACGGGCGCTAGCAAGGTTTTCCTTGGAATGTGTTTGTTTTACAGAGTGTGTGTGAGAATAAGTGTGTGATAGAGAGAGAGAGTGAATGTGTGAGTGTGTGTGACAGAGAGAGTGAGACTGGGTGCGAGTGTGTGTGTGTGAGAATGAGAATGAGAATGTGTGCCAGGGGCCCCCTCCCTCCCAGTTCCAGGGTGGGCCCTCTCCCCCTCCCTCCCAGTTCCAGGGTCCGCCCCCCCTCCCTCCCTCCTACCCACCCAGTTCCAGGGTCGTTGCCCCCCCTCTCTCCCTCCCAGTTCCAGGGTCGTTGCCCCCCTCTTCCCCCCCCCTCCAGCCACCCTGCGATGTTTAACTGCAAAATTAGGGAGCTGTGTAATGTAATAAAACGCACCTGCAACTTTGTGAAGCTGACTCCGTGGCTTCACTGCAGTGAAGGGTTCGTAAGGTTCGTCATATTCGTCAGTCTGTCACCATCTCTCTCGGCCCCGCCCTCGCGCCTCTGATAGGTCTGCCGCCCTCGACGTCATCACGTTTTGACGCGAGGGCGGGGCCGAGAGAGACGGTGACAGACTGACGAATCTGACGAACCTTATGAACCCTTCACTTCAGTGAAGCCACGGAGTCAGCTTCAGAACGTTGGAGGTGCTTTTTATTATAGTAGAGATTATGTTTCTATCCTGCTTGACAGAGGCGCTTTGCTCACCTAGGGACCCTTTTACAAAGCGTCGGTAAGCCCAACGCAGGCTTACTGCAAACTAACCCGGAACTACCGCTGGCCCAATGTGGCCACTGGTACTAGTTCTACCTCGAGTGTGCGCCATTTCCAGCGTGCCATTTAAAAAATGTATTTATAGTGCGGCATTTAACCTGGCGGTAATTGGGCATCGCTGCCTGCTGCCCAGTTACTGCCGGGTTACTGCGGGAGCCCTTACCGCCATCTCAATGGCTGGCGGTAAGTGCTCCCCCCCCTCTCGTGGCCACGCGATAATAGTAATCTTACAGCATGGCCATTTTTTTAGGGGTTTTTACCCGCTGCAGTAAAAAGGGCCCTGGAGTGTGAGAAAATGGCCCCTGCAGCTACCACAGGGCCCTTTTTCCTGCAGCTTAATAAAAGGACCCCCTTAGAGATTTACTACAAAGAAATTCTCTGTGATGCTTTGCTGCTATATAATTCCATCAGGACGCACATTTGCTATCAAGAAATCTCCCAGTGGAGCTATAGGGTTAAACGCAGTCTGGGTAAAAGAGGGAGCATACGTAGGGCTGAGTTTTTAACTAGATCTGTCTTTATTACTGATATACAGTGAAAAGTAATTTTATAAACAATTTTCACCCATAAAGGTTGATTTACATGCAGAGTTGAATGCTTAAGACAGAGTGGTGATTTATGCACATATTGCACACATGTGCAGCACCATTTTAGGCAGGTCATAGAAGTAGGAATTGAGACGTGCAGGTCAGTGAGTCTCATGTTTCACCTGTAGTTTAGAAACGAATTTGCTAACATAGAACCACACAGGAGAAATTACATTTTTTTTTAAGGGAAATGGACCTGAGGTAAGTGAACCACTTTCCACACGACCATTTCCCAGGGGAGCCCTTCCTGTCACCCATTTAGGCTCCTGCGCTACCAGGCAGCACATGGATTTTCTAGCGCTGGAGTTAGGTGTGTGGCAGAGGCCGGGACTGCTGCTGGGCTCCTGTGGTAACTCAGCAGTACGCCCAATTTGTTACCCGCCAACACAGCGGTAGCCCTACCGCCCTTTAGTAAAAGGGCCCCTTTTACCAAGCTGCAGCAAAAGGTGGCCTGTGCTGGTGTCAGCACCTGTTTTTGATGCACGCCGAGGCCCCCCCTTTTACAGCAGCAGGTAAAAGGTAAGTCTTGATTTTCTGCAGGAAATGGCCATGTGGCAAGTAAAGCACTTTCCGCGTGGCCATTTCGGGGGGGAGCCCTTACCGCCACCCATTGAGGCGGTGATAAGGGCTCCAGCGCTAACCCAGCGGTAACCGAGCAGCACGTGGCAATGCCCAATTACCACCAGGTACACACCGGCACTACAAGAATAAATATATTTTTGTAGCACCGGATATGATGGCACACTGGGAAGTACTGCTGGGCTGCTGCGGTAGCCCGGTGGTACTTCCTTTTTAGCGAATGGTATGCCTGCGTTGGGCTTACCACCACTTTGTAAAAGGGGCCCTAAGATCGCAAAGATCACCAGTTATGTTTGGCCATATAACTGGTTACCTTTGCGATCTTAGAAACATAACTGGTTATATTCCTGATGCTATAAAAGTGACCTGTTAACCTTGCCAGTTTTATATTTGAAGGGCCAAAAATCACCAAGGTATTAAGGGAGCAAATCCCTTCTCTTCTCCCCCCCCCCCCCCCCCAATCCGTCCAATGGAGTGCAGCTCAATAGCAGCTGGTTACTAAGGAGCCCTCTTATTAAAGCTTAGTGCATGCTAATGGACATAACATAGTAACACATAGTAACATAGTAAGTAGGGTTACCATTCGTCCGGATTTCCCCGGACATGTCCTCTTTTTGAGGGCATGTCCGGGGCATCCGGCGGATTTTGCCTGCACCCACGTTTGTCCGGATTTCTGGACAAACGTGGGCGCGGGTGCGGGCAGGCGCGTGCGTGTGGGCGGGCGATCGGCGCCGTGGTAACCCTACTCCCGTCCCCTCCCCTTCCTTACCATGTTCCCTGGTGGTCTAGTGACGTCTTCGAGGCAGGAAAGAGCCCCCTCTTTCCTGCCTGGAGCGCTGCCTCCCCTGTCTATCATCCTCCTCGGTCTGGCTGGGGATTCAAAATGGCCGCCGAGAGTTGAACTCTCGCGAGGCCACTTCAACTCTCGGTGGCCATTTTGAATCTCCAGCCAGACCGAGGAGGATGCAGCAGGCAAGGACAGGCAGCGCTCCGGGCAGGAAAGAGGGGGCTCTTTCCTGCCCCGAAGAGAAGACCCTACTAGACCACCAGGGCTAGATAGTAAGTGAGGGGGGGAGTATGTGGGGGGGGGGGGAACCATGTGACGGGGGGCGGGGAATAGAGGGGCGGAACGAGGACCCGAAGGGGGCGTGGCAGGGGGTGGGGTATGAGGCGTGGCGGGGGCGGGGTAGGGGGCGTGACATGTGTCCTCTTTTTCAGAGGACACAAAATGGTAACCCTAATAGTAAGTGACGGCAGAAAAAGACCTGTATGGTCCATCCAGTCTGCTCAACAAGATAAATTCATATGTGCTACTTTATATGTATACCTGACCTTGATTTGTATCTGCCATTTTCAGGGCCTAACTAGACCAGTGGCGTAGCTACGTGGGGCCTGAGGGGGCCGGGGCCCCCGCAGATTCACCCCAGGACCCCCCCTCCCGGCGAACCCGCCCCCGCCGCCGCCTACCTTTACTTTTGCTGGCGGGGGATCCCACTCCCCGCCAGCCGACGTCTTCTCAGTCCTTCCTGCACTTCAATTTGTTTGCTGACGGCAGGACGTCAGACTCAGAGAACAGTTCTGTTCTCTGAGTCTGACGTCCTGCACGTACAACGTGCAGGACGTCAGCAAACAAATTGAAGAGCGGGAAGCGACTAAGAAGAAGACGTCGGCTGGCGGGGAGTGGGATCCCCCGCCAGCAAAAGTAAAGGTAGGCTGCAGCGGCGGCGGGTTCGCGGCGGGAGGGGGGGGGCGGCGCCGGGGGGAGGGCTAAAATGTGCCCCCTCCCCCCGGGCTCGGACCCCTCTCCCACGGAAGGCTGGCTACGCCCCTGAACTAGACCATAGAAGTCTGCCTAGCACTAGCCCCGCCTCCTAACCACCAGTGCTGCCACCCAATCTCCGCTAAGCTTTTGAGAATCCATTCCTTCTGAACAGGATTCCTTTATGTTTATCCCACACTTTTTTGAATTCCGTTACCGTTTTCATCTCCACCACCTCCCTCGGGAGGGCATTCCAAGTATCCACAACTCTCTCTGTGAAAAAATACTTCCTGACATTTTTCTTGAGTCTGCCCCCCCTTCATTAATTTAATTTAATTTGGCATTTATAACCCACTTTACTGACAAGTTCTAAGTGCTTTACATTTAACAGTACATTATCAAAAGATTAGCTAACATTAATTAGTAATAACATAGTGTAACTGTTCCGGATACAGTAAACAATATTACATTACATCTTATTAACTTGTTTATGTAAGATCATATTTACTATGAAACGAAAGTCTTTGGAACTCATAGTCTATAATATAGACCCTTTGCCATTTTTATTGGGTCATGTTTAGGTTCCGTGGGAGCAGGGCTTTTTTTTTTTAGGGGGTACTCGGGGGTAACGAGTACCGGCACCTTTTCCACTGTCTGCTAAAATTGACCCATGGTCCCCAAGTTTTAATGAAAGAGCTCAGGCTCTACACACCAATTCCGTCTTGTCATAGATTCTGTGACTGGTTGCAGGGGGCCCAGCTGTTGTGGGGTGGGTCCCTCAGTGATCACCCCACCCCTGAAGGCTGGCCTGGCAATTGAGCACCTGCACCTTTTTTTACTAGAGAAAACACACTGCGTGGGAGTTGTTCTGTTAGGTTTAGCAGGTGGTTTTGTGTTTCATCTTCCGTGTCTTGTGTAGATGTGGGGCTAGTTTTCCTGAGGTTGAGCCAAAGTGTTTCTGGAATAACCAAGTTTTAACTGAGCGTCTGAAATGCAGATAGTCTGTTATTAACCTTATTAATCTTAGTGTGCACTAATTGACCTGTGGACATGCAGCATTTAGTGCGTGCTAATGTCTGTTGGCGTACACCAAGCTTTAATAAGAGGGGCCTCTAAGAGACGTTGCTATTGAGCAGCACTCTATTGGAGGGATTAGGGAGGGGGATTTGCTCCCTTAGTAAAAATGCCCCTAAGTCTTAAATGTACTTGAGAGTAGGTGTAACTCCCAATGCGGATCTTTTTTGGACATAAACATTTAAGGGAACCAAATACCTATGAACTTGCTACGTCCTTTCTACTACTACTCAACATTTCTAAAGCGCTACCAGACTTACGCAGCGCTGTACAGTCAAACATGAAGAGAGAGACAGTCCCTGCTCAAAAGAGCTTACAATCTAAAGGACATAATAACAGAGACAATCAAATTAGGACAGCATAGTACATCTGATCACACAAGAGTTCATAGGGACAGACTAATAGATTTAGATTGATTTAGATTGTAAGCTCTTTTGAGCAGGGACTATCTTCTTCATGTTCAATTGTAAAGCACTGCATACGACTGGTAGCGCTATAGAAATGATTTATAGTAGTAATAGATCTAAACAGCTAAAGACAATTAAGGTATGCAAATGCATAATACAGACAGATTGGTAGTGGTATTGAATAGAGGAGTAATGGTTAGGTTAAGTGCCAAAAGCAGAGTCAAAAAGATGGGCTTTGAGCAAGGATTTGAAGATGGGTAGGAATGCTGACGTGTCAGTTCAGGAAGTCTATTCCAGGCAAAGGGTGAAGCGAGGCAGAAAGGGCGGAGTCTGGAGTTAGCGGAGCCCAAAAACACGCCCAGGCCATTTGCACACACTTGAGTCTAACATGTACATAGTCCAGGCTTTGTAAAACAGGGACTTAGATTTTTGTCCTGGGGTTGAGTACCCTCATCTCTGTGTTTTTCCCACCCCTGCCCCTCCCGTTCTCTCTGTTTCCTATACCTGGTCTCTCCTTTGTCTCTTTCTGTATGTGCTTGTTTGATCCTCTTTCCTGTCAAATTTTGTAGTTCCTTTCTTTTTTGGACTATTGTTAACTGCCGAGATCTGCAAATCAGCCATGGCGGTATATCAAATCTAATAAACCATAGCCATAACCATAAACATATGAGCTGTATTAAACCTGAATAGGCCTTGTAAAATTGTAAATTTATACCTGCTTTCAGGCAGGTTTGATGTCCAGTCTTCCGTCTAGGTGTGGGTTCTTCAGAATGTGTGCTGGTAATTTTTTGTCAAGATACCCAGGCACCTAAGTGTCTTTACAAAACAGACTAAAAACAGGTACCTTACTGCCCTATGAACCTTGGTGCCCTATTTAAAAATTATTTCCAAACACTTCATTGGAGATAAAGGAGTTTTCACCTGCAAAATAAATAAATAAATAAACAAACAAACACCTAAAGCAGAATAGAGAGGTGCTGGTTTAAAAATCTCAGTCATTATAAACCTTGAGTTATGACTTCATCCTGCTGTCCGTTATAAATTGTTTGAAAGATTTTTTGGAAAAATTAAAATTATTCCCCCTGGAGTAAACACTATGACAAAAGAAGAAACATTTCTTGAGGTACCAGTATTTTGCTTTGCTGATAAAGAGGGTCCTTTTACAAAGTTATGGGGAAAAGTGGCTTTAGAGCATCCACGTCCCACGCACTAAGGGCCACTTTCAATTGCAGCAGTAAAATGGCCGATTCCTTATTTTTTTTAAATTAATGGACACACACTAATGTTGAGGTAGTCAGGCAAGGAACAACAAAGGACCAAGATGGGATCCAACAAAACCTTTACTTCATATGCGTGGCACAACAAAACTCGATACAGCCGTGTTGCGGCAAAACAGAAGCCTGCGTCAGGAGTCTTAAAAAAACAAAACAATGAACACAATTAGACAAACATACAGGTTTACGAAACCAAAAATGGCATATTGAAGAATACTTATATAAGGAATCCATAATTCCCAAAAGTACAGAAAAATGTATTAATCCAAACTCATTTCCTTTGCATCAAAATAAGGTAAATGAAAACAAGTCATCAAAATAAGATAAATGATTCATTATATAAATATTCTTCTGTATACCATTTTTAGTTTCATATATCTGCATGTTTATTTAATTGTGTTTATTGTTTTTTAAGACTCCTGACGCAGGCATCTGTTTTGCCAAAACACGGCCGTATCGAGTCTTGTGCCACGCATATAAAATTAAGGTTTTGTTAGATTCCATCTTGGGTCTTCAGCTTGGTGCTTTGTTGTTTCCTGCCACTACCACGTAGGGACCTTCGTCTTCTTCTTCTATACTCTCACATGCTAATGTTGTCATTAGCGCGTGGCCATTAAAAGAAATTAGCGTGTGAACACTGACCAACAACTATTTTGTAGGCAGTAAGGGCTCATATGCTAATCATCCACTAATTAGTTAGTACATGGTGCGCCGATTAGTGCGGGCATGCCATGCCCACTGTCTGCCCCCAACACACTCCCTGTGCCATAAAAATAAAAAAAAATTTAGCATGCAGTTTGGACACACTAATCTCAGACTTACCACAGGACCTCCTGCAGTAAGCCCTTTTAAGCTGTGGTACGCACATGCTAGCGCTTACTCCAGCTTAGTAAAAAGGACCCCAAACTAAAGCCATCCGACCCTTTCTGTACCTCTCAACCCATACAAGGCTGTTGTGAGGGGTGGGCAAAAAATGTGACCACCCTGGGTGCCAAACTGGAGGAGGGGAGCAGGGGAGGTGAATACCACATAACCCTCTCGAATCTGTCAACATGGAAGCCTGTAAGGAGTGGCCCTGAAAAGAACCCTCACCTGGGCTTCCCTGTTTTGTTCAGCAACTGCCCAACCCACAGTCCCTTCTCTCCTCTGATAACCCCAACACACACTATTTCACACCCTCTCAACTACCCCTGAAAAACAACAGTACAGGCATGCTGTCAAAAGACATTTACCTCGGCATGACCCAGCATTGTTACTGAAGGAAATGAAAAGACCCCCCCCCCCCCAAAAAAAAAAAACCTGGTATGTTCCTACCAGAGAAAGCAGGGCACTGCGAGCCAGAGCGGCTTGCTTGTGGTACGGGAGCTCTAGGAAACTCTGGGGGTGCCTGCTCACATGTTCCAAAAACTGCTTTATTGATTCATTGGAGAGTCTGTTAATAAGTTTCACCCTGAAGCAAATTAAAACAACAAAAACAAAAAACATGCTGAAACAATAAGCAAAAAAATTAAACAGCAACCCATATCCCCTCTACTATCTTCCAAGGTATGTGCAGCTGGACCCTCCTGTTGGGCACACAGTATTTGCAAATAAGAAGTGGCAGGAGGGATAGGGGTCCCCATCTCCTCAGAGGTCCTTCCCCTCTCTCTCAGCATCCTCTCCTGCTCCCTAAATATCTGCCCCATCCCCTTCACTCCTCTACTAGCATCATTTCCTCTGCCTCTTTACCTCAGCCCCCTCAACCTCTCCTCCTGCTTCTGCCTTCCATCTGCCCCTACCTCGAGTAGCTATATGTGTACTGTCTGATCCAGTGCCGTAGCGAGGGCGGCTGACACCCGGGGCGGGTCGCCACTGCGCACCCCCCCGGGGTGCAGCACGGCGCCCCCCCTCAGCGCGCACCCCCCCTCTGGCGCGCACCCTCCCCCGGAGCGCGATCTTACCTAGTTTAGAAGCAAGGGGCGGGCGGGAGGGCCGATCCGCCCCCGAGGCCACGTCGCTGGGAGCTGCGTCGGCTCCATTGGTTCCTTGCTCTCTCTGCCCCCGAACAGGAAGTAACCTGTTCTGGGGCAGAGGGAGCAAGGAACCAAACGGAGACGACACCCCCCCCCCCAGCGGCGTGCACCCGGGGCGGACCGCCCCACTGCCCCCCCCCCCCTTCCTACGCCACTGGTCTGATCCTTTGTCTATGCAGCACCAGCAATCGTCATTCACTGCCTGTGGCCTGCTCCAGAGGCTTCCCCTGATCCATCCCACCCCTTCTAACATAATTTCTAATTTCTGTTGGGGTGGAACGGGTCAAAGGGAAGGCCCTGGAGCAGGCTACGGGCAGCACATGTTGATCATAGCTGCTGCTAGTGACAACTAAAGATGGAGAGAGACAAACTTTAAGGTAGACAGGGGATTGAGTGGGGGAGGGGAATGCCAGACCACGTGGGCAGGGAGAGGGAGCAGAGGGAAAGATGCCTCTGCGCAGAAGAAAGTAGCAGCAGCAGCTAAAAAATCCAGGGAGGAGGAAAATCACCCCCCCCCCCCCCCACCAGGGTAGTCAATACATAGCTTCCTTTGAATATCCAGTGGAGGGTTTATACTCTCAGAACCATTCACTAACAGATATTCAAAGAAAGCTTAAGCCTCCCCCGCCAACCCCCCCCCCCCCCCAGGTAGGAATCTAGTTATCATCGTTGATTATATGTTGAAGGGCCGCCGAGAGGGGGGCATGGGGGGGGCAAAATTCCCTAGGCCCGGGCCTGTAAGAGGGGCCCGGCGCCGGGGTCTCTCTCTTTCTCTCCTGCTCCTGATGGGACCCGAGTGATCGCGTCCTGACAGGAGCAGGAGAGAGAAAACTCCGGCGCCGGGCCCCCCTTGGAGGCTGGGGAGGACCCAGAGCTTCCTCCAGTGCTGCTCTTCTGCCTACTGCTGAGCGGCTGCTTTTCCTCTCAGGTGCGCAAACCGAGCATGCCCTGAGAGGAAAAGCAGCTACAGGAGCAGTCAGCACTGCAGGAAGACGTCTTCTGCTGGCGGGGCCTCGGGATCCCCGCCAGCCAAGGTATTTAAATTCCGTTGCGGCAGCAATGGGAGGGCGGCAGCGATTGGAGAAGGTGGCAGTATACGATGATTGGAGGGGGGGGGGCAGCAGTGGCCCTGCCCCGGGCCCAGTTCAGTCTCTAGGCGGCCCCGATATGTTGAAACCCTCTGCTCAGTGTGTGGCAGCGGCTAAGAAAGCAAATAGAATGTTAGGTATTATTAGGAAAGGAATGGAAAACAAAAATGAGAATGTTATAATGCCTTTGTATCGCTCCATGGTGCAACCATACCTCTAACACTCTGTGCAATTCTGGAAACCACATTTCAAAAAAGATGCAGTGGAATTAGAAAAGGTACAGAGAAGGGCGACGAAAATGATAAATGGGATTGGATGACTTCCCTGTGAGGAAAGGCTGAAGTGGCTAGGGCTCTTCAGCTTGGAGAAAAGGCGGCTGAGGGAGATATGATAGAGTGGAATGGGTAGAGGTGAATTGCTTGTTTACTCTTTCCTAAAATACTAGGATTAGGGGGGCACACAATGAAGCTACTACGTAGTCAATTTTAAAACAAACCAGAGAAAATATTTTTTCACTTAATGTGTAATTAAACTCTGTAATTCATTGCCAGAGAATGTGGTAAAAGCAGTTACCTTAGCAAGGTTTAAGAAAGGGTTGGATAATTTCCTGAAAGAAAAATTCATAAGCCAGTATTAAGATGGACTTGGGAAAATCCACTGCTTATTTCTAGAATAAGCAGCATAAAATCTGTTTTACTGTTCTGGGATCTTGCCAGGTACTTGTAACCTGGATTGGCCGCTGTTGGAAACAGGATACTGGGCTTGATGGACCTTCGGTCTGTCTCTGGATGGCAATGCTTGTGTTCTTATGTACATATGCTTTGCCTTCCTGTCACCACCTTATAACAATTTTCAAAGGGAAACTACCCACATTGTTATTTATGTAAATAAATACATATTTATCTATTTAAAATACACTTTACTAAAATCCATTTCATATTCAGCAGACACAGGCTACTAAAAGATCAGCCCCTTAGTGAACACTCGAGAAACTGTATCGCACTTACGGTAAGTCAGTAACAAATTCTGGTCCGAACCAAGACAAGTTTTCCCCCAGTAGCCCAGATCTTCTCTGGAGGTCTTCAACAATACACTTTCTCTGAGGAACACAATGTCATCATTTTTTAGAACATGATAAATAAGCAAGACACTAGTATATAACAATAGTACTTGAAATATTCATACAAGATGTTCCAGCCAAAACTAAAAGAGAATGCTTTATGGGATGCATGAATATACATAGATGTGAAAAACCCTACCCCTGTTAAAGTACTCATGCCCCCCCCACCTCAAAACATCCTGAAAATTTGGGGTAGACAGACTATTCACGTGCATAAACCTTCTTTCCCCTCAGTAAGTCAATAAAAATACATTTATTTATTATTAATTTAGATTTTGCTCACACCTTTTTCAGTAGTAGCTCAGGGTGAGTTACATTCAGGTACACTGGATATTTCTCTGTCCCAGGAGGGCTCACAATCTAAGCTTGTACCTGAGGCAATGGAGGGTTAAGTGATTTGCCCAAGATCACAAGGAGCAGCAGTGAGATTTGAACTGGTCACCTCTGGATTGCAAGACCAGCACTCTAACCACTAGGCCACTCCTACATTGATTGGGTTTGCTATACATGCACTTATGATTATTGATTATTGCAGTGCCCTCCACAATGCCACATCATCTAAATTCAGATATTACAGAATACGGCAGACAGATTGATTTATGGCTTGGGTAAATTTGAGAAAGCATCCCTGCTGTTGAGAAATCTCCATTGGCTTCCTATAAATCTTAGAATCTCTAAACACCTTGTTTAACCTACAAGTAGCTATTTGGTATGAATGCTTTAACTCTCTCTCTCTGATGCAACTTCTTTCAAACAACTGTTCTTTAGCTCATACTTCTACTTTTTAACAATTAAAATACTCCACAGTATATACAATTCGATATAAATTTATTCTAGACCATTCTTTTGATTATCAGTGTAAAAATTTCGGAACAAAATACCATTAAGAGTGAAATCCTTTTCTTTTTATTTATTGTTTCGTAAAGCTCTAAAGACATTTGTTTTCAATGATAGGCTAAATGTTTCTATTTGAGTAATTATCTTGAAATAGGTTGTAAGTTCTCCATAAATAGATTAGGGGACTCTTTTTTGTGATCCACCTTGAATCCAAAGGACAGAGGTGGAATAGAAATTGCAGAATTGAATAGAATGAGCAAATTCTTTCCAAGCCCTCTGCCTTCTTCTCACCTTGCCACTGGCATTAACACATTTTTAGGCCTTGGGTAGGACGGAGTGGGGTAGGATGGAGTAGAGTAGGATGGGGCTTTTTTGTATGCCAGATTGACAGCTATTAAAACAAAGTCTTGCAGTTATGCACATATCACTCATACTGAAACAGGCTAGTAAATCAGAAGACAAAAGGCCAAATTTGGTTCCAAACAAGGCAACTTTATTGCTAGCAAGTGAACAGTACCGAGTAATCTCAGGACACTGTGTGTCGCAAATCACCTGACACTTACATTTATACTTCCCTACTGGGCCTGCGCACTAGGCCCCTTACACGTCACATTTGGCATGCGCAGTAAACAGTTGTAGTTCTTACAGTGCATAATTGTAGTTCTCAGTACATACACACGTCATAATACTGAAAAGATACTGGCAAGAGAAACGAAACTTAGCAGCTTATTCTACATACACACAATGCTCCTTTCTAGCACAGGAGATAAGGCTCGTCGGCTCAGAGATGCAGAGCGGGGGTGTTAGCACCCTCCAAGGCCACCTATTCATGTGGCACCTACGTGCAAGCTGATCTCGTATACGCCTTGCTACTACAGTTACAAGCTATATGTCTAATAGCCCTGCATTCTGTCTTACATTAGTAAACAATAAAACTGGGTAAGGCACAAAGGTCCAGTACAGTAATAAAGTATGGCTAGAAGCCAAAAACAGAGGTAGAGTCCATAAGTATAAGTCCATCAGTAGGCACAAAACATGAGGTTGTTCTGGTGGTCAGTAGTATTCATAGTATTCGAGTAGTATCCGGCGTTCCACTCCTTCATTCCCCCCTTTTGATACTTGAACATCCATCTGGTGGAGAGTATCACCTCCATGAACCCTGAAAGGGAAGAGAGAGACAAGAAGCATGAGCAGGGAGGCAAAAAGGGAGCCCTAGTCCCTTGCGCAGCCGCTGGTTACTTCGCCGGGGTTGAGACGGAGGGCCCCTAGTGGAATCCCCCCCCCCCCCTTTGTAGCCGGTCTTATGCTGGCACAAGGGTATTGGCTCATAAATTGATTTGGGAGGACAAAAGTCCGCGTCAGCCACAAGGTTCTTCTCCGTCTGCTTCGTCATCCTGGGGAATGGGGGAGTACATCTGGAGAGCCATAAGTTGGGCAGCAGCTCGGCGGTCAGCGATACTTTCCATGGTGGAGCGGAGACACCTGAAAACTAAGGGAAGAGACAAAGGAATTAATAGGCAGGACAGCAAAAACAGGCCACCCATAACGAGGAGGCCCTTTAGGCTCCCGGAGGTCGGCAACCAGCTGGTTAGGGAGGAAGTCCAATCCCAAGCGCTGTTCCAGGTTTGGACGGGGACGTGGGCCAATTTGACCATCCGGTCAGTTATCTCGCTGATGACTTGGCTCTGGTCATCAATCTGTAAGCAGCAATTACTGAGGTTAAACTTGCCGCACACCCCGCCTTCCTGGGCCAAGAGGTAGTCAAGAGCCAAGCGATTTTGGTAAACTGCGGTAATGAGCTTAGTGTTCTGTCGGGCTAGAATGTTGAGGGCAAAGGCCGAATCATTGGTAAGGATCTCGAGCACTGCCTGCAAGCGGATAATGCGATTCAGCATGTAGATAGGAGTACGGTACCCGTATGTACCATCTTCAGCCCATGTGGCCGGTCCATAGTAATGAATGATACGTTCTGGCGGCCACTCGTTGTCTTTCCAGTCTCCAATCTGGACTTTTACGTTTACGTCTGGCAATGTTATCAGGCCCCTTTTCCGTGTAAAGGGGGATGCCCAATGTCTCGCCGACTCGCAGGGGCAGAAGGAAAAAACTAGGTCGGACTGTGCCCAAGAGACAGGTACCGAACCAGCGGGCCGGGAGCTGTTCATAGGCCCTGCGCCCGCAAATATAGTAGTAGCCCTCCGGGGCTACCCACTTAAGGGAGGTATTCCCTCCGTGTGTCCACGTTGCGTTCAAGGTGGGTTCAGTCCAGATGGGCTCCGGGGCGGGCAGGCGGTCCGTCTGCCACCAGGTATGTCAACTGCCGTTAAACTGAAGGACCCCTGTGCAAGCGGAATCTCCCACGGGTACAGAATAACGCTTCGATGGCGCTCGACTAGCGCAGATGGTACCTATGATATTGGTTCTCAGGGCCCATTCGTACGGCTTTGGGCGCTGGGGAAAGGTAAGGTTAGTGGTGTTGAGCGCATCCCACGTTTGCTGCCGGATCTCCTTCGCTTCCCAAGGCCATTGCTCACCCATATCAGTGCCTCCACAGACGAAACAGTTGGTAATTCCCAGGGTAAAAGCGATGTTTTCAGCCAAGTTGAGGAACATATTCCGAGCTTCTGTGGATATGGGGAACTTAGTCGCTGCCTCTTCAGCGCGAGCAATTTCGTCGAATACATCTTGGTACCCGACAACCGTGGTCTGGTAGTGTGTGGGTGCCTTCTCCTCAAGGCTCTGATATATAGTAATATACGTCAGCGGATCCATTCCTCCGCCGTCAATGCCAAGGCCCCACGTCCCTCACCAGGGCATGTCGTGGCCTCGGATGGGCCAATCTAGGGACACATAGTTACCAGCACTTCGACGGAATTCGCCCAGGCCGGCGCATCCGGCATATCCTCCTCCCGTATAAGCGCATACTCGTTCCCAGCCCGAGGCTCGAGTGTCGCCGGCACAGGGGAGCCAAACCCAAGGGGAGCAGCACCTCATGTCTGGACTGAAGGGGCAGACATATTTGTGGTCGTTCACATATTCCTGACGCCAACTTTGGCTTCCACACTTGCGGGACCAGGGGTGTTTGTCCATGGCGGCGCAAACGTCGAAGGTGAGTGTAGCCACAGTTTGGATACCGCCAACAAGGATGCGAGTGGAATTGACGTAATACAGGATGCCATCTCCTTCGACCCCCGGGGGCCCGGCCACATACGCAGGGAGTCCTACACTGAGGGTGACGTTGTAATATCTTGGCTTGGTGGGGCTATGGCAGACGGTGAGGTTGCCTTGGAGGCATCTGTGGAACTGTTGGAGGCCATCCGGGGTGATGATGGCACACGCCGGGAGGAGTTTGCAATCGCCTTCTGGGGGCTGCGTCTGGTGGATGAGGGTGGTAACCAGGTGATATCCTCCCTCTATACGATAGCGCACCAGGCGCAAACATTCAGTGCAATTCTGGCTCAGGGTGGTAGGATAGCTTGGGACTGAGCAAAGGAGGAGGAGTAAACTCAGCATCATCACATATATGGTGGGAGGTACCTGAGCCTCTGCAGCAAGAAGATGATAAGGCCCACGATTATGGCTACAATAAACGCAGAGCCGAAGACACAGTGGGTCCAAAAGCTGGGGTCCTGTTGTTGGGCAGGCATGAATCTGTCGGTTCACGTCTTCCTGAGAGTCAGCCGTAGTGGAGCGTCAGGATGTTGATGCGCAGTCCAACGCCTCGGGGAGCTGCTAGTAGGCGCAGCAGGCTTCAGTCGGGTCCAATGTATCCACACTGGGTTTCCTGCAATTTTAACAGCGGTTGGGGACGTTAGGAGCACAAGGGAGGGCCCTTTCCATTTGGGTTTCAGACAGTCAGAGTCATCCCACTCTTTTACCCATACCTCCTCTCCTATCCTGAACCGGTGTATAGGACTGGTAAAAACCAGGGGAGCTACCCTCTCAGTGTATTGCTGAATGTCCTGCACTACCTCGTGTAAGGCTCTCATCTGTTTCACTAAGGAATTCTCGCCCTGTATCTGCAGGGAGTCGGGAAAGGAGGGCAGTGGTGGTGGCCTAGCGTACATCATTTCGTAAGGAGTAAGGCCGGTAGCCTTAGGGGTACACCTGAGATGTAGCAAGGCCAGTGGAAGTAGGTCGGGCCATTTGGCTTTTGCTTCTTGGCACAGCTTGGCCAGCTGGTTCTTCAGGGATCGATTAGCTCTTTCCACTACTCCACTGCTCTGGGGTCTCCAGGCACAATGCAACTTCCAATCGAGGCCCAGTCTGGTACTGAGCTGTTGAGTTACTTCACTGGCAAAGGCAGGCCCGTTGTCGGAGTTTATCTGCTTGGGGAGACCGTATCTGGGTAGGATATGATGAATCAGTAGGGAGGTGACTTCTTTAGCCATTTCCGTTCTGGTGGGCTGGGCCTCAACCCATCCGGTGTACATACACGCTGCGACTAGGATGGCCTTGTAGCCCCGAGCCGGGGGCATATGCGTGAAGTCAATCTGGCAAACGTGAAAAGGCCTAGTGCCTCGGAGAACATGCCCTGGCGCAGGACCGGGTCCGGTTCTCGGGTTGTTCCGAGCACAAGTTGCACATTGACTGGAAGCATTTTTGGTCCACAGGGACAGTTTGTTGATGTAGTAGGTTTTCTCGAGTAGGCGCCCTAGAGCGTCCCTGCCCAGGTGAGTGCGGTCGTGAGCCTCTTTGGTCACTGCCCAGGCCAGGGCTTCGGGTATCCATATGCGCCCGTCCTGTAGTATCCACCAGCCATTGCGTGACTCCAGACCCTCTTGCCGGGCCCACTCAGTTTCTTGTGGGGCATAGATAGGGGTCTCTGTGGGGAGCTGGACGACGAGTACGGGGTTAGAAGGATGAGAGGAGTAAGGGAGCTGACTTGCCCTTTTTGCAGCATCATCCGCCCGTTGGTTACCGCGGGCAATAGGGTCCGGCCGGCCGGTGTGGGCCCTGCAGTGCATCACAGCCACCTTCTTCGGTTTCCATACTGACTCGAGTAGTTGGTAGATCTCCGTGGCATTTGCAAGTCCTTTCCCCTCAGCTGTTAGAAATCCCCTCTCCTTGTACAAGGCTCCGTGTACCTGGAGGGTGAGGAAGGCGTATTTGGAGTCGGTGTAAATGTTAACAACTTTTCCTTCAGCCCACAGGAGGGCTTTGGTGAGGGCAATCAGTTCCGCCTTCTGGGCTGACGTTCCGGGCGGCAGAGCCATAGCCTCGATCACGTGGTCCTCAGATACAACAGCATAGCCAGCTCTTCGACTTCCCTCTATTACTTGGCTGCTTCCATCGGTGAACAGGGTGATGCCCCCTTGCCAGGGTTGGTCCTTGAGGTCAGGTCTGCTAGAATGCACTGTGGCCATTACCTCCTCACAGTCGTGGAGTGGTGGGTCAGGGGCCGGAAGGAGGGTAGCGGGATTAAGGTTAGTTGTGTCCAGGATCCGCACCTCCGGATTCTCGCACAGGAGGGCTTGGTATTTAACCAATCGGGAGTTGGTCATCCATCTGGGTCCGTGACTCTCGAGTAGGCCACGGATGGCGTGGGGTGTGGTCACAAAAAGTGTTTGGCCAAACGTGAGTTTATTGGCCTCGTGTATCAACAGACAGGCCGCCGCAATGCTTCGGAGGCAGCCCGGCCATCCTCGTGCCACGTTGTCCATACCCTTGGAGAGGTATGCTACAGGGCGTTGCCAGGTGCCGACCAGTTGGGTGAGGACTCCAAGTGCCAATCCCTTCTTTTCGTCGATGAACAAGTGGAACGGCTTAGTCACATCTGGCAGTCCGAGCGCTGGTGGGGCCACAAGGGCCTCCTTGAGGTCCTGAAGGGCTTTCAGTTCGTGTTTCTCCCACTGGAGATTTTGGCCCTCGAGTTCAGGTCCTTTCAGTTTGGCGTACAAGTCTTGGGTCAGGACAGCGAAGTTGATGACCCAGATCCGGCAGTATCCAGCGGCTCCGAGGAGTGCCCGCAATTCCTTCTTATTTGCAGGGGTAGGTTGGTTGCGGATGGCTTGGGTGCGGGGGATACCGAGCCTTCGGGTTCCTTCTCGGAGGCGGAAACCCAGGTATTCGACTTCGATCTCACATATCTGGGCCTTTTTCTGGCTTGCTCGGTACCCCTGGGCTTCCAGGGTCTTCAAGAGGTAAAGGGTAGCTTCTGCACAGTCCGTGTACGTTTCACGGGCCACCAACAGGTCATCCACGTATTGGACGACCGGCCCGTACTCGTCCTGGTACGTTTTCAGGTCCTGGGCAAGTTGGTCACCAAAAAGGGTAGGCGAGTTCTTGAACCCCTGAGGGAGCCGGGTCCATGTAAACTGCTGCTTATTTCCCGTCTGTAAGTCTTCCCACGTGAAGGCAAACAACTTCTGGCTCTCGACAGCAAGGGGGATGGAGAAGAAGGCGTCCTTCAGATCAATGACACTATACCACTTGCTGTGGGCTGGCACTTGGGCTAGAATGGAGTAAGGGTTCGGTACGAGAGCAACTATGTCGGCCACCTGGTTGTTGACCTTTCTCAGGTCCTGGACGGGTCTGTATTCTGATGTTCCTGGCTTCTTAACGGGCAGTAATGGGGTGTTCCACGCGGATCTGATCGGTTTAAGGACCCCTTGTTGGAGGAGTTTGTGTAAGTGAATTTGCATACTATGCCGGGCCGCATAGGGGATGTGGTATTGTCCTTGGTTGACGACTTGAGCATTTGGTTTGAGTTCAATCCATATGGGGATAGCATTAACGGCCAGTCCGCCGGAGTTCACTTCTGCCCATACGTTAGGCACTTCGTCCATTAGGGCTCGCCTCTGCTGGGCAAAAGGGGTATTCTGGTCATACCGACAGTCACCGGGCCCTACAGTTGGGGGAACGTGTAGTCTCCATTCTTCTCTCACTGGGCAGACAAGTGTTACTGGCCGATCTTCAAAGCTAGCTTCCACTTCACCCGTGGTCTTGAACTTCAAGGTGGCCTGGAGCTTACAGAGTAGGTCTCGACCAATCAAGGGGACTGGACATCCGGGGATATGTATGAACTGATGAGACACCATCGTCCCTCCAATCTGGACTTGGCGTTCCTTGAGGAGGGGCGCTGCAAGGGATTTCCCGGAGGCCCCCACAATTGGTATGGTTTCCTTTGTGGCCGGGGCTATGGCAGTGGTGATTACAGATCGCTGGGCCCCCGTGTCTAGTAAGGCTCTCATTAACTGTGTCCCCACTCGAATTTCCACCAGAGGGTCAGTGGGGACTCTGCCCTCCCGGTCTCTTCATGCGGTACTGTCCCGAGTGGCGTCCACAGCCATCTGCCATTGCCTTTGGTCATCCCGTCCTCGACCTCCTCGGCCTCGGCCCCGGCCTCGCCTGGGGCCCCCTGTGCGGTCGTTAGTCTCCTCCTCTCTCATGCGGTCCCATGGTTCTTCCTCTCTCTGGCAGTCCCGTAGCTCCTCCGGGCAGTCAGCCCACCAGTGCCCTTCTTGCCGACAATTTGCACACTGGTTACGTCCTATAGGGGATCTTGTTCCTCTTCCTCTTCTGCCCTTTCCCCTTGGTCTAGACCGCAGGCGCTCTTCCAGTACCGTGGCCAGCACATCTGCCTTCTCCCGCATCCGTCTAGTCGATTCCTTCCGGGCCTCCGTCTTCTCCTCTTGGTCGCGATATCCGAATACGCGATCAGCTATAGCTTTCAGTTGGCTGATGCTCATTCCTTCAAACCCCTCCGTTCTCTGCAGTTTTCTTCGTATATCCGGTGCTGACTGACTAACAAAACTCATAACCACGGTTGGGAGGTTCTTGGGATCTTCAGGGTTAATTGGACTGTGCCTTCTGAATGCCTCCATAAGTCGTTCAAGGAAGTCCCCCGGGCTCTCGTCCTTCAGTTGGACTACACTGTGGATTTTCCCCATATTTGTAACTTTCTGCTTCCCCTTCTTCAAGGCGGCCAGGTACGCCTGCTGATACCGGCGGATAAGGGTCTGGCCTTCAGCAGTTCGGTAATCCCACGCAGGGGCAGCGAGGGGTGCCTCCGCTTCTATTAGGTTCTGTATGTTGGCATGGGCTGGGTTCGCATCCCGGACAGCTTGCTCCATATTCTGTTGTAAGAGGCGGCGTTCTTCTGTGGTTAGAATATGGGCGCTTAATTGTCTAAGGTCTCCCCACGTAGGATTATAGCTGTATATAATTCCTTCCACTAATTCTACCAACTGCTCGGGTTTCTGGTCGTAGGATGGCCCATGCAATTTCCAATTGTACAAGTCGGCACTGGAGAAGGGAACGTGGCTATAAACTGTTGATTCAATGGGCTGACCCCCCTCTTCTGCCGGGTTTGGGGTAAAGGTGGTAGATAGTCGGACTGGGTATATATTGATGGGCCCCCCTTTACGGCCGGGAGGGAGGGCCTTTTGCGGACTTGATTGGGGAAACCGGGTGATGTTCTTCACAACCCGTTTACTCTTCCGGGTAGTCGTGTGTCCAGTTGGTTCAGGTGAGGCTGGTCGGGAAATCTCTTCGGCCTCCGACTCTGACCCGGAGGCTTCATCCGGGCCCTCTGCTAGGCCTGCGAAGTCGGGGTATATAGGGGCATATGGCGGTGGCGCAATATCGTCTTCGTACGCTTCCGCCGTAGCAAGTATCGGGGCCTTTGGAGGCTTCTTTTCGGGCAAACCCTGAACTTTCCCTCGGGTTTCCTTCGGGGTTTTCATTCTAGAAAGTGTGTTGGTAGTACTGGGCGTAACTTCTGCCTTAACAATGGTAGCAGGGGGCGTGGCCTCAGTGGCTTCTACGCTAGGGGCGGTCGGCCGTATGGGGGCGGTCCCTGCGGCCTTCTGAACGGCAGCGGTTGCCGGGCTTTGGAGAGCGAAGGCATAGGTCGGCAGGGCTTTAAGTTTAGTTTTCCGGCCCTTTCTCTGCTTTACCACCATGAGGGCGGCTTTCTCTACCTTCCGTTGGGCCCAAGCCGGCGGATCCCGGACTACATCCAACCACGCTTGGATGTACGGAATGTCCTCTGGGCAGCCTGGGTTCCCTTCAACTATAACAATATTCATGACCGCCGCCACCTTTTCATACTCAAATGACCCTCCCGGGGGCCATTTAGCAATCCCTAGCCCTGGCCACATAAATTGACATCGCTGTATCATCCCGGCCCTGCTACACTTATCTGGATCGAACACTTCGCTAAAGTGTTCCGTCATTAAATCTAACGGTGTGGACCAACCCCCGCCCATCCTAACCTGAGTGCCAAAGGACAGGTGACGGACAAAAGGGGGAAAGGGGTGGTGGAGGAGTAAGGGGTCTCGTTCCACCGGACACAGAAGGTTCAACACTCGGCCTGACCAGATCGCGGTCGCCCGGCCTGGAACTGCAAGCCCATTCACACACTTTCATACGCCACAAGAAACCCTCCCGTTCGCTACTCGGTTTCGTCGTCGGAGCCTAGTGAGTTTCGGGACCTAGTCTTATACCAATAGTCCGTATTAGTCACTGGCTAAAAGAGGGTGATCACGCCTCTTCTTCGGTCCTTACTGGGCCGGTCACTACGTAGAGTATACTCGCCTGTCCGCCGGGGTCGCAGGCCGCGCCGTCGTACGCTTCTCTCTGAAATAGAAAAAGGTGCCTTGCCGGAACCACACAGCCCCCTCTACAGTCAGGCGGAGTTGATCGGCCCTCCTCCGGGAGATGGACGCTGAAATCAGCGGTGGCCACTCACCACCTTCTCGGGAGGGGATCGATGACCCGATCCGACCGCAGTGGGGGAGGGGAAGAATATAATCCGATTTCCCTTTTGATAACACTCCTGGCTGGCTCGCCAATGAAACAGGCTAGTAAATCAGAAGACAAAAGTCCAAATTTGGTTCCAAACAAGGCAACTTTATTGCTAGCAAGTGAACAGTACCGAGTAATCTCAGGACACTGTGTGTCGCAAATCACCTGACACTTACATTTATACTTCCCTACTGGGCCTGCGCACTAGGCCCCTTACACGTCACATTTGGCATGCGCAGTAAACAGTTGTAGTTCTTACAGTGCATAATTGTAGTTCTCAGTACATACACACGTCATAATACTGAAAAGATACTGGCAAGAGAAACAAAACTTAGCAGCTTATTCTACATACACACAATGCTCCTTTCTAGCACAGGAGATAAGGCTCGTCGGCTCAGAGATGCAGGGCGGGGGTGTTAGCACCCTCCAAGGCCACCTATTCATGTGGCACCTACGTGCAAGCTGATCTCGTATACGCCTTGCTACTACAGTTACAGTTACAAGCTATATGTCTAATAGCCCTGCATTCTGTCTTACATTAGTAAACAATAAAACTGGGTAAGGCACAAAGGTCCAGTACAGTAATAAAGTATGGCTAGAAGCCAAAAACAGAGGTAGAGTCCATAAGTATAAGTCCATCAGTAGGCACAAAACATGAGGTTGTTCTGGTGGTCAGTAGTATTCATAGTATTCGAGTAGTATCCGGCGTTCCACTCCTTCAATACTATACTGCATATGTGCCTCACCACTGTTCTAGAAGGACTGCCAGGATCAGTTAAAGCGTCTTAGAGACTATAGGTAAACTTTCTGTCCTTTGCCTCCTTTCCCCTCCCCCACTGCCCCCTGTTTCTTTCAAGCCCTTAGGCACATACCAGAGATTTTGATAAATAAACACAACAATCATTGTCACCTCAGAATCATTCCTCTGATAACAATCCTGTAAAGATGTATACTTGGACATCAGACTTGGTAAATACTGACCTTTCTTTTCACATAATGTGAGGTTGATCAAGATAGATAGATAGATAGATAGAATTGATCAACATCTCTCATTTGAACCACAAGTATCCAAATTAATGTCTAATGTATTCAAATCATTACTAAAAAGATTAAGACCATATTTTCAAAACACAATTTTCAGATCATTATCTCAATCCTTGGTGCTATCAAAATTTGATTACTGCAATGCGGTCTATGACCTCACTAATCAGAAAATTATAAACTGCTCAAAACACAGCAGCTCGTCTTGTACTTAAAGCTACCTGATACTCCAAAGCGACCCTGCTTCTACTCAAACTATACTGGCTACCTATAAGTTCACGCATTACTTTCAAATTATGTGAATTCACCCACCAAATAATTTATGGTTCATCCCCATCTTACATGCAGAATCTTATAGAGCTATTAACACGCAATGCTAAAAAAATCATCCAGAGACTTTCTTGTATTACACTTTCCTCAATGTAATAAAATCAAATATAAAACTATCCATAATGCTGGATTTTCATACCAAAGTACAACCAGATGGAAATCTTTGCCCAAACAACTCTGTCACACTGAAGACTTTCTCATATGTCATACACTGAATATCTCATATTTCGTAAACTATTGAAAACTCACTTGATAAGATTGACCTCTAACAACAGAAATAATAACTAACCCTTTAACTAAACTTGCAATAACAACTCTGTCCATATTCACATTCTATCCTATGTATTACAAACATATGATCAGGATTTCATGTTATGCTGTTATGAGTAATTTTGTATTTATATATATATATATATATATATATATATATATATACACACACTTTGTTCTTTGTAATCAGAAAGCCTTGTCAGTTTTATTTTTGTTATATTGTGAGTGAAATTGAACTTGGAGTCCTATTTGAGATAATGTGGGATATAAATATCATAAATAAAATAAATATATGCTCTGTAGTTTTTTTCTTTATAATAGTCTCTGCCATTTTGCCCGGCACCGACGTCGGATCTCCTCTGGAACCTTTTTTAAAGGAACACACATTTCAAAAGAGGTAAAAACTACTCCTGGCCACCTTAATTTCCGGAAAGTACTAAACACAGAACTGTTCAGTAGGGCTTACCCCACCGACCCAACAGACAACACCGGACACTTGCGACACAATGTTCGTAATTACTACTACTACTACTTAACATTTCTAGAGCGCTACTAGGGTTACGCAGCGCTGTACATTTAACAAAGAGAGACAGTCCCTGCTCAAAGAGCTTACAATCTAATAGACAAGTGATTGGACATTATCTGACTGTTCCTCCCCTCTCCCTCTGTAAGTTCCCCATTTGTACATACTTCACATGTACCTCATTCTACCACAATTCACTTTGTATTCATTCAAACCATGTATTTGTTCAGACCGAAATCAGCTAAAGCCGATTACGGTAATATGTAAGTCACATTGAGCCTGCAAAAAGGTGGGAAAATGTGGGATACAAATGCAACAAATAAATAAATAGAAATATATATAAAAACGAGGGCAGCTTCCCAAAGCCATATATCTGGTGTCACGTCTGTGGTCGTGACCACCCTCAGACTTACCCTATTTCTGGGAATCAGTGTCTGTGCTGGTTTCTGTCTACTTCTGAGTTGGCTCTGTTTCTGTCTCTGGGTGCTGGCCGCTTCCAGCATGGCGCTGATTGCCTCAGTATACTGCACCTGTGTGGGTTTAACCTCTCTGTGCTTCAGTATACTGTTCCTGAGTTAGCTCTATCTCTGTCTCTGTGGGCTGGCTGCTCTAATGGCTTCACTACTCTACACTTGTGTGTATTGGGCCTCTCTGTACTTCAGTGGGCTGTTCCTGAGGTAGCTCTGTCTCAGGCTGGGTGGGCTGGCTGCTTCCAGCCTGACACTAATTACCTCAATAGACTACACCTGTGTGGGTTAGGTCTCTCTGGGCTTCTGTATGCTCCTTGCCTGTGACCTCATCTGTCAGGGCCTTCTTAAGGAACTGGTGATCTGGTCTTCAGGGCCTTTGCATTGCCAATGCCTACGCAGTGCCTTAGGTCCCAAGGTTAGTGTGCTGTTTGCACAGTTAGCTTTCCTTGTGGGCTTCCAGCTCTTCTGCTTTGCTAGTTACTATCACCTGTGGGCCTTGCCTTCTGGCTCAGGGTATTATTGCTCATAGGCGTTCTGCCTAGTCTATTACTTACCTGTGGGCTTCTTGCTTTCCTGCTCTGGGTATTATTGCTCTGTGGGCTTTCAGCTCTTCTGTGTCTATTGTTCTGTGGGCTTCCAGCTCTTCTGTGCCCATTGCTCTGAGGGCCTCCAGTCTATCTGTGTATATCCCTTTTATCTGTGGGCTTCCAGGCCTGCTGGCTGTATTACTGCGGCCTGGGGGTTTACAGCCTTTCTGTGGGCTTCTAGCCTTTCTGGGTGTATCTCTCTGACCTGTAGGCTTTCAGCCTTTCTGTGTATTTTATTCTCTGTGGGCTTCTAGCCTTTCTGTTATCCCTGTGCAGTGGCTCTGTTCCCTGTCTGAGGTTGGTTAGCGGCTGATGCTGCAGCCATTTCTCTCCTTTCTATCTGTTAGCTACTGTAGCTCCAGTCTAACCCTTCCTCTGGCAAGCGTATCTGTCATTCCCATTCCCTTGAGCTTAGCTTGTATGTAGCTCCTGTATCCTGCTTCTCAAGCCTGAACCCTGCTGTAGGACGTTGTTCCTGGATTCCTTGTTGCTTTCCTCTTCAGCTCCAGCCAGTCACCCCAATCCTGTCTACTTCAGCCCATCTTAGGGTTGCCTGTCTCCTGTTGGGTGGTTTTGCCTGCTGCTGCCACCTCCGTGACAGCGGCCCAAGGGCTCACATTTCCCCGAGAGACCTGACACCTGGGTAGACTGCTGTTTATCTGGGTGAATTGGCTAATTGAAAATTGTTCACTTTTCCTGTGGATAAAATTTGTGGCTTATGGTTCTATGAGTTTGTCTGACTGTCAGGATTTGTTATTTTGCTTTGACTGCAGCTGCTCTTTGTACCCCTCCCCTTCCTCAGAAACTACAGTTCACAGCAAACACCTAGTTTTCCTAATGATTAAGCTGTCCTGGGGTGGGGGTAATTTAGTATGTTTACACAATCTTTGGCATCCCTGCCGACACCATGAATAACAGAGTCAAGTTATGACTCTAGTGATGTAGACTCCTGCCCAGTTAGGAAACAGATGTAGACCTCCAGTACATATCAATTAAGCCACATCTTTTTGGGCCTAGTTTTTGCAATGGCTGAGACTCCCTCCCTCTAGAAGCTGCGACTGTGGCCACCACAGCATCTTCTTCAATGGCCAGACAGAAAGCAAAAGCTGGATCTAGAAAACAAAACCAGATCTTCCACATCTGGCTCAGTGACTTACAGATGGTAACATGGGTGTTGTTAAGTTCAAGACATGAGCAACCTTAAACAAAGTAAAGGAATGCTAGCCCTCAATTACTAACCAAGACCTGGAATAAACCTTCACAGTCTAGAAATCTGTACCTCCATGTTTCATTAGCAGGCTGTCTTGATCACTAAAGTGCTTCTTACCAGGCTTCTTGGTAAATTCTTTTGGAGCCCATAAAGCTGCTTCATAACTTTGAGAACATCTGAAAGCAAAGTCCATTGCTGTAAGGTGTCACAGTCTATCCCTGCTGCCAGAGTTCCCAGCTCTCTGCTCAAAACAAAGGTAGCAAGATATTTAAATATCCACACATGTGTAAGGACTGCTACAGCACAACAAACACACTCAGCAATCAGCAATCTACTAAAGGGTAACAGCTGCTTTATTTAGAAACCTCCCCTCCCCCCATGTAAGGGTAAGGATACCGCTTTTCTGTGGTACTACCAAAGCAGTTACATACTTTTAACACAGGTGGACAAATCACGTAGAAGAGAACATGTCTACAAACTCCACAGCCTTTCACAGACTAAAAATACTTTCTCAAAGTACATATCAGTCATTACGACTTCTTGTGTCAAGAGAGAAATATTCAATGAAATGAACTTACAGGACCATGTCTTTGGTAACATTTCTACCAATTTGAATCATCCGCCAGAGGAACTGGGCCTATGGACAGAAAAGAGGTAGCGGGGTGGTAAAGAAAACTCCTGAAGCAACTATTATTCACAGTGACCTCTTTATCACCAAAGCAAGCAGGTCTCCCTATGCGTGTAGGTAAATCAAAACTAGGGTTACCATACATCCGGATTTACCCAGACATGTCCTCTTTTTGAGGACATGTCTGGGCATCCGGGCGGGTTTTGCCAGTCCACCCGTTTGTCCGGATTTCTGGACAAACGGGTGGGTGGGCGGCAGACCTATCCTATCCTAGCCTCCCCTCCCCTTCCCTTGCTTACTTTCTACTGCCCTGGGGTCTAGTGACCTCTTCGGGACAGGAAGGAGCCCCCTCTTTCCTGCCCGGAGCGCTGCCCTTGCCCTGCATCCTGTTGTTGTGTAATGGTCTCGGGATTCAAAATGGCCTCTGAGAGTTGAAGTGGCCTCATGAGACTTCAACTCTCGGCAGCCATTTTGAATCCCGAGACCATCACAGCAACAGGATGCAGGGCAAGGGCAGCGCTCCGGGCAGGAAAGAGGGAGCTCTTTCCTGCCCCGAAGAGGTCACTAGACCACCAGGGCAGTAGATAGTAAATAAGGGGAGGGGAGGTGACGGGGGGGGGAGAGGAGGGGAATATATGACTCGGGGGAGGGGAGATGATGGGGGGAGGGGAGGGGAATTATGTGACCCGGGGGAGGGGAATATGTGACAGGGGGTGGGGTGAGAGTGAGAAAGGGTGGGGTGAGGATGTGAAAGGGATGTGGTGTGGGCAGGGCAGGGGGCGTGGCATGTGTCCTCTTTTTCAGAGGACAAAATATGGTAACCCTAATCAAAACCTTACAGTTTGATAAAAGGACAGATCCTGTGTTTAACACTGCAGTACTGTGCAGTGCATCCTGGGGAATACTAGTTCACATCAACTGTGCACAGTGCAGAGCTAGGATGCAGAGGCTTATAAAAGGGAAAGAAGATGGCAGCTGCTATACTGACAAACTCTACCAGCCAATTAGTAGTGCCAAAAGTGTACTTCAAAGGAGCTACTCCTCCAGCCCTGAGACTAGCAAGGGTTACTTGACTTATGTAGTCTGGGGAAAAGCAGGGACAGCAGAGATGATTGAGGATTTTTAATTATTTGGATTTTGCTTACACCTTTTTCAGTAGTAGCTCAAGGTGAGTTACATTCAGGTACACTGCGTATTTCCATGTCAGGCTCACAATCTAGTTTTGTACCTGAGGCAGTGGAGAGTTAAGTAACTTGCCCAAGATCACAAGGAGCAGCAGCAGGATTTCAACCTTGGTGTCAAGACTGGTGCTCAAACCACTAGACCACTCCACAACATAGTATGGCGTTAATGCTGGTTTCTTTTTCATTTTGTGTATCTAGGGCCAGATTCAGTAATAAGTGCTGAAATGTAGGCACCAGGAAAAATCCACGCTAAGCGCAATTCTATAAAGGACATTCCAGGCTGAGAGCGCTTTACAGAACAGTGCTTAGAGCAGATTCCTCACACCAGCTGAAACTTGGTGCATATCCTGACGTGCAAGCTGGGTGTGTAACTCTGGTATTTTATAACACTGCATCTAAATATTTGGAATGCCTCTGATCAACCCATATCTTTCCCATGGCCACGCCCCTTTTTGGGTTGAACGTGAGACACTTTGGGCACCCAGCATTATAGAATAGCAAGAAGGCAGATGCACATGTAAATTCAAATTAGTGCCAATTAACATCAAAAATTGGTTGTTAGCACCCAATGGACTAACAAGTGGAGGAGTGGCCTAGGGGTTAGAGCACTGGTCGTGCAATCCAGAGGTGGCTGGTTCAAATCCCACTGCTGCTCCTTGTGATCTTGGGCAAGTCACTTAACCCTCCATTGCCTCAAGTACAAACTTAGATTACGAGCCCTCCAGGGACAGAGAAATGCCCAGTGTACCTGACTGTAACTCATCTTGAGCTACTACTGGAAAAGGTGTGAGCAAAATCTAAATAAATAACTAGTTTGCACACACACCTGGGCTGCATGTCCAAATCTGAGTGACCTATAGAATCTGGAGTTCTTCTATATTTGTTGCATTACCTCACAGTCTTCTTACTACTGAGCTACTAGCCTGCATCAAAAATTGTGTCTTTAGTCATTGGCTACCAGTTCTTATTATATCCACATTTCCACTCAGAAAGCGGATAGGGGTGGGGGATGGGAGTTCTCTGTTTATACTTCCATTATTATTGTATGCAGTTTGTTCATTCGCAATATTCCAATAAAACCTTATCTATATATATAAAAGGCACCACTGAAGCCTCCAGCCGGAAGTGTGAAGCGCCAGAGATTTCCGGTTTCCCCATGAGTGAAGGAAAACAGCACAGCACGAAATCCCCAGTGAAGGACTCAGAGGGGGGAGGGGAGAGAGATGCCCTCACTCTCTCTGTAACACAAACACAGAACAGCAGGAAACAACACTGAAGGACTGGACTCGGAGGGGGGAGGGAGAGAGGGCACTCCCACATGCACACTCTGAAGAAAACCTTGCTAGCCCCCGTTTCATTTGCATCAGAAACGGGGCTTTTTTACTAGTTAATAAATAAAAAAAAAGAAAGCAACTAGCATCATGCTGAATGAAATGCCACTTCAATTGCTACTACTGACACAGCTGGGTGCAGAGAACGTCTAGCCTGCAGAACCATCCTGGCTCATTACACTGCCTGGCCATTGTTTGTTTGATTCGGGAGATACCACCCTACTCTTGTACAACCAAAGCAGTTTACATATTACATACAGGTACCGTAGAGATCTGTCCCTAGTAGGCTGACAACCTAAGTTTTTGTACCTGGGACAATGAAGGGTTAAGTGACTTGCCCAGCGTTCTCAGAAGCCACAGTGGGACGTGAACCCAGCTCACCTGGTTCTTAGGCTACTGTACTAACCATTAGGCTACTCCTCCACATATCTGTATGACTAACACAATACCAGTCAAAGAGTAATGGAAATAACAGTTCATTTTCCTACTTGGGGCCATTTGCCCACAGGCTGAACCTAGGTTTGGAGATGCTTCCATCTATTAGCAAGGAAAACAAAACTTTGCTTAGCTTTGCTTGTTGTCCACTTCCTGTGACCTCTAGGATTACCACACTTACTTCAAGGTCTCTTTACAGAGATTAATGTGTATGTCTTATCTGATGTCTACCAGATAGACACTATCCAGCAAACAAAGGCCAGTACATTCCAGAATGAGAGGGTTATGCTGGATTGTAAGAAATGGCTTCTTTTTCTGTGACTAATTCACCTCTTTGTCATTTTAGCCTCATTCTGTTCTTAACTACAACTCCACAGTCATTTGCTTCTCTTTGAACCCTTCTTGGAATGACAGGACTGGAACTGGGGAACACATCTGTCTCCCCTCTTTTGATCTTCCCTCCTCTTATGCCACCTACTAGCCCCAGCTTCCCCAGTCCTGCATTCCATCTGTCAACTCCCTCTCCCCAATCTTTCCCTTTCCCATGTTTATTATTACAGATCCTCCCTCCAGCTATTAATGACTGATGATTTAAAAATCAAATTTGGTAATTTATTAGTCACACCAATAAATAAATTCAATACAGTGCAAACAATATTCAAGATATCAAAGTGATTGAAGCTTTAATACATTAATTAATTAGGATTTTTAAATCATTATGACACATTGCTTCTTCTCTGGATCATGCTGCATTTCATTCTGACAGATCCTAGATATTGCTTCCCTTCTGCTTCTTCTCTTTCCTGCTGAGGCCCAAGTTCCCAACCCAGTGAGGCCTGAGGAGCCAACAAGGTGGAGTGACCAGCTTGACGACCCTTGTCTACTCAATCTTAATAGTACAATTGGCTCCCCACAACCTTCTCACTTGAAATTTCCCACCCAGCTTGAGCAAATATACAAAGAGGAAAAGGAACCAGGCAGTACTGTGGCCAAGTTTTTAGCATGCTTCCTAACTGATAAATTTTATTTTGTTACAACATATGAGAGTTAATGCAAATAAACCATAAGTACATAAATATTGCAATACTAGGACAGGCCGAAGGTCCATCAAGCCCAGCATCCTGTTTCCAGCAGTGGACAATCCAGGTCACAAGTACCTGGCAAGTTCCCAGCACAGTACAATACATTTTATGCTGCTTATCCTAGAAATAAGCCGTGGATTTTCCCCATCTTAATAATGACTTATAGAGTTTTCTTTTAGGAAGCTAGCCAAACCTTTTTTAAACCCTGCTAAGCTAACCGCTTTTACTACATTCTCTGGCAACAAAATCCAGAGTTTAATTACACGTTGAATAAAGAAATATTTTCTCTGATTTGTTTTAAATTTACTAGTTTGTAGCTTCATTGTGTGCCCCCTAGTCCTAGTATTTTTAGAAAGAGTAAACAATCGATTCACATCTATCTGTTCCATTGCACTCATTATTTTATAGACCTCTATCATATCTCCCCTCAGCCATCTCGTCTCCAAGCTGAAGAGCCCTAGTCACTTTAGCCTTTCCTCATAGGGAAGTCATCCCATCCCCTTTATCATTTTCGTCACCCTTCTCTGTACCTTTTCTAAATCCACCATATCTTTTTTGAGATGTGGTGACCAGAACTGCACACAATATTCGAGGTACAGTCGCACCATGAAGAGATACAAAGGCATTATAATGTCCTCCTTCTTGTTTTCCATTCCTTTCCTAATAATACCTAACATTCTATTTGCTCATCATTATTTTATCTCACAGTATACCAGCCATCCTCTGTAAGTTAATCACACGACAAAGTGCCATAAAATCAGAGTAAAACTGGAAGCACAGAGATGGTCTACCTGCTGCGGTGCCCAGGGAAGCTCTCTGTATTGGCTGATGTTGACCAATAGATTTTGTGCATCCAAGGGGAGGAGTTTCAGGGGCACAAATGGAAGAAGACAGGTCAGCTGGGGAGACCAGGAACCTTGCTGACCAATGAGTATCTGATAAAGGAAAAAAGTCATTCAAAAATTGAGCGTGCCATGTGAAGTGAGCCACCAATGAAAGAAGAAAGAGAACAAATGACTTCTCTTGAGGATTAGTGACATGCAGAAGTAACATCAGTCTTAGTATCTTTTCAGGAAAAGAATCCAAACTAAAATGAAAAGGCTGCCTCAGAAGAAAGAATCCTACCCTAAGTCTGCGCAGGAGCGTGGCTTTCTGCGCGGAGGACAGACGAGACCGGACTGCAGGCAGGCACCGGCACACTTTGGTTAGGGCTGAAGCAGGAAGTGACTGTAGGATTTCAGGACTGAGGCCAGACAGCAGGCTGTGAAAACTGCAGATCACCGTTTCTGTGACCTGTAGCAGAAACGTCAGAGAAGAGCAGGAGACAGATCAACACCTGCAAGCTCACCACTTCAGGAGTGCTAAATGTAGACAGTTTCAACTACCAAATCATTCCACCCTTACCTAGGTTTATTGGTCCAGACTGTGCAAAGCCATGGTTTAATCTACAGAGATTATAAACCGGGGCATAGAATTTAGAAAAATTCATCTTACTGATTTAATCCCACTGACAGTGATAGGAATACTACACCATCACAACAGAGGAGTAAAGTGCTATTATGAAGATATGATGCTAAGAAAGGTACATTTGAGACAACACTTACATTTTCCCATGAGGCAATCTGTCTCAGTAGCAGAAAGGCCTGCAGACAAAGATGGGAAAGCATTGCATTTTTAAAAGAAACCTCAACACTTTATTCACCAAGCTAAAATCAACAGGCTGCCATACACCCCTGCTTGACACAGTGCCAGGCTGTCAGGTACAGCTGAGTTAGTTTATTTATTTATTTATTTTACAAATTTATATCCCATTCTATCCACAGTCCTGGGCAAGTTACAGAACACATACATAATAATTTACAAAAGTTCACATACAGTAAGAACATAAAATAAAATAAAAACCTGAATTCTAAAACGACCTGCTAATCTGAGGAAGTACAGCAGCTAATAAGTCTCATGACCACAGGGTTCCTTGAAATAATCTTGTTTTGAGCTCTTTTTTAAACTGGAAAAAGAGGTAATATTATGAAAAAATGCAGGCAATTCATTCCAGAATCTCAGTCCCATAACTCTAAATAGGGCCCACAGAACATGTAAGCAGCGTATGCATGACCGGGGGGGGGGATGCCAGAAATGGTGTGTTCTGGGCCAGCATATCTTCCCCTTCTCTCTACCCCGCCCCCCCCCCCCCCCCCCCCCCCATCAGGCATCTCCCTCACCTGCCCGGTCTAATTAAAAAACAAACAAACATTTTTTTCTAAACAGAGGGTTTCTGGTGTGGGAGCAATTCAAACATGCTGCCTTCAGCCTCCTCGGTACTCTCCCTCTGCTGCCAGGCAGAAACAGGAAGTTGTGTCAGGTCAGGGGTGGGATGGACAGCAGTAGAGGGAGAGTGCCGAGGAGGCCGAAGGCAGCATGTTTGAATCGCTCCTGCAATGGAAACCCTCTGCTTAGAAAAAAAGATTTTTAAGTTAGACCGGGCAAGTGAGGGAGATGCTGGATGGGGGGGGGGGGGGCGTAAGGGTTCAATGAAAGGAGATGCTGGACGGGGGGGGGGGGGGAAGGGTTCAATGAGAGGAGATGCTGGAATGAGGGTGGGGGAGGTGAAGTGGAAGAAATCATCGGCTTGGAAAAGGGGAAGGGTGGGAGAATGAGGGATAGAAAAGAGAGAAAGGAGACTCTAAACATCATTTTCCTACTTATTTCAAGTCTAATAGGACGAAATGAAGGCACCTCAAAAAATTCTTTGGAACCAGGATGAAGAAATCTAGCCGTTTATTGAACTCTTACATCCTCACAGTGCAAGATTGTAATCCTCATTCCCTTAAAAAGAGACACACATCCATGAAATAAAGGGGCTGTGGAAAGAGCTCAGTTTTATTCTCACCAGATTCCTGATATTTCAGCTGACTAGGGTGGGCAATTTTTGCTGAAAGAGCCCTCACAGCCCCTGGTGGAAAGAGATAAAATGTGCAGATCTCTGTGGATTTTGCTAAACTTCAAAAGGGCTGAAATCCACCTGCTTCAAATTCAAAGGGCAATTCTGTAATAGGTCACCCACATTTAAGTACCATTTGAGTGTTCAAATATATCAAACACTCTCACTTATGTGCATAAGTGTACACTTTCCTGCGAAAGTGAAGCAGAGTGATTAAGAGCCATTCTATAACAATGCACACAAGTGGCACACAACCAGGGGCAACCCAAGACAATCTGCCGCCTGAGGCGAGGAATGAGCTGCCGCCCCGGCTCCTCATCAATACCCCCCCCCACCATGCCATGTCCTGATCTGATATCTCCCCCTTCCTTCCTCAACCCCCTTTCCCAAATTTACCTTTTCTTTTCTTGTTTATTTTTAAAAGGTGACAGCAACAGCGGCAGTGATTCTCATAGTCTATCCTGGCCCCTTCTCTCTACTGCGGCCCGCCTCCGAGAAAATAGGAAGTTACGTCAGAGAGGCGGGCCACTGTAGAAAGAAGGGGCTGGGACCAGCGGCAGGGCAGCCTATGGGAATTGCTGCTGCTGTTACCACTGTCACCGCCACCTTTTAAAAAACAAGAAAAAAAAGTTAAGTTTGAGGAAGAGAGTTGGGGAAAGAAGGGTGGGGGTGATGCCACCTCAGAATTGTGCTGCCTGAGGCCCTCGCCTCAGTTGGCCTAATGGTAGGGCTGCCACTGCATACAGCATAAATGCAAGGTGGCCCTGGGAAGGACATGGACAGGGCCGGTGCAAGGGTTTCTTGCACCCCCCTGTAACATATCAGTCAGCACCCCCCAACCATCCAGCAACTGAGCTGCCCCCCTTTTCTCTTCCTTCCAATTAGAGACCTGCATGGGAATGGAGTTCACGGGGTTCCTGCAGGAATGGAAGCAATTCCTGTGGGGTTCCCATGGGGATGAAAACAATTCCTGCGGGGTTCCCATGGGGATGAAAACAATTCCTGCGGGGTTCCCATGGAAGTATAAGCTGCACCTGCGCCAGCCTCTCATCTACTGAGTACCAAGTTCTTTAAAAATTCGCAATGGCTCGATACAGGCACCTTTAGTACAATATTGGCAGGACTCCCACCATACGAAGCTGACTTGAAATTTGTTGTACTGGACAGCTACATGGAAAGGGGGCGGGGTGGAAATTTGTTAAACAATTATGGAGACGTGAACAGTTCTTGATTTATTCTTGGAACAGGGTTGAACCAGAGGATTTAAACAGGGAGGTAGAACGGAGGGCTTACTTGAAAATGTCTTTTTAAATTCTATATTTGACCCTTTTTTCATTGGGTCATTTTCTCCTTCCGGGGGCAGCGGAGTCTCCAAGCTTAAAAGATGTCACCGCTCTTCTGGTTATCCGGAGCGCCCATACCTCTGAGCTGACAGCCTAAGAGTGCAGGTGAGGTTGTACCGTGTAATTTTTTTGTTTGAAATTATAAATAATTTAAAGATTGTTTTTGGTTTTAAGTGGCGTCTGTCACTGTTAACTACTTACGAGCTTCACTGGCAAGTGTCTTGAAACAGCCTCAGCGAAACATGAATCATATCGAGACCCGCTTTTCAACTCTTAAGCTAAGTGGAAGCTTTTTTAGAAAAATTTTTTTAAAAGTTTTTTTGCACACAATCAGGTTTATTTTCGAAAGAGAAGGGCGCCCATGTTTCAGCACAAATTGGGAGATGGGCATCCTTCTCCCAGGGTCGCCCAAATCGGCACAATCGAAAGCCGATTTTGGGCGTCCTCAACTGCTTTCCGTCGCGGGGACGACCAAAGTTCACGGGGGGGTGTCAGAAGCATAGCAAAGGCGGGACTGGGGCGTGCTTAACACATGGTGGGTTTGATAGTGTTATATTGGGTTATATTGGTTAGCGCGTGCTAAACTTGCTAGCGCACCTTTGTAAAAGGGGTCCTTAGAGCCTTTTCAATCATTGCATTAACTTTCTAGAATTAATTACCCAAGAACAAGCAACTCGGACTGGACAATCTGCAATTCTGTAAATAGGTCCAAGCTCAGCTGTGGGAGCAACCTTTTGGAACTGTGTGAGGGTGAGTGCTGTGGATGGACATTGTGCGTGGTAGTTTATTCCTGAGGTGTATGGATGTGGGAGGGCTAGGAAGCATTTTCTTTTATTGTATTAGATGGGTGGGCTACAGTGAGTTATTTTGTATAACATCCTTGTTGCTGTGAGTTGCTTCAGGTAGTCTGATGCAGGCAATGGATACATGTGAATAAATCTGCGCTCACCTGGGCAGGTGTTAAGTCAGCAGGCTGGAGCTCTGGAAGGATTGCTCTCACGTGAGTATCTGACAGTCTCTGTAGGAACCTGACACCCAGCTCAGGAAGAAGTCCCTTCCAGGCACTGAGCTCCCTGGAGTCAAAAGCAGTAACATTCGTGGTTTGTAGAAAATCCACTAATGAATAAGCCAGCTGGAATCAAAGCAGAACAGCCAGATATGCTAAGATAGAATGGACATTTCGCACAAGAACCTGACAAAGATTAAACTGTTCTCAATAGCTCAGACATTGGTCTCATTCTCCTCACTGCTCTTTGTAGAGGGCCTCTAATGAGCTCAACAAGCAGCTGTTCTTTGGACAAAAGAAGGTCCTTCCTCCACCTTCTCTCTTTTGCAGAGGAAACATTATATAGTAGAAGATTTGGATTTAGCTCATGCCTTTCTTAACAGGTAGCTTTCTATTGGTGGAAGGCTTACAATCTAAGCTTGTACCAAATTTAAATGCTTCACAAGAAGCAGTTTCCCGACTCATAGGCTAGACAAATCTAAAGGGATGTATTGCAGCTACAAAATCAAGGGGTCCTTTTACTAAGGTGCGCTGAAAAATGACCTGCGGTAGTGTAGATGCATGTTTTGGGTGCGCGCAGAATCATTTTTCAGCACAACTGCAAAAAATGCCTTTTTTTTTTTTTTTTTGCTGAAAATGGATGTGTGGCAAAATGAAAATTGCCGCGTGTCCATTTTGAGTCTGAGACCATACCGCCAGCCATTGACCTAGCGGTAGTCTCACGTGGTAACCGGCTGGTAATGACCTACGCACTTCAAATGTCACTTGGCGCACGTAACTGGTGCGCATCCGAAAATAAAAATTATTTTTGGGACACGCGCATCGAACGTGCACCAAAAATGAAATTACCGCCAAGGGCTATGCGGCAGCCAGGCAGTAACTCGGAATTGGCGCGTGTTGGGCACAGATAAGTACTTTCGCGGCTTAGTAAAAGGACCCCCAAAAGATTGTGTCTAGCAAAGGTGCAAGTGACTTCTGCTGTAACTGAGTGCAAGAGAAAGGAAAAACTGGCAGTGAACAGACATGCAGAGGAATCTAAATTCAGGTTGTACATTATAAAATTCAGGTACTGATCACAACAGTCTTTTCCCTGGCCTGTTCACCTTTCTGAACCAGATTATAACTCACTCGTCCATGTGGATTCAGGGTTCCATTTGCAATACATTCTGAAAGTTTCTTCACCACCAATCCGAAGGGGTCATGCAATGGAAGGAGATTCTCAAGGTCTTCATAACTCAGAAAGCAGGTTAGATATCCAAGCCTATCCAGATTTTAAAAACAGCATTTCAATAGTTATTGTACCATACCTGTATCATAGAGACTCCCATTAATCAGTTACATCCTCTTTTTCTACAGTACAGTCAATAAATCCCTTCTTCCATGTCCTATGGTCATAGTGGTAGGCACTGAATCTGTTCCCGTATATTTTAGGGTCAGGTAAAAGAAAACTCTCCCTAACACTCAGGTCTGACTCAGCCTATATATGGACCAGGTGAGGCACCAACTCAGGGAGTTTGGTGATAAGGGGCACCAAAATCCCAGTCCAGTATCTCTCCCTCTCTCTTCCCTTCCCCCTACAGACTGGGGAGGGGAAGAGGTGAGGAAAGATGCCAGACTGGGATTCAGGATTTTGGCACCCTTTAGCACCAGCAGGGGAGAGCGGTAGGAGGGGGAAGGGGAACACCAATGCAAAAGATGGCTCAGGGTGCCATAGTCCCTTGAGTTGGTCCTGCCAACACTGAAGAGACATTTAAGCTTCTTTCACAGATTTTAAAGTTCAATCTATGAATATACCCCCCTCTTTGTATAACAGGTTGTCTAAAAGTGGACACCAATTGCCCCATAATGCATTTAGTGATGTCAATCTGTCACCGCAGTGCATACTAACACACACACATGCTGGGGCTACCACAAATGTTTTGTGAATGTCCGCTTCTAAGATTGTATTACTATACTAAACAGACAAGTATGACTTGATTCCATTCTACATCTAAACCAACTAATACTGATCCCTTCTAATTTGATTATGTTAATCACATTATCACTATTGGTCATTATATCTTACCTGTTTTATTTTGTGTTATGTAAATAATTCTACTGACCTATCTACCTAATTTTTTACACAGTAATATGTTAAATTAGACCATACCTCTTACTCTGTTTATGATTATACCTCGTACAACATAGTGTAAGCAATCATTGAGCCTGCAAATAGGTGGGAAAATGTGGGGTACAAATGCAGCAAATAAATAAATAAATAAAAGTATCTAGCGTCCCAAAACTGTCTTTTCTTATTTTCTAACCCCACATACAGTTGTCAAGTCTTAAATGCAGTACAATGAGCTTTGAGACTAGGTCTAAAGAGCTTGTGATCAGACATATGAAGCAGGATTCTCCTTACCTGTGAATCTGTTCTTCCGTGATATCACCACTCCTGTTCATAAAGTTTTGTGCCACATAGCGTCCTTGTGCCAGTCCCAAATGAACATTTTTCCACCCATCTGCCAGTAATCGTATCTGATTCACAATAAACAGTGATTAGTGATCTGCATGAAAACTCATGATTGCTTTACCAGTGCACTGTTAGGTCTAATACACCCTGGAACTAATTGACGATCACTAATGCAGCACATTTTGGAGACTCGCCTGGAAAGCCTTAATTATATCTTCACATTTGTCCACACCATCCTCTAAGACCCCCTAAAATAATATACCACATAGTTCGATGTTATTAGAAATTTTGTTCAACTAGTAGACAAGAAACTCAGTACAATGACCTGGATTGGCTACTGGTGGAAACAGGATACTGGGCTTGATGGACCTTTGGTCTGTCCCACTATGGCAAAGCTTAAGTTCTTATGTACAGTGTCTGAGTTGTGTGGTGCATCAGTGCTGCAATGTCAGGTGATATGTGGGAAGTATTACAGGGTAGAACAGTATGCGGTATCTTCCATCTTAAGACATAACAAGGATCTGGGGTTCCTAGCCCATTATAAACCATAAAGCTGTATGTCTCTAATCACCCCACCCCTCACCTATCCACACCCATCCTGTTAGAATATCAATGATATGCTTTGATGTCCCCATGCATACTTCCTACCCACTCCCATCCTCCCACCCTGTCAGACTGTCATAGTAATGCTTGAATGTTTTCACTTATATACACTGTCAGCTAGCACATTTGCTTATTTCCGATCTGACGAAGAAGGGCAACCTTCGAAAGCTAATCAAGAAATGTATTAAGTTATGTCCAATAAAAAAGGTATCATCTTATTTTCTTTTCCATGTTTTATTTTGTTTGATTTCTATTGATAGGGTATAACAGAAATGCATTGACAGGATAGTGGATTTTTCTTCCAGGAACTTGCCCAACCTTTTAAAACCCTGCTATACTAACAGCTTTTACCACAATACTGTATTATAGACTAGGATGTAGATATACTGGCAAACCTGTGCAATTGGGCATTAGTAGAGCTCATTTTAGTAACATAGTAGATGACAGCAGAAAAGGACCTGTAAGGTCCATCTAGTCTGCCCAACAAGATAAACTCATATGGGCTACTTTATACCTGACTTTGATTTGTATCTGCCATTTTCAGGGCACAGACCGTAGAAGTCTGCCCAGCACTAGCCCCGCCTCCCAACCACTAGCCACGCCTCCCACCACTGGCTTTGCCACCCAATCTCCACTAAACGTCTGATGATCCATTCCTTCTGAACAGGATTCCTTTATGTTTATCTCACGCATTCTTGAATTCCGATACTGTTTACATCTCCACCACCTCCCACGGGAGGGCATTCCAAGTATCCACCACTCTCTCTGTGAAAAAATACTTTCTGACATTTTTCTTGAGTCTGCCCCCCTTCAAACTCATTTCATGTCCTCTAGTTCTACTGCCTTCCCATCTATGGAAAAGGTTCGTTTGCGGATGAATACCTTTAAAATATTTGAACATCTGTATCATTTCTCCCCTGTTTCTCCTTTCCTCTAGGGTATACATGTTCAGGTCCGCAGGTCTCTCCTCATACGTCTTGTAACGCAAATCCCATACCATTTTTGTTGCTTTTCTTTGCACCGCTTCAATTCTTTTTACATCCTTAGCAAGATACGGCCTCCAAAACTGAACACAATACTCCAGGTGGGGCCTCACCAACGACATTCAGGGGCATCAACACCTCCTTTCTTCTGCTGGTCACACCTCTCTCTATATAACCTAGCAACCTTCTACCTACAGCCACCGCCTTGTCACACTGTTTCGTCACCTTCAGATCCTCAGAAACTATCACCTCAAGATCCCTCTCCCCGTCTGTACATAACAGACTCTCACCTCCTAACACATACATCTCCCGTGGATTTCTACTCCTTATGTGCATCACTTTGCATTTCTTCACATTGAATTTTAATTGCCAAACCTTAGACCATTCTTCTAGCTTCTGCAGATCCTTTTTCATGTTTTCCATTCCCTCCTGGGTGTCCACTCTGTTACAAATCTTAGTATCATCCGCAAAAAGGCAAATTTTACCTTCTAACCCTTCGGCAATGTCACTCACAAATATGTTGAACAGAATCAGCCCCAGCACCGATCCCTGAGGCACTCCACTACTCACCTTTCCCTCATCCGAGCAAATTCCATTAACCACCACCCTCTGGCGTCTGTCCATCAACCAGTTCCTAATCCAGTTCACCACATCGGGTCCTATCTTCAGCGTGTCAAGTTTATTTAAGAGCCTCCTGTGAGGAACCATGTCAAAAGCTTTGCTGAAATCTAAGTAGATTACGTCTATAGCACGTCCAGGATTCAATTCTCCTGTCACCCAGTCAAAGAATTCAATGAGATTCGTTTGGCACGATTTCCCTTTGGTAAAACCATGTTGTCTCGGATCTTGCAACTTATTGTCTTCCAGGAAATTCACTATCCTTTCCTTCAGCATCGCTTCCATTACTTTTCCAATAACCGACGTGAGGCCTACTAGCCTGTAGTTTCCAGCTTCTTTTTGAAGTGATAAAAATATCAGAACATATTCAGATCTCTAAGCGCAGAATCTTTGAACAAGTTTGTTTTCTTATACTCGGATAGTACCATCAAGCTGCCACTTGCAGTCACGTCAGCCATTTTGAACAGGCAGCCACGCCAGACAGTCACTAGACCACCAGGGCAGTAATAATGTAAGGGGAGGAGGTAGAGTTACCATTCGTCCAGATTTCCCCGGACATGTCCTCTTTTTGAGGGCATGTCCAGGGCGTCCGGCGGATTTTGCCCGCACGCACGTCCGGATTTCTGGACAAACGTGGGAGCGGGTGCGCATGTGCGTGCGGTGGGCGATCGGCGCCGTGAGTCTGGTCTCCCACCCCCTCCCCTTCCCTTCCTTACCATGTTCCCAGTTCCCTGGTGGTCTAGTGACGTCTTCTCTTCGGGGCAGGAAAGAGCGCCCTCTTTCCTTCCCGGAGCGCTGCCTCCCTTGTCCATCATCCTTCTCGGTCGAGGCCGCTTCAACTCTCGGCGGCCATTTTGAATCCCCAGCCGAGACCGAGGAGGATGCAGCAGGCAAGGGCAGGCAGCGCTCCGGTTAGGAAAGAGGGGGCTCTTTTCTGCCCCGAAGAAAAGACTTCACTAGACCACCAGGGCTAGATAGTGAGAGGGGGGGTATGTGATGGGGGGGGGGGAGTATGTGACGGGGGCGGGGAGGGGACTATGTGACGGGTGAGGGAAATAGGGGCAGAACAAGGATCTGGAGGAGGCGTGGCGGGGCAGGAAGCGTGGCGGGGTAGGGGTGTGACATGTGTCCTCTTTTTCAGAGGACACAAAATGGTAAACCTAGGAGGAGGGGTGATGAGGTGTGTCACAGGGGGGAGGGGGAAATGTGACAGGGGGCAGAGCGAGGGCGTGAAAGGGGCGAGGCATGTGTCCTCCTTTTGGGGGGGGGACAAATTATGGTAACCACGGTTGCCAGGTGGGCGGTTTTCCCGCCCAATTGGGCGGTTTTCAGCGGGTCGCGGTTTTTTGGGCTTGTTTTTGGGGTTTTTTCCGCGTTTTTTTGGGCTGCGGGGGGGCGGGGCTAGTGACGGTTTGGATGGGGCTAGTGACATTTTGGGTTGGGCTAGTGACGTTTTGGGCGGGGTTAGATGACGTTTTGGGTGGAGCTGTTTTGAGCAGGCCGATGACGGCGGGGCGGGGTTGATGGGGGTAGGGGTGTGAACTTTTTGGGCGGGTTTGGGGACCAAGTGGGTATCAACAGGTGGGTAGGAGTTGGGGGGTGGGGGTGAGAGAGGGGTTTCTTGCCTGAGAGGAGGGTTGGGGTCTTGCCTCATCAGGGGGTGGGAGGAAGGGAGGAGTGATCAGAAGAGGAGGGCTGTGTACTTCCAGGGGGAGGAGGATCGGAATAGGGGGATGTGTACTTATGGGGAGTAAGAGGGAGGGAGGGAGATCGGAAGGGGACTGTGTACTTGTAGGGGGTGGGAGGGAGGGAGGGTCTGGCACATTTGGGCATGGCCCAGAAGTTAACAAGGCAACAGACGATATTCAGACAGGTGTTCGGTTAACTTCCCACAGCCTAACTTTGTGGTTTTTCAGCCAGTTAGCAAACTGAAAATGGCTGCTAACCAGCTAAACGTCTGTCACTTTAACTCCACCCCTGGAGTGCCCACAAACTAGCCAGTTTAAGCAAGGGTAGTTAGAAGGGATATTCAGCGGCACTATCCGTTTAAGTGCCACTAAATATCCTCAGATAGACTCACACAAGCGATATAAACAGCCAGGAACCCAAAATATATATGGAACCCATGCCGGCTGCCATAGGTATGAATATCTGGATATTCAGTGGCAATACTCAGATAGAGGCTGACATTGAATTTCCAGGTACTGCAGTGAATGGCTGCCACTATCCAGGTAGTGGCAATACTCAGCTGCTATTCGGAGTGTTGAAAGTTGCTGCTATGCACACCAGCTTGGTCTCTTCTCTCAAACACTATCCATTCCCTTCCTAATAATACCTAACATTTTATTTGCTTTCTTAGCCACCACTGCACACTGAGCAAAGGGTTCCAACATATCAACAATGATGACACTTAAACCCTATTCCTGGGTGGTGACTCCTAATAGGGACCCTTGCATCATGTAGCTATGGTTTGGGTTCCTCTTCCCTACATGCATCACTTTGCACTTGCTCACGTCAAACTTTATCTGTCATTTGGATGCCAAGTCTTTTAAGGTCCTCTTGAAATTTGTCACAATCCTTTTGTGATTTAACAACTTTGAAGAACTTTCTGTCATAGCAAATTTGATCACCTCCCTCATTATTTCTGTTTCCAGGTCCTTTGTAAATGTGCTGAAAAGCAGCAGTCCCAGTACCGATCCCTGAAAAACCCCACGACTTATCCTTCTCTATTGAAAAGGGATAAATTGCACCACACAAACACACACACAACCTGCCATCCCCCAAAGGTGAGATGCTGGGAAAAGGGGGGATAGGGGAATCTGCCACACTCCTGAAAAACCTCCCTCCTTCCCCAGCTTTTGAAATTATCAAAAGGGCCAGACAGGGTCCCCTCTACCCCACACTCAGCAAACTATTCTCTAAGAGGCGCCTCCCCACTTTCATCCAGCTCTCTCAGTATTTGAAATATCCTATGTGCCCCTTCGCTTGAAAGGTCTGGGAACCTCTTATTTAGCAGTACAATGTTGAGACGTGAAGAGCTTCTCAAATGACATAAGGATAACATTTGGGCATACAAAAACGTGCTGACCTGAACTTCCTTAAAAGACAGCGGAGTGAAACTGAAAACATCTCTCTGACCATAGACTACAATAAAAAGGAATTTGGAAAGAGGATCAAGTATTAATATCCTAACAAATATTACTAATCTTGAACTACAGATAATATAAGTGGTCCACTGAAATTCTTTCATATCCTAAAATGAGCACTTTGCGATCAGACTCCCTCTTGATTCACACCACTTTTCTGAAGGTCTATCCATTGATGATGGGAACCTTTTGAGGATCCGTGGGCAGACCTGCTCTGGTGTGAGCTGCATGAAGTGGCAGAGTGGGAGATGAGGCAGCAGAGGCTGTATGGACTTCAGGAAGTACGATGGCCATGAAGGAACATCCCCAAATCCGTTTGCCTGCAGGAGGCGCTTGGCAAAGACTCGCTTTTGCGTGAACTTCATTTCTTGACTCTGGCTCCTGATTGCAGCCAAACTACACCAGAAAAACATAGAGCACAATTAGTACATGGAGCCAGACTGAATTACAGTTACCAATTCAATTCCAACTCCGGTCAAAAGAAGCCAAAAGTAATTACAGTCATCTGTCTGTATAATGTTTAATTTATGTATGTTTTTATTGTACCCCACCTAGAACTCAGGATAGAACAGGTAATAACTATTTTAAACAAAATCGGAAAGCTGCACAATAAACTTTGTGAAATTGTATTATTTAGAGGGGAAGTTATCAATGTTCTTACTGTTAAGACGAGTTATTAGTAACTAGGTCTCACTGTTTAAAATGGGACTGGTGCCAAAATAGCATGAGTTAGTGGTAAAATAACACAACTTAACAGTAGCCTACATTGATAACTTCCCCCCTCCCCTTAGTGTGCAAAGTTTCAGTTTCTGATAACCACAGTTAATATTGTGATATCATATGCCTCATTCCACCAGCGCCTAAAAATCAATCTCATCAGTGATGTCACAATGGCTTGACTGTCCTATACTTGGCTCACTTTTATTACATACCCAAATTATTAGTGACTAATCCCTCTGTTTACTAAACCATGATAGCGGCTGCCATGCGCTAATGCCGACACAGCCCATTCACTTTGAATGGGCTTTGTCGGTATAGTCACGCGGCTTAGTAAACGGGGGGGGGGGGGGGGGTAAGTCTCAAATGGGACCTGTTCTAAATAGCATTAATCAAACATATAAATGGCAAGTGACCGACTCACCTGCAAATGCGCAGTAGAGACTTCCCTCTCTGTCCCGCCCTCGCGTCAAGACGTGATGACGTCAGAGGGTGGAATAGAGAGGGAAACGGAGTCAGACGCTGCCGCTGGAGCCTGGAAACGAACATCGCATGCACCAACCTCCACCCTCCCCCCATCCCCGCCACTGCTCCCGCCCCCCTCCGTATCGGGCCCCCTGCACTGACCTGACAGTGCCTTTCACCTCCGTGTGGAAGCGCTGCAGGCAGCAGCAGAGCGATCCGCTGCTGCCTGCAGCGCTTTCACACGGAGGTGAGAGGCGCTGTCAGGTCAGTGCAGAGGGCCTGGCACGGAGGGGGGAGGGAGTGGCGGCGAGGAGGGTAGCTGGAAATCTCGCCCGTTTTAACGGGCTTAACGGCTAGTAGTAAAATAAAACATCTTAATGGTAACAAAAGTGATCCAAGTATAGGACAGTCAAGCCATTTTGACATCATCGATGACATTGGCTCTTAGACATTGGTGGAATGAGGCATTATGACATCATAATATTAGCTGTGGCTACCAGGAACTACTAACTATTATAGCACAGGTCCCATTTGAGACTTACCCCTCTGTTTACAAAGCTGCGCTGCAATACCTACACAGCCCATTCAAAGTGAATAGGCTGTGTCGGCATTAGCACCCGGCAGGCACTATCATGGTTTAGTAAACAGGGGGGGTTAGTCACTAATAATCTGGGTTAACAGTAAAATAACCTGTCTTAACAATAACCCACATTAATAACTTCCCTTCTTAATTACTACAAAAAGAAATGTTTCTAGAAATTGAAAATACTGCTATATGTAACTCCCACTCTTAGTGTGAAGAGTTTCAGTTTCTGGTAACCACGGCTAATATTGTGATGTCATAATGCCTCATTCCACCAATGCCTAAGAGCCAGCCTCATCAGTGATGTCACAATGGCTTGATTGCTCTATACTTGTCTCATTTTTATTACATACAGCAGTGATTTTGATTTCTAGATGCATTTCTTTATTGATTAGTTTAGGGGTGAAGTTATTAATGTAGATGACTGTTAAGCTGGGTTATTTTACTGTTACCCCGGTTTATTTGTGATTGGGTCTCATTGCATAAAATGGAAGCTGTGCTTAAATAGCACTAGTTAGTGGTAAGATAACATGTCTTAATGGTAGCCCACATTGATAACTTCCCCCCTTATATCTTCCTCTCATCACAGAAATGCTGATGGTGGTCTCCTATATATATATATATAGGCAAAAATACAAATATGCTGGCCAATATTTAAACCATATAGTGGCATAGTGTGACTATAGGGATAGTGGTGAGCTTTACTACATAAGTACATAAGTACTGCCATACTGGGAAAGACCAAAGGTCCATCAAGCCCAGCATCCTGTTTCCAACAGTGGCCAATCCAGGTCACAAATACCTGGCAAGATCCCAAAAAAAGTACAAAACATTTTATACTGCTTATCTCAGAAATAGTGTATTTTCCCAAGTCCATTTAATAATGGTATATGGACTTTTCCTTTAAGAAACCGTCCAAACCTTTTTAAAACTCCGCTAAGCTAACCGCCTTTACCACATTCTCTGGCAACGAATTCCAGAGTTTAATTACACATTGAGTGAAGAAAATGTTTCTCTGATTCGTTTTAAATTTACTACATTGTAGCTTCATCGCATGCCCCCTAGTCCTAGTATTTTTGGAAAGTGTAAACAGACTTTTTCCTAACTTAAACCAATTAGCTGTGCAGATAGGAGCTGTCTGTATACCTGGGCAGAATGCCCACATTTCACTCTCACTCCACTCTGGTACTATCTGAATAGAGCTGGGGTGCTCTGTGAAAATTTTCAGTGGCACCATCCACATAGTGCCTCTGAAATTTCATGGGCAGAAGGTTTATATGTTTAGCACAGAGACTTAAATAGCCTTCCATCCTTAGAAGTAGTTTCTCCAGTGCAGAATGGAGGCAGCTCTGCAGAGTGGAAAATAAAAATGTTTTGACTCATTTCCTGTTTTTTTTCAGACTAGTTCTCCAGTTTTCAGGTATATCTTTGGTTCATTTCACATCAGTCTTAATTTTAAATATTCTTTAATACATATTAGAACCTTAATGGACAGGGGGGGTCTTTTATTATTTGTTACATTTGCATCCCACATTTTCCCACCTTTTGCAGGCTCAATGTGGCTTACATATAACTGTTAACGCGAGTCAGGTAATGTTCGTTACAGTGTTTGGTTGCATTGTGTCGCAGGTGAACAGGATCAAATTTGCAGATAATACAAAACTATTCAAGGTTGTTAAAACACATATGGACTGTGAAATATTGCAGGAAGACCTTAGGAAATTGGAAGACTGGAAGTCGAAATGGCAGATGAAATTTAATGTGGACAAATGGAAGGTGTTTTACAAAGCTGCACTAGTGTTTTTAGCTCGCTGTAAAAATTAGCTGGCAGTAAACGCTAAAACACCCATAGGAATGTAATGGGTATTTCTACAATCTATGCACATTATTATAGAATACACCCGCTCTGCGCCAAATTTAGGCGTTGGGATTTACGCCACCTAAACCATGGCCTAAATGGACACAACCAAATTTGATCATGTGAAGAGAAGCTCGGTGTAATTACATATATAACGTGCGGAAATATAAGCCAATTCTATAAAATTTAGGTGGACTTTAGAGAATACGCCTACGTCAATGGCGTAGTAGCTAGGTGGATCACCAGGGGAGCAACCACTCCTCTAAACAGACTTCTACAGCACCAGTGCCTACTTTTCATGCAGTCTGTTGTGCCTGCATGGACGCACAAGTACCTATGCAGTTGGCTCTCCGCTCCCCGCTCCCCGCCCCCCCTCCCCCCCGACATCACAATCTGGCTACGCTTCTGGCGTAAGCATATTTTTTGCAGCGTAGATTTTTCAGGCACTATATATAGAATCTACCCCTAACTGCTTAGCACACTTTACTAAACACGCCCCTTAATTCATAAGTTAACGTACATGTGAATCAATTTAGTGCACACTAAATTTTTAAAGATGTACTAATTAACCAAATGCAGACTAATGGATGGACACTCCTAGTGAGAAGCTTGTGCTACCTTGTACAGTGGGGGAAATAAGTATTTGATCCCTTGCTGATTTTGTAAGTTTGCCCACTGACAAAGACATGAGCAGCCCATAATTGAAGGGTAGGTTATTGGTAACAGTGAGAGATAGCACATCACAAATTAAATCCGGAAAATCACATTGTGGAAAGTATATGAATTTATTTGCATTCTGCAGAGGGAAATAAGTATTTAATCCCTCTGGCAAACAAGACCTAATACTTGGTGGCAAAACCCTTGTTGGCAAGCACAGCGGTCAGACGTCTTCTGTAGTTGATGATGAGGTTTGCACACATGTCAGGAGGAATTTTGGTCCACTCCTCTTTGCAGATCATCTCTAAATCATTAAGAGTTCTGGGCTGTCGCTTGGCAACTCGCAGCTTCAGCTCCCTCCATAAGTTTTCAATGGGATTAAGGTCTGGTGACTGGCTAGGCCACTCCATGACCCTAATGTGCTTCTTCCTGAGCCACTCCTTTGTTGCCTTGGCTGTATGTTTTGGGTCATTGTCGTGCTGGAAGACCCAGCCACGACCCATTTTTAAGGCCCTGGCGGAGGGAAGGAGGTTGTCACTCAGAATTGTACGGTACATGGCCCCATCCATTCTCCCATTGATGCGGTGAAGTAGTCCTGTGCCCTTAGCAGAGAAACACCCCCAAAACATAACATTTCCACCTCCATGCTTGACAGTGGGGACGGTGTTCTTTGGGTCATAGGCAGCATTTCTCTTCCTCCAAACACGGCGAGTTGAGTTCATGCCAAAGAGCTCAATTTTTGTCTCATCTGACCACAGCACCTTCTCCCAAACACTCTCGGCATCATCCAGGTGTTCACTGGCAAACTTCAGACGGGCCGTCACATGTGCCTTCCGGAGCAGTGGGACCTTGCGGGCACTGCAGGATTGCAATCCGTTATGTCGTAATGTGTTACCAATGGTTTTCGTGGTGACAGTGGTCCCAGCTGCCTTGAGATCATTGACAAGTTCCCCCCTTGTAGTTGTAGGCTGATTTCTAACCTTCCTCATGATCAAGGATACCCCACGAGGTGAGATTTTGCGTGGAGCCCCAGATCTTTGTCGATTGACAGTCATTTTGTACTTCTTCCATTTTCTTACTATGGCACCAACAGTTGTCTCCTTCTCGCCCAGCGTCTTACTGATGGTTTTGTAGCCCATTCCAGCCTTGTGCAGGTGTATGATCTTGTCCCTGACATCCTTAGACAGCTCCTTGCTCTTGGCCATTTTGTAGAGGTTAGAGTCTGACTGATTCACTGAGTCTGTGGACAGGTGTCTTTCATACAGGTGACCATTGCCGACAGCTGTCTGTCATGCAGGTAACGAGTTGATTTGGAGCATCTACCTGGTCTGTAGGGGCCAGATCTCTTACTGGTTGGTGGGGGATCAAATACTTATTTCCCTCTGCAGAATGCAAATAAATTCATATACTTTCCACAATGTGATTTTCCGGATTTAATTTGTGATGTGCTATCTCTCACTGTTACCAATAACCTACCCTTCAATTATGGGCTGCTCATGTCTTTGTCAGTGGGCAAACTTACAAAATCAGCAAGGGATCAAATACTTATTTCCCCCACTGTAACTGTGAGAAAAACTTAAAATGCCTATTCACTCTGTAGGTTTAATTATCTTTCCTTATCCTGATGCAATGAAGAGATGTGTACATGCATAAACAATGACAGTCTTTGTGAGCTGGTAAAGGTTAATTTCCCTTTTATTTCTCACATTCTAGAGCAGCAGATAAGAAACAGGAAGAATGAAAAACACTGTATATTTTGTTTCAACACCTCAGAGGAGTGCATTCTGTACTCACACGCTCTCGTTGGCCAGGAGTGAAGGTGGAAAGCTAACAATGTCAGAGATGGACATGAATGGAATGAACTGGGAAAGGTCGACAAACAGCTGTGGAGTTAGACGAGGAAACTTCTGGATCAGCAAAGAAGTTAAAGTCTCCAGCGCTCGTTCATCTGACTGAGAAACCTGTGTACATAACCAGAGATCATTCTATTTCCCTTAATCAAACCCTCAACACACATTCAGATAAACCCCTGATCCATATGATGGCTTATGATCAGTAAGCCCTGTGTTGCAAATCCAGTTTCTTATTATCATAAATGTTTAATCCACTCAGAATCCTCTAATGCTCATCCCACGTAAATTCTTTTTTTTTTATTATCATTTTTATTAATTTTAATTTCATACAAACAAATCACGTTTGTAGGGAAATACAGAGAGTTATAGAGGAAAATAAAACATATATATAATATATTTCAATCAAGCATACATGTCACATATATTTATCTTATCTCTCTTCCTTAGACCATCATTAGTGGGGGAGGGGGGAGAGTCTAAACAAATTAAAGGAGAATTATCACTCTAAAAAAAGAGAAGGAAAAAAGGAACAAAATTTGACATAAATTGGCATAGTCCTGATATTATATCTCTTAACTCTTATTTGCTGATATCAATCATTGTTCTTATTCAGTTAGTTAATTTTTTTGGCGTCCAGAAAAACCTTCAACTGAGTAGGCTCAAAAAATACATATTTAGTGCCAGTCATTCGAATTATGCATTTACATAGATATGCTAAGGTAAATGTTGCGCCTAACGCTTTTACTTCATCTCTAAGTATAAGAAATTGCTTTCGTCGCTGTTGCGTTATCTTAGTAACGTCAGGATATACCCATATTTTCTGTCCACAAAATAAAGCTGACGAATATTTGAAATATTTTTTCATAATCATATTTAAGTCCTGTTCAAAGACCATTGATATTATAAGAGTCCCTCTTGAAGTTATTTCAATCATAGAATCTTCTAGTAGTGCAGTTAAATTTTGAATATCTATTACTGGAAGTTGAGGATCTTCTCCTTGCTTTTGCACTCTAGGTAAATAGTAAACTTTATTACAAGGTGGAATATCCGCATCAGAAAACTTCAAGATCTCCTGTAAATATTTTTTAAAGAAATCACGAGGAGTCAAAGCAGGTGAAATGGGAAAATTTAACATCCTAAGCGTAAGGCGTCGATTATAATTTTCATCCCACGTAAATTCTGATCCAGCTGTCATGCAGAAATGATCACCACATGTCTAGCTCAACCCAACATATTTCAAATCAGGGACTGTGCACACCATAAACTCTTCACTTCAATTACTGGCGATTGCCAGTAATTAGTTTATGGTGTGCACAGAGATCCACATGAGTTTGGATTTATAGTCTGGGTTTTTGGATGGATTTATTCCTTGATTGTTGGTTTTAGTTTTAATAGAATAGCAATGCATATAAAATAAAAAGCAGTCTTAAAACCATAAACACTTCATGGCCGAAAAAGAATCCTAAGTAACAAGACCTTGCTTTTTCTACAAAATAGTAAAAAAAACAAAATAAAGAGGTGACTCTCCCTATGACACAGAGAACCAATTACTCAAACCAAGAATAGGAATGAATGAGATAAACTGGCAATAAAGATAATTAATATTAAAAATAACCCTTAAAAGAGCTAAAAGGATGCATAGAATTTCTAATACAAAAATGTTTATTACTTAATGCATAAAACAAATACCAGAAAATGAATTAATCTAAATATAACATCAATATACATTCATTAAAAAAAATATCAGGCGTGTTTCTGCAAATTCCTTCTTCAGGGGCCTTTTGACACTAACCAATACAACAATGACAGTTAATCAAAAGTGGCAGCAAAATACTATTACTACTACTACTTATCATTTCTATAGCGCTACTAGACGTACGCAGCGCTATACACTTGAACATGAAGAGACAGTCCCTGCTCGACAGAGCTTACAATCTAATTAGGACAGACAAACAGGACAATAAAGATAAGGGAATATTAAAGTGAGGATGATAAAATCAGCCTAAACAAATGGGGAAAGCATGTAGAGCATGTCTCATGGAATTCTTTCCAACCCTTCTGCATATAAATGTATGTATGTGCGTGTTGGGGGTAGGGAAGTTGGTAGGTGACTGTATGTACATGTGTGTTTGTGTGCTGGTGTGTGTTTGTGCATGCATATGTGTGTGCTTACTGTGTGTCTTGATTAGGAGAGGAGAGTGAAAAATAGTTTGAAATAGAGAATGCCGTGGGAGCGGGTAATCGTGGTAAACAGCAGTAAAACCGACAGGAATCGGAAAATTTTTCAAAGTTTTACCGCGGGTGCAAAAAGAGGTTATTTCCGCGTCCCGCAGGAGCGGTAATAACCCCTGCACCTGCGGTACAACAGACACCTACCTTTTCCCATCCTCCCTCCCTTCCTTCCAAGTCCGGTGTCGCTCACTCTCCCTCCCCTCCCCCCACTGCCGCCACCACCGGGTCCTGTATCACACTCTCCCTCCCCCCTGCAAGTTCTGGTGTCACTCCTCCACCTCTCCGCTGTGCTTCCGCTGCAGTCTTTCCATCTTCCGGGCTGCCAGCAGCGTTAGCAATGTAAACATGCTGCCTTTGTGTGACCCGGAAGCCTTCTCTCTATTGCGACTTTATGTTTCCGCATAGGCAGGTCGCTCGCTGCAGAGAGAAGGCTTCCCGGTGCATGAAGGCAGCATGCTTACATTGCTAATGCTGCCGGCAGCCCAGAAGATGGAAAGGCTGCAGGGAAGTATAGCGGAGAGGTGGAGGAGTGGTACTGGAGCTTGCAGAGGGGGGAGGGAGGGACACAGGACCCGGTGGCGGCGGGGGGTGGGTGGGAGAGCGAGTAACACTGGACCTTGTGGGAATGGAGGGAGGGAGAGTGACACCGACCCTGTGGGGAGGGGGGGGGGAGGCAGGAAGATTGAGAGAGCGACACCGAACTTGGGAGGGGGATGGAGGGAAAGCGACACAAGACCTTGTGGAGAGGGGTGGTATGGAGGGAAAGCAACACCAGACTTTGTGGAGGGGGAGAGGGAGGGAAAGCGACACTGGACCTTGTTTGGACTTTAGTTTGTACTTCGTTCCCTTTCTTTTGTTATTTCCGTGTGATGATATATAAACATCTCAGTTTGGCGTGTGACGTTGCAGCACCATTTTGAAAATGAGAACTTAAATGTGAAAGCAGGTGAACAAGTGAGTTGGTTAAGTTGTTGTATATATTTACTTTGCAAAATGTGGCCAAGTTTCATTAATTGAATTATTCATCTTTTAGATTATTCTTGCAGCAAAGTACAGCATGTTGTTCCTGAAGAAGCCTAGTAAGGGGTGAAACAGACGGGCCCCGTAGAACAATGAAAGACGAGTGCTGTCTTGAATAATGAAAGCCAAGTGCTGCTTTGGTTTTTATGTTTCAACAATTTTTATTGATGAAGGTGATGAAACCGAACAATCCAAACAATATCCAAATATACAACGGTACAAGTGTTGTTCATACATTATCTTACATTAAACAGTCATCAATAGGTTTTTTTCCCCCACTTTTCCACCCCTCCCCCCCTTCCTTCCCCCTGTTATTCCTGAATATCTCTACCCTTTTGAACCCTCCTTCCCTTCCCCACCCCCCCCCCCCCGGGGGTCCTCTCCTTCCTTGTTCCTCGGTCCATCAAATGGGTTGTTAACACAAATCAGTTTGTCGCTAACCTGTTCGTTATCCTTTATCACAAATCAAACCTCTTCTTTGCTCCCCTCCCCCCCCCCAAACCTTCCTCCCCCTCTTCCCCCCTCCCACCTCCTCGACTCAGTGCGTCCTAGGCGCATGGTCAATCTCGACTCCCCCCCCCCAGGGCGTGTAAGTCCCAGACTTCCGAAGTTATAACATATCCCCAGTTGTATCTCCGCCGTTATCCCGAAAGGGAATTCAACACAAGACTGCGGGCTCTGTGAGGCAGGGACTGGATGTACCCATCCCATATTTCCAGGAATAACTTCCGTCGCTTAAATGTCAACCGAGCATATTGCAATTCTAGCAAAAGCAGGCCATGCAACCTGTTCCTCCATTGCCAGTATGATGGGACTTGGTCGCTGGTCCACACACCCAACACCACCCATTTCCCCAGCATTCCTGCCTTTCGAAGCAACATTTTAAAATGCTTATCCTGGGGCCCAAAATCCTCATATTTATCTAACAAAAACCCTGTTGCTGATCTATTCAGAGGCCTACCTCCTAAACCCTCCAAGTATGCTGTCACCTCATTCCAGAAAGCCTGAGTGTGGATGCACTCCCAAAATGCATGTAGAAAGGAGTTTATACCCATCTTACATTTTGGACAGGTCGGGGAGTCTACCCCTCCTATTTTAAAGAGTCGGTCCTGTGTTAGATATGCTCTGTGTATCACCCGGAAATTACATTCCCGGAGCTCTGCACTGATCGAGCCTGATGGGATACGTCCCACCAATCGAGCTATATCCAATGATGCGGCTGGTATGCCCAACTCCCGACTCCACCTAGTTTGCAGTTCACTTTTATCTTGCCTTGGCTGTATCACTTCTAATGCTGCCTTTAAATTTGACACCGATATTCCCCGGTCCTGAATGGGTTCATAGAAATCTAGTATCTTCTGTCGTATGGCGAATTGCAGATTTCCTGTATCAAAGTTGTTAATATAATGTTGTACTTGCCTACATGCGAACAGATCTCTATATTCTACTTTCTCCGACGCCAACAATACCTCCCAGGTTTGTAATCGTCCTTCAGCATCTAACAGGTCCTTAACATACCGTATCCCAGTCTTTTCCCAACGTTTAAAAGATATATTATCATTGCCCGGGAGGAATTCCCTATTTCCAACCAAAGGAATGTGATCTGTTTGTTGTGGATTCCCTCCAAGCAAGGTCACCAGGTATATCCATGCTGCCCTGATCGTCTGCACCAGAACATTCCCTCTCAATTCTGCCGGGATTTTCACAGTAGGGCAATGAATCACTGAAAAAATACTCCATTTGCCCAGCACTGCTTGTTCCATATGTATAGGTGTATAAATTTGTTCCCCCAATACCCAGTCTCCCAGATGTCGTAGCAAACATGCCCAATTATATGCTTGTATGTCTGGTAGACCCAAACCTCCTTGTCGCCATGTCCCTGTCAAATGTCTGAACAAAGTTCTTGGTTTTTTCCCTTGCCAGCAGAATTTGGAGATCAGCCTATGCAAAGCCTTGATATTTTTCTTCAAAAGTCTGATTGGTAATACAGTGGTGGAAATAAGTATTTGATCCCTTGCTGATTTTGTAAGTTTGCCCACTGACAAAGACATGAGCAGCCCATAATTGAAGGGTAGGTTATTGGTAACAGTGAGAGATAGCACATCACAAATTAAATCCGGAAATCACATTGTGGAAAGTATATGAATTTATTTGCATTCTGCAGAGGGAAATAAGTATTTAATCCCTCTGGCAAACAAGACCTAATACTTGGTGGCAAAACCCTTGTTGGCAAGCACAGCGGTCAGACGTCTTCTGTAGTTGATGATGAGGTTTGCACACATGTCAGGAGGAATTTTGGTCCACTCCTCTTTGCAGATCATCTCTAAATCATTAAGAGTTCTGGGCTGTCGCTTGGCAACTCGCAGCTTCAGCTCCCTCCATAAGTTTTCAATGGGATTAAGGTCTGGTGACTGGCTAGGCCACTCCATGACCCTAATGTGCTTCTTCCTGAGCCACTCCTTTGTTGCCTTGGCTGTATGTTTGGGTCATTGTCGTGCTGGAAGACCCAGCCACGACCCATTTTTAAGGCCCTGGCGGAGGGAAGGAGGTTGTCACTCAGAATTGTACGGTACATGGCCCCATCCATTCTCCCATTGATGCGGTGAAGTAGTCCTGTGCCCTTAGCAGAGAAACACCCCCAAAACATAACATTTCCACCTCCATGCTTGACAGTGGGGACGGTGTTCTTTGGGTCATAGGCAGCATTTCTCTTCCTCCAAACACGGCGAGTTGAGTTCATGCCAAAGAGCTCAATTTTTGTCTCATCTGACCACAGCACCTTCTCCCAATCACTCTCGGCATCATCCAGGTGTTCACTGGCAAACTTCAGACGGGCCGTCACATGTGCCTTCCGGAGCAGGGGGACCTTGCGGGCACTGCAGGATTGCAATCCGTTATGTCGTAATGTGTTACCAATGGTTTTCGTGGTGACAGTGGTCCCAGCTGCCTTGAGATCATTGACAAGTTCCCCCCTTGTAGTTGTAGGCTGATTTCTAACCTTCCTCATGATCAAGGATACCCCACGAGGTGAGATTTTGCGTGGAGCCCCAGATCTTTGTCGATTGACAGTCATTTTGTACTTCTTCCATTTTCTTACTATGGCACCAACAGTTGTCTCCTTCTCGCCCAGCGTCTTACTGATGGTTTTGTAGCCCATTCCAGCCTTGTGCAGGTGTATGATCTTGTCCCTGACATCCTTAGACAGCTCCTTGCTCTTGGCCATTTTGTAGAGGTTAGAGTCTGACTGATTCACTGAGTCTGTGGACAGGTGTCTTTCATACAGGTGACCATTGCCGACAGCTGTCTGTCATGCAGGTAACGAGTTGATTTGGAGCATCTACCTGGTCTGTAGGGGCCAGATCTCTTACTGGTTGGTGGGGGATCAAATACTTATTTCCCTCTGCAGAATGCAAATAAATTCATATACTTTCCACAATGTGATTTTCCGGATTTAATTTGTGATGTGCTATCTCTCACTGTTACCAATAACCTACCCTTCAATTATGGGCTGCTCATGTCTTTGTCAGTGGGCAAACTTACAAAATCAGCAAGGGATCAAATACTTATTTCCACCACTGTATTTGTAAGGTATACAGCCATTTAGGAAATAATATCATACGGAATAGCTGAATTCGGCCACTCAAAGAGATCGGGAGTAACTTCCACCGAGACAGGCTCTGCTCGCTGTATTCCAGCAAATGTGAGACATTTAGATCGTGGATCGGGAAAGTCTTATAAGGGAGTTTAATGCCCAGATATTTAAAATATCTTGAAGCCCAATTTAAGGGAAACGGTCCCACCCATCTTCGCCGCATCGAGGGAATCGTTGGTAGTGCCAAAGATTTATCAAGGTTTAATTTAAATCCTGAGAAATCCCCAAATTCAGCGATGCTATCCATCAAAGCTGGTAAAGATCGCTCTGGCTCTGTCAGATGGACTAGGAGATCATCAGCAAAAGCTGAAATCTTAAACTCTTGTCTACCCACCGCCACCCCCGTAATATCCGGGTTTGACATTATTTCTCTTATCAGGGGGTCGATGCTTAAGACAAATAGCAATGGCGACAATGGACAGCCTTGCCTCGTTCCCCGTTGAATATTGATGGGCTCTGAGGTTACTCCATTCACCCAAACCGTTGCTCTTGGAGCCTCGTACAGGGCCCGCACTGCTTTGACCCAGAATCCATCAAACCCATAGCTCTCTAGAACCGAAAATAGAAAATCCCAATTGACCCTGTCAAACGCCTTCTCCGCATCAAAACTTATGAGGAGAGAAGGCGCTTCGTTCCTCTCCACCCACATCATAGAAGCAATTATTTTTCTCATATTCTTTGCTATAGTCCGACCTCTCACAAAACCTACCTGGCTCTCTTCCACCAAGGACGGTAATATCACCGCCAATCTGTTAGCCAGAATTTTAGCAAACATCTTGGCTTCCACGTTCAGTAGAGAGATCGGTCTATAGGACGACGGGTGTTGTGGATCCCGGCCTGGCTTCAGTAGCACTACCATCTGAACTGCTCTTAATGTATCTGATAGCTCTCCCCTCTCCACAAATTTATTGTAAAGGGCTGTCAGAGCGGGCACTACCTGAGGACCCAGTATTTTATAAAATTCATAGCGAAAGCCGTCTGGTCCTGGAGCCTTGAATAAAGACCCCTGTTGTATCACTCTATGTACTTCATCTTCTGTGATTTCTTGGTTTAGCCCCGACTTTTGTGTGATCGTTAAAGCTGGCAGGTCCCTCCCCTCCAAGTAAAGTTTACCTTCTAGCTCATCTGTTTGTGAGTTGGAATACAACTCCCGATAGTAATGGTGAAAAGTGGCTGCTATTTCCTTATCCGATCTCACCAAATCTCCCTCCGGGTTTTTAAGTTGTAATATCTTTTGTTTCCCTTGTTTGCGTTTAAGCAAGCCAGCTAGCATCTTCCCCTGTTTGTTGCCATGCAGATAAAGTTGGTATTTATAGTACTGTAAGGATTTCATTGCTCGGGTGTGCAGCAAGCTGTTTAACGCCGACTGCAACGCCAGAACATGTTCTCTATTTTCTATCGTGGGTTGAGTTCCCCAATATCTGCGAGCCTCTCTGATCTGCTGTTCTAACCGAATAATCTCTTTATCCCTCATTATTTTCTTATGACTCGTGTAGGCTATAATCACCCCCCTTAAAACCGCCTTCGCTGTTTCCCAAAATAACACTGGGTCCCTCCTGTGTGCTGCGTTATTATTTTGATAATCCAACCATTGCTTGGCAATATGTTCCCGAAATTTGTTATCATGCATTAAATATGTGGGGAACCGCCAGGCAAATTGAGGACCTCCCTGGGTCTGCATATTCCACCACACATACGCGTGGTCGGATACTCCATAAGAGCCTATGCCCGCCTCCCGGACCATGGAAAAAAGATCTCTAGACAACAACCAGTAGTCAATCCTCGCTTGAGATGAGTGAGCCTTGATATATGTGTGTAATCTCGTTCATCAGAATGTAACAATCTCCACACGTCAATTAAGTCCAGAGATTCACAGAGCATAGATATACCTCTTGCTCTCACTCCTTTCTCAGCTCTACGGCCTGTTGATGTATCCAGGTTGGGGTCGTGAACCGTATTAAAGTCTCCTCCCATAACTACTGGAACACCCTCATGTTTGCTAATTGCATGGACCAGCGACTGAAAAAAGGCCCCGTCATAGACATTCGGGGCATAGACATTTGCAAGTAACAATTCCTGTTGGTTGATCTTAATTTTTGCTATGAGAAATCTACCATCTCCCGCCCGCCAGCAGCCCTGTGGTTGGATCTCCAAGGTTTTCCTAAAAAGTATTAACATTCCTGCTTTCCGGTTTTGGGCTGGCGCCTCCAGTATCTGCCCCACCCACCATCTCTTAAATTTGGCATGTTCCACCGATGACAGGTGGGTCTCCTGGAGAAACACTACATCGGCCTTTTGTCTATTCAAGAGCTGTAAAATTTTTTGCCGTTTAATCGGGGACGTAACCCCTCCCACATTCCATGATATAAATTTTAGCGGGCTCATCCCTCTTCCTCTGAGCCTTTCTCTTTTAGGTATTTCATCTTATCTGTTGTGGGAGGGGTCAGCCCAGCCTCCAACCCCACCCCGGAGTTCCTATTAATAGATCTCATCGCCCTGGGGGGTTGAAAGACCGCCCCCTCTTGTTTTTGCTTGTATCTCAGTGTGTGACCGCACAGAGTCGAAGTCAACCCTATCTTCCACCCTCCCCCCCTTCCTACCCACTGACACCCTCCCTCTAGCCCTTTATCTAACTCCTCCCCCTTCCCTCCCAACCCCTCCCTCCCCTGCCCTCCCCCTCTAGTATCCCATGTGATCTTATACATCCTCTTGCGAGGACTGCCCATCCACAGCTTGCCTGTGACGGGCTACTCCTAGTAGATCACCTCAAGAGTGAGACTCCTCCCCTCCCTTCCAAAGCAGCCAAGCTATCTCCTTCCTAGCTCAATTCCCGTTCTGTTAACCTCCTTGATTACCATGGTTCTCTCCTGTGCATAATAACAACTTCAACATGAATTATATTTGACCCCATATCACCATGTCCCATGTTTTTCCTATTAACCCCCTTGATTACCCCGTGTTTCTATTCATACATATAACAGTTCTAGCATGAATTATATTTAACGCTAAGGCATCGTAGCCCATGTTTCCTATTACCTCCTTAATCACCCCTGTGCTACTCATACATATAATAACTATTCCAACGTGAATTATATTTAACTCTAAAGCAATGTAACCCATTTTCTTTTCCTAAGAGACAGCCCTTTAAACAGCCATTCAATCAACTTTCTCTGCTTGTTTTGTTTATTTTGCCAGCAACTGAAAGCAACAGTTCTTAACTTCGGGAATAACCACTTACTCTTACACACGCAACCTCTCCCTCCAGCATCCCACAAGCCCTCCTGAATTATTACATTCCACCCCTCTTATTATCAGTTCGTTATTGCCTCTAGAGGTATACCTTTTATTAAAGATGAACCCTCAATAAGTCATTATTCAGAGTTTATGACGAATCAGGATAAATCAGCTGCAACTGGTATGTCCCAAATATTAATCTGCTCATTATCCGATTGGCCATCACAAGAGATGGCCACTGAGATACATAAGTGCGGGGATCCATGTTGACAGTATCTTACCCAATCTCCTCTTTCTGATTGCATCAAAACCCCAGTCAGATCAGGTCTGGCGCAGGTCGAGGTGTCTGTGTATTGTAGTTGTATTGGTCAGATCTTCGTTCCACAGAAAGCAACATCCCTCGATCCCGAAGAGCAGACTGCCATTTCGTGTGAAAGCAACCCAAAAGGAGAACTGTCTTTTTACAGGCATCTCAGTCTCTAACAGGTAATCGTGTTTTCATAGACAACATAATGGATTTGTTGTTGGGTTTGAACATCCAATTAAGACCAAGCCATCCCAATTACAACCGTCATCTCCTTGTCTCCTCATATTATTTTGTCTCTTCTTACTCCTCTTTCCCTGTTTGTTTAATTCAGTGTGCTTATTGTAACTGTGGCAGCTGGTTCAAGTATTCTTTAGCTGCCTCCGGAGTTTCGAAGAACGTTGCTTTTCCGTCGGAGAATACCTTCAGACGAGCGGGGTATAGCAATGCAAATTGAATCTGCCTCTTATGCATGGCCGAACAGATCTGCGAATATGCCCGTCGCAGTAGTGAAACTCTCACCGAGAAGTCTTGAAAGCAAAGGATCGACCTATTTTCGTATGTTAGGGATCCCTTTACTCTAATTGATCTGAGAATATCCACTTTGTGAACATAATTGAGGAGTTTAATTATGACAATTCTCGGGCGGGATTCTCCTTGACGTTTGGGTCCTAGCCTGTGTGCCCGCTCAATTCTTAGCGGGCCTGCTGTTGATTGTAGATTGAGAGTGTTAGTGAGCCAATCTTCTAGAAATGTCCTCAACTCTCCTTCCGAGATTGTCTCTGGCAGGCCCACCAGGCGAAGGTTTCCTCTCCGGGATCTATTCTCAATATCGTCTAGCTTAGACTCCAATTCTGCCACTTTAGTTTTTAACGAGTCCTTATCTGCCGTAATCTGTTGCATTTGATCTTCTAAATCGGACACTCTTTGGCACGACATTGCGAATTCTCCCTTTAGGCCTTCCATTTTACCATCCAGTGCCTCCAATTTACCCGTTATCTTATCAAATTTATGATCAAGATTTTGGTTCAACGCTTGAGTCACTTCTGTTATTATCTCCGCGACCCATGCTGAGCTCACCGAACTAGGGCCTCCGCTCTCTGTCTCCGCCATTTTGGAGGTTTCCAGTGCTTTTTGTTTCTCTCCTTGTTTCCGCGCTGTTTTCGCTGCCATTGAAGTTGAGGTCGCCCCGCCGATCACCGTGTCTCTAGTGCGGGCTTATATCTTCTTCGGATTATAAAGGTCGAAATTTGCCGCTTTTTAGCAGCTGTTTGGTCGGTCAGGGCCTAGGAGCTCTTCTCACCCACGTTTGCTTTTCAACGTGGCATCACGTGACCTTTCTGCTTTGGTTTTTATAGTAGGCTGCAGCAGTGGCGTAGCTAGGTGGGGCGCCAGGGGAGCGGCCACTCCCCCAAACAGAGTTCTGCTGGCGCCTATTTTTTTTTTGTTGTGCAGCACTGAAAATGTGCGCCGGCACCGCGGAAGTCTGTTCTCGCTCTCCCTGTGCCGTCAAACTGACTAAACCTGGCTATACTTCTGGGCTGCAGACAAGTTTTAAATAAGTCATTATTTTGAACAAACTTTGATTCTCTTGAACTTGGCGTAATTACTGTATTTCGATAAAGAATTTTGCCAAAGAAAATTTTCAAATCAATAAGAGATTGCACAGAAGTTGCACTTTGAGACTGACATTGTTTTAAAAAGCACTGTCGTAATTTAAACGCAAACAAAAAAAATATATAAAACTTTTGTTGGAGTTTTTAGCCCAGTGATAGAAACTAAACACTGACACAAAAGAAAATTTTTTTGTAACCGTGTTCAAACCAAAGAATGTTACTTTGGTTTCTGAGGGTTTTTCTCCAAATATATTAGATAATAGTATCACAACTGTTTAGAAAGTTATAGGCTAGTTTCAGCACAGGTTAGAATTAGATTTAATTAATTAATTAATTAATTAATTAATTAATTAAGTGTATTTCAACCCTGGCAGTGAGTCTTGTATAAAATGTACACTAAGGTAGATTCTTCTAAGCCTGGTCTCCTTCCATACTTTGCACAACACACCTTGAGACGGTGCCAGGTGCGATGCATCAGCGAAAGAAACTGTTTCACTGCATCATTCTCAGCCGACATCAAAAGCTTCTGGAAATTCTCTGGAGGCATGTGCAGGTACTCCTGTGGAGGAAGCAAAGAGATAACATAACATACTTTAAACAGTCACTGGCAGACCTATTCTACTCATGTCGCAGCTTGGAGGGCAGGAATACCCCAGCCTGAGTGACTGGAGTAGCACTAATTCATCAAGCTATGGCTTGGTACAAATGGGTTCACTGCACCTGGATTGAACACACCTTGCTGCGTGGTGGGAGCGTCCAGGGTACAGCTTATAGAGCATTGATCAGTCTTGCTTATGATGGTGGATTGGGTGCATTATTTGTAACTTAGCTTACATTTTGGCTTGAGTATCTTGTTTTGGTCATCTATGTTAAAGACAGTCATGTGTTTTAATGTGTACGTATTGTCATTTATTAATTTGGGGTCAGAGTGCAAAGGGGCTCGAGGGAGGGTGTCACAGCTGCCTATGTTAGTGGGCAGAGATAAACTGAATGGGTCAGATGTCTATCTACTGCTTATTTACTTTGGGGCCTGTTCATTAAGCTGTATTAGCCGGTAACCTGGCAGTAAGTGTGCAGTAACAGTTAACCCAGAAGGAGGCATGGAAATGGGTGGGACTGGAGGAACTGTACTGTACAGTTCACACAGAAGGAGTCACCACATATTAACTGTTAACAGGACAGATAACGTGGTGCACGCCCAATTTGCAGGCACAATTTAATTGAGTAACGAGTCAATTAGCGCCAATAATTGGGCGCTACCAATTATTGGCATTAATTGGTAACAATTCGATTTATACAAGCATCTTACTAAGCACTATTTTATAAAGCGTGCAACTGAAAGTAGGCGTGGCCATGGAAGGAGCATGGGTGGGTCAGAGGCGTTCACTAAAGATGAACACACTATTATAGAATTTGGCGGATCTCTCGCCTAATTTATGTGCGAGGATTTATACTAGGTTTCAGTTGGTGTAAATCCTCGTACCCAAAGTTGGGTGCGAATCCCGGCGCTACAAACTATTCTATAAATGGCACCCAGCGCTCACATTTACAGAGTCTAGTCCGAAATGGGAGAAATATTTTTAGTACACAGGCCACAGAACGTTATTTTTTCCAGTGTGACACTGAACAAATGCAGTTCTGTATCACCTTGTTTATCTGTTATTATTTATTTACTAGTTCAGTCCTAATGTGTCAAACACTTGTCTGAAACTTCCTTATCAAACACACATCGTAAATAATTTGCAAAACCTCAAACAGTAACTTGTGTGGGTACTCCGTATATATGAGTTTAGTCCTAATGTGCCAAACACTTGTCTGAAACTTGCTCATCAAACATATCTACTATAATAAAACTCACCCTCAACGTTCTGAGGACACTGACGTCAGTGAAGCCAAGCCCTGACTTCCTTCAAAAAGGTTTGAAGGTTCGTGGTGGTGAAGCCACCAAAATCATTCCGGGCCCCGCCCTCAAGGGCGGAGCAATGGCAGAACAACGAAGGGGTTGGCAGGGAGGGAGGCGGGGGGGAATCGCTCCGGGCCCCACCCTCGCGTCAAACGTCATGACGTTGGGGGCGGAGCAATGGCAGAACAACGAAGGGGTTGGCCAGGGAGGGGGGGTGTTGGCGACGAAAACCTTGCTAGCGCCCGTTTCATTTGCTCTGAAACGGGCCTCTTTTACTAGTCATAAATAATTTGCAAAACCACAATCAGCGTTTAACATATCAGAGCTACTTTCCAGTATTAATTTGAGCATGCAGTCATTTTTTTTATGGATCCTCAGAATGTCCTGCAGCACACACCATTTGAGATCCTCATTTCTTTACACTAATGGTGTGGCGCAAATCGTCATTGATCCACTGTTTTTTTTTTCTTGTTTTTTTAAAGATACTTTCTATATATTTATCTTTCATCCTCAAAATAGTTTTTTTTTTTAAATAGCTGATCAAAAGTCACTTTAAGTAAAGCTGTAGTTCTATGCATACTACATCACTTGGTGTGTGCTGCAGGACATTCTGAGGATCCCTAAAAAAAAAAAACCTACCATATGCTCAAATTAATACTGGAAAGTAGCTCTGTTATGTTAAACGCTGATTGTGGTTTTGCAAATTATTTACGATGCGTGTTTGATAAGGAACAAGTGTTTGGGACATTAGGACTAAACTCATATATACGGAGTCCCCACACAAGTTACTGTTTGAGGTCTCTAGAATTGGATTATTTATTTACTAGCATTTATGAGACGCTTGCCCAAAAATCTCCAGGCAACTTATAATACCTTATGGTACCCTTTCTTTTTATAACCATGGACAGACAGCCAGAGGGCTACATCAGTTGGTAACATCATTTTCTGACTTACTCCCATGTATACATTAAGTAGAAAAGATTTTTATTTGCTTGAAATAAAACATAGGGGCCTTTTAATAAAGTGTGGTAAGGGGTGCAAAACTTAAGGTGTGGTAAGTGAAAAGCCTGTGCAATAAGCGTGCATGCCCAGCATCTGTCTTGCATCTACTACATGGGCTTGGCAGATTGACCCCTAGCAATAGTACCACAAGATTACTTCTAGAGGTCGTATACGCACCATTTTCAACCCAAGAGACCCAGATAGGGTGAGAACCTAGGTAAGTCTTGGGTATAGGGGGAGCAGTCAAGGAGGAGGGAGGTGGATCCGGATGGGAGGGGTTCCTGCTCAAGGGGATTCTGCACTGAGGGAATCTGCTTGGAGGGGACATGATCAACCAGGGGAAAAGGATCAAAGTGGGGGATGTGCTTCATGGGGAGCTGGGTGATTGTGGCCACTGGAGTATTTTTTTTTTAATATTAACGGGCAGCCGCCACTGTACCAGATAGACAGTGACATTAAGTGCAGCTGTGCTATCAGCAGTTGGGGCAGCTATCACGCAGTTATCTAGAGTTCTATATCTGTCATTGCTGGACATGCTCAATCTCCACCCAGGTACCGCAAGATCCGATGCAGATTCTGCCCCCTCCCCTCCCCCCTGCATTAGTCACTTAAATTGGGACTTTTACAGTATGGTAGTTAACCACACAGCAGTCATTGGTACATTAACCATTGCCACACATTAAAGCCGGCTGCAAGTGACTACTTTAGTAAACATATTCCATAGTGCAGGTGGTCACTCAGCAGTACCTGGAGAAGAACTTCCACAGCTGTGGCATTCTCTTCATCCTGGATTAGACCCCAAAGCACAGGCTGCAAAAGAAAGAAGAGGCAGAGTCATATCGTTCCTTAGCAAGTTTTAACTTATTGAAAAACTCAAAAATGCTAAGATGGAGACTGCATTCCAGCAGCGAGAGGGGTGCTACCCAGTCTTTTGCATTGAGTGTCACATGTATGATTATTTCCCAGTTGGTGAGAGGTTATATGTTTGCCCGATGCAAAGAGCTCCTAGCTCTCAGAGAACGGATCCGTTCTCTTGAGGCTACAGTAGTACACTTGGAGGAGCTGAGGGAGACAGAGAGGTACATAGAGTAGACCTACAGGGACATTGTAGAGAAGTCTCACCTCCAGTCTGGCAACCCCTGTGCTGCCTAGAAGGAGGGAGGTCTCCTAGAAGGACAGCATCACCCTGGTGAAGTAGGAAGTATTCCATTAGGCAGGACTTGCCCACCAGGGGATACACTATCCTCTTGCACTGAGGATACGTCTCCAAGAACTTCTGCCCAGGCGGAAGGGTTAGGACACCTGTTGTAGTTGGCAATTCGATCATTAGGCATGTAGATAGATGGGTGGCTGGTGGACGTGAGGATCACCTGGTCATTTGCCTGCCTGATACAAAGGTGGAGGACCTCACACATTACATAGACAGGATCTTAGATAGTGCTGGGGAGGAGTTGGCTGTCTTGGTACATGTGGGTACCAATGACATAGGAAAATGTGGGAGGGAGGTTCTGGAAGCCAAATTTAGGCTCTTAGGTAGAAAGCTGAAGTCTAGATCCTGCAGAGTAGCATTTTCATAAATATGCTCCCCGTTCCATGCACAGGACCCAAAAGGCAGGCAGAGCTCCGGTCTCAATGCTTGGTTGAGACGATGGTGCAGGGATGAGGGACTTAGATTTGTTAGGAACTGGGCAACATTCTGGAAGACTGTTCCGAAAGGATAGGCTCCACCTTAACCAGGATGGAACCAGGCTGCTGGCACTAACTTTTAAAAAGGAGATAGAGCAGCTTTTAGACTAGAATTAGGGGGAAGCAGACAGTCGCCCAGGAGCACATGGTTTGGTGTGGAGTATCCTTGAAGGACACTATTGAAACAGGACATTTAGGGAATCCCAGTAGAGAGGTTTCAACAATGCTGAAAGTAAGCCAGGTGTGCTTAATGAGACAGCAGGATAAAGATGCACATTATCCCCTTCAACTTCTAAGCAGCTTGTAGATCAAAAGAAAAATCAAGATTTGAAATTCCTGTATACAAATGCTAGAAGCCTAAAAATTAAGATGGGAGAGTTAAGAGTACATAGCACTAAATGATGAGGTAGATATAATAGGCATTTCAGAGCCTTGGTGGAAAGAAGACAATCAATGGGACACTGTGTTAACAAGTTACAAACTGTATCGCAATGATAAAGAGGATCAAATTGGAGAGTGGGTTGCTCTTAATGTTAAAGAGGGAATTGAGTCAAACTAAACATTCCACATGAAACAGATAGCAGCGTTGGATCATTATGGATTATGGAGTGGAGGAGTAGCCCACTGGTTAGTGCAGCAAACTTTGATCCTGGGAAACTGGGTTCAATTGCCACTGAAGCTCCTTGTGACTCTGGGCAAGTCACTTAAACCTCCATTGCCCCAGGTTCAAATAAGTACCTGTATATACTATGTAAACCGCTTTGAACGTCCCTTTTGCCTTTCCCTATGTGAGAAGGGAAGGAGTAGCCTTGTAGGGCTGTGCCCCTGTCTGCTGGGACAGAACAAACAGATGGATGAAGAAATATTTACAGAAATTAGGAAAGCTGGCAAATTGGGCAATGCTATAATAATGGGTTATTTCAATTACCAAAAATTATCATGCAATTCTACCCTATACTCAGCGTGTTTGTGGGTAACTTTGGCAGGCAATAATGAAAAAAGTGGAGAAAAAAAGATCTCAGAAACATCAGAACGTCCTCGTTCTTAAAGGACACGCCTTTTATGTAATGAGGGAGCCACTTCAATCATGCGTCTTCAAAAGAAACTCAACTGTACCAACTTTACAAAAACACTGCCATTGTACCCTTACAAACACTTGTGTGGAGACTCAATTTCAATCTAACAAAAACTCGGAAAAAGTACTTATCTTGGATGACGATATCTCCATAAATCTTTATAATGTCCAGCCTTACACAGGTATTCTCTCAACTTTCATAACGTCCCGACAGGGGAACCCTGTTTCGCTAAAATATAGCTGCTTCAGGGGAAATCTCTTCGAACAAACATATCCAAGTAGTATCAGAGGAAAGCATGTGCTAAAAGCTAGTGGCAACGCAAAGCTTGAAAGAATCAGAGCAATTATCAAAATAGCAAGATAATGCTCATAAACTTAACTCCATAGGTCCACTGAGATTGAGGTCTTCTGCTCTTTTAGTCTCCTTGCAGTTTGTCTCCTCTACCTTCTATCTCTACTGAGCTTTCATCTTGTTTAAAAAGAGGTTTACTCATAGTCCATGGGCTCAGAATCCTCCCCATCCTGGCTCAACCTCCTACTTCTACTTCTGCCCCCCTAGTGGGCTGGAGTGCATGCCTCTATCTCCCAGGATCCTCCCCTTCTCTTGAGGGCTGCCCCTAGGCTGAGAATTACTCTCTCCTCCTCTTTCCTTGTTTCTTAGGGTAGGTTTAGGGGTCTTACAGGGACACCTCTGCTGTTTGTCCCCACAATATGCTGCTGAATTTGGCTTTGAACAAGCTACAGGTTGGTGAAGGACTGGAAAGACTTATTTGGAGTTAAATGATTTTGCTTCCCATATAAATATAAATAAAGTTTCATGAATAACCACCCAGCTCACATGGAGGGGCATTTTGGAAAGAAACCAGACGTCCAAATTCCGGTCATTTTTTTTTAAAAGATGAACTTCTATCTTTTGTGCTTGGTCCATTTTTTAACAAAAGACGTCCAAATGCAAGCCATCCAAAACAGAGGAGGAGTGGCTTAATGGTTAGTGTAGCAGGCTTTGATCCTGGTAACATGGGTTCAATTCCCACTACTGCTCCTTGTCACTTTGGGCAAGTCAAATGCACAAGGGGCAGTTTTGGATATGACATCTAAGTCTGAATTTGGATATTGTTTTGTAAAACGTCCAAAATCAGAACAAGAAAGGTCATTTTCTACAAAAAAAAAGTCTATCTTTTCCTTTTGAAAATGCTGTTTGGAGAAATGTTTCGCGATTTGGGGGAGTAAAGGGAGGTGATCCCCGATTCCCTTCAGTGGTCATCTGGTCATTTGAGACACCTCTTGTGTAATGTAGAGGAGTAGCCTAGTGCTTAGTGAAGCAGACTTTGATCCTGGGGAAGTGGTTTCAATTCCCACTGCAGTTATTAGCTAAAAAAAACAGGTCTAGCTCAAAACATTCATCTTTGTTTTGTTCCATTGCTGCTGAAAGATGTCCATGTCTTAGGAACACCCAAGTCCTGTCTTGAACATGCCTCTGACATGCCCCCTTGAGATTTGGATGAACTTCAAAGACACCCAAAAGGAGGTTTTGATAATACTGATTTGGACTTTTGTGTGAGATAAACATCCAAATGTTGACTTATGTCATTTTTTGGACATCTATCTCTTTTGAAAATGAGCCTGATGGTCACACAAACTTTTGAGATTCAAACTGGGTCCTTACCCAAGGGAACAGATTACGCTGTAAAGTCTTTCTAGCGAGTCTCTGTCCCTCTGTAGAAATTATCATACCAGTCGTTGATTCCCAAATCAGAAAATAATCTTACTGGCAGTAAGCTGATAGGAAAACAGTTTGAGGGAATTCCAAGAGAAGGCTTCTCCAACAGACAAACAGAAAATACTGTTAACTCCTAAGAAGTATTGCCTTAGACTTTAGCTGCTTTGGGAAGTCAATTTGGCAAACAGAGATACTTGAACTCTCTCATTTGTTTCTCTCTTTTTTCTAGGAGTCCTTGTAGGGGATAAATAGTGCTTTCAGGGGTTGGGATGTGATCACTTACCACCAACCTGCTTAAGAATGTTCCATTTTCCAGGAATACAGCAGCTTGTAGAGTTTACTGCAAGTTGTGTTATTCGATGTATATAATAATAAGGCATTTTGCCTACATTTCCATAATTTGTATCTCATTTATATTTATTTATTTATTAGGATTTACTTACCGCCTTCGGGGTACAGCATGAATAACGCAAATATAGGCAGTAGACAGTTACAGCAGTTAAAATATTCAAATAATGCAAGGTATGGCATAGTATGCAAGAAAAAAAGAACGAAAATAGAAAGGAGCAATCTCTGATATAGGGATATTTATTGATTAAACATAACAATACAAAAACCTAAAGATGACTCAACACAGACCTGCATTTCGGTGCTGTGGGTGCCTGCCTCAGTAGTCTGATGATTTAGGGGTGGATCAATATGCCAACTTGAATTGATGTCAAAGATACAGCCAACGTTTGAAATAATCACTATCAATGATAATTTACAAAAGACTGGTTTTCAATTGACGCATAAGAGTTTGCTCAATATTTGGGGTGCTCAAGCACCCACAGAGCTGGCTCCTATTCTACCTGAAGTCTATCATTGTACCTTATGAGCCCATCTGCTTTCTGAGGTCCACTGCTAAAGATAATGGAGGAGGGGATTGTTATCTCTACAGATCCTGGAGGAGGGCTTGAGGAACCAATAGAGGAGAGGGCCCATGAACTAAGGAGAAGAGAAACATACTAGAAGAGGAAAGGTTAGTGAATTTGATCTATGACTGGCCACCAACTTTCTGAAAAAACCAGAGGTGACCAAGAAGATGAGGTACCTGAGCTTCTCTAAAGAGTGAAAAATTTACAGTGAAAAATGTAATGATCAGAGAGTTAATGTCTCATGTTTCCCTTCCATGTGTTCTGGATTGTATAACAAATCCTAAAGAGAAGAAGAAAACTGAAAGAAATCCCATGTAGAACACAGCACAACAAACGACAGTGGGAAGGTGGAGATGGCTTCAGAAAAAAACAGGTATACAGATTGATCATAAATCACTAAAATACTTTATTTGATAGTGTAAATGGAGATGCGCAGTTTTAGGCACTGGGATATCAACTAAGCATATTGTATTTACTGTGCCTAAATCTAGGTGCCACTTATAAAATACACTTAGCCTGAAATGTTTATCGTGAAGATTTTTTAGGCAACTTATATAGAATCTGGCCCTAAGGGGAGAATTCTATAAGTGGCGCTCATAAATTGGCACTGGAAAAGATCATCACTAAGTGCTATTCTATAAAGAGCATGCACCCTTTATCAAATAGCACTTAGTGCCAATTCCCGCACCCAATTCTGGGTGCTACTCTTACGCCTGCCTAAACCTAGTGTAAATCCTGTCAGCCAAGCTGGGCACGGAGACCCATTATTCTATAACACTGCATCCAACTCTTAGGAACTCCCCTGACCCGCCCATGTCCCTCCCATTGACACGCCACCATTTGGGTTGCACGCTATGGGATTTAGGCACCCAGCGATATAGAATCACCCACAGCCACATATACACGCAAATCCTAATTGGTGCCAATTATCATAAAAAGTTGGTTGTTAGAATCCAATTATTGAAGGCTAACAGCTCATTAGCCAATTAAGTTGTGCTTGCATCTCAGGAACATGCCCATATTTGGGAATCACATAGAACTTGGGTGGTGACTCTGGATCACACCCACAAAGTACCCCAACTATACATCTGCATTTTCTATTTTTTTTTTAATGTTTCATTGTATTGTTTTATATGCATTGCACATATAATTAAACCTGCATCCTATATATTCATTTTATGGCAGCTGCTCTAAATAAGAGAACTCACACTAAAACAGCTGAGCAGGTCCTTCTTCTTGGAATTATTGTGTTCCTGCTCCAAGTACCAACCCACAGTCCGAAGGATACTCTGTGATGAATTCACCTTAAATGATGCCCAAAAGGAGGCATTGTCTAAAAGACTAGAAAGTAGTATGGCCTCAGCTAGCTGCTCCCTGGCCTCTTCTCCTACAGCATCCAAGCTGGAAAAGGTAAGGATAGAGTCCATAAACTTCAAAAGGTAGCTGACATTCAGCAACCACCTAGGTGACTCGTCATCACATTGAGTGATCTGGGAGACCACACCCAGGAGGTAAGAGATAGGACTTTTGCAGAGTTGGGATGAGTCAAAGTTGACTGAAACTGGAAGCATGTCTACAAATCTTTGAAGGATGCATTTCTCATCTTCTGAAGTATCTGAGCAGTAGTCCACTATCCATGGCTGGAAGGCCATCAGGGTCTTATAGAAAGAACTATTCTTACATACCATATTCTTAAATCCATTCTTATCTATTCCACGGCACTGCTCAAGCAGACTGCTGTTGCTAAATGCATTTGAGCTCCATGCTTTATAATTGCAAAAGCTAATAGTCCTAAGAACGGTTAAATTAGATGTATAGTCACTAAGCGCATGGTATTGACACAGTTTGGAAAGCCAAGTTTTGCTTTGATTTAAGAATGTCTTAATGGTCTTATTGCTGCACAACCTTTCTATCCAAAGTGTTCTGTTTTCAAGAAAACAACTCCAGAAGTTATCGTGATTGAAGTGTACCTCTTCAAGTGGCTCCGAACAAGTGCTAATGGTCTTAGGATCTTTGTACTCTTCAGTGTACTTAGACACATTTTTGCAGAGTTCCTCCATTAACAACTGGTTGTGACTACCATGGCTTATAAAGGATGAGTTTCTACATACGGCAACATTGAACTCTGTAGGGAAATACTCACTGCAAACTTGTACCCAGATGGAGTCCTCTCCAACTGATGAGAGGTACCAAGCAGCATCAGAGCAGGTAACTTTGAGGTCAGGGACTGGCTGGTTAGTGTGATCTGTGCTGTTGAAGAGATTACAGTACAGGTAGATAGTAAAGTTGGAGACACCAGGCAAACCTGGAATGGTGTCATTGCATGCAGCCTCTAAAACTTCAGCTGAGAACCAAGGGTCTTCCCAGATTTCTGCATCTGATTTCTTGGTAATACTATGTGGCTTCTCTTCAGTTGCGTTAATATCACCAGGAGACTTCTGACAGCTCATTATTGGATGGGAAGATGAGAAACTCTTGGAGTTGAAACCCAAAGTCTGAACATTCCATCTGATGTTGTGTTTTATACCCCTAAATTGAAAATAAAACAAATATGACACAATTAGGAGATATGATTTGATATACTGCCTTTCTGTAGATACAATCAAAGCTGTTTGCATACTATATACAGATACTTATTTTGCACTTGGGGCAGTGGAGGTTTAAATGACTTGCCCAGAGTCACAAGCAACTGCAATGGGAATTGAACCCAGTTCCACTAGTTCTCAGGCCACTGAGATTAGTGGGATCTGCTGAGTGACTAAAGTTTCTTGGATGTATTTGTTATGGAGATTTTATATCTTGTTTCAGGTGGGTTTTTTTTTGGGGGGGGGGGGGAGGGTATTTCCCATTTTTTTTATTATGGGTTATTACCTGCATTGATTTTCTTTTGAATTGATTGATGTCATGTTGTGAGATCATTAAAATATTTTACTATTTTATTGCTGTTCATTTTATGTCTAGAATATTTATGTTTTTGTATTTAATTATAATTTAATGTCAACCACCTTGTGGTAACCAGAGAAAGATGGTCATGAAGACTAAGGGGGTCTTTTACTTAAAGATTAGTGCATGTTATCAAAAGATTAGTGCATGTTATCTGCAGCAGGGCCCATAGGAATAAAATGGGTCCTTAACTACTACTACTACTTATCATTTCTAAAGCGCTACTAGACGTACGCAGCGCAGTACACTTGAACATGAAGAGACAGCCCCTGCTCAACAGAGCTTACAATCTAATTAGGACAGACAAACAGGACAAACAAGAGATAATATTAAAGTGAGGATGATAAAATAAGGGTTCTGAACAAGTGAATAAGGGTTAGGAGTTTAAAGCAGCATCAAAAAGGTGGGCTTTTAGCTTAGATTTGAAGACGGCCAGAGATAGAGCTTGACGCAGTGGCGTTCCTAGGGGGGGGGCGGTGGGTGCGGTCTGCCCCGGGTGCACGCCACTGGGGGGTGCCGCGCGCGCCTGTCCTTCGTTCATTCCATGCTCCCTCTGCCCCGAAGGACAGGCGTGCGGTGCACCCCCCCAGCGGCGTGCACCCGGGGGGGGGGTTCTTTCACGGGGGGGTGTCCTTTTGCCGGGGGGGTCACACTGCATCCGTGGGGGCACTGCACCCGGGGGGCGGGGCGCATCGGCGATCCGCCCCGGGTGTCAGCCCCCCTAGGAACGCCACTGGCTTGACGTGCCGGCTCAGGAAGTCTATTCCAGGCATATGGTGCAGCAAGATAAAAGGAACAGAGTCTGGAGTTAGCAGTGGAGGAGAAGGGTGCAGATAAGAGAGATTTACCCAGTGAACGGAGTTCCCGGGGAGGAATGTAGGGAGAGATGAGAGTGGAGAGGTACTGAGGAGCTGCAGAGTGAATGCACTTATAGGTCAATAAGAGGAGTTTGAACTGTATGTGGAAATGGATAGGAAGCCAGTGAAGTGACCTGAGGAGAGGGTTAATATGAGCATAACGACACTGGCAGAATATTAGTCGTGCAGCCGAATTTTGAACAGATTGAAGAGGAGAAAGATGGCTAAGTGGGAGACCTGTGAGAAGCAAGTTGCAATAGTCTAAGCGAGAGGTGATAAGAGTGTGGATGAGGGTTCTGGTAGTGTGCTCAGAAAGGAAAGGGCGAATTTTGGTGATATTATAGAGAAAGAAACGGCAGGTTTTAGCAGTCTGCTGAATATGTGCATAGAAGGATAGGGAGGAGTCGAAGATGACCCCAAGGTTACGAGCTGATGAGACAGGAAGGATGAGAGTGTTATCCACAGAAATAGAGAATGGGGGAGGAGGAGAGGTTGGTTTAAGGAGAAAGATAAGAAACTCAGTCTTGGTCATGTTTAGTTTCAGACGGCGCTGAGACATCCAGGCAGCAATGTCAGACAGGCAGGCTGATACTTTGGCCTGGATTTTGGCTGAGATTTCTGGTGTGGAAAGGTAGATCTGGGAGTCATCAGCGTAAAGATGATACTGAAAACCAAGGGATGAGAGCAGACTATCAAGGGAAGAAGTATAGATGGAGAAAAGAAGAGGTCCCAGGACAGATCCCTGAGGTACACCAACTGACAGTGGGATAGAAGTAGAGGAAGATCAAACATCAAATGCACAAGTGGCATGACATATGGCAGTTTTTTGTTAATGCAATAGGTAATGTTTAGAGCAGGCACATACGAGAAGTGTGAGTGGCACGTAGTGAGACAGTTGTGTAGGGCGGGGAAATAGATGGGGGTGGGAGGGATTGGGCAGGATTTAGCAATAGAAGGGGGCTGTTGATAAGATGGGGGACAGGGGAAAATTTTTCAATAAAAAGTTGAAGTTTCTACAGTTTATATTTAATTGTTGTACTGTGGCAGTAAATTGCACTACCTGGTTTTCATTTTGTCTGGACTACATTGTAAACGTGCCAGTGTAGAGCGATAAACATTGTATGCTGTCTAATGAGAATTTTCAATACAAGACTTCTTACAAATAAAAAAAAAAAGAAGTAGAGGAGGATCCACTAGAGTATACACTAAAGGTACACTGGGAGAGATAAGAAGAAAACCAGGAAAGAACAGAGCCCTGAAATCCAAGCGAGGACAGCGTATCAAGGAGTAGGCTGTGATCAACAGTGTCAAAAGCAGCAGATAGATCGAGAAGGATGAGGATAGAATAGAGACCTTTGGATCTGGCAAGGAACAGATCATTGGAGACTTTAGAAAGCACTGTTTCAGTTGAATGAAGGGGGCGAAAGCCAGATCGAATTGGATCAAGAATAGCTTGAGATGAAAGAAAGTCAAGGTAACGGCGGTGAACAGCACGTTCAAGTATCCTAGATAGGAAAGGGAGGAGGGAGATGGGGTGATAATTGTAAAAGGACAGGTAGGGTCCAATGACGGTTTTTTAAGGAGTTACCAGATAACAAGCGTTAATCTTTAGTAAAAGACCCCTTAAATAAATAAAAGAATCAGTTTGAAGTTTAAACAACAAGAATAAAATGATTACAAGAATGGGGTGGGTGGGCAGAGCTAGCTAATAAATTTATCTCCTAAGGAAGAGACTGGATTTCTAGTATAGAAAGCTGACGTTAACAAATAATCCATGAAAGAGGTACAGCATGGGCCATAGCAGTGCCAGCTTCCCCAGACTTCTTTACTTGTCTGCCCCAACTTGGTTCATGAAGGACTTCTTCTAGTGGTGAGAGAGCACTTTGTATTCCATGCCTGTTCAGTTCTCACCCTCCCTACTGGGCCTATCAACAAGAATAACAATTAGTGCCAGATGAGGCAGAATATTTAGGTGCCCTTTTACCAAATGGTAATAAAAGAAACTCTGCAGTAGCGTTGGTGCGTGAGTTTTTCATGCACCAAGGCCTACTTTTACTGCCATCAGTAAAAGGCTGTTTCTTTTTAAAAAGGAAATGGCTGTGTGGTAAGTTAAACACTTGCCACTTGGCCATTTCCTGTGGGAGCCCTTACCGCCTTCAGTTTAGGAGGCAGTAGGGGCACCGGCGGTAGGCTGATGGTAACCAGGCAGCATGCGGCGCTGCCTGATTACCACCGGGCATGCACCCTGCACTAGAAAATACATAATCACCACAAGCCAGAAGCCTAGGACCGATTTGACGCTTGATGACAGGGCAGTAAGGCTTCCACTACTTCATAAAAAGGCCCCTTAGTGATGGAGAGTCTGAAAAAATGGAAATAGATTCTGGTGATCTGAAATTTGTTTCTGATTCTGTTCAATTCAATGTTTATTGAAGATGTGGTCTTTTAAGGTCCATATGGGCAACTGTGGGACAGAGTAAAATGATTGTGCTGGGAGACTATCACGTATTTATTTTTGGGGTTATGGGTATTTTATACTGTATTTTCACATTATTTGCCTTGTTTTATTTGTATGTTGTTTTTACTGTAAACCACTGTACTATCTTATTGATTGAAAGTGCAGAATATAAGAACTGATATTAAATTAAATGTGTCACCTGGACATCTGTAATTTTGTTAATAACTTTTGCCCAAACATGTGGATAAAGGTAAGCCATTTGATACTGAGTACCTGAATTTTCAAAAGGCATTTGACAAAGTATTTCATGAAAGACTCCAGAGGAAATTGGCGAGTCATGGGATAGCGGGTAGTGTCCTACTGTGGATTAAAAACTGGTTAAAAGATAGAAAACAGCGAGTAGGGTTAAATGGTCAATATTCTCAATGCAGAAGGGTAGATAGTGGGGTTCTCCAGGGGTCTGTGCTAGGACTGCTGCTTTTAAACATATTTATAAATGATCTAGAGATTGAAGTAACTAGTGAGGTAATTAAATTTGCTGACAAACAAAGTTATTCAAAGTTGTTAAATCGCAAGAGGATTGTGAAAAAGTACAAGAGGACCTTACGAGACTGGGAGACTGGGCGTCCAAATAGCAGATGGCATTTAATGTGAGCAAGTGCAAAGTGATGCATGTGGGAAAGAGGAACCCAAACCATAGTTGTGTGATGCAAGGTGCCACATTAGGAGCCATTGACCAGGAAAGGGATCTAGGTGTCATTGTTGATGATACGTTGACTCCCTCTCCTCAGTGTTTGGCGGCAGCTAAGAAATCAAATAGAATGTTAGGTATTATTAGGACCGGAATGGAAAACAAAAATGAGGATGTTATAATGCCTTTGTATCATTCCATGGTGCGACTGCACCTCGAATACTGTGTGCAGTTCTGGTCACCGCATCTCAAAAAAGATAAAGAGGAATTAGAAAAGGTACAGAGAAGGGGGACAAAAATGATAAAGGGGATGGGACGACTTCCCTATGAGGAAAGGCTAAAGCGGCTAGGGCTCTTCTGCTTGGCGAAAAGATGGCTGAGGGGAGATATGATAACTCTGGAATTCATTGCCAGAGAATGTAGTAAAAGCAGTTCGCTTAGCAAGGTTTAGAAAAGGTTTGGATATCTTCCTAAAAGAAAAGTCCATAAGACATTATTAGGATGGACTTGGGGAAAATTCACTGCTTATTTCTAGGCTAAGCAGCAGAAAGTGAATTGTACCATTTTGGAATCTTGCCAGGCATTTGTAACTTGGATTGGCCACTGTTGGTAACAGGATGCTGGGCTTGATGGACCTTAGGTCTGTCCCAGTATGGCAACACTTATGTTATATTATGTTCTTATGTAACATGAGTCAAACGTAAAATGATAAACTAGAAACAAAAATAAGTATAAAAAAAAAGGGCTCCCTTTTCTTGATTATGATTTATGTACATGACATTTACCCCCAAGTTGATGCCTCTGCTACAGAGCAGGCTGTTGGAGGACCTCCTGGGGGTCACTAAGGTGATGGGAGCTAGCAGAGCTACCTAGGTGGGTGGAGATGGGAGAAGTGCAGCCCAAGGAGGCGGTGTAGAGAAGCATAAAAGGCGATCTGTAATTTGCTTAAAAACCACAGGTGATCAAGAAAATAAAGTGTCTAAACTCTTGTCAGCATGAAGACTGGATACAATGGTGAAGAATGTAATGACCAGAGAGTTAATATTCTGTGCTTCCCTGACTTGTGTTCTGGATTGTATTAAAGGAATCCTTACAGTTCTACTGCCCTGAAGAGTTTAGTGTCCACTCAGACTGGACCCTTTCTGAACCTGCAGGGCCAAAGCAAAGTGCTGCAGAGGAGGCTTCCCCCTCTCTGCCACAAGCTGAAGCACATAGTCACCACAGTATCAGACTCATCATGGCCTTAGCAGATGACAAGCTTCTGTTTTCTCTGTTACTCCTCCCCATGCAGTTAGGCCGGCAGAAGACAGAATAGTATTGACTTGCTTCTAACTGATCATGGTGTCACTTGCCTCTTTCTCTTCCACATAGGTCAAAGATTTGATTTAAACCACTCAGGAAGGAGAGGAGCTAGCAGCAGCTAGAGAGAGAAGTGCCAGACCACCAGCCCTGTTTAGCTGCTGGCTGAATCAGCCCCAAAGGGAGAGGAAGGGGGGTAGAGGCAATGGAATATGAGAGAGACAGTCCCAAGAGTGAAGCCAGTATTTTTTCACTGAGAGGACGTCATTCCCAAATTCAGTTTCCACACAGGGCACCACTTAGCCAAGAGCTAGCCACAGGTACCACTGCCAAATATGCTACCTCTGTTGGGAGAATCAGAATAAGATGGATGCATGGAGTGAGTGAAAAATGAAGGAGAGAGGAAGGACCAGGGATCTGGTCTATTCTCATGTTCTTATGTAAGTTGGAGAGGGTAGGGCAGGTCCATAGATCATAAGAACATAACAGTAGCCATACTGGGTCAGAGCAATGGTCCATCTAGCCCAGTATCCTGTTTTCCAAATAATGACCAAGCCAGGTCACAAGTACCTGGCAGAAACCCAAATCATGGTGTTAAACTGTTTGTGAGCCCTTGTGCCTAGGCCGAGGCTTAGGAAGGACCTTGGCCAAGGCCTAGGGTGGACTAAACAGGCGCTAAGCAATACCCCAGCCACAAAGCCCCGCACACTCAGGACAATCAACTAGCACCACCAGAAAAGGCAGATAGACCACTCAGGCGGGCCTCACGGCCGAATGGGAGCCCACTCATACAGAGTCCAAGTGTACGGGCCTCACGGCCGAACTGTAACCGAGTCATACACTAGGGAAGGGAAAAAGAACAACGAGGGGTCCCAAAAGGGATTGGAGCACATGCAACGCACACAGTGCTAGCTAGAGACACAAGGGAAGGGCGACAGACAAAAAGCTGGCAGGTACAGGCTACGACCAGGGGAAGAGAATGCACACAAAGGCTACACCGAAACACAGGTAGCAAAGGCAAAGCCCACAGGGGAGAAGGGAATGCCAAGGACAGAATGGGACACAGACTCTACAAGAGTGAAGCTCCTCAGGAACACTCTAGGCTGTACCATACAGCACTCAAATACATTAGGCTGTGCCACACAGCACCCAAGGGAAAAGGGAAGCCACCTATAGGAATACACAAAGGCTGTGCTACACAGCACTCAAGGATAAAGGGAACCCACATAGGAATACACAAGACTGTGCCACTCAGCACTCAAGGTTCAAAGGAGTCCACTCACAAGAATACACAAGGCTGTGCCACAGAGTCAAATAACAGACACTAGAGACAAAGGGAAAAGCAAGCAAACAGGGAAAGCTGCCTTTACATACACCAATCAGATAAGGAGCAAAGCACAAAAGAATCAGGAGACAAACTGTGAGGAATATGAGGGTGAGAGGGAGAATGAAGGCACATGGAGGAACGAGGAGGCTCGAGAGGGAGGGAGACTGGGTAGAGAAAGGAAGGAGTCTTTTCCCCTGGGGATTGGAGAAAAGGTAAAGACTACAATTCCCAGCAGCCCCTGAGTAGGTCAGGAGAAGGGCAAGGAGAAGGGCATTGGAAAAACCTGTCCCAGAGAGCCAGGATGAGGGAAGGAGTTCTGAACCTGCCCAATCAAGCAAATGGAGAGCAGCTGAGCAATGGGTGTGGGGAGGAACCTATGGACTGGCAAGGGGAAGAAAAGGGGGAGGAACTAGAGCAAGAGGAGCCGATGGAGATTGCTGCTCTGACTAAACTGGAAGGAAAGGAGGTGAAACAGGAGAGGGCTGCTTGGGAGTAGAGCCTGGTAGAAGAAGGGGAAAGGTGGCTATCCCACGAGGGGAGCTGAGAGAACAGGTTTACCACGGAAGGGTCATGCGGGTGGTGGTCAGGGTATAATGCTGGCCTAGTTGGGGAGGGACCCTTGCCACTCTCCCTAGATTGATTTCTTTTGAAAGGGAGAGAGGAGGAGTGTTGGTTTTGGGCATAACTGCTATACATGAACTTTTGGGAGTTTGAACCCTTTCTGAACTGCTGTGTTTGGGGAATTGTTTTGCCTAACTGCTGACATGAATTGATGGGGAGGGTTTGAACCCTTTCTGGAGCTATCGTGTTTGGAGAATTACTTTGCATACCTGCTATACATGAACTGCTGGGAGTTTGAGCCCTTTTTGAGCTACTTTGTTTGAAGAATTGTTTTGCATAACTGCTTTATATGAACCTTTGACTGCAGTGAAAGCCCAGCTTCTTCCTGACTTGAGTGTTGAAAGCAGCCCTTCCTTTTAGCCTGCTTTAACTCTTTGTCTGCTGTGTTTTGAAAGGTCTCCACCACTGGGAGACTCTTGGAAAAGTCTCCTGCACCAGGAGACTCTGAATCCCTCTGCCCTTTAGCTGAGCTGTGTGCTGTACTCCACTGCTAAAGAGTACATGGCAATCCACAAGGTCAGATCATTATACTTTATTGTAATCCCTTTGTGTCAACTGCTCCTCCAAAGGTAGTTCCCACCACAGCATTTCTCAAGAAGCATAGCAGTTCAACAGCATAGTATTCAAAAACAAACAAAACCCAAAAGGTTCCAAAATCTCAGCAAAGCTAATAAAGGGAAAACACAAACAATGTTCCCACCAGAACTTAACAGCACAAAGAGACAGAGCAAACAGAGCAGCCACAGGTGCATGGAAGCAAGGTGATCAAGGAAAGCAGCTAAGCTAGGGAAGCAAACAAGCATACACTGGGAAAAACCAGCACACAGAGAAGCTACAAGCAACAAGAAGAGAAAGCAAACTCCCACAAAAGCACAGTGTGCTACTAGCACAAACAGAGAGAGAGAAACAGGCTTCAGCTGACAGGAATCCATGCCAAAGCATAGACTGTAGGGAGAGGTAGGTTTAAATAGATCTGACTTCTGACATCTGCTGCCTCAGATGTCAGCTCAATCCCTAACAGGCCAATAAGAAGCGAGTCCCAGTCATTCCCCTGCTTGTCTTAGCAGAATCTTAACACATGGCAACACTCCATACTACAAATCCCAGGGTAAGCAGTTACTTCCCATGTCTGTCTCAATAGCAGACTATGAACTTTTCCTCCAGGAATTTGTCCAAACCTTTTTTAAACCCAGATACACTAACTGCTGTTACCATATCATCTGGCAAAGAGTTCCAGAGCTTAACTACTCATTGATTGAAATAAATATTTCCTCCAATTTGTTTTAAAAGTATTTCCATGTAACTTCCTCAAGTGTCCCCTAGTCTTTGTACCTTGGAAAGAGTAAAACATTGATTTACTTCTACTCGTTCTACACCACTCAGGATTTTGTAGACCTCAATCATATCTCCCATCTCTTTTCCAAGCTGAACAGCCCTAACCTCTTTAGCTTTTCCTCATACGAGAGGAGTTCCATCCCCTTTATCATTTTGGTCACTCTTCTTTGAACCTTTTCTAATTCCGCTATATCTTTTTTGAAATACAGAGACCACAACTGAATGCAGTACTCACCATGGAGTGATACAAAGGCATTATAGTATTTTCGGTCTTACTCACCATCCCTTTCCTAATAATTCCTAGCATCCTGTTTGCTTTTTTGGCCACTGCTGCACACTGAGCAGATTTCAGCATATTATCTACAACGACACCCAGATTTTTTTCTTGAGCGCTGACTTCCAAGGTGGACCCTAGCATCAGGTAACTATGATTCGGATCACCTTGCATTTGTCCACATTAAATTTCATCTGCCATTTGGATGCCCAGTCTTCCAGTTTTCTAAGGTCTTCCTGCAATATTTCACAGTCCGCATGTGTTTTAACAACCTTGAATATTTTTGTATTATTAAGGTGGGGCATGGGGAAAAAGAAAGGAGAGAACCAGGTGAAGAGGAAAGAAGCTAGGACTCACCTGAGGATTGAGCTGAAGACTGGGAAGGAGAGAGGACTGCTGCATTGAGCTTCTCCACCACTTACCCAATAAGTGAATTCCACCACTCCCCAAGCCCTGGATTTACAGTTCATACCTAAGAGGATATTAGTGTTCCAAGACATAGCTACCCCACAGGGATGAATCTAGTGAACAGGGGAGCTACTGATCTTCAGAATCACATGCAGGCATCACATGGATACTGTAAAATATCAACATAGCATGAAAACCCAAAGAGTGGAGTCAGAGAAGGAAATGAAAAACACAAACAAACCAAGGAATGGAGCCAGAACCAAAGGATGCACAACTTTTATTCCTTCCAATAAAGTGGAAAAACATACAAAACAAAAAGAAAGGGAAAAAGGAATAAGATTATAAGAGGAAGTTTTGAGGCAATAAAGAGGTGGGTATTTAGAGAATATGCTTAATTCTGGTGCTTTTCATTTAATAAGTGAAATGTGCTAACCACAAAAGAACTTCAAAATAAACAAACCAAAACTCTGGCTACTGGGGACTTATTCTTTTTTTGATTCTTGTAACTTACCATAACAACAGCTGCTGAAGGTTTCCTGTAGAAAGCAGAAAAGAAGGATTGCATCTGATTGTGGGCTTCATTAAACAAATGCATATTCAAACTTGATCATTTTGAAGGAAACAAGCCACCATTCCAAACTTCACATGTAGATCATATATCATAAGAAACTGTAAGAAAGCAGCGCTGACCTTGTAGATAGTCAGTACATAAAGACCAGCTTACCTTCAGAACATCTCCCTTCTTGGTCAGAATAAGGCATGCCGATAACTGAGGAGACTCTGTTCAGAAGTGAGCTTCTCATGTGAGAAACCTTCTTGTTGAAATTGTCATAGATAGATCTTCCCAGCCGCCTCAGAAAACTATGCTGGAGTCCATCCAAAGCTTCCCAGACTGTATTTTCTGATCCACTAGCTGACCCAACTGCAGCCATGCCTTGGCCTCTCTCTGTGGACCGATAGAGGATCTGAAAAAGACTTTGCATGTCAGTGGGGCTTTGCTCTAAACTCGGGTGTGTAAAATTGTGGCGTTTATCCTTATAGGCCACCGGTAGTATGTTCAAGGGCTTCAGCCTTTCCTCTGACACAGTAGACCTACCAGATTGCAATTGAAAAACTGGCTTCCAGTTGGTACCTTCAATGAGCGTCAGCAGCAGCTGTGGCCAATCTGTATTTAAGCTGCAGTTATTGTGACCCATTAAGGCGCAAAAGACTCCTTGCAGCATGGTACTGGCTTGGCCGAGGGTCTTGCTGAGGATAGCTTGAAGCAGTGTGTCCACCATACTGCTAAGGATCTCCCAGTTTTGCCTCATGAAGTGCACTGCTGTTTGCTCCTTGCTGAAGACTTTTAGGATGTGTTGGATGGAGCTGAAAATAGTGCCCCAGTTCTGGCTGCCTCTTAGAGATACCAAAACGTCCTGGAGCCTCATATCTGAATTGGATAGAGATTTCTCTGCCTGGACTGGGAACAACTGGTTTAGAAAGTTCTCCCAGGATGTCTCTACCTTCTCCTGGGATTCTTCATTCTGTAAATGTATGGATATGTTGTAGAGAAATTCAGAGAGATGGTTATTGCTCTCTTTATCCTTCCTGCCAACAGGAACTGTGGGTCTCTTCCTGAATAGAATTCTTAGGGACTGCAGGCCATCCACCACATTCCTCAGCACAGTTTGTATATCATCATGCTGTTTCAAGTCTCTCTGAAACCTAGATAAACCAGAGGCACTGCTGTTCCTCCCAAGTCTAGATTTCCAGAGAGAAACTATCTCTTTAAAGTTGTACGGGTTCACTTTAGTGTTGTGGCCTGTGAAAAAACACAAACTTTTATGTGAATGCAAATGTATATGGAAGAGGCAATTTCATGTCAGAATCTAAGTGGTAATTACATTATTCTGCCCCCATGTTCACGGAGGCAGAGTGTTTGTTATATGTGTCTTGTGCTCTTTAAGTAGGATAAGACTACAAAGTGATGTAATTGTAGTTCTCTTGTGATAGGCTTTTCCTGAGCACCTGTTCCCTATGCATTGTGGGACTTTTCCTATTGGCTGGCCTTGTCCCTGTGTATGTGGGCTGCAGCCTGCCCTTTGTCTTTCCTTTTTGTAGTTGAGAGTGTGTTTGCAGCATGGTTTTCTAAGAACTGTAAGCTAACTTTGCTGTACCTGTTGCATACTCCCCTTTCAAGATACTGTAAATAACCAAGTTCTTACCAGTTTAAAAGTATTCACAATATTTACTACAGTCTCCCCTGATATGCAGGGTGAGCAGGTAGAGAACAGATTCCCAGTTCTGCAAGGCAGAGACTCTTGTCCAGCACTTCTAATTGTAAGTTATTTCCCTTTGTTTGAATTTGCATTAAAAAAGATTTTGGTTCAAGAGTTCTGAGTCTTCACAGTGATGTTCTATACTCTGGTTATCTGCATGCTAATCTCCTGAGTAGACAGCCTATCAGGAGAGAGAATAGAACATACATGAATGCAAATTCAGGTGCTTCCCAACCCTTCTCTCGCACAGAAAAAGAAAAGATTACAAAATATACCAGGGAAAGCAATCTAGTGCTATTGAAAGTAAACTCTTTACAGGTTTTGGACGGCTCATTACAGTCTGGATTGATTGATTTATAAAATCTTTTATCCCACCCATCTACAAATCTAAGTGGCTAACAAAATAATATTATATAAAATAAATAATACAACAAAACCAAGCACAATACACAGAAAAATAATAAATAAAGCAAAACCATCAACTATAAAATCACATTCAAATGAACCTGCAGAAAAGGATAAAAGCAATGTCACTAAGCAAACACTCTTGAGATCATGCCACATGGAGATGTTGTGAAGTTTAATCTCCTCACACATGACCTGTGATTCCTCCTTTCCTTCTCTCTGAGATTCTCCCTATCCTTCACATACTTATATTTCCCAATGTTCTTTTTAGGAGGGTGGCTAATTTTGTGGTACCCAGCTATAAAATGTAGTTATCATATATCAACAGTACTTTCAGGACAATCTTAAAATCCTTTATAGGAAGGAAATTTCTTCTTTCCTCTCATTGCTCTTGCACGCTCACTCTCTCCTTAACAGTGCAAGGTAGAATGCATGCACTATTCAGACCGCTAAACACTGCCGGAATCTCTTACCTGTGTTTGAAAGAGGCTTCACCAGCAGAAGAAACCAAAAGAGGACAAGGAATAGAGCCATTTTTTATAGTGTCAGCAATTCTCAGAGAAGTGTCTCTTCTAGCCGTTACTCAGGTGGCAGGGAGATTCATGAAGTCCTTCAGCACTCCTGGTCCAGAGCATGAACATGGCAGTCCTCGGTGCTGTCCTGTCTTTCCTAAGGAGGCATGACATGCCTGTCACTTGAGCACCAAGTCACCCTCCTCATCTGCTCCATTTCTGCAGGTGCGATCATCAGTTACAAGCAGGACATCATCAGGAGACTCATATTACACTTTCCATTAACCTGAATGGGAAAAGCAAAGTCCTTTAGAAAAGCTCTTGGATGCAGTACAGGAAAAGCTTTCCCTGCCCAACATGTGCTTCAAGAGCAGGACTAGAAAAGGGGCCAGTGAACACTACTGAAACTTTAGAAAGAAGGACTCTAACTCCTAATTCTAAAACATAGACCAGGATGACAATTCTCACTTGAACAATATCAAGAAAATAGATACCCACAGAACCACACAATTCTACTTTCATCGTGTGAACTTTTCTAATTTGGACACTCTGGGGGAAACTTATCAACGTGGGCTACTGTTAAAACTTGTTATTCTACTGTTAACCCCAGATACTAGTAATTAGATCTCATTGCATTGTCTTTTAAAGTTATTGTAGCAGTAAATCCCCAAAGCTGGCATTAACCCTCTCAACTGATCCTTCTATGCTGCCTTGGACCTGGCGATGAATTTCTCACATTGTGTATGCAGTAAAATCTTCTATTTATTTCCATGCATGGTGGAGGAATACCTAATTCCCTAATTACCATTCATTTTAATAAACTATGCACCCATATTTACCGTGGTGAACCCCTTTCTTCATCATGCGGCCAGTAACATGCACACAGAACACTCATTAATCATGTACATTGGTAGCTTTCTGTATCAGCTCTCTAAGAACAGTTCTCCTTGCTCCCCCCCCCCCCCCCCCCCCCATTACTCCCTGGCACTTGCCTCAGTAATTCCCGCTGCTGCCTGGCACAATGACACTGTGAAATCTGTTATTTCGTGGCAGTCCTCCCACCAGTGTCTCTTCCTCTTATCACACTAGGCTGGCACACTCTGTTATGTCTGGATTCCCTGCTAACACTTGGCAAAGCTTCTCTGGCAATTTCTGTCAGGCGCAATCATGTATTGTGATGTGTCACTTCACGCTAGGGCAGTTTTTGGTTACTCTCTGCTTTTTCTTGAATATACTAGTTGCTTGCATTGGTAGTTCACTTTAAATTAATTTAAATTACATTACATTTTAATTCTCCATCATCCTAATTGTAAAAATGTTGTTTACAAAACAGTCCTGTCTGCTGACTTCTCCTATCAATGTGCTAATTGGTGGACACTTCTTCCAGGGGCTATTAGATCTGTACATGACTACAGTTGCTTTCAGAAATTATTACAAATTTTTCTTTTCAAAACATTCCTGCAACAAGATAATGGAAGACAGGAATAACCACTTTTATGCAAAATACTGTTTCAAACTTTATCCTGTATAACTCCTTATAATTTGATGTTTGTTACACAATACAACATTGTAAAATAATTCATAAACTAATTTTTGTAAAGTTTCATATGGCCATATATAGATTTACTCAACATTTTTCCTTTATCAGAAGATTTAACTATAATATGTATGTACTAAATTGTCAGGATTTTAAATCACATTGAGCCTGAAGTCAGTTTGGGATAATGCGAGATACAAATGTCTTTATAAATAAATAAATAAAATAAATAAATAAAATAGAAATGGGCAGCCAGAAAATTTTCATGTTGTTCGTTTGTTTTAAAACAAATGTTGTTAATAGTGTGCACTTTTTCTGATAGTGAGTGCATACACAAATGATCATGCATGCGTTTTACCCGCTGAGGTAAAAGGGGGCCTCAGCATGCATCAGTCACAAATTCAAGGTAGGTGAACCCTTGGACCTCAGCCAGAGTTGCGGCAGACAAGTCCCCTGGGCTGGCACAGGGTAGGAGTCAGAACAAGAACCAAGACAAGACTAGGCAGGGCAAGACAGGGCTAGGCAAGGCTAAACAAAGCAGGGCAGAAATAGCAAGATACCAAAGACAAGACAAGGACCACCAGATCCAGATGAGGCAAGGATAGCAAGGCAAAGGGGCTAGAATTGGAACCCAGGCAGAACAAGGCAAGACACAGAAATACGCTAAAAGTGGGTCCAGAAAAGGCAAGACAAGGACAAGGCAAGGACTGGATCCAGACAGGACTGGACTGAACAAAACAAGGCATGGCACAATAGGACAAGGCAAACAGGCAAAACAGGAACTGGATCCAGACAATGCAAGGAGAACAAGACAACAGGGCTAGAACTGAACCCAGACAGCAACAAGGCAAAACAAGGAACCAAAGCTAGAACTGAGTTCAGACAAAGCAAGACAAGACTAGGCAGGGCAAGACAGGGCTAGGCAAGGCTAAACAAAGCAGGGCAGAAATAGCAAGATACCAAAGATAAGACAAGGACCACCAGATCCAGATGAGGCAAGGATAGCAAGGCAAAGGGGCTAGAATTGGAACCCAGGCAGAACAAGGCAAGACACAGAAATACGCTAAAAGTGGGTCCAGAAAAGGCAAGACAAGGACAAGGCAAGGACTGGACTGAACAAAACAAGGCATGGCACAATAGGACAAGGCAAACAGGCAAAACAGGAACTGGATCCAGACAATGCAAGGAGAACAAGACAACAGGGCTAGAACTGAACCCAGACAGCAACAAGGCAAAACAAGGAACCAAAGCTAGAACTGAGTTCAGACAAAGCAAGACAAGACTAGGCAGGGCAAGACAGGGCTAGGCAAGGCTAAACAAAGCAGGGCAGAAATAGCAAGATACCAAAGACAAGACAAGGACCACCAGATCCAGATGAGGCAAGGATAGCAAGGCAAAGGGGCTAGAATTGGAACCCAGGCAGAACAAGGCAAGACACAGAACTACGCTAAAAGTGGGTCCAGAAAAGGCAAGACAAGGACAAGGCAAGGACTGGATCCAGACAGGACTGGACTGAACAAAACAAGGCATGGCACAATAGGACAAGGCAAACAGGCAAAACAGGAACTGGATCCAGACAATGCAAGGAGAACAAGACAACAGGGCTAGAACTGAACCCAGACAGCAACAAGGCAAAACAAGGAACCAAAGCTAGAACTGAGTTCAGACAAAGCAAGACAAGACTAGGCAGGGCAAGACAGGGCTAGGCAAGGCTAAACAAAGCAGGGCAGAAATAGCAAGATACCAAAGACAAGACAAGGACCACCAGATCCAGATGAGGCAAGGATAGCAAGGCAAAGGGGCTAGAATTGGAACCCAGGCAGAACAAGGCAAGACACAGAAATACGCTAAAAGTGGGTCCAGAAAAGGCAAGACAAGGACAAGGCAAGGACTGGATCCAGACAGGACTGGACTGAACAAAACAAGGCATGGCACAATAGGACAAGGCAAACAGGCAAAACAGGAACTGGATCCAGACAATGCAAGGAGAACAAGACAACAGGGCTAGAACTGAACCCAGACAGCAACAAGGCAAAACAAGGAACCAAAGCTAGAACTGAGTTCAGACAAAGCAAGACAAGACTAGGCAGGGCAAGACAGGGCTAGGCAAGGCTAAACAAAGCAGGGCAGAAATAGCAAGATACCAAAGACAAGACAAGGACCACCAGATCCAGATGAGGCAAGGATAGCAAGGCAAAGGGGCTAGAATTGGAACCCAGGCAAAACAAGGCAAGACACAGAAATACGCTAAAAGTGGGTCCAGAAAAGGCAAGACAAGGACAAGGCAAGGACTGGATCCAGACAGGACTGGACTGAACAAAACAAGGCATGGCACAATAGGACAAGGCAAACAGGCAAAACAGGAACTGGATCCAGACAATGCAAGGAGAACAAGACAACAGGGCTAGAACTGAACCCAGACAGCAACAAGGCAAAACAAGGAACCAAAGCTAGAACTGAGTTCAGACAAAGCAAGACAAGGTTAGGCAGGGCAAGAACTGGATCCAGACATGACAAAGAACTCAACAAAAAATGGCAAGGCGGACAATCAGGGCTGGAGCTTGAAAGCAGACTAGAGGCAACAGGAACACAACCCCCCCCCCCCCCAAAACAAAAAGATCTAGGTGTCACTGTAGACAATATGCTGAAATCTTATGCCTAGTGTGCGGTGGCAGCTAAAAAAGCAAATAAGATGCTAGGAATTATTAGGAAAGGCATGAAAAATAAGACCAAAAATAATATAATGTCTCTGTATCACTTCCTAGTGCAACCTCACCTTGAGCATTGTGTTCATTTCTGGTCAGTGTATCTCAAAAAAAGATATGGCAGAATTAGAAAAGGTTTAAAGAAGGGCGACCATAATGATAAAGGTGATGGAACTCCTTTCATATGAGGAAAGGCTAAAGAGGTTAGGGCTCTTCAGCTTGGAAAAGAGACGGCTAAGTAGGGATATGACTGAGGTCTACAAAATCCTGAGTGGTGTAGAACGGGTAAAAGTGAATCGATTTTTTTTTATTCTTTCAAAAAAATACAAAGACTAAAGGACACTCAATGAAGTTACATGGAAATGCTTTTAAAACAAACAGGAGGAAATATTTTATTCACTCAAAGAATAGTTAAGCTCTGGAACTCATTGCCAGAGGACATGGTAACCACGGTTAGCATATAGGATTTAAAAAAGGTTTGGACAAGATCCGGGAGGAAAGGTCCATGGTCTGCTACTGAAATAGATATGGATGAAGCTGCTGCTTGGTAGCATAGAATGTTGTTACTATTTGGGTTTCTGCCAAGTACTTGTGACCTGGATTGGCCACTATTAGAAACAGGATACTGGGCTGGATGGACCTTTGGTCTGACCCAAAATGGCTATTCTTATGTTCTTAAACCGAAACTATTCAGTGTCCCTGAAATTGTTGCATTCCCGCTTTCTTCCTCTTTCCTTCCCCCCCCCCAAACAAAGGCAGCCCTTCTCCTCAACCCCTACCACTACCCGTGGAGGGGCATAATCGAACGAAAACGTCTATCTCCATGGGCGTTTATCTCCGAGAACGGGTCCGTGAAGGGGCGGACCGAACCGTATTTTCAAAAAAAATAGACGTCCATGTTTTATTCGACAATTTGTGAGCTGGGCGTTTTTGTTTTTCAGTGATAATGGAAAATGAAAGCGCCCAGCTCAAAAACGAATAAATCCAAGGCATTTGTTCGTGGGAGGGGCCAGGAGTCGTAGTGCACTGGTCCCCCACACATGCCAGGACACCAACTGGGCACCCTAGGGGGCACTTTTACAAAAAAAAAACAAAAAGGTAAAAGAGCTCCCAGGTGCATAGCACCCTTCCATTGGGTGTTGAGCCCCCAAATCCCCCTCAAAACCCACCACCCACAAGTCTACACCATTACTATAGCCCTAAGGGGTGAAGGGGGGCACCTACATGTGGGTACAGTGGGTTTGGGGGGGTTGGACGACTAAGCATTGAGCAGCACAATTGTAACAGGTAGGGGGGGATGGGCCTGGGTCCACCTGCCTGAAGTCCACTGCACCCCCTAACAACTGCTCCAGGGACCTGCATACTGTTGCCAGGGAGGTGGGTATGACATTTGAGGGTGAAAATAAAAAGTTGTGAAACATCATGTTTTGTGGTGGGAGGGGGTTAGTGACCACTGGGGGAGTCAGGGGAGGTCATCCCCGATTCCCTCTGGTGGTAATCTGGTCATTTAGGGCACTTTTTGGGGCCTTATTCGTGAAAAAACAGGGTCCAGGAAAAGTGCCCTAAATTCTAGCTACAAACGCATACTTTTTTTCAATTATCGGCGAAAGGCGCCCATCTCTGTTCGGGTGATAACCACGCCCCAGTCCCGCCTTCACCACGCCTCCGACACGCCCCCGTCAACTTTGTACGCTTCCGCGATGGAGTGCAGTTGAAAACGTCCAAGTTCGGCTTTCGATTATACCGCGTTATTCGTTTTTGGGAGATAAACGCCTATCTCCCGATTTAGGTCGCAATATAGGCCTTTTTGTCTTTCGATTATAAGCTGGATAGGCACCCCCAGGGCATACCTTACAAGTTATGGTGGTCCAGTGGTGCAGTCGGGGCAGAAAAAAGCCCCACCTGCTTCTGTTCCTCAGCTCCATTGTCAAAAAGGCTGCTACAACTTGAAGTGGCAGTCTCATGAGAGTGTCACCAGAAGTTGCAGTAGCCATTTTCAGATTGGAGCCGCTTGGGTAGAAGTTGATTGCCTAACCATGCTGGCTCCAATATTAAAATGGCTGCCGTGACTTGTGGCAGAAGTCCCACAATACTGCTACTTGAAGTCATGGCAACCGTTTTGACAACTCCTGCCCCGTGTGCACCACTGGACCACCAATGTTGGTAAGATAGGACCCGGACGAGGGAGGACCTACGAGTGGTGGTGGGAGGCCAGGAAGGGAACTGTTTTTCTGTGGTAGGGGAGGGCTGGGAGGGGAGGTTCTCATGTTTGTGGGGAAGAGAGGGGGTCACAGTGCTAATTAATGCTTCATACACCCACTTCTGAACTCTCATCCCCCGTAATCCCACATCACTCATACCTCTACTCACAGAAATAGGTTTACCATATGTCTTCGTGCCTTAATATTGCCCTTTAAACTTCCCACTGTCTCCTTCCAATGTTTCAATGTTACGTTCCATTGTTATATTCCTTAACGCTACTTCGATTGTCTCGCATAACTCTGCACAATGTAATCCATAACCAAGTTGTAACAAATTGTATTTCCATTATTCATATCATATTGAAAGCCACACTGAGCCGCAAAAATGTGGGAAAATGTGGGATACAAAAGCAATTAAATAAATAAATAAATAATTAGGGGTGGCCAGCTACAGTTATGGCCAAAACTGAGCGACAAAATTCAGTTGCAGGTTCAGTTCAGCCATCCTCTACACAAGTGTAAGGGCAAGTATGCTGTACATTTACACACGCCAGAGACATATAAATGCAGGTGTCCAGTTATAGACTTTCCTTTTTAAGTGTGTGACTGAGCCCAGGTATTCTGTTAGCAAAGACATTATATAGGGGATCTTTAGTAATCCGGCTTGTTTAGTTTTCCCAGTAGGTATACCTGGTCACCAGTTCAAACCTCTTCAATCACTTCATAATACTACTGCAAAACGTTTGTGTAATGCCAGAAAATACGATCATGTGACTCCACTTTACATTAAATTGCACTGGCTTCTGATCACGTATCATATTCAGTTTAAAATCCTTTGTTTCACACACAAGGCTTATTACTTTAACGTCCCTTGTTTTCTTTCTGTCTCTATAATACCATATACATCATCCAAGAACCTGAGGTCCCTTAATGCCCACCGCCTTTTTCTTCCTGCTCCTAAAAAGGTTCGTTTTCAGTCTACGAGACAATCAGCTTTTTATTTTTTGGGCCCCATGCCCTGGTACAGTTTACCACCATCTTTGTATTCGGAGCAGAGATTTCAGATATTTACAAGACTGTTAAAGACTCATTTTTTCTAAGCAGCCTTTGGTTTGCAGTCATCGGTGTAAGTGACTAACATCCAACTGTATTTTATTTATTATCTTATTGGGTTGGTGATTCTAGTGTGATTGTAATCTTTCCTTTTGAAATTTGGAGTTCTTTTCCTTTATGTTCCCTATTTGTTGATTTTATATAATGTACACCACTTGGAGCTGCTGGCCAGATTAAGAGGTATATTTCACATTTCATCTTTATTTAATATACCACAAATAGTAGATACTAGAGAATGATATGGTGATAGGGACCCGCGGTAACCGCGGGGATGGGGATGGGGACAGAGCTCATGGGGATGGGGAGGGGGCAGGGATGGGGACAGATCCCATGGGGATGGGGACAAACTTTGTCCCCATGTCATTCTCTACTTTGAAGACTGTAAATGAATTGGACAGTTATTTATGTTCGAGTGATGCAGGTGATCATGTTTTCCTTTTTTGGAAAAACAAGCAAGCGTGCTGGCCACAACTGGCAAAATTTGCACGGGGGATCCTATACATTCCTGCTACCAGCACATCGTCTGAGAAGACATTTTCTATTGCAGGAAAGACTGTGGAAGACAGGAGAGCTAGACTGAATCCTGAGATTGTTGATGACTTATTATTCATCCATAGGGTTCCTTGGGGTAGTAGAAGTCAGCTATTGTTGGGGTTGGAAGAGTAGAGGGTAGTGGTGGGGGGTTATTATAGCTCCTCATTGTTATTATTTATTTATTTGTTTGTTTGTTTGTTTGTTTATTGCATTTGTATCCCACATTTCCCACCTCTTTGCAGGCGCAATGTGGCTTACAATACATCATGAATAGTGAGAATGCATGAGAAAGTATACATTTAGTAATACAGAAAGATTTTGGGTAACGTGATAATGATAAAACATGGTAGTGTTTTAGCAAGCAATCATAGTAAGAAATATTTAAGAAATATATAAGAATTATATAGAAAATGTACATTTAGTAATAGCGAAAGAAAGAAAAAAAACATGATAGTGGTTTGGCAAGCAAATATTGTAGGGGCAGTTCTGGATCTGTGTGCAGGAGTTCATATTTATTGATCATTGTTGTATGCCTTGTTGAAGAGTTGGGTCTTCAGTAGACTTCGGAAGTTGGCTTGTTCATAGGTCATTTTTAGGTTTCGCGGCAGCGCATTCCAGAATCGTGTGCTCAGGTAGGAAAAGGTTGATGCATGCATTAGTTTGTATTTAAGGCCTTTACAATTTGTGATTTATAAACAACAGTTGCACAGCACATTGTTCCTTTTTATACTTTAATAAAAAGATTTAACTATAAAATCATAAGTGTTCGAGGCTTCTTCAGATGAATCCAGAGCCTTTGGGGCTGGAGTGGGGATGAAGACAGAGCCTGTGGGGACGGGACGGGGACAAAACCTGCAGGGACAGGATGAGGATGGAGACAGAACCTGCGGGAACAGGGTGGGGATGGAGACAGAACCTGCGGGGACGGGGTAGGGACGGAGACAAAACCCACAGGGACGGGGTGGGGATGGGAACAAACTTTGTCCCCATGCCATTCTCTAGTAGGTACATCTAAGTGGTTTACAGTAAAAAATAAATGTATATGGGGGTCAGGAAAGATTGAAAAGGAACCAGGTTACAAATAAATAATAAGAAGAAATAGGGAAATAAATGAACAAAATTTACCTAAGCAAGGATACAAAATGGAGGGAGGAACTTAAACATAAAACCCTTATAAACCAAAACAAATCCCTGACTGATCAACTGACCTGCGTCCTGTTTTACAGACCACCCGGTAACTGGAACGAAAGCCAGCCTATCTTTACAAATTTTATCTCAAACACTTATGTAAATAACTCCAATACACTAATACTAGGCAACATAAACCTTCACCTAGAAGATCCCAACTCAACCAATGCACGCGAATGCAAAAACTTCCTACAGTCTTGGGACCTCACATGGCCTCACATGCAAGCTACCCACATCAAGGGCCACACATTGGACCTCTTATCACACAAACTATCCACAGATCAAACCCTATCAATAACAGATATCAAATGGTCAGAAGCACCTTGGACCGATCATTACAAACTAAACCTATCCCTAAATTGGCGAAAGAAGGACTCAAACCATACACCAGAACAAACAACCTATACTACGAGAGGGCAAATTGATCCACAAATATTCTGGTAACAGATATATGACAACGAATGGTCAACACGAATTGACTCCATGAACTACCTCAACCACTGGGAGACCAGATGCAGAAGCGTAGTAAACGAAATAGCACCCTTAGAGACAAGAACATCAAAAAGACAAAACTCGATACCATGGTTCAATGACGAACTAAAAAAACTCAAAACACAAACGAGCATGGAAAAAAACAAAAAATGAAAATACACCCAATGCATGGAAACAAACACACAGAAAATACAAATATGCAATCAGACAGACCAAAAGGTCCTACTACAAGACAAAACTTGGACCGGATAACAAAGATCTTAAGAAATTATTTCAACTCGTAAATAAGTTACTAGACACCACCCCGATCACTACATCCAACACAGACATCCCACCCGCAGACAAACTGGATACCTACTTCAAGCATAAAATAACAAAACTACGCAGCACTCTTCCCCATCACAACACTGACATCGAAAACTTCTTTGACAACCTAGACCTAACCCCAGGTGGATACCCAGCCAACTGAATCTGGTCTACATTCAATCTACTCACCTCTGAATCAGTCAAACAAGCGACTCACAGATTCACCAACAACCACTGCAAACTGGACACATGTCCCAGTCATCTACTTAAATCTGCTCCAAGCCGATTCATAGAAGACCTCACACTCCAACTAAACTTCACACTACAACAAGGTCTCTTCCCCGAGGAATATGGTAACATACTACTTACCCCAATACCAAAAGACACTAAGAAAAAGACAAACAACCTCACCAACTACCGCCCAATTGCGTCCATCCCTCTAGTAGTAAAACTGTTGGAGAGTTTGGTAACCAAGCAGCTTATGGAATACCTGGACAAGTACTCAATACTACATGACTCACAATCAGGATTCCGCTCCCACCATAGTACCGAAACTGTCCTAGTCACTCTCCTGGCCAAATTCAAACAGGAAATAGCCATAGATAAAAGTATACTACTCCTTCAATTCGATATGTCGAGCGTATTCGACATGGTAAACCATAATATACTACTAAGACTCCTCGACCACTTCGGGATTGTTGGAAACATACACAATTGGATCAAGGGCTTTCTAACCACTAGAACATACCAAGTAAAATCAAATTCAAACATATCACTACCGTGGAAAGCAGCCTGTGGAGTACCCCAAGGATCACCATTATCACCAATACTCTTCAACATGATGATGATCCCACTGGCAAAGTCCCTATCCAAACGAGGCCTTAACCCATTCATCTATGCAGACGACGTCACAATCTACATTCCCTTCAGACATGACCTGACTGAAATAACCAAAGAAATAAATGACAGCCTGAACATCATGAACTCCTGGGCAAACTCATTCCAACTGAAACTGAACACTGAAAAAACACACTGCCTTATCCTCTCTCCTCAACATAACAACTTCAAATCCACAACCTTAAACACCCCAGGACACACACTCCCTATCTTAGATAGCCTAAAAATACTCGGAGTAACTATCGACCGCAACCTCACTCTCATGAGCCAAGTAAAAACAGTAATACAGAAAATGTTGTACTCAATGTGGAAACTCAAACGAATAAAACCTTTCTTCCCAAGGGCCACCTTTCGCAAACTAGTACAATCAATGGTCCTAAGCCATGTAGACTACTGCAATGGAATATATGCAGAATGCAAAGAACAACTCACTAAAAAAACTCCAGACCGCCCAAAACACAGCAACCAGACATATGGTAAAACACGATTCGACAGCGCTAAACCCCTTCGAGAAAAGCTGCACTGGCTTCCAATCAAAGAACAGACCATCTTCAAAATCTGCACCTTAGTCCACAAAATCATCTACGGCATAGTCCTAGTATACATGACAGACCTCATTGATCTACCAACTAGAAACAGACTAGGATCAGCACGATTTTCTTATTTTTGTTACATTTGTACCCCATACTTTCCCACTCATGGCAGGCTCAATGTGGCTTACATGGGGCAATGGAGGGTTAAGTGACTTGCCCAGAGTCACAAGGAGCTGCCTGTGCCGGAAGTGGGAATCAAACTCAGTTCCTCAGGAACAAAGTCCACCACCCTAACCACTAGGCCACTCCTCCACTCCATGATCATACCTAAACCTACATTACCCAAACTGTAAAGGGCTAAAATACAAAACAACTCACGCATCTAACTTCTCCTACATAAGCGCACAACTATGGAATGGACTCTCGCATGCTCAGTGTGCTGCTGCGGCTAGGAAAGCGAATAGAATGTTGGGTGTTATTAGGAAGGGTATGGAGTCCAGGTGTGCGGATGTTATAATGCCGTTGTATCGCTCCATGGTGCGACCGCACCTGGAGTATTGTGTTCAGTACTGGTCTCCGTATCTCAAAAAAGATATAGTAGAATTGGAAAAGGTACAGCGAAGGGCGACGAAAATGATAGTGGGGATGGGACGACTTTCCTATGAAGAGAGGCTGAGAAGGCTAGGGCTTTTCAGCTTGGAGAAGAGACGGCTGAGGGGAGATATGATAGAAGTGTATAAAATAATGAGTGGAATGGATCGGGTGGATGTGAAGCGACTGTTCACGCTATCCAAAAATACTAGGACTAGAGGGCATGAGTTGAAGCTACAGTGTGGTAAATTTAAAACGAATCGGAGAAAATTTTTCTTCACCCAACGTGTAATTAGACTCTGGAATTCGTTGCCGGAGAACGTGGTAAGGGCGGTTAGCTTGACGGAGTTTAAAAAGGGGTTAGATAGATTCCTAAAGGACAAGTCCATAGACCGCTATTAAATGGACTTGGAAAAATTCCGCATTTTTAGGTATAACTTGTCTGGAATGTTTTTACGTTTGGGGAGCGTGCCAGGTGCCCTTGACCTGGATTGGCCACTGTCGGTGACAGGATGCTGGGCTAGATGGACCTTTGGTCTTTCCCAGTATGGCACTACTTATGTACTTATGTACTTATGTACTGTCTTGACCTTAGGATAAATAATTTTTTCTACATATAGATTCAAGTCCCCTAGTAAGATAATATTGGCATATTCCATATTAACTGCTGATATAAAATCCATGAAATTCTCATGAGCACTTTTCCATTTTCCTGGCAGACAATAAAATACGATACAGCACAGTGATTCTTCTAAACAGTAATCCTGAACAGTATAGGATAACAACTCTAATGAGGAATACATAAAAGTGAGCTTCCTCTGAACACTGAGGAATGTCTATAAATTAATGCTATGCCCTCTCTCTTCTTTATTTCCCTGGGTTGGTGAATCATCTTACATCCATTTGCAAGATCATCAGAACGTTGTAGCCAGGTTTCTGACATGACCACCATGCCTGGTTGTTCTTCCGCTATCCAGTTCTTAATTGTACTTGCATTGTTTACTACAGATCTGATGTTAATATAATAAACTGGTATAGGCACATAAGTTGAACTAACCTCTTGAATATGCCCTACTCTAGTCAACTGGCATGCAAAAGAGGCATATTTCAAGTTTGTAAATCCGTCATGTTGATTCTTCTGTGTCAAATGGTGACAGTACTTCAAGTACTGGAATAATTATGTTAACAATACTAGGTAAGCCACATTGAGCCTGCAAATAGGTGGGAAAATGTGGGATACAAATGCAATAAATAAATAAATAAAATTAAATCAGGCATAATCAACTCACAGTCAAGTAAAGCGTTATGTCTGTGAGATACATGATGTATTTTTGGCTGACGTGAGGTAGAAAATGGTCAATATCTGACAACTAATACTGTAGCAGATATTGCTATTTCCCAGAAGTAAGATAAACAGAAAAATAGGGCAACCACCTCAGCTTAGCGGCCATGATAAAGTCACAAAATTATCTCACAATTAAAATAAAAGGAACCTACCAGCCTGCAGACTTCAGTGAAGTACCCACAATAAATATCTGGTTAGTACAGTCCTACATAACGTTACTAAAACATATTAAAAAAAAATTAAACTTAAAAATTGCACACAAAGTAGCATTTGGAAGCAGTTTCTACAGTTGGATAGCGAGGCTTCTTTTACCAGGAAAGATGATCGTTCAACTAATTTGTTCCAATAAGGAATCCAGTTTCTGAAAAAAATGCCACATCTAACAAGGTTACCCCTAATGCTACCCACAAATGGGCAAACCATGCCCCCTTCATTGTGCTCCTTTGGTGGCACGTCTGAAGCAGTGTGCTTCATTCAAGGTGCACTTTTCGGCATGAACAGGTAGGAAATGATGACACAGAGTGTGTGGGGCCAAGCCACACTGCCAGAAATTCTACTGTGTATAGTGAAAGTTGGTAAGATAATAGCACTGCTGAAATAAGATGTTACCAACAATCAGGATGAAAAGCGCAGTTCGGAGGGACAGTGGACAGTAAAAAGCAGCTCATTTGCTTTCCCCTTTCTTAGACCCCTCAAAGACTCCCCCACCCCCCTCAACTCCCCTTATAACCCTCCCCCATCCCCCCCCCTAACAGAGAGAATGCAAAATCTAGTTTGCTATTGTTTTTAATCAAGGAGGTTTAATAAACAGGAGTGGAAGTGAGCCTATCTAGTCTACTGCAAGCAAGGAAGCCAATTAGGCTAATCTCTGTTTCCACTCTCCTGCGCAGCCGTCATCTCTAGTACACTGAAAACAAAGCATGCAAACCTATGAGCTGCTGCATTCATGTTGTCGTTCTTTATTGTTGGTCCATCTGTAACAAGTCTAAAGCTGTTTCAATTGGATAGGCAGTGCTTAAAAGATGGAGGACAAAAGTTTTTGTTTTTTTTTACTTATTGGACATCTTTTTAATTTATTTGAGTTTCCCATGAGGCAACATATTTATTTTCCACTGAACATTATTAACTTTTTTTTTTTTTACATTTGTACCCTGCGCTTTCCCACTCATGGCAGGCTCAATGCAGCTTACATGAGGCAATGGAGGGTTAAGTGACTTGCCCAAAGTCACAAGGAGCTGCCTGTGCTGGGAATTGAACTCAGGACCAAAGTCCACCACCCTAACCACTAGGCCACTCCTTTGTATGAAGTTGGCTGCTAATGTTGTGCTGAACTGGACAATGTTGGCACATTTAGACCGACTCTGGATTTCTGCATGAAGGCAGCTCTCCCCACATATATCCAGAGATATTTAATAATGCCTTCTGTTATATTACTATCATGTATTCCATTACCATGCAACCCCAAATCCGTCTGTAATACCAAATGTCTATTCTCTTCTTATTTCCACTATCCATGATGTATTGTAAGCCACATTGAGCCTGCAAAGAGGTGGGGAAATGTGGGATACAAATACAAATGCAATAAATAAATAAATATCTTTCATTTAAATAGTAGCAATAAACAATATTAAGTGCATGTTTATAATATACCACTGCAATCCACAAAACAAAAGGCGCAATTTTCCACAAACCATCTTTCTCTTTTGATCAAGGCATAGGAAAATATGTTTTAAATGCTCACAGGGTTCCACCTAATTCATGTTAAATGTGGGATATAACTGCCATAAATAAGTAGACAGAAATTCTGAATGTTGAGCACCTGATTCTCATAACACGGTGTCTGTTTTTGTGGCCCTTTACTAGGAGAAAAAAATTTCTGCACGAATAAACACTTGTTAGGATGTCCTTATAACCAGCCCTGCTGGGCTAGATGGACCTTTGGTCTTTCCCAGTATGGCACTACTTATGTACTTATGTACTTATGTACATGACCACCTAAACTTCAGGAAATCATTGAAAACCCACCTCTTCAAAAAAGCTTATCCCACTGATCCAACATAAATCCCCACACCCAGCAACACAAGATAATCTATGATCGTACTGGACAATTTATTACCCTCGACCCCATGACGCCTGAAACACTTCTACCTGTGACCATAACACAACCTTGTATTTGCTATCAACTGTAATGGCAATCACCACTACAATACTTTATAAGCCACATTGAGCCTGCAAATAGGTGGGAAAATGTGGGGTATAAATGTAACAAATAAATAAATATCGTAGAAATTCCCTTATCCCTTATTTGTCCTGTTTCTCTGTCCTAATTAGATTACACACTCTGTCGAGCAGGAACTGTCTCTTCATATTCAAGTGTACAGCGCTGCGTACGTCTAGTAGCGCTGCAGAAATGATTAGTAGTAGTAGTACTGCTAAATCCTTGTTGGTGTTTTGGACATTGGTGCTGTTAGGATATGGTAGATTTGCTCTCTAGTTCCTAAGTGACCCTGGAGGGTTTTGTATTACTTCACAGAATGCCTGGTACTGTTACTGTTTTTTTTGTTTGTTTGTTGAATTCTATGGAGAAATGACTCAGTTCTGCGCTGCACCTATTTTGGGGGAAGGGTTTCCTGTGGTTGCAGAATATGCGTTCACAAAGGAAAATTGAGAACCAAAGTGCAGTTTATAACACCATAATAAAAGTAGTCATCATTTTATTTTGGTGTTTTAAACTGCGCTGTGGTACTTGCTTTTTTTTTCCTTTAGTGTGTGACAAGAAAGCACTGGATTCTGGTTTCAGCTTCAGCTCTGATCCAATTTCCAAGCCTCAATTGGTAACCCAGGCAGCCGTATGCTCCCTCCCCTCCCCCATCACCCAGAATAAAAACACACAAACTGTTCTGGCATTCAAATTCACAGCTTTACTGGATGAACATACAGAATGGGGTTGATATTCAAAGCAATTTAACAGGGCAGGAGAGTGCAGTGGGCCTCAGATGGAACAGAAAGGTAGAGCCTAGGATCAGAGGAAGTAAATTTAATTAAAGCACCCGAGTGGCTTGTTTTTCAGCATAATGCCTGTGTCACAGGTCAGATTTTTAAAAAAATTATATCTTTATTTTTATTGCAATTTGATGGTCTCAAAGGTGCAAAGCTCGCTATAGTAATTCCACAACAGAAAAATTGTAGATAAAAACAGCAAGGTTGTGCGTCTAGTACTATTAACAACTGTGAAGTTCAGCAAAAAGTCCCTTACTTCCTCTAATCCTTGGCTCCACTTCTCTGTTCCATCTGAGGCCCCACTGCACCTATTTCATAAAGACAAAAGAGGCATTTATGTGCCATTATACAAAAGGCTCCCAGTTCTGCCCCCTGAAGAATGAAAATACCAACGCATCAATACATCCACTTCTGAATTCTCATCCCCCGAAATCTCACCACACTCATACCTTTACCCACAGAGGAATGTATACCATATGTTTTCTTGTTATTATATATTGCCCTTTAGTTTCCCGTTGTTTCCTTCCAATGTTTTCACTGTTCTTTTCCATTGCTATATTCCTTAACGACATTTGATTTTGTCTCGTATAACTCTTCACAATGTAATCCATAACCGAATTGTAACAAATTGTATTTCCATCATTCATAATGTATTGTAAGCCACACTGAGCCCGCAAAAAGGTGGGAAAATGTGGGATACAAATGCAATAAAATAAATAAATAAATAAATAATAAAATACAGACTCCTGCTCTGAGGCACATGTACTCACGTATTTTATAAATTATGCACATACATCACAACTCTGTCTGTGCTTTACCCAAACGATATCCCTATGACCACCTGCCAGCATGTAAACTTCTACATAGCAACATAGAGTGGAGGAGTGGCCTAGTGGTTAGGGTGGTGGACTTTGGTCCTGGGGAACTGTGGAACTGAGTTTGATTCCCACTTCAGGCACAGGCAGCTCCTTGTGACTCTGGGCAAGTCACTTAACCCTCCATTGCCCCATGTAAGCCGCATTGAGCCTGCCATGAGTGGGAAAGCGCAGGAGATTCTACATGAAATGTTGCTACTATTGGAGATTCTACATGGAATGTTGCTATTCCACTAGCAACATTCCATGTAGAAGGCTGCGCAGGCTTCTGTTTCTGTGAGTCTGACGTCCTGCACGTACGTGCAGGACGTCAGACTCACAGAAGCAGAAGCCTGCGCGGCCACATTGGTGATCTGCAAGGGCCGACTTCTACATGGAATGTTGCTAGTGGAATAGCAACATTCCATGTAGAATCTCAAATAGTAGCAACAGTGGAGGAGTGGCCTAGTGGTTAGGGTGGTGGACTTTGGTCCTGGGGAACTGAGGAGCTGAGTTCGATTCCCACTTCAGGCACAGGCAGCTCCTTGTGACTCTGGGCAAGTCACTTAACCCTCCATTGCCCCATGTAAGCCGCATTGAGCCTGCCATGAGTGGGAAAGTACGGAGTACAAATGTAACAAAAAAAATGTAGGCAGATAAGGAACTTATGGTCTATCCAGACTGCCCATCAATACCATCTACTCTTCCTTAGAGTGTTGTTGACTCAATGCAACCCTCTGGATAGTTGCCCTGAACTGTGTTCAGTCTTCAGTCAGGCAGGTAATCATTGATAGAGTGGCTATTGTTATTGTATTGATCCATTGTGTTGCTGTTCTTCCTCTTTCGTGTTGGCCTTCAACTGTGCTAAGCACGATGTCTTTCTCTTCACATGCTGTGTCGAAAGTCAAAGTCTTGTGATCTGAGTTTCCAAAGAAAACTTAGGTTTGATCTCCTCCAATACCAACTGATTTGTTTGTATGTTGCCACACAATTGTATAAAAGAACTTTTCTGGTTAGCAGTATAAGATGGGCGTATGGGATCTCTGTTAAAGTATCTGTTTTTCTTGGAATTTTGCTTCACTGTGGACTTTCTTTGATGCATAACTTAAGGACCAGATTTCTCCTCTAATTAAGATTTTGTTAGACCCCATCAGACTCCTATTACCAACACCTCAACTGTGGGCGTCTCTGCTGTTTCAGGTGCTAAGAAGAGCCCAGTTTAGCTGAGCTCAGAGGATTCCATTGGTTCATGGTCATGAAGCTGGATCTGTGCTGCAGTAAGAGATGGTCCCTTGGAGTGAGACCAGTTTTGATTTCAGGGGGAATTTCACCTCATATAGGAACGATGATGCCAGCAGTTGCATTGGCAAAGGTGGCAACACCATCTCCAGAAGGGTGTGAAGTGCAGCATGGTTCGAATTTTGAAATAAGGGTTTTCCAGATTTCTTAATGAGACAGGGGCCCATATTTTGAGTGTATATACCCTGAATTCCCTGGCAGTTGTTTACCACCTATGTGGTAAAGCATTGTCTGAATTTTTACCTGCTTCTTTAGAACAATGTCAAAAGGTGTAAATGCTTGAGGAGCAACTTGGGACACAGGGTTCAAAGAATAAGGAATTAGCAACTTCAGTAGTAGGTGTCACGTTTATGAGTGTATTCCATGCCTACACTCACCTCACCTCCAGGTGACCAGGCCCTATGGCTGCTGTAGACTGTCTTCTTCCTGTTTCCCAGACATGTTCCAGAGTTAATTCCAGTCCTGATGTTCCAGCACTCCAGACTTGCCTTGGTGTTTCTGCTGCCAAGCCTCACCTGTGACCTCATCTGTAATTGCCTTTATTAAGCACCTGGGAGCTTTCAGACTTGCCTTTGCAACAGAGGTCTTCAGATGAGTTTTCGTCTGTGAGTGCTTGTTGCAGTTCTAACCCTGCTAGTTCTTGTCTTGTTGTCTTCAGTTTCAGTTCCCTTTCTGCTTGTGTCTGCCCTGTTTGTCTTTAGCTTCAGTTCCCTTCCTGCTTGTGTCTGCCCTGTTTGTCTTCAGTTTCAGTTCCATTCCTGCTTGTGTCTGCCCTGGTTGTCTTTAGTTTCAGTTCCCAGCCTGCTTGTGGCTGCCCTGTTTGCTTTCAGCTTTCATTCCCACCTAGCCTGTTCCAGTATCCTGAATCTTGTTCCAGTATCCTGAATCCTGTTCCAGCCAAGCCAAGTCAAGTCCATTCCAGCATCCGCTTCCAGCCAAGCCAAGTCCGTTCCAGCATCTGGTTCCAGCCAAGCCAAATCCATTCCAGCATCCGGTTCCAGCCAAGCCAAGTCTGTTCCAGCATCTGGTTCCAGCCAAGCCAAGTCCGTTCCTGCATCCGCTTCCAGCCAAGCCAAGTCCATTCCTGCATCTGCTTCCAGCCGAGCCATGCCAAGTCCGTTCCAGCATCCGGCTCCAGCCAAGCCAAGTCCATTCCAGAATTCTGTCCAGCCAAGCCTGTTTGAGAGTCCTGAATCTTGTACCAGCCTCTCTGTGTTTAGTCTCGCTTCTTGTTGGGTGGTTCACCTGCTGCTGCCAGTCCCCGGCAGCTGCCCAAGGGCTCACTACTCCGGATCATTCCTCACAGTTGTGACAGTAGGACTGAAGAATGACAGAGCTGCTGTTTCACAAGATAGAATAATAATACAACACAAGATTGAAAACTTGGAGAACTTTAATCATCAACAGAACCTTAGATTATTGAATTTTCCTCAGGTTAAATTTGTTTCCCTTAAAGCAGTGGTTGCCAACACTGGTCCTGGAAGCACCCCAGCCAGTGAGGTTTCAGGATACCTACAATGAATATTCAGGAGAGTGATTTGCATGTACTGCCTCCACTGCATGCAAATCTATCTCATGAATATTCATTGTGAATGTACTGAAAACCTCCCTGGCTGGGGTGCCTCCAGGACCAAGTTTGGGAACCAGTGACTTAAAGATTTCTTTTGTAAATTTCTTAAGGAAGTATTGAACTATCCAGACTCTAGCTGTCCACCTTTATAGAAGATTTATTTGTCTGCTGCTGGAAACACTGGGGCTTATGAACAGGAACCGCAAGTGGAATTGTCAACTGCAGAGCTCTCCTTACATATGTCGGATCTGACTGTTATTGGAAAAATCAGATATGGAAGTTACTACTAGAAACACACCTTTGGTTACATTTGGTTTTCTTCAGGATGAAGAAGCCATTATGAGGGGTTATTTTAGATTTTTTGCAATTGGACTTTTAGGAGGAATAAGTTTTTGGAGCTCCATCAGGAAGTGATTTCTCTTGGGGTTTCTTTACAAGTATGATTTCCATGTAAATATTTTTTTCCGTTATAATAATAAGTCATATGCAAATTTTAACCCTCCCAACTGAGATTTTTTTCTAGATGCTAGAGTTAGTACCTGATTTATGATCTAGGTAAATGAGATTAATATTGTTTAAATAGGGATATCCTGGTTTACTCTTGTTTTATATTTTTTCTTTGTTTTCACCTTTCCGTGGGGTGTGGAATCTTGGCTTCGTTCAATGTTATAGACTATTGGGTTTATTATGTCTTTTTCTTTATTGCTTCATTATCTGAATAGTATTTCTTTCTCTTTTCCTTTTCAAACTATGCATCTTTGATGTATTTTATTGGAAAGCAATAAAAAAGGACTTTTCTGCATGTAAAAAAGTTTACATATGGAAAAGCTTTTATAAAATTTTCCTCCCTTCAAGTATTCTGTAATACAGTTACTTCATCACTCTACCTCACACACCAATCACTACCACTATCACAGTGTAACCCTATCGTACTGGGTACCAATCACTGTGTCACAGAATGCCGTCAACTTTCATGCTACCATTATTACAAGGTAACATTATCTTGCTGTACACCAGCCACTGCTGAATTATTATTGTTACATTTATATCCCACATTTTCCCACCTATTTGCAGGCTCAATGTGGCTTACATTGTACCGATGAGGCGTTCACCATCTCCGGTATAGAAACAAATACATGGAGTTATTGTGGTCGGATAAGGATCGTGTGTTAGAGACACATTGGGAATCATAGAGAGGAAGAGTTATGAATAGTCTGTTACAAGCTTTGGTATTGTTGTGTTGCAGAGTTTAGGCACTTATGTTGGGTCGATGGGGTATGCCTTTTTGAACAGGTTGGTTTTTAGTGATTTCCGGAAGTTTAGGTGGTCGTACATTGTTTTCACGGCTTTTGGTAGTGCATTCCACAGCTGTGTGCTTATGTAGGAGAAACTGGATGCATAGATTGATTTGTATTTGAGTCCTTTGCAGCTTGGATAGTGGAGATTTAGGAATGTTCGTGATAATCCGATTGTGTTTCTTATTGGTAGGTCTATGAGGTCTGTCATGTACGCCGGGGCTTCGCCGTAGATAATTTTATGGATCATGGTGCAGATTTTGAAAGCAATACGTTCTTTGGCAGCCAGTGTAGTTTTTCTCGGAGGGGTTTGGCGCTTTCGAATCACGTTTTTTCAAATATAAGCCTGGCTGCTGTGTTTTGAGAAGTCTGAAGTTTCATTATGAGTTGTTCTTTGCATCCCGCGTAGATTCCGTTGCAGTAGTCTGCATGGCTTAGTACCATTGATTGTATCAAGCTGCGGAATGTTTCCCTCTGGAAGAATGGTTTCACTCGTTTGAGTTTCCACATTGCGCGGAACATTTTCTTAGTTATAACACTCTGTCTATCATGTCATACTATTAGGTTAAACCATTTTATCTGCCTTTTCCTTTAGTAAATCCCACATTGGAAGGTAAATCAATCACACTTCAGAAATCAGTAAAAGGTTTAGGAGTTTGGCCAGACTCTGACCTTAATGGAGACATTCATATTTAAAAAAAAAAAGCCATTGTTTATAATTTAAGACATTTACATCAAATACATACATATTTTTTTGACTGATGATTTACAAAAATTAGTAAAACCCTCTCCAGTCGGTTCAAAACTCTGCTGCCCGTCTCATCTTCCGCCAGGGTCGCTTTACTCATACTACCCCTCTCCTCAAGACCCTTCACTGGCTCCCTATCCGTTTTCGCATCCTGTTCAAACTTCTTCTACTAACCTATAAATGTACTCACTCTGCTGCTCCCCAGTATCTCTCCACACTCGTCCTTCCCTACACCCCTTCCCGTGCACTCCGCTCCATGTTCGGCAAACTGAAGAGTAGCAAATCTCCTGGACCGGATGGTATTCATCCTAGAGTACTGATAGAACTGAAAAACGAGCTTGCGGAGCTACTGCTAGTGATATGCAACTTATCCTTAAAATCGAGCGTGGTACCGGAAGATTGGAGGGTGGCCAATGTAACGCCCATTTTTAAAAAAGGCTCCAGGGGAGATCCGGGAAATTATAGACCGGTGAGTCTGACGTCGGTGCCTGGGAACATGGTAGAGGCTATTATTAAAAACAAAATTACAGAGTACATCCGAGGACATGGATTACTGAGACCAAGTCAGCATGGCTTTTGTGTGGGGAAATCTTGCCTGACCAATTTACTTCAATTCTTTGAAGGAGTGAACAAACATGTGGACAAAGGGGAGTCGGTTGATATTGTGTATCTGGATTTTCAAAAGGCGTTTGACAAGGTACCTCATGAAAGGCTACAGAGGAAATTGGAGGGTCATGGGATAGGAGGAAATGTCCTATTGTGGATTAAAAACTGGTTGAAGGATAGGAAACAGAGAGTGGGGTTAAATGGGCAGTATTCACAATGGAGAAGGGTAGTTAGTGGGGTTCCTCAGGGGTCCGTGCTAGGACCGCTGCTTTTTAATATATTTATAAATGATTTAGAGATGGGAGTAACTAGCGAGGTAATTAAATTTGCTGATGACACAAAGTTATTCAAAGTCGTTAAATCACGACAGGATTGTGAAAAATTACAAGAGGACCTTACGAGACTGGGAGACTGGGCGGCTAAATGGCAGATGATGTTTAATGTGAGCAAGTGCAAGGTGATGCATGTGGGAAAAAAGAACCCGAATTATAGCTACGTCATGCAAGGTTCCACTTTAGGAGTTACGGACCAAGAAAGGGATCTGGGTGTCGTCGTCGATAACACACTGAAACCTTCTGCTCAGTGTGCTGCTGCGGCTAAGAAAGCGAATAGAATGTTGGGTATTATTAGGAAAGGTATGGAAAACAGGTGTGAGGATGTTATAATGCCGTTGTATCGCTCCATGGTGCGACCGCACCTTGAGTATTGTGTTCAATTCTGGTCGCCGCATCTCAAGAAAGATATAGTAGAATTGGAAAAGGTGCAGCGAAGGGCGACTAAAATGATAGCGGGGATGGGACGACTTCCCTATGAAGAAAGACTAAGGAGGCTAGGGCTATACAGCTTGGAGAAGAGAAGGCTGAGGGGAGACATGATAGAGGTATATAAAATAATGAGTGGAGTGGAACAGGTGGATGTGAAGCTTCTGTTCACGCTTTCCAAAAATACTAGGACTAGGGGGCATGCGATGAAACTACAGTGTAGTAAATTTAAAACAAATCGGAGAAAATTTTTCTTCACCCAACGTGTAATTAAACTCTGGAATTCGTTGCCGGAGAAAGTGGTGAAGGCGGTTAGCTTAGCAGAGTTTAAAAAGGGGTTGGACGGTTTCCTAAAGGACAAGTCCATAAACCGCTACTAAACGGACTTGGAAAAATCCAAAATTCCAGGAATAACATGTATAGAATGTTTGTACGTTTGGGAAGCTTGCCAGGTGCCCTTGGCCTGGATTGGCCGCTGTCGTGGACAGGATGCTGGGCTCGATGGACCCTTGGTCTTTTCCCAGTATGGCATTACTTATGGATAAATCCTTCTTATCTGTTCCCTTCTCCACTACTGCCAACTCCAGAATTCGCGCCTTCTGTCTTGCTGCACCCTACGCCTGGAATAAACTTCCTGAGCCCCTATGTCTTGCCCCATCCTTGGCCACCTTTAAATCTAGACTGAAAGCCCACCTCTTTAACATTGCTTTTGACTCGTAACCACTTGTAACCACTCGCCTCCACCTACCCTCCTCTCTTCCTTCCCGTTTACATTAATTGATTTGATTTGCTTACTTTATTTATTTATTTTTTTTGTCTATTAGATTGTAAGCTCTTTGAGCAGGGACTGTCTTTCTTCTATGTTTGTGCAGCGCTGCGTATGCCTTGTAGCACTATAGAAATGCTAAATAGTAGTAGTAGTAGTAATTTTCTTTTCTAAAATTGATTCATGTAACTCACTTTATTTGGGTATAACTTCTAAATCTCTGACAAGGCTTCAATTACTTCATAATACTGCAGCTAGATTAATTTTTTATTAAGACTAAATACGATCATGTTACACGATTTTCACAGACCCTTTCTTGGTTACCAGTCAAAGCCAGAATCTATTTTAAAGTATTAAGTTTAGTTTTCAAAATTTTAAGCGGATACTGTCCAGGTTATCTTTCTACTGTGACTACTTCCAGTCTAGTAGAACTACAACCAAACTTCTTCATGTAAATAAATTACGAGTTCCTTGTCATTTCAAACCTCATTTAGGGATCCTTTTACTAAGCAGCGGTAAGCCTAACGTGGACTTACCGCTCACTATACAGGAAGTACTGCCAGTCTACCGCAGCAGCCCAGCGGTACTTCCCACCCCTAGCACACCATCATTTCCAGCACTACAAACATTTATTTTTGTAGCACTGGAGCGTACCTGCCACATGCTGCCCGGTTATCACTGGATTAACACGGGAGCCCTTACCGGGCAGCAAGTGCTTTACTTGCCACCTGGCCATTTCCTGTAGGAAAGCAAGACTTCCCTTTTACCAGCTGCGGTAAAAGAGGGCCTCGACGCACGTGTAAAACACGCACACTGACACCAGCGCCGGCCCCCTTTTGCCACAGCTTGGTAAAAGGGACCTTTAGTCTCTACTTACTAAGAGATCATTTCCTTTGGCTGTGGTTTCAATATGGAATACTTTGACTGCTTCAATTTTTTTTTTTTTTGTTACATTTGTACCCCACGCTTTCCCACTCATGGCAGGCTCAATGCGGCTTACATGGGGCAATGGAGGGTTAAGTGACTTGCCCAGAGTCACAAGGAGCTGCCTGTGCCTGAAGTGGGAATTGAGCTCAGTTCCTCAGTTCCCCAGGACCATAGTCCACCACCCTACCCACTAGGCCACTCCTCCACTGTCCACCCTAACCACTAGGCCACTCCTCCACTCCACTGCTATTCAAATTAAAACTATCTGTGGTTCTGAAAATTGCTTAAATCATAGTTTTTCACTAAGGGGTCTTTTTACTAAGCTGCGGTAAAAGGAACCCTGTGGCCGTGTCAACACACGGATTTGCCACGCACTGAGGCCCCCTTTTCTGCAGTGGGTAAAAGGAGATTAAAAAAAAAAAAGAAAGAAAGAAATGGCTGTGCAATAAGTTGGAGTGAAGGAATAGCCTAGTGGTTAGTGCAACTAGACTTTGATCCTGGGGAACTGGGTTCAATTCGCATTGCAACTCCTTGTGACTCTGGGCAACTCACTTAGCCCTCTATTGCCCCAGGTACAAAATAAGTACCTGTATATAGAATGCAAACCACTTGTAACCACAGAAAGGTGGTACATCAAGTCCCATTCCCCTTAAGCACTTGCCACACAGCCATTTCCTGGGGGAGCCCTTCCTATTTAGAAGGTGGTAAGGGCTTCCACACTAACCTGGGGTAACCAGGCAGCGCTTGGCTCTGCCCAATTACTGATGGGTAAGCCCCAGATGCAAAATGGTGTGCGGCACACAGCACAACTATTGCTGAGCTCCTGAAGTAGCCCGGCAGTAGAGCCAATTTGTCACACACTATTGCTGCGGTAGCCCTACCACAACTTTGTAAAAAGGCTTCTAAGCATAGGCGCCTGGTATAAGAGGCTTGGACAGGCTAAGCCTCCCCTGCTGTGCTCTGAGGGGTTTAACTTGTTGATTTACCTCCATCCTCACAGCAGGAGCTGCAGTGAAAGCCCTCTAGCCTTGTGAATCAGTTGTAGAAATTGGTTTATGGTTTGTTTACCTTACTGCTGGGAGGGGGGGGGGGGGTTGGCTGGAGGTATCCTGGGAGATATTTAACGCGGATGACTTCCTGACCTGCACTGAGGACAGATAGCAGCAGAATTGGATACTGGACCAGCATGATCAGAAAAAGTCACCAGACAACAAAGGTAGAAAAGATCATTTTATTTTCATTATAGTGTTTGGAATATGTCCACTTTGAGAATCAGGTGCTCAACATTAAAAGTTTATATTTATTTACTTATTTATGGCATTTTATCCCACATTAATTAGGGTGTTTTGTGGCTCTACATGAGAATTGTGATGATATGATCCCTTGTTTCATATTGTTGACGGTCTGCATTTTCCGTATGGGTGGTATATTGGTGTATTAGGTTCTGCCCAGTGTAATATTTATGGTACAGAAAGGTTCTGAGTGTGTTTTTGCACAAAGTTGTGCATAGTGTTTTGCAGTTGAGCGACTGTGCTTAGAATATACTTTGAGCAACCACTTTATTCTTTGACATATGATACATATCTAATATCTAAATTTAATAAAGGGTATTAATTGTGACTTTTATTTTTATTTATTTATTTTTTCTGTTTTAGACAATTATGGATTTAAGCTCCACCCCTGGCTCCACCCCTAACCCTGCCCCCTTTAGCCTCCCCAAACAGTTGGGCCACCGACCGGCTATGCTTCTAAGTGTTAGACCGGTGTCAGCATTTAGATTGTTTGTTTTGCTGGGTTATGTACTTTATTCAATTGTTATTCTTTTGTTCTGCTAATGCTGTTGTAAACTGTGCTGTGCCTTTTTGATTTGCGATTTGCTATGGTATATAAGAACTGATATGTTAATGTTACTGTTAATGCAATCCATCAGCATAACCAACACTATCCAAAATAAGGTGCATTTTACAAGGCTTATATCTAGTGCTTTTTTGAGGGGGCTGTTGGGAGTACTGAGTACCGGCACCTTTTCCATTGTCTGCTAAAATTGACCCATGGACCCCCAAGTTTTAATGAAAGAGCTCGGGCTTTACACAGTAATTCAGTTTTGTCATAGATTCTGTGACTGGTTGCAGGAGGCTTGGCTGTTATGGGGTGGGTCCCTCAGTGATCACCCCACTCCTGAAGGATGGCCTAGCATTTGAGTACCAGCACCTTTTTTGCTAGAAAAAATGCACTGCTTATATCACAAACCACTTACAGCTTCCCCATGAATAATAACAATTGAAAATAGTAATAATTTATTTTATTTATTTGTTACATTTTTATCCCACATTTTCCACCTAATTGCAGGCTCAATGTGGTTTACATTGTACCGTAAAGGCGATCGCCAGTTCCGGTATGAACAAATACAAAGTGATGTAGTGGTAGAATAAAGTTCATGTGTGATAGACACATTAGGGAATCGTAGAAGGGGACGAGTTAATTAGTGTCCGGTATTAGCTTTGGTTTCGTTGTGTTGTGGTTGTTCAGCATTTAGGTTGGGTCATTGGGGTATGCCTTTTTGAACAGGTTGGTTTTTAGTAATTTCCGGAAGTTTAGGTGGTCATACGTTGTTTTCACAGCCTTGGGTAATGCGTTCCATATTTGTGTGCATAGGAGAAGCTGGATGCATAAGTTGATTTGTATTTGAGTCCTTTGCAGCTTGGGTAGTGGAGATTTAGGTATGTTCGTGCTGATCCTGTTGTGTTTCTAGGTGGTAGGTCTATGAGGTCTGTCATATATCCCGGGACTTTGCCGTAGATAATTTTATGAACCATAGTACAGATTTTGAACGTGATTCATTCTTAGATTGGGAGCCAGTGCAGTTGTTCTCGGAGGGGTTTGGTGCTTTCAAACCGTGTTTTTCCAAATATAAGCCTAGCTGCCGTGTTTTGGGCAGTTTGAAGTTTCTTTATGATTTGTTCTTGGCATCCCGCATAGATTCCATTGCAATAGTCTACATGGCTTTGTACCATATACATAGTAACATAGTAGATGACGGCAGAAAAAGACCTGCATGGTCCATTCAGTCTGCCCAACAAGATAAACTCATATGTGCTACTTTTTGTGTATACCATACCTTGATTTGTACCTGTCCTTTTCAGGGCACAGACCGTGTAAGTCTGCCCAGCACTATCCCCGCCTCCCGCCACCGGCTCTGCCACCCAATCTCGGCTAAGCTCCTTAGGATTCATTCCTTCTGAACAGGATTCCTTTATGTTTATCCCACGCGTGCTTGAATTCTGTTACCGTTTTCATTTCCACCACCTCCCGCGGGAGGGCATTCCAAGCATCCACCACTCTCTCTGTGAAAAAATACTTCCTGACATTTTTCTTGAGTCTGCCCCCCTTCAATCTCATTTCATGTCCTCTCGTTCTACCTCCTTCGCACCTCCGGAAAAGGTTCATTTGCGGATTAATACTTTTCAAATATTTGAACGTCTGTATCATATCACCCCTGTTTCTCCTTTCTTCCAGAGTATACATGTTCAGGTCATCAAGTCTCTCCTCATACGTCTTGTAACGCAAATCCCTTACCATTCTCGTAGCTTTTCTTTGCACCGCTTCAATTCTTTTTACATCCTTCGCAAGGTACGGCCTCCAAAACTGAACACAATACTCTAGGTGGGGCTTCACCAACGACTTATACAGTTTGTATCAGGTTATGAAATGTTTCCCTCGGGAAGTAAGGTTTCATGCGTTTGAGTTTCCACATTGAGTGGAACATTTTCTTTGTTGTAGTTTTTACTTGGCTCTCTAGCGTGAGGTTTCGGTCGATTGTGACTCCGAGAATTTTCAAGCTGTCTGAGATTGGGAGGGTGTAGTCTGGGATATTTAAGTTGGTGGGTTTGTAGGTGTTGTATTGGGATGACAGGATGAGACAGTGTGTTTTTTCAGTGTTGAGTTTTAGTTGAAATGCATTCACCCATGAGTTCATGATGTTTAAGCCGAGTTTGATTTTCTTGGTGATTTCTGTTAGATCGTGTTTGAAAGGGATGTATATTGTAACATCGTCTGCGTAAATGAATGGGTTAAGGCCTTGGTTGGTTAAGGACTTGGCTAGTGGGGTCATCATTAGGACTTGGCTAGTGGGGTTGAAAAGGGTCAGTGATAGTGGTGATCCTTCAGGTACTCCGCAGTCTGCTTTCCATGGTGGTGATATATTCGAGTTTGGTTTCACTTGATATGTTCTGGTAGTTAGGAAACCTTTGATCCAACTGAGTACACTTCCTCCAATCCCGAAGTAATCTAGGAGTCTTAGTAGTATTTTATGGTTTACCATGTCGAACACACTAGACATGTCGAACTGGAGGAGTAGTATGCTTTTACCTGTTGCTATTTCCTGTTTGAATATGGCTAAGAGAGTGATTAGTACTGTTTCTGTGCTGTGGGTGGGGCGAAATCCTGATTGTGATTCATGTAGTATTAAGAATTTGTTTATGTAATCAATAAGTTGTTTGGTAACCATGCTTTCCATCAGTTTGACTACTAGTGGGATAGATGCTACTGGGCGGTAGTTGGTGATTTCGTCTGTTTTTTCTTGGTGTCTTTTGGTATTGGGGTAAGTAGGATGTTGCCATTTTCCTTAGGGAAGAGACCTTGTTGAAGCATGTAATTTAGGTGGGATGTGAGGTCTGCTATGTAGCGGTGAGGAGCAGATTTTATTAGGTAGCTAGGGCAAGTATCTAATTTACAGTAAGTAGTAGAGAACCTCTTAATTGCCTGGGTGACTGTTTCAGCACTGAGGGAAGTGAAATTTGACCAGATTCGGTCCACAGGGTATTCTCCATGGGTTGGGTCCATTCCATCGATGAAATTTTCGATATCGGTAGTGTTCTGAGGTAGCTTGTTGCGTAGGTTTGCAATTTTTTCGTTGAAGTATTTGGCAAGTTTGTCAACAGATGGGATGTCTGTATTGGTTGTGGTGACCAAGGTAGTGTCTAGTAGTTTGTTCACGAGTTGGTATAGTTTTTTCGTGTCTTTGTAGTCTGGTCCTATTTTGGTTTTGTAATATGACCTTTTGGTTTGTCTTATTGCGTATTTGTATTTTCTTTGCAATTGTTTCCAGGCGTTGAGTGTGTGGGTGTCTTTTATGTTTTTCTATGCTCATTCGAGTTTCCTGGATTGTGTTTTTAATTTTTTCAATTCTTCGTTCTACCACGGTATCAAGTTGTGCCTGCGTGAGGTTCTTGTTAGTATGGGTGCTATATCGTTTACTATGGTTCTGCATCTTTTATCCCAGTCTGAGAGGTAGTGAGTGGCGTCCGTTTGTGCTGTCCATTCATTGTTGTATATCTGTTGCCAGAATATTTCTGAGTCTATCTGGCCTCTTGTGCTGTAGGTTTTGTGTTCTTTTGTGCGGTATAAGCCCTTTTTTTGCCAATGTAGGGATAGGTTTAGTTTATAGTGATCTGACCATGGTGTATCTGTCCATTTAATTTCTTTTATTCCTATGTTCCGGTCTTTGGGCAGATTGTATGAGATGAGATCGAGTGTGTGCCCTTTGACATGGGTTGGTTGCATGTGTGGCCATTTAAGGTCCCATAGACGGAGGAAATCCTTGCATTCTCATGCGTTTGGAGAGTTTGGGTCTTCTAGGTGGAGGTTAATGTCTCCTAATATGAGTATATTGGAGTTGGCTGCACAGGTGTTTGATATGAAGTCCATGAAGTCTGGTTGGATTTTATTCCAGTTACCTGGTGGTCTGTAAAACAGGATACAGTTTAGGTGGTCAAGCAGGGTTTTGTGGTGGATTCTAATTGAGGCAATTTCAAGTTGGGGTGTTATGGACTCAGCAGTGATTTCGGTGATGAAGTGGGATCGATAGACTAGTGCTAAGCCTTCGCCTCTCTTTTCCTTTCTGGTCTAGTGAGTAATTTTGTATCCTGGAGGGCATAGATCTAGAATTATGGGGTCCTTTTGATCATGTATCCAGGTTTCATTGATGAAAAGTAGGTCGAGGTTTTCTGATGTGATCCAGTCTGTTATTATTGTTGCTTTATTTACTACAGATCTGGCGTTGATGTAACCCAATTGAATTTTTTTGTATGGGTCTTCTATGCTCGGAGTTATGTGGATTTTTGTCAATTGTCGTTTCTTTGTTGGTGTGGATTTATTTTGACCTTTCTTTCCCTTTGATTGAGGTACTCTTCTTTTGTTTTGGTTACTGTCATTATGATGAGGTGTGGTGTAACTAGTCAGTCTTTGATGATTATGTAGTATGGGTATGATGTTGCTATTTGCAAGTGGGGTGGTTAGTGTTAGGTGGATCAGGGATGCGGAGTAGATTACTAGGAGTAGTTTGACGGTGTTCATTGTGGTAGCAGATTACTTTGGGCTGCTTGTGGCTGTGTATGATAGAGTGCGTGATAGGACTTTGGTCTTTGGAATGTAAGTTTGTATTTTAGTCTTATGTGTTTTACGTTTATTTGACTTGCCTGTGGTCTATTGGGATCAGTGGAAATAGTGTCTGAAGATAGTGGAGCGATACCCGGTATGTTTTCAGGTTCTAAGGGTGGTAGGGGACTCTCTGGGATGGTGCCTGCATGTTTAGTTGCCAATTCTCTGGGATGATGCCTCTTGACAAATGATTAGTTGAAGGTGTTGGAACCACTTTAGGGATGATGGGACGAGACACATCTGCATTAGTGAGTGAGGGCTGGGTGGGCTGAAAAGGAGCCTTTCCTACTAGTAAAGTTAGAAAAGATGGTGAAAGAGCAGACCTACGGCGAGGCTATTCCAGATGGCCTGGGAAGGAGCGTTCTCTGTGCCACTAGGGTTTACCACAGATACCGGTTCCGAGGTGTTCTCGAATTAGGCAACAATTATCAGGTCTGTTTTTTTTGTTGTCGGGTCTCCCAAGACTGCTCAGCTTCGATTTCGATTTCTCAGTCATCAGGAGTTTCACCCGCAGTCTCCCATTCTCCGCCGAGGCACCGATGTGGCTGTCCACTCGTGGTTCCTCTCCCACCCAAGGACATGGGCAGGGCCACGGCCAGTGTGTCCACCGGCTTGCGTGTGGGGGAAACCGGTCCGATTGGGCTCGGCCTTACACTCTCTCTTGGTGCGTCTCGGGCTCCGTTGCTGAGGTTGCCCTACTCTGCTGCCCACCTCCTTCGCTGTAGCCTCGTGTACGGTGCTCCCTGCGTGCCTCCTCTCCTCGTACCTTGGGTTTGTGTTCTGGAGAGAGGGGTGTTGGTCTCTCCTCGTCAATCCAATTCGGTCCTCTTCGGGGTTGTAGGCTTCAGGTTAAGGATCCAGGAAGGGGGTGCGGGTCTTGCTCCCTCTCGTTCCCAGTCATGAGTCTATTGTTGTTATGCGCTCGGTCCTCTGCTCCATCGAGTTTCGGGTACAATGCGGTCCTAATGTTCGGGGAGGGCTTGGAGTTCGTCCGTCCGGCTCCAGTTGGCAGCAGGTACCTCCATTGAGCCGATCTCCCCGTTCCCAGCCCAGGAGCCTAATGCTGCTGCACGTTCGGACCTTCACTCCAAGCGGGTTCGGATGCAGCGCAGGCCTCTGGTCTCGGGAGGGCTAGGCGGCTGCGATTTCTTTTGTTCTTTGTCGACTCGACCTGTTCGCTGCTTGCTGCTCGCTATTCAGTTCCGGTCGAGCGGGTAGAGACTGTCTCGCGGTGGCCTGGTCCTTTCTTCATGGGAAGAGGTTCACTTGCCTCTCTCTGCTCCGGGTGTTTCGTCGGCCGGCCGCCGTGCTCGAACGGGGTTCGGCTATGGTTGTGTGCGTCCGGAGCTCTGTCCAGTGCCACAACACAGGCTTCGTTTTGGTTTTCCAGCCCTGTGCCGTTTCTTTGAATCAGAGGCTTCACAGGTAGGTCTTACTCTGGCGCCATCTTTTATTCGTATACGGAAAACTTTTTCTAGTACAATGAAGATGATAGCCAGAGTAAGAAGAAAATTCACAGCAATGCAGCAAAGAATATAGAAAAAAACATTCTACTGTTGTTTGTTGCTGTATTAATTTTTGTACATAGCTGTTTTCTACAATAGCAAACATGTCATGTGGGATCAGAGTTCAGGAAGTTCAGCTGTCTGAAATAATCATCCTCTCTTCTACTGTTTAACTGCTTAATATTCTATCTCCCTTTCCTTTGTATATATGTATGTAAGGTGATCAGCACAACCTTGGAGAAAGGCAGCTGCTGGAACCAATAGATGTAGTGCAGCACAAATGTCATTTGTCTTTGTCAGAGGGAATCATTTCAGCCTTTGAACTGACACAAGAGTCTTATGCACTCCATTGAGCCAGCTCAGGTCTCTCACCCTGTAACCTGAGGCACTGCACTTCCAGCTTTCCCCAGTTCGCTCTGTGATTAGGCCCCTTATCCCTGAGAACAAAAGCATCCTTCTTGCATTGATCATTTCAGAAATGACTTTGCTCGCTGGCTTGACTTAACTGGCTTTTTCAACAATACACAAGAATGCAAAACCTCTCCAGATTTTTAAATATAATTTTCATTGTTTTCAGGGAATGTCATGTGGTAATTAGAAGTGAATGAACCTGTCAGCATGAGCGGGCATAGGACGAGGAGCCTTCACAGACACAGCCAGACCATGGTGTAAAAGCGAACAAAAAAATCTTTAATTATGTAGTTCGAAAGGAAAAAACATATGGGGACCTGTTCCTCTCGCAGGCTATTAGCTCAGGAGTATATATAAAGTAACTTGAAGTGATGCAGGGTTGAAGTTCAACAGCAAACAAAATAGAGTCAGATTCCTACCAGACCACAGAAGAATCACAGTGCACAGAGTTTGCAAGGTAAAAGCTTTTCCTATCTCACAGCTACCCCTCTGGTCCTTTAAATGTATATTTTGTAGGAGTACTTTGGAGGTCTGCGTCTTCCTGTTCTGGGCCTCTCAGTCTTTCCTCAGCCCTGGTCTTTTATTTCCCCTGGCTGAGCTTCCCAGGCCTAGATCCTGTGGGCCTTGATAACACTCCCCCCCCCCCCCCCCCCCCCCGCTCACCACCACCACCAAATAAGCCAAAACAAACCAAATATTTTTTTCCATGTGTATTAGAAAGGGGTGGGTCTGTTGTTGACCCTGGATTGAAGACGCAGGTTTGGGTAGCTTTTAGGGATATGTACCAGGTTCCAGAGCAAGTCACATCCTTGGTCCCATGTCCTTCAGGCAGAGGACTGCTGCTCCAATTAGATAGAAGAAATATTGGGATTAAAATGTGGGAAAGTAGTCATGAATGAAGTACCATGGAAACTGCATCCATAACCGTGGCCTTTCCCTGCTGTACATAGATAAAATTTGGTTACAGTCAAGGAGGGAGTTTTCAATGTGGGCTACTGTTAAGATGGTTTATGTTACCAGAAGTCATGCTATTTTAGCACAGGGTTTTATTGCATAAAATGGAACTAAAATAACACACGTAACATAGTAACATAGAGGGGCATAATCGAATGGAGGCGCCCATCTCTAAGGGCGGCCATCTCTGGGGACGGCCCCGGGAAGGGGTGGAGCCAATTGTATTATTGAACAAGATGGGCGGCCATCTTTCGTTTCGATAATACGGTCTGGGCCGGCTAAATCTCAACATTTAGGTCAACCTTAGAGATGGTCGACCTAAATGTTGAGATCGCCGAACTTAGAGATGGCCGGCCTCGGTTTTTGCTGATAATGGAAACTGAAGCCGGCCATCTCAAATCCGGCCAAATCGAAGCCATTTGGTCATGGGATTAGCCAGCATTTGTAATGCACTGGTCCCCCTGACATGCCAGGACACCAACTGGGCACCCTAGGGGGCACTGCAGTGGACTTCATAAATTGCTCCAGGTACATAGCTCCCTTACCTTGTGTACTGAGCTCCCCAAAACCCACTACCCACAACTGTACACCACTACCATAGACCTTATGGGTGAAGGGGAGCACCTAGATGTGGGTACAGTGGGTTTGTGGTGGGTTTTGGAGGGCTTGCTGTTTCCTCCACAAACGTAACAGGTAGGGGGGGATGGGCCTGGGTCCACCTGCCTGAAGTGCACTGCACCCACTAAAACTGCTCCAGGTACCTGCATACTGCTGTGATGGACCTGACTATGACATCTGAGGCTCACATAGAGGCTGGCAATAAATATTGTTAAAGATGTTTTTGAGGGTGGAAGGGGGTTAGTGACTACTGGAGGAGTAAGGGAAAGTCATCCCCGATTCTCTCTGGTGGTCATCTGGTCAGTTCGGGCATCTTTTTGTGCCTAGGTCGTAAGAAAAACACGACCAGGTAGTCGTCCAAGTGTTCGTCAGGGACGTCCTTGTTTCTTTCAATTTTAGGTCGAGGACGTCCTAGTGTTAGGCATGCCCAAGTCTACGCTTCCGATACGCCCCCTTGAACTTTGGCCGTCCCTGCAATGGAAAGCAGTTGGGGACGTCAAAAATTGGCTTTCGATTATACCGATTTGGACGACCTTGTGAGAAGGACGCCCATCTTCCGATTTATGTCGAAAGATGGGCGTCCTTCTCTTTCGAAAATGAGCCCAATAGTAACATAGTAGATGACGGCACAGAAAGACCTGTACGGTACATCCAGTCTGCCCAGCAAGATAAACTCATATGTGCTACTTTATATGTATTCCTGACCTTGATTTGTATCTGCCATTTTCAGGGCACAGACCATAAAGTCTGCTCAGCACTAGCCCTGCCTCCCAACCACTGGTGCTGCTACCCAATCTCTGCTAAGCTTTTGAGGATCCATTCCTTCTGAACAGTTTGTGGATTAATACCTTTCAAATATTTGAACATCTATCATATCACCTCTGTTTCTCCTTTCCTCCAGGGTATACATGCTCAGGTCAGCAAGTCTCTCCTCATACATCTTGTAACGCAAATCCCATACCACTTTTGTAGCTTTTCTTTGCACCGCTTCAATTCTTTTTACAGCCTTAGCAAGATACGGCCTCCAAAACTGAACACAATACTCCCAGTGGGGATTCACCAGTGACTTGTACAGGGGCATCAACACCGCCTTTCTTTTAAAGATTGTTTTTCAACTCTGCCTTGACAGACAAGTACACTCGGGGTCTGTATTTTTGATTAGAAGTAATTCTGTTTAAAAATAATTGTTTAACTTTGATTGTGTGAAAAGAAGTTGTAATGTAGAAGATAAGACACAGCTCTAATTAATTTGGTATGTGAAGGGAGAGGTAGAGCCTGTTTCGAGTTCAGACTGGCCACCTGGACTGAGAAACATGTAATCGCATTCCCACAGTATGGCTTGTTTACCTAAACAGAGAAATTCTCAAGCATTCTGTAATTTTCCTTAGCTCTGAACATGAGCTCTAAGCCTAATAAAAAAGGGGGTGCCTTTTACAGTGAAGCTGGAAGCTCATCTATGAGTGGACGCATTGCATAGAACCAGACTCCTGGTCAAACTCCAGCTTTGCTGAAAAAGGGGCTTATCTCAGCTGATGTAAAAGCCTGGATGTAGAGATTAAGGACCAGTGATGGACATATGTATATTATAGTGTATTATTGCTTCTTTTCCTGGTCTAGAAACTCCTAGCATTGTTTGGATGTAGGGACCAGTGATGTAATGATTCTTTATAGGTATTGTTTCTTTTCAGTTATAATCATTGTATATAGCTTAATCATTGTATATATATAAATCATTGTGTATGTTAGATCTTAGAACCTCTAATAAAAGTCTCATTTACCTAATACGAATCCAAAAGAATCCACAGTAATTACTGAGTAGTCTGTGTCAGTAAAGCAGGCTGCAAAACCAGGGCAGAACATTAAAGTGGAGCCCATCCTTCCTGAATAGGCTCCCCCTTCCCTAGAATGTTGCCCAGTTCCTTAGAAATCTAAAGCCCTCCTCCCTGCACCATCTTCTCATCCATGAATTGAGACTCCGGAGCTCTGCCTGACTCTTGGGCTCTTCGTGTGAAATGGGTACCACTTTGGAAAATGCTACCCTAGAGGTTCTGGATTTGAGCTTTCTACCTAAGAGCCCAAATTTGGCTTCCAGAACCTCTCTCCCACATTTTCCTATGTCATTGGTACCCACATGTACCAAAACAGTCGGGTCCTCCCCAGCACTATCTAAAATCCTATCTAGGTGACACATGAGGTCCGCCACATTTGCATCAGGCAGGCAAGTGACCAGGCGACCCTCATGTCCACCAGCCACCCAGCTATCTACATGCCTAATAATCGAATCACCAACTACAACAGCCGTCCTAATCCTTACCTTCTGGGCAGTAGCTCCTGGAGACACATCCTCTGTGTGAGAGCATATTGCATCCCCTGGTGTGCTAGTCCTGTCTACAGGATTACTTCCAGCTGCACCAGGGTGATATTCTCCTTTAGAAGACCTCCCTCCTCCAAGCCAGCACAGGGGCTGCCAGATTGGATGTGGAACTTCTCTACAATGTCCCTGTGGGCCTCCTCTATGTACTTACGTGTCTCCCTCAGCTTCTCCAAGTCTGCTACTCTAGCCTCAAGAGAACTGACTTGTTCTCTGACAGCTAAAAGCTCTTTGCATCGAGCACACACATATAACCTCTTACAAACTGGGAGATAATCATACATGTGACACTCAATGCAAAAGACTGGATAACACCCCTCTTCCTGCTGGGCTGCTATCTGTATCTTAGTATTTTAGAGTTGTTTAATCAAAACTTCTTAAGATACTAGGGATATCAGACGAATATAAAGAGCCTTAAGGTTGGTGTAATTTGTAATGTATTTAGTGTTTGCTTCTCAGAAACTAATTAAATATATTAAAACTCCCCTCCAGTTGTCCTAATTAGAATAATCTATATATATAAAAGGCAACCCCAACGTTCTGAAGCCTCCACGGAAGTTGAGGCGCCCGAGATATCCGGTGTGCCCTGGAGTGTCTGCACCGCCCTCGCGTCAAAACGTCATGACGTCGAGGGCGGAGCTATTGACACTCGAGGGCCGAAACGGCCCACAGCGAACAAGGCAAGTAGCTTCGAGGGACGGAGGGAGGGGGCCCCTTGCTAGCGCCCGTTTCATTCCGCTCAGAAACGGGCATTTTTCCTAGTTGACTATAAATGAAGAGTTGAGCTAGGGGTGGGTGGGAATGAAGTCCGAATTAGGCCCTACTGTGCTTTCTATAGACTGTTAATGCTGTGGCAGAAAATTCAAGTTTGAAAACTATGAGGAAAAGGTATGGAGACTAGCTAATAAAGTTTGCTTTAAAAAAAAAAAATTCTGGAGGAAGTGACGTCATCGGGTAGCATGGCAGCCTAGCCTTGGAGCTCCCTCTCCCACTACCGACAAACCGGGTAAAATAGCAACCCAAAGGGAGAAAAAATCAGCAAAAACCAGCGGATCTCACCCTTAAATATCTGGAGACATGAGCAAAGCAATTTCCACGAGGAAAAAAGAGGCGGAAAGGGCAGAGAAAAGTATGTTGAGTAAGGCCGCAAAAAATCGCGAATCGCCCGAGCGAGCCTCCCCCTCGGATTCGGACTCTGCACTCTCTATGTCTGAAGCGCGAGCCCCACCTTCAAAAAAAGGCATATCTGGTGAGCTACGCAGGTTTCTCTCCAATATACAGACGGAGATCAAGCAGTCTAAAGAAGAAATATTAGAGCGAATGGACACGCTTAGCGCTGACCTCAAAGAATTGGGAGGAAGAGTGGAGGAGGCAGAATTGAAAATAGACGAGCACACGGACACTTTAAATAAGCACGCCACCCTGCTGCAAGAAATGGAACATAAACACGCTCACCTGGAATATAAATTGGACGATATCAAAAACCGGGGACGGAGGAATAACCTCCGTTTTCGCGGTGTCCCTGAAGGCGGCGAGACAGAAAACGTGGCGGAGATAGTACAAACATTGTGCTCCACGTTGTTAGGCCCCGAGGAGGGAGAGCTGCGGTGTGAATTGGATAGAGCGCACAGAGCACTGGGCGCGCGAAAGGAGCAGCAAACGCGTGATATAATTGTGCGGTTCCATAAATATGAAACCAAAGAAAAGGTCCTGTCGGCTGCAAGAAAGACAAAGACTCTGGAGTTTGGAGGAGCTCAGATACAGGTTTATCAAGACCTTTCACAATATACCCTCCAGCTTAGAAGACAAATGAGGCCGGCGCTGGAGTCTTTGAGTAAACATCAGATACAATACAGATGGGGATTCCCTTTTTCACTAAACTTTACCCTGAAGGGTAACAAGCATAGGGTGCAAACTCTACAAGAGGCATGGGAGGTCCTGCACATTGCTGAACTTGTTTCCGCAAAGGCCCCACCTGGGGCGGTGGCGCCCACTACAAGAGCGAAACTTCAACGGTGGCAAAGAGTCCCAGAATCTTCCAAGAAAAATAACCAGAAGCGTTGAGCTGGACTGCACAGGTTTGATAAGGGTGCAGGGACAGTGCCTCAACAGTCATGGAGAATGGAGGCAGCCCATTTTGGGAGAACGTGACTAAAGGTCGCTGGACAGGCCGATTTTGGCCTGCATACTGTTTAGTTGGTGATGGACCTACTTTTAGCTATAAGCTTCAGACTTGGGGGGGAGGGGGGGAAGCACAGAGTTGGATAAGTTGTGGGTAGGATTAATGCTGACACATAAGTTGATCCGGTGTGACGGTTGGGAACTAGGAGGGTGGGGGGAAAAGGGGAATAATAAGTGTTTAAAGACCCGGTGGGAGTGGGGGGGGGGGCTGAAAGTGGGGTTGGGTGCTGTGTGGCTGATGGGTAGCTTCCTCGATTCCCATCTGGAGGACATAGGTCTTTCAGGTGGTGAGAATGGTTGGGAGAGGGGGGATGGAAGGGGGGTGAATAGATGGGAGGATGTTAGAAGGGGAGGGGGGGAGGACAAGGTTAGGGCTACGGATGCAAGACAGTGTAATGTTGTACAGAGGTGCCACGAAAGAATGCAATTGATCAGACTTGCTCAAATAACCAGTGATGGGTACTGACTTAAAGATTCTCTCCTATAATGTAAAGGGGTTAAATATGCCACAGAAACGACAGAAGTTTCACAAAGAATTGACGCAGTTAAGGCCACATGTGGCCCTGCTGCAGGAAACACACTTGCGGGGCAGACATGAAAGGCTTCTATCCCATTCAGAATATCCAGTGGCACATTATGCATCGGCGGCAGAGTCAAAGAAGGGAGGTGTAGCGATACTAATACACGCATCGGTTGGGGCACAGGTGATCAAGGTAAAGAGGGACCCGGGTGGACGTTATATCTTCCTGCATATCAGAATTGCCCAAGTGGACCTAACAATTGCATCTATATATGCGCCCAATGTAGGACAGGCGAGCTTTATCGAGAGAGTTAAAAACTCCTTAACTAGTTTTGCCCAGGGATCCCTTGTGATTGGTGGGGACTTTAATGCTGTGATGAGCTTAAATCTAGATCGCACGGGAGCTCCTAGGGCCGAAGGTCAGAAGGATTCGTTGGCTCTGAGATCTCTAGCACAATCTTTAGGCACACTGGACTTGTGGAGATTGAAACATCAGAGAGAGCGAGATTATACATTTTATTCACCCGTCCACAACTCCTATTCACGCATTGATTACATTTTTTTAGATGTCACATTAGTAGAGCAGGGACCTGATGCGGGGATAGGGAGTATGACCATCTCGGACCATGCACCGGTGTGGGTTACCTTACCAAATATCAGAGCAGAACCTAAGGATAAAAGATGGACACTAAATGTTGGTCTCTTGGGGGAAGGGGAAGTGGTGGAAGGATATAAAAAGATGCTAAAAGAATATCTTGAAATTAATTTGGAGTCAGGGCCCTCACTCAATACGGTATGGGATGCTCTGAAAGCAGTGTCCCGGGGTTACTTCTTGCAATTGGCAAGCAAAAAATCAAAGATTCGTAGGGCACAGATAGAGCGCTGTATGGAGAGCATTCGCGTACTAGAGGCACAGCACAAAGCCAATGGGTCAGCACGAACATTGCGGGAGCTTCATGCACAGCGGGCGCTATTAGACTCCATATATTCCGAGCAGCTTAGCATGATAGAAGCAAAGAATAGAGTGAACTCATATGAATTTGGCAACAAAGCGGGGCGCCTTCTGGCCACAAAATTGCGTAGGCAAAAAGTAGAGCGGACCATTCTAAAGATACGAGAGGCAGGAGGGAGGGATCTAGATACATCTGACCAAATTCGTAAACGATTTGGGGAATTTTATCAGACTTTGTATGCTCAGGAACTTAGCCCCCCTTTGGAGCTAGTAGACCAATATTTACTAGATAGTGAGTTGTCCTCTTTGAGTCCCCAGCAACAAGCACTGCTAGATGAACCAGTGACCCCTAAGGAAATTCAGGTAGCTATCGGTAGCTTACCCTCAAGCAAATCACCTGGGCTGGATGGCTTGCCAAATGAGTTTTATAAAAAGTTTGCCCCTGAATTAGCTCCCATCCTGGCAGATGTGTTTAACAAAGGGGGAGGGGGGAGCCCTTGCCGATGTCCATGATGGAGGCATGGATAGCAGTGCTACCTAAGCCAGGCAAAGACCACCAAGAATGTGGTTCTTATAGACCTATATCGGTCCTAAACGCAGATGTAAAAATCCTGGCTAAGGTGTTGGCAAGTAGGCTGGCACCTATTCTCCCAGTGCTCATCCATCCTGACCAGGTGGGTTTTGTCCCTTACCGAAAAGCGATGGACAACATTAGGAGAGTGGTGGACATTATGTATCTGGCAAAGAGAAACAAGAGACCGCTCTGTCTTCTAAGTCTTGACGCGGAAAAAGCCTTTGACCGGGTTCACTGGCCCTTTATGTACAAGGTCTTGGAAACCATGAGGTTTGGGGTACAGTTCCGGAGGTGGATTCAGGCTTTCTATGAGTCCCCAAGGGCCTGTGTCCGGGTCAATGGTGGTAATTCCGAGATGTTCACGTTGTACAGAGGCACCAGACAGGGGTGCCCACTGTCACCCTTGTTGTTCGCTATGGTGATGGAGCCCTTTGCGGCTCATGTGCGGCTGGATCCTAATATCTCAGGAGTCAGAATAGCAGATAGAATCCACAAAATGGCCCTTTTCGCGGATGACGTCCTGCTGATGATATCTCGACCTCTCGACACCTTTCCACACTTAGAGAGTGTCATAGAGGAATATTCGGCAGTGTCGGGATTCAAAGTTAACATGGCAAAATCAGAAGCTTTGAATGTGACACTCCCAGATGCAGTGGTGGAATCCTTAAAGATCTCTTCCTCTTTCCGATGGGCACCTAAGCAAATTAGATACTTAGGGGTTAACCTGACTAGGGAGTTCTCTGAACTTTTTAATGCTAACTACAAAGGAATAGGCAAAACTATCGGGGAAGACATAGAGCGCTGGGGAGATTTGGGAGTCTCATGGTTTGGAAGAATAGCTATCCTCAAAATGAACATACTACCCCGCTTGCTGTATCTCTTTCAGGTGCTGCCTGTGATGATGCCCAGGCGATTTATAGCTTCATTGCAAAACAAGTTAGTGCGGTTCGTCTGGGCAGGAAAGCATCCAAGGCTAGCAAGGGCACTGCTATATAAAGAACGGAAGAGAGGAGGGCTGGGGGTACCCAATCTCACCTGGTATTACAGAGCAGCACAAGGGAAGGCCGCTCTTGAATGGCAACAAGACTACCCGGACCGACAGTGGGTGCACATAGAACAACATTCCTTAGGGGACACACCGTTGAACGCACTCATGTGGCTACCGAAGCCTTTTAGAACCTTGGAGGAACGAGCATGCCCATCAATAGCGGTGACACTTTACTACTGGGACAGTTTATTCCCTAAGAGAAAATGCGTTCTCACCCGCAGCACCCCTATAGCTTTTAATCCTTTATTTTTACCAGGTACTACAAAAGGGACTTTTACTGTTTGGTACAAGGAAGGGGTGAGAACCTGGGGCCAAATGTTTGAAGGGGACTCACTGCTGTCTTTAAATGCACTGAAGGACAGGTTCCCGGGGATAGAAGGGGGTGAATTTGCATACTGTCAACTAGCACACTTCCTTCAGACTAAAGCGGTGAGGGAGGTGATGCAACGTCAAACATCAGAGTTAGAAAAGATGTGTGAGAAGTTTTCTTCTTCTCGTGGTCTGATCAGCCACCTGTACCTCCTCATCAGTAAACAATCACCTTGCAGTGGTGAGCACAGGCAAAGATGGGAAAGGGAACTGGGTGTGAAGTTGGGAGAACCTGAATGGGAGAGAATAGAAAGAGGTGTAGTAGGGGTATCGACACATGTCCCCATACAGGAGAACGCAGTGAAAGTACTATATAGGTGGTATCTTACACCTGCCCGCTTACAGAGGATGTTTCCATTGGCCCCAGGTATGTGTTGGAGGAAGTGCGGGCATAAAGGCACAATGGGGCACATATGGTGGGATTGTGTCAAAATTCGGGCATTCTGGAGGGCGGTCCACTTTAGGTTGCAGAAATGGCTGGGGAGCGCAATACCGTGGAATCCTGAAGTGTTTCTGTTCTCAGCTCAGATTGCAGGCCTAGCAACATGTAAACAGATACTGGTGAAGCATGTAGTAGGAACTGCAAGGGTGGTTGTGGCCTCTCACTGGCGGCGCGAAGGGGTCCCTCCGATAGCAAGATGGCTAAACAAACTGTGGTATGTGCGTGAAATGGAGAGATTGAAGGCTGAGCGCAAACACCAATTGGGTAAATGGAACCTAATATGGGAAAATGTTACTTCTGAAGCTCTGTCAGTTTAGAATGTATGATGAGAGAGTGAGCGGATAGTAGGTGGCCAGCCGAGTCCTTAGGGAGGGAGGGTGGGAAGAGGGGGGGAGGATGGGATGGGGGGGGGGACGTTTGAATCCACAACATTACAAAAAAAAAAAAAAAAATTTTGAAGTTCTGTTATGATGATTATTGAAGATTGAAACTGTTAAACATTGCAGTTTTGAAAACATTTGCAGACTAGTTGTATTAGCAATGGAATAGTACTTTTATTTTTATAGCTGTGTTGCATGTGCAATGTATTTTAAGTCCTGTTTTGTTGGATAATAAAGACTTCTTACAAATAAAAAAAAAAAAAAAATTCTATGTTTATCAATATCCTACAATTCCTTTTTTTAAATTCAATCTTTAAGTTACTAAGCACAGAATAAAATAATGTCACTTGCCCACAGAAATATCCTTTTCTCTCAGAACTTCTCAGAAATATTATTTCACTGTCTAGATATGATTCTCACATGACTACTGTCTGCAGCTAAAGGATATTGAAAGCTAAAGATAGAGTGCTCACTGTTCTCACCCCTCTTCTTTTCCTGGAAAATTTAAATAAGCAAAGTCAGCACAAGATACATTTTGGCAGTTGCTTCTCTCCAGACTAGCGAGGACCAAAATCAAATAATTAAGAAGGTCTTTTACAAAGGAACGGTAGTGTTTTAACGTGCAATAAAAACACTAGCACACCTTTGTAAAAGGCTCACTAAATGAAAATTATACTACTTTACTGATCATGCTTCAGCTCAAGAGTCAAAGATTTATTCTTTAGTGAATGAGTCATATCTTAAATAAATCCTCAAAACTCAAGTCCTTTCATGTATGCCTAGTATAACCTGTTCTGGAATACTTCATCAAAAGACAAACACAATTGCTTAGATCCCAAAAGACGACTTTCCATTTCTTGGGAATAATAGAACCACAAAGATACCATAGCAGAACAAGCGTGGTTAGGGTAATTTTATAACAGGGAAACTAGGCTAATAGGGCAGGAAGACCCCTATTTTTAACTTATTCCAGGGCAGAGTTGGCACTTGGCCGGTTAAGTGCCGATTTTCAGCATAAACGTCAGTCCTATTTTTATGCGGTAACCGCTAGTTAAGTGCTCAATATCGCACTAAGGGGGCCCTTGTACAAAGCGCTTACTGCAGCAAAAAATAGCATACCATAGGCCATGCTGAGGCATCCCACCAGTAGTTTCTGGATGTGCACACACTATCCACGCTCTATAAAATAACATTTATTTTTTCACAGTGGAGGTGTGTCTGAGGCCAGAGAGTGGGCGTGTTCTGCACTAATTGATTAGCACAGCTACATTGCCGCATGCTAGAGGGGCCATTAGACCTTTATCTGCCATCATGTTTCTATTTGATTAATGCCTTCAAAATGGGTGGCGGTAAAGGCTCACGTGCTAATATGTTTTTATGGCCATTTTAATGGCTGTTTTAATGGCAAAATTAGCATGTGACCAATTAATTTTAAAAATATGAAATGCAGCCATTTTACCCCAGTAGCAAAAATGGCCTTAACGCATGGGAAAGACCCTTATAACGGCAAGCTAAGGCTACTTTTTACTGCTGTTTGGTAAAAGGGCTCCTTAACCAGGTAACATGTTAGCGAGTTCCAGAAACCTGGAAATGAAATGCAAGTGCCCAGACATGGCCCAGCATTGAATTCCAGGATTTAACGCCAGTGAGAGTCAGCAGAGTGCTGATTGCCACCGACTGAATATTGAGCCCTGTATCTCAAATGTCAAATGAGAGGAAACCCATTCAATTCCTATGGGCTTCCTCTCATTTGCCGCATGGGAATCACTAGCGCAGCTTTTTAAAAGAAGCCCTAAGTTACTGTCACTCTCTGGTGGACTTTATATGGCAGTTGGAGAAATATTGGTTTGATTGTTTGGTGTGTTGATGATTAAAAAGCATTTTTTAATTGACATTGACTTCTAGTGCCTTTTCTCTCCTCTGTCGGAAAACTGTGGTCTATCCCTACTGTGTTTGCCTATATTACCTTGTTAGCCATAGACATCACATTTTGACTATTTACCCACCTCTGGGGTAACCCTCAGTTCCAACCAAAGTTGCATTGGCAGCTCAATAAATTGTCATTAGCAGACTTTCTTCCACTCCGAACCAACACGTCAGAGAGTCAGAAGGGCCAGAGTAGGCAGCAAAGAGACTAGAGTTCAGCTCATGTCAGAAAAACAAACATCTGACACAAAACTATTTGAAAAAAACAAACTCATAAAAAGATCTATTGTCAAGACTCTACTGCTTCAGTCAGCAAAACCAGCCTTGTGACTTCCCCTTTCTTCTTCCTACTTTTAGGGCTTCAGGTCTTAGATGCTGCAAGCAGAAGATTCCCTGTCTATTTAATTTGATTTTACAGATTTATAATCCGCCTTTGACAAGAACAAACTTGAAAAAAAAAGCAAATTAGGGTCATGTACAAACCGCACACAAAAGTTAATACGTGGTAACATACATAGTAGATGACGGCAGAGAAAGACCTGTTCGGTCCATCCAGTCTGCCCAACAAGATAAACTCGTATGTGCTAATGTTCTATGTGTCTCAAAAAAATGGGAAGGGAAGAGAAATGATATACTGCCTTTCTGACGTTTTTGCAACTACATTCAAAGTGGTTTACATATATTCAGGTATTTATTTTGTACCAGGGGCAATGGAGGGTTGCCCAGAGTCACAAGGAGCTGCAGTGGGAATTGAACTCAGTTCTTCAGGATCAAAGTCCACTGCACTAACCACTAGGCTACTCCTCCAAGACAGTTCTAGTTAGAAGCAGCCTGATATGGTAATGAAGATCGATGACGACGCAGAGCCTTCAATTTACAAACTGAAGGAAAATCTAACAAAAATAGATTTCTAGTGACTCTTCCACGATTCCTATTTGAAAATACAAAATGATTAATCAAATAACTTGGAGAATCTCCATGGAAAGCCTTAAAAGTCAACACCAAGGTCTTCAACCGTAGCCTGGCCTCCACAGGAAGCCAATGTAACTAACATTTAAGGAGAGATAGCATCATATTTGTTTACCGAGAAAATAACCCTAACTGCAGCATTCTGTACTCTCTACAATTTTATAATTAAAGATTTTGAGCAACCAATATTAAAAAGAATTGCAATAATCCAATAAGGATAAAATTAAAGACTGTACAACTAAACAAAAAAACAATAGCTCAAAATCTTTACGAATAATCCAAAGCTTTTTAAGTAAATAAAAAGATTTACTGACCACCATATTTACCTGAATAGCGAGAGAAAGCTGACTATCTAATTCTACTCCTAAACATTTTGAGACTGTATCAAGAGTTATATCAGAATTATCTATTTTAATAGTGGGATTGTCTTTCAAAAAGGTTAAAGGGCCTATCCAAAGAAACTTGGTCTTATCGTTATTCAATTTCAACCAGAATGTACATAAACAGGTATCAACTGCCTGCAAACAACGTAATACATTAGTCTCATGAGATGAATTTCCTGGAGTAAAAGGAATTAACACAGTTATCGTCAGCATAAATATAAAACTGTAACTGTAGAAGGTCTAGGTGTACTTCTAAATGTTGAATCTCCGGACTATATGCTCAATCTGATTGACCTTCCCACCAGAAACATGTCTGAAACCTCACAAATTTACCTCAATCTACATTACCCCAATTGCAAAGGACTCAAGTACAAAATCTACTATGGATTCAACTTCTCTTTCTTAGGCAGCCAACTCTGGAATGCCCTCCCCAGACCTATCCGATCAATCAGGAACTATTTACCCTTCCGGAAATCATTAAAAAACCCATCTGTTCAAGCAAGCCTACCCAAATGAACCAAACTAATCCTATGAACCCATTTACCCAACACTTGCACATCTCTACCCACCTATATCTTTTATTATTCTGCTATACTTAACTTATATTTTCCCTATCAAGTTTCACTATCAATAATCTGTAATCCCTATTACTATGTAAGCCGCAATGAACCTGCTTTGAGTGGGAAAGCGCGGGGTACAAATGTAATAATAAATACATAAATAAACATATTAAACAGTGAAGGTGAAAGGGAAGGACCCCTAAGGAACCTCACACAATGCATCCCAAGAATCAGAGAGTTCATCTTGCATCTTCACCCTATAATGATCTCATTAAAAAAAAAGTCCTGAAACCATGATAGAACAGAACCCTGAATCCCTAATGAATCTAAAAGCAAAAGCAAGACACTGTGATCAACTAGGTCAAAAGCACTTGACAGGTCAAATTGAACTAAAATAGAACTCTGACCTGTTGATTGTGTTATTCATATACTCTGGGAGCTACCAAAAATGAGTGACTTCCATAGTAAACTGAACTATGGTAGATCGTGATATTTTAGTGCAGCTTAATAACTAGTGCCTGTTTTCCCCCCTATTTCTTGTCTTCAGTTTGGTCTTCACGCTCTTCTGTTAACTTCATTCCAAATTCTTCTTCTATTTGTGTATTACTAATATACATTAGTGTGTTGGCAAGTGCTAACACCATTAACACATTATTAGTAACTAGGTCCCTTGCATAAAACAGGACCTGCGATAAAATAATGCAAGTTAGCGTTAAGGTGATAGGTTAGTAACTCTAGTCGTTAATTTCTTGCATTCCTGGAAATCATACAGGCCAGTGTTTTGGTTTTGTACCTCTTCGCCTAACTCCAAATACCCCCACCCCTCCATTTTTTAAATATATCCTGCTTTTCAGAAAATAGTCTCAAGAATTCATGCACAACTTTGTTTTGTTGGTCCTTTAAAAGGCATTGCAACTATCAAGACTGTCACTCTGAAGTTAATTCATGTCATAGCGTTTATCTATCGGGGCAGTGCTCATATGAATTTTGTACATAATCATTCCAGCAACATAGACATTTGCCACTAGGAGTGATACGAGAAAACAAAGCCTTTAAGTGTGGATAACACATCAGCAATGAAATAAACGAACTGAGCTACAAATGAAAAGGAATGAGCCAAGTCCATACAAAATGAAGACATAATTGTGTTTCTTCCACCAACAAATCGGAGAAAATGTTTCTTCACCCAACGCGTAATTAAACTCTGGAATTCGTTGCCAGAGAACGTGATGAAGGCGGTTAGCTTGGCAGAGTTTAAAAAGGGGTTGGACGGTTTCCTAAAGGACAAGTTCATAAACCGCTCCTAAATGGACTTGGGAAAAATCCACAATTCCAGGAATAACATGTATAGAATATTTGTACGTTTAGGAAGCTTGCCAGGTGCCCTTGGCCTGGATTGGCCGCTGTCGTGGACAGGATGCTGGACTCGATGGACCCTTGGTCTTTTCCCAGTGTGGCATTACTTATGTACTTATTCTGCCTTCCTCCACCGACTTAATATCAAACACTCTTTCTCTGGTAGCACTGGCACATAAATGCTAAAGAAACCTTGGAGTGGAGGAGTAGCCTAGTGGTTAGTGCAGTGGGCTTTGCTCCTGGGGAATTGAGTTTGATTCCCATTGTAGCTCCTTGTGACTCTGGACAAGTCACTTAACCCTCCATTGCCCCTGGTACAAAAATAAGTACCTGAATATATGTAAACTGCTTTGAATGTAGTTGCAAAAACCTCAGAAAGACAGTATATCAAGTCCCATTTCCCCTTTGAGGTTGAAAATAATCTCCCTTCAGATTACTCTGTACACCCACTTCCTTTTCTCTGATTCAGTTCTGCATAATTCTCACTTCCCTGTATAAAACCATAATTCCCCCTTCCCCAAAATAAAACCCACTTCTATAATTACCAGATTTATAAATGCTTATATCCTGCACCATCTACTAGTCTGGGCTGCTGTTTCATAACACAAATTATGAAACAGTTAAAGAACCCCTACTAGGCCTTCAAAGCATTGATATTAAAATACTTAAAACAGAGAGTTTTAACATTGTGATTTCCTTGTTGAACTAACATGTAACACTTTTAAGAGCAAACTAAATAAATGTAGACAGGTGGTGAGAGGGCAGGGGAAGTAAATAATCGTACTCTGATACCCATGATGCTTTTTGTGGATGCTGATGTCATTCACCTGAGAGCTGGAGAAGGTTATCAAGTGCAGTCTAATGAAGTTTTAGAGACTCTTTTCAAGCAATAATTAATACAGAGCCAGTGGGGAAGCTTGGCAATGAGTTTGATTCTAGCTTGAATTATATACCGTAATTTTATAACCCGCTGAGTGTCCATGTTTTTACGTTCCGGAAGTGCCTGCTGCAGGTTAAACAAGGATGTGGGTTATACTGACATTTACATTTCAAGGCCACTGTGGAGGAGACATTCAACATCACCTTCAAAATATGTACCCAGCTAGTTCACAAAATCATTCACGGAGATGCCCCAGCCTACATGTCAGACCTGAAAGACTTACCACCCAGGAATGCTAAAAAATCATCCTGCACATTCCTTAATCTTCATTTCCCCAACTGCAAAGGTCTAAAATACAAACTAATGCATGCGTCAACCTTCTCCTACTTGAGCACACAATTCTGTAATGCGCTGCCGCACAACTTAAAAACGATCTATGAACTAACTAACTTCCGCAAACTACTGAAGACCCATCTCTTTAACAAGGCATACCACAAAGACCAACAAGTGTGAACCCCTTCACATATATCCAGAACAGCCCTACGATACTTACTTGCTATACTACTACTACTATCATGCTCTATCATTATCATGTACCCAAGATCCTTCTGTAATACTAAATGGTTATTTCTTTTATCTGTCCACCATTCATGATGTATTGTAAGCCATATTGAGCCTGCAAAGAGGTGGGAAAATGTGGGATACAAATGCAATAAATAAAATAAACATATTTCAAAAAAAAACAAACAAACTCCCATATGGTTATTTTTTACAAGAAATGTTTACACCCCTGTTTACTAAGCCGCACTAGCAGCTGCCACATGACAATGCCGACACAGCCCATTCAAAGTGAATGGGCTGTGTCAGCATTAGCACATGGCAGTCTTTTCCAAGGGATATACAGGGGTGCAGAGTGGAGGAGTAGCCTAGCAGTTAGAACAGCAATCTTGACATCCAGAGGTGCCCAGTTCAAATCCCACATCTGTGCCTTGCAATCTTGGGCAACTTACTTAACCATCCATTGCCTCAGGTATGACAATAGAATGTGAGCCCAACAGAGAAATACCCAGTGTACCTAAATGCAACTCACCTTGAGCTACTACTGAAAAAGGTGTGAGCAAAATCCAAATAAACATTTTACCAATTCCTTAACCCTATTTAACCAGCAGTTAACTGGGATTAAGCATTGGGATTTCTCAGCATTAAGTTTCAGCCGAAATGTTCCGTCCATGAATGCATGATATGGAGGCTTTGGTTGATGTCATTGGAAATTTCCTTTAGATCTTGTTTAAATGGGATGTAAATCATTACGTCATCTGCGTATATGTATGGGTTGAGGTTTTGGTTTGATAATAGTTTGGCCAATGGTATCATCATCCTCATGTGTAAATTAGATGTGGATCCCCCAACTTCTATAATATTGCTTGTATCTTTAGTGAACAGCAGTGACCCACTTAGTGGAGGAGCAGCCTAGTGGTTAGTGCAGTGGACTTTGATCCTGGGGATCTGAGTTCAATTCCCACTGCAGCTCCTTGTGACTCTGGGCAAGTCACTTAACCCTCCATTGCCCCTGGTACAAAATAAGTACCTGAATATATGTAAACCTCTTTGAATGTAGTTGCAAAAACCTCAGAAAGGTGGTATATCAAGTCCCATTTCCCTATGCCCCTCCCACACCCCCTTTTCACTTATGCACTAAAAGATTTGCACGCACATCTATAGAATAGTGCTTAGCAAAATGCACGTGCAAATCCAAATTGTTGCCAATTAGCACCAATAAGTGATTATCAGCACTCATTTATTGGTGCTGATTGGCTCATTACTCAATTGCTCACACAAATTGGGTGCAAGCCCAATTTTGAGCTCTCTTTATAGAATCCGGGGGATTTTGTTTTCATCCTGAATACAGGACAGGGTAATTCATCATGACCCCAGTCAGTAAAAATGTTCTTCTTTACTCAGAGTAATCACACACCAAATGTGTATGAGATCATGAATTACCCTGTCCTGTATTTGGGAGGGAAGCAAAATATTACTGGTGCATGTTATATTAACCCTAAACCGGCCTGCTGGTGACACGTTGGGTTGTTTGTTACAGAATAAAAATTTTTCATATAGAAACACAAGAGCTCTGTTCTTTGTAGGGCACACTATATTTATATTTCTTCAGATACTGGTTTACTTCCTGCTGTGCTGACTGTCTCTTGCTCTGCATGAGTCACACTCCTTAGACTGAGAACCACTGATTTAATAGTAAATGCACTAGGATTGGTCTGATAGCTCTAGTGGGGGCTGGGGTGCTGTAGATGCAGTATCGGGAGGGTGGCCCAGTGATTGTATAGCATAATACAGGTACCATCAGGATCTAAAGGAAAACATGGCTCTCATCTTTTGGCTAAAATGATAAAGTCTAGGGTAGACTGGAAGTGGAGGGAGACAGTGTTAAAAAATAGCGAAAATCCCAGATAGATGTGAACGAAGACTGTAGTGCCTGGAGGCTGAAAGGCGCAGGGGGAAGCTACCAGACAATCAAATCAATAAATTGGCTTCAGTCCATTTCTTAGAAGCTGAAAGTACTCTCAGGGAGCTCTGTTAAGCCTTGTTTCTGTTCCATTCAGTCAAATGCAAATTACTGCAAAAGCACACAACTGCCCTTTATTTATCAAACTAGCTGTTGAGCCCATGAAAACGGGCTACTTTTGGAATGGGGGGCGTTTCTGAGCCCCCCCCCCCCCCGGAGTCGCCGCCGCCCCTCCACCCGGCCCGAGCAGCACTGTAAACTTACATCAGCACGCAGCAGCAGGCACATCAGCAAAGCTGCCGTCGGGGCGGGCTTCCTTCTCTGCCTGTGTCCCGCCCTCGTGTGATGTAATGTCGGCTAGGGCGGGACAAAGGCAGAGAAGGAAGCCCGAAGGCTCACAGTGCTCGGGCCATATGGAGGGGCGGCGGCGGCGACTCCGGGGGAGGGGGAGCGGTTCCGACGTCTGCAGCATGCCAATAGAGATTTCCCTCTCTGTCCCGCACCCATCATCACGTATTGAAGCGGGGGCGGGGCAGAGAGGGAAGTCTCTACTGCTCATTTGCGAGTGAGTACGGTCACTCGCCGTTTATATGTTTGATGCTGCTCCAGTAAACTGAGGGTTTGCATAACATGGGCAGCCCTGACCTTCCCCTGCCCTGCTATTTACCAGTTCTTGCCTATCTTCTCTGCCCCAACAGGCCACAGATAGCTTCCCCAGGAGAAAAGATCAGCCATACCACTGTATTGAAGGTAAAACATTAGGCCTCAGCTTTTATTAAGACATCAACATGTAATTTAAAACAAATTAGCGAGCCATCCAGTATCTTTTATCTAACATAATTTGGGCATGCCCTACTATCCAGCAAGGCCCTCTGTTACTTTTGCACGGTTAGGGGGGGTAGCACCTGCCATGAAGCGAGGAAGCCCCTTATTGCACCCACTCTAGCATGAGCAGTCCATTGTTCTCAGGGTACACTGGCCCTGCAAACAAGGCACCCCTCTCAATCAATATCATTCTCTAGTCCATTCGTTTCATTTCTGGTTTGGGTACCCCCGCTGCGGCAACTGCTGCCGTCCCCAAGTCCGACTGACCTGGGGTGGGTAGGCTGGGATGCCGCCCGTGCCTTGTAGTGGAGTCGGTTGATATTGTGTATCTGGATTTTCAAAAGGCGTTTGACAAGGTACCTCATGAAAGGCTACAGAGGAAATTGGAGGGTCATGGGATAGAAGGAAATGTCCTATTGTGGATTAAAAACTGGTTGAAGGATAGGAAACAGAGAGTGGGGTTAAATGGGCAGTATTCACAATGGAGAAGGGTAGTTAGTGGGGTTCCTCAGGGGTCCGTGCTAGGACCGCTGCTTTTTAATATATTTATAAATGATTTAGAGATGGGAGTAACTAGCAAGGTAATTAAATTTGCTGATGACACAAAGTTATTCAAAGTCGTTAAATCGCGACAGGATTGTGAAAAATTACAAGAGGACCTTACGAGACTGGGAGACTGGGCGGCTAAATGGCAGATGATGTTTAATGTGAGCAAGTGCAAGGTGATGCATGTGGGAAAAAAGAACCCGAATTATAGCTACGTCATGCAAGGTTCCACGTTAGGAGTTACGGACCAAGAAAGGGATCTGGGTGTCGTCGTCGATAACACACTGAAACCTTCTGCTCAGTGTGCTGCTGCGGCTAAGAAAGCGAATAGAATGTTGGGTATTATTAGGAAAGGTATGGAAAACAGGTGTGAGGATGTTATAATGCCGTTGTATCGCTCCATGGTGCGACCGCACCTTGAGTATTGTGTTCAATTCTGGTCGCCGCATCTCAAGAAAGATATAGTAGAATTGGAAAAGGTGCAGCGAAGGGCGACTAAAATGATAGCGGGGATGGGACGACTTCCCTATGAAGAAAGACTAAGGAGGCTAGGGCTATACAGCTTGGAGAAGAGACGGCTGAGGGGAGACATGATAGAGGTATATAAAATAATGAGTGGAGTGGAACAGGTGCATGTGAAGCATCTGTTCACGCTTTCCAAAAATACTAGGACTAGGGGGCATGCGATGAAACTACAGTGTAGTAAATTTAAAACAAATCGGAGAAAATTTTTCTGCACCCAACGTGTAATTAAACTCTGGAATTCGTTGCCGGAGAAAGTGGTGAAGGCGGTTAGCTTAGCAGAGTTTAAAAAGGGGTTGGACGGTTTCCTAAAGGACAAGTCCATAAACCGCTACTAAACGGACTTGAAAAAATCCAAAATTCCAGGAATAACATGTATAGAATGTTTGTACGTTTGGGAAGCTTGCCAGGTGCCCTTGGCCTGGATTGGCCGCTGTCGTGGACAGGATGCTGGGCTCGATGGACCCTTGGTCTTTTCCCAGTATGGCATTACTTATGTACTTATGAGAGAGGAAGCGTGCCTCGTGGTCACCGCCTAATAAAGTGAGCGCTCCCTCCCGTCGGCCCCTCTTTCTCTGTCGCGCCTCACACAGCTCCTGCGATAACTGGGAGCCGTGTGTGTCATGGGGTGCAGGGTTGGGGGCATGGTGCCATGTTATCCCCGGCTGCCGGCACCCTGACCCGTGGCCTCCCTATAGCATGGGCAGCCATGATCTTCCCTGGGCCCTGCTGTTTACCACTTCTTGCCTATCTTGTCTGCCTCAACAGGCGATGGATGGCTTCCCCAGGAGAAATGATCAATCACACCACTGTACTGATGGTAAAACAATAGGCCGCAGCTTTTATTAAATGCCTAATCTCTGCAACACAACCAAACTAAAGCATGTAATGAACATAACACAGCTCTTCCATTTCCGATTCCCTAATGTGGCTGTGCCACATGAACTTGATCTTACCACATCACCCTGTATTTGTTCACACCGGAGCCTGCAACGGCCTCTCCGGTACTATGTCAGCCACATTGAGCCTACAAATAGGTGGGAAAATGTGGGATACAAATGTAACAAACAAATAAATAAATAAATAAACATGTAATTTAAAACAACTTAGTACTCGAGCCACCCAATATCTTTTATCTATCATCATTTGGGCCCGCCATACTATCCAGCAAGGGCCTCTGTTACTTTTGCATGGTGAGGGGGGTAGTACCCGCCATGAAGCAAGGCAGCCCCGTCCTGCACCCACTCAAGCATGAGCAGTCCATTGTTCTCGGGGTACACCAGCCTTGCAAACAGGGCACCCTCTCGATCAATATTCTGTAGTCCATTTCTTTTCTGGCTCTAGTCTGGAACCCCTGCTACCAGTCCGGGGTAGTTCATGGACTTGCCTCAGGCTCTCCCATAACCAGCTGCAGTCTGTGTGCTGTGCTCCCCTTCCCTTGCATCGTGCTGCCGGTTACAATAATACCCTCTCCAGAGCTTCCTGTGCGTCATTATTAAACAGGTCATTACCTATCTCTGACACCCCGAAGTGGTGAACTGGATTAGGAACTGGTTGACGGACAGAAGCCAGAGGGTGGTGGTGAATGGAATTCGCTCGGAGGAGGGAAAGGTGAGTAGTGGTGTGCCTCAAGGATCGGTGCTGGGACCGATTCTGTTCAATATATTTGTGACTGACATTGCCGAAGGGTTAGAAGGTAAAGTTTGCCTATTTGCGGATGATACTAAGATCTGTAACAGAGTGGACACCCAGGAGGGAGTGGAAAACATGAAAAAGGATCTGAGGAAGCTAAAAGAATGGTCTACGGTTTGGCAATTAAAATTCAATGCGAAGAAATGCAAAGTGATGCACTTAGGGAATAGAAATCCTCGGGAGACGTACGTGTTAGGCGGGGAGAATCTGATAGGTACGGATGGAGAGAGGGATCTTGGGGTGATAGTATCTGAGGATCTGAAGGCAACAAAAGAGTGTGACAAGGCGGTGGCCCTAGCTAGAAGGTTGTTAGGCTGTATAGAGAGAGGTGTGACCAGCAGAAGAAAGGGGGTGTTGATGCCCCTGTATAAGTCGTTGGTGAGGCCCCACCTAGAGTACTGTGTTCAGTTTTGCGAAGGATGTAAAAAGAATTGAAGCGGTGCAAAGAAAAGCTACGAGAATGGTAAGGGATTTGCGTTACAAGACGTATGAGGAGAGACTTGATGACCTGAACATGTATACTCTGGAAGAAAGGAGAAACAGGGGTGATATGATACAGACGTTCAAATATTTGAAAAGTATTAATCCGCAAACGAACCTTTTCCGGAGGTGCGAAGGCGGTAGAACGAGAGGACATGAAATGAGATTGAAGGGGGGCAGACTCAAGAAAAATGTCAGGAAGTATTTTTTCACGGAGAGAGTAGTGGATGCTTGGAATGCCCTCCCGCGGGAGGTGGTGGAAATGAAAACGGTAACAGAATTCAAACACGCGTGGGATAAACATAAAGGAATCCTGTTCAGAAGGAATGGATCCTAAGGAGCTTAGCCGAGATTGGGTGGCAGAGCTGGTGGCGGGAGGCGGGGATAGTGCTGGGCAGACTTACACGGTCTGTGCCCTGAAAAGGACAGGTACAAATCAAGGTAAGGTATACACAAAAAGTAGCACATATGAGTTTATCTTGTTGGGCAGACTGGCTGGACCGTGCAGGTCTTTTTCTGCCGTCATTTACTATGTTACTATGTTACCCCATCCTTCCAGTAAGGCCCCTCACACTCGGGGTCTCCCCCACTTGTGCATGATGTGTGAGCCTCCCAACCCATGAGTTCACACACACAACTGTCTATTCATCTTCTTCCTTCCTTGCCCCCATATCTTTAGGCGCATGCATCGCTGACAAGGGATGATGTCGGACCACATCAGGTGAGTACCTTTAAATAATAAAACGATCTCGGAGAGATCCCACATGGCAGTATGCACAAGCTAGACACATGAACACTCCCCTAGGTCATTGCCCCCTAGGTGGATAACCATGGCCCTTGGATGTTCCATCTCCTCGCAGTACCCTCTGAGGAGAGGAAGTAACTGCGACCACTGCATTCACCCTTGCCTCATCCAACAGACCTTCACCTGTCTTCCAATGAGACCAAGCTCGCCACCATATGGTCTCTCCCCAGCCCACTTGCCTGTCCAAGCCATGTAAGTGGCTGGTGAGCCCTTGGACCGAAGCTGGAGCTGTGGTAGACACAGTGGCATAGCAAGGAGGGCTACCTCATGGGGCGGTTTGCCGTTGCACCCCCCCCCCGGGTGCAGCACGATGACACCCCCCCCCCGACCCAGTGCCTACCCTCCTCAGCTCCCTCAACCAGCTCCCGCACCCTACCTTTAAAGAATTTCTGAAGCTGTGGAGAGGCGAGGCGCAGCGCCTCGCGCCTGCATGTAAAAGAAGCGTGGATCCTCATCGGGCCTTCCGTCACGCTGTCTGTCCCGCCCTTGCGGAAATAGGACGTTGCGTCAGCGGAGGGCGGGACAGACAGCATGAGGGAAGGCCCGATGAGGATCCACACTTCTTTTACATGCAGGCGCGAGGCGCTGCGCCTCGCCTCGCCTCTCCACGGCTTCGGAAATTTCTTTAAAGGTAGGGTGCGGGAGCTGGTTGGAGCCGGAGGGAGCTGAGGAGGGTAGGCACTGGTCGGGGGGGGGGTGTTGAAGCGCCGAGGGGGGGTGTCATTGTGCTGCACCCCGGGGGGGGGGGAAGCTGGCAGGGAGCACCCCCCCCCAACCTTACACCCGGGCGGACCGCCCCTCCCATCCCCCCCTTGCTACGCCACTGGGTACACAAGTCACATGGGCTGGCATAAGGCAGGAGTCTGAACAAGTCAGGACTAGACAAGACAGGGCCAGAATAAACCAGGAGACTAGACAATGCTGGACTAGGCAAGGCAGAGGTAACAAGGAAGAAAAGACAAGACAAGGACCGGATCCAGACGAGGCAAGGAAAGCAAGGCAATGGGACTAGAACTGGAACCCGGACAGAACAAGGCAAGACTCAGAACTAGATTAAAACTGGGACCCAGGCAATACAAGGCAAGGCAGAACAAGGGAAGACACAGAACTAGATTAAAACTGGGTCCAGAAAAGGCAAGACTGGAGAAGACAAGGCAAGGCTAGGCACAACTGGACAAAACAGACAGGCAAGACAGAAGCTGGATCCAGACAAGGCAAAAAGGGAGCAATTCATGATTCCAGTATATAATGTGTAATCTGATGGTCAAGGGGTGAAGGAGGCTATCACAGAGGCTATAAATTATGTGTGTATATAGTCATTAGTAAACTAACCTATGTTCCTGTAATAATGTATTATTAAAATATGTATTCTTTTGATCCTTTTGTGTTCAAGATGCCAAATTCCCCATATAAGGAACTGGCCTCTGTCCAGAATTTATAACATACCTGGTTTGCCTTTAAGCCTTGTATATTCTCATATATCGATATATCAATAAACAATTGTTGAATTGAGCAGAGGCTAGTGTTTTTTATTTACAGTTCTACAGCAGGAACAGGAACCAGGAAGAGCACTTGGCTTGGTGGAACGCAGTAAGCAGGGTATGCATGGCAGGGGGGCGCCAACATTCAAGGGGCACCAGAAACTGCCATGCTTACCCTGTGCTACCCTACAGCCCTCCCAAGAAGACCTACCTTAATCATTGAAGGCCGCCCTGGTGGTTTAGTGGCCTCTGTGGCAGGAAAGAATCCCACTCTTTCCTGCCCTCTGCTGCTCCTCCATCTCCGCTTTGCTCTTCTGTGCCACTACCATATTTTCAAAATGGCTGCTGAGACTGCCACCAAAGTCTCAGCAGCCATTTTGAAAATCTGGCGGCAGCGCCTGCAGGACAGAAGAGCAAAGCAGAGACGGAAGAGCGGCATAGTGATATTCAATTTTATTTCATGATATTTATATCTACATATGGGAAGCTTTCAAATAAATTAAAAAGTTGTTGAGTAAAAAAAAACAAACTTTGTGTCACTTTTTAAGGCACTGGGCTTAAAAAGGGGGCAGGGTGGGAGGGGGAAAGGAGATGCTGGATAGGGGGGGGGGGGCAACTGTGCAGGGGGGCATTGGAAAGAATTTTGTGTTAGCACCAAGGCTTTGATCGATTCAGGAGTAGGAGAAAATTTTATTGATGCTGTTCTCCTGAACCAACTAGGAGCTCCTTCAATTCCTTGCAAACCTACGCTACAAGTGACCTCCATTCAAGGTTTAACTCTTCCCTACTCCATCACTCACGTTGCCCAGCCCTTGCAGATGCAAGTTGGAATTTTACATAAGGAGGAGATTCAATTTCTGGTGCTTCCCTGGGCCATTCATCCCGTTATTTTGGGCCTACCCTGGTTACGACAACATGCACCAAGTATCAACTGACTACAGGTGATATCTGCAGTTGGGGTTCTCAAAGTTTTGCTACATGTCTCACACCAGTGGTGCCATCCCCGAGGACTGTTGCTGCCTCCCCGGGGGTCCTGTGCCCGTGTGATGCTTCTCTCCCCAAGGAATACTGTGATTACCAAGACGTCTTTAATGCGCAGGAGGTGGACTCCTTTCCTCCACATTGCCCTTTTGACTGCCCCATTGAGCTACTCCCAGGCAAAATGCCCCCTTGGGGCCGGCTCTACACACTTTCTTGGAAGGAATCTAATACCATGTGGGAATATATTCAAGAAAACCTCCTTAAGGGCTTCATCAGACCCTCTTCATCCCCAGTGGGGGCAGGGTTCTTTTTTGTTTCCAAGAAAGATGGTTCCTTGCGACTCTGCATTGATTACCGAGGTCTGAACGAAATAACCATCAAAAATCGGTATCCGCTTCCCATCATTCCAGAACTTTTTGATCGTCTGCAAGGGGCATCTATCTTCACCAAGTTGGATCTCCGAGGGGCATACAACCTAGTCCAAATTCGCCATGGGGACGAATGGAAGACTGCTTTTAATACCCATGAGGGACATTTTGAGTAGTTATGCTGTTTGGCCTTTGCAACACACCTGCGGTGTTTCAGGAATTCATCAATTTTATTTTACAAGATCTTCTGTACTCCTCGGTCATAGTTTACTTGGATGACATCCTGGTTTTCTCTACTTCTGTTAAGGACCATGTCCATCATGTGCGTATGGTCCTTCAGCGCCTCCGGAGCCACCGCCTATTCGCCAAGCTAGAGAACTGTTCGTTTCATCAACGGTCTATCCCATTCTTGGGATATATTGTCTCCTCGAATGGCCTCCAAATGGACCCCACTAAACTCCGAGCTATCTGAGATTGGCCCATGCCCCAGGGTCTCCGGGGCTTGCAACGATTTTGGGGCTTTGCTAACTACTATCGGCAGTTCATCCATCGGTATTCCATTATCACTGCCCCTCTCACCACGCTGACCAGGAAGGGGGCAGACGTGAAGAACTGGACACCGGAAGCCCAAGATGCCTTCACCACCCTTAAACGAGCCTTTCTGTCCGCCCCTGTACTTCGAAGTCCTGATGTCAAAAGACCGTTCGTTATGGAGGTTGATGCCTCTTCCCTTGGGGCAGGGGCTCTTCTTTCTCAAGCCTCGGAGTCTGGCAAACGTCACCCCTGTTTTTTCTTTTCTAAAAAATTTTCTCCAGCTGAACAAAATTATACCATCGGAGACCGGGAACTGTTGGCCCTTAAATTGGCCTTTCAAGAATGGTGCTACCTCCTGGAAGGGGCCCTGCACCCCATCACGGTAATCACAGATCACAAGAATCTCCTATACCTTCAGGAAGCCAAAAGGTTGAACCCACGGCAGCCATGCTGGTCATTATTCTTTTCCCGTTTTAACTTCCGCCTGGTGTTCTTGAGCAGTTATCCATCCCCATTGGAAGTTGTGGTTTCGTGTTCAATGTCCGGGCTGGCACCACAGGCAGCGGGTTTTGCTGCACTTTTCCTCTTGTTGGCCTCTCTGGTCATGGATCCTTTGGCGTGTTTTCCAGTGGACTTCAGCTTGCTGGCCAGCTTAATTTTCTCTTGTTCCATCATCTCTTTGTCCTTCCGGCTGTAGATATTGGATCTGAGCCTCTTGCAGAGCTTTCACATGTCCAGTAGGCTGTATGGACCGGGGGAGCATTGTGGTCACATGTAGAGTTCTCGCGGTGTCCATGATGCTTGCCAACCTGAGGAACTAACAGTCTTGTGCAAGAGCAAACCGCTAAATGCCCCCAGGCTGCCAACTCTCTCCCAGACGCTGTGCTTCGTGATGGCACCACTTTTGTTTTTAAACCATGTTCAGCGGAAGGGGTGCATAGGGACAGGGGTCCTGGGCTGCTGGATGAGATCCCAGAATGAGCCGTCAGCAGATGGCGCAACCGGGCTTCCAACAAGAAGAATATGCCAAGATGCAAGTCCCAAGGGGCCTCCCGCATGTGGTACCAGCTTGGGTGAAAAAGTCCCTGGACCCAGCCCCGCACCAAACCCCGGCATGCAGCGCTGTCTCCTGGAGCAGATTTTCTTTTATTTTTACATGCTAGACAGCCTCGGCAACGGCGCTCTTACCCGGTGCTGGTCAGCACTATTGTCAGGGTTGTTGTTCCCGAGCAGCCTAAAACTGCGAGACAGGCAGTCTTTTAAAACTGGCGTGTCCCTGGCCACCTTATATGCCGCATGCTGCCTGCGCCTTGTAAGAGAGAGGGAGCGTGCCTTGCGGTCGCTGCCTAATAAAGCGAGCGCTCCCTCCTGTTGGCCCCTCTTTCCCTGTCACACCTGATGATGCGTCTCCCACGATAACTGGAAGCCACACATGTCATGGGAGGTGGGGCTGGGGGCATGGTGCCATGCTATCCGTGGCTGCCGGCACCCTGGCCCGTGGCCTTCCCAATGCACAGATGCCATCAGGATCTAAAGCAAGACATGGTCTCTCACCTTTTGGCTAAATTGCAAAGCCTGGGATAGACTGGAAGATGATATTGTATCACCCTGCTGCAGCTACAACTGAAAAAGTGGGAAGATTTAAGCCAGTAGTGGGAAGAGGTGCTAGGGTGTGAATAATAGAGAGACAGAGACAGAGAAAGTGTGAGTGTGTGTGTGCGTGCACGTGCAGAGGGGTGAAGGGAGAAGCTAATAGATGCAAATCTGAGGGAAGATGAAGGGAGAAGAGAGGGGGAGGGGGAGATAGTTCACCCTTCCCCCCACCAATCTGAACTGCATACCCCCTTCTTCCCCCCTGCCTCCCCCAAAAAACATAGGTATGTGCTCCTCTGCTGCGCTCCTGTTCTTATTCTTCTGGCTGTAGGACGTAACAAGTTATAGTAACCAACCTTTGTTAGGTTCCCCAGGGTGCTTGCTTATCTCTGCTGTTTAATATTTATTTACGACCTTTATGTGACATATTTAGAGTGTTCACGGTGAATTTTCATCTATATGTATATGATATTATGCTCTGTGTTCCTTTTTTTTGCTAGCAAGGGTTTTGACAGCACATTGATTGAGTCATGTTTTCAGGCTAGGTTTTACTGGTTAGATGTTCAAGGTCTTCTGATAGATTTAAAAAAAACACACAAACAGAAGTTTTAGTGACAGCATTCAAAGAAGCAAGTGACTTGTGATTGGTGAAATTAAATAACATTGAGCTATCAGTGAAATCTGAACTGAAATATTTAGGAATGGTACTTAATCAAATGCTTTAAGTTTCAAGTTTATTATTCAAGAAAGGAACTACACAATTGATAGGAAAGACAAAACAACAAGCCAAGAACTAATAGCAAAACAGACAATAAATACAAAATAAACAGATAAACAAATAACCAATTAAACAAATAAACAAAAAGCAGAGTAGCAGAATAGGTCATGCACTGATAAGGTCAGGGCTAAATATAAAAATCAATCTGGAAAGGCTGTTGTAAACAAATGAATTTTCAAGCCTGTTCTAAATTTATCCAATTCTAGACCAAGAGACAAAGGAAGTGCATTTCAAAGCTGGGGTCCTACAATGCCAAAAAATTGTCTGTGAAAGTTTCCAAGCACATAAACGTACGAGCAGGAACTAACAATAGATTATGTTGGGATAATCTAAGAGGACGGTTGGGTAAATAAGAAGTCAAATATTGTGCATGATAATCAGAAATCCTGGCCATTCGTACCTTAAAAATCAAAAGAAGTATTTTATCAGTAAGCCAAGAAGAAATGGGAAGCCAATGCTCTGTACAATAACGGGTACGATTACCAGCACTGGTAATAAAGCAAATTGCCAAATTCTACACCAATTGAAGACATCGAAGTTCCAGCACCTGATATCCTATCAATAAAGAATTACAATAATCTAAACGAGACGTAACCAATGTACAAAAACCCGGAGAGCAGAGGTATTTATATACTTATGAGTCACCACCACCAACTCCAGGCTCCGCTCATTCTGCCTCGCCTCACCCTATGCGTGGAACAACCTTCCTGAACCCTTACGCCAAGCCCCCTCCCTGCCCGTCTTCAAGTCTTTGCTTAAAGCCCACCTCTTCAATGCTGCGTTCGGCACCTAACCCTTACCGTTCAGTGAATCCAGACTGCCCCAATTTGACTGCCCCTATCGGACCGACCGTTCACTTGTCTATTAGATTGTAAGCTCTTTGAGCAGGGACTGTCTCTCTTTGTTAAATTGTACAGCGCTGCGTAACCCTAGTAGCGTTCTAGAAATGTTAAGTAGTAGTAGTAGGATCCAATGAATTGGGTAAAGCCTATAAAGAAAGTTGTGTAGTGAACATTTTTTTAAAGTTGTATATGCTATACCAGCTTTGTGTTTACATAATCAATTCTGACTTCTGTGTTGTTATACAGGCCTACTTTTTTCCTTATTTTGATTATGCTCTGTTTTACTGGCCTTCCACTTCTTACCATTACAGCATCACAACTGGCCCAAAATGCAGCTGCTCTAGTTCTGCTGGGTATTTCTTGATATGAACATACCTCTCTGGCCCTCATGATCTTGTGTTGGCTGCTTGTCCCTTACATGGTCTGTAGCTCCGCCCAGTGCATCCCAGGATGCAGTGGGCGGGGCTGGGCACCGCCATTTTGCGGCGGCGTCAACAGAAGGAAGAGGAGGGAGGTAAGCTGCGTCCCTCCTCCAACTAAAGGTAGGGGGGCCGGGAGGGGGGTTGTCCTTACTACTACTACTACTACTACTACTACTACGTATCCTCACACTGGACCACCAGGGATCGGTCGGACAACGCTGGGGGGGGGGGGGAGTTGGGGTAGGCTGGAGGTCCACCAGACCTCCAGCCCACCCCCCCTCCCGTCGCTCGCTGGGTGGGAGGATGGGAGAGGGTTTGGCCAGCGGCCACTTGACATTTTCTGGGGGTTGGGGGGGCTGGAGACCCACCTGATCTCCAGGCCTCCCTGAACCTGGGGAGGGTGGGATCGTTGGGGGGGGGGGACCGGAGGTCTGCTGGACCTTCAGCCCCCTGTTGGCAAGTTTGATTTGGGGGGGAACGGGGGCCTGCCAGCATGCTGGACAGGGCTCACCATTCCTCCCCAATGATTGGAAAACCCTAACGCCAGCTCGGAGGTGGCGTAGGGTTTGCTGCGGCCAGTGACCCAAATTTTGGCACGCTGGCCACTGATCATTGGGGAGGAATACCTAATGCCCTGTTTAGCATGCATTTGCATGCTACTTGCGCAAAGAGCCCTCAAGCACGTTATTTCACCCGCTCGAGGGCTCTAATCATGGGGCGGTACGCAGTAGCAAACGCTGGCGCTAGTATGGTGCTAACAGCCACTAGCGCTTGCTTTTGATCATCTGGGCCATGCAATATTTGCAAATGCCAGCTGCTGACACCCAAACTGTGCAGCACTTCAAATTTTCACTCACGGCCCCCCCCCCCCCCCAAGCAGAACAGAGCGCACGAAGACACAGCCACTCCAAGCTGGTAAGCTACCAGAACCGGCAGCAACCAGCAAAACTAAGTCAGAGACCCCATCGTTTGGCTTTTTTTTTTCCAAACTCTCTTTTTTTTTTTGTCTGAGGAGAAAGAAAGAAGTGGCTGTCTCCCCTCAGCACTCAAACACCCTTCCCTCGAAGAAGTGAGGCACACAAAGTCCAAAGAAGGACTACAGGGGGCACCTGAGGGGCAGGGGGCCTGGGGGGCAGAAGAGGGGAGGGCCTCAGCTACCCTGAACCAAGATAATTAGAAAGAAGTAGAAACAAAAGGCAAGAAGAAAACACTGGGCACGACACCAGCATTATAGGCTCACGTCAGAATCAGAGTTCTGCTGGAAGGCGTACACAACCCATTAGTCATTTCTGGGCTGGTCACGCTTCCTTTGTAATCAGGAAACATAAAATGAAGAGCAAGCCCCATAGATTGTGTGATGTTTCTACCCCTCCAGCATGCTGTCACTGATGCTGGTCTAACTGTTCAGCAGAAGGCTGATAATTTAAACATGGTATAATACTTGGTATAACTTTTACTGTGGAGAAACTCTATATTCACGTGATAAGTCCGAGGTCCCTATGGAAAGAAGAAAGAGCAGAGATAAAGAGAAGCTGTAGACTGAGTAAAGGAAAGTGTAAAGGATCGGCAACTGCAGGAGAGGAGTGCCAGACAAAAGTGTTGAGAAAGGTAGGGTCAGGGTGTCAAAGATCACAGTCCTTGCCCACACTCTCAGTTTGACTCATAGTCACATGAAATTCCTCTCTACAGCAGTATACTACCTCATCTCAGCCATGCAGGAAAAACAGACCAGAGCAAGTGAACACAAATTACATGTATCTGGACAAGCCCAGACAAAACTTGAAACCCAAACCCCCTAGATTCTGTTTCCAGATCAACAATGGAGAAACAGACATCGGCATTCTTCTTTCTAGCACCGTCTCTTTGGAACTGTCTTCCTAAAGAACTTAGGCTTGAAGATTCTTATATTCATTTTCGTAGAGGTTTAAAAACATATCTTTTTCGAGAGTCAGTTGAAACAAATATTTAAAACAGAAATAAAGGATAAATTAAGTTAAAAAAAACTTGTATTAGTTTTTGTGTTTTTACTAATGTTTTTACAATCGTAGTCTGTGAAATCTGTACGTGTGTTGTCTTTTTGTAGTGCTTTCATATCACAAATGAATTTCAAAGTATGTTTATTTATTATTTTAATGTTATTTTATATTGTAAACCGTTCTGATTTACTTTTGTAATAGTGACGGTCTAGTAAATGGATAAACGATTATCATTTTCCTCCTGTGCTGTTTAAATGCAAAGATATCAGAGATTAAAAAACACTTTCTACAATAAGCAAGAAAAACCTGTATAACACTAAAAAAGTAACATTACAGAGGAGCCAACTTTTCAAAATAATTAGGGGTGCTCTGCTCAGCAGTAAATGCTTCCTTAAGTAATAGAGTTTGCTCAATATAGGGGGGAGGGGTGCTCAAACACCCACAGAACTGACACCTACGAGTAATAGCATTAATACTGCATCCTGCCACACATAATCTAAGCAGAGGCAATACTAAACAAATTCAGAATCAGAACCCTGGAATTCTTTTTCCCTTCACAACACAGTGTACACCCAATTGAACAAATAAAGCTGCTTGAATTGAACTCATACATCCTTCCTCGTCTACTTTGGCCTAGCCACGCCTACATCCCAATCTGCGCGTTCCCTTTCTCCCAAGCAAGGAGGTTGGATGAAAACCTCCTGGTTTTACAGAACAGAGCTCTCACCCTCTGTCCCGCCCTGCTGTACCCAACTAGCCAATCGCAACGGAGAGGTGGGTACTGGGCAGGAGTGGGTGGGTTTTGGTTGTGATGAAAGCAAACAAAATCTCTGTATGGTTCCCGGTAATCATAATCTAATTTAAGGTCCAGAAACATCAATTTCATCATACAAGCCAGAGGAGAACTTGTGGGTGGCTTTTGCTAATTGTAAAAGGTTTTAGCAGTCTGGCATGATCACCCGTTTCCATTTCATATGTTTATTCCTGTTGTCCAGAGCAGGGGTGCAGTGAAGAAAGCAGCAAGGGGATCTGTGTCGGAGGTCTGCTTTCCTGCTGGGAAGTATTCCATTATATACAGGAGGAGGAGGAGGTCAGAGGTTTTGTGTTTGTCTGTGCCTAAATCTGCTGGGAAGAATTCTAAATTGCGTTCTGTGCTCTGAGTAAACCGAATGGAATACTTACTGCAGGTCAAAGTAGGATGCATGTGCGGATTGCTTCTTCTGACTCTTCTTTTTGGGATAGGACCATCTAAGGTGAAATGGTTTCAGTCCTCTGTTGGAACAGGTAAATCTCTGGCTTTCTTTAGATTATTTTTTTGAACTGTGTCTTGTGTCTGATGTGCCAATGCATGGTGTGGTGCTGCATAGCTCCCAACCAGTATACCACTAATTCCGGATTAATGGGATCATATGCTCTGCACACAGTGGTGTGCTGGAGCAGGCTCTCACAGGCTTGTTAAGTTTTTAAGAATTTTGGGAGCCGGTTGTTACCTGCTGAATTCTCTTTTACTTTGCTGGTGGGGATGCTGAGCCCTACCAGCCAAGTAAATAGACTGCTGCTGCTCCCCGCTCCTTGTTTCCAGCTCTGAGCAGCAGGCTGGGACCTCTCCAGCCTGATGTGTGAGAAGTTTCAGCCTGCTGCTCAGAGCAAGGTTGGGAGTGGATGGTGGCAGTCCATTTATTGGCTGCCAACAAAGGTATGCCTAGTGTGCCCGCACGAAGGGAGGGAGGAGAGAGAGGCAAGGGTTGCTCCCCCCCCCCCCCCCCCCCCGCCATCCCTGGCCCTTCCAACTGCAGAGCTGGCTACGTTCGAAGAAAGAGCCTGTTGTTAAAAATTTACCAGCACACCCCTGTCTGCACATAAATAAAGGTTATCAAATACAAATAAAAATGATGCGTAAAGCTTTTTTTATTATTAGTTCAATACATTTTTCTTGACTAGATTTGGAGGGCTAATGTTCCCTTCCCTGTAGTGTCATCTTTGGCTCAAAGAAGACCACTGCTACATTCCATACAGCCATGTGCTGTCGATCAGAATACCGGTGTTGGGTGAGTGCAAGGTTTATATCATCCCATTAACTGACTGAAAAAGTGACACCATGAAGAATGAAGAAGGGGTGTAGCAGCAGCAACAACTTGATGAGAAAACAGTTCAGAGTAATGACAATTTTTTGTGCCCCTAGTCACTGGTTATAATACTGTGCTAGCTGCCCTCACATCCCACTAAATCTGATGCATTTTCCCTGCATGTGGCCCTTCAATTCCCCCTGTGCAGTGCTCTGAAGTCTGTCTCCCTTTCTACTTGCTGCAGAGTTCTGATGTCTATCTGCCTCCCCAGCTACCTTGTGAAATGAATGGTCCTGGGGTTGCAGTGTAAACAGATGATAGTTAGTTTGGAGACTTTAGCCAGCATGTGGTATTGTGCTCACACCCTAGATTTAGCCAGCACATGGCATTGTGCTCACAAGTCCCACCCCCTCTCTAGTATGGGAAAGGGAATGGGACTTGATATACTGCCTTTCTGTGCTTTTTGCAACTACATTCAAAGCGGTTTACCTAGTATATACAGGTATTTATTTGTACCAGGGACAATGGAGGGTTAAGTGACTTGCCTAGAGTCACAAGGAGCTGCAGTGAGAATCAGACTCAGTTCCCCAGGATCAAAGTCCACTGCACTAACCACTAGGCTACTCCTAGTGGTTAGTTCAGTGTGTGTGTGGGGGGGGGGGGGGGGAAGGGGGCTAGATGTGAAAGTTGTCTAGATTATGTATGGCTTTTTAAATGTAAATTGCTAGGAGCATGTCCTGTTGCTTACTGGGCAATAAATCCATAAAATGAAGAAATATCTGAGTGGAGGAGTAGCCTAATGGTTAGTGCAATAAGCTGAGATCATGGGGAACTAGGTTCAATTCCCACTGTGGCTCCTTGTGATCCTGGGCAAGTCACTTAACCCTCTATTACCCCGGGTACAAAAACTTGGCTTGTCAACCCACTAGGGACAGAGAAAATACCTGCATATATTTAAAAAATAAATAAATAAACTGGTTTGGTTAAGGTTGTACCCCAAAAAGGCAATATATCAAATCCATGTTCCCCCCTTTAAAAAATGGAAGGGGGGAGGTAAAAGCTGACCCTCTCCCACCACCTTCTCTCAAATCTTCCTTATATCACCTCTCCCTACATATATTTCCCATTGCAGTAGAAACCCAGATGTGTACTTCAGTGTGGTAGTTATAATCCCTGATTTCACCCATAACACATCCCATAACCCATACTGGGTGAGTGGCAGCTCTGTTGTCGCTCTGTGGAACAGCTCCTCTTCAACTTTTGTCTCCACCATCCTACTATGCTTATGTCTATCAACAACAGTGTAAAAATGTAACTTACTTTTTCTATAATGACACAAAATCTCCCTTGTACTTATTTATTTACTAGTAAAAGAGGCCCGTTTCAGAGCAAATGAAACGGGCGCTAGCAAGGTTTTCGTCGCCAACACCCCCTCCCTCCCTCCCTGGCCAACCCTTTCGTTGTTCTGCCATTGCTTCGCCCCCAACTTCATGATGTTTGACGTGAAGGCGAAGCCCGGAGCGATGTCCCACCCCCCCCCCTCCGCCTCCCTGCCTCCCTCCCTGCCAACCTGTTCGTTGTTCTGCCATTGCTCCGCCCTCAAGGGTGGGGCCCGGAGCGATTTTGGTGGCTTCACCACCACGAACCTTCAAACCTTTTTGAAGGAAGTCAGGGCTTGGCTTCACTGACGTCAGTGTCCTCAGAACGTTGAGGGTGAGTTTTATTATAGTAGATTTGTTACATTTGTATCCCACATTTTCCCACCTATTTGCAGGTTCAATGTGGCTTACATAGTACCGTAAGGGCTTTCGCCAGCTCCGGTATAGAAACAGTAACAAAATGATGTTGTGATCAAATAAGGTTCATGTGTTACAGACACATTAGAGAGTCCTAGAGAGGAGGAGTTAGGTAGTGAACAGGGGCGTATCTGCGTGGGGCCACAGGGGCCTGGGCCCCCGCAGATTTCGCCCTGGACCCCCCTACCGCTGTTAACCCTCCCCCACCTACCGCCAACCCTTTCCCCGCCTACCGCCGTCACCTACCCCCGAGGTCCGCTCCTGCCGTTTTTGTTAAATATTACTTCAGCTGGCAGGGGACCCCAACCCCTGCCAGCCCAGCCGAGGTCTTCTTTGACTTCTTCATCCTCGTGCTGTTAAAGCTGCATGATGCATCCTTCCAGTTGGACGGAGTTTGACGTTGCAGCACGTTGAAGTCCTGCACGTACAACGTGCTGCGACGTCAAACTCCATCCAACTGGAAGGATGCATCATGCAGCTTTAACAGCACGAGGATGAAGAAGTTAAAGAAGACCTTGGCTGGGCTGGCGGGGGTTGGGGGTCCCCCGCCAGCTGAAGTAATATTTTAAAAAACCGGCAGGAGCGGACCTCGGGAGTAGGTGACGGCGGTAGGCGGGGAAAGGGTTGGCAGTAGGCGGGGGAGGGTTAACGGCGGTAGGGGGGGAGGGTTGACGGTGGTGGGGGGGACGGCGGCCGGGGGGTTATAATGTGCCCCCTCACTCTAGCCCCTGCTCCCCCTACCGCCGAACCTCAGATACGCCCCTGGTAGTGAACATTACAAGCTTTGGTTTCCTTGTGTTGCAGGGTTCGGGCATTTATGTTGGATCAGTAGGGTATGCCTTTTTGAACAGGTTGGTTTTTAGTAATTTCCGGAAGTTTAAGTGGTCATACGTTGTCTTCACGGCTTTTGGTAGCGCGTTCCACAGTTGTGTGCTTGTGTAGGAGAAGCTGGATGCATAAGTTGATTTGTATTTGAGTCCTTAGTGATTAAATTCCCTTTTCCTGATTTATATCTCCATAGACTTACAATTTCCTATATCCTATATTTTATGTGTGAAATTAAGAGTATGGAGGAAGTGCATACCTTTATTTTATTTTATTACATTTTATTTTATTTGTGACATTTATATCCCATATTATCCCAAACAAGTTTGACTTCAACGTGGCTTACCTTTGAGGATATGAATAGAAATAAAACAAATCAAAAGTTAACACATTCAGCAAACAGAAATTATTTCAAAAATAAGCTTTAAAGCTGAAACAAATTCACACTATTTTACTTTATTCTGTTTTTCATCTGTTCACACTGCCCTCCCCACCCATTCATCCCCTCCTCTCCCCACATCTAAACCATGAAAGCAGCAACAGGAATGGTGGCAACATTAGCAGCACAGGGTTACACCTTCTATGAGGAAAGGCTGAAGCAACTAAGATTCTTCAGCTTGGAGAAAAGACGGCAGAGGGGAGATGTGATAGAGGTCTGTAAAATAATGAGTGGAATGGAACGGATAGACGTGAATCGTTTGTTTACTCTTTCCAAAAATACAAGGACTGGGGGGCATGGAATGAAGCTACAAAATAGTAAATTTAAAACGAATCAGAAAAATTTTTTCTTCACTCAACATGTAATTAAATTCTGGAATTCATTGCCAGAGAATGTGGTAAAGGCGATTAGCTTAGCGGGGTTTTAAAAAAGGTTTGGCCGACTTCCTAAAGGAAAAGTCCATAGACCATTATTAAAATGGACTTGGAGAAAATCCACTGCTTATTTCTGGGATAAGCAGCATAAAATGTACTTTTTTGTGATCTTGCCAGGTATTTGTGACCTGGATTGGCCACTGTTGGAAACAGGATGCTGGGCTTGATGGACCTTTGGTCTGTCCCAGTATGGTAATACCTATGTACTTATGTAGTTTTGGGCATACTATGACAATGAACTTTACTCCTAAGTAACTGTATATCATAAATGTAAACCACTTTGATTGTTCCACAGAAAGGTGGTATATCAAATCCCATTACCCTTAAGCCAAGGCATGGAGTGTGGTCTCGGTCTCTCAACTTGCATTGTGTCAAAGAGAGCTGTGGCATTCATAAGATATAACGTATATATAGGCAACCTACCCAGGTCTGTTTGGAAATTCTTTTTGGCACCCAAAACGATGGACAATACTTTCTGTCACTTTTTCTTGGTCTCAGGCTGTGTTTCTTGGCACTTAAGGATCATATTTATTTATTTCTGACATTTATGTCCCACATTATCCAAAAAGGTTTGAGTTCAATGTGGCTTACAATAAACATTATAGGATATGTAACCAGTATAGAATATTTAGGGGCCCTTTTATTAAGCGGCGCCAAATTGGAGTTACCGCCCAGTTACTGCGTGGCCCTTGCGGTAAGTTCAATGTTGGCGCGTGTCCGCTATGCAGGTCTGAAAATTATTTTTCATTTTCTGACACGCATAGACCATCACCACCCGGTTACCGTGTGAGACCTTACTGCTAGGTCAATGGCTTGCGGTAAGGTCTCAGACTCCAAATGGCAGAAGTTGGTACGGGCGGTTAGCTTGACGGAGTTTAAAAAGGGGTTAGATAGATTCCTAAAGGACAAGTCCATAGACCGCTATTAAATGGACTTGGAAAAATTCCGCATTTTTAGGTATAACTTGTCTGGAATGTTTTTACGTTTGGGGAGCGTGCCAGGTGCCCTTGACCTGGATTGGCCACTGTCGGTGACAGGATGCTGGGCTAGATGGACCTTTGGTCTTTCCCAGTATGGCACTACTTATGTACTTATGTACTTATGTAAGTTTGCAAGGAGACCCCAAAACCTGCCTACAAGCTGTGTTTCTTCAATTTTGTGTAGGTTTGGGGCCCCCTTCTGGCAGGGAGGGCCAGGGCAAGTGCCCTGTTTGAACTCCCCCCCCCCCCCAAACACCGGTCCTGAGTGGTGGCTGCAGTGGCAACTGGTAATGCAGGGCCTGTGTATCAGTATGTGCTCACAGTCCCCAATATTCTGCATGGGTTTCTATTTTGACAGGAAATCTGCTGAGGAAGGAAGAGGGGCTTGTGAACGTTCACTGTCTTGCAGGGCCCATGCTAATTGGTACTACTGGAAATATGTGCAAGGGGGGCAGTGGACCTGTTTCTGTGATCCCATCCACTGATGATGTGTTCCCATTTGGGGTCCTGACCCCCCCCAGTTTGGGAACCACTGGGTTAGATCATATGTATTATGATGTAAAGGATTGGATTGTTTTATTGATATTTTTCTCCTCTGTAGTTATAATCTGATTTTGTTATATTCATATTTATTTTAATTTTGTCTTATTCCTTAGAGTAAGGGATAGGAATACAGTTGTATCATATAAACTATTAATGCTAATGCATTTTTACGCTGTGCAAGCATTGTAAATACAAGAGGGAGGGGTTGGATATAAACAGAATAGAATAAAAATAATCGAGGTGTCTCATTTCTCTTTTTGTTATCATCCCTGGAGCAGAAGCCCATCGGATGTGGGTGAGTCTCATCAGCTGCATTGCTGGGGGGGTGTTCCTTGCTGCCTGCCTACTAGATGTCATTCCCGATTTCTTGTCTGACATAAGTGAGGAACTGCAGAGACGGCAAATAAAGGTGAGGCATATCTCTACAAAAATCTTCACAGCGAGGATGGGGAAGGACCTCAGTGGAAACTGACAGGTCTCTTAGATCAGGGCTTCTCAACAGTGGCGTTCCTAGGGGGGCTGACACCCGGGGCGGATCGCCAATGTGCCCCGCCCCCCCCGGGTGCAGCGCCCCCCCCTGGAACAGCGCGACGCCCCTCCCGGGTGCAAGCCGCTGGGGGGGGAGGTGCCGCGCGCCTGCCGGCTCTTCGTTTTCTTGCTCCCTCTGCCCCGGAACAGGAAGTAACCTGTTCCGGGGCAAAGGGAGCATGAAAACGAAGAGCCAACAGGCGCGCGGCACCCCCCCAGCGGCGTGCACCCGGGGCGGACCGCCCCCACCGCCCCCCCCCCCCCCCTTGGTACGCCACTGCTTCTCAACCCTGTCCTGGAGGCAGACTTAGCCAGCTAGGTTTTCAGGATTCACACAATAAATATGCATGAGATCGGTTGCATACAGTGGGTTCTTACATATGCAAAACTATGTCATGCATATTCATTATGGAAATCTTGAAAACCCAGCTAACTACATGTGCTTCCAAGAGAGAGTTGAGAATGACTGTTCTAGATGGAAGAGCCTTGCCACTGAGAAGGAGCTAAATTTTCAGAAAGACCTATCTTTGTGATTAAATTGGGTAAAGATCAAAGCCATTGTAAAGGGTAGACAAGCCTGATTGTGTAGTAGTGCAGCCTTTCTTTGCTACCAGCGTCTCTCAGTAAAGAGATCTTTCTCTCTCCACTCCCTGGCTGAGACTGGGGAAAATCCAGTACCTTCAGGCTAGATTTGAAATCCAGGGTCAATCAGAGCCCAGGGCATCAATTTTGAAAGTAGCTGCCCAATAATGGCACTCAGATTGCCTTTCCATATTCTGAAACTGGAAGAGAGAAAGTCTCAAAACAAGCACCATCTGCTGGCCAATTAGGAGAAATATACTTCATAAAATAATTAATACAGGGGCCCTTTTACTAAGCCGCATAAGTGTCTACGCGTGCCCAACGCACGCCAGTTTGGAGTTACTGCCCGGCTCCTGCGTGGCTGTTGCAGTAATTTCATTTTTGGCGTGTGTCCAATACATGCGTCCAAAAAATATTTTTTATTTTCTGGCGCGCTTCCGCTATGTGCGCCAAGTGTCATTTGACGCGCATAGGTCATTACCACCCGGTTAATGCGTGAGACCTTACCGCTAAGTCAGTGGCTGGCGGTAAAGTCTCAGACCCAAAATGGGCACACTCCAATTTTTTTTTATTTTGCCGCACGTCCATTTTTGGCAAAATTTTTAAAAAAGGCGTATTTTGCAGGCGCACTGAAAAATGGATCTGCGCGCACCCAAAACACGCGCCTACACTACCGCAGGCCATTTTTTCAGCGCACCTTAGTAAAAGGACCCCACAGTTTTCAGGCTCAGAAACCCACTGTTTCTTCACAGTCACCCTAAAAGAATTTTTTTTTAAAGAAAAAATATTTCTGTATATATTTTTAAGTTATACTCCCTTGTGGTCTTAGGCACTTTAAAATGATTACCATAGCTTGAAGCAGTATGTTTTTAGTCCATGTTTCTAGCAGAACCTTGTATAAATGTTCTAGCAAGCAATTGAATCCTTTTGGTGATCTGGGCTTAAAACTGTAATTTGCATGTTCGTGATCTTTTTAAATTAGAGCAGCAGTGAAGATTGCTACTAAGATGAAACTCACATAATAGCAAGAAGCATATTTGAAGTCCATAGCCTTCATTTCTAAAAGTAATTCTGTTGTCCCAGTCTTTGTAGGCTGTGATTTCTGTTATTTGACTAGCACAAATGATGATGATGGATATTTATTTATTTTTTTAGGATTTATTTATTGCCTTTTTGAAGGAATTCACTCAAGGCGGTGTACAGAAAGAATAGATTAAACATGAGCAATAGGCAGTTACAGCAGTAAAAAAATATTCAAATAACAATACAAAGTATGGCATAGTATACTACTTACAATGTCAACCGAATACATAATAGAACATTATAATTGATCGTAAAGGGTAAAGCAAAGATGTAACATATGGATAGATAAGAAAGTAGGAAGAGTTAGAAAGTAAGGTGACATGAGGTCAGAGAGATGGTTAAATATTATCTCAGCTAGGGCAGGAGTGGATAAACATGTCCTGCTGCAGTATATGCAGCCCGAGTCACTCCTTATGTGTGTGAGTGAGGCTAACAAGTTAGTTACTTCTTCCATTAACGGCCTGGTTGATGAGCCAAGCTTTCACCTGCTTCCTGAAGTAGAGGTAGTCTTGTGTTAAGCGGAGCCCTTCAGGCAGTGCATTCCAGAGTGTGGGGCTACTCCAGAGAAGGCTCGCTTGCAGGTATCTCATCGTGTAATAGTAACATACTACTACTACTACTTAGCATTTCTATAGCGCTGCCAGGGTTACGCAGCGCTGTACAAGTTTAAACATGGGGATGGACAGTCCCTGCTCAAGAGAGCTTACAATCTAAAGGTAAAAACTATGTAGTCAGTGTAGGTATCAGGAATGGGAAGGTGGTTAGGCACCAAAAGCAAGGGAGAAGAGATGGGCCTTGAGTAAGGACTTGAAAATGGGCAGGGAGGGCGCATAGTAACATAGTAGATGACAGCAGAGAAAGACCTGCACGGTCCATACAGTCTGCCCAACAAGATAAACTCATATGTGCTACTTTATGTGTATACCTGACCTTGATTTGTATCTGCCATTTTCAGGGCACAGACCATAGAAGTCTGCCCAGCACTAGCCCCTCCTCCCAACCACTAGCCCCGCCTCCCACCACCAGCTCTGCCACCCAATCTCCGCTAAGCTTCTGCGGATCCATTCCTTCTGAACAGGATTCTTTTGTGTTTATCCCATGCATGTTTGAATTCCATTACCGTTTTCATCTCCACCACCTCGCGCGGGAGGGCATTCCACATATCCACCACCCTCTCCGTGAAAAAATACTTCCTGACATTAGTCCTGAGTCTGCCCCCCTTCAACCTCAATTCATGTCCTCTAGTTCTACCACCTTCCCGTCTCCTTAAAAGGTTCGTATGCGGATTAATTTCTTTCAAATATGTGAACGTCTGTATCATGTCACCCCTGTTTCTCCTTTCCTCCAGGGTATAGATGTTCAGGTCAGCAAGTCTCTCCTCATACGTCTTGTAACGCAAATCCCATACCATTTTTGTAGCTTTTCTTTGCACCACTTCAATTCTTTTTACATCCTTAGCAAGATACGGCCTCCAAAACTGAACATAGTACTCCAGGTGTCTTTTGAAGAGGGTGTGGTTAGTGATAGTCCTTGAGAGGACCTTGGTGTCCTTTGCGGTGTGTGGAGGATCAGCCTATTCTTCAGCTTTTGAGATCTTACGGATCCTTTCTTCAGATGTTCACACATGGTCTCATGTCCAACAACATCATAGTTTTTTGCTGAATCAACAATACTGATATCACAGAGGCTCATTTTCAAAGCACTTAGACTTACAAAGTTCCATAGGTTACTATGGAACTTTGTAAGTCTAAGTGCTTTGAAAATACACCTCACAGTCTACTAAGATAACTATCAATTATCCCTGGAAATGAGTTTTGAGAAAATGATCCACTTTAGGGATCTGCTGGGTACTTGTCATCAGTATCAGAGACACCGTGCTATGGAGGAGTAGTCTAACAGTGCAGCGGTCTGAGAACCTGGGGAAACTGAGTTCAGTTACCACTACAACAACTTGTGACTCTGGAAAAATCACCTAACCCTCCATTTCCCCAGGTACAAAATAAGTACCTGTATATAATACGTAAACTGCTTTGATTGTAACCACAGAAAGCTCCCATCCCCAATGGTCCTTGGTCTGCCTCAGCATGGCTCACCTTAAGTATAAGGCCGATGGTTGCTAACAACTGAGAGTACTACTACTTATCATTTCTATAGTGCTAAAAGGCATACGCAGTACTGTACACCATACACAAAAGACAGTCCCTGCTCAAAGAGCTTACAATCTAGATAAGACAGGTAAACAGACAGAACAATTAAGGGTAAGGGAATAAAGAGGTGAGGATAAGGGACAGGGCAAGTGAGTTAGGAGTCAAAAGCAGTGGTAAAGAGGTGGGTTTTGAGTTTGGTCTTGAAAACGGCTAAATAGAATAATGAGATTATTTGCTTTGATCTTGGTAATTGTCTCCAATACTGTTCTGGAAGATTGTGGAAGCTACACAGGGTTGAGCCTGGCTGTTCCTAGAATGGGGAATCCAACATGGACAGCTAGTTGCTGTAGACTAAGGAAAGCAATGGCAAACTACTGTAAAAGTGTCTTGGTTCACCATGATGGGGCTGTGGTCACCTTAGGGGTCCTTTTACAAAGGTGTGTAAGGGCCTACGCGCATGCAGTGTGCGTCAAATCAGCATTACCGCCCAGCTAGCACATTCGCCTGTCGGTAATTCCGAGTTTGGCGCATGCTGAAAACCCGCAGTAGAAAATAATTTTCTACCGTGGGGGGCGTTCCCAGTGGTAATCGGCAGTTGGCATGCGCTGGATGGTACCACATGGGTAATACTTGAGCCCTTGCCATTAAGTCAATGGTGGCGTTAAGGTTTCAGGCCATAAATAGATGTGCAGTGGTTTTAATTGTGCTGCACGTCCTTTTCCTGGGTCCCCCCATTTTTTCTAGATGCAGTAGAAAAATGGTCCAGCGCATGTCCAATACATGTGCGTGGAGTGGAGGAGTAGCCTAGTGGTTAGTGCAGTGGACCATGATCCTGGGGAACTGAGTTCAATTCCCACTGCAGCTCCTTGTGACTCTGGGTAAGTCACTTAACCCTCCATTGCCCCTGGTACAAAATAAGTACCTGAATATATGTAAACTGCTTTGAATGTAGTTGCAAAAAAACTCAGGCCGTATATCAAGTCCCATTTCCCTTTCCCTATTTGAGATTCTAAATGGAATGTTGAGATTCTGTTGCTACTATTGGAGATTCTACATGGAATGTTGCTACTATTTGAGATTCTACATGGAATGTTGCTATTCCACTAGCAACATTCCATGTAGAAGGCTGCGCAGGCTTCTGTTTCTGTGAGTCTGACGTCCTGCACGTGCAGTCCCATTTCCCTTACCCACAACTACCTCAGGTCACTTTTTGGTGCATCTTTGTAAAAGGGCCCCTAAATTTGCAATGGACAAAATAAATTTCACCTTTACCACCTTGTTATTGTAGGGGATCATGCATAATCTTTTGCACATAGAAATGGACTATTGGTGTGGGGGGGGGGGGGGGTGCAAAGGAAAGGTGGCTCACTAAGGGGCCTTTTTAGCTGCGTGCACATGTTCTTTGCGTGCCAATTTTGAACTACAGTCTGGCTACCGCATGGCCTGGGCGGTAATTTCATTTTTTATGTGCATCCACGAAGCACACTGGAAATTTTCTGGGACCTGGCGGTAATTGGCATTGTACGCGCGTAGACCACTACCACCTGGTTAACACGTGAGACTTTACCGCAAGGTCAATGGGTGGCGGTAAGGTCACCCAAAATGGACGCGCACCAATTTTTATTTTGCCACATGTCCATTTTCGGCCAAAACAGAAAAAAAAAAGGCCTTTTTTGCAGGTGCGCTGAAAAACGGACCTGCGCGTCTCCAACTCACACGTCTATACCAGCGCAGGCCATTTTTCGGCGCACCTTAGTAAAAGGACCCCTGATTAGACAAAGCTGAAATACTGTTCTCCATCACTTGACTATATTAAAAAGGTTCAATCGTACTCCCCCCCCCCCCACACACACCCAAGTAACATATATCATGTAGTTGATGGAGGTGTTACATTTAATTTATTTTAGGTTGACTTTCCACTTGCTGAATTCATCCTGGCTGCCGGGTTCCTTCTGGTTTTAATTGTTGAACACATCATCTTGGACTGCAGCAAAAAAAAGGCCAGAGGAAGTCGCCCCACTCCTTGTGACAAATGGACGCACTCGTCGCCACTCCCACAGTCACATCAATGAGCAAGATGTAGAAGGTATGAAGCATCACTTTCACGTGGATTTTCAGGCCCATTCGGCTTTCCGCTCCTTCGTCCTGATCTTCTCGCTCTCCCTACACTCCGTCTTCGAGGGGCTGGCGATTGGACTGCAGGAAACCAATTCTGAGGTGCTGAAGATTTCCACCGCAATCATCATACACAAGAGCATTATTGCCTTTAGTTTGTCCCTCCTGCTGATTGAGAGTGGTGTGCAGACGCAGTGGTTTGTGCTGTCCATAGTCACCTTTGCCGTCATGTCTCCCTTGGGGGTTGGGCTGGGCATTGCTGTGATGCAGAACCAGAGTGAGTGGAACGGCATGATTCAGAGTGTTCTGGAAGGGATTGCAGCGGGCACTTTTGTGTACATCACCTTCCTGGAGATTTTGCCACATGAATTAAACTCTCCTAAGTGGCGTTTGCCTAAAGTCCTCTTTGTATTGCTGGGGTTCTCGGCAATGGCTATATTGCAGTTTTTACAGTGAACAGTCCATTCAGCCTGGTGTACTCCTGGTCTGTTACACTTCCATTGATGAAAAAAAACAGGAGGAATGCAAACTTTCAGTTGCATAGTGGTCGATATCCCATATAATCCCTCCTCTCTGAAATGTCTTATTAGCTCTCCAGTATCTTAGCGTAACTAAAAAGGCTTCCCTACTTTTTTTTTTATTTTTAATTTAAAGAAATTGTTCTTCATTTTCAGTGTAAGATTAATCCATGGCCGACTCTTTGGATTCGTAAACTCTCATGTGTTGAGCATGTGAAATCTCTGCTAGAGCAAAAAAGGTGGCCAGTGTCCTTCAGCCCGCCCTCTCTGAACTCAGCCTCAGACATGCTCAAGGATACTGGCATCCAATGAGCTTTTCTGTCAGTAGGCTGCTGGAACCCACTGAATTCTTATCTTTAATCTGAAAAAGAAATGCGTGGCACTTCCTGTAGTGTTTGGCATTTCTGGAGAGCTAAAGAGAAAGGGGTTTGGTGAGGAGGAAAATATAAGCCATGGAGAAAGGGATGCTGTCCATTTAAAAATGATCTAGCAGTCTCTTTAAAGAAAATGACCCACTATCGCCAGATACAGGGGTCTCTGCTAGAGCGCTTACTGAAGCTCAGATCAACCTGTTAACTTGCAGAAAACACATCATTATGAAGGAACCCGAATTAAAGAGCCAGTTAAGGAGAACATTTTGACCTTTTTAAAAGTGGCTGAGGTGAACCAGTGGCGATCTGCGTTTTCTGCTCTTCACAGTGTACACATTTTTGTACAAATTTGTTTTTGAAGGTGCTTGCTTGATGCAGGTAATCTAGGTATTCTCACTGGCCGAAAGCAGCTGGGGGTGGGCCAATAGAGCATGAACCCCATGTCCACTGCTCTGTTTTTCCTCCTGCCTAGAGCCTGTGTTCAGCTCCTCCACAATACGTTCAAGCCCCGATAGACAGGAAACGCAAGCCCAGGACGCTTCTGCTGCACCACTGTGGCCAGGCCATAGGCCTGGCTCCACCTTCTGTTTTATTCATTGTATGGTTTTAAATTTTCTTAACATACCTCAGTTTTAAATTTTCTGAACATACCTCAGTTTTAATATATTTATGTTTAAATATATTAAAAGCATTTTTCATGTAATTCTGCATACTTTATTTGATGTTCATTCCAGAAATAATTGTTGGGGAGCGTGGCTTAATGAAGAGAGTAAATGCAATACTTAATGCTCAGATAAAAATGATTTTTCTTATTTGAACATGAAACATTCTTAAATTTTAATAATGTGTTTAAACACAAAATACAAATATTCTCATTTCTACTACCCACAAAAATTGTGTTGCAGGATATTATTCAAAATAAAACTCCATTAAACATGGTGTCACAGGAACAAAAAATGTGGAAAAAAACCCCTTTATCTTTCTATTTGGAAGGAAAAGCTGCAGAAATGCTATCAGCCCTATAAGCCTTGCTGTATTTTAAAGAGCAAATTCTACTCAAAACTTCATTTATATATATTAAATATTGAACTTAACTTACAGTGCTCAAAAAACCAAAATGTTCAGGCCTTCCTGACGGTGACCAGCGTTTTGCAGTTTACTTACCGCTGCATCAGGAAACTTCACGGACCACAATATGTTTTAATTCCATGCGTTCCTTCACACTGAATTTTCCATCCATAAGAGTGTTCGGTGTGAAGGAATGCAAACTTTGTTGTGGTCTGTGAAGTTCCCTGATGACCCGCGTTTTGCAATTTAGTTACCGCCGCACCATTGGGAGGACCTGAACAATTATATTCTTTGAGCAATGAAAGTTAAGTTCAATATTTAACACATATAAATGAAGTTTTGAGTGGCGTTTCCACTTTGGCAAAAACCTTCCTGTATTTTTAATGATGGAGTATTCGAAGAGCAAGTTATTGTGCCAATAGCAATTCTGAGGCTTTTCCTTCCAAATAGAAATACCCAAGCAGAGTTTTTCACAATTATTTTTATTTTGTTACATTTGTACCCCGCGCTTTCCCACTCATGGCAGGCTCAATGCGGCTTACATGGGGCAATGGAGGGTTAAGTGACTTGCCCAGAGTCACAAGGAGCTGCCTGTGCCTGAAGTGGGAATCAAACTCAGTTCCCCAGGACCAAAGTCCACCACCCTAACCACTAGGCCACTCCTCCACTGTTGCTACTATTGGAGATTCTACATGGAATGTTGCTATTCCACTAGCAACATTCCATGTACAAGTCGGCCCTTGCAGATCACCAATGTGGCTGCGCAGGCTTCTGCTTCTGTGAGTCTGACGTCCTGCACGTCAGACTCACAGAAACAGAAGCCTGCGCAGCCTTCTACATGGAATGTTGCTAGTGGAATAGCAACATTCCATGTAGAATCTCCAATAGTATCTATTTTATTTTTGTTACATTTGTACCCTGCGCTTTCCCACTCATGGCAGGCTCAATGCGGCTTACATGGGGCAATGGAGGGTTAAGTGACTTGCCCAGAGTCACAAGGAGCTGCCTGTGCCTGAAGTGGGAATCAAACTCAGTTCCCCAGGACCAAAGTCCACCACCCTAACCACTAGGCCACTCCTCCACTGTTGCTACTTTTTGAGATTCTACATGGAATGTTGCTATTCCACTAGCAACATTCCATGTAGAAGTCGGCCCTTGCAGATCACCAATATGGCCGCGCAGGCTTCTGCTTCTGTGAGTCTGACGTCCTGCACATACGTGCAGGACGTCAGACTCACAGAAACAGAAGCCTGCGCAGCCTTCTACATGGAATGTTGCTAGTGGAATAGCAACATTCCATGTAGAATCTCCAATAGTAGCAACATTCCATGTAGAATCTCCAATAGTATCTATTTTATTTTTGTTACATTTGTACCCTGCGCTTTCCCACTCATGGCAGGCTCAATGCGGCTTACATGGGGCAATGGAGGGTTAAGTGACTTGCCCAGAGTCACAAGGAGCTGCCTGTGCCTGAAGTGGGAATCGAACTCAGTTCCAGTGACACCATATTTAATAGAGTTTTATTTTGAATAGTTAGTTGTTTTATAACAGAGCTCCATTTCTCAGTAGTATTAGGTTGAAGGATATTATACATAGCTCAGAAGGCTACAGATAAATGTTTTAGGGCCCTGTTTACTAAGTAGTGTTAAGGGCGCGCTAACATTTTTAGTGCACGCTAAACAACACGCACTAAATGCTAAAGACACCCTTATGAATATATGGGTGTCTCTAGTGTTTAGCGTGCACTAAAAGCGCTAGCATGTCTTGGTAAACAGGGCCCTTAGTGTTAGGGTGCAAATATATTTAGTAGGCTTAGGAGCCAGGGAAACATTTTCTTAATTTTCTTGCTTTTTAAAAATAGTTTCAATTTTGTGCTTTTTAAATTTTTAAAAATTGTTTTGTTTCTTTTCTTTTTTTTTTTTTTTTTTTGCTTTTTGTGAATTTTAGGCCCCGAGTTGACCTGGCTCCCAGGATTTTTCTAGCCCTTTGTTTAGTGGTCCGAACAGTGCTGCATAATTAGAAGAATAAAAACAAAAATGCAAAGCTAACTTCCCCCTCCAAATCAAGAAAGTGCATTAAAAATTATTTTAAATGTGAAATTTCACATCACAACCATCAACACAACTTTCTGTTAATGTCTTGCAAGACAGAGACATGATAAAAACTCCAGTACTGTTGTACATGTGGCTTGTCGATGCTTATGTATGTTTTTGTTCCTGATTGCTCTTCTTCTTGAAGACTTAAGGTCACGGAATACCAAGACTTCTAAAATGGCTGATAAGGCAATGAAAATTAATTTTGTGAATATTTAATAGGTCTAGCAAAGCCTTTTGCCATTTGATTTAATGGCAACAGCTTCAGTGAAACATGATGGAATCAACTGCAAAATGGATGTGCCCAATGTACAGTTCTAGTTTTCTCCATGAACTGGAAAGGTGAAAATTTCACGTTATGCCATTTTGTATAAAGAGTTTTGTGTATCTTTTGTTCCAGTCGATAATGGGATCTTGAAATTTCTACTTTACTGGCAGCTAGCATTTCAAATTGTTTACCACACTACAGGGTGAGGCAAAAAAAAGTAACCACCTACAGTTTTTTTGCTGTCTTCTCAGCAACCACTTGCAATTTCAGCATAAAATTTTTCAATTTTATTTGTTATTACAGTCTACATTTTGTGCCAAATGGGCTGAGATTATCTTTAAAACACAGTGACGTTACAGACTTTTTAGCATGACCACCCAGGGGCCCTTGTACTAAGCTGTGTAAGCATCTACGTGCGCCCAACGCATGCCAAAATGGAGTTACTGCAAGGCTACCGCATGGCTCTTGTGGTAATTTCATTTTTGGCGTGTGTCCGTTACGTGCATCTGGAGAATAATTTTTATTTGCTGCCATGCGTATTGGACGCACGCCAAGAGGCATTTGCCGCACGTAGATCATTACCGCTCAGTTACTGCGTGAGGCTTTACTGCTAGGTCAGTGGCTGGCGGTAAGGTCTCAGTATGGTGTACAGCAATGTGTATGCCTTGTAGCACTATAGAAGTGATAAGTAGTAGTAGTAGTAGATCCAAAATGGACATGTGGCAATTTTCATTTTGTCGCACGTCCATTTTCGGCAAATATTTTTAAAAGGCATTTTTTTTGTAGGTGTGCTGAAAAATGATTCTGTGCGTGCCCAAAACCCGCATCTACACTACCACAGGCCATTTTTCAGTGCGCCTTTGTAAAAGGACCCCCCCCCCCCCCCCGCCCGTGATTTTCACATGTTCAAAAACTTGTACTGTACAACTAACATTATTTGGAAAAAAAAAGAAAACAACGGGGGGGGGGGGGGGGGGGGGGTACCAGCTTAATGACATCACAGTGACATAGCCTTTTGTAAATAATAATTTGAATTATTTGTACCATGTCTGGGGAGCAATGTTGGAGGCCTATCCCAAGCTCCACCCAAAGTCACAAACAATCAGGGCTTTTTTTTCAGGGGGTACTTGGGGGTACTGAGTACCGGCACCTTTTCTATTGTCTGCTAAATTTGACTCATGGTCCCCAAGTTTTAGTGAAAGAGCTCAGGCCCTACACACCAATTTTGCCGTGTCATAGATTCTGGCCTGGCTATTGTGGGGTGGGGCCCTCAGTGATCACCCCACCTCTGAAGGGTGGCCTGGCATTTGAGTACTGGCACCTTTTATGCTAGAAAAAAAACGAACTGCAAACAATTGCCAACTCAAGGAAACCAGATGATCTGGGACAGCCTGCAACAGAGCCCAATCAACTTCATTCACACGCATCTCTCTCCTCCTCTCTTCAGTCCTTTCCACTATACTGAGCCCCTCCCTCTTTCAATTAAAGCTTGGGGTGGACACTTCGAGCATTCACATTGACTGCAAAATTCTGACATTGTTAACTGTATTGTTTGAATGACGTTTTTACTGGTTTCTAGCTCAAACATTTTTAACACGCAAAAATCTGTCAGTAACATCAACACCGCTTAAGCAATTAAGGAGCCCGTTTAGTAAGCCACAGTAAAAAGTGGCCTACAGTAGCACAGGCGCGTGTATTGGGTGAGCCCCAGGCCAGTTTTTATTGCATCTGCAAAAAAAGGGCTTTTTTTTATAATGGGACGGTAAAAATGAAATCAGCAGACTCCCAAAAATGGCCTGAGCCCTTAATGCCACCCATTGATCTAGCAGTAAAGGCTCGTACACTACACGCACAGTGACTGGTCAGCGCATGCCAAGTGCCGATTACCACTAGAACCAGCACGCGTAGGAGGAAATAAATAATTCATCCATGCGTTATGGGTGCGCACCAAATCTGAAATTACAGCCTGACTAGTCTCATTTGGGCGTGCACTGTATGTGCGTACAGCCTACCACGGCTTAGTAAAAGGGCTCTTAAGTGTTGTTTAATAGTAATACATAATACTTTTACACGTGTAACCCCTGGGTTAATTTTATAAAAGTGCTTTGATGCAAGTTAAAAGGCCTCTTTATGCACTAAACATCTAATATAATAATTTGCTACTTGAACGTTCGAATGTGTCTCACTGGGATCGTAATCACCTGCTGACGTCACTGGCCAGCACTAGAACCCTGCTTGCCTGACGTCAGGAGGTGGTTACGATCCCAGTGAGAGACGCAGGAAGCACGCAACCGGCAAAAAGAAGAGCAGGCAGAGACGTTGCTCACAGAACGGCACCGGAAAAATAGAAGAGCGGGAGCCGCTTCACTGACAGTTGAAGAACAGCGGGAGCGGGCAGAGACATTTCACACACAACAGCAGCGGAAGAAAGAAGAGCGGGAGCCGCTTCACTGACAGTTCCCGTTCCAGGCTCCCTCCCTCTGATTTTTAAAACTGATCTTGGAACGGGAGCTGTCAATGAAGCGGATAAGAAAGTTGAAAGTAATCAGTAGTTGATGTAAATTTTAAATTCTTATTACACTGATTTAATCACTGCCAAAGATCCTGCCCATATGAAAAAAAATAACATCAACATATCGTCTCCATTCCAGATATATTGATAATATTGTGAACTGTACAAAAAATTATCCTCAAAGGACCCTGGAACTGGGAGGGAGGGGGAGAAAGGACCCTAGACCTGGGAGGGAGGGAGAGGGGGAGGGACCCTGGAACTCGGAGGGAGGGGGGAAAGGAGCGAGGGAGGGAAGGGAGGAGGGCCTGGAACTGGGAGGGAATGGAAGTGGGAGGGGGGCCTGGAACTCGGAGGGGGGAGGTGTGTGAGAATTGCTGCACCATGATAGATTTGGGGGCAGGGGAGAGATCCTGCATATGGATGAATGCAGGGGAAACAGCACAATTGGTGCACACGGGACACACACTACACTCTCTCACTCACACAGACAGACACATACATTCTGTCAATCACACACTGTCTCTCTGACACACACTCTTTCTCTCTCACACATACTCTCTGACACATACTCATTCACTCTCTCACTCATACTCTCTCTCACACATACTCTCCTAACAGTTCCCTTAAAAACATAATTGCCATTAGAGGACAACCTGGCTAACGCCCGTTTCATTTCTTACAGAAACGGGCCTTTTTTACTAGTCCTTTATAAAAGGTCATTACCAACAGCATCCATTAACGCCGTTGATATGCGTCTTATATATTATTTGCTGCAAGACCCCATGTTAATAGCATTAATGGATGCTGCTTGGAAATGTCCCTTTATATACATTGGGTGGCATGGATTGTTGCGTTAATATTTGGCTTTCATATTACTCTCCTCTTTTAGAAGAATATGGTTGTGAAATGTTTCACTTATAAAGTGATAGAGCTAAGCTCCCATTCCCTTTATTCTGCTACACTCCCACTGCAGTCACTCCTTGCGGGGGAGTCTGATTTGGATCTTAGATTGTACTCACCTTAGTTAAGTTCAATTGAGGTCCCCCCCATCCCTCCCAAGCATCCTTGGGTTTTTAGGAGGTACTGTAGACCATGGCACAGTTTTCATGTCACCTCCTGCCAACTTTCTTCCAGTAATTTTATTCAGGTTTTATTTCACTACTGCAGTTCCTGGAAAGCTAGGAATGATGGAAGGAAGATTCTGGGGATGGGGGAAAAAAGGAGAGATGCTGCTCAGGGGGAGGGAGCAGCAGAAGGGGGGATACTGGACCAGAGGGATGGGGGACTGGAAGAAAGATGCTGGACTGGAGGGCTGGGGTAGCACTAGTCACTAAATAATCTTAGATTGGGAGCCCGTTTGGGACAGAAAAGTACCTGCAAAAATATGTAAACTGCTTTGATTGTATTTACAGAAAGGCGGTAGATCAAGTGTGGAATAAGCATAATTTACTGAAGGTCATGCAGCAGCTGGAGAAATGCTCGAGGGCCTCATTTCCCACTGAAGGCCGAAGTATTGCAATTAGCAGGTCCTGTGATTTTGCTGCTGTTATCAAAGGACTTGGGCCCGGCTGTGGGAGATCATTTCAGAATAACAGTTCAATTATCTATTCTTTCTATGCTGGGCTAATTTAATTCCTTATATTTAGGAGTAGCCACAAAGTATATGTCTAAACTGCACCTGATCCAGAATTCGGCAGCCAGCTTAATTTTTTACAAATCAAGGTTTGATCATGTTTGTTCTCTGTTGTCAGAGTTGCACTGGTTGCCAGTTCAAGCAAGGATTGTTTTTAAGTCGTCATGCCTGACTTTTAAGTCTTTGTATAGTGTTTGTGCAGAAGATCTTTCGCATTCCTTTAACATTCTACTTTTATGTACTCGGTTTCGGACTTGTAATTCATTAATTTTAGCTTCCGCCTAGACCAATATGCTCATATCACCCCTCTCCTCAAGTCACTTCACTGGCTTCCGATCAGGTACCGCATTCAGTTCAAGCTTCTCCTACTAACCTACAAATGCACTCAATCTGCAGCCCCTCACTACCTCTCTACCCTTATCTCCCCTTATGCTCCTACCCGTAACCTCCGCTCACAGGACAAATCCCTCCTCTCTGTACCCTTCTCCACCACTGCTAATTCCAGGCTCCGCCCTTTCTGCCTCGCCTCTCCCTATGCTTGGAATAAACTTCCTGAGCCCATACGCCAAGCACCCTCCCTGCCCATCTTCAAATCCTTGCTCAAAGCCCACCTCTCCAATGTCGCCTTCGGCACCTAACCATTCTACTCCTATTCAGGAAAACTCTAGACTGCCCCAATTTGATCGTCTGCACATTTTGTCCATTAGATTGTAAGCTCCTTTGAGCAGGGACTGTCCTTTGTTAAACTGTACAGCGCTGCGTAACCCTAGTAGCGCTTTAGAAGTGTTAAGTAGTAGTAGTAGTAGTAGTTACACAAGTTAGATTTAAAGCTATTTTTTCTCATTCATTTTATTATCTAGCAGTTAGGTTTTGGAATTATCTTCCTGTTGGTCTCTGACTTTTATGGTCTTTTCTAAGCTTTCATAAGACCTTGAAGCCCTATTTATTTACATCTATATAATTACATGTTTTAATGTATATATTTTTTTCTTTTTGATTGTTATTTGTAATGCCTGATGATTGTATTCAGTTTTTATTCTTTTGTATCCCGCTTTGAATCCTAATTGGAGAGTTGGCGGTTTATGAGTCCTCTTGAAATGTAAAAATGAGGTGCTTAAGTTCTGCTCCAGCTGATAAGGAGAGGGCAGGGTTCACATAATATAACTTTAGAAAAGTTGCAGGAGGCAGGCAACAACTTGTTAAAAGTAACTAGTGTTTACTGCATTTTGCCTCCTCCTCTGCAGTGCAGGGTTGCTGGGTACCCCAGCACGGTGGGGGCTGCTTAGACAGAACTTACACCACTGCTCATTGAAATAATAGGATTTTTGTTAAATAACATGCGTTAGTAACAAGGCTGTAAGTTTGTACCTTAAGTAATTTGCTCAGGTTTACAAGGAGCAAGATTTGTACCTTAGCTTCCTTGGGCCTTACAGCCCAAAAGAAGAACCCAACTCTGCAGCACCATACCAAACAAGTGAGGAGTGGAGACAGTTAAAGGGAATGGATGAAAAATGAGACCAGGGGGCTGGTTTACTAAAGTGTATTAAGCATTTAGGACTAGATTCAGTAATCATGCTGAAAAATCAGCATGGAAGAAATTAAGCGTTAACATTGAGCGCTGTTCTATAAAGGGTAGCCGCACTTTATAGAATAGCGCCTAATCCAGTCCTAATTTAAGGCGCCTGCATTTACACCTGCTGAAACCAGGTGTAAATGCTGGCTTCTACATTAGGCGCTGAATGAACGTATTCTGTAAAAATGCATGTAACTCATAGGGATGCCTCCAAAATGGCCCCTAAACATGCTCCCATGAAATTACATGCTATAGGAATTACATGCATATCATTATAGAATATGATGTGCGCTTAATTCCCAATTAATGCCAATTGGTTGTTAGCAGCCAATTATTGGCTCAAATTGACTAATTAATCAGTTAAGTTGCCTGCTATAGCATCCGGGGATTAATGTGTGATTAACACCTAGAAACAGGCTACCTTGCGACTGTATTGAGTTTTGTGGTGGTTTACCTGTTACCATCCGTTGCTGAATTTGTCAGAAGTTTTCTGTTAACGATGTGGCATGGGCGTGGAAGCATTAGCCAGCTAGCATGTTATATTTAGCATGCAATGGCTAACAGGAGGCGGTAAGTGGTCCTGTATTAACTTTCAGCAGGTACTGTGCACTAATGAGAACATTAACGGAAGACCTGCAATAAAAGAAATACTGAGAACACAGTTTTGGGCTTACTGCATGGTAAAATCCTGCATTAAAATGTTTTCAGCCCCAAGCTTAGTTTAAGTATCCACTCTTCTCCTTCCTTCTGGCACGCCGTTCCACATGCTTAGTCCATCTTCACTCTTTTTTTGTTCTCTAATGCTTTCATTTCCTGTGCTGGATTGAAGTTCCTTTCTATTCCTTTTCTTTTTTATTGTCAGCCACTTTTTGAAAGGTGGTATAGCAAGAATAGTAAAATGGCCCCTAGGCGTTCATCAATGAAATTAACAAGTTCTTTATTAGAAGAAGGAATTGCATGAATTGACATGGCCATGTTTCAGCAATGTGCCTGCTTCAGTGGTCCTTGAGATCTATTAATGTACACACAAATAGGAATACAAAAATATATATTGATATAAATTAAAATATAAAAGAAAAATGTGAGTATAGAAAAGTTAATAGTAAATTATAAAAATATATAGAAATATCCATACAGGAAAAGGCCTAAATGTAAAAAATAAGAAATGATAGTACTTGAACACTGAAAAAAATAATACTAGAATCATTAACCACTTATTGTTACACAAATGCCATAGAAACTGTTTAAATGCAAACAGTACTTATCCACTTCTTAGATGGTTAAGCTCTCTACTTGTAATAAACCAATCTGACAACAGCTTAGAAAAACTGTGCAATGAAGCAAAAACTTATGGTTGACCTCAACAATGTTCCGTTTGTGAGTTGGTGAACTACCTAAGGAGGAGTAGCCTAGTGGTTAGTGCAGTGAACTTTGATTCTGGGGAACTGAGTTCAGTTCCCACTACAGCTCCTTGTGACTCTGGGCAAGTCACTTAACCCTCCATTGCCCCTGGTACAAAATAAGTACCTGAATATATGTAAACCGCTTTGAATGTAGTTGCAAACACTTCAGAAAGGCAGTATATCAAGTCCCATTTCCCTTTCCCTATTTGAGATTCTAAATGGAATGTTGAGATTCTGTTGCTACTATTTGAGGTTCTACATGGAATGTTGCTATTCCATTAGCAACATTCCATGTAGAAGCCTGCCCTTGCAGATCAGCAACGCGGCCGCGCAGGCTTCTGTTTCTGTGAGTCTGACGTGCAGGACGTCAGACTTGCAGAAACAGAAGCCTGTGCGGCCGCGTTGCTGATCTGCAAGGGCAGGCTTCTACATGGAATGTTGCTAGTGGAGGAGTAGCCTAGTGGTTAGTGCAGTAGACTTTGATCCTGGGGAACTGAGTTCAATTCCCACTGCAGCTCCTTGTGACTCTGGCCAAGTCACTTAGCCCTCCATTGCCCCTGGTACAAAATAAGTACCTGAATATATGTAAACTGCTTTGAATGTAGTTGCAAAAACCTCAGAAAGGCAGTATACAAGTCCCATTTCCTTTTCCCTTTCCCTAAGCCCCCTTATGCCTCCCCCCCCCCCCCCAAAAAAAAACAAATACAAGGTTGTCCAAACTTAGGGGCATTTTTGCTAAGCTGTGTTAGTAAAAGTGCCTAACATAGCTTAAAATGGTGTACCATGGGATACATTCAGGAATGCGATAACTAGGCTAATGTCACGGTCATGCCCTGGTTTCAGGATCTCAGTCATCTCACCCCCTGGTGGCCAGGCCTGGTGGCTGCATTGGATTGTCTGTGTGCTGTTTCCCGTTCCAGACTTCAGCCCAGTCCAGTCCGGATCTTCCGGCCTGCCAGACTTGCTTGTCACTTTTTGGACGTCCATCTCTATTGAAAATGAGCCTGACAGTAGGTGCAAGCACCCCCGATGCACATCGCTGCATCAAGCCATCCAGCAGCTCAGGGAGCAATGCGCTCATTGAGGGCCACCATTGGGAAAGACTGTGGCGTTGGCTGAGGTGTAGGCTGCAGAATCGCTGGGGCTGGTGCAGGAGCAGGATCTCGGCTGCTTGGAGACACATGCGTCAGCACCTTCTGGATTGAGGGGGAGTGGTCCTCCCAGTGTCGATGCTTCTCAGGTGCCAAATCCCTTGGCGCCCCAGAGCTCCCGGCACCATTCATTGAAGGCGATCGGTACGTCACCCATACTCCTCGGTGCTGATGAGGACAACGTCAAATCCTCCTGTCGCCTTGGGGTCAGGTCTGACAATGGGTGGTCCCAGGGAGCCTGCATAGCAGAAGGCCTCGAGACAGGTGCAGACCCACTCGATGCCACACTCCCAGTGTCACAGGGCCTCAAAGCAGCCATCCCTACCTGGGTTCCTGATATTGCTGCAACGCTTGACATCGATGCCAATGCCTCTGACCTCAATGCCTACATCGAGGAACCGAACCAGGCTCCAAAATCTTGGCACGTTGAGCCTCTCGGGAAACCCGAGTCCTCTTTTTCATATGAAGGCAGAGGACACAGTTTGGCGGGCTATGGCCGCACCCCAGGCACTGAAGAAACCAAGAATGGGTGTCCTTCCTTGAGATGATCCGGTTGCACAGAGTACAACGCTTGAAGCCACTGGTAATCTTCGTGAACATGGAAGGAAAAACTGCAGCAGACCAATTAAAAGATGCAATGGTGCCTGAAAAAGGGGAAAAAGGCACAAAGTAGAACAGCCCAACCGGGCACGCCTAAAAGTGGCCCATGTCAAAAAAATAAAGGAAACAAACGCTGGCCAAAAGAAAATTAAGAAATAAGGGAAGATATTTTTTTAAACAAGAAGAGAGCAAGATGAGCGGGTTTAGCGAAAAAACTGCCTAAACTGCAAAAAGAAAAACCAAAACACTCTGGCTGGGCGTGTGAGGAGCCACTACAGAAAGCAGCTGCTCCTCACGCAGAAAAAGCAAAACTGGCAGGCAGGAAGGCACTCGTGCATGTGCACTGGAGCGTGGCCAAAGCTCTAGATTTTACTGTGGCAATTTTGCTGGGCTGGGCGACGCGGGAACAGCGTCTACCCATCTGTGAGAATAAGCAAGCCTGCTTGTCCTCAGAGAATGTTAGGTACAGAGGAGTGGCCTAGTGGTTAGAGCCACCGGTCTTGCAATCCAGAGGTGGCCAGTTCAAATCCCACGGCTGCTTCTTGTGATCTTGGGCAAGTCACTTAACCCTCCATTGCCTCAGGTACAAATTTAGATTGTGAGCCCCCTGGGACAGAGAAATATCCAAAGTACCTGAATGTAACTCACCTTGAGCTACTACTGAAAAAGGTGTGAGCAAAATCTAAATAAAATAAATAAATAAAGGTCCACCACAGGATCTCTTCTTCATTCCAGGACTCTTGAGTTCTGACCACCCACAGCAGGGGTGGGCAAACTCAGTCCTAGAAAGCTGCAACCCTGTTGGGTTTTCAGGATTTCCCCAATGCATATGCATGAGATCTATCTGCATGAACTGCCTCCATTGTATGCAAACAGATCTCATGCATATTCTTTAGGGAAATCTTGAAAACCTGACTGGGTTGCGGCCCTCAAGGACTGAGGTTGCCCATCTCTGACTTACAGTATTAGAACCAGGCTTTCTTGGAAATCTGTATTAGGCTGAGGCTTGATAGATACTCGCTTCAAACTCACGGAAGCTAGAACATACAACTTTGAGCCTTTTGCTGCAAAAGCAAGAGGTTTTACCAGCATTTACATGAAGTTATCTAATACTAAAACAATGTGAAAGATATGGTGCGTTCACCAGGGTCCCACATAACTGCACTGATTCATTTGACTGCTTTCACAGATACACCCAGTGGTGTGCTGGAGCAGGCTCTCACAGGCTTGCAAGAGCCGGTTGTTAAGTTTTTAAGAATTTTGGGAGCCGGTTGTTAAAGTAAGGCCCTCCATGGCTACTTTAACAACTGGCTCCCAAAATGTGGGCTTGGGCCCCCTGCTGAATTCTCTTTTACTTTGCTGGTGGGGATGCTGAGCCCTGCCAGCCAAGTAAATAGACTACTGCTGCTCCCCGCTCCTTGTTTCCAGCTCTGGACAGCAGGCTGAGACTTCTCGAGCATGTGAGAGAAGTTCCAGCATGCTGCTCAGAGCAAGACGTTGGGAGTGGTGGCTGCCAGCAAAGGTATGCCTAGCGTGCCCGCACGAAGGGAGGGAGGAGAGAAAGGCAAGCGTTGCCCCCCCCCCCCCCGGCCACCCCTAGCCCTTCCAACTGCAGAGCTGGCTACGTCCGGAGAAAGAGCCTGTTGTTAAACATTTACCAGCACACCCCTGGATACACCCCTATATTATAGCCTTCTATTGAGATGGACATGGGGGAAACCACTGCTTCTCCTCGGAGCAGTAGCATGGAACCTAGCTACTATTTGGGAATCTGCCAGGTACTTGGCCACTGTTGGAACAGGATATTGGGCTAGATGGACCATCGGTCTTGACCCAGTATGGCTGCGCTTGTGTTCTTAGTGACTAACTTCTCATTCCATCGCTCAAACACTTCCACATCTATTTTTCAGGTAGATAGGATTCTTTTCCTGAAATATGTGGAAGTGTTTGAGCGCTGGGATGAGAAGTTAATTGCATTGGGAGGCCCTGCTTATTAAGACTGAGACCATTTTATTATGTTCTTAGTGACTGCATGTTCAGTGTTGACTCATTGCTGGTTCTGTTTTTACTAAAATGAGAGCAAAGCATGTGTCTGGGTCTAACAAATCCCACTAACCCTCAGAGAAGTGGCTTCACCTCTGGATTAATTAGAGTACCTGATGCTGTATGGAAATCTACAAAAAGTTTAAATATAAGTGGAAACTATTATACATTTAACACTGGGGTAGTGCCATAGTGTAATGGAAGAAATGCCAGAATCCAAACCAGAGGAACTAATCCATGAGAATAAGAATTTCACTATGAAAACGTATCACTATTACAGATTAATTTGTGTCTAAGATAGTGACATTGTAGTGCCCTCTAGTGTTTTGAAAGCTACAAGCCAGCTACATACAATAGATGAATGGGAGAGCAATTCACTTAGCAATAACAAGGGGGCTGATCAGAAGCAAATGCCGGCGCTATCAGAGTCCACAAGCACGTGAAGCAACATGCTCGAGGGCTATGAACGTGACTAAACCAGCAGCAACCACTTCGCCAACGCGAGCAGCTGGGTCTTCGTTTCAACTTCTCTACGGTGGAACTAGCATACCCTTCCCGTTGCGGTCCAGGGTGCCGGAGTGCGTGGGCAAGCTGCGAACCCTATTCCTCTGAGGTGGTATTGCCGGGCCCATTGACATCCTGGGCCCCGCCGGCATTGTCCGCCTCCAGCTGCTGTCGTCTGCCTCTGGTGATCACTACCACTCTCCTGGCTTGCTTACTGCTGTTTCTTCTGTGCTTTGTCTGCGCTTCCTGGGTATTGCTACAGTTTCCCAGAACTGCTCGAGCCACTCTGGTCCATCTCAGCATCTGGATTTCCACCGTCCATCTTAGTCTGTCTTCCCTTTTCCTTCTTACCCTGTTCTTTCTCCCCTATCTAATGTAATTGTAATTGATTCATCTGTGTATTGTAAGCCACTTTGAGTCTGCTTCAAGTGGAAAAAAGTGGAGTATAAATGTTGATAAATAAATAAAACTAGCATACAAATGCATGCAAAACAGGGCTAAACATATTCATCTCCAATGATCAGCGACCAGCGCGCCAAAGATTGGGTCGCTGGCCGCGGCAAACCCTACACCAGCTCCGAGCTGGCGTTAGGGTTTGCAGATCATTGGGGAGGAATGTTGAGCCCTGTCCAGCATGCATTTGCAAGCTAGCAGGCCCCCATTGCCCCCAACAAAGCAAACCTGGACCCCCCCCCCCCCCCAGTGACAGGAGGCTGGAGGTCCAGTGGACCTCCAGTCCCCCCAACAATCCCCCCCAGGTTCAGGGAGGGATGGAGATCCGGTGGGTCTCCAACCCCCCCCCCCCAACTCCCCTCAACATTTCCCAGTCCCTGGTGGCCCAGTGGGCAACCAACCCCCCCCCCCCCCCGAGCGACAGGGAGGCTGGAGGTCTGCTGGACCTCCGGTCCCCCCGACGATTCCCCCCCCTCCCAGGTTCAGGAAGGGTTGGAGATCCGGTGGGTCTCCAGCCCCCCCAACCCCACAGAAAAGGGTCCCTGGTGGCCCAGTGATCTATCCGACCCCCTCCCTGATCTCCAGCCCTCCCTAAACCTAGGGGGTGGGGATCGTCGGGGGGACCGGAGGTCCGCTGGACCTCCAGCCCCCTTTGCTCGGGGCAGGGGTACTTGGGGCCTGGTGGTCCCATGGACCTCCAGCCCCTGTGTTTGACAGGTTTGGGCTTTTCACAGCCCAGACCTGTCAACTGCGAGAGGATTGTGCTGAGCGCATGCTCAGGCACAATTCTCCTGCACTTCTACCTCATGGTCAGAGATAATTGTGTGCTTAAATTTGCATGCAATTATCTCTGATCATAGGTCTAATAACGCCCCGAGCTGTTCCAGTGCTACTTTAGAGCGCTGTTTGGAACAATGCGGGGCTTTTGATCATCTTCTTGTAAGCGACATAGGCCCAACACCTCAGTGGCAGCAGCCAGAGCACCTGGTTTATACTTCTCAATGGGTAGGAGCTGGAGCAGGTGCAGATGAAGTGTTCACAGGTCCAGGGAGACAGTCCTAATCAACAGCTCTTCTAATAGCCTCACCCAGGCATGTGCACACAGAAAACAATTTGGTCTTTTTTCTTGTGTTTTGTTTTTTTCAGTTTGTTTCACACACATTTGTGTTAATACAAATGTTTTAATGTGTTTGTGTGAAGTAACTCTTTCAAGGTGCACTGCACATTAATGAACATCCCTAGTATAACCTATTGGTAAGATTCAGAACATGTGGCCTTTGACCTGAAGTAAGAGACTGTTGTGGGGCCTGGGCTACATAGTTTTGGGGTGGGCAGAAAATAGACAGCAATAGAAGGTAGCAGGGCTGGCCCAAGGGTGTCGAACACTCTAGACAAACCTTTGACAATGTGCCACCCTGCCCCAGGGGCTGCTCAAGGCCTCATCTCACCTCTCCCCTTTCCTTCCCTAACCCCCCCCCCCCCCCCCCCCCATTGTCCAGCATCTTCCTTTCCCCTCCAAATGTCCCCTCCCCCCCTCCCCCAGCTTCTCCTCCTTTTCTCCCTCCCTCTTCTGGGGCTGAAGGGACTAGTGTATCAGTGTCAGTGTGACATCTTTAACCACAGGCCTGCACTTGAGAAATGCTGCATCCTACCTGGGGATATGGGGGGGGGGGGGGGGGGAGGAAGCACAGTAGCATTTGAGCATGGGCTTGTAGTGAAAGATCCCATGGCAGTGATGACCTGCTTGTCCCTTTGGCCCCAGAAGAGGGAGGGCAGCAGCAGAAGATGAAATTCTGCACACCTGCTGCAGCCACCTTAGGTGAACCTAGTCCACCAAGTGGCAGGGCTGACCCTGAAAGCCAGTTCCAATTGTATTTATTTATTCATTTAGATTTTGCTCACACCTTTTTCAGTAGTAGCTCAAGGTGAGTTACATTCAGGTACTCTGGATATTTCTCTGTCCCAGGAGGGGCTCATAATCTAAGCTTGTACCTGAGGCAATGGAGGGTTAAGTGACTTGCCCAAGATCACAAGGAACAACAGTGGGATTTGAACTGGCCACCTCTGGATTGCAAGACTGGTGCTCTAACCACTAGGCCACTCCTCCACTGAGCAGCATTCCATGTAGAATAACCAATAATAGCAACATTCCATGTAGAATGTCAAATAGTAGCATCAGAATCTCAATAGTAGCAACATTCCATGTAGAATCTCAACTGTTTATTTAGATTTTGCTCACACCTTTTTCAGTAGTAGCTCAAGGTGAGTTACATTCAGGTACTCTGGATATCTCTCTGTCCCCAGGAGGGCTCACAATCTAAGTTTGTACCTGAGGCAATGGAGGGTTAAGTGACTTGCCCAAGATCACAAGGAACAACAGTGGGATTTGAACTGGCCACCTCTGGATTGCAAGACTGGTGCTCTAACCACTAGGCCACTCCTCCACTGAGCAGCATTCCATGTAGAATAACCAATAATAGCAACATTCCATGTAGAATGTCAAATAGTAGCATCAGAATCTCAATAGTAGCAACATTCCATGTAGAATCTCAACTGTTTATTTAGATTTTGCTCACATCTTTTTCAGTAGTAGCTCAAGGTGAGTTACATTCAGGTACTCTGGATATCTCTCTGTCCCCAGGAGGGCTCACAATCTAAGTTTGTACCTGAGGCAATGGAGGGTTAAGTGACTTGCCCAAGATCACAAGGAGCAGCAGTGGGATTTGAACCGGCCACCTCTGGATTGCAAGACTGGTGCTCTAACCACTAGGCCACTCCCAAAGGAGAGAAGGGGAGCTGACAACAACAACAACAACAACAACAACAACAACAACAACAACAACAACAACAACAACAACAACAACAACAACAACAACAACAACAACAACAACAACAACAACATTCAGCAGTTCCCTCAGTTCCATGTGAATTTTTAGGTGCATTTTGCTAAAGCAATAGGGCTAGGCTCTCCCCGGTAGTCATTATCCCTCTAATTCTATAAACTTGCATGCACACTTTGATGCTAATTGCACAAAGCTGCACATGCAAATTATAGAATAGTGCCAGTTACACACAGTGGCAATTAGCAGTTAATTAACAACTGATAATTGGCACTAATTTGCAGTTACATGTGTAACTGCCTTTGATAGCTATTGTACAAATTGAATGCACAAAATGCATAGCTCGCAACTGCAAGGGGGTGCAGACTTGGGAGGGGCATGGGCAGGTCAGAGGCATCTCCAATACTTACACACATATGTTGTAGAATACTAGCCATTACATGCCTGACAGCGGTTAGACACAAGCATTTACACGAGGAATTGAACTAGCCTAGTGCTTGAGCCTAACTTATGCTAGTATTCTAGCATAACATAATTACCAATATAGAATCCTTGCTTAGCGCACATCATCCTGGCACCTAACTCTAAGTGACCTGTAGAGAATTATCCCCTATTCTCCAGTTTCTGTATATGGCGCCAAATTGTGTACACAACTTAATTGATTAACAAGCTAATTAGCTCTGATAATTGGTACTCAACAACCAATTAGCAGCACTAATTGGCTTTAATTAGAATTTAAGTGCACTATCTAGGTGTGTCCTATAACGTGGTGCATATAAATTCTAATTTATTTATTTATTTATTGCATTTGTATCCCACATTTTCCCACCTCTTTGCAGGCTCAATGTGGCTTGCAATACATCATGGATAGTGGAAATAGAATAGAAAAATAGGCATTTAGTGTTACAGAAAATTCACACAAAAAGGAGGCAGGGCCATGGGCGGGTCCTCGGTGTTTAAAAAAAACTATGTGCAATATTATAGAATACGCCCAATCTGCACTTAACTTAGGTGCAGGTATTTAGGCCTGCTTTTAGGTGGCCTAAATGGGTGTGCCTAAATTTTAGGCATAAGAACAGCATGTGAGCATATTCTATAAACTACACCAAACTTTAGGTGTAGTTTATAGCAGTGGCGTCGCGAAGGCAGCTGACACCCGGGGCGGGTCGCCGCTGCGCACCCCCCCCCCGGGTGCAGCGCGACGCACCCTCCCCCCTCCGTAGCGCAACACCCCCCCCCCCCCGCCCCGCCCGCGAGAACAAACCTGGAAGGCGGTGAGGGGCGGGTGGGAGGGCCAATCCGCCGAGAGCACGCCGCTGGGGGGGTGTCGGCGCCTCGCTGGTTCCTTGCTCTCTCTGCCCCAGAACAGGAAGTAACCTGTTCTGGGGCAGAGAGAGCAAGGAACCAGCGAGGCGCCGACACCCCCCCCCCCCAGCGGCGTGCACCCGGGGCAGACCGCCCCACCGCCCCCACCCTTCCTACGCCACTGGTTTATAGAATCGCACTAACCACATGGTTTTATGGCACCTTTTTTTTAGGCACCATATATAGAATTTCCCCTTATGTGTCCATCTGGCCATATGCCTAGGTTGTATGTGCTTGTTCAAATTAACTTAAACATAGAGATAAGGAAGGAGGAGAGCAGAACAGAAAGTAGTATGATTGCAGTAGTGGCAGTCTGACCTCATATTGTCAGTGGCATTTGACCTTATTGACCATAACCTCCTGATAGAAAGGTTCTCAAGCAATGCATCGGGATACTTCCAGTCCTATCATACCTTTCACATTTCATCAGGGGTTGAATCATCTGCCCCAATTACCTTAACTGGGTGTAACCCAGGGGTCCCTCATTTCTCCCACAGCATCCATAATCTAGGGGGTATGGTGTCAATGTATATGTGAACACTAATGACATACAGCTGGTCTATCTGCATGACTCCCAAGAAGCAAGAATGCTGCAGAATCTTTGTCATTGTCTGGAGACAACTGTCTCCCAGCTTCTGACACACAAGCTTAAACTCAACCCACAAAAAACAAAGGTCACCTGGCTTTCCCAATAAGAACACACCCTCTTTGTTTATTCTTCTAACAGCTGGGACCAATACTTCAGTGAAAGATTCTATCATTACCCTAGATCTTATTCTTAACCATCAGCTCACCTTTAATTCTCCGGTTTCTTCTTTCACTAAGAAATTATCCAGTCCATAAATTTAACACTGTTCACTCCTTGATTCATGCCTTTGTCTTAGATTGGATTATTATAACACTTTCTAGGCTGGCTAGGGCTGTGCAGCCCCCCCTCCAAAAAAAAATTAATTTTGCTTAGTTTCCCTTGTTAAGGGAGTTTTTGTGACTGGATACACTTAGTCTGTCCTGCAAGAGCTCAGTTTAGACGTGTATGAGGGTCCACCAAAGCAGCCCACAATTTAATAGCTCTTACTTCTATGCGTAACCTGTCAACCAAGTCCCTGTGCAGCAGGATAATCCCTATGAGAAGTGTTGCCAACCTCTATCCCCTGTGTACTGTTACCCACTGGAAGGCTATGCAAGCCTTAATCAAGGGACACTGAACCCAACAATGGAGGAGAGGGACCCCTGCCTAGATGCTCAAAAATATTACTGTTCCATGCACCAGGGAGAGTATAAGATCCCTGGGCTTAAGCTTCCATCACAATAAACTCTGATGAACCATATGAAAAGCATCTGCAGTTTCACCAGCTCTCATATCATCTTGATACTGCCCAATTCCCTGCATGGATGTTCAGCGTCTCTTCTGTATCTTGAATCTGTAGGAACAGCACCCGTGGGAACCCCCTACCAGCCAGCCACACCTAGCCAGAGCATGTAGGCTGCAGCTTGGAACTTCAGAGTCAAAACCCCTCAAAGCTCAGGTCTTTGGACTGATCCCTTAGAGCCAACACCAACCACAGGACTCAACCAAGAGCTGCAAACTGTGGACTGCACCCTTGGGAGTTAGGCCTCTCAAAGAATCTGCTAGAGGCAGAGAAACACTGCAAGTTCCAGAGCTGCATCACACCATATACAGATTATGTTGGTACTAGCCGTTAAGGCTGTAAAAACGGGCGAGATTTCCAGCTACCCTCCTCGCCGCCGCTCCCTCCCCCCTTCCGAGCTGGGCCCCCTGCACTGACTTGACAGCGGCACCACCTCTCGCCTCCGTGTGAAAGCGCTGCAGACAGCAGCAGATCGGTCTGCTGCTGCCTGCAGCGCTTCCGCATGGAGGTGAGAGGTGCTGTCAAGTCAGTGCAGGGGGCCCGATGTGGAGGAGGGCGGGAGCGGCGGCGGGGATGGGGGGAGGGTGGAGGTTGGTGCGCGCGATGTTCGCTTCCAGGCGGCAGCGTCCGACAGTGCCTCCGACTCCGTTTCCCTCTCTGTTCCGCCCTCTGACGTCATCACGTCTTGACGCGAGGGCGGGACAGAGAGGGAAGTCTCTACTGCGCATTTGCAGACAAGTCGGTCACTTGCCGTTTATATGTTTGATTCTCTGCCTCCATCTGCTGATTGGGGGAGGGCACCACTCATCTGGGCTGGCCTAGGAAGATAAGGAAGTCTTGCTTGACATTAAGAATGACAGATGTTGCAATGTACTCTTAACATCTATCTATATCTATAATCTTCTATCTATTCTATATATATAAAAGGCAAGACCAACGTTCTGAAGCCTCCAGCTGGAAGTGTGAAGCGCCAGAGATATCCGGTTTCCCCATGAGTGAAGGAAAACAGCACAGCACGAAATCCCTCTCTCTGTAACAGTGAAGGACTCAGAGGGGGAGGGGAGAGAGATGCCCTCACTCTCTCTGTAACACAGAACAGCAGGAAACTTAACACTGAAGGACTGGACTCCAAGGGGGGAGGGGGAGGGAGAGAGGGCAGAGGGCAGGGACACACACTCCCACATGCACACTCTGAAGAAAACCTTGCTAGCCCCCGTTTCATTTGCATCAGAAACGGGGCTTTTTTACTAGTCACTTAATAAAAGATTGCTTTTCAAAAATTCAAAAGCAAACTCTGCAGGGATATTTTCATAGCATAGCATCTTGTAAGTATAATACATTCAAATAACTATATTTTCCAGATGCAGAAAGCATTGGTCCTTATCTTTACAACATGCCCAGAGCTGTAATGAACTCCCTTTGTGCACAATTTGCCTCCACTTCTCAAACAATGATGAAAGCCAGAGGAAGATATATGCCAGTGGGATATACAGAGGCATTTCAGTGCAGCCCTCTGGACATATTGTGAAGCTAAATGTAGTAAGTGGTCTGTGGTGGGGCCGAGTTTGTTGCTTGGCTTTTTATCTAGTTTCAATTACATGAATTTAGTTGGTCCTAGGTCCACATTTTAGAGGCAGGTGTTTGTAAAAAAAAAGGATATTTTATCTAAGGGGTAAATGTGCAACAAACATAGTAAAATAGTAGATGACGGCAGAAAAAGACCTGCACGGTCCATCCAGTCTGCCCAACAAGACAAACCCACATGTGCTACTTTTGTGTATACCCTACCTTGATCTGTACCTGTCCTCCTCAGGGCACAGACCATACAAGTCTGCCCAGCACTATCCCCGCCTCCCAACCACCAGCCCCGCCTCCCACCATCGGCTCTGGCACATGTTATGTTATTCATTTATTATATTCTACAAATACCATCTGCTGGTTCACTGCAGATAACAAAAAAAAAAAAAAAACTAAAATAAAGCCAGGAAACTGCAGTACAATAACATCCCAATAACATGATAAAATACTTAAAGCCATATGATTCACAACCTAATTATTTGAAGCAAAATACTTACCAAAAAGGAAGGTTTTGAAAGTTTTACGAAATAAATGATTAAGAATGCGAATGTCTAAAGAATTCCATATCAATACCACTTGATACTGAATGGAAGAATCGAAGATGTTTTGATTTTATCCGATTCGTGGAAGGAAAACGTAACAAACTGACTACAGGTTCTACCTACAACACTCTGCAAAGAATATATAGAGTGCTTGGTTTAGAGGAATGTTTGAGTGTAAAAATGGTGTGGATGTGTGTGTGTGAAAGAAGAATGAATACGATGGGAAAGCATCCTCCAGTGTAGCTTTGTGTGCAAGAGAGACACAGATACATAAAGCTACAAAATACTTGTGAGGCAGATGCTGAAATGATTTACTGCTCAGGTTTTGTCCTTGATGGTGTCCTTGAGTATGAAGAGAGTAGATGCTGATTATTTTGCAGGCTGATACAGGAATCTACCTCTGTACGGTCATTTGAATGCAAAATCATGCTCCTTGAAGGGCCAATGAAAGCTTGGAGACACTGAGTCTATTTCCACTGACATCACCTTATGGGTGAGACCAAAAGTCAAGCATCTAATTGCACAATACTTCCCGTAAGCCTTAGTCAGGCCTTTACTGAATAATACTATGTAATAGTGACATTCAGGACAATTGCTTTTTCTACATCTGGAAAATATATTCAAGTCAGAACGTATTATTATGCATTCAATATTAATATATTGAAAAAATGTCTTACTTCAAGAGGCACCTATAGTTGATGATACTGTTCTTAACTCAGTTCTGCCAAGTCCAACAGAAAGAGCATCAGCGTTAGGACATTTCTTGCAGAGATTAGGAAATGGGGCTAGTGGTGACAATTTGCTTACCAGCAGAATTGGTTATTCATGTTAATTTAAAAAAAATGAATGGAGGGGGGTGGGGAAGGGGCTGCACAGCTGAAGATTCACCTAGGGTGCAGGTGCCCTTGGGTCACACATCTCATGTCTACGTTCTATGTAAAATGGGGCTCCACACATGGTCCCCAAATAAAGTGTTACATTTGTGATAGTGTTATGCAGCGAACTAGGAAAACTGAGTCCTCTTGGGTAAAAAAAAAATAGGTAAGGTCTTCCAGATCTCATGATTTCCACCTTAAATAAGATATGCTGGATCAGCTAGTTTTTGCTTTGTGCAGACTAATTTTTTTACATTATCATAATTTTAAACATCTTTTAGACTGCACTAAATCTGTACACTGGTGGAACTTTTGACATATTTCCTCCATCTAACTGCCACTTCTGTCCCTCCTCCTTTTGCAGACACTACAACTTCTTACAGGAGTGGGGGAAAAAAATCATCCAACAGCTCTGATGGGAAACTGGAGGATCTGGCAGACCTGTATGTAGCCAGCCTCTCACTAAGGGATGAGGGTAGCCTCAAACCTCCTTGGCCTCAGAGCAGAGGTTATACAAAGAAGTAATTTCTAGTAGTGCCTGTTGCTTTAAATAGTGAGAAGTTAGTCAACCAGTGTACTACTACTACTACTACTATGTAACAAAGGATTCTGGCAGATGAGGAGAAACTGGAGATAAAAGGCAAAAAGAACACTACAGGATATTTTAAGTAAGATATCTTTATTAACTGATTCTCTAAAATATATATTTACAATCTCTCAAAATCAAACAAAGACAACACAGGTGCTAGAGGCTGTTAGTGCCATATTAGCACCTGTGTTTGCCATCGCCCCATGATCAGAGCCCCTGAGCGTGTGAAACAACACGCTCGCAGGCTCTGAGTGCAACTAGCATGCAAAATAGGGCTCTAAGCGCAAACAGCATGCAAATGCATGCTAGATGTATTCCTCCCCAATGATCAGCAAGCAGTGTGCCAAACACTGGCGAGCTGTCCACGGCAAACCCTATTCCAGCTAGGAGCTGGTGTTAGGGTTTGCAGACCATTGGGGAAGAATGGTGAGCCCTGTCCAGTATGCATTTGCATGCTAGCAGCACCCCCCCCCCCCCCCCCCGCAGGAGCAGCAACCCTGACCCAACCCCTCCCCCAGCGACACAGGGGCTGAAGGGCCATTTTCAAAGCGGCACCAATGGAAGAGGAGGGAAGCCACCTCCCTCCTCAAAGGTAGGGGGTGGGGAAGAGGGCTACTAGACCACCAGGTCGGAGGGGGGGTTGACTCGCAGCCCACTGGGACACCAGGGCTCTATTTGAGGGGATGCTAAGGGGGGTTGGAGACCCACCGAATCTCCAGCCCCCCCCCCCCCTGAACTTGTCCGGGAGGGGGGGGGGAGGTCAGGGGGACTGGAGGTCTGCAGGATCTCCAGCCCCCATGTCACTTGGCTCGGGGTGGGGTACTTGGCCTGTCAAACAAGTGCAGGAGGATTATGCCTGAGCGCATGGCACAATCCTCCCGCACCTTACCCTATGATCAGATATAATAGCACACATAAATTTGCATGCTATTATCTCTGATCAAAGGGGCGGTAAAGCCCCGTGCTGTTGCAGCGCTATTTTCAGAGTGCTGTTTGGAACAGCGCAGGGCTTTCGATCATCTGCCCATAAGTTCCCAGCATTCTGGATTCTCTTCTAGTAATGGTCCCTAAGTGGACACCTTCTTCCTCTCTCTCTCCAAAGCTGTAACTTCTTTAGGATGCTGTAGCTTCACCTTCAGATATTTAGGAGTACCTAGTTTAGCCACCATTAATGTATTTGTTCTCTGGACAGTAAAACAGCCAATTTTTTCTCAGCTCAATTGGCAAGAGGTATAGCCCCTAGGGGAGATATGGCTAAAGGGACTTGTATTCTCCTCCCCAAGACAGCAATAAATATCAAAATATTCAAAAGCAAACTGAGAAGTGAGGGTTGCATTTCAGAGACCGGTCCCTTTCTACTATCTACTATAACACTGAATCCTCATAGGTGTAAAGCAGGGATACTCGCCTCCACCTACCCTCCTCTCCTCCTTCCTGTACACATTGATTTGATTTGATTACTTTATTTTTGTCTATTAGATTGTAAGCTTTTGAGCAGGGACTGTCTTTCTTCTATGTTTGTGCAGCGCTGCATACGCCTTGTAGCGCTATAAAAATGCTAAATAGTAGTAGTAGTAGGATACACAGGTACTATGTTAGTAACACTCTTACAACCTTGACTCTATTCTCCTTTTTCTTTTCCCACTTGGCTCCTCTGTTGTTGGGTTTCTCCCATCACAGACCTTCCTTGATCGGTTTTCTCCTTCTCTTTTTGTCTCAGCTAGTTGCTAGGTCAAGCCTAGCTGGCTTGTAGATAAACTGCTTTCTTTGCTGAAGTAGCCGAGTGGGTCATATTACATGCAGGGCCCAAGCTCTACTGGGTTCCGGTAGTAGACAGCCTGACAGGCAAGTCTTCCCTTCATGAAAAGCTGAGTTTTAGGAGCACGGACTTCAGAATATTCCTCTTTGTGGATATATAGGTCACACTTCTGAGGCTCATGCTATATGTGTATTACTGCAAATTTATAGAGGCTTTTTTTTTTTTTTTAATCCCATCCTTTATAGGCCTCACTGCTACATGCTTCCAGAATGAATACAAATTGCTGATGCTGTGTTGGACACAATATTGGCAGGAGGCCCATGCATACAACTCATTTAAGGTGGAATAACTTGGATCCTTTTACCTAGCCCAGGCCCATGAAGAAAAAAAAAAGGGGGGGGGAGGGAGGGAGGGAGGGAGGCTAGCCAGGACAGACATTTAGGAGAAGACCAATTCAATGAAAAAGGAAAAAGTTGGATCTTTGCCTAATAGTGTTGGTTTGATACTTAATAAATGCATAGATGGGGTGGGGGAATACACCATCACCTAATTAATAAAGGTGTCTATAAGAAAAATCATCCCCAGAGCGGACTTTAGTTCTTTCTGGAGTATGGATTTTTTTTATTCCACAGGTGAGATAAGCAGCATTAAGCATCCCCCACCCAAACCCCTTTAAAGTTTCCTATCAAACATATAAACGGCGAGTGACCGAACTCACTCGCAAATGCGCAGTAAAGACCCTCTCTGTCCCGCCCCCGCGTCAATACTTGATGATGGGGGGCGGGACAGAGAGGGTCTCTACTGCGCAAGGGGAGGGATGCAACCGCCGTCGCTACAGCTTCCCCCCCCCACCCCAAGGTCGCCGCCACCACTCCCCCCACCCGGAGTCGCCACAGCGGTGACCTCGGAGGGGCAGCAGCGAGTAAAGGCTATGCCTACTTTACCTCTCCTTCCCCACTTTTCCCTGCAGCTACAAGTACAGATACTGTGAAACCTATACATATACTTTTTGCCAATGAGTGTAGGGCAATTTTCAGCCCTTAGAATTCTTCTAGATAACTACCTAGTTACAATGGCAAACTCATTTGAAGACTACCCTTATACTGTCTCCTTTGATAGGCAAAGCAAAGTAGATAAGTTGTGTTGCTTTTTTAATTTGCAAAAGCAATACAATACCTTAAAAGTTTGATCTAGATTTATACTGCAAACAGATCTCTCCCATCCTGGCACCCAGTGAGTTTTCCTTTATTTAATTTCCCCTCCAAAATGAAGTTAGATGTATGGGGAATTTTGTTTTCATGACTGTGTGTGTACATTAGTATCATCGTACACCATTTTGGACTGTCACCATTAGCCATGAAGATGGTTTGATTAAATAAATCAAGTAGCCCTGTCATCCTGACCAAGGACCTTAAGTTATTTTGCATTTAGGTGCACCTATAGCTGAGGAAACAACCTACTGCACTCACCATCACCTCCTACAAAGGGTTTCATCTCTGGAGCCCAATTACAATTAGGCAAAACTAGGCAGCACTGCAACTGGCTAGGGTAGCAAAGAGCAGCTGCAGTTAACAAGAGATCCCAACAGCTACACAAGTTCAAAGAATCATAAGCTTTCAAGCAACAAGGGTAGGAAATTCTTACACACAAAACAAAGTTTAGTATTTAAAAGCACGATGTCATAGGGGAATTAGGGAACCTGGAAGTTAAATGAAAAGGAAAGAAAACATAGGTTAAGTCAAAGATAGTTGCACTCCCAACCGTTATGGGAAGTGGGCTATATATATATATATATATATATATATATATATATATATATATATCAGGAGTATGCTCTAGTCTCATTTTTCTTAATTTTATAAGATTTGCTCTTTGCTTCGGGGTTCAATACCCTTGTGTAAGGGGGGGGGGGGCAGCTTGACTGTTTTGCTGAAACTGGAGTCAGTTTATACTAGAGTTAGATTTTGCTGTAAAGGACAATCTATTGTGCTTAGCTAAAAGAAGCTGTAACACTTGCACCTCGGCAGTATTGCTGTAGACTGCCTTCGAGTGCATACCAACCTACAGGACCTGAAATTTTCTTCTACTATAGTTATGTCAAAGTTTGAACCATTGCTACCCTCATACTTTAAAGTACCACCTATACGCCTGGATATCTCGCATTACACTACTTTTTAGCCTAGGAGGTCGAAGGTTAATTTACAACAGGTTTTTCTACGACATTGCAATCATATCTTAAACCTACCCACCAAGATTTACTATTCTCTGCTATAGACACACCCCCAGAAACGTGAACACCATTTTGCAAGATCTCCAACCCAAGCCCCGAAGGGTGAAAGCCCAACCGAAAATCGACCTCCCCCCCCCCCCCCATACAAAACTATTTTCTTAAAAAAATAATATGCGATTACAAATATAAACCCGTGTAAGCTCCTCAGAAATATACAAGACTGCTTCTGCTTTTGACCCTTTTTTACTTCTAAGACTTCACTAAACCTCAGCTCCCAACCCCCTAGCGAACACAATATATTAAAGAATAAAAACAGCAGCTACCATAAAGGCACAAAAGCTTGTACTACGATTCGTATAACCCCCGCCCCGCCGCCGAAAGGAAAACTATATCCAGCTCTTCTAAGTCCCATGCCGCCAGCGGAGTTGGGCAACCTATTTGGTTTTCCCTCGATTCCGATTGGCTGAGCAACTTTGCCTTCCACCCAACCTCCTTAAAGGAACGATTGCTCTGTCGCCCACACATTGGTTATTACGTTTTCGCTACGCCCCTATTTGTCCGTCCTGGCCAATGACTACCTGCCACACTGTGGCTCCGGATCTCTGCATAGATACTTCCGGCGTGGCGGAAGAAGCAACCCTATCCTTCCGCAGTGCATCTCGAACACAGCCCCCACTACTAAGTTACCACACGCGGCTCCAGCTACTCTCAGTTGTCCATTTGGTCGCGCGCTCTCACGCACCAGTCGCCCATCATGGCCTACCAGACTCTGCTGCTCTGCGGTTTGTTCCTACTGGCTGCTGGCTCGGCCTTCGCCTCTTCAGATGTTGTAGACTTAACGGACGACAACTTCGAGAGCATTACTAAGCAACACAGTCTCCTTCTGGTAGAATTTTTCGCGCCTTGGTGAGTGTGGGTGGGGGCTTGAGAGCTTGGATGCCGGTTGTTTCTGCCGCCGAATGGGAGGCCGTGGACTCCTATTATCATGGGGTTTGCTGGCTTTTCTTGGGGGTGGGGGGGGGGTTGGCTTCCTTGGCTTCTGCTGACTGTCTTGTCGGCCCTATGGAGGGGGAGTATTCTGAGCACTGAGACTCTAAAGGGAGGGATGGTCCTTGGCCTTTTTTGACTGGCTACGGCTTAGGCTCCACAGTAAAATGTGGAATTTGTTGCCGGAGAATGTGGTGAAGGCGGTTAGCTTAGCAGAGTTTAAAAAGGGGTTGGACGGTTTCCTAAAGGACAAGTCCATAAACCGCTACTAAATGGACTTGGGAAAAATCCACAATTCCGGGAATAACATGGATAGAATGTTTGTACGTTTGGGAGGCTTTCCAGGTGCCCTTGGCCTGGATTGGTCGCTGTCGTGGACAGGATGCTGGGCTCGATGGACCCTTGGTCTTTTCCCCAGTGTGGCATTACTTATGTACTTATGTTAGTCGGGTTCAGGTAAAACATGGATCCTGTGGATTCCGCGGATCCAAACTGTATGGTTTTAAATACCGGGAGATGTTTTTGTTGTGCCGGCAGCTCTTGCGACCAGGGTTTTGGTTTCGCTTGGCGGCTGCTGCAAACTTAAGGGGGAGGATTTGTGCGCACAGATGATAGCGTTTTAATTTCGGTTCTTTGTTCTGCTGCCTTCCTGAAGATTGGAGTTATTAGGATTGATTCCCCATGCCTTCAAAGAGGAGAACCTTGGTAAAACTTGCCCGGCGCAAGATGTAGTTGGGGGGGTGGGGGGGGGGGCGGGGGGAGGAGGATCAGAGATGCTCGGGTATTGAATGAGTAGATCTTTAGTTGGTTTTTAAGTTCAACTCTTCCTAAGTTATTTATTACTGGGCCGTGTGTAATTTCTGAACGGGTAAAAAAGTATATTTGTGGCTCACACAAAAACTCGCTATATTATCAAGCTACTCTTAAATCTTCTTTAGAAAACGAGATGTTCGGTTTCGAGACTTTATACGGCTTTTTGACACACATTTTGTGTCATCCTTGTAGTCAATAAAATAAAACAGAGAAAAGAAAATAAGATACCTTTTTTGTTGGACTAATTTAATACATTTTTTGATTAGCTTTCGAAGGTAGTAGCCATTCTTCGTCAGAACAGAAATCATCCTTAGAATTGGAAAATGGATAATTCTGTGTGGTGCAAGTCAGCGCAGTATGAATCGAGGCATTTTGGCATAATAGTAACACTTAAAGGCTAGTGAAAGTCTCAACTGTTGTTGGGAATTGGGGTGTATATCGGGAGTATGCTCTAGTCTCATTTTTCTTTTATATCGTATTCCCTTTGCGTTCAGGGATTTTCCTTGACCTCTTTCCTTATTGGGAAATTAATGGACGTGTATTTTGAAAGGGTTTTTTTTACCCGTTGCAACTATGCTTAGTTAAGCAAAAATAAAATTAAGCAATAGACACTAAAGCTTAACAGCTTTGAGCTACAATTACAAGCTAAAAACGCATGCGTTATCTCTAGTATTTTTATATAACATCGTCTTCCTAAAGACTTGAAAACAAGCTTGAAGTCGGGGTTATGTGAGATCCATATATCATTTAGTGAAGCAAAGGATGCTTCCGTTTGGCTGGGATTTGTAGTTCTAACTATCACCTTCTATCCTAACTCTGCAGTGTGGATATCTCATGCGCTACTGCTCCCATTGTACCTTGTGCTACAGTGGTCTCTTTAAAGAAGCCTTGGGTGGATCCTTGCTGTGGTGTCTGCTTCCAGTTGGTTGTAGATGTTTTGTGTCGCCCTCTTATTGGTTGTTGGGATGGGGGGTGCACTTAAGCAGTTTTTCTGTATCACTTGCTGTTATGCATCTACCAGTTTCTAGGTGGGTTTTTTGGCAGGTGTATTCATCTTTTACTTAGTGTTCTTTCTATGTGTAAAAAAAAGTATGACTAAAATGGGATTCCCAATGGAACTGAGTTTCTGTAACAAATTAAAATTACAGAAGCAGAAATAGCCCCTTTTAGTCAGTTTTCACTTAAACTGAGCACATATGATCCATGCTTTAGATTTGATTACAGTGCTGTAACTAGTGTCACCTTTCTAAGGTTCTGTCAATCTTCTTTCCTGTGGGGATGAACTATACCCTTTTGATGTATTTGAAAACATTTGAGAGGTGGCTTTTTGCTAACAAATTCTGTTTCAGTATGAAATAAGATTAAGATTACTTTTCTGGTTTGATCTTTATCAATGAAAAGGGGGCAGACCAGTGTGGTTCCAAAACAGGTGGTTTATTGAAGAAAAACAGTGACTCGACGCAGTCCTGCGTTTCAGCACCACATGTGCCTGCTTCAGGATTCAAATTATTTCAGCCACAGATGACAAAATGCAAATACGAGAGCAAAAACCTCCAAAGATACGCTTCCCTGCTTTGGCATTTCGGATGCTGTGTCAAGCATTGACATGCTTTTCTGCTTTGGCACTTCATTGGTCAGCACTTCGCATGCTGTATCTTTTTGCTCTTATGTTTGCATTTTGTCATCTGTGGCTGAAATAATTTGACTCCTGAAGCAGGCGCATGTGGTGCCGAAATGCAGGACAGTATCAAGTCATTTTATTGTTTTGCTTGGAACCACAGTGGTCTGCCCCTTTTTTTCTCATTTCCGTTGCTGTGCTGTGGACCATTGTTAGGCAGACACTTACGTTCTTTGGGTTCGATGTTCATCTTGTTTTTCTGATTGATAGATGAGGCTATAGGAAGAATAATTGTTGGAAATCTGGCTTTTACTGTAGATATTCAAATGTTGATAACTGGGACATGGTTTTCAGTCTTTAATTTCTCACCTAGACCATTGCAGTGGTGAGAATTAGGTGGGACTAATCATTGTGCCTACTAAACCCCCTTGCACTAGCTACTGATGTCATGATCATAAAATTAATTCATTATATTAGTGCACAGTTTTGTGTAATGAAGCCCTGTTGTCAGTCACGTATTGAAAAAGCTATCAACCATCAAGAGTTTTTAAGGTCCTGGATTTTAAGGTTTATATCTTGCTGGTAAGTCAAAGCAAGACAATGTTTTTTTTCCAGATGCTTCTTTGATACTGTGGAATAATTTACCTACTGAATTGCACATGCTGACTAATACTTCCTTTAGAAAAAAGCTTAAGCTTTTTTTAGCAGACATTTGTCACATGTTGGTTCATATGCTTAACTTAGTGTGCCCTTGATCTATGTGATATTTTTACATTTATATTTCCATTTTAGTTGTGATTTTATTTTTTGTTGTACTTCATAATTATACTAAAAGCATATGTTGTAACCTGCATTGATTTTCAGAAACTGCACGTAATATTTGAATCCATAGCATATTGGTTTGTTATAATGTGATATTTTGTTTAATACAAGTTATGGTACAGGAAGGTGTTCAGGTACACTGGGTATTACTGAGGGCTTACAGTTTAAGTTTGTATCTAAGACAGTGGCGGGTTAGGTGAATTGCCCAAGGTCACAAGGAGCAGCAGCAAGGTTTAAACTGACTTAACCTGGTCGCCAGCCCAGTGCTCCAACCACCAGGCTATTCCTCCACGTCTCCAAGGATCAGGGCCTCACAACTTAAACTCCATTCTTCCTCTTCCCCATTGAGTTCTAGGTACAGGTGTATACCTTTTCCCTGTGCCTTGGGTAAATATATATTTCTTGTGGTTCACAATTGGTGTGTTCCACGTATTCTGACTAACCTGAAAAACACACTGCTGTTTTACCCTCGGATTTCATTTCTCACCATGAAAGGCGAAAGTCACCCCAGTGTACACTTCCTGTGGTTTGATAAGGAAAATGACTGATGCTGTTCTCTTCATGCTAAAAATAGAGGAACAGCAGCCCAGGGTAGAATACTGGGTATTCTTGATCCTTTATCCCCCCACCCCAGGAGCTGACTGCATTCATTCATAGAATTCTGAAAGATGTACAGATCAATATGGGAATTCCTCTTTTCCCCTGTGTACTTATTGACTAAGAAAACAGTCTTCTGTGTTTAGAGGCTCGTGGGTTCAAGTAGCAATTCCTATGCCTGTGTCTGATAGCTGGGGCTCTTGGCTCTCCTAAGAGCAGATTCAAGTTGCCCCCCCCCCCCCCAACACCCCCAGAGAAGTATGCTAGGACTTAGGATTCTCTTGGGAGGAAGGATTTTCAGAATGCTATGTTCTGGATAAGGACTAGTGTAGGTAAAACATTCAATATAAGATTAAGTTTGTAGATTCCCTCAGGATAAATAGGCTCAACTCCAACCACTGGTGTACAAGGGGAGAGTGTGGTAAGCACATGCTCATGCTGTCCTTTAATTTCAAAATGGTATAAGTTGGAATGTTGGTAGCCAAAAAAGTTTTTCTGGATTTTTTTTTTTCATTCTGAAACGAATGTCAAGAAGGTGCACTTGTCCTAATAGTGCGCTCGTGCGCAAACCATTGTGCATCCCTAGTATCAAAGGCCTGTGTGCTGTGGAATGAGCAGCTCTCATTTGACACTTCATGTGTTTTGATCATTTTAGTGCTTTAGTCTGCAATACTTGACAGCCACATTGACTGGATAATGTAGAGGTGTCAAACTACAGTCCTGGAGGGCAACAAACCCATCTGTGTTTTCAGGATATCCTTAATATACATGAAGCAATTTGCATGCAGTGTATGAAAATCTCTTGAATGTTTAAGGATGTCCTGAAAACGTGACTGGTTTGTGACCCACTAGTCTGCAGAGATGTATGACTGCTTCGGGAAACTTTTGCTGACATGCTCTGTTGTGGAAAGTCTCTTTGGAGAAAACGGAAAGACATTTCTCTCAAGGAGCATCAGATCCCTCTCAAGTCTACCTCAGACCTAGCCTCTTCCAGGTTATTCAAAGGGAGGAGTAAAGGTGTAGGTATTCCTTCACATTCTCTGGCAGGGTTCTCTAGCTGTTATCTCAGAGCCCAACTTCCTCAGCCAAAGCTCAATATGGGGTTTTGACTGCTTCTAAGAAGACACAAGGATTCTAGAATTAGTAGTAGGAAGGCTTAAGATTTTATGTAAACTGTAGGCCACTTGTGTCCATAAGAATAGCCATATTGGGTCAGACCATGGTCTACCAAACCTAGATCTTATAACAGTGACCAGTGTCACAAGTACCTGGCAGAAACTCAGCAACATTCCATGTTATCAATCCAGGGGCACACAGTGGCTTCCCTCATATCCATCTCAATAACACTATGTACTTTTCATCCAGCTACTTGGCCAAACCTTTTTTTTTAAACTCGGATATTGTACCTGCTGTTACCACATACTTTGGCAGTGAGTTCCAGAGCTTAACTATTGTTTGAGTGAAAAATGATTTCCTTTTATTTGTTTTAAAAGTATTTCCATGGAATTTCATTTGTGTCCCCTGGTCTTTGTACTTTTTGAATGAGTGAAAAATCTGTTCTACACCACTCAGGATTTTGTAGACCTCAATCATATCCCTCTCAGCCATCTCTTTCCAAGCTGAAGAGTACATTTTTAGCCGTTCCTCATGTGGGTGGAGTTCTAGCCCCTTTTATTGTTTTGGTTGCTTTCCTTTGAACCTTTTCTAATTCTGTTTTTTTTTTTTTTTTTTGAGCTATGGCGACCAAAATTGAATGTAATACTTAGGTGAGGTTGCACCATGGAGGCATTGTAATAATCTTGGTCTTAGTTTTACATCCCTTTCCTAATCATTTCTAGCATTTTGTCTTTATTTTTTGGCTGCCCCGACACACTGGGTAGAAGATTTCAGCATATGGTCTACAACAACCCTAGCATCAGGTAACTGATTTGGATTATTCTTCCCAATGTGCTTTACTTTGCATTTGTCCACATTAAATTTCATCTGCAATTTGGATGCCCAGTCTTCCAGCTTACTGTGGTCTTCCTGTAATTTTTCACAATCCGCATGTGCTTTGACAACTTCGAATAGTTTTCTCATCTGCAAATTTAATCACCTCGCTCATTGTGATTTCCAACTCATTTATAAATGTTAAATAGCACCGGTCCCAGTACAGATCCTCGTGGCACTCCACTATTTAACCTCATCCAATGAGAAAAATGACCATTTAATCCTACCCTCTATCTTCTGTCCTATTACCAATTCTTTATCCACAGAAGGACATTGCCTCCTATCCCATGACTTTAATTTTCTCATGGATACAGACTATTTGATATTCCACTGTTTGCTGAGAATGTTACATCAAACTCAGCACCAGGAGATACAAAGAAATTCTTCCCTCTTAGAGACCAATGTGATAGAACCAGGTCCAAGGGAAAGAGGGCAGGAATCTTAATCCCAAGTATTTCCTGGTCACACAAAAATTCCTACCTATCCTATACCTAAGGGCCTTGAACAAATTATTAGGGAATAGTTCAAGGTGCCCAGGGAAAACATCTTGATTTCCCTACTTTTGAATGGGAGACTGTGGTGTTACGGTCTTTGGACATAAAGCATACACATTTCTCCATGGTTCTAGGAGGTTGTATTAAGTCGGAGAGCAGCATAAGTGGCATGTTAAGGTTGTTGGGCCATATAAACTTGATATTGCATGGAACTCCTTTTGGTATCGGAATGATGGGTCCATTGGACTTTATTGGTGGTCTCTAATGTAAGAGATCAATTTCTCAAAATTGGGACTTCTTAGCTACAGTCTGCCTTGAAAAAGGGAAAAAATACATGAATGACACTGCCAATAGACAAGCAGGCCCAAAAATTGGTTTTGGTGGCATTGAGCCTTTTCTAGAACTTGGCTTTTAAGGTAATCTGGAAATCAAATACATTGACCCTAGGCCAGGAGTTCTTAATATTTGGTTCCTGCACCTATGAAACCCTTGTTGCCCCTTCCTAAACCACATGTCCGTTTGTGACAACTGACAGCTACATGTACGCTGATAACGTTCTTTTGCTCTTTCTTTTCAACCAGGAGTGGCCTAGTGGTTAGGGTGGTGGACTTTGGTACTAAAGAACTGAGTTCGATTCCCACTTCAGGCACAGGCAGCTCCTTGTGACTCTGGGCAAGTCACTTAACCCTCCATTGCCCCATGTAAGCCGCATTGAGCCTGCCATGAGTGGGAAAGCGCGGGGTACAAAAGTAACAAAAAAAAAAATCTTGTCTTTCTGCATTTTCTCATTGGCTTTCAGATAATTGGCTTGTTCTCAACAAGTCCAACACTGTCATCTGTTGGATTTGTGGCCCCCTTTCTCAGCCTTCATTGGCTCCCTCATTGTTTGATTCTCCTGTACCTACTGTTAACTTCTTGGTGGTGGTATAGATTCTTCCCTCTTTTGCCCCCCAGATTTCTGCATACTTGTGTTTTGCTCTCTCTGTTGCCTCCAGTCCATTGCAAAATGCTTAACTTTCCTGCTCTGCAGAGATTTAATTCATTTCGTCATCTCCCAATTTGATTTATTCTAGTGTAATTTATTCAGGGTTGCCTGTTTCTCAGGTTCGCAGATCATAAACCCAGCAGAGTGCTGTGGCCCACTTCCTCTGCAAGGCCTGAAGAATGGACTGCTTCTCTTTTAGCCTCTCTTCAATGGCTTCCTGTTTATGCATTACCCATAAGACACTCCATTCTGGCTTCCCACTCTACCTTTCATCAAATTATTCCCTACACTCCTGCCAGTACCCTCCATTCCCTCAGTTCCAATCACTTAGTCCTACCTTTACCCAACTGGCTCACTATGAATCCGTCTGCCATTCTGTTTTTTTTTTTTGTTTTTGTTTTTTACCTAGCCCCAAAACTTTGGAATGCCCCCCCCCCCCCCAAGCTTGAAGTTCTGAACTCTCCTTTTTACCCTTGCCTTTGGTTTCAACCCTCAGGCAACTTAGTGCTGGGTTCTGGATCTCCTCTGCAGAGGCAGAGATATCTGTAGTCTCGTGTTATTCGTTGCTCCTGATAGAATGAGTCTTTCCTATCTGAATTTTGGAGTTCTATTCCTGTTATTTATAAATTTATTTTATTGTACATTGCTGTGACCTTTTTCTAGAAGCGATGGTATATTAAATCTCTCAAACATATGTTAAAATTACAGTAGTACAGCTGTATCTAAGTGACATTTTGGTAGTTTAGCACTACTGAAATTGTATATTAAGTTACCTGGACAAATTTCCTTGAGAAACTGTTTTAGTAACTGCCTTCATGCTGTCGAGAGAGTTTTTTTTAATTGCCTTATATTTCAAGACTGTTCTTCACACCCTGTTTGATCTCTTCCTGTCCTAGGTGAATGGATGGAGGTGTATTTTAAACATCAGATTCTGGAGGACAGATTGGCCAAACCTGTCATGAGAATCTCTTTCAGATATGTTTTGATTGTATGTACTGATGTCATACCCCAGCTCTGCAAATCTCCTCTGTAAGGTCTGGCCCCAAATAGGGCTATGGGTACTACTGTTGCTCAAGATGTTGAACTTTTACTGTTTGGAATTAGGCCTCCTTGGACATAAGTGAAGGAGATGCAGTCTGATAGCAAACATCTTTCACTTAAAAAGAAAAGCAAAAAGCAAAAAAAAAAAAAAACTACCTAGTGGAGTCTCCAACAGCTTTACAATCTGCTACAAGGCAGGTTCAGGCAGCCAAGGTTACTATCGAGAAAAAGTGAATTAGTAGAAGCCAGTGTTTGCAAAAAGAAAATGAATTCTTCACAACATCCAATTTAATTCTAGTCTTAACAACATGTAAGAACATAAGTGTTGCCATGCTGGGACAGACTGAAGGTCTGTCAAACCGAGCATCCTGTTTCTAACAGTGGTCAATCCAGGTTACAAGTGCCTGGCAAGATCCCAAAACAGTACAATACATTTTATGCTACTTATCCTAGAAATAAGCAGTGGAGTTTCCCTCAGTCCATCTTAACAATGGCCTATGGACTTTTTCTTTTAGGAAGCAATCCAAACCTTTAAACCCTGCTAAGCTAACTGCTTTTACTACATTCTCTGGCAACGAATTCCAGGTGCTGCTCTCGAGGATACATCTGGTGGGGCCAGGTTCCCCCCCACACACACTTCCTTTTAGACACCTTCAGTCATGATTCTTCTGTGTAAACCCCCCCCCACCCCCCCAACTCCAACGCTCTTGTCAGCAGGATTTCGTTCGCACCAGTGGTGGGGGTGAGTGTATGGGGAAAGGGTCTTATGGCGGCCCCCTCTGAGACAGTGAAGCGCTGCTTTCGTTGTGGGAGCTGGAGAGCAGCGTTGGGGGTTTATCTTGCCCTCATGGTTCCCTTGATGGGAAACATCCGGCCGATGTTGGGAGCAGCTCGGGGCTTGTGGGGCCTCAGGCTCCTCAAGCAATGCTGCTGTGATTTTTGGGGGAGGAGGTTTTTGGTGCCATTTCTTACAGGTCAGCTTTGGGGCTTTGTCGGCTGCCACTTCTCCCAGCTCTTTGGCACGTGCGTGGGCGGACACTGTCTTTTTGGCTAGGCAGGGTTCGGGAGAGTGCAGGGGAGCGCTGGCAACCAGGGCTTCGGCATGCCTTGCTTTGTGCCTTGTTCTTCCTGGGCAGTCCTCTCCCAGCGCCATTTTGGGTTCCTCTTCTCGTGCTGCGGTTGCAGCTGCAGGCCTTCCTGCAGTTTCAGCGCCTGACTGCTGTGGAGACAGAGGTTCTGCAGGCAGGGGAAAGGGATTTTGGAGCTGCTGAAGACCTTTTCCCTTGAATTTGTGCTTCTGATGCACAAAGCCTTACTCCTTAAGCGCTCGGGGGAGGGGTCCGCTAAGGTGGCTCTCGAGGCCCCCTCGAGGGAGGTGACCACTGCCCCCTCCCCTTACTGCCTAAGCGGCTACATCTGGAGCTACGGGACCTAGAAGAAGTTTCGGTGACCTCAGAGGCAGATGGTCAGTTGTTTTCTGTTTCTCAGTTGACCAGGTCTGATACGCTACAGGAGGGCGAGCTAACTCCAGAGAGTGGAGATGATCCTATGGCGGCAGGGCTTTTTCACCAGGAGGAGCTTCTGGCCCTTATTGTGCAGGCTTTGGAGATTTTGAATGTCTCTCCTCCGGACATCAGTCCCTTGGCCATGGTGGCTCCATCCATAATGTCGGGGACCCAGTGACCCCCCCCAAGAACCTTCTATATCCATGAGGCAATGAATGTCCTTATCGCTGCGCAATGGGACACACCGGAGGCAGGTTTGTGGGTGACGAAAGGGAAATTGGAGACTTTGCATCTTCCCACAGTGGATTCCTCAATTTCGGCAGTTACTAAGAAAACCATTTTGCCCATGGAGGGCGGTATAGCCCTCAAAGATCCTTGGGACAGGAAGTTGGAGTCTTCCCTAAAGATCTATCTATATATCTACTTATTTCTATAGCGCTACAAGGCATACGCAGTGCTGTACACCATACACAGAAGACAGTCCCTGCTCAAAGAGCTTACAATCTAGATGTCCTTTTGAGGTGGCCGCGTTGTCTTCAGGTGTCAGTTTGTGGTTCGTATGCGGCCAGAGCGTGTCTTGTGTGCGTGCAGAAGACTGCTCCCACAGAAGAACTGGTTGAGGCCTTGCCATCTCTCTAGGCAGGTCTTACTTGGCGGATCTCCTCTATGACCTGCTTCGAGCCTCAGCAAAGGAAGTCTCCTTTGCGGTCTCGGCACGCCATTGGTTATGGCTGCAGTCTTGGTCAGCTGATATGGCTTCGAAGTCAGTTTCAGAGATGGGTTTCTGTTTGGTGAAGAGTTGGACAAGATTGTCAATGACCTGTGGGACTCCAAGGGCTGTCGTTTGCCCGAAGATAAGCTGAAGTCCGGCCCTTGGGCGGGAGCTTCGCACTCCCGTTTTAGAGAGGCTCGCTGTTACCGGCAGGTCCGGTCCCTTTGGGAAACCGCATTTTTCCCAGAAGCAACAGCCATTTCGTGGGGACTGTCTCGTAGGCGGTGCTTCCTCGAGAGCAGCACCTGGAGCCCGTGTGCAATGATGGGCCCCCAGTCCATCTCCCTTCTGTGATAGGACGGCTATCCTTTTTTCTGGGAGAATGGACCAGGGTAACTTCAGACAAATGGGTGCTGGAAGTGGTCCGAGACGGATACAAGTTGGAATTTTTTCAACCGCTGGCAGTTTTTCGTGGAGTCTCCTTGCAAAGCACCGCACAAAGTAGCAACGGTCAAAGAGACTCCAAGTGTTGGTCAATCTTGGGGCGGTTGTTCCCATTTCAGTAGAGGAACGGTTTTTGGGTTGTTACTCCATTTACTTCGTGGTGCCCAAAAAAGGCGGGTCCTATCATCCTGTTCTCGATCTAAAGGGTGTAAACAGGACCCTGCGGATGTCACTTTCGCATGGAAACGCTCTGTTCAGTTATGGTCACGGTTCAGCCGGGGGAATTCTTGACCTCCCTAGATCTCAAGGAGGCTTACTTGCACGTTCCCATTTGGCTCCCTCATCACCAGTTTCTAACCCAGATGTTGGTTGTTTTCTGCGGGGAGTGAATCATCTGCGACTGCTGCTCAGGCCGGTCTTGTCCTCTTGGAACCTGAATTTGGTGCTGTGAGACTTTCGGCGTCCTCCCTTTGAGCCTTTGTCTCAATAATCGTTACAGGATCTCACGTTGAAGACCGTGTTCTTAGTAGCTGTAGCTTCAGTGCAGAGGGTCTCTGAGTTGCAGGCCCTGTCCTATAGGGATCCCTTCCTTCATTTTACTGAGGCGAGTGTTTCTCTGCGAACGGTGACTTCGTTCTTACCCAACATTGTGTCTCGCTTTCATGTGAATCAACAGATCCATCTTCTAGCCTTTCGTAGGGAAGATTATCCCACGAACTTCTGGGCTCTGGGGTGCTTGGATGTGAGTCGTGTCCTCATCCAATACTTGGAGGTGACAAATGATTTTGGCAGCTCTGATCATCTGTTTCTGTTCGCGGGGCGTAAGAAGGGTCAACCTGCTTCTAAGGCCACGGTGGCCCGTTGGTTGTGGGAAGCTATTGCTTCAGCTTACATCTCTGGGGAAAACCGCTTTACCTGTTGAGGGAGGTGCGGCACTCAGGGATCCGCAGGAGAAGAAGCTTGAGGCGTCGGTCAAGGCTTCGTTTGAAGTGGCTGCCTTGACTTCATCTCAAGGCGAAAGTGGTCAGGGACACTCTAAAAAGACTGATAGACCTTCAGGTGATTTGTCCAGTCACTCAGTCAGAAATCGAACCAGGTTGGTATTCAATTTATTTTGTCGTCCCAAAGAAAGAGTTCTTTCAGACCGATTCTAGATCTCAAAGCGGTCAGTCGAGCTCTCAAGACCGCTCCCTGACCACTTTCGCCTTGAGAGTGTTCTTTTTTTTTTTTTCTCGTAGAGTTTGCTAAGGATCGGATAGTGTTGCGCCCAGTTTATTCCTTTCTGCCTAAAGTGTTACCTAGGTTTAATTTGTCTCAGTTGGTGTTGCCCATTCTGAGTTCTTTCTCTGGGTCATTTGAAGTGGCTCGATGTCAGGAGGGTCCTGAAACACTATGTGAAGATTACGGAGGAATTCTGTCAGATCGTCTTTCTGCTAATTGGAGGGACTTGTAAAGGGCTTGCGGCTTCTAAGGCCATAATTTCTAGGTAGCTTAAAGAAATGATTGCTTCCACTTACCACTTACCTACTTTCCAGGAAGCAAATTTCTCGAGGAGTCAAGACGCATTCTACTAGAGATCAGGTGGTGTCGTGGGTGGAACGGTCTGGTGCCTCCTTTTTAATTTGTAGAGTGGAGACTTGGTCGTCGTCGCATTTCTTTTCCAAGCATTACAGAGTGGATGTGCAGAGTCGAGATATGGTTTTGGTGCGAGCATGCTTACGACTGGCCTGTTAGGATCCCTCACTTGAGTTTACTGCTTTGTTACTTCCCATCAGTCACATTCTGGGCCGGACTAGAGAGATGCTAAGGAAGGAGAAATTAGTTCTTACCTGCTAATTTGCTTTCCTTTAGTCCCTTTGGACCAGCTCAGATCCCCCCCCCCCCCCCCCCCCTTGTGCTATTTGACAGAAGTTTTTTTCCCCTTTTTTATGAGCTTCATTGTTTGCTGTTGCTTTGTTCTTGCAAAAAAAACAAATGAAAACAATTAAAAGCACACTGTGTTCTCCAAGTATGCTTGCCTTTCTTCAAGGGCATGTCAGACAAGCACTACTTCATAGTTAGTATGGTGCCTGTGGCTGCTCAGGCTTCAAAGATGCAGATTTTTTTTTTCCTTTTGCTGGTCTTTTCTGCTTTATGACAATACTGGATCTGGGGCTAGCTGGTCAGGGCTCTTATTGGCAGTCTCCACCTGCTGGAAGGCTTCACTGTCCTCAAAAACTGCTTGAATACCTGCTGCACCTCTCTGAGTCTTGATTGAAAACCAACTCTGTAAGGGTTCATCTTGGTACAATTAGTGCTTATCACCATGTGGGAGGTAAGCCTATCTCTGTACAGTCCCTAGTTGTTTGCTTCTTGTGTGGTTATTGCCAGAGCCCCCTGTCAAACCTCCAACTGTCATTGAATCTCAACATTGTCCTCACCTTTTGAGACGCACGATTCCTGTCATCTGAAGTATTTGACCTGGAAAATTATTTTTCTGGTGGTGGTCAGTGAGCTTCATGCCTTAGTAGCTGACCCACTTTACACTAAGTTTCACCACAGTACAGTAGTTCTCCGTACACATCCTAAATTGAATCTTGTCTTAAGCATCTGGCCTGTTTCTCCAATATAGCATCCTTCGTTACATTTTTTACACTGAATGATATATACCACATTGGAAGATGAGCAAGTGAATGATCCCTTTATGTTGAATATCTTTCCTTTATGGATGACTGTGGGGTCCTGTGAAATATTTTGGCATAGTTTGCAACTGGATAAATTTACAGGGAAGTGTAAGACAAGATTCAATTTACATAGACATCACATGAACAATACTGGTGCCAATAGGGCTCCCACGCCTGTTGGTCAGCATTTTACAGGACCAGGACACTGTACCAGTGACTTCACAGTGAGAATCCTGAAAGATAACTAAAACCATACAAGAACGCAAGACTTTTGAAGTCAGAATGTTTGAATATTTTAACACCCAACAGAAAGGACTTAACAAGGATCTGGGGTTCCTAGCCCATTATAAACCATAAAGCTGTGTGTCTCTGTTGATCACCCCACCCCTCACCTATCCACACCCATCCTGTTAGAATATCAATGATATGCTTTGATGTCCCCATGCATACCTCCTACCCACCCCCATCCTCCCACCCTGTCAGTCTGTCATAGTAATGCTTGAATGTTTTCACTTATATACACTGTCAGCTAGCACATTTGCTTATTTCTGATCTGAGGAAGAAGGGCAACCTTCGAAAGCTAATCAAGAAATGTATTAAGTTATGTCCAATAAAAAAGGTATCATCTTATTTTCTTTTCCATGTTTTATTTTGTTTGATTTCTATTGATAACCTTAAGAGTGGACTAACACGGCTACAACACTACTCTTCTTGGGCTGAAACTGGAGCACTCTCTCTTCAAGAGATTTGTAGTGCAGCAACATGGGCTTCTAAGCTCTCTTTTGCCCAACATTACAGGCTGGATGTGGCTGCCAGGAGGGACGCACATTTTGGAGCGCAAGTGCTGGCGCGTGGTGTGGCTTGTTCCCACCCTATCTAGGGATTGCTTTGATACATCCCATCTGTAACGGCTGCATCTGCTTGATGACAAGGAAGGGAAAATTAGGTTCTTACCGTGATAATTTTCTTTCCTTTAGTCATAGCAGATGCAGCCATGATCCCTCCCTGTCTGATGCTATCTGCTGTAAATCTATTTCAGGTTCTGTTCGTGTTTCCTGGAGATTCCGTCCTTGAGAGAAAGTCGGAAAACAGGATTCTTGTTCAATTAAAGGAGGATGACTTAATTCCCTCCAGTTTCATGTTTTGGAGGATGAGTTTATTCCCTCCAGTTATGTCTCAGTGGAGAATGAGTTTATGCCCTCCGGCAGTGGCGTAGCTACGTGGGGCCTGAGGGGCCCTGGGTCCCCGTAGATTTCAGTCGGGACCCCCCTCCCGGTGAACCTGCCCCCGCCTACCTTCGGTTTTGCTGGCGGGGGAGCCCAATCCCCGCCAGCCGACGTCCTCTCCGACCGTTCTGCTGCTCAGAAAAGTCTTCTTCCTTCAACATTTACATGCTTGCTGACTGACATCGTGCAGGACGTCAGCATGCAACTTGTTTTAATTCCCCCCCCTTATAGACCTCTTTCTGACTCCGTCACACGGGGGACTAAAGGTACTTAGTTCATATATCAGGTTCTGTATAGTTTCTCTAACCTCCATTGTCACCCAATCATAAGGGGGTCTGTTCTGGGGTGGCATTAGGAGCCGTAATTGAAAACTAATTCCCATAACTACAGCTTTCTGTTTTTCTGGGTCTAGATATACTCTGGGCCATTTATGTTCCCACATAAATCTTATTAAACATCTGTCTAAGTTTCTGCAAAGACTGAGTGTCACTTGTATATGATCTACCTTGTAGGCTAAATGTAAGGTAAAGAGAAGATAGAATCAATAAAAATAAAGACAGAGATAGGTTTAGATAGATAGATACATTTTATTTCTTACCCAAACACAGGTCTTCAAGTTGATACAAATACAGACATCAGATTCTGGTTTCATCCGCACAGGGCTTCGCCGTCTGACAGAAGCTTTGGAGAGGACTCTCAAACTAAGCCAAAATCTGCCATCTTTTATACTCTATCCTCTCCATAGAAGTGAATGGTGAGAAACCTTGCTCCTAATCTTTCTCACTTTCTGAGATCATACTTTCCCATGCGATCTGCTATCTGATGTGCCCACCTCCTTCCGTTCTCAGCTACTGCTAATTATCAACATGTTTTGGGAAGCGTTGAGATAACAGTTTCACATCTTCCGGCTGCAATACTTTTCATACTTTTCTCATGAACTCTGTATTACCTCTGTATCATTGTATACCAAAACTAATAAGCTCCATTTTATTCATCTGATCTTTCATTACAGATGCTATATTTGATATAAAAATTGTACCAAGTTTGTATCAGGACTCATTGTTCAGACCTGCTCTTTGCAGATTCTCAAATATTAAATCATTTACTTGTTGTTTGGCCTAATCAGTACTTTTTCAGTTGTTTTCGGTTGCATAGCTTTGGCCATCACTATTCCAGTGGTAGCCTTAAAGCTAGGCCATATATTAACATTCCCCTCTTCACCCTATCCCATAGGGTGACACCAGGGTTAACGTACCTTGGCACCATCCATTCCAGAAGGTATTCTATGAGGCCATCAAATTATCTGAGTCTTAAGATCAACTGGTACAATTTGTTTAGTTTTCGGTTGAGACTTACTCAAACCTGTAGCGAGAAATGTTTTTATGAATGGGACTAATCCATGAGCTCATTTACAAAATCCCATGAAATATAGGTATGCGGGTAATAGCAATTTCAGGTGGATCATACTAATAGGCTGTTTAAGGTTGCAGGTATTCAGAATCCTTAAACAGGTCGGGATTCCTGGACCTTACCAGTACTCATCATTGGCATCCAATCATGAGCACTAATAAGTGGATAGCAAGTATGAGGTTGCCTCATACAGCAAAAATGGTCAATCCTAGGAAAATTTATATTAACCAAGGTTATGCATGGATCTTGACATATGCATAATGACCTGGAAGTATGGGAAGCATTGTATATATCCGTTACCCCTCTTGGAGCTTAGTCAAACCTACAGAAAGACATGCAGCTCAAGTAAGCCTACACCAAAGTTAAACAATTGCATAACAGGTTGATACTAACAGAGTTTACATCTACATTATGATATCTTAGCCAGTATTAGGGTTTGATGTTACCCTTGTATCCGAGCAATATCGACTTCAATTTAAATTACATAAACAGAAATAACGGGGAAACTCGTGGAAAAACAATTAGAACAATTAAAGGAAATAATAGGAAAATAAAAATAAAACCTTTTCAATATCTAGACAGGATTATTGCTAAACTGAAAATAAAACATAATATGAATCTATAATGTCCATAAACAGCAACAGTAGTTCTCAAATTAAGTATCAGTTCAAAAGTTTCTTTCATCGAACATGGTCGAGGCGGTGGAAGCGTTGAAGAATCTGGACGGAGTTCTGGAAGATTCAACAGGGCTGGGTTTTCAGGCTGGCTTGCTGAAGGAAGTTGCCGGTCTTGAGATGGTTAGGCTCGTAACATCTGGTTCTGCGGCTGAGTAAACACCGGAAGGGTTCAATAATGAAAAGCCAATTTACATAAATAGCAATAGTATATATGAAATTATATCTCCTGATTGGTAGGGATTAGAGCTTCAACTGCAACCCTCTTAATACTAGGAATTGGGATTTGCATAATATATCCCCACTTCTGGCTTGCATAACGTGCAAGACAGATTGGTAATCTTTACGAAGACATGATCAAATAACAATGGTTAAGTATGTGGAACAAAAGAGATGATGGTAAATGTTCATTTATTGATGTATGGAGGGCAATGCATCGCAATCTATCGCCAATAGATATGGAATCTTCACCTACGATGACTACCATTCACCAAGGGTTGAGCCCTCAGCTGCAGGAGGCCAGCAGGACTTACGAGTTAGATGATTCAGAAAGAAGGGTAGAGGCCAAAGCTTTGTGTAACTCCAGCAAGTGGACCAATTGATGCATCTGTCGAAACTCACGCTGAATAATGTCTCGTTTCTCACACCAGGTAATGTTGGGGTTTGTGCATCTGTCTTTTAATTTAGCGATTCTTTGCTGCAACATAGCCTTCAGATCAGATACATTATCGGGTAGCTCTTGAAGGAAGAAGACTTTTCTGAGCAGCAGCACGGTTGGAGAGGACGTCAGCTAGCGGAGATTGGGCTCCCCCGCCAGCAAAACCGAAGGTAGGCGGGGGCGGGTTTGCGGCGGGAGGGGGGGTTGGCAGAAACAGGGGCGGCAATGGCGGCGGGGGTAAAATGTGCCCCCTCCCCTCGAGCTCTGGACCCCCCTCCCACGGAAGTCTGGCTACGCCCCTGCCCTCCGGGAGGATGTTTCATTCCCTCCATTCTGAGTTAATGCCCTTTGTTGTAGGGCCATCGTTCGCTGTGAGGAAAGCTAGTTATTCCCATTGCGATTTGCCATACTGCTTTGGAAGCTTCAAATACTGAAGAGAGGCAGTGGAGCAAGCTGGTATGAGGCACTGAAAAAAGTGTGCTCTCTATCTCCCTCTGCTGGTTGATGGACACAACCCATCTGTAATGGCTGCATCTGCTATGACTAAAGGAAAGAAAATTATCCCATCTTGGTAGTTGGATGACATTGCCCAGCTGTGAGAATAGTTGGCCTGCTGTCCTTGGAGAACATCTGCTACAGGTGAATAACTTTACTGCTATCTATAGAGAATTATCTTCATCCTATTATCTTGTCATTCGCTTCTTCAAAAAAGTGCACACCTAATGTCTATGTACCTGTTTCTTTAGAAAAGTGTGTATGCTTTGCAGTGGCTGCATGAGACTAGAGGAGCTGCATAGCAGCATTTTACTTAATTATATAGTGACAGAGGAATAGGAATCAGACTTTCCTCTCTTGCTTTGTGAAATATTTTCACTTTCAGCAGGACAAATGCATTTTTTTGTAATACCAGGACATTAACTGTGCAGTTGGATGCAGTACTTATTTGTTTTAGTATTGGGAGTCTGAGGATCTGACCTGTGGACAGGTCTTAAGGGCTTGTCATTTTGTAACTATCCTTTTGAAAGGGTGGCCGTCTTGTGCATTACTTTTTCACCATATTCTGTTTTTCTGTGATTATGAATCTTTCATTTTTTTTCCAAATCTAAGAAGACTTGTGATGCCTTATGTTTGTCTAACAAACTTTTTACCTAACTGTAATGGTGGTTGCTGTTTACCAGTATATTTTAAAGTAGCTTGTCTAAAATATTTATCTACCTAAAACATAGACGGGTTGATATTGTGTGTGTGTGTGCTCGAATTACAGCCAAATCCCATATAAAAGAAAAATGGTTGTGTTTTTTTTTTCTAGGTGTGGACACTGCAAGCGGCTTGCACCAGAGTATGAATCTGCTGCCACAAGACTGAAAGGAACAGTATCGCTTGCAAAGGTGAGTGTGAGATTTCAGTATAAGAAATATTTCAAACATCTTTATAAAAATTGCATTGTTGCATCTCTTCATTGGTTGTCAATTTGGCTTGTTTGAAAATTGCATTTTTAAGGATCTTTTATTTGAAATTACCAATAATCTTGAAATTTATCATTTGTTTCTTTTTAGTGTAATGGAAATGTTTTGCCTCTAAATTGCTTCTCAGGTTTAACACCGGCAATTTTTGAGTTGAGTGGTTAACTTTTTTTTTTTTTTCCTATTTTAATAAACTGAAAAACAAGACTTCCATTATGTCACCAAAGGATCAGTCCAGACTAATGAGGTGTCTGGACGTGAGACGGGCCCTCATCAAATATCTGGAGGTTACAAATGATTTTCGTTGCTGATTGCTCACTGGTTAAAGGAGGCTATTACTTTGGCTTGCATCTCTTCAGGGAAAGATTCACCTTCTCAGTTACGAGCTCATTCCACTAGACCACAAGCGACTTCTATGGCAGAGTCGAGGTTGGTTTCCTTAGAGGAGATTTGCATGTTGGCAACTTGGTCATCTGTGCATATCTTTTCAAAGCACTATCGAATGGACGTAGCAGCATGGGCTGACGCTGCGTTCGGGGCTTCGGTTCTGGAAACTGGGATATCTGTGTTTCACCCTACTTTTAAGAACTTCTTAGGTACATCCCACCAGTCTCTGGATTGATCTGTGGGATGCTATTGAAAGTAAAATTAGTTCTTACTCGATAATTTTCTTTCCATTAGTCCCGACAGATCAATCCAGAGGCTCGCCCTGGGATTTTCTGCTTGTCTCGTTTGTTTGTTTTTGGGTTTGCTGTTACAGTTTAGTTGTTGTTGGAGCGAATCTCTTGCTGTGAGCTGCACGAGTTCCTCCCGCATTAGCGGTTGCAGGGTATCTTTAATTTTTCTGGAGACAGGAGAATAAGACTTAAGTCCTGGTTTGAAGGTCCACATGGCTTTGATATTGAGGTTTGAGTGGCTACACGTTTCCACATATAGTGAACCTCGGAGGTTCTCTCTATATCCACTTGCTGGCAGAGGGACATAACCCAGCAGTCTCTGGGTTGATCTGTCGGGACTTAATGGAAAGAAAATGATCAGGTAAGAACTAATTTTACCTTTTCCTTAGCGTCCCTCCGGACTGGCCCAGGATTGGACTGATGGGTGGTGTACACCTTCCAGCAGGTGGAGACTGAGAAAAATTCTGACTAGAGAGCCAGTAAGAGCCCTGGCCATGTGACCCTAGCCTCAGTGTTTTCTCAGTCTCCAGCAGGCAGGAGGTGAGCCCATTAGTTAGTCTCTCTCGATCTCTCTCTCTCTCTCTCGACAATAATATTTTTTTGTCTGTGCCTGGCGAATCTGAGGCTTGGCAGTTAGGGATTTCTTTTCCTTTCCAGAATTTCTTCCTCCGTTTCCTCACGTTTTGGCAGCGGCGGTTTGTTTAAAAAAAAAAAAGGTGTGAAGCGTTGTTTCAAGGGCAGAGAGAGCTCCGCTATGGAGGGAAGGCTAAAGTCTGGTTTTGTCAGCGCCGGGATGCAAGTGCTCTCGGTTCGCAGTAGTTTCTACGGAATTAAGACGTTCGGTGCCTCTTCTTCTGTTGGAGTCACCGATTTCCCGGCTTTTTCGTTTGCCCGGTCTGTCACGTCTGCTTCAGTGTCCTCCATTTTTTCTCCTTCGGACCTCCCTCATTCTTTTAATTTTGGCACGGAAGACCGCCATTTTGCCCGCAGCTGCTGCAGCTTCTCCGCGGCATTGCTTCTCTCATACTCCGTTTTCTGGAGTGCAAAAGGGAACGGAGGCAGTGTAGTCTGGAAGACCTCAGGAGGGGGGATTTCCCCCTGAGTTTCTTCCAGCTGTAAAAATGTTGGCGCCATTAGTGTGTGTGGGGGGGGGAGGTCCCCCGATTCGGTAGTTTTAAGTGCGGTCGGGTCAGCCTCTCTGGCAGCGCTGATTTCGGTAAATGCTGCATTCCTGCCTACTTTACCGGCCTCTCTACCGGCTCTGTCTCAGACTCCTGTTTCTTCAGCGGGTGAAAGTGGCTTCCCGCCTGACTTTGTGGTATAAACGTACTAAACTTTTTTTTATTGCACAAAGCTGCTTCAGGAGAGGCTTCAGTGACGAGGTCTCAGGAAGGCCAAGCAGCGGCTGCTAAGTGGCTCAGGCAGTTTTGAGATTTAGAAGAGGATTTTCTTCTGATTTGGACCAGGAAATACCATCCTTGGAGGAGACATCGGTGTTTCCGGAAGGTCATTTTCCTGAGGACCTCGGTCAGCTGGAAGGTGGTGCGGGGCCTTTCTCTGCGGGGTAGGATCCTTCAGTGGTGAGAATTTTTCATAAAGATGATCTGCAGGAGCTTATTTCTCAGGTTTCCACTAACTTGCAATTTGAGGAGCAGGAGACCCCAGTGGCGGAGTCCAGAAAGGTGGATTTACTGGTGAAAAGTATTCATAGGCCAGGTAAGACTTTTCCAGTGCATCAGGATATTAGGGACATCATTCAGGCACAGTGGGAGGTTCTGGATTCTGCCTTTCGTCTTGCTAGATCCATGCTCAGGCTTATCTTGTTCCGGATTCAGACAAGGATCTTTTACGCCCTCCAGTGGTGGATGCCGTAGTGTCCGCAGTCATTAAACGAAATATGGTTCCCTTGGATGGCGGGACGACTTGGAGGGATGTCCAGGATTGCCATATAGAATCCTTGTTAAAGAATAGTTTTGATGTTTCTGCTCTGGCAGTGCAGGCTGCTATCTGTGCTTCTTAGTAGCGAGAGCCTCTTTTCTTTGGTCTGAAAAGGTCTTGGACCGTTCTGATGGTTTTTCAGCGATAGATGCCAAAGTGGTGAAGTTGGAAATTGGTTCGGCCTTTTTGGTGGATGCTCTTTATGGCTTGCTTCATGCCTCTTCTAAGTCTATGGCTCTTTGCGTGGCAGCCGTTGCTCTCTTTGGCTTTGTGGCTGGTCTGCGGATGTGGCCTCTATGTTCAAGCTTAGTAAATTTCCTTTTAAGGGTTCTTTTCTCTTTTGCGATGAGTTGGATAAGCTGCTGCATAGCCTGGGTGAGGTTAAAGTCCCGAGGCTTCCTGAGGATTGTCCCAGGGAGCCAGGATGTGGTGGTTTTTCCGGCCGTGGTAGAGACTGTGATTTTCGATATAGGCAGAGTAGTTCCATTTCAATGATCCAAGTTTTTTTCAGAGGACCTACTCCTTTTGGGGTGGTCGTAGAGGCGGTCGGGAAACGGGAAATTCTTTCTCGTCTTCCTCCCATCCTCAGCAATGAAGGTTTGTGGACCCAGCCTCTGGTTCAGGTAGGAGCTCGGTTGGCACAGTTTTATGGGAGGTGGGCCCAAATTACTTCAGACCAGTGAGTTCTAGAGGTTATTCGCGATGGGGTTCGCCTTAGAGTTTGCTCGTCCTTTGTCAGACGCTTTTGTGGAGTTTCCCTGCCGTTTTCTGCTCAAAGCCAAGGCAGGGCTGTCAGGGACACACTACACAGACTATGGTGACGATGAGGCATATTTTCAAAGCACTTAGCCTTCCAAAGTTCCATAGGTTTCTATGGAACTTTGGAAGGCTAAGTGCTTTGAAAATATGCTTCTTTGTGGTCGATCATTGTGGTGATGCAGACCGGGTAGTTTCTGACGTAGCTCGACCTCACAGAAACCTACTTGCATATCCCTATTTGACCGGCACACCGTTTCTTCTCCAAGGTGACGATCTTGAATATTCTCAAATTTCCCACTCATCCATTACAGTGGACTTAACTGTCCGGTTAAAAACTGCTACTATGAATTTAATTGAGCCATTTTAAATCAGCTGAAATTGGGGCAGATTTGTTACTACAGAAATACTAGGAAGCTTAGATTTTCAATCTGGAATGTGAGTGCATAAAATTAGGATTTTAAATTCTCCCCCTTTTTTCCATTACGAACTCAAGGTGAGTTACAAGTACACAACTTGTCCATGACTAGGTGAACTTGGTCTAAGTTGTATCTTAGACAATGGAGTGTTGGTGTTAATAGGTGGAGAAGGATTTGAACCCTGGCTTCCATGATTTTCAGTAAAAAAATATATGTGGGTTTCAATCAAATCAACCTGGTGTGGGTAAATCAATAATTTCCAACAATTCCACCAGCTTAAATGATATATAACTCAACTACAAAACTTTTTTTATATTTTTAATTTGCAGTGCTCAGTAGTGCTGTAGTGTCCTTTAAACCAACTGTCTGGTTCAGAACTGCAGCCGTCTCACATCATAGCACAAGCCCTCCCTACCTTCCAATTCTCACAGGGTTAAACAATAAACACTCCCTGACAAAAGAACAAAAGATGTAATACTATAAACATTTATCTTGGCTGTTTGTGGGCCAGTGCTCGGGTCTGCAGTGCTTCCAGAGCACCCGTGATTGCTGTTTGATGTGATTAAAACAACCGGCTCTCTGTCTCTATCCCCAACGTGGAGCCACGTTTCACATTTTCAAGCTTTTTCAAGAGGATGTATGTACAATCTGTTGAATAAAATGGGAGAGTTGAATAAAACGGGAGGAGCGTGCAGAGTAATCTCTCCCGTTTTATTCAACAGATTGTACATACATCCCCTTGAAAAAGCTTGAAAATGTGAAACGTGGCTCCACATTGGGGATAGAGACAGAGAGCCGGTTGTTTTAATCACATCAAACACCAATCACGGGTGCTCTGGAAGCACTGCAGACCCGAGCACTGGCCCACAAACAGCCAAGATAAATGTTTATAGTATTACATCTTTTGTTCTTTTGTCAGGGAGTGTTTATTGTTTAACCCTGTGAGAATTGGAAGGTAGGGAGGGCTTGTGCTTTGATGTGAGACGGCTGCAGTTCTGAACCAGAGACAGTTGGTTTAAAGGACACTACAGCACTGCAAATTAAAAATATAAAAAAAGTTTTGTAGTTGTTATATATCATTTAAGCTGGTGGAATTGTTGGGAAATTTCATGATTTTCAGCAGCTGCTTTTTCCACTAGGTTACACTTTCTTTTTGTTTCAAGTATTTGCTAATTCTGTAACTGTTTGACAGAACATTTGAATGCTGTGTACTGAAGCTGTAACTGTGTAGAGATGAAAGATGTCTTGTTATCCTGATCCTTCAAATTTCCAAGAAAGTCACTATTTTTGTGATTCATTTTGAATAGGATGATGGTTCACATTTCTGCCATGCCCTCTGATGAGAGCTAACTTGTCATCTTGGTGTCGGGAATTATTTTGCCTGCCATTAAAATCAAGCCAGTGCTTTAAACACTAAATGTTTACCCGTAACAGAGGCAGTTAACGACCAGACCAGAGGAAATGCTCAACACACTTCTTTTATGCTGCTAGGAAATATAAGAAATATTTTATATTAACACCAGACTATGAAAATGATTCTCTCAAATGGTAAAATTTTGCATTTGATAGCTCCACCTAAGTAAGATTTGAATGAATTTTCACTTCCCAGGTTGACTGTACAGCAAATTCAAACACGTGTAACAAATACGGAGTCAGTGGCTATCCCACTTTGAAAATTTTCCGAGATGGCGAGGAGTCGGGTGCTTATGATGGGCCAAGAACAGCAGGTATGATGATTTGTCATTTAATTAATGGTATAAGGGTGCTAGCTGTTCACCAACTGAGGCTTATTTCATCACAGTAGTACTTTGTGTTCTTGTTAGGAATGTATTTTAACTGCTGCATACTGTGACATTACCAGGCCTCTAAGTTTATTTTTTCCTGCATTTTCATAATTTAGTGCCTTAGTCTGTAGCACTTTACAGACAAATTGACATTCCTGCATTAACCATTCAAACTGCAATCCTGGAGGGCCTGCAAACCAAGCCAGTCTTTCACGATATTAATATGCATGAAATATTTGCATGCAGTTCATGCAAATCTAATGAATATTCTTTAGGGGTATTCTGAAAGTCTGACTAGTTTGTAGCTAACTAAGATTGTAGCTTTATTCCTCAGGGATAGTGAAAGCTTACACTAAAGTTCTTGAATTCTAAGACTGTTTTCACTGCAGTGCTTTGCAGTCCTTCAAATGAGATGATAAAAATGCATTATACTACTACTACTTACTTCTATAGCGCTACTAGATGTACGCAGTGCTGTACACTTGAACATGAAGAGACAGTCCCTGCTCGACAGAGCTTTCAATCTAATTAGGACAGACAGGACAAATAAGAGAGAAGCAAATTACTGAGGTGGGGATGATAAAATAAGGGTACTGAACAAGGGAGTAAGGGTTAGAAGTTAAAAGCAGCATCAAAAAGGTGGGCTTTTAGCCTAGATTTGAAGACGGCCATAGATGAAGCTTGACGGACCGGATCAGGAAGTTTATTCCAGGCATATGGTGCAGCAAGATAAAAGGAACGGAGTCTGGAGTTAGCAGTGGAGGAGAAGGGTGCAGATAAGAGAGATTTACCCAGTGAACGGAGTTCCCGGGCAGGAATGTAGGGAGAGATGAGAGTGGAGAGGTACTGAGGAGCTGCAGAGTGAATGCACTTATAAGTCAATAAGAGGAGTTTGAACAGTATGCGGAAATGGATAGGGAGCCAGTGACGTGACTTGAGGAGAGGGCTAATATGAGCCTAGTGACACTGGCAAAATACAAGTCGTGCGGCAGAATTTTGAACAGATTCGAGGGATGGCTAAATGGGAGACCTGTGATAAGCAAGTTGCAATAGTTTAAGCGAGAGGTGATAAGAGTGTGGATAAGGTTTCTGGTAGTGTGCTTAGAAAGGAAAGGGCAAATTTTGGTGATATTATAGAGAAAGAAACGACAGGTTTTAGCTGTCTGCTGAGTATGTGCAGAGAAGGAGAGGAGTTGAAGATGACCCCAAGGTTACGAGCTGATGAGACAGGGAGGATGATGAGAGTGTTATCCACAGAAATAGAGAATGGGGGAAGAGGAGAGGTTGGTTTAGGGGGAAAGATAAGAAGCTCAGTCTTGGTCATGCTTAGTTTCAGATGGCAGTGAGAAATCCAGGCGGCAATGTCAAACAGGAAGGCTGATACTTGGGCCTGGATTCCTGCTGAGATTTCTGGTGCGGAGAGGTAGATCTGGGAGTCATCAGCGTAAAGATGGTACTGAAAACCATGGGATGAGATCAGAGTACCAAGGGAAGAAGTATAGATAAAAAAAGAAGAGGTCCCAGGACAGATCCCTGAGGATTATAGCATTATACATTAGATACTGAATAAGCACTCACTTCTTATCTTGGTATATTAAAAATCTTCTCTAGTTTTGCTGTCTGTTTTATGTGGCCTGAGGAGCAGTAACTTCTGCATTGTATGGTTCAAGCTTTCAGAGAGCTGAATGGTGTTGGAGAAATAGGAAATGTGCAGTTTTTTTTGTTTTGTTTTTCTGTAGCTGCAGTCAGTTAGGGTACAGACATAGTGAAAGCTAGTGTGGTATATATGAAACAGGGTAAAGGCTAGAGGGTATATGAAACGGAGCCAATTGCCTCTCTCCATAGCGTCCCACAGATCAATCCAGAGATGAGCGACTTATGTCCCTCTACCAGCAGGTGGAGATAACAGCAAACCTCAAAGGTTTGCCATATGGACCTTAGCTTCAGTATTCTCTCTATCTCAGCAGGTGGATGGACATATACTGTGCTGCTCTCTGATTGAGCTAGCTCCTGGCTTGTTCCCTCAGGTTTAGTTGAGCTGGGGGTCTTGGGCTGGAGTCTGCCTTTTTGGGATACACCTGGTGGTACCAGGTCCCTCCGTCCCTCCTTTCCTGCCAGCATGTGCTTCTTATGCTCCTGCTTGAAAAAAGAAAAAAGAAAACACTCTTCAGACAGGCCGTTTGTTAATCTGCCACTCAGATGCTGAGAAGTCCACAGAGAGTATTTAGTCTTTTATTTGTGCCGGTATTCCGTTCTCCTTCAGTCACAGTTCGAAGGGGGAGCACGGGCTTGGCGGGTGTTTGTTCGCCGGCAGCTGCCATTTTGTGGATTCCCTTTGGTGGTGGCAACAGGCACGAGAGAGTTTTTTTTTTTTTTTTTTTTTTGACAGGGCGCCTTTCTCTTCCCAGTTTGCCGACGCTCCTCTCCAGCTCGTATCCTTTGCAGGGGCTTTTTTTTTTTGGGGGGGGGGGGGGGGGCGTTTTTTCGCAGGCAGCCTCCATTTGGAAGAGTCACTTCGGCGGTGCCGGTAGGCAGGAGAGCTTTCCTCTTGTTTTCCGGTTTGTCCAACGCTGCGCTTCGGCTTTTGCAGGGGCACTGTTGTGGCGCCAGTTTCCTGGGCTGTGGCGGTTTGCTTCCTCGGTCCTCCTTGAATTTTTGGGGAGGTTCAAGCTAACCCGCTTCGTGCACGGTTTAATTTTCTAGCGCCGCTGCCCAGTTAGAGGAGCCGTTGGTTCGGACGGTCTTTTTTTTTTTTCCTCTGGCCCAGTGCCTCCTTATTTTCTTCAGTGCAGCACGCGTCCTCGGCTGAGCGGTTTTCGCAGTCGTTTCTTCTAGCGCTGTAGTTTCCTCGGCTTCCTTGTTTGTTCTGCCTCTTGGCCTGAGTATACTCAGTTCCGCTTTCCTTTGCGCTGCTATTGTACGCGGAGCTGTACACTCTTATTTGCAGGTACTTTCTCTGGTGCTTGAGGGCTTAATTTCTAAGTTTTGTTTTCTAAGGCAGTGGAGGATTGTGTGACGGGATCATGGGAACCTGCAATGGGAGTCGGATCAGTGTCTGCTGCACTGACCTCTGGCCTACTCCTCCACTTCTCCTGTGGTGGGTGGCCCTTCGGAATTATTTTTCTAGGGGCCCATGATATCAGAGTTTCTGGGTAAGATGTCAGCAGATAGGACCTATGCTATCCATCAAGTCTGCTATACAGTTCAGCTCCTTGTTTAAGGTGCTGTATTTCCTTGTTTGACTTGCTTTGTCGGGGTGCAGACTGACCTGAGGAAGAAAGTTCTGCTATTCAAAAGCTACTGAAAAACTGTATTATCCTTTTTTGTTGGACTGACAACTTTTTTGTGCACTTTCTATTACTTCATGTATGTAGTTTGTCTTACTATTTCAGCTTTTCACAAGGAGCTATTATATGTTTTCATCTTCTCTACTGCTGTGTGCTTGTGAGAAGTCACTGGAACAGGATTTCCCTTTTCTCCATGGACAAGAGCAATTTGCAGCCACACAGTTGAATTATGTCATAGTGACTGAATCGATCTGGCTAATGTTACAGCTATGAAAGCTCTACAGAACTTTTATACACATGTGTGGGAATTCTTGCCTCAATGTACATATTATAAATACAGTAAACCCCACCCTCCATCACTTTTTCCACGGTATGCGGTAAGACCCTAGCACCAGTTTCACCTGTCAGAATTTCACTTTATTTCAAGATTACCACCTCAACTTAATTAATCTGACTTGGCTTCTTTATTTTCAATGTCATCGAAAAAACAAGGTTTCAAGCGATGTACTTCTTGTTTGTTAAAATGTTGATATACTGCCTTCTTACAGAAGGTTGAGTGGTTTACAATACAAATTTGAATATCAGATACAAAAAATAGAAAATCCATGAAAATAGTATAGTGTAGGGCATCATTCACATACAGTAAAGTTAAAAGTAAAGGGGTAAAAGAGAGGGAAAGGAACAGGGAGGGGAAACCTTTGTGTCGTAATTCACACCGAAGCACTCACATCTGGACATAGAGCAAAACCAAAAGCAGTCTGAAAGAAAGATTTAAGTTTGGTCATAAACTTGGCACAGATCTGGTGGTAAGCTGTTCCATAAGTGTGGTGCTAGGGAAAAGAAAGCAGAGTGATGGGTAGACTTCTAGTGGGCTTGTTTAGGAGAGGGTAATACTAGCCGATTGGTATCCAGGGATCGTAGACAGCGTGAGGAGGTATATAGTACGTCCAGGGAAGCAAGTGGGCTGTTAAAGTGAAGATTGTAAGGAGAAGGACCTTAAATTGAATATGGTAGGGGGGTGGGGAAAGAAGGGGTAATTGGTTCGAAGCAGGGATCTTTAAATAACAAAATGTATTCAGTGTCTTCGCAAGGACCACCTTGACAAAAACTGTCTGGACTATGTAAGCATGCTGCCACGCACCATAAAACAAAATCACAAAATGAGGAATTATTTACATACCTGAGTTCTAATGTCACTGCAGCAGGCAAAAAAGCTGTTTCAAAGACAAAAACACTGCTTCTCAAATGTCAGCAGCTTTTATTCCTGTTCTCTCCATTGCAGACATGCACTGAGATCGGACAATTCAATCTCTTCTTCAATGTTGAAAGTTGCCTTTCATAGTGTACTGCCCAGCTCTGACTGGCATCAAGACGTTATGCCTCCCTACCACCTGAAAAGCCTCTGAACAGCACGTTGGAGCTTTTCTCCCTCGACCCTGACATGTAGGCACCAACACAGTTCCACAGCTCCTTCCAGCCAGCATTGGAGGCACTCGCATAAGCACCACAACCATGCTTCCTTCTGTCGGCACTGATCTTCTACGCAAACAAGTGAGAACCTTCCAGTCTCATTCTACCTCTCCACTGAGCTCTGCAGGAGCCCTAGTTTCTGATACTGATCTTTTACAACTCCAGCACTATCAGGAACAGGTACCACCAACAAAGTCAGCCCTGCACTAGATCCCCTTCTTAAACATCCTCTACCACACAGGAAATGCTCGTGGTGCATGTTGACATCTGAATCTGTGGAGATGGAGCTGCCTTTGGAGTATGACTCCACACCACTGCATTCACACTAGTCCTGATACCTCATCACTACGTGCAGATGCTGATTTGAGCAGAGGAACTCCGGGACTCCCTTCAGACCATCACCTCTGCCTTCAAAAACGTCACAACCTGAGGATTCTTTGTACCCCAAGTTCCTTTTGAAGTTGGTGACACCTCTCAACCTGATCCAGGAATGAAAAAATTTCAAACTCTGCATTACCTCAAAGCACCTAAAGAAATCATCACTCTTCCTTTCCATGAGATTCTTGTGCACCAACACAATCTCGTTTGGAATAATCCTTATACTTCAGACACACCAAGAAAAATCTAGATACAAAGTATAAAGTGGAAAACATGAGATTTGGTAAACCCCAGTTGTCACACCAGTCAATTGTCCGTTCAGATATGAGGAAACATATAAAAGTTCCAGAGATCGTTCAAACCTTCCTGCAATCAAAGATATGAATGTGATGGACCAGATGGGTAAACAAACCTATCAAAATGCCATATTTAAATAGCCAAATTGGGATGCATATGTTCCATTGTATAGAGTACCAATTTACTATTAAGGATAAACTTAATAGAACAATAGATTCTTTGCCTGCTTCCTCAAAGACTACACTCCATTCCCTTATGCAAGACCTTGAGGAGTGTGCAAGAAGCATGATTAGAGCGACACAATTCCTATGATACTTCAGTGCATGGAGTAGCAGTGGACATATTTACATGACTGCTAGTCTGGTTTATTTTATTTTATTTGCTGCATTTATATCCCACATTTCCCCACCTATTTGCAGGCTCAATGTGGCTTACAATATAATAGAACGACAATCATATTGATGGAATAAGAAAATCAGAATATAGATAAAAGGTGCATAGGAATATCATGGTTGAAAGCTTCTGCCCTAAGGGACGACATACACAAATGTTGCCAGTGCATCCTGTACATGGGAGACTCTGACAACAGTGTCAAGGAAATTGATGATGGAGGACAGCACAGCACTGGACATCCTCAAAGATGACAACATTGAAACAACCATGTGGGTCTTATAAGAAAGCATCTTATTACACCTCCAAGAAAAAATGATACCCCTCGAGGGCAGTATCCTTATAATAAACCTTACAAACAATATAAGGGTAATAAGCAAGAGAGGTTGCAACAGCAGAACAGGACATTCCGCGACAAGAAAACAGTCTGCATCATTTCAGCCTGACTATAGAAAAAAATGCAAGTTACAGTATCTGGCTCTGGATCAGCTGATGTTCCAGATTCTTTCAATGGATGGTATTGAGATTGCTTTCAGTGAGAAAATTCGATCATTGAATGTTTTTGATTCATCATTTAATGTTTCATTTTGTTTTATTTCTATTGATTATCATTTAATATGAAATGACAAGTAGCTAAGGTGATTAGTACTGTATTTTTTTTAATTAAGGCTTGTTAGATTGAAGGATTATTTATCCTTTGAAAATTTTCATTGGATTCCAGGCATAGTAATGCCTCACTTTGATTACAGTAATCTGTTCTTAGGTTTGCCAAAATTTGCTTTACAGTCTTTACAGATAGCACAAAATGCCGCAGCCTATGTGCTTTTGGGAATGAATTGTTTTGAACATTATACGTGCTCTTGTTTCTTTACATTGGCTACCCATTAATGTATAGAGTGCAATATAAGATTCTATTGATGCTATTTAAAGTGATAACTAAAAATCTCTACAGTCAGCAAGTTTGCATTTACATCAGCATATTTCTTCTTGTTTCAGCGAGCATTTGATATTTCTTCTTAAAACCAAGTTGCAATACGGTAAAGTTAGATTTTGCTGTTTAAGAAGAAAACATGGTTATGTTGTGTTTTGTGAAATGTGTATTATTAATGTGGATTGTTCCCTGTTCAGGGTTGTAGATGTGTGGGATATAAATCTTAAATAAAAAGTAAATAAAAATCATCTCAGCCAAAGAATACTGATTAGTTTTTGACTGTCCCAAACATTACGGTCAGTTTTTTTTTTTTTTGCACACGTTTGGATAAGAATAACATTGGATTCTTTGCTACTTTCGATGTTCATTAAGGATCTCTCTCTTATCCGTCGCCTGCCATTCAGACATTTAGTATGGCCCATAGTTCCAGATCTAACCAATCAATTGCAAGAAGTAGTAGGTTGATGAAATGTGATAGAACTGTTGCAGCCCTTACATCGGAATATCAGGCTCTTTTCCCAATGTTTTCTCACCAAAAAAAAGGGCGGGGTTTGACAATTTCTCGACTTGCGGCCATTGAACACATCCATTAAAAAGGAGACGTATAGAAAGCAAGACTTCCCATGATCCTGCCACTATTAGACTGACATTTGTTATCTCTGGACTTGAAAGATGCATACTCACACATTCCAGTCCATCCTTCTTTGTCAGTATCTCCATTTTCAATTAGGAGAGCAACGTTACCAGTACAAAGCACACCACACATTGGCCCCAAGAGTTTTCACCAAATGTCATTACAGTAGTGGTTTACCTGCAACGACAAGGTATTGCGGTGTTTCCGTATCTAGATGACTGGTTAATATCAGCATCGACATCAACCAACACCCACCAAGCATTGCTGTACATCTTCTTTCAGAACTGGGATTTTTGATCAATGTAAAGTCTCAGATGATCTCCCCCTGTCCAATAACTCAAATTCATTGGAGTGTTTCTCCAAACTCCTCAGGCATTGCTATGTCCAGAACAGAAATAATTGGGCGCTGGTGCTCCAACTACAATTGGTAACATTCATGACTGCCAGATCTTTGTCTTGTTGGGATACATGGTATTTAATGGCTTCCATGGTGCCATTAGCATGACTCAACATGAGTACTTCAATGGCATCTAAGAGATCGCTGGATTCAGGCCACATAATCGCTGTCAATGAAAGTCAGCTTGGCACAACAAATCAAGGGCTCCCTCGTGGTGGACACATACAACTGATCAGGGAGTATTGTTCCATCCTCTGCCATCAACCATCTATTTGACAACAGATGCATCAAAGCAAGGATGTGGAGCGCATCTCAAAATAGGACTTGTCTCATGGACTCTGGCAGAGCATAAGCACAGTATTAATTTCTTAGAATTGCGAGTGATCAAACTAGCTATCCGTGTTCCAACAGTTTACCAATCATGTAATCCATGTGCTCACGGACATTCAAGTGGCATCAACAAGCAAGGGGGAACAGGATACTGCACTGTATACAGAGAAGTGATAGAGATATGGCAGTCTGTACTAGATATTTATTCCACTCTTATGGCATCATATCTTCAGGAAAGCTGAATACAGTCAGACTTGCTCAGCAGGAAACTGGAACCTCAAAATCACTGTTACTCGTTCACTCTTCGAGATGGGAGGAGCCACTTATTGACCTGTTCACATCCCCACTGAATGCCAAATGTCTAAGATAAAACTGCTCAAAGTATCAGTCTGAAAAGAGAAGCAGAGGATGCCTTCCAGCTGAACTGGACAAATGGTCTCCCCTATGCTTATCCTCCAATCCCACTAACTTCAAAAATACAAAAGGCGAGGTCGAAGGAGCAACTCTCCTCCTACTAGCTCCATATTGGCCCAGACAGACCTGGTTCTTGTTACTCCTGCACATAAATACACAGCCACCAGAACCAGACCTAATTACACAGCATCAAGGATATCTTTTCATCCAAACCTCAGCTCTCTTCACCTCACAGCATGGACAGCATGGTTTCTCTGCCTATGGAATTCACATTAATAGACTTCTCTCAAGAAGTGTTGGATGTTCTTGCATCCAGGAAAGAATCAACCAGGAAGTCCATGGTGCAAAATGATACCGCTTTTCTCAGTGATAAGATCAAAGGCACCTGGAGCTGAACACTTTTCTACTTGGGTTTTGGATTACCTCCTCTATTTGTCTCGGGCTGGCTTATCATATAACTCCAAGGTTATCTTGAAGTGTTGTCCATATTTCATACCTGCTGAACAAGATGAATCTTGTCAAACACCTTGTTAATAAAAGATTTTATGTAGGGTTTGTTACATCTACATCCTCTATTTTGACTACCTTCGTCGGCATGAGAGATAAATTTGGTGTATCAATATAATATCACAAAGAGCTTATTCAGATATCGCTAATAATCAATGTCCACGTCACAGCCAATAAAGATATCCTTACTAATCCTGAAAAATTAATAAATATTAGGAGGAAAAAACCTCAAATTATAAAGGCACACTCCTATTGTTAACACCAACCATCGGGAGGTCCTTTAAATCATCACGGGTAAAAAAAAACCTCCTTATTTTCTGTTATCTTGCAAATACTGTAATATCTTTTTACTCTATTTTAAACCAAAATAACAAAACCCATCTATATATATCTAGTACGGGAAAGTGGCACTTACCTTATTCAATTACAGTCAACTCGACACCTTCCACGGCCTGACTTGGTGCTCAGTGCACTCACCTTCGCACCCTTTGAGCGCCTGGGTCTCACAGAGAAAACGTTCTTGGCATGGCAGACATTTTTAGTCACATTAATGTCAGCAAGATGCATCGATGAAATACAAGCATTTGTTCATTACCCAACATTTTGTGTTGGTTCATTACCCAACATTTACTCAAGTACTTCATGACAAAATTACTATCCTAAATTCTTGCCAAAAGTCTCCTTTTCAGCTTCCTGTCTTTTATCCACTGCCTCATATGGATGACACACAACACAGACTACACACCTTGGACTGTGTGTAAGAGCACTTACCATTTATCTTCACAGAACAGCCTGGGCAGACAGACCATCTCAACTATCTCTATCTGTTTGGATATTTGACCATAACCTGTTAAAAAGGGAACTCTGTCTCACTGGATTGTGGCATGCATTTGTTGCTATCAGCATGTGGCCACTACAGCATTCTTCGTACCGTATGTAACAGTTCATTGCTTTAGTGCCAAGGCGGCAACAAGCGCCCCAATCTACTTCATCTCAAGATATCCGCAGAGTGGCTACTTGGTCAACAGCACATACATTTAACAAACATTACTGTATTGACATTGCATCCTCTGCAGACTCTCTTTGGCAAGTGGCTCTCTCCTTTGGAATATGAGGCATCAACTCTCCTCCTCCTACATCAGGTACCAGACATTCTCGCAAATAATTATTACATATATGCACCATGAGTAATTTGTCTGTTATCTGTGAAACTTGAGTTTTCAATTGTATGGCTGCAAGATTACTCTGTCCAGGGAGAAATAAGTTGTTTACCTGTAAAAGTAGTTCTCTTTGGACAGATCTTGCAGTCACACAAACCCACCCTACCGTTCTGGAGTTGCTGCCAGCTTTCAGACATAAGTGATGGAGGGTGGGGTTTACAGTATTTTTATAGTATGTACAGTAAGGCTGGAATTCCTGCACATGCATATGTTTTCTAGAGCTTTCACAGCTGCGACATTGGCCACATCGATTCAGTCACAGTAATGTAATTGTGTGGTTTAAGATCTGTCCAAGGAGAACTACCATTAAAGGTAAGTAACTTTTTTTATTTTGGCTTTGGTATGTAATTAAATCAACTGATTTCCTTTTCCTAAGATGGTATCGTCAGTCACCTGAAGAAACAAGCAGGCCCTGCTTCAGTGACACTCAGATCTGTTGAAGAGTTTGAGCAGTTCATTGGCGACAAGGATCCTTCAGTTGTAGGTGAGTAGAAATTAAACTGACCATGAATGGAGCCAGATTCTGACTATCAGTTAGTGTTGACATTACAGGCAGTGAAAGTTGTATGGAATTGTCAAGTACTTTCTGATAACTGCTGTAGAGTATTGATCCTTACAAAATACAATAACGTTTGTTTTTGTTAATCTTTTTGACTTGATATAGTGATCAGTTACTCATTGTACTGTGTAAATCCATGGGCATGAGCCATGGAGCAGGGGATGTAATTCTTTATCACTACATTTCATACAATATTCACTCACAAAGAAGATGGGCTAGATACAAACCTACAACTATCGGCTATAATACTAGCCAATAAATATGTATAAACTACATAATCAGCAAAGGATTTCTTATACCATAAATTTAAGTATAGATTAAAAGGGAAGGGGAAAAGCCTCAAAACTTGGGTAGCTCCTATACAAGTTGTTTTTTTTTTTTTTTTTTTTTTTTAATGCTCCTGTGTCTCAATTATTGGCAAAAAACCTTCCCAAAAGTTCTAGTTTTCAAAATTAAGTCAATATTTTCAAAGCAGAGTTGTCCCACATTGCATCCAACCTATGAGATCTGGAGGGTGGTGAGCCATGGGTTTACCCTGGAATTTGTGGAGCCAGTTTCCTACACCTCTGTGTCGTTCCCTGCACCTCTGCTGCCAGAAGGCAGTCAAGGTTATCCTTCAGTACCTATTAAAGTTGAGGACAATGGAGCCAGTCTCCCAGCAGGAAAAAGGCAGAAGATACAACTTTATTTTGTGGTCCTCAAGAAAAGCGGATCCTTCAAACCAGTCCTGAATCTCAAGGGGAGTCACGTTACAACATTTAAATTGATGACACAGCAAAATACAGATATCCAACATTTGAGAGATACAGAAAAAATTAAAGTAAAAATTAGAGGCAATACAAAACCAAGCTGAAAACTTGTCATCAAATTAAGAATAATTATCTCCCCATACCAACAAAAACTCCACCCCGCCTCTTCAAATGTATAAAACTGAGTTGGTGGGTGGGGGAAAGCAGAGAAATGAAAATTAGAACAGGGCCATAGCCCCCAAGAGACCATATTCCTTGTAGTCTCTCGGAGCCTCCAAAAACAAAAGGGGGGGCCCCAACTGAAGTACCCGTAGCTCCCACCCTAGGGCACCCCTTCGCAGCCCACACCCATTAGACTACTTTCACTAATCTATTAGATAACATATTCAGCAAGAAACTATGTCCTAATGATGTCAGTATTTGAAGATGAGTCCCAAATAAGCAAGAATCTCTGCATGCATTTATGAGAAGAGGCAGGGCATGCACCTGATTCCTCCAGCCCCAAAATGGTGGAACATCTACAACAATCCAGGCCTGCAATACACATTTAAGGGCCACCAACCTTGACTTTTGGAATAAAAGGAATGTCCCTTTCCCTCCCAGGGTCCTAGCATCCACAGCCCCCAACTAGTAGGTCTGTGGGGCCAGAGGAGCTGACACATGCAGGTCAGAACCAAGAAAATGACTTAGGTCTCTCCAAAAAGTCTGAACCTTCAGACAGCTCCAGGAAGATGAAAAAATTAATTTTCCTCTAGAATATTTAAGGCACCGTGCAGTAGACAAAAGCCCCGCACGAGAAAGCTGCATCTGGGAAATATAAGCCCTGTGTAGGAATCAAAAATGTTTTTCCTGCAGGACAGTTGTCACCACCATCCTTAGGTTGTTTTTAAGGCTAAGAGCAGATCCAAATTCCACCGGGGGGGGGGGGGGGGTGCTGATGTCCTGTTCCCATCTATCTTGCAACCACCCAAACTCCTTCCCCCTCACTCACTCACTAATCACCCTATGAAGGCCAGCAATGGACAGCTTCTCCTCAAGAGTTAGAGGCAAAGCCCTTAAACCTTCCCCCATTTGTGCTCCCAAAGCTACCCTTGGTAGACTAGAGTAAGGGTTTTAGCTGACAGTAAGCAAAGCAGTCTCCACTCCCTAGAGTCCAAAGCTATAAGGTAGTCCAATGTTTTCAGTGCTTCCTCTGGGGTAAGTACAGGCTCCAAGAGGGTCAAACCCCTAGCTTCCCATCTGGTGAATATTCGATTTTTCTCTCCCGGGCAGAAAAGCAATATTACAATAAATAGGCAATTGATCTGTTACCAACAGCCCCCCCCCCCCCCCCCCCCCCCCAGTGAAGCTAATTCAAAATTTCCAAGCACCCCATAAAGGATGGAAAATTACACTTCCGCCCCCAAGGGCATGGAAGTACCTGGCATGGAACCTGCAGCAGCAAGAGAAAATAAGGCAAAAATAAAGCTCTCATAAAAGATGGGTGTATAATCCTGGCCTCTAGTAAACCAATCAAAGATGATGTAACAAGACAGGCCAGATTGTAAAGCCTCATGTTGGGAAGACCCAGGTGCCCATCAACCAGTGAAATTGGGTTTTAACTTTCTTTCCCACCCAACAGTCTGGAAAACAACCTATTCAAAGGGTACGATCTGCTTTCAGTAATCTCAAAGGGAGATTCCATATCATCAAGCTGATCAATCCGTAGACTGGTGGGTTGTGTCCATCTACCAGCAGGTGGAGATAGAGAGCAAACTTTTGCCTCCCTATATGTGGTCATGTGCTGCCGGAAACTCCCCAGTATGTTCTCTATCTCAGCAGGTGGTGGTCACACACAGCAGCAGCTCTGGCTAGGCCTTCAAGCCTAATTTTTAGGTTTTGTTGAGTGCCTGGGGTTGAGGGCTCTTTTGAGCAAGTGCAAACCTGGTGGTGCCAGGTCCCTCCTTTTCTCCCCCCTCCCGCTGGCTCCGTTTAAAAAAAAAAAAAAAATTTTTAAACGTCCTTAAAGGCGTTTATTTCGACGTTTATTTAAACGTTCATTGCAGCTACTCACTGGGACACCAGTTCGTTACAGCTCGGAGCGGACAGCAGGTAATTTTTACCTTTTTATAGCGGGCAGGGGGTTCCCCGATTCTTCTCCTCGTGGCATATGGCGTCGGAGGGCGAGGGCGCAAAGGGTCGCTCCCCGGATCGCTTGAGCGCTTCTAGAGGGGATGCGGGGGTCTTACAGCCTGATTCGCCCTTGTTGGGTGACAGTTTCGTGACCGATGAATGTCCCAGTCCTTCCTCCGGCATGGCGGTTTTTCCCGCCATAAGCGCCCATCCCCCGCTCCTCGCCTCCGCCATCTTGGCCGGCCACGCGGCTCGGCCGGCTCCTTCGTGGGCCGCCCTTGAGGTTGGAGACATTAATGCCATGAACGCCCTTAATTTGGGCGACGGCACAAAAGCGGCTAAAGTTAAGCGCCGTTCTTCCCGCGCGGCTCCTTCGCGGAGTGTCGCGCCGGACGCCATTTTGGATGCGCAGCATGTCTCTCCCCCGCTCTTGCGAGCGCCGGTTGAGGGTGCGTCTAGGGCTGTTGCCCAGGCTGCGGAAGTGCACAGTCTGGGGGGTTTCTCCCCCGTGTTTGTTTTGCTGCTGCATCAGGCTTTCCTCATGCAAAACGCTGCCCCTGCTCCCTCGTCTGGTAAAGAGGTTGAGGTTCCCAGAGGTAAACGCCCTCGGGTTGATTCCCAGGCCTTGGAGGACTTTGTCTCCTCCGATGTAGATGAGGGCAGCGTGTCTGAGGTCTCCCAACGGTCCTTTGCGGATTCCTTGGAGGAGACGGATCCCCGCTCGGATGGAGCGGATGACCCCTCTGCAGCGGCTGTTTAGCTCAGAGGTTTTGCCCAACCTGTTAGTGCAGGCCATGGGCATTTTGAAGATTTCCTCTCCGGAGGACGTCTCTCCCTCAGCCCCTGTTGGCTCTGCCATTATGCTGGGGACGAAGCGCCCGCCTAGAACCTTCCACATGCATGATGCCATGCACTCTTTAATTTCGGCTCAATGGGATGTCCCGGAAGCGAGCCTTAAAGTGGCTAGGGCTATGTCCCGCCGCTATCCTTTGCCTGAAGGTGAACGTGAGGCCTTTCTGTGGCCTACCGTGGATTCTTTAATCACTGCGGTGACTAAGAAAACGGCGTTACCAGTGGAAGGTGGCATGGCCCTAAAGGACGCCCAAGACAGAGGATTGGAGGCGGCCTTAAGGTCGTCCTTTGAGGCGGCTGCTTTAAGTTTGCAGGCCTCAGTTTGCGGCTCCTATGTGGCCAGGGCGTGCCTGACTATGGTGCAGCGGGCTTCCCCCTCGGATCATTCCTTGAGGGCTGTTTGGCCGGCCCTGGAATCGGGCTTAGCCTATTTGGCAGACTTGCTGTATGATGTCTTGAGAGCCTCAGCTAAAGGCATGGCTCAGACAATCTCTGCGCGGCGGTGGCTTTGGCTGAAACATTGGTCTGCTGACCATGCCTCTAAATCCTGCCTGGCTAGATTGCCTTTTAAAGGCAAGCTGCTCTTTGGGGTCGAGCTGGACAAAATCGTGTCCGATCTCGGCACGTCTAAGGGCAAGAAGTTACCAGAGGTCAGGGCTCGGGCTAGTACTCGCCCTGGTACCTCCAGAGGACGGGCTCAGGAAGCCCGTCGGTACCGCCCGGGCAGGTCTGGCTCCTCTGCCCTCTCTTCCTTTAAGAGGAACTTCTCCCCCAAGCAGCATTCCTTTCGCAGAGACCGCCGTCCCGGAGGTGCTCCCTCCGGTCCTCCCCCAGGGTCTCGTACCCAATGACGGGGCCTTGGTCCACGCCTCAGTGCAGATTGGAGGACGGCTGTCCTCGTTTATGGGCGAGTGGACCACAATAACTTCAGACGCTTGAGTGCTGGAAGTCATCAGAGACGGCTACAAGCTAGAGTTCTGCCGACCCTTAAAAGACGGGTTTGTACTCTCTCCCTGCAAGTCTCCGGTCAAAGCTGTGGCAGTGCAGCAGACCTTGGACAATCTGTTCCGCCTGGGGGCGGTCGTTCCGGTGCCAGAGAATCAGCCTGGCAAGGGACGTTACTCCTTTTTCTTTGTGATTCCAAAGAAAGGAGGTTCTGTACGGCCTATCCTCGACCTCAAGGGGTCCATTGGGCCTTGAAAGTTCGGCACTTTCGCATGGAGACCCTCCGCTCTGTTATAGCGGCAGTGAAGGCAGGAGAGTTCCTGGCATCCTTGGACTTCAAGGACGCGTACTTGCATATTCCCATCTGGCCTCCTCATCAACGCTTTTTGCGTTTTGCAGTACTGGTCGACACTTCCAGTTCAGAGCCCTCCCGTTCGGGTTGGCTACTGCTCCGCGGACCTTCTCCAAAGTAATGGTGGTCATCGCGGCCTTCCTGTGGAAGGAAGGAGTTCAAGTCCATTCTTATCTGGACGACTGGTTGATCCAAGCCCCTCTTATGCAGAGTGCGGCAAAGCTGTGAACCGGGTGGTTGCTCTTTCGAGCTCCCTGAGGTGGATCATCAACTGGGAGAAAAGCCAGCTGCGCCCGACTCAGTCCCTGGAGCATCTGGGAGTTCGATTCGACACCCAAGTGGGCAGAGTGTTCCTGCCAGACAATTGGATTGTCAAGCTTCAGGCTCAGGTGGACTAGTTCCTAGTAGCCTCTCCTATTCGGACTTGGGACTATGTGCAGCTGTTGGGCTCTATGTCGGCCACAATGGATGTAGTGCCCTGGGCCAGGGCTCATATGAGACCACTTCGACAATCTCTGCTGCTGCGCTGGACTCCGATGTCGGAGGATTATGCTGTGCGCCTTCCCTTGGACCCAGCAGTGCGCAAGGCGCTGAGCTGGTGGACGCAGACAGACAAGTTGTCTGCAGGAATGCCTCTGGTGACCCCGGAGTGGATTGTCGTCACGACGGACGCCTCTTTGTCGGGCTGGGGAGCCCTCTTCTTGGGAAGGACAGCGCAGGGGCTCTGGTCTCCTGCAGAGGCAAGTGGTCTATCAACCTCCTGGAACTCAGAGCCATTCGGTTGGCGTTTTTGGAGTTCATCCCGGTACTGGCGTTGAAGCCAGTACGGGTCCTGTTGGACAATGCCACGGCTGTGGTCTGTCAACCGCCAGGGAGGTACCAAGAGCGCCCCTTTAGCCAAGGCAGCCGTGAATCTATGCCAGTGGGCGGTAGCGAGCCTGGAGCAGCTGTCAGCAGCCCACATTGCCGGAGTCATGAATGTCAAGGCGGATTTTCTCAGTCGCCATACCTTGGATCCCGGAGAGTGGCAGTTATCGGCTCAGGCGTTCTTGGATATCACGAAGCGCTGGGGCCAGCCGAGCCTAGATCTATTGGCGTCATCGGCCAGTTGCCAAGTGCCGCGTTTTTTCAGCAGAGGACGGGACCCTCGATCTCTGGGAGTTGATGCTCTCCTCTAACAGTGGCCAACACAAGAGCTTCTCTATGTGTTCCCGCCCTGGCCCATGTTGGGCAGGGTGCTAGACCGATTGGCAAAGCATCCGGGCTGGATAATCCTGGTGGGGCTGCCAGTGGAGCAGGGTCTGTTACATCAGGGTCCCGTGGTGATGGAGGATCCCTCCCCCTTTGGGCTTACGGCCTGGCTATTGAGCGGCAGCGTCTGAGGAAGAAGGACTTCTCAGACAAGGTCATCGCCACTATGCTGAGAGCGAGGAAGCGCTCTACTTTTACTGCTTACGCCAGGGTTTGGCGTACCTTTGCAGCGTGGCGAAGCAGGCTCATTTTCTTCATTCACTGCTCCAATTTCTTCAGTGTTGGCATTCCTGCAAGAAGGTCTGGAGAAAGGCCTGTCGCTCAGTTCCCTTTAAGTCCAGGTAGCGGCCCTGGCTTGCTTCAGGGACCGCCTGAAGGGTGCTTCCCTGGCTTCGTAGCCAGATGTGGTGCGTTTTCTCAAGGGAGTTAAGCACCTGCGCCCTCCTCTGCACTCAATGGTGCCTGCGTGGAATTTTAACCTGGTGCTCAGAGCATTACAGAAGCCGCCTTTTGAACCCTTGTTGAGGGCATCTCTGAAAGACCTGACGTTGAAAGCAGTCTTTTTGGTGGCTATCCTTCAGCCAGAAGAGTTTCCGAGCTCCAGGCACTCTCATGTCGAGAGTCTTTTCTGCAGTTCACTGAGGCAGGAGTGACTATTCGCACAGTGCCTTCCTTCCTGCCCAAGATTGTTTCTCGCTTCCATGTGAATCAGCAGCTCTGTCTCCCTTCCTTTCGTAGGGAGGACTACCCAGAGGAGTACTCTGCTCTTAAATATCTGGATGTGAGACGAGTCATCATCAGATACTTGGAAGTGACCAATGATTTCCGGAAATCGGATCATCTGTTTGTCCTGTTGGCAGGTCCTCGTAAGGGTCTGCAGGCTGCTAAGCCTCCAGTGGCAAGATGGGTCAAGGAAGTCATTGCCGCGGCTTATGTGGCCGCGGGGAAGGTGCCGCCTATCCAGCTGAAGGCTCACTCCACTAGAGCTCAGGCGGCCTCGAGGGCAGAGGCCGGGTCCGTCTCCTTGGAAGAGATATGCAAGGCGGCAACTTGGGCATCGGCCCATACATTCTCCAAGCATTACCGCTTGACTGTGGCGGCACGGGCGGAGGCCTGGTGTGGAGCTTCAGTGTTGAGTTCAGGGATTTCTATGTCCCGCCCTGGGTGAGTACTGCTTCGGTACATCCCACCAGTCTATGGATTGATCAGCTTGATGATATGGAAGGTAAAATTATGTATAATCATACCTGATAATTTTCTTTCCATTAATCATAGCTGATCAATCCATAGCCCCGCCCAGATATCTGTATGGTTTCTATTCTGGTTGCATTTCAGGTTCAAGTTTAGTCTTCAGTTACTTCAGGAAGACTTCGGGTTCAAGTTTTTTCACTTGGATTCTTCAAGAGTTGAGACGAGTTTGTGTTACAGTGAGCTGCTGCATTCCTCTCCCCTCCGTTTTACGGGGCTGGATTGAGACATAAATTCTGCCGGCACTCCCTCCCGCTTCGTGCGGTTGTAGGGCAGTTTTGTACCCCTCCCGCTTCGGCGGTGCTAGGGTCAGTCAGCTCCTCTTGCGGTTGCAGGATAAGCCAGATCCCCCCGCATCGGTGGGTGTGGTGTCCCTCCCCCGCTCCACGGGGATGAGCTGGACGGATTCCCCTCCCCCACTTGTGTGGGGATGAGCTGGGTTAATTCCCTTCCCCCGTTTCGGCGGTGGTGAGCTGGGCAGAGTGTCCCTTTGTGGGTGTAATTCTCTAAGTGCTGAGTCCTGCAGATGGAGCTTTGATATCGACATACTGAGGAGTTTCCGGCAGCACATGACCACATATAGGGAGGCAAAAGTTTGCTCTCTATCTCCACCTGCTGGTAGATGGACACAACCCACCAGTCTATGGATTGATCAGCTATGATTAATGGAAAGAAAATTATCAGGTATGATTATACATAATTTTACCATTTGAAGCAGAGAGCGCCATTTAGGGAACAAACCATCTTAATCAAATTTATCCTGCCCATTGAGGACAAAGGCAGATGATGCCAGACCTCCAACTGGCCCCTTGTCTCCTCCAAAGGTTTAGAGATGCTTATGGAACTAATCCCCAACTGTATGCCAAGAGAGCGAAATGTGACCGTTGCCCACTGAAGAGGAATATTCTTCCCCAAAATCTGTGTCGTCCGAGGGTAGCAGTAATGATTTTTGGAAATTAAGAAGCTTAAAACCAGCAAAATCGCCATATTCAGAAAAACTCACCAGCAAGGCAGTAGAGGAATTATATGGATGTAGTAAATGGACTAACAAGTCATCTCCAAAGGCAGCAACTCTGGGTTAGTGTAGACATCTCAAATCAAAGGATCCAAAGTTGGTATGAATAACGGGGAGAGTGGGCGGGCTACCCCGACAAGTGCCTTAGAAAATAGGGGAAGCCTCTGACGAAAACCCCATTAACCACTACCTTAGCCCTGGGTTCAGTATACAAAATTCTTATAAAACAGATTGTGATCCCCAAATCCATATTTCTACATAACTGAACATAAATTCCCAGTTGATCTTGTCGAAGGCTTTCTCTGCATCGAAACTCACTATTAGAGAAGGTAGAGCCGCCCATTCCTGATGTTGCAGGGAAGCAAGAATTCTGCAGACATTTTTGACAACAGAACACCCCTTAACACACCCCACCTGAAGTTCATGTAAGAGGGTAGGCAAGAGTTACGCCATCCTATTTGCCAGGACCTTGGCCAAGAGCTTTATCTCCGCATTCAAAAGAGAAATCAGTTGATAGGAATCCAGCAGCAATAGGTCTTTCCTTGGCTTCAAAAGGACAATATGTGTGGAGGCAGTGATGTCACGCAGAGAGATGGCAGCTTGAAAATCAGGCTACATCAGGGCAGGAGAATAATAGTCGGTGGGGTCTGAGAGAAGCTCTGCAAAAATGGAAGCGCCGTCGTCCATGCGACGTGAGGAGAACGTGGGCGAGACTGCTTTTGAGGAGACCCCGGAAGAGGTAGCAGAGGCTCCAGCGGCGATGCCAAGTCGTTCGGAGGAATAGCAGGGTTCGGGATGGGGGGGGGGGGGGGGTGGAAAGTCAGCGGCGTCTTTACCTCGGAGGGGAGAGTCGCATGTTCCAGAGAACACTCAGGAGTCAGCTGTGGCAGGAGATATGGTGACTTCGGAGGAGCAGCTCAAAGATCAGGTTGAACGGAGAGTTCTGGAGTCCTGTGTGGATGTGGAGGAGGTTGAGGGCTGATGGGGGAGAGAAGGAGGCAGCAGCAGCTAGAAGTGAGCTTTCTGAGGAGCTTGGAATCAATCAGCAGCGGGGCCCAAAGAAAGGTGTGACCAAGATGGTGGGGGCAGAAGGCCCAAGGAGAGCTGATTTATTGGAGGTGAGAGATCCTGAAAGGGGGGAGTCTGTGAGTAGTGTGGTAAAAGCATGGTTCAAGGATCTGAAGGAGGATTTTGCGGGAGTGCGGAAGGATATTCATATGGCGATGAGAGACATCCATGCAGAATTAAGGGACTTGGGGTCTAGGGTTGAAGAGGTTAAGGAGGAGGAGGAGGTCGAGACCCTCAAGACTGAGGTGTGTTTGCTGAGGCAGGCGCTCACAGATGGGCATGAGGATTTCCAAAGTGTTAAAGAGCAGTTGGAAGACCTGGAAAACAGGTCTCGAAAAAATAATCTGTGCTTCAAGGGAGTCCCAGAGTCTGATCTCTTTAACTGTCCGGCTGTGATTCAGGAGATATGTGAGTTTATTTTATATCCAGAGGGGAGGGGTGAGAGGACTGAATTGAAGATCCAGAGGGGCCACAGAGAGACTTTGTTCCAAGGGACATTGTGGTCTGTTTTGCGGATTTCCCTTTAAAGGAGAAGATTTTGGCTAAAGCGAAACAGCAAGGAGAAATTAAGTGGAAAACTGCAAGATCGGGGTTTATCAAGATTTGACGTGGAGCACTTTGTAGAAATGCAGATCCTTTAGGGAAGTTACTGTGTTTGAGAGCTAAAGGGATATGTTATAGGTGGCTGTTTCCCTGCTATGTGGCTAACGGTGGAAGGCAAGTCACGCAAGATCAATACCCCGGAGGAGGTGTGGTCAGCTCTGAGGTCCTTGGGATGCAAGGGAATTTCCGAATCGAGCGGAGATGGATGAGCGGGTCCCTGAGTCTGTTCTGGTCACGAAATGGCAGAAGGTGGTGGTGAAAGGGAAGACAACAGCGAAATCCACTAGTTGAAGTGCAGAGAAGTGGGGATAAGCTGCATATGTTGCAAATGATGCTGTATATGATGGATATCCAGACAAGAGGACTGGCGTAGTTTTAAGGGGCTGGTTGGGGGGGGAGGGGGGTTCTACGGGAAAAATGTGAAGGAGGATAGGAGTGGGAGGGGTGGCTTTGGAGGGGGAGGAGAGGGGGGATAGAAGGTGGTAGGGGATTGGGTTATAGGTAAGAGGAGTCTGTGGGTCATTTCCTTAGTGATTGGTTTGCGGGTGGGCAAGTCCGGCACTAATGGGGGGAGGGAGGGGGGATGGGGAGGGCAGTGGGATGTTGGGGGCAAGGGAAGAGGGGGCAGGGTGGTTAGGAAGGGAAGGGGGAGGGGAAAGAGGAGAAGGGAACATCTTTGGTAGTAGGTACTTGGAACGTGAATGGACTAAATAATCATGGGAAGCGCAGTAGTTTTTAGGGAACTGGCGAGACTGAATTGGGAGATTACATTTCTGCAAGAAACCCATCTGAGACCAAGAGAGACACACATGTTACATTGTAAGTAGTACCAAGAAGTGGTCGCACATCATGGGGGTGGCGGCGAAGAGGGTGGGGGGGATAGCAATATTAGTTCGACAAAACTGTGGGTTTGTAACTACACAGGTGTTTAAGGATAAAGAAGGGAGGTGTGTGGCCCTTAGAGGTTGGTTAGGGGGTAAGGAACTCAAGTTGATATTTATGCGCCAAATGGGAAACGGAGAATTTTTTCGAAAGTTAGAGGAGTTATTGGGCTTTGTGGGGGGACACAGTGGTGGGGGGGGGGGCTATTTTAATTTGGGCCCAGATGGCAGGATATATCACTGAAAAGATGGAGGTTATCATAGTGGGTATGGGAGAAAAGCCTTGTTGCAATTCATGAAAGGGTTAGAGGTGGTTGGTTGCTGGAGACTGATACATGGAGCTCAGCGAGATTATACCTTTTACTCCCATGCTGCGCAGTCATATTCTAGGCTGGATGGGATATGGATCCACCGCAATGTGTGGCATATGGTGGAGGGGGCGGAAATAGAAACAATTAGAGGCATATTTTCAAAGCACTTAGCCTTCCAAAGTTTCATAGAAACCTATGGAACTTTGGAAGGCTAAGTGCTTTGAAAATATGCCTCTGTGTCTCAGATCATGTGCCAACCTGGGTTAAGTTGCAGGGTCAGGGTTGGGAGGATCGTCGGGGGGGGGGGGGGGGGGGGGGGGGGGGGTTGGAGATTGAATGAGACTCTTTTTGGGAGATAAAGATATTAGAGAGGATATCAGACAGGCTATTCAGGAATTTAGGCACTTTAATGATGATGGAGAGGTGTCAGATGCAACTTTATGGGATGCTTTAAAGGTGGTGGTGTGGGGGTTTTTGATAAAATGGGGTGCCCATCGGAAACGAGAACGGGGGAAGCGTTCTTTGGAAGTGTGGATGCGGTTGCTACATCTGGAACAACTGCATAAGAGGAATCCTGATACACGAGTCTGGAAGGAGTTAAGGGAGGTGAGAGGAGAATTGATGCAGATGGAGGAGGTGGAGTTTATGCGCTGTAAATTAAAGCAACAATTTTTTGAGTTTGCAAATAAATCAAGCAAAATGTTAGCCAGATATCTGAGGGCAAGAAAGGGACGTTCCAACACCCAAAAGATTCAAAGGGGGGGGGGGGGTGGAAGTATACGGATTGGGAAATAGGGGAATGTTTCTTGAAATATTATAGACAATAGGGCTGAGGAGGGTGATAGAGAGGAGGGCTGGACGCAGTATTTGGATAAGATCCCACTGCAGCAGTTGGACGAGGAGGAGATGGCTAGGATTGGGGAGCCTATTAGATTGGGAGAAATATAGGGAGTGATCAAGAGGTTGCCAAATGGGAAAGCCCCTGGTTTGGACGGCTATTCTGGGAAATTTTATAAATATTTGTTTATTGATAGCATTTATATCCCACATTTCCCCACCAATGGGCAGGCTCAATATGGCTTACATCAGTTTAAAAAGGCTTACATCAATCTAGTAACAAACAATCAGATACATTAATGTTATATAGATGAGGTGAGCAATTTAATAGTGAGGGTGGGAAATGGGGTCCGGGAGGGGATTGATTTTCTGATGGTTTCCTTCTTCCCCAGATTATTTGGAGATACTTGTTCTCTACCATGCTTATTTTGCTAATAGAAATACTGGTGGGCTCTGAGCTGCATAGATGTCTATATTACATCACACAGTAATTCAGTCTCGCATCTGCTGGTAGGAAGACACATACCCACTTATTGGGAATGGGAGACTTAAGGAACAAAGATTTAACAGGCAAGGTCTACTACTTTCTCCTTTCACTGTTGTAACTCTTAATTGTAGTGTAAGTAAATGCAAGGCTTATTCTAGGGGAAAGTCATAAAAGTGGTCCTGTTGAAGAGGTCCTCACCACACCATGGAACTCGTGTGAAATGACAGCTAAAAAAATAAACATAAAAATCAAATACTCCCAACAATTCAAGGTTAGCATAACAATCTCCAAACCCACTTTTTTCACACAGCTGATATTAGAAACTTGTATTAAATACTGTATAAATAGAATCTGCAAATCGTCATTTAGTCAGAGGTTTTTAGCATCTTATTAAAAACTTGTTGCATAGAAAATGAGAACTTCTTCCTTGTAGGTTTCTTCCGGGATATGTATGGTCCTGCTCACTCGGAATTCTTGAAAGCAGCCAGCAATCTGAGAGAGAAGTACCGTTTTGCCCACACCAGTGAGGATGCACTATTGCAGAAATATGAATCAGATGGCGAGTAAGTGAACGCGAAGTGCTTGAGACCACTACCATTCTTATTTGAGCAGAATTTTTATTTTATGCAGTGAAGCTAGGTCTTTTTCAAAGAGGAGAGACCACGACAAACATTTTTTCAGAGAGATGGGGGAATTCCAGCACAGGGCTTTCACAGACAATGGCTTTCACTCTTATCACAGTAGGTAAGAACTTGGCATTAATTGAGCCAGCCTACAAAGTAAATAGTTTTGAGTGACTTCTGTTTGAAATTTTTGAGAATTAACCTACTGTTTTAAAATCCTGCATACTTTTTTTGTATTTTCTTTTGTGCAGAATTCCTCCTAACTCTTTTTTTTTTTTTTTTTTTTTTGGCCTCAGGCCTGAGATGCCTTGATACTACCCTAGGTTCCTGTGCCCCCCTCCTTAGCTTTGTCTGCTCCGTATACTTACAATCTGATTTCTCACCCAGTCCCCCACCTCAGCACATTTCAACCCTGAGCTTTGTTTCCCTCTTCTGGGTGGATACCTCCTCAGCTTTTTCTTCCCCCAAGTTCCCATTTTTTTTTCTCTGCTCCCCACTCCAGTTCTCTATCCCTACCTTGCAGCAAGATCTTTCTCATCCTTCACTTGCTTGAGTTCTCATTTTCCTTGCCATATGCTACTTCATTTAATCAGTGTTTGAACTCTCCAAATGTATGATGTCCCTTATGGTTCAAGGGCAGCAGATGATGATCGTGAATCCATGTTCCTCTTAACTGTGATAAGCATTGCGGTGGAGGGAGTAGAACCATGTGAGCTGCTGCTGTTTCCTGCTAGTCACAATGCAGGATTCTGCACAGGAGGGGGGCAGTAGAAGTGACCAGGTTCTGTTTCTCATAATCTTGGCTCTGAAAATAGTGTGTTTTATTCTGCTCTGCTGTTTCATTCTGCTCTGCATATAGTATGCTGTGTTTAATCTGCTCTGCCTGTTGTGATTTGATTGTTGTTTCTAACTGGTTTATTGATATCTGTAAATCTGAAAAGGAGATTTCAAAACTGCTAGCAAGTATTAGAACTTTTTTCCTTTCCTGGAGATTGTTTTAAAACCTAACATATTGCACAGGTTTGAAACTTTAAGCCCCCCCCCCCCCCCCCACCCCAAGACTGACACTTCTTAAATAAATTTCCTAACTATTCTACTTATTACAAATTAACTCCACCCAAATTACAACTGCATTTGGTTGTCTATGTATGGCTGAGGAGTAAAGTTAATCTTGCACAGTATTAACCCCATCATACCTGTTCATTCCCATTCCAACAAACAGGATGACTTTTATTCTCTGTAATAATTGTGGTGTTTCAGTTTCAAGACCAATTATCTGGAGACTTAAGGCTTGTCCTGTCTGTCATCAGCTTGCTAGTTTAAAACAGGAGCTCAGTAAGATAAAACAGGAATTAGATGCACTTAAAGCAGCTTCTAAGACTACACAAAACCATGCAGCACAGAATGAAGCCAAATTCACACTACTACCTCCAAGGATAAAACCACCTAGGAATAGATGGTTCACAGTAGGCTCAGGCAGACTTCGTTATGTGCACCAGAGGCATCCGCCCTCACAAGTGTTGCCCCTACAGAATTCTTTTGCTCCGTTACAGCATGGTGGTGATCCTGAAAATAGAACTGAGGCAGAAGAGAAAGAAATGAAGTTGGAACAAAAGGATATGAAGGTACCCAAAGACAAAAGACAACTCCAAATCACAAATGTTGAAGCACATACCAGGAAATGTACATGGAAAGCGATGGCCCAGGAAATGTACATGGAAAGCGATGGCCACAAATGCTCGCAGTCTAAGCAATAAAGTTCATGACCTTCAAGCCCTGATGTTGGAGGCAGACTTAGACATTGTTGCAATCACGGAGACGTGGCTAAATGGTTCCCATGAATGGGATGCAAACATACCAGGCTATAATCTGTTTAGGAAGGATAGAGAGAGTCGTAAACGTGGAGGAGTAGCTCTATATGTGAGAAATGATATCACGGCGACCGAAATGATAGGGACCTGGGGAAAGGAAGAAGCTATATGAATCACCTTAAAAAGAGAGGATAGAACCTCTATACACGTGGGTGTTGTCTACAGACCTCCGAAACAATTGGAGGAATTAGATAAAGACCTGATCGCAGATGTTCAAAAGTTGGGAAACAAGAGAGAGGTGCTGTTGCTGGGAGATTTTAATCTGCCGGATGTAGGTTGGAAGGTTCCGTCTGCAGAATCAGAAAGAAGTAGAGAGATCGTGGATGCTTTACAAAGCGGTTTGCTCAGACAAATGGTGACTGAACCCACGAGGGAGGGAGCGACACTGGATCTGGTGCTCACAAATGGGGATAGCGTGTCAAATATCCGAGTGGGTGCCCACCTGGGCAGCAGTGACCATCAAACGGTTTGGTTTGATATTACAGCTAAAGTGGAGAGCGGCCACTCAAAGTACTGGATTTCAAGCGTGCTGGCTTTAGTAAAATGGGGGAATACCTGAGGAAGGAGATGATGGGCTGGGAGGAAATACGAGAAGTGGAAGGACAGTGGTCCAGGCTGAAAGAAGCTATAAATAGGGCCACGAACCTTTATGTAAGGAAAGTAAATAAAAGCAAGAGAAAAAGGAAACCGATATGGTTCTCCAAGCAAGTGGCTGAGAAAATAAAGGCTAAAGAGTTAGCGTTCCAGAAATACACAAAAACTCAAGAAAAGGAACACGAGGAGGAATACAGGTTGAAACTGAAAGAAGCCAAGAGACGTCTGGCGAAAACGGAAGAACAAATGGCTACAAAATGTAAGGAGGGGTGACAAACATTTCTTCAGGTATATAAGTGAAACGAGAATGACTAAAAAGGGAATTGAGACTAAAAGATACTGCGAACCGCTATGTGGATAATGATGAAGAAAAAGCAAATTTGCTAAACAGATACTTTTGTTCTGTTTTCACAGAAGAAAATCCTGGAGAAGGACCGCGATGGACTGCAAAAAGTACAAATGAGATTGAAGTGGATAGAGCACCGTTCACGGAGAAGCTAAAGGTGGACAAAGCCATGGGACCGGATGGGATCCACCCCAGGATATTGAGGGAGCTCAGAGAGGTTCTGGTGGGTCCTCTTAAAGATTTTTTTAATATATCCTTGCAGACGGGAGAGGTTCCGAGGGATTGGAGAACGGCGGAGGTGGTCCTTCACAAGAGTGGTGAAAGGGAAGAAGCTGGAAACTACAGGCTGGTAAGCCTCACTTCGATTATTGGAAAAGTAATGGAAGCGATGCTGAAGGAAAGGATAGTGAATTTCCTGGAAGCCAATAAGTTGCAAGATCCGAGACAACATGGTTTTACCAAAGGGAAATCGTGCCAAACGAATCTCATTGAGTTCTTTGGGTGACAGGAGAATTGAATCAGGGACGAGCTATGGACGTAATCTACTTAGATTTCAGCAAAGCTTTTGACACGGTTCCCCACAGGAGGCTCTTAAATAAACTGGATGGGCTGAAGATAGGACCCGAAGTGGTGAACTGGATTAGGAACTGGTTGACAGACAGAAGCCAGAGGGTGGTGGTGAATGGAATTCGCTCGGAGGAGGGAAAGGTGAGTAGTGGTGTGCCTCAAGGATCGGTGCTGGGACCGATTCTGTTCAATATATTTGTGAGTGACATTGCCGAAGGGTTAGAAGGTAAAGTTTGCCTATTTGCGGATGATACTAAGATCTGTAACAGAGTGGACACCCGGGAGGGAGTGGAAAACATGAAAAAGGATCTGAGGAAGCTAGAAGAATGGTCTAAGGTTTGGCAATTAAAATTCAATGCGAAGAAATGCAAAGTGATGCACTTAGGGAATAGAAATCCTCGGGAGACGTATGTGTTAGGCGGGGAGAATCTGATAGGTACGGACGGGGAGAGGGATCTTGGGGTGATAGTATCTGAGGACCTGATCCACCTACCCTCCTCTCTTCCTTCCCGTTCACATTAATTGATTTGATTTGCTTACTTTATTTATTTTTTGTCTATTAGATTGTAAGCTCTTTGAGCAGGGACTGTCTTTCTTCTATGTTTGTACAGCGCTGCGTATGCCTTGTAGCGCTATAGAAATGCTAAATAGTAGTAGTAGTAGTGAAGGCGACGAAACAGTGTGACAAGGCGGTGGCCGTAGCTAGAAGGTTGTTAGGCTGTATAGAGAGAGGTGTGACCAGCAGAAGAAAGGAGGTGTTGATGCCCCTGTATAAGTCGTTGGTGAGGCCCCACCTTGAGTATTGTTCAGTTTTGGAGGCCGTACCTTGCGAAGGATGTAAAAAGAATTGAAGCGGTGCAAAGAAAAGCTACGAGAATGGTAAGGGATTTGTGTTACAAGACGTATGAGCAGAGACTTGCTGACCTGAACATGTATACTCTGGAGGAAAGGAGAAACAGGGGTGATATGATACAGACGTTCAAATATTTGTAAAGTATTAATCCGCAAACAAACCTTTTCCGGAGGTGCGAAGGTGGTAGAACGAGAGGACATGAAATTAGATTGAAGGGGGGCAGACTCAAGAAAAATGTCAGGAAGTATTTTTTCACGGAGAGAGTAGTGGATGCTTGGAATGCCCTCCCGCGGGAGGTGGTGGAAATGAAAACGGTAACAAAATTCAAACACGCATGGGATAAACATAAAGGAATCCTGTTCAGAAGGAATGGATCCTAAGGAGCTTAGCCGAGATTGGGTGCCAGAGCCGGTGGTGGGAGGTGGGGATAGTGCTGGGCAGACTTACATGGTCTGTGCCCTGAAAAGGACAGGCACAAATCAAGGTAAGGTATACGCAAAAAGTAGCACATATGAGTTTATCTTGTAGGGCAGACTGGATGGACCATGCAGGTCTTTTTCTGCCGTCATTTACTATGTATAATCGGAACCTGGTTACTTCTGCTACCACCTCCTGGGTAGAGTCCGGCATCTTGACCAGAAGGCGGCAGCAGCAGCTCCACATGGTTCTACTCCCTCCACCTCAATGCTTCACAGTTAAGAGGAACATGGCTGCACAATCATCTTCTGTTGCCTTTGAACCACTGTAAAACTATGCCATGCTAGCTAAAAATATTGGCAATCATCATTAAGTATCGAAACAATTGTAATGTTTAATACATGATCATGGTAACCTACTCTACAGTTACATACCCTCAACCCAGAAACAGAGGTAAGAGTATGGATACTTTTTACCTCCAGACATCGACTACTTATCTGTGTTGTGGGTTAATGTAAAAATGGGAAGTGTTGATCTCATTTTTGCTTTTCTGCAGAGATATCATTCTGTTCCGTCCTTCACATTTGGCTAACAAATTTGAAGATAGCACTGTCTCATATAATGATGGCAAAATGAGCAATAACAAGATTAAAAACTTCATTCAAGAGAACATGTAAGTATGGTTTCACCAGGCCATCTGTGATATATTTCATTTAATATCATAATTATGAGGAACATACAAATGTAATTCTGGTTATTTGGAGATAAAAATTTTATCCTGCATTCAGACATACAAAATAATGGATACTTATTTCTGGTTTCACCCTGTCTTCAACCAGTCCCCCCCTCCTTCTCCCCCCAATGTGTCCTATCTGGGAGTGCCCAGAACGTGGAAAGTTATCTTTAACCAGGGGTCTCTCTTGTAGTTGTGGTTGCCCTCTGTTGCTCTCTGTGGATGCATCTGTTTCCAAGTTCAACCTTCCTAAGTGTAAATGAGAATATAGCCCCACATTTTGCCTGATAAATTATTCCCTTCATAATGGAATGAATATCACAATTTTTTCCTTGCTTATGCCACAGTGTTATGAGAGACCATTTTCTAAGGTGTTATATGTTAATCTCAAAGAAAACCAAGTTTGGAAGTTGTGGGATTCTGATACTTAGACCTTTTCATGAGCATAGTGTATAAAGAAATCAAACCACTTGCCATATCCCAGAAGAGTCTAATATACTAATAGTTCATGTACAGTCAGTAGGGTACAACCGACTTGTCAGTTCCTTGGGCTTTGATGGTCATAGGTGCAAACAGTAAAAGCACTGAAAGGTAAACTGCAGTGGAATTAGTTGCAAAGGTTGAAGTTAATGCTAGTATACTTGATTCCACATGAGGCCTTGTTTCCTGTTTTGAAGGATGCATATAATGGTAAATGATCTTTTTCTATATACCTTTACTTCATTGAATATACATGTATGTAAATAGTCTACTAGAACATGCAGAGTTAACACACACCTGTTATATTTGTTCTCCGAGGACAAGCAGACTGTTTATTGTCACAATTGGGTCGTTGTCTGCGACGGCCCAGGAGACTGACAAAAATTAAAAAGCAAGCAGAGAAGTCTCTCGAACGCTCTGCGCATGAGAATGCATGCGTGAACAGCTTCCCGCCCGCAACACGAGCATGAGTCCCCCAGTTTCCTTTTATCTGCGTCTTGAGCAACACGTCTTTTTTTTTTTTTCCTTGTGCTCAGTTTTCGCCCAGAAGACTTAGGCTAGCGTTCACCGCTTTCCCTTTTTTTTATTTTTTCTTCAAATAAAAAAAAAAAAAAAAGTTACCCTTATTTTCTGTTTTTTTTTTCCACCTATTTAAGTTTCCTTCTTTTTCCGTTGCGGCTGCCTTTTAGGCTGCTCGGTCGGGTTTTCTTTTCTTTGTGCTTTATTTGGCACAATCGACTCCTTTAATTTCGCAGCCACCGTTTTTCCGTCCATGTCATCGAGGACTCCCAGCAGCTTCAAGCGTTGTACTCAGTGCAACCGGACCATCTCGAGTACCGAACCCCACGCGTGGTGTCTCCAGTACCTTAGGCCTGATCAGCTGCCTGTAAGCTGTGTCTTGATGAAGAAACGGACCCAAGTTGCTCGGGATGCTGAGTGTGAAAAACGTTTTGCTGATCGGTCCAGTCCTTCGACGTCTGCTTCGATATCAGTACCGAGGTCGTCGTCGTCAAGGGAAGCATCAACTTCGAGAGCGCAGGTAAGGCTGCTGAATGACCACATTGTGCTGGGAACAGCGAGGCATCGAGTGGCTCTCTACCTGTCTCGAGGCCTACTGCTATGCAGGCCCTCTAGGACTGACCTTCGTCGGACCCGGCCCCGAGGAGGCATGAGGATTCCATGTCCTCGGTACCGAGGAGTCTCAATGACAGGCGTCAAGCGAAGGCTAAGAAGCACTGTCATCGTTCTCCTTCCAGACATGGTACCGAGAGCTAGGGTGAGCCAAGGTATTCGGCACTCGAGAAGCGTCGGCACCGAGAGGACCGCTCACCCTCTATACAGGAGGTGCCGATGCGTCGGTCTTCAGGCAGCTTGGTACTGGCTCTCGAGCCCCCTCAGATTCTTACACCGGCCCCGCAGCCTTTTCCGATGGAGGCTCTCGACGAGCGCATCAGGGCCCTTCCAGAGCTTCTGGAGGGATTACTGCCCCAGTCTGCGTCGGTTCCAGGGGTGCTTGCGCCTCCTGCATCGACTGTATCCATGCCTCCAAATTGTCCACCGGGAGCTCAGTCCTTCAGCTCCCAGCACAAGCAGGTACTTACAGAGGATTCTTCGCCCTTCTAAAGGCCAATGCGGTCGAACCCGTTTCACCAGGGGAAGAAGGGCTGGGATTCTATTCCAGGTACTTCTTTGTGCAAAAGAAAACAGGGCGGATTCGTCCCATCCTAAGGTCCCTGAACAAATTCCTAGTCGGAGAAAAGTTCAAGATGGTTTCCCTGGGCACCCTTCTTCCCATGATTCAGGAGAACAATTGGCTGTGCTCTCTGGACTTAAAAGATGTCTATACTCGCATCTTCCCAGCTCACAGGAAGTATCTTTGATTTCGGTTGGGAACTCGGCACTTTCAGTACTATGTACTGCCCTTTGGCCTTGCGTCTGCGCCCAGGGTCTTCACAAAGTGCCTGGCAGTTGTCGCAGCATCGCTACGCAGACTGGGAGTGCATGTGTTCCCTTATCTCGGCGATTGGCTGGTGAAGAGCACCTCGGAGGCAGGCGCTCTACAGTCCATGCGGATGACTGTTCAAGTGGGGTTTGTAATCAATTATCCCAAGTCCCACCTTGTTCTGGTTCAGAAATTGGAGTTCATTAGAGCTCTGTTGGAAACACGGACGTCTCAAGCTTATCTCCCCCATGCAAGGGCAGACAATCTCTTGGCCCTAGTCCCCCTTAGCGCGAGCGTCTTAACAGATCACAGCTCGACAGATGTTGAGACTTCTAGGACACATGGCTTCCACAGTTCATGTGACTCCATGACACGCCTACATATGAGATCAGTTCAGTGGACCCTAGCTTCCCAGTGGTGCCAGGCCACAGGGGATCTAGAGGATGTGATCCATTTTTCCACCGACTTTTGCAGTTCCCTTCAGTGGTGGACCATTCGATCCGTTCTGACCTTGGGACGTCCATTCCAAATTCCTCAGCCACAAAAAGTGCTGACAGATGCATCCCTCCTGGGGTGGGGAGCTCATGTAGATGGACTTCACACTCGGGGAACTTGGTCCTTTCAGGAAAAGGATCTTCAGATCAACCTGGAATTTGGAGCAGTCTGGAACGCTCTCAAGGCTTTCAGAGACCAGCTGTCCAATCAAATTATTTTAATTCAGACAGACAATCAGGTTGCTATGTATTACACCATCAAGCAGGGGGGCACGGGATCTCACCCTCTGTGTCAGGAAGCCGTCCAGATGTAGCTTTGGGCGTGCCGTCACAGCATGTTTTTCCAGGCCACGTATCTGGCAAGCGTAAACAACTGTCTGGCCGACAGGTTGAGTAGGATCATTCAACCTCACAAGTTGTCACTGAACATGGATGTTGTCCAGAAGATCTTCCGAGAGTGGACCTTTTTGCCACTCAGTTCAATCACAGTTACTCAATTCTGTTCCAGACTTTAGGCTCACGACAGACTAGTGTCAGATGCCTTTCTCCTACATTGGGGGACAGGCCTTCTGTATGCGTATCCTCCCATACCTCTAGTAGGGAAGACTTCGCTGAAACTCAAGCAAGACCGCGGAACCATGATTCTGATTGTGCCTTTCTGGCCTTGTCAGATCTGGTGCCCTCTTCTTCTGGAGTTGTCCTTCGATGAACCGTGGAGATTGGAGTGTTTTCCGACCCTCATCTCCCAGAACGAGGGGTTGCTTCTACATCCCAACCTCCAGTCTCTGGCTCTCACGGCCTGGATGTTGAGAGCTTTGCCTCTTTAGGTCTTTCAGAGGGTGTCTCCCGAGTCTTGCTTCCAGGAAAGATTCCACGAAAAAGTGTTATTCTTTCAAATGGAGGAAGTTTGCCATCTGGTGTGACAGCAAGGCCCTTGATCCTTTTTCTTGTCCTACACGGTCCCTGCTTGAATACCTTCTACACTTATCAGAGTCTGGTCTTAAAACTAACTCCATTAGAGTTCACCTTAGTGCAATTAGTGCTTATCGTCGTGTAGAGGGTAAGCCTATCTCTGGACAGCCTTTAGTTGTTCACTTTATGAGAGGTTTGCTTTTGTCAAAGCCCCCTGTCAAACCTCCACCAGTGTCATGGGATCTCAACGTTGTTCTCACCCAGCTGATGAAACCTCCTTTTGAGCCACTGAATTCCTGCCATCTGAAGTACTTGACCTGGAAGGTCATTTTCTTGGTGGCTGTTACTTCAGCTCGTAGAGTCAGTGAGCTTCAGGCCCTGGTAGTCCACGCATCTTATATCAAGTTTTATCATAACAGAGTAGTCCTCCACACTCACCCTAAGTTCTTGCCGAAGGTGGTGTCGGAGTTCCATCTGAACCAGTCAGTTGTCTTGTCAACATTTTTCCCTGTCCTCATACCTGCCCTGGTGAAGACAAGTTGCACACCTCGTACTGTAAGAGAGCATTGGCCTTTTTACGTGGAATGGACAAAGCCCTATAGACAGTCCGCCCAGCTGTTTGTTTCTTTTAACCCCAAAGGAGGAGAGTCGCCATCAGAAAACACACCATCTCTAATTGGCTAGTGGATTGCATTTCCTTCACTTGCACCTAAGCTGGGCTAACTCTGGAGGGCCATATCACAGCTCATAATGTGTTAGAGCCATGGCAGCGTCAGTGGCTCACTTGAAGTCAGCCTCCATTGAAGAGATTTGCAAGGCTGCAACGTGGTCATCTGTCCACACATTCACATCTCACTACTGCCTTCAGCAGGATAGCCGATGAGGCAGGCGGTGCTGCAGAATCTGTTCAGGGTTTAGAATCCAACTCCACTCTCCTAGGCCCATTTCTGTTCTGTTCCAGGCTGCACTCTCACGTAGTTGTGGAGGAGTGGCCTAGTGGTTAGGGTGGTGGACTTTGGTCCTGGGGAACTGAGGAACTGAGTTTGATTCCCGGCACAGGCAGCTCCTTGTGACTCTGGGCAAGTCACTTAACCCTCCATTGCCCGCTGCATTGAGCCTGCCATGAGTGGGAAAGCGCGGGGTACAAATGTAACAAAAAAAAAAAAAAAAATTATTTTCAGGTCAGTCTGTTATGTCCTCGCCGTTGTGAAGCCCAATTGACCATTGTTTGTTGTTTTGAGTGAGCCTGGGAGCTCACTCCCAATTGTGACAATAATCAGCCTGCTTGTCCTTGGAGAAAATGAAGATACATACCTGTAGCAGGTATTCTCAGAGGCCAGCAGGCTGATTATTCTCACAAACCCCCCCTCCTCCCCTTGTTCTACTTTCTGTTTTGCTTTTTATTAAACTGGGGGACTCACGCTCATGTCAGGCGGGAAGCCGTTCGCTCACGCGCAGTGTGCTCTCCCGCGCAACGGAGCATTCGAGAGACTGCTTGCTTTTTAATGTTTGCCGGTCTCCTGGGCCGTCGCGGACGATGACCCAATTTTGAGAATAATCAGCCTGCTGTCCTCTGAGAATACCTGCTACAGGTATGTATCTTCATTTTCTAGGTCTGACCTAGAAGCTGGTATCTACTGTACACTACCTTGGGTGAATCTCTTCATAAAGGTGTATAATAAAATACTATAGTGTGAAGTGACTTAAAGTAGACTTCATAAGTTATTGGAAACTACTATTTAATAGTAAATCTTTGCATGTCAGTGTGAGAGTATATGTAAATTCAGTGTTGGTGAACATATAAAGGTGCAGTTATCTTTCCAGCATACTCTCTTCCCATCTCCTCCCCCCACCCCAACTCCCCCACCAAAGAAAAGGCTGGCTTCCTACAGTGACTTAAAGGGGATGGAATTTGATATACTGCCTTTCTGTGGTTATAGTCAAAGCGGTTTACATATTATATACAGGTACTTAATTTGTACTTGGGGCGATGGAGGGTTGTGACTTGCCCAGTCGCAAGAAGCTGCAGTGGGAATTAAATCAGTTTTGCCTGGTTCTCAGGTTGCTGCATTAACATTAGGCTACTCCTCCACTCCAGTGGCTAAAATATGTTGGTTCAGTGTCAGGGCTTGGCTCCTCCCATTACCAGGTGGGATTTTTAGACCTCTGGTGGATCAGTGCCCACTTAAAGCCTGCCCCTTCTCCTCCCCCCTCCCCCAAACAAAGGCCAGGGACCAAAGTTTAAAATCCAGGTCATGTGATAAGTCCCATCCTTTCCCCTCTCACCTTGCCTCTACTTCAAAATGATCAATCCAGTAGGAAGAGGAACAAGTTGGGATTGCTCATATCGCCTGTTGGGTTGACCACGCTTAGGGGTAAGGCAGAGCTGGGGTGTACAGTGTCTAAAGTGGGTATGGCTTGCAGCAAGGTGGGGACAGGGCTTAATAGGTAACTGGATTTTTTTTTCCAAATTTTAAGCCATAGGTTGGGGAAGTGAATGTTGTGACCCCCCCCCCCCCCCCACCCCCCAACCTCTGAAGCAAGGGTTTTTAATTCAGTTCTCAGGACATAGCCAGTCAGGTTTTTGGGATATCCAGAAAGAATATGTTTGAGAGAAACTTGCCTCATATGCAGATTCTCATGCATATTCATTATGGGTATTCTGAAAAGCTGACTGAGTAGGTGTGTCCTGAGGACTGGGTTGAGAACCACTTTCCTGGAGATGGGAGGATCTGACATGGAGCCAGCAGCTTCTCTAAAGCCATGTACACAGGGGATAACATTTTAAATTTTATTTACATGCCTTCCCAACAGTGCTATAATTCATTTACCTCAACTAAATGCTGCAGAAACTTGTTAACTTTCAACATTTAATGGGTTAGTACATTGATCTACCAGTGTTTCTCAAGTAGAGTCAGCATATAAGTTAAGCTCAATATTTTTACAGCATGTTAGAAAAATCAACATTTGCCATATCCCAGAAGAGTCAAATCAGTGGTGGTAACTTCATTCAGTTCATGTTCTCTTTCAGTTTTGGGATCTGCCCACACCTAACAGAGGATAATAAAGATTTGATCCAAGGGAAAGACATTCTTGTGGCTTACTATGATGTGGACTATGAGAAGAATCCTAAAGGCTCTAACTACTGGCGGAACAGGTGAGAGTTGTGAAGGCAGATTCTGATGTGCTCCGAGTAAAACCAATTTTTTGCTGTTAGAGTAGAAGTGTTGTGTAGTTCTGGAGTTTACCCAAGTACATTAGGAGGGACGAGCACACTCTTAAAAATTAAAAATTTGTTCTTGCTAGCCTGCATATTTAAAAAAAATTGTAAACAATTTTTATAACCTTTTTAGCAAGGCATTAGCATTTCTATGGCAGTGCCAAAAGAATTGGCGCAGATGAAGTGCTTGCTTATTTTGTCTCCAGCAGATAGTGGCAAGTGCTGGACTGATGTAGCATGATTTCTAGGCTGCCAGGCAGTGCTCTCATAGCCCTCCTTTCTGAGAGTAGAGTCCTGTTTAAGCTTCCAGGATGGCAAGTTGTCTTGCTATTTTCACGAATAAAGTATGATCCTGGCTCCCCAGGACAACCAGCTTAGGCTGTCCCTTCTGGACTCCTGGCTTCAGTCCTGCTTGTGACCTGATTGAGCAGGTATCAGTGGGCTCCCAGATCTTATTTTCTAGCAAAGAATGGGGGCTGGTTCAGGAGAGAATCTGTTTAGCTTGGTCTTAGTCTAACCAGCACTTCAAACCTCCTTCTGTCCTCTCCTCCCTTGAGGAGGCTGAGAAAAATAGCAGTAGTTGATGCTGCTTTAAAACAAACAAACAAAAAAAAAAAAGGCCTGACTGTCTTAAGTGGCAACAAGAGAGCTGTGACATTGCCAGAATGGGGGAGTCTGCAACCTGTCTGCAGGCCTATAGGGGATGTGGAAGCTGATAACTTGCAGCATTTTTGCATCACTTGGCCTGTTTGCGATGATGTCAGACCTGACTGTGGAGATCTGATTGCAGCTAGCTTACACTGTGGAGGGGAAGGACAGGCCTATGGGATGCCTGCTACTATGGCAGATTGTGTACCAATGAGAACAGTTATTATCCTCAGTGATCCACGAGTCCTGCCACCTTTTTGTTGCTTGGCTCTTCATTCCCTCTACATGTCTGTCAGCTAGTGCTCCTTGTGGAGCAGCAGCCGCCTCATCAGCAACTTGATATTCTTAGGTTATGCACTGACTTTGTACATTAAGCAGAATTATTGGGGTATAGGGAAAGTTGGATACTCTCTGGGATGGGGCATGCCCAACATGCCCTCCACAAATAGATGTACTCTCCTTATAGCTCTGAAATTGCTATAGATAAGGAACCTTCCATTTCCCTTAGGTCCTTTGGGAAGCGAAGGCCATTTCTCCCCTGATAAACATTGAAGAGTTCTCCTTCACAAACTTCCCACAGTGGAGCTGACCCTGTTCTTGTGGAGGGCATTTTATTCCACTCCAGAAAGAACCCAGAAACCGCTTACGGCCTTTCCATTCCACAGGGCTGTCAAATGTAAGGTCTTAGTGATTTGCCCTAGCCAGGAACATACATCAAGGGAGGAAACGTTGGAAAACTGTATCTTTTTATTTATTTATTGGTTGAGAACAGGGAGATCTTCAGATCCCAAATGTATGCCTTAATAGCTGCTGTGACCTGCAAAGCAGCTATCCTATTTCTAGGGGTGTATGGTCTGTAAGTCTACAGATCAAAAAGATTCAAGTCCTTTTGAAGCAGGCCTCCTTGGCTTCAACCTTGGCTGTTTAGTCCTGTTTTTGTGGAGTTTTATTGGGCACGTATTTTTCATGGCATTTCCCAGCTCCTAAATTTCAGAAGCAGCCTTTTTGAGAATATAGGGTGAGATTGTCTGCTAGAGCTGTAGCTCTTGTAGTAACACCATAAAAGCTGTTGGCATAACTGGACAGCAGATCATCCTGAAAATTCAGCGTGGCAATCTCCCCCTTTGAAGACATTCATTGTGGGTGAAAAACTTTGCTACGGGTTCCCCCCCCCCCCAATCATCTCAGCTGTAAGGTCCAACCCAACTCTGTCTAGCTCCTTTGCTTTGAAAGAAACTAGTCAGATTCCTTAAAGCTAATTTAGATAACTCACTATAGACTCATTGAACTTACATTTGTTTAAATCACTTGAAGATCTGACTTGTTGGTAAGACAAACATCCCTTATATGGTAGGCAGTCTGGCTTCTGCTACTCATAGTACATAAATGGCCTTGCTTGCCTTGATCAGTGAGCCATCAACCTCAATAGCATTAAGATGGCTGGTGGCTTTGGACATGTTGCTTTTGAATTGGTTGACCTGCTTTCTTATCTACAGCCTGCAAGTGTAGCTGAGAATCTAGGAGATGATTGGCAACCTGATAGGTGATCCAATGAAGTAAAATGAGAATACTTCCTGGCCCCACTGTCTTGTGTATACGTTCAAAGTTCAATTCTGACTCAATCCTCATCTCCCTTAGCCCTCTGGCTACATTGAACTCTAGATCAATGGTATCTGTGGCTATTTCTATGAATATCCAGCTGGTCACTTTAATAGATATTCCCCTTTATCTTATCTCAATACTTGTGTGGCTACTATTGATGATCTGGCTTTTTTTTCATGAACAAAAATTAAGTCTGCAAAATTTGGAAGTTCTGTGGCTTGGTAGGTCCCAGTGATTTCATGGAGTTCCCATGATTTCAGGAGTTTATATCTCTTCAAAGCAATCACTCTTGTGAGCATCATCCTGGGCTTCTATCTGTTTCTATCCATGTGTATTATCAGCCAGGTCTTTCCTTAGCATCCTTACCAGACCATCCAGGATCTGTGGACTGTGCCCATTGACCAGCAGATGGAGGCAGGCGAAAGCTGTACCCTGTGAATGCAACATCAGGTGTTTAGCATTTCTCCAGTAAATGGTCGAAGGTGAATCAAGCAGGTCTCGGTGAAGCTCCTGAACTGGTCAGTGGACCAGGTTTCAATTGAGTTGTGGGGAGGGTACAGATTTATCTGGTGGTGCTTTATTGAAAGGAAGAAAGTTGAAGTGGAGCCTTGGGGAATCTCCAGACTGAGATAAGAACCTAAGCCTTATCATACTGGAACAGGCCCAGTATCATGTTTCTGCCAGTGGCCAATCCTGGTCTCAATATACCAAAAGAGTATACCTGACAATATACCAAAAGAGTAAAACAGATTTTTATGCTGCTTATCCTAGAGAATAGTGGATTTCCCCAAGTTCATCTTAATGGCTTTTCTATTAGGAAATTATCCAAACCTTTTTTAAACCCTGCTAAGCTACCTGCTTTTACCACATTCTCTGGCAAATGAATTCCAGGGTTTAATTACACATTCAGTGGGGAGATTTTCTCTGTTCTAAATTTACTGCTTAGGAGCTTCATTGCATGCACCCTAGTCCTTCTATTTTTGGAAAGAGTAAACCAGTGATGTCTTACCATTCCCACTCCATTCGGTATTTTATAGACATATCTCCTCTCAGCTGTCTCTTCTCCAAGCTAAAGAGTCCTAGGCTCTTTAACCTTTCATCATAGGGAAGTCATTCCATCCCCTTTCATTTTCATCGCCCTTCTCTGTATCTTTTCGAATTCTGCTATATCTTTTTCGAGATATGACCAAAATTGCATGCAGTATTGAGGTGCAGTTGCATTATGGAGTGAGCAGTACAACGGCAGCATTATCTGTGGTGTTCTCCATTCCTTTCCTAATACATAGTAACATAGTAAATGATGGCAGATAAAGACCTGTATGGTCCATCCAGTCTGCCCAACAAGATACACATTTTACATGGTATGTGTACTTTATATGTTTACCTGAGTTTGATTTGTCCTTGCCATTCTCAGGGCATAGACAGTAGAAATCTGCCCAGCAGTACTGTTGTACTAAAAGTTCTGAAGCTAACGTTGAAGCCCCTTAAAATTTAACTCTAGCCCATCCATATCTATTCAGTCCCAATCAGGGCATAGACCGTAGAAGTCTGCCCAGTTTAATAGTTCTTAACATTCTTTTTTTAAATTGAATTTCAAAATAGCACAATACAGTACTTACAGGAAATTATTTAGGCCACATCTTGGTAAACAGACAAAATATAGGAAATTATACAAAGGAAATAGGTTCCTAACATTGTTTGCTTTCTTAGCTGCTGTTGCTGCACACCGAGCAGAGGGTTTCAATGTGTCAACAATGACACATTGATTCTTTTCTTAGTTGGTGACTCCTAATGTGGAATCTTGCATCATGTAGCTATAGTTTGGGTTCCTCTACATGCATCACTTTGCACTCGTTCACATTAAATGTCATATGCCATTTGGATGCCCAATCTTATAAGGTCCTCTTGCAATGTTTCACAGTTGTCTTGTGATTTAACAACTTTTAACTTTTGTCATCACCAAATTTAATTACCTCACTAGTTATTCCAATCTCTAGATAATTTATAAATGTTAAAAAGCAGCGGTCCCAGCACAGACCCCTAGGGAACCCTACTACCTACCCTTCTCCATTGAGAATACTGTCCATTTAGCCCTACTGTTTTCCATCTTTTAACCAGTTCTTAATCCACAGTAGGACATTACCTCCTATCCCATACATTTCTACAGGGGTATTTCATGAGGTACTTGGTGTATTTGAATTTTCAAAAGGCATTTGACAATCAGCTCACCTTTATATACTTACTAGTAAAAAAGGCCCGTTTCTGACACAAATGAAACGGGCGCTAGCAAGGTTTTCCTCGGAGTGTGTGTGTTTGGGAGAGTGTATGTGAGAGTGAGTGTTTGAGAGTCAGAGTGAAAGTGTGAGTCCAATCCATGCTCCTCTGTCACCTGGCCCCTCCATTCATCCCTATCCAGCAATTCCGCTGTCTCCCTGAGGCCTGCCCTGCAATCCATATGCATCCATGGCCATCTGTCCCTTCCATTCATCCCTATCCAGCAATTCCCCTCTCCATGAGTCCTGCCCTTCCAATCCATGCTCCTTTGTCACCTGGCCCCTCCATTTTTCCCTATCCAGCATTTCCCCTCTCTGCCTGAGGCCTGCCCTGCAATCCATATCCATCCATGGCCATCTGTCCCCTCCATTCATCCCTATCCAGCAATTCCCCTCTCCCTGAGTCCTGCCCTTCCAATCCATGCTCCTCTTTCACCTGGCCCCTCCATTCATCCCTATCCAGCAATTCCCCTCTCTGCCTGAGCCCTGCCCTGCAATCCATATGCATCCATGCCCATCTGTGCCCTCCATTCATCCCTATCCAGCAATTCCCCTCTCCCTGAGTCCTGCCCTTCCAATCCATGCCCATCCATGCTCATCTGTCACCTGGCCCCTCCATTTTTCCCTATCCAGCATTTCCCCTCTCTGCCTGAGGCCTCCCCTGCAATCCATATCCATCCATGGCCATCTGTCCCCTCCATTCATCCCTATCAGCAATTCCCGTCTCCCTGAGTCCTGCCCTTCCAATCCATGCCCATCCATGCCCATCTGTCCCCTCTATTCATCCCTATCCAGCAATTTCCCTCTCTCCCTGAGTCCTGCCCTCCCAATCCATGCTCCTCTGTCCCCTGCCCCCTCCATTCATCCCTTTCCAGCAATTGCCCTCTCTCCCTGAGTCCTGCCCTCCCAATCCATGCTCCTCTGTCCCCTGCCGCCTCCATTCATCCTTTTCCAGCAAGTCCCCTGTCTCCCTTCCATGACCCCCCCTTGCATCCATGCTCCTCTCTCTCCCATGTCCCAGCCTGGGCCGCCCTCTTCTCCCCCCCCCCCCCCCCCCCCCCCCCCCTTCGCATCCATGGTGTCGTTTCTCCCCTGCCCTCCCGCTCCCATTGTTTTTCTTTTGTGGCCACCCTCTTCGCTCCCCCCAACATGGTTTTTATTTTTTTTTCTTGTTTTTAAATGTACCTCCGTGGTTCCGGCAGCGAAGCGTCAGGGAAGGAGGCGGTGCTCCCGACGTCTAGGTTTCCCTTCGCTGTGTTCCGCCTTCTTTTGACGTCATCCTTGACGTCAGAAGAAGGCGGAACACAGCGAAGGGAAGGCTAGACGTTGAGAGCGCCGCCTCCTTCCCTGACGCTTCGCTGCCGAGCGTTGCGATTGGATGAGTGTCATTGCTCCGCCCTCGACGTCATCACGTTTGACGCGTGGGCGGGGCAGACACAATGCGATCTCACCCCCTTCACTTTTGGCTAACAGAGGCTTCATTCGAACGTTGGAGGTGCGTTTTATATAGAGAGATTTGTTCACCCCTTTAAAAAAATGTAGCAGATTCGTGAGACAAGATTTCCTTTTGACTAAATTCATGTTGGCTTTGTGTCATCAATCCATACCTATGTATATGTTCAGTAATTTTGTTCTTTATAATAGTCTGCTATTTTTGTCTGGCATCAGCGATAAATTGCATATTACTAACAGTAGCTCTGTAAGTTAATTATTCAGTTTTATCAGTACTCTGGGAATGTGTACCGTCTGGTCTGGTCCAGGGGATTTGCTACTATTTAATCATCAATTGCACCATTATATCTTCCAGGTATGTAGACTTGTTTCAGTTATTCCAATTTACCATTGAATACCATTTTTGGTAGCAGTATCACCCTCGCATATTCTTTAGTGAAGACTGAAACACTGAATTCATTTATTCTCTCCACTATGGCCTCTTCCCCGAGTGCTCCTTTTACCCCCAGTCATCTAGCAGTCTCACTGATTCCTTTGCCAGATTCTTGCTGCTTATATACCTAAAGTTCTTATTGTGTATGTATTGCCTTCAACGCAATCTCCTTTTTATAGTCTCTTTGCCTTCCTTATCAGCACTTTGCTTTTGACTTTCCATGCTTTATGCTGTTTCCTATCATCTTCAGTCTGTTCCTTCTCCCGTTATCTGAAGAATGTTTTTAGCTCTAATAGCTTCCTTTATCTCTCTTTTTAACCGCGTTTAAGATCTGCACGATTGTCCATAAAATCATCTATGGAGATGCCCCGACCTACATGACAGATCTCGTGGACCTGCCACCAAGAAATGCTAAACTATCTTCCCGCACCTTTCTGAACCTACACTTCCCCAGCTGCAAAGGATTAAAATACAAACTAACACACGCGACCAGGTTTTCTTACATGAGTACGCAGATGTGGAATGCACTACCAACTCACTTAAAAACGATAAATGAAATAAATAGCTTCCGCAAAGCCCTGAAAACTTCTCTTTAACAAGGCCTACCACAAGAACCCATAACTAACTACAACACAACACCTAAACAGACTGTCTTACTCTATAACTCCTTGACCAGATCCTCTTGCTCTCTCTAATTTCTTTTAACACCAATTGTATTATTGACCCTGTTATGGCGATGCCATAACAGATCTTTGTAAGCCACATTGACCCTGCAAATAGGTGGGAAAATGTGGGATACAAGTGCAATAAATAAAATAATTGTCATTTGGCCCGTCTTCCTCCTTTTTTTAAATAGATGGAATATATGTGGTCTGGGCTTCCAGGTGACCTTTGTAGTTGCTCCTTTAAGTTTTTTTTTTTTTTTTTTGTTTTTTTTTAACATCGGTCTCATTTTATCAGTGTTTCCTTTTTGAAAATTAAATGTTAACATACTGGACTTCCTGTGTGTACTTATCAAGTCTGATCATGTAATGATCACCGTTATCAAGTGGCCCCAGCACAGTTCTCCCCCCTCCCTTTCTCGAAGGCTGCTGGAGTGTTTAATCTTAGCCTCCTGCAGAAGACACATGGAATGCACAAGATAAAGTGCAGATTGGATTTCCTGTGTGTACTTATCAAATCTGATCATTTTATGATCACTGTTATGTTATCAAGTGGGCCCAGTACAGTTAACTCCACCTCCCTTTTCTCAACTTGAAGGCTCCTGGAGTTTTCAATCTTAGCTGCCTGCAGAAGACACATGGAATGCACAAGATAGACTGCAGAGTGCATGTCACCTCTTTATTTCTCTTTTTCTATCTTGCTGGATTATGGGAGTCCATTAAGCAAGCTGTGGCAGCCTGCTAGTGCAGCTCCTGTTTTCAGCCAGCACGTTCTCTGCTAGAAAGGCCACAGCACCGCACATTGTGTTAAACATTGCTCCTGGTGCACAGCTGGATATTCTTGGTCAAGGGATTGTTCTTTGTGTTGTGCTGCTTCCCTTGAGCCCACCAGGCCTCGGATAGCCTGACCAATAAGAGGAGTGACTGCAGTCAGTGCTTCAGGGGGTGGTTCCCCCCTCCCCCCAGCCATCTTTCCAGTGGGGATAGTGTGAGGGGAGCCACTATTTTTTACCACAAGTCCCCTTGGGAGCAGGAGCCAGAACGTTTTGGTTCTGCTTTAGCATTTCCCTCCTTGCCCAGTACTTGTGAGGCCTTGTTTTTTCAGTTGCTCATAATTTTTTTTTACCAGTTTGTCCTACACAGCCTTTTTATTCATATCAGGCAGGTAGTTTATCCAGACAGGAGCTCTCAAGTCTTACCATCCTTCACAGTATTTGACCTATCATGGGCCAGGGCAGGGAGATATCTGTTCCTGACAGTTCTGATGGCACTGGACTGACTGAGATGTCTGTGGCACATAGTCTTGATTTGGCTGCTTGTAGGCAGCCCTCTCCTCCCCAGGGTTCAAGGTGTTCTCCATCAAGGACTAGTCATGCAAGATCTGGATTCGTTTTGGCTTGGCCCTTGAGAGGTATACTGACTGAATCCAGATTGCACCTTCGCTTAATCCTGATGATGTCACCAGAAATGTCCTCTTCCTCCATCTGCTGGTTGAGAGAGAGAACCCACTGGTTTGGACTGGAAAGGAAATTAACAGGTAAGGTTAAATTTCACCATCCCAGACCCTTTTGTTGGGAAGTGTTTTGATACGGGAATATTGGCTGACTGAGGGCTGCATTGGATCCTATATAGGGTGGTGTCCTCAAACCAGTTCCCCATCTTATCTGCTAGTGGAAGAGCTTAAACTCATAGATAGACCTGGAAGGACTCTAAATTAGCAGGTAAGGTCTAATTTCTCCCTTTTTCTGTGTAAATTTTGAAGAAAAGGAGAACTTTTTGGTGGTAAAGTGCCTAAATTAGGGAATGAAATTTTGAACACTTTCAGCAGAAGGCCAAGGCTGCAGGGGTCCTGCAGTTAAGTACAACACGCGCTTAAGCAGCTTTTAGAAAGACATGGACCTCTGTCATTTATGCACATTAATGAGCTCAGACATTGAGCCACATTGAACAAGACTACCTGATTGGAAAATGTGGGGTACAAATGCAGAAATAAAAATTAAAGATGGGCACGTGCTCAACCATCTATATTCAAATGGAGAAGACAGCAAATATAGCTGAGATGTTTTTTTGTTTTTTTTTTTAAGCATTTACTAACTTCTGGAAATTGAGCTTTTCTCGCAACCTGCTGTTTCATATCTTTTTAGATCTGTTTTATCTTCTGCAGGCTGATGAAGGTGGCAAAAAGTTTTCTGGATGCTGGAAAGAAACTCGATTTTGCTGTTGCTAGCCGAAAAACCTTTGGTCATGAACTTTCTGATTTTGGTTTGGATGGAAGCACTGGTGATGTTCCTGTTGTTGCAATTCGGACTGCTAAAGGAGAAAAGTTTGTCATGCAGGAGGAATTCTCGTGAGTTTTGAACCTTTTCTCTACTTTGCTTCTAACACGAATGTTCAGAAATGGCATTTCTACCACCTTTTGTAGCTGGAAACAAGGGACCTGCATCAGTACTTTGCATATTGTTGTTCAATATGGCCCGGTTATAATGGTTAATCGTACGAATGTTCAGAAATGGCATTTCTACCACCTGTTGTAGCTGGAAACAAGGGACCTGCATCAGTACTTTGCATATTGTTGTTCAATATGGCCCGGTTATAATGGTTAATCACACAACACTATATAACAGATTGCCACTGCCTCACCTATTACTTGCCCAAAGCAGCTACAGCAGGAGTTGATGGCATTGGCCTTCTGTACAGGTTTCCAGTTTTAACAAAAAGTCTGTGCAGAAAGGGGGCAAGATCTGTGAATCTCTGCAGGCATTCACTGATCCCACACTGGCAGTCACTGGCATTGTCAGAGGGAGTTCTAGAGGTCCATGGGGAGGGAGTATGACTGTTTTGTATAGTCAACCCACAACTAGATTTATTCAAAGGTGGTTTTAGTGGAGGTGGAGACAGCATTTCTGTGGAAAGTTAGGGGTCATGAGGCAGAAAGGGAATAGACTCGGGAGTAACCCCCTGTATTTATCAGAAATAGTGATGAATGCATGCAACAGCCTTCCAGTGGATATGACAGGTACAAACTATCAGTTTGAGTGGGAAATTGAAGGAGAAAAGGATAAACTCAGGCCAAGCTTTCCTGTATGGCACTAGCCAAAGAAAGTGAGCAAGATTAGGTGGACCTTGCACTCTTATTTTGCCAGACTGGCTTTTGGTTTTTGTGCCCTTTTAAAAATGTCATTCCATTACGTTCATTCCCACTATTCCAGGACGAGTGGGTAGTTATGTCCATCGACCAGCAGGTGGAGATAGAAAATACAGAACTGAGCACCGCTACATATCTCCCTGCTAGCAGCTCAGCTCCTCAGTATCTTCTGTCTCCAGCAGGCAGATGGACAGACTTCCTCTTGTCTCTGGTTCTGAGGCCTTGCTCCTGGTCCAGTTGGTCAACTGGTTCCCAGTTGAGCAGAGTGAGCAGTTGAGCAGACATACCTGGTGGTTATGGTTCCCTGTCATGCCTTCCCCCTGGAGTGTTCGGCACCTTTTCCCTGTTTTCCCTCTGTGTGTGAGCTTGCTCAGCAACCAGTCTGCTCAGAAGATGAGGAGTTGCAGGCAACACAGTGAGTCTGGCAGGCCAGTGCTGCTGCCGTGCCATGTTCTGAAAGGGGGGGAGGGTGACTGTGTCCCTGGGTAGCGTGGACCCAGGGTGGTGGGCCCTTTCTGCTGTGCTTCAGGCCTTCGGACATCGATGGGAGCACTGTGTCGGTGCTCCAAAAATAAATAAATAAAACCATGGAGGGAGTGGAGGAGCAGTTTAATGATTAGATCAGTGGAGTGGGCATTCGTAGTGCACTGGTCCCCTTGACATGCCAAGACACCAACTGGGCACTCTAGGGGGCACTGCAGTGGACTTCATAAATTGCTCCTTACCTTGGGTGCTGAGCCCCCCAAAACCCACTCCCCACAACTGTACACCACTATCATAGCCCTAAGGGGGTGAAATGGGACACCTACGTGTGGGTACAGTGGGTTTGTGGTGGGTTTTGAAGGGCTCACGTTTACCACCACAAGTGTAACAGGTAGGGGGGGGGGGGGTGGGCCTGGGTCTGCCTGCCTGAAGTGTACTGCACCCACTAAAACTGCTCCACGGATTTGCATACTGTTGTCAGGCAGCTGGGTATGACATTTGAGGCTGGCATAGAGGCTGGCAAAAAATATTTTTAAAGTGTTTTGTGGGAGGGGGTTAGTGACCACTGTGGGAGTAAGGGGAGGTCATCTGGTCAGTTCGGGCACCTTTTTGAGGCTTGGTCACAAGAAAAAATGGACCAAGTAAAGTCGGCCAAGTGCTCGTCAGGGACACCCTTTTTTCCATTATCGGCCGAGGACGCCCATGTGTTAAGCACGCCCCAGTCCCGCCTTTGCTATGCTTCTGACACGCCCCTGTGAACTTTGTTTGTCCCCGTGACGGAAAGCAGTTGAGGATGCCCAAAATCGGCTTTTGATTATGCCGATTTGGGCGACCCTGAGAGAAGGACGCCCATCTTCCGATTTGTGTCGAAAAATGGGTGCCCTTCTCTTTCGAAAATAAGCCTGTTAGTCACAGATTTCGCTGCAGTTGGGCTGCTAGGAGGCGGCCCCCTGATTTCAGAGGCACTTGCAGCGCTCCCTTGGGGAGTTTCCGGAAGGTAGTCGGGCGGCTAGCCTTATGAAGAGCCTCAGGGGACCGTCCAGGGTATTTCTCCATTCAGCTGGACATTTGGGTCCTGCTTGCTGCAAGGTGGACTGCATCTGACACAGGCCTACAGGTCATTTTAACTTCAAAGGCTTTATGTTCCTGGATGGTTTTGAAATTTCCTTGTATAAGTCATTAGTGCAGTGCTCTGGTCTAGCAAAATGTTATCCTACAGAGGTGTCATCTTGGTTGGCACTATAGTTTCTAATATGGTGTCTATCTGTGTAGATTCAGTCTCATCTTAAGCATTTGGCCTGTTTCAACATAGCATCCTTTTTCACATTTTTTTTTTTGCATTGAATAATATGCACTACATTTGAAGAACATGTGTAGGATCCCTGTATGCTGAATTTTTTTTCCCATGTGAGTAATACTGGGGGTCCTGTAATATGTTGGTATAGTTTGCAGCTTGATATCTTACAGGCACACATGAAATTCTCATTATTTTTACTGAGCGTCTTCACTAATTTTTGTTTCATATTTAGTGGTTGTCAGAAGGCCAGCATGGGTGAAGTTGGGAATATCTTTTAGTAATTCATCTTCCTGGAGTAGTGGCTGTAGATCTGTTTTTCTAGCTCTGGAAAGGGGTACTCTGATTTTATTTTGTTTGTACTGCAGTAAGTTTTCTCTGGATGTTTTAAGGGAAGAGGGTTGGAGATTATTTTGGGGTTGTATCCTTTTTGTACAAAGGATTCAGTCAGTAGTTTGAGGTTTCTCTGTCTTTAGGGTCAGAACAGATTCAGTGGTATCTTGTGGCTTGTAGGATTTTTTTTTTTTTTTTTTTGTATGTGGAGTGTGGAAGTTAGAATTGTGGAGGTATTTGCATCTGTCGGTTTCTTATACATGTTTTGATACAGCTATTAGAGATTGTGGTGTCTAGAAAGTTGACTTTTTCTGTGGAGTAATCAATTTTGACTGAGGGTATGCATTGAAAGAAGTATAAAATTGTTTCTCTTCTCCCTCAGTCCAAATCATAAAAATGTCAATATACTGGTAATATTTTAGAAGTTTAATTGGATATGTGTTTAAGAATGTCTCTTCCAGTGCACAAAACAGCTTCATACAGGACACCACAGACTTTGTGAACTAATTGAAAAACATCAGACAGGTGCTTTCCTGGTCACAATGGATGTAGAATCTCCTATACAGCAGCATTCCCCATCCAGATGGCATAGCTGCATGTGATTAAATTCCTAAAACCATCTGGACCGGATCATCAATACACACCAGAAACTGTTTATAAAATTAATCAAATTCATTCTAACTCGTAGCTATTTCCGTTTCAGTGATGATTATTTGCAAATCATGAGCACTGCTATGGGCATCAGGATGGCACAACAATATGCAAATCATTTCATGGCAGAACTGGAGGAGACAGTGCATAGAGGGGGTAACCTGCACAAGAGGGCAGGTGAAATCCTGGCTATTTTTCTGGGCAGACTGGGTGGACCATTCTAGTCTTATCTGCTGTTATTTACAAGCTGGTTGACACTCAAAACATTAACTGGCCATAAATATCCACTGGTCATTTAAATCACTTGTTGGGAGCTATCTGCTAATTTTCAGTGCAACTTAACCGGTTATTGCCACTGAAAATTAGTGATTAGCGCTTAAGTGAAAACCAGCTATTTTCAGGGTAGTTAGCATTGGCCGATTAAGTGCCAATATTCAGCACTTAACCGTCCAGGGTAACCACTTAAATGGACAATATAAAACAGCTCTATATGTAGTAACGGATAGCAGTTTGTGCTGAATATCGACTTCTGGCTATGTTGTCCATCTCTGCAAAAACTGGATATTCAGTGCCGAATCCCAGACATGGCCCAGCATTGAATATCCGATAGTAACACCACCAGCAGTGGTCAGCAAAATGCTCACTACTGGTGTCTGAATATTGACCTTTATATTACTAGGTATATATCTTTTTGGGGGGGGATGATTAGTTTGGGGGTAGAGCAGTTTGAAGTTTGGAAGAGTGGGGAAACTTTACCTCATTTTCTATGCTTTAGAAGCTGGACCTCTTCCAACAGAAAAGCACTGGACCATTTAGTGGGGGCGATGGGGGGACAAGCTTTTTCTCTGGAATCCCTGGTCTGATTTGGCCCATTTTCAAACTTGTATTTTACTTGTTTCTCTCATAAGTTATCCCATTGTTATTTTTGGAGAGATTTTGCAGATATGTAGACATTCTAGACGACTTCTGTAGAATTCTTTACAATTTCTTTTGGATTGGTAAGAATAAAGTACGTTTGTTCCAGTTTTCAAAAAGGAAGCAATACAGGTATGTTTTTTTTGCATCAAACTACCAATGTATGCAAGAGGACATTAAAATGAAGTGAGGTTAGCATTATCCAAAGTTTTGTGCTCATAACTTGCCTCTGCTGGTCTAATTATGCAATACCTGAGGTCACTACATGAGCCTAAGGCATCATTAAAAGCAGCAAAAAACCTGTATAGTTTCCCTGAAGAGCAAAGTAGGTGGTCACTTTAATGTCCTCTTGCATACATAGGTAGTTTGATGAAAAAACCATACCTGTATTGCTTCCTTTTTGAAAACTGGAACAAACGTACTTTATTCTTACCAATCCAACAGAAATTGTAAAGAATTCTACAGAAGTAGTCTAGAATCTAATATAATAATTTGCTCTGCAATGTTTCAATGTCTCTGCCTGCGTTTGTAACCATCTCCTGACGTCACTCTCCCGCAGTAGAAGCTTGCTTGCCTGACGTCAGGAGATGTTACTACTTGAAGCAGGGAGCCACGATGCGTCTCAGGTGACTACAGAATCGCCCCCCCCCCCCCCCTCCTCCAACTTCCATCTCTCTCTCTCTCTCTCTCTCTCTCTCTCTCTCTCCATGACCTGTGCTCCGGCAGCCCCTCGCCTTCCTAAGTGCTGGCTGTAGTTTAAAAATTCTTACCTTGGGGTGTGGCGTCCACAGTGAAGGCGAGCGGCACTTCACACTGCCTTCGCATGTGTCTGAGCTCTGCCTCTGGTCCTGACCTTCCGGAAACAGGAAATGAAGGCGGGACCAGAGGCAGAGCTCAGACACATGCGAAGGCAGTGTGAAGAGCCGCTAGCCTTCACTGTGGACACCACACCCCAAGGTAAGAATTTTTAAAATACAGCCAGCACTTAGGAAGGCGAGGGGTTGCTGGAGGGCAGAGAGAGGGGGGTTGAAGGGAAGGGGGCGTCCTGCAAGTCGGAGGGGAGGGGGGTCCTGGAACTCGAAGGGGAGGGAGGGAAGGAGGCGCGAGGGTGTGGAACTCGAACGAGAATGGGGGGCATGAAACTCGGAGGGGAGGGGGTCCCAGAACGCGGAGGGGAGGGAGGGGGTCCCGGAACTCTGAGGGCACACAGAGAGAGAGGTGGGGGGGGGGGGCATGGAACTCTGAGGGGAGATGGGGGGGGGGGCCCTGGATATGGGTGGATGGAGGAGAGGCCAGGGGAGAATGTAGAGTTGATGCAAATGTAGGGGGGGGGGGGGGGCAAGGTTCAGAAGAGAAGTGCTGCACCACGATGGATGGAGGGGGCAGGGGAGAGATGCTGCACATGGATGGATGAAGGGGGCAGGGCACAGAGGACGTTTGTTGCATATGGATGAATGCAGGGAAGGAAAGCATAATTGGTGCACACGGGACACACTCTCATTCATGACAGACACAGACATTCTCTCCCTCACCCCCCCCCCCCCTCCCCCCATTTCATTTGTTTCAGAAACTGGCCTTTTTTACTAGTGTCTACATATCTGCAAAATCTCTCTCCAAAAATAACATAATGGGATAACTTAATATGAGAGAAACTAGTAAAATTCAAGTTTGAAAATGGCCCAAATTTTAACATGTTCTGATTTCTCAACAACTTACGTGTTTTCCTGATTGATGTTTGATTGTAAAGGTGGTTATTAGTCATTACCTGTTAGAAATTACAGGCAAAATAGTATGTGTGGTTGATTCTGGTGTTGAGATTGGGGACTTTGCTTGCCCTCCCATTTTTAATTGTACTTGTTTGGAATGCAGCCGCGATGGAAAGGCTATAGAGAGATTCCTTCAAGATTATTTTGATGGCAAATTGAAGAGATACCTGAAATCTGAGCCAATCCCAGAGAGTAACGATGGGCTAGTCAAGGTAAGATTACAGCTGTCTCCAGCATTTAGCCAGGTGGTCCAAAATGGTGACCTTCCTGATTAAACGGGGTGGGAGTGCATTCAGCTTTACATCCCACCACTGTGCCAGCAGGGACAGTAAGTTCTTGTATACTTCTGCAGCTGGCCAGTCACGTCACTGAAAAGGAACCAGATTTCCCCTTCCCATTATGGGGGGATGGACTGGGAGCCATGCATTTCCTTTCAGCTCCCCCTCCACTGAGCATGCACAGGGAGTGCTGATGTCATTGACTGGAAGCACACCACCTGTTTTCCCCACTGCTTACGTGGGGGAGGCGGGGCTCAGGCAGTGGACCTTTATGGCTGGCAGAGCTTGGTTATGCCACTGTTTTCTCTAATCAAATAGTTTGATAGCCCTGAACCTGGAACTTGATTTCTCTTGCCCTTAAGGATCAACAAGGGGTATGTCCAGCACCTGAAATGGCCTACCAGTGGTGAAGGCCAACATTTTGGCAGAGTTTGGATGCTCGAAACAAATTTGATTGGGGGGGGGGGGGGAGGAGGTATTGAAAGGTCAGATGAACATCTTGGAAATGGGAAGAGCTGCTGTTTTGCATATGGTACTTCAAGTGCTTAATGTCCCCCAGTGGTTAAAGACTGTAGAAAGAACCTCAGCTGGGAAGACTAGATGGGCCAGTTAAGTTACCATAATCTACTGTGTGAACAGTAATCTAATTACTCCAGTTCTGGCTTGTGTTCACAGGAGAAGTGAGGTTAAAATTGTTTTGTTTAGATCTGGTATGTTTTTACCTTTTCTTTACGCTTAGACTGTTGTAGCTGAGAACTTTGAAGAAATTGTCAATGATGAGAGCAAAGATGTACTGATTGAGTTCTATGCTCCCTGGTGTGGCCACTGCAAGAATCTTGAACCAAAGTATAAAGAACTTGCAGAGAAGGTAAATCACATTTCTTTTTTTAATGTACTTTGGTAAAACCTTTTTGCTCTCTGCCTCCCAGTTTTGGCTTCTTAAATTCACGGGTTCACTGCTGTGCAATTAAATAACTGTTCCGTGTCCCAGGAGTAACCGTTAATACAATCTGCACAATGATCACATGGCAAGAGGGAAGTGGCAAATGGGTACACATTGAGCTGTGTTTTTCTTTGCTGTCCTGGGTCCAACTGCTCATTTGAATAACAGTACAGAGTCCCAGTTGGTTCAAATGAGCAGTTGGGCCCAGGATGGCAGAGGATGTTTGGTGGCTCAGCCTGTTTGCTGCTGCTGCCTCTTGTGGGCCTGGGTGAGTAGAGGAAAGCTTGTGTGTCTACTGCACAGTTGGGAGGAGCTGGAGTAAGTTGGGGTGTTTTGCCTGGGAGGAGGGGCAAGACTGGATTGACAAGAACAAAGGATCTTGCTTTGAGTTAAGGAAAGCAGCAGAGAAAGTGGAGAAGTGATGAAAAACTGGAGGGTAAAGAAAATGCTGGAGGGCTAACAGAGGGAGAGAGAAGCCAGCAGAGGGGAGAAATTAGAAGGTAGAGAACCTGGAGGTATCCATCCTGGAAAAGGGGTAGAGAACTGGGAAGCAGAAGGGGGTCCAAGCTGCTGGGGCAGCAGAAATGGGGAGGATGGAACCTGAAGTGATACTGCTTGGAAGGTTGAGCCTGAGGGAAAATGCAGTGGGAGGAGTTGGGCCTTATGATAGAATTCTGCACAAAAAAAATTAGTATGTGGAATTTTGCAGAATTTCAAAATGGTGTGCAAAATCTTCGAAAGTTTTGTGCTGAATTCACCTAGGCGTATAAACTTAGGAACCTGCTCTATATGTTCGTTCTTTCTCTGTAAAATTTTAAACTTAAGTTGTGCCATATTATACTGCAGGTCTTTGAGTCCAGTAAAATATGTACAGTGATAGGTTGTTTTTTTGTTTTTATTTTTGCTCCCTCCTGATTTCCCCAATTGTATATGTAACACCAAATGGGTTCTCATCTTTAGACAAATAGTATTAGGCAAAGGAAACCTGAGTTAAACACAAGTTTTTGCATTGTCATTTAAGGAACAAAGCTATCCAACACCCATGTGAAAAAGTAACTGCCCTCTTAACCAATTGACTACATTTAATTTAAATTACATTCAGCTGATTATACACAGCCATGCTTATATATTGAGTCTTACATGAGTGAAGTATTCACCATAAAAGTTTCTATAAAAACACTATGCTGCAATCAAAGGAAGCAGAAAGCTATCCACCGGGGTGGATGAACACGATGATCAAAGGAAGCTCCAGAAAGATGAGAAAAAGTTGAAATATCGGTCTGGAAAGGGTTACAAAGCCATTCTCCGAGGACAAGCAGGCTCCATTATTCTCACAGATGGGCTGACGATCTGCGTCGGCCCGGGAATCAGCATAATGCATAGCAAAACGAAAAAGTTTTGCTAAAGTCTTCTGCTGTGCGTGCAGAACCTTGCATGTGCAAAGTGCCTTCCCGCCCGTTGCACGACCGCGCTCCTCGGTTCTTCTTCTTCTACGTCAGGACTGGTAGGTTCCACTGTTGCTCCTCGTTCGCCCGGGAAGAGCCATTTTGTGGCTCTTTTCGGCTTTTTCGTCTTCCTTTTACTACTTCTGCTTCTTTGTTTAAAAAAAAAAAATGAATCCAGGAACTGGTGGTTTAAGTCCGTCTACCAGCAGGTGGAGATAGAGATAAACTGAAAGCACTGATGCCAGATGGCCAGCCCTTTCTCAGTTAGTATATCTTTATTTCCAGCAGGTGGTGGACGGCTTCTTTCGAGCTACTGGATCCAAGGCTCCTGAGGATGCTCCTGGGCCAGTTTGAACCGGGGGTGACTGACTGAAGGTATCAACTTTGGGAACATACCCAGGTTCTGGGTCCCTGCTTCACACCAAAATTCCCTCTTAACAGGGTTTCTGCCATTTCTTCCTTTTGTTTCTACCTCCTCACTTAAAAAAAAAAAAAAGAGAGAGAGAGAGAACCGTAAGTTTTATATAAAAAAAGAAATGGAGGGAAAGTATTTTAGTGACAGCAGAGCTGTGTTCCTGCCTGTCTTAGCCCTGTCTGACTTCGGAGTTGGAGTGTCCCTCCTCAACTAGTTCCGCGTGGTTTTTTTTTACAGGGATAGATGGCAGCAAAGGCTGTAAAGAGATGTTCCCGATGTGGGAAACGGCGGTTGGCAGTGTGCGAAGGAAGAGCGGGACTTGGGGGTGATTGTGTCTGACGACCTTAAAGCTTTCAAACAGGTAGAAAAAGCGACGGCCAAAGCCAGAAGGATGCTTGGGTGCATAAAGAGAGACATGACCAGCAGAAAAAAAGGAGGTGATAGTGCCATTGTATAAGGCCTCATCTGGAGTACTGCGTGCAGTTCTGGAGACCGCACTTAACAGAAAGATATAAACAGGATGGAGTTGGTCCAGAGGGTGGCTACGAAATCAGTAAGTGGTCTTGAATGCAAAAAATTATAGGGACAGGCTTATGAGCCTCAACATGTATACGCTGGAAGAGAGGCGGGAGAGAGGAGACATGATAGAAACGTTTAAATATCTCAAGGGCATTTATGTACAGGAAGAGAGCCTTTTTCAAATGAAGGAGAGCTCTGGAATGAGGGGGCATACGACAAAGTTAAGAGGGAATAGGCTTAGGAGTAACCTAAGGAAGTATCATTTCACAGAAAGGGTGGTGGAGGCGTGGAGTAGCTTCCTGGTGGAGGTGATGGAGTTGAGGACTGTTCCAGAATTTAAAAAGGCATGGGATAAGCATGTGGGATCGCTTAGGAACAGGAAGAATTAGGGGTTACAGAGGATGGGCAGACTGGATGGGTCATGTGACCTTTATCTTCCTTCATGTTTCTATGGTTGCGCTGACATGGTGGGGCTTGAGGGACCTTTAGCTCCCCCCAAGAGCACGCTTTACTGCCCTGAGCCTTGCAACTCGCGTGCCATTTTGCGAACCGCCGCAGTGTCGGCTCTAGTAGCAGTTTTAGACGGCATTACTTCTGTGTTAGGAGAGTCTTTAGGGGTGCCAGGCACTACTACCTATGGTTCAGGGACCATGACTGCAGGCTTCTCTTCAGGGGAGGGTTTTTCTCCCGAGTTTTTTGCTCCTCCATCAGGCTTATCTGCTGAAGAGGACTTCTTCCCCCTGCAGCTTCTGTAATTGAACCTCTTGGGATAGCCAGGGGATTTGGGGCTTTTCTCCAGATGAAATTCCTCCCTTAAGAAACGGAGAATTTCTGAGGAGGGGTCCTTATTACAATTGCCTGCAGCCCCCTCCTTTGTGGCTCTTTCTGAGCAGACGGGGCTGGATGAGGTAGAGGAGAGTGTCCTTACCGACCAGGCAGAGGACTCTTCGACTGTGAGGATTTTCCGTAAGGAGGAGTTGTCCTCCTTTATTTCTCAGGCGTTGGAAGCCTTGAATATCGAGGACCCTGAGGAGACTGCCTCTCAGATGGTCAACCCCAAAATGGCCAGTACCAGATGGCCTTCTAAGGCCTTTCTGGTGCACGATCTTTGCAATACAAAGGCATTATAACAAAAATGAGGATGTTATAATGTCATTGTATCGCTCCATGGTGCGACCGCACCTTGAATATTGTGTTCAATTCTGGTCGCCGCATCTCAAAAAAAGATATAGTGGAAATAGAAAAGGTGCAGAGAAGGGCGACGAAAATGATAAAGGGGATGGGACGACTTCCCTATGTGGAAAGGCTAAAGCGGCTAGGGCTCTTCAGCTTGGTGAAAAGGCAGCTGAGGGGAGATATGATAGAAGTCTATAAAATAATGAGTGGAGTTGAATGGGTAGATGTGAAGCATCTGTTTACGTTTTCCAAAAATACTAGGACTAGGGGGCATGCGATGAAGCTACAATGTAGTAAATTTAAAATGAATCTGAGCAAAGTTTTCTTCACTCAACGTGAAATTAAACTCTAGAATTCGTTGCCAGAGAATGTGGTAAAGGCAGTTAGCTTAGCAGAGTTAAAAAGGTTTGGACAGCTTCCTAAAGGAAAAGTCCATAGACCATTATTAAATGGACTTTGGGAAAATCCACTATTTCTGGCATAAGCAATATAAAATGTTTTGTACTTTTTTGGGATCTTGCCAGGTATTTGTGACCTGGATTGGCCACTGTTGGAAACAGGATGCTGGGCTTGATGGACCTTTGGTCTTTCCCAGTATGGCAATACTTATGAAGCTATAGAATTGATTTCGGCTCAGTGGGCAGACCCGGATGGGGGAGGGGGGCTGAAGGTGGCCAAGGCTATGTACAGACTGTATCCGGTTTCAGCAGACCGAGCGGAACAGTTTGCTCTGCCTAAGGTGGATGCCCTAGTGACGGCTGTCACTAAGAAAACTACTCTTCTGGTGGAGGGTGGTGTGGCACTCAAGGATATGCAGGACAGGCGATTAGAAGCCTCCTTGAAACGTGCCTTTGAGGTGGCCGCTTTGACTCTTCAGGCTTTTGCTTGTAGTTCGTATGCGGCTAGGGCCTGTCTCAGTTGGCTCCACTCAATAATGGATTTGGAGTCCGATCTGTCTAGGACTCCCCAGTTGTCGCGGATGCCTTGTATGATTTGGTTCGCGCTTTGGCCAAGCTTATGGACTTGGCTGTTTCCTCCCGGCGCCTTTTGTGGCTTCGTCTTTGGGCTGCAGATATGGCCTCTAAGCAGCGTCTCATTATATTGCCTTTCCGGGGGAAATTGCTTTTTAGTGAGGATTTGGAGAAGATAGTTAAAGATTTAGGGGATTCCAAATCTCAGCATCTCCCGGGGGATAAACCCAGGCCTAGTTTCAGGCAGGGAGCTTTGAAGACTCGTTTCCGAGAGGCACGACTGTATCGACCAGGGCGTTCAACCTATGCTTTTCAGCGTCCTTGCTTTGTTCAGCGTTCTTCCTTTCGCAACGACAAGCATCCAGCCGGGACCTCCTGCTCATCAGGGAGTTCTTCTCGAACCCCCCAATGATGGGGCGCAGGCCAACTCTGTAGAAGAACAGATCAGGGGCGGCTCTCACTATTTATTCCAGAGTGGGCCAAAATTACTTAAGACCAGTGGGTCCTCAATGTGATGCAGGAGGGCTACAAGCTAGAATTCACCTCTCCTGTCACAGACTTTTTTTTCTGGGAGTCCCGCTGTATCACACTTGCTAAGAGGACTGCTGTTCTGCAATGTTTGCGAGACCTTCTGCGGATAGGAGCTATTGTGCCTGTCCCCTCTCTCAAGCGGCGCACAGGCCATTCCATTTTCTTTGTGGTTCCAAAGAAAGGAGGGGCCTTTCGGCATATTCTTGATCTAAGAAAAGTGAACAAGTTTTTACGAGTTCACCACTTCTGCATGGAAATGTTGGGGGCAGTTATTGCTGCTGTTCAGCCGGTCAAGTTTTTGACGGCTCTCTGTGTGAGAGGCTTACCTGCACATTCCCATTTGGCAAGCCTCATAAGCGATTTTCTCAGATTTGCTGTGCTGGGATAGCACTTCCAGTTTCGAGCCCTTCCTTTTGGAATGGCCACAGCCCCACACACCTTCTCCAAGGTCATGGTGGTGGTGGCGGCCTTTTTGCGGAAGGAAGGGATTCGGGTGCATCCCTATCTTGATGACTGGCTAATTTGGGCAGCTACAGTGGAAGAGAGTCAAGTAGTCACCGACCGGGTGATTGCACTTCTGCAATCCTTAGGTTGAGTCGTCAACAGGGACAAGAGTCATCTAGTTTCTACTCAGAGCCTGGAGTACCTTGTAGTGCGATTCGATACAAAGCAGGGGAAGGTGTTTCTGCCCGAAGGTTGCCTTCCCAAGTCAGGTCCTTGATGAGTCGCCTCTCTCCTCGAGTGTGGGACTATGTTCAGCTCGTCGGTTCCATGATGGCGACCTTGAAAGTCATCCCGTGGGCAAGGGATCGCATGCAACCTCTTCAGATCTTCCTTTTGAACAGATGGTCGCAGGCGTCGATGGATTATCAGCGGTGCCTCCCTTGGTCGAGCCGGGCCAAGGACAGTCTAGCGTGGTGGCTCCTTCCTTCCAATTTATGGAAGGGCATGCCTTTGGCCTCTCCCAATTGGGTGGTGGTTGTGACAGATGCCAGTCTTTCAGGGTGGGGAGCCCATTGTCTAGACACAAAGAATTTATACAAACTAATAACACCAAAACGGTAAGTACACCGAATGCAAACCTCCCACATGCAAACAATCTTGCCAAATACTTTGAAGAAAATAATTACCAGTCTATGCAAGAATCTGCATCAGGGAAATATTAATTCAGAAACCTTCATAAACGAACTAGAGCCGAACCCAAGCGAATACCCGACAGACCGTATTTGGAATAACTTCACTCATCTAAGCACCGAAATAGCTCACACACTCAGAAAATTCTCCTCTGCCCACTGCCAGCTAGACACCTGCCCCAACTCTATAATGAAACCCCCACCCCCCCCAATCAATACATCGCAGAACTCACAGACCACCTTAATTATCTATTAAAAAAAGGCCTATTCCCACAGGACAGAGGAAATATCCTACTAACTCCCATCCCAAAAGACACCAAAAAAAAAAGCAGAAGACACCTCGAATTATAGCATTCATACCCTAACAACCAAATTGACAGAAGGCATAGTCGCCAAACAACTAACAGAATACCTCACTGATTTCAACGAATCATCTGGCTTCAGACCTCAGCACAGTACAGAAACAATACTTCTTGTTCCAGAAATGGCGATCGCCATTACGGCATAATGTAAGCCACATTGATCCTGCAAAGAGGTGGGAAAATGTGGGATACAAATGCAGCAAATAAATAAAATAACCACACTCCTGACCAGATTCAACCAGGAAATAGCAAGGGGTAAAAACATCCTCCTACTCCAATTTGACCTATCAAGTGCATTCGATATGGTCGACCACTACATATTACTGAGAATCCTCGACAAGATAGGAATTACAAGAAAAGTACTCTCCTGGATCAAGGGATTTCTGACATCCAGAACATACCAAGTCAAATCAAACTCGGTTATATCTCCACCTTGGAAAGCGGAATGTGGAGTACCACAGGGATCACCGCTCTCACTTATATTATTCAACCTAATGATGACACCACTGGCTAAATCTCTATCCAAACAAGGCCTCAATCCATTTCTCTACGCAGATGACATCACCATCTATATTCCCTTCAAACAGAACTCACAGAAATCACCAAGGAAATATTAACAGCATGAGCATCATGAAATCTTGGGCATCGGCATTCAAGTTAAAACTCAATGGAGATAAAACCCAATGTCTCATTCTCTTGTCCCAATACAATAATGTTCCCCCCTTGGCAATTATTGCACAGGGTTCATCCCTCCCAATCTCAGACCACTTGAAAATCTTAGGCATAACAATTGACCGCAACCTAACGCTAGAAAGCCAAGCTAACAAGACCAAGAAAATGTTCCACACTATGTGGAAGCTTAAACGTATAAAACCTTAGTTTTCCAGGGATTCATTCCGCAACATGATCCAAACCAGGGTGCTAACCCATGTATACTACTACAATAGTATTTACGTAGGCTGCAAAGGTCAAATCATAAGAAAACTACAGCCAGCACAAAACACGGCTGCCAGATTAATCTTCGGAAAAACACACTTCAAAAGTGGGAAACCCCTCTAACGCTCACATAACATTCAAAATATGCACAATAGTCCACAGAATCATCTACAGACTCTCACCAGGTTACATGATGGAACTTATCGATCTACCATTAAGAAACATGATGAGAACAGCAAGAGCCTACCTAACCCTTCAGTACCCCAATTGCAAAGGTATAAAATACAGATCTTCACATGGCACCAGCCTGTCCTTTATAGGCACACAACTTTGGAACTCACTACCCAAAGACCTGAAACTCGCAAAATTTACCTACCATTTAGAAAAAAACTGAAAACACATCTTTTCAAGAAGTCTTCCCCCCTGGATCTGCCTAATTCCACACCACCATACGTCACAAAGTTCAGAAATGGAAAACAATATAACCTCTCACAATATGTTAAAATATCAACCAAAGCCGTTTATTGTACTTCTGTATTATGTACTAGACTTCTAAAAATCTAAATTTTGTAACTGCCTTTTTAGCAATATTAAGCCACATTGAACCTACCATACTGTGGGATACCAGTGCAGTAAATAAAAACTGCCTTGACCTTACCTGCCGAATAATGTGGTATATCAAGTACTGATGATAAACATATTCTATGGTTGTCAATTTGGCTCTTAAAAAAGCCAAAAGCTCCAAATCTCTCTTCTCAGTGCCCCCCGTGAAGGGATGCTAGGGTTTTAGAATGAAAATGTTTCAAAGCGCTATGCTAGCCTCCTGCATACATTCTTACCCAGCTCTTCATGAGCATGCACTTTAAGTACTTAGTGAAAAGTGTGGCAGAATTTGCAGGCTGTACCAACTGAGAAGGCAGCAGAGGTCTGCCAGTTGGTTGTCAAACAGAGGGAGTGCTGCAAGCCACAAGGCTAGAGCCAGCCTTGGATGCTTTAGCATCTAGGGCCTCAGCTACAGGTATTGGGAGTTCAGGAGAAGCTGGCAGATATCCTCTGCTGAAGCAATGATCTCTTTGGTGACCAGGTGAAGGTAATAAACCTTATCAAGAAGAGAACAGATACCATCAAGTCACTTACGTAAGTACATAAGTATTGCCATACTGGGAAAGACCAAAGGTCCATCAAGCCCAGCATCCTGTTTCCAACAGTGGGCAACCCAGGTCACAAATACCTGGCAAGATCCCAAAAAAGTACAAAACATTCTATACTGCTTATCCCAGAAATAGTGGATTTTCCCAAATTCCATTTAATAATGGTCTATGGACTTTTTCTTTAGGAAGCCATCCAAACCTTTTTTAAACTTCTCAAAGCTAACTGCCTTTACCACATTCTCTGGCAACGAATTCCAGAGTTTAATTACACGTTGAGTGAAGAAACATTTTCTCTGATTCATTTTAAATTTACTACATTGTAGCTTCATCGCATGCCCCCTAGTCCTAGTATTTTTGGAAAGCGTAAACAGACACTTCACATCTACCCACTCATTTTATAGACCTCTATCGTATCTCCCCTCAGCTGCCTTTTCTCCAAGCTGAAGAGCCCTAGCCGCTTTAGCCTTTCCTCATAGGAAAGTTGTCCCATTCCCTTTATCATTTTCGTACCTTTTCTAATTCCACTATATCTTTATTGAGATGCGGCGACCAGAATTGAACACAATATTCGAGGTGTGGTTGCACCATGGAGCGATACAAAGGCATTATAACATCCTCATTTTTGTTTTCCATTCCTTTCCTAATAATATCTAACATTCTATTTGCTTTCTTAGCCGCAGCAGCACACTGAGCAGAAGGTTTCAACGTATCGTCAACGACGACACCTAGATCCCTTTCTTGGTCCGTGACTCCTAACGTGGAACCTTGCATGATGTAGCTATAATTCAGGTTCCTCTTTCCCACATGCATCACTTTGCACTTGCTCACATTAAACGTCATCTGCCATTTAGACGCCCAGTCTCGTAAGGTCCTCTTGTAATTGTTCACAATCCTCCCGCGATTTAATGACTTTGAATAACTTTGTGTCATCAGCAAATTTAATTACCTCACTAGTTACATCTCTAGGTCATTTACAAATATGTTAAAAAGCAGCAGTCCCAGCACAGACCCCTGGGAATCCCCACTAACTACCCTTCTCCATTGAGAATACTGACCGTTTAACCCTACTCTGTTTTCTTACCTTTTAACCAGTTTTTTTAATCCACAATAGAACACTACTTCCTATCCCATGACTCTCCAATTTCCTCTGGAGTCTTTCATGAGGTACTTTGTCAAATGCCTTCTGAAAATCCAGATGCACAATATCAACTGGCTCACCTTTATCCATATGTTTGTTCACCCCTTCAAAGAAATGTAGTAGATTAGTGAGGCAAGATTTCCTTTCACTAAATCCATGTTAACTTTTTCTCATTAATCCATGCTTTTGAATATGCTCTGTAATTTTGTTCTTTATAATAGTCTCTACCATTTTGTCCGGCACCGAAGTCAGACTCACCGGTCTGTAATTTCCCAGATCTCCTGTGGAACCTTTTTTAAAAATTGGCGTTACATTGGCCACCCTCCAATCTTCCGGTACCACGTTCGATTTTAAGGATAAATGACATATTGCTAACAGTAGCTCCGTGAGTTCATTTTTCAGTTCTATCAGTATTCTGGGATGAATACCATCTGGTCCAGTAGGTTTGCTACTCTTCAATTTGTAGAACTACCCCATTACATCCTCCAGGTTTACAGAGAATTCATTAAGGTTCTCCGACTCGTCAGCTTCGAATACCATTTCTGGCACGGGTATCCCACCCAAATCTTCCTCGGTGAAGACCGCAGCAAAGAATTCATTTAATCTTTCTGCTACGGCTTTGTCTTCCCTGATTGCCCCTTTTATTCCTCGTCATCAAGCGGTCCAACCGATCCTTTTGCCGGCTTCCTGCTTTTAATATACCTTTGAAATTTTTTACTGTGTGTTTTGGCCTCCAACGCAATCTTTTTTTCAAAGTCCCTCTTAGCCTTCCTTATCAGTACTTTGCATTTGACTTGACATTCCTTATGCTGTTTCTTATTATTTTCCCAGCCCACTTCCTCTGACATCTTCAGGAGGTACTTGGGCACAGGACAAAGAAAACTACTACTACTCAAAGGCAAAGGGAGCCTCCTTTCTGCCTTCCCAGTTGGCCCAGAGCTCTCAATCCCACCCAAGGCAGCAGAGATTATGAGGAGCCAACATAGACTTCATTCTAGTGTCCAAAAATGACAACAAATATGATTGTTCTCAAAATATATACTTTTTAGAGCAATAGTGTATTATACATTTACTTATAAGGAAACTTCAGATTAAAAGGAGGCTCCCATTTGAATAACCCCTGGACATAATAGCAAAAATTCTTATATTGTTTGAGTCTTGCTTGATGCATCTGGGAAAATTTCGCCCATATAGCTTCTTCTCTTTAGATTTTAAATACTGTTGAAGCAAAACATCTGTATCGGAGCTTGTAATGAAAACCACAACTAATATTGGCCAAGGAGTCTCTTGTCATTTCCTCCAGCTTCCAAAGAATTTGTCAATTCTCCATTTCTAAACCCTCCACTATGTGTCTCTGTGTAGGCAGAAAGTAAGACCATGCTAGGCTGCCTGGGCCCGTCTTTCATTTTTTTCTGATATATGGAAGACTTGACCAGATGTAATCCAAGATGATGATTTTAAATGTCATGCCTGATTTAAACCCCTAATTTTGGCAGCTGTGTTTTTTTTTTTTTTTTAAGCTTTAGCCGTTTTCCTCACTTTATATCATAGTGCCTTTATGATAGTTAAATGTTAATCTCAATACAACTGATTCTGTTAGATGACTAACATTCATATGGATGATATTTAAAGTATCCTTTATTAGAGGTTGTTTCCTCAGCGACCCTCCAGACCTTTCAAGACGCGTGGGTTATGTCCTCCTACCAGCAGAGGGAGACTGAGAAAACACTAAGCTTTTGAAGCCTGTATATATAACCTGTGCAGAACCTCCACTAGCCAGTATTTTCTCAGTCTCAGCAGAGGTAGCAGTTGACAACCTGTGCAGTCTCCAATAATCTGGTGAGGTAGTTTGTCATTGGGTCGTAGGATTTTTTCCTTCCAAACTTTATTCTGTTGCAGTACCCTGTACGTGTGTGTGTAAAAAAAAAAAAAAAAAAAAAAAAAAAGTGCTTTGGGGCCCTGGGTCTGGTGGGGCCCAGTTTTTCCCCCTGGGGTGTTACACCTATGTTTGGGTCCCTCCCCCTGTGCTGCTCTCTATTTCTGTTTGCTTGGCAGCTTTGTGCCTCGGCTGCTTTCTCAGTATTGTAGCCTTGAGTGCCTTACAATTTCCAGATGCCAGAATTAGAGTACTGTGCCTTTAAGGTCAGTTATTCTATTTCGTTTTGCTTGGCAGCTTTGTGCCTCGGCTGTTTTCTCAGTATTGTAGCCTTGAGTGCCTTACAATTTCCAGCTGCCAGAGTTAGAGTACTGTGCCTTTAAGGGCATTTATTTCTTTATTTTCAGCGGACCGAACGGGGGTTTTTATTCCTTGCTGGAACGAGAGAGCAGCGCTTTCTCCAGTGCTTTTGCAGTGTGAGTGAGTTTTTGGTTTGGGGCGTTTGCGGAACAGCTTTTCCCTTCCCTCGTGGTTTATGGCGGCCCAGCTCCTCCGATGTCGCGCGTGCTCGTGGCGAGGGGTAGAAGCGCCAGGCGCTCAGTGTAGCTTTGCGGTGCACCTATAAAGGTGGCTGCGGCACCCCCCGACTTGACCGCGGAGGGATCGATGGTGTCGGGAGTCTCCGGGTCAGCGGGAGCGTAGGCAGGGCCGCTGTCAGCGGGAACAGCCGCCATCTTGAGTCTGACGCGGCCCGTGGAGCCGGCTGGTTTTGGGCCTGCGGCCTCCGTTTTTGGCACAAAAGGGCCTAATGACGGTCCAGGAATGGTGGGCTTTCCTCCAGATTTTGTCTGGACGCGGTATCAGGCCTGGAGATCGGGACCCCCCCCCCTCCCCCCCCCAATTGGAAGAGGGGGCTATTTCCGTCTTGGCTGAGAGACCACGGTTAGAGTGGTCAGAGGACAGGCAATGTTTTTCTCCTGTAGCTGCAGAAGCTGCGCTTAGTGATCTGGGGGAGTCAGATGGAATTGACGGCTCTCAGGAGCAGGATTGTTGGATTCCTGGAGAGGATCCTTCAGTAGTGCGGATTTTCCATAGAGATGAGTTTGGTCCTGAGGTGGCTTTGGGGGAAACTGTCCAGGATCCGTTGGTGAAGGGCATTCAGCGTCAGGCGTGATCCTTCCCTATGAACAAGGATCTCCGGGAGATGATTTGTCAGGAATGGGATTTGCCGTGTAAGGTGGCAAAGGCAATGGCGAGGCTTTATCCCCTCCCTCAGGACGATAGGGATTCCTTTAAGGCTCCCACGGTAGATGCAGTAGTGACGGCAGTAATTATAGCTACGGCTATCCCGGTTGATGGAGGAACGGCCCTCCGTGATCCTCAGGATAGGAAGTTGGGATCTTTTCTCAAGCGTAGTTTTGTTTTGTCGGCTCTAGCCCTGCAGGCCTCGGTTTGTGGGGGTCTGGTAGCTCGGGCATGTTTTCGTTGGGCCGAGAAGCTCCTGGATGATTCGGTAGATGTTGGTTCTTCTGGGGGTCAGGAGTTAGCCGACTTGGACATGGGTTCATCCTTTTTGTCTGAGGCTTTTATGATTTGTTGCCTACTTCAGACAAAAAATATGGCTATGGTTGTGGGTCTCTGCCACTTAAGGGAGCTATGCTCTTTGGAGAAGATTTGGACAAGTTAGTGTGAGGTCTTAGTGATACCAAGGTTCTATGGCTTCCAGATTTTCGGCTCAAGGCAGGGGCCAGAACTAGTTCCTCTCTGGGACGGTTTAGGGAGGCTCAGCGGTATAGGCCGGGCAGATCGAGTGGGACCTACCCCTAGCTGTCTGTTTGTCCAATTTAGATTGTAAGCTCTGTTGAGCAGGGACTGTCTTTTCATGTTAATTTGTACAGCGCTGCATAAGTCTAGTAGTGCTATAGAAATGTTTAATAGTAGTAGGACCTCTAGGGGTCGTTTTTTCCAGCGCACACAGTTCTTTCGTGAGAGTCGTCGCGGAGGGCGTGGCTTTTCCGCGGGAGGTTAGTATTCAGGCCACAATTCCCAATGAAGGTGTGCGGGCTCAGGCTCTGGTGCATGTTGGGGCTCGGCTGAGTCTGTTTTACCAGAGTTGGGCCCAAATCAGGTCAGATCAGTGGGTTCTCAAGGTGTTTCGAGGCGGATGTGCGCTGGAATTCGAAAGCTGTTCTCCCGAAGTGTTTCTGGAATGCCTCTGTCGGTCTTGGAGCAAGAGGGCAGCAGTGAGGGACACTCTGCGGTGGCTGCTCGCGTTGGGAGCCGTGGTTCCTGTTCCTTCAGATCAGCAACGCTCAGGGTGCTATTTGATCTATTTTGTGGTCCACAAGAAAGAGGACACTTTTCGTCCCATTTTAGATCTCAAAAGGGTCAATGCGGCACTCAAGGTGCCCTCTTTCCGGATGGAGACGTTGCGGTCGGTCACTGGTGCGGTCAGGAAAGGAGAGTTTCTCACTTCCCTGGATTTGACGGAAGCTTATCTTCACTTTCCTTTGTGCAGCCTTTTGGTTCCAAGTTACAGGGTCCGATTCGTCGGTTCCTTGCAGAGAAGGCGCCGACGGCCCGTACTTATCGTCAGGTCCTGGGCCTGATGGCGGCGACCATAGAGGTAGTTCCGTGGGCCAGGGCGCACATGCGTCAGGTACAGTCAGCTCTGCTCAGTCGTTGGTCCCCTCTGTCGCAGGACTTGGAAATGTGTTGTCCACTGTCGGTGGCCCCTCGTCTCAGTCTCCGCTGGTGGCTCAGTCTGCACAATTTGGGAAAGGAATGCCGTTGGAGTCCCCACGGGGGCTGGTAATGGTCACGGATGCCAGTCTGCAAGGTTGGGGGGCACATTGTCTCAGTCAGGTAGCTCAAGGCCGGTGGTCTCGGGCAGAAGCAGAGTGGTCCATCAACCGGCTGGAAACTCGGGCCATTCGGGTGGCGCGCCAGGCCTTGACGTCGGTGGTTCGCCACAAGGCAGTCCGAGTGCTCTGTGACAATGCCATGGCAGTAGCATATGTCAACCGTCAAGGGGGGAACAAAGAGCCTTGGCGGCGCAGTTGAACTCATCTTCAGGCTCTCTTGGCAGCGCATGTGGCCGGGGTAGGTCACATAGATGCAGATTATCTCAGCAGGCACACTCTAGATCCCAGAGAGTGGTCTTTTCTTCGGTCAGTGTTCCAGTGAGTTGTGTCGGTCTGGGGACTTTCGGTGATCTTAGCGCAACGGCTCGCTATGCGCAAGTTCAGAGATTTTTTTTTTTCAGTCGCTGAAGAGACCCTTGAGCGGAGGAAATCGACACTCTTCTGTTGCCTTGGCTTCGGGAGTGACTGTATGTGTTTCCTCTGTGGCTGTTAGTCGGTCGAGTAATATAGCGCATCGAACATCACTCCGGTCGGGTGATTCTGGTAGCTTCGGATTGGCAGCGTCGACCATGGTATGGAGACCTGGTGCGGTTGGCAGGGGCGGCGGCCCTGCCTTTGTTGGGATCAGTTCTGTGTCAAGGCCCGATAATCATGCCGGATCCGGCTCGGTTTTCGCTTATGGTTTGGCTCTTGAGCGGCACAAGTTGAAGAAGGGGCTTTCGTCCAGTGGCTTTGCTACGATGTTGAGTTGCCGTAGACGATCCACTTCCTTGGTGTATGTCCGGGTTTGGAGAATCTTTGAGCAGTGGTGTGAAGACCATCGAGTTCGGCCGTTTCACTCTTCGGTGGCGGAAGTTTTGGAATTTTTGCACGATGGTGTTGATAGAGGTCTGGCCTTGTCTACACTGAAGGTTCAGGTGGCAGCTTTGTCATGTTTTCGTGGGAAGCTTCAGTGAAAGTCCTTCGCGTCTGTGCCTGAGGTAGTGCGTTTTTTGAAGGGTGTTAAGTTGCTGCGTCCGCCTCAGTGACGGATGGTGCCTCCGTGGGATTTGAAGCTAGTTTTGGATGCTTTGATCAGGCCTCCGTTTGTGCCTCTGGTATCGGCATCTTGTAAGGATTTATCTTTAAAAGCGGTCTTGTTGGTGGCGATTACTTCAGCATGGAGTGTTTCAGAGCTTCAGGCTTTGTCTTTTAGGGAACCATTTTTGTCCTTTTTGAGGGAAAGGTTTCGTTGCGGACGGTGCTTTCCTTTTTTGCCCAAGGTGGTTTCCGAGTTCCATGTTAATCAGGTCATCTCTCTGCCAGTGTTGGGTGATATGGCTGGAGATTCGGAGCAGCGTGGTATTGCCAAGCTGGATGTCAGGAGAGTTTTGAGTTGTTATCTCTCTGGAACTCAGGACTTCAGAGCCTCTGACCGTTTGTTCGTTCTTCATGGTGGCCCAAAGAAGGGTGCAGCGGCTCCTAAGGTGACCATAGCACGGTGGTTGAAGGAGGCGGTTGCATCTGCTTACTTGGTGAAGGGTCCTGTGGTGCCTAGGGGCTGGTCTGCTCATTCCACTAGGGGAATGGCAGCCTCGTGGGCGGAGAATAGTATGATTTCTCTGTTAGATATTTGTCGGGCTGCGGTTTGGTTTTCGTTGCATTCCTTTGTGAAGCATTATAGGATTCCTGTGCATGCAAAGGACGAGGTGCGCTTTGGGGCAGCAGTTTTGACCTCTGGCCTTAGTAGGTCCCTCCATAAGTTAGTTACTGCTCTGGTACGTCCCACGCGTCTTGACCGGTCTGGAGGGTCGCTGAGGAAGGTGAAATTAGATCTTACCTGCTAATTTTCTTTCCTCTAGACCCTCCAGACCGGTCAAGAGCCCGCCCTGTCTGTATTGGAGGCCAGGAGGTGTATTTGTTGGATAATTCTTGGCTGCTGTAAATTGTTGTTTCTCTAATTGCAGACTGTTTATTTCTGTTTTGTGATAGGAGTCCGGGACAGGTGGGGCTCTTCTTTGATAGTCCACCTGTAGAAGCCCAACTGTTTTATCAAAGGCAAAGGAACATGTTTCCGTAAGAGCAAGCGGAAGATGTTTCTTGTTTTTGCAGTTTACTGTGACCACGTACAGGGTTGCTAGTTGTTGTTAGTGTTTTTTGTTTCTCTGCTTTGTCAGGGGTATACTGGCTAGTGGAGGTTCTGCACAGGTTATATATACAGGCTTCAAAAGCTTAGTGTTTTCTCAGTCTCCCTCTGCTGGTAGGAGGACATAACCCACGCGTCTTGACCGGTCTGGAGGGTCTAGAGGAAAGAAAATTAGCAGGTAAGATCTAATTTCACCTTTTTACTCAAAGATCTTGATCTTCTGCATTTTGAATTAGCTTTTACTGTGTAACAAATCTAGCATTGTCCACATCTTTGAGACACTTTTATATGATTACTACACTGCCATGATCTGATTATTCTCAAATCAAATGTTACCAAAGTTGGTGAAAAACACCTAGGACCCTTTCACTATGCTTTCCTTAAATTGCTTTAAGAAAGTTAAACAGAAAACAACCTGAAAAATGTTTTCAAGCTTTCTAAATTTAAGCAAAAGGAGTAGTCATCAGCCCTAAAAGAAGTTTGACTGCATTATCCTGCTTATTGATGGATGACAGATTCTCTGTAGGTAAGATAATGCAACCATACAGTTCTTCCCACCATCCCCTTCTACATTTAAGAAATGTAGCTTTGTAAGTAAGGAATTGCAGGGACAGTGCTCTCGTACATACCCACAACTTTCTAGAGGTTTGTGGGATAAGGGAGACCAAAACCTGTCCTAGATATATTGGTCATTAGCAGTTTAGCTACTTATTTCTGCAGAGAACCCCTGCTACAGGTAAGCTTTATTGCCTTCTAAGTCCCTAGACTTCTCAGAAGTTGTGTTGATGAGGAATTTTTCTGTAATATTAACTTTTTTTTCTCCTTTCACAATATTAGATTTTTTTTCTGAAAATTAATCTGAATCTTGTTTGTCAAAATATTTTGCAAAAAGTTCAGAAAGTTAGATGTCCACATTGTTGGTCAGGTTTTGAACAGAAGCTAAATCAGGGTAAGTAGGAGTGTGGCATGTCTCTGGCACATTTTTAGAGAATCGGTTTGGTGAGAAAGTAAAACTGCTTCCTAAAAAATGTAGCCCGCTAATAACCTAGAGAAATGGAGAGCATTTACCTTAAGTAGGTTAATCTGAAGATCTGCATTCTACACCAACAGGTTGCCTCAGATCCAAACATTGTTATTGCAAAGATGGATGCCACAGCCAACGATGTGCCTTCTCAATATGAGGTCCGAGGGTAAGTGCAGCTTTATCAGAAGATTGGATGACCTAAGATTTTACATCATATGTAAAACACTGAAGGCTTTTTTTTTTGGGGGGGGGGGGGGGGGGGGACCAAAAGAATATGACTTCTGCCTGAATAGGGGCGGCGTTCTTGGGTTATCATCAATGTAATCTGGTTGTAATGCCTGAATCAGCAGCTGTGCTCTATTATTGCATAGCCCATATTTTCAACTTAAATTCTGGCAAACCTTTTACTAGATTTGGTAATTCACAACTGTGTAGATGTTTTACATGCTTGGCTCCTTAACATGATGGACACTTGTCAAATGTACAGTATAATTTAAATGCCTATGGTATGCATTTGCCTATGGTAAAGAGTAAGGAACCCTACCTGTAGGCTCCTAGCTTAGAAAAAGCATTAAACCTATTCTGTTTTGTTACAGGTTTCCCACAATTTACTTTGCTCCAGCAGGTAGTAAGCAGGATCCGAAGAAATATGAGGTAAATTTCAGGAGTTAGTCTCGGTTCATAATATAGCAGGATTTAGAAGTGCTGCTTACAGCATTAAAAAAGTGTCAGAACTAATGGGACTTGAACATTCTCACTAATCAAACCTAGGTAAACTCAGCAGGGCTGAGACTGCACATACAGTGGGGGAAATAAGTATTTGATCCCTTGCTGATTTTGTAAGTTTGCCCACTGACAAAGACATGAGCAGCCCATAATTGAAGGGTAGGTTATTGGTAACAGTGAGAGATAGCACATCACAAATTAAATCCGGAAAATCACATTGTGGAAAGTATATGAATTTATTTGCATTCTGCAGAGGGAAATAAGTATTTAATCCCTCTGGCAAACAAGACCTAATACTTGGTGGCAAAACCCTTGTTGGCAAGCACAGCGGTCAGACGTCTTCTGTAGTTGATGATGAGGTTTGCACACATGTCAGGAGGAATTTTGGTCCACTCCTCTTTGCAGATCATCTCTAAATCATTAAGAGTTCTGGGCTGTCGCTTGGCAACTCGCAGCTTCAGCTCCCTCCATAAGTTTTCAATGGGATTAAGGTCTGGTGACTGGCTAGGCCACTCCATGACCCTAATGTGCTTCTTCCTGAGCCACTCCTTTGTTGCCTTGGCTGTATGTTTTGGGTCATTGTCGTGCTGGAAGACCCAGCCACGACCCATTTTTAAGGCCCTGGCGGAGGGAAGGAGGTTGTCACTCAGAATTGTACGGTACATGGCCCCATCCATTCTCCCATTGATGCGGTGAAGTAGTCCTGTGCCCTTAGCAGAGAAACACCCCCAAAACATAACATTTCCACCTCCATGCTTGACAGTGGGGACGGTGTTCTTTGGGTCATAGGCAGCATTTCTCTTCCTCCAAACATGGCGAGTTGAGTTCATGCCAAAGAGCTCAATTTTTGTCTCATCTGACCACAGCACCTTCTCCCAATCACTCTCGGCATCATACAGGTGTTCACTGGCAAACTTCAGACGGGCCGTCACATGTGCCTTCCGGAGCAGGGGGACCTTGCGGGCACTGCAGGATTGCAATCCGTTATGTCGTAATGTGTTACCAATGGTTTTCGTGGTGACAGTGGTCCCAGCTGCCTTGAGATCATTGACAAGTTCCCCCCTTGTAGTTGTAGGCTGATTTCTAACCTTCCTCATGATCAAGGATACCCCACGAGGTGAGATTTTGCGTGGAGCCCCAGATCTTTGTCGATTGACAGTCATTTTGTACTTCTTCCATTTTCTTACTATGGCACCAACAGTTGTCTCCTTCTCGCCCAGCGTCTTACTGATGGTTTTGTAGCCCATTCCAGCCTTGTGCAGGTGTATGATCTTGTCCCTGACATCCTTAGACAGCTCCTTGCTCTTGGCCATTTTGTAGAGGTTAGAGTCTGACTGATTCACTGAGTCTGTGGACAGGTGTCTTTCATACAGGTGACCATTGCCGACAGCTGTCTGTCATGCAGGTAACGAGTTGATTTGGAGCATCTACCTGGTCTGTAGGGGCCAGATCTCTTACTGGTTGGTGGGGGATCAAATACTTATTTCCCTCTGCAGAATGCAAATAAATTCATATACTTTCCACAATGTGATTTTCCGGATTTAATTTGTGATGTGCTATCTCTCACTGTTACCAATAACCTACCCTTCAATTATGGGCTGCTCATGTCTTTGTCAGTGGGCAAACTTACAAAATCAGCAAGGGATCAAATACTTATTTCCCCCACTGTATCATGCACTTTGGCTTCATATTTGCTTTATAGTAGCTTTAATAAAAAATGTTTCTCTAAAAACAGTCATGTGAAAATGTTCAGGTATCCCTGGTCAAGTTGTATATTTCAGTGGCACAACTTCTGCAGCTGTAATACATAAGCACATAGTGATACAAGAGGAAGAGCCAAAAAGCAAAACATTTATACGTAGCAGTTTTTGTCATTTTGTTTAAAAAGTTAAATATTGCTTTAGTTGCATAGTTACTGTGGCAACTGTGTGTGTGTTACAGGTTCAAAATAATGGCTATGGTGGGTGCAAAAGTTGGGACATACCTTCTAACTCTTTCCTATCACAAATACTCTTTGGTCTCCCTTATATGCATTACATTTTTTAAAATCACACAAACTTTCAGTAATCAGGTCTAGAGACAATTATGGCTATTCTCAAACCTTCATCTTTTTCCTGTAAATTCTTCCTGGGTGATTAAGTATATTTTGGATTGTTTTGCTGAGAGCTTCAGCCTTTTTCCAGCTTGTTCGCTTATTTAGTTGTTCATTCTTCCAACTGTACAGTACATGCATAGGAGCCAACTTTTCTAAATTATTTGGGGTGCTAAGCCCAGTACAAATACCCCTCCCTGGACAAATGCAATGAATTTTCTCAACATTGGGTGTGCTCAAGCACCCACAGATCCAATGACTGCATGTACCATTGGCTGTATGTACCATTGGCTGCCACACAACTGAAAAGCAGAATGGTGGTTTCTTTAAATGCTTATTTGGTTCCTCCAGATGTGTGTTGGCAAATTATTTCGTGGGTGAAAGCACTTAGAATTCCAGACTTATGTATTTTAAATGAGCATAAGAATGTAAGAACATAAGAATAGCTATATTGGGTCAGACCAGTGGTCCATCTAGCCCAGTATCCTTTTTCCAACAGTGGCCAATCCAGGTCACAAGTGCATGGCAGAAATCCAAATAGTAGCAACATTCCAAGCTACTAATCTCGGGATAAGCAGTGGCTTCCCCATGTCTGTCTCGATAGCAGACTGTGGACTTTTCCTCCAGGAACTTGTCCAAACCCCCTTTTTTTTTTTTTTTTGAACTCTGATATGCTAGCTGCAGTTACCACATCCTCCAGCAATGAGTTCATAGCTGAAATATTCATTGAGTGAAAAAAATATTTCCTCCTATTTGTTTTAAAAGTATTTCCATGTACTACTACTATTTAGCATTTCTATAGCGCTACAAGGCGTACGCAGCGCTGCACAAACATAGAAGAAAGACAGTCCCTGCTCAAAGAGCTTACAATCTAATAGACAAAAAAAATAAAGTAAGCAAATCAATTAATGTGAACGGGAAGGAAGAGAGGAGGGTAGGTGGAGGCGAGTGGTTACAAGTGGTTACGAGTCAAAAGCAACGTTAAAGAGGTGGGCTTTCAGTCTAGATTTAAAGGTGGCCAAGGATGGGGCAAGACGTAAGGACTCAGGAAGTTTATTCCAGGCGTAGGGTGCAGCGAGACAAAAGGCGCGAAGTCTGGGGTTGGCAGTAGTGGAGAAGGGAACAGATAAGGATTTATCCATGGAGCGGAGTGCACGGGAAGGGGTGTAGGGAAGGACGAGTGTGGAGAGATACTGGGGAGCAGCAGAGTGAGTACATTTATAGGTTAGTAGAAGAAGTTTGAACAGGATGCGAAAACAGGGAGCCAGTGAAGGGTCTTGAGAGGGGTAGTATGAGTAAAGCGACCCTGGCGGAAGATGAGACGGGCAGCAGAGTTTTGAACAGACTGGAGAGGTGAGAGGTGACTAAGTGGGAGGCCAGCAAGAAGCAGATTGCAGTAGTCTAAATGAGGTGACAAGGGTGTGGATGAGGGTTTTGGTAGAGTGCTCGGAAAGAATGGGGCAGATTTTACGGATGTTGTAAAGAAAGAAACGACAGGTCTTGGCAATCTGCTGGATATGAGCAGAGAAGGAGAGAGAAGAGTCAAAGATGACCCCAAGGTTTCGAGCTGAGGAGACAGGGAGAATGAGAGAGGCATCAACAGAAATAGAAAACGGGGGGAGCGGGGAGGTGGGTTTGGGGGGGAAAATGAGAAGCTCGGTTTTGGTCATATTTAATTTCAGGTGGCTTTGAGACATCCAGACAGCAGTGTCAGACAAGCACGCTGAAACTTTGGTTTGGATGCAAGGTGAGATATCAGGAGTAGAAAGGTAGATTTGGGAGTCATCAGCATAGAGATGGTAGGAAAAGCCATGGGATGAGATTAATGAACCAAGGGAAGAAGTGTAGATAGAAAAGAGGTGGGGACCAAGAACAGAACCCTGAGGTACGCCGACAGGCAGAGGGATAGAAGTAGAAGAGGATCCACCAGAGTGAACACTAAAGGTGCGGAGGGAGAGGTAGGAAGAGAACCAGGAAAGGACAGAGCCCTGGAATCCAAGTGAGGACAGCGTATCGAGAAGTATGCTGTGATAGACAGTGTCAAAAGCAGCGGAAAGATCAAGAAGAATGAGGATGGAATATTGACCTCTGGATTTAGCCAGTAATAGGTCATTGGAGACTTTAGTAAGCGCAGTTTCGGTTGAGTGGAGAGGGCGAAAACCAGATTGTAGTGGGTCAAGAATAGCATGTGAGGAGAGAAAATCAAGGCAGCGGCAGTGAACAGCACGCTCAAGTAATTTGGAGAGAAAAGGAAGGAGGGAGATGGGTCGGTAATTAGAGGGACAAGTAGGGTCGAGTGAAGGCTTCTTAAGGAGAGGTGTGACCACAGCATGTTTAAAAGCAGCAGGGACAGTCGCAGTGGAAAGTGAGAGGTTGAGAATGTGACAGATAAAAGGAGTAAGAGCAGGAGAGATGGCATTAAGAAGGTGGGTGGGAATGGGAACAGGTGGTACATTTTGAGGAAGAAAGGAGAAGTGTAGTTTCCTCAATAGTAACTTCAGGAAAGGAGGAAAGGGAATGAGGGGAAGGAGAGAGAGATGGGAACGGACTAGTGGAGGGAGAGGTGGTGAGGTAACTTCATTGCCGGTGCTGGGAGGCGGGGCTGGTGGTTGGGAGGCAGGGCTAGTGCTGGGCAGACTTATACGGTCTGTGCCCTGAAAAAAACAGATACAAATCAAGGTAAGGTATACACAAAACGTAGCACATATGAGTTAACTTGTTGGGCAGACTGGATGGACCGTACAGGTCTTTTTCTGCTGTCATCTACTATGTTACTATCCACCTTATAATCGAAAGAGAAAAACGCCCATATTCCGACCTAAATCGGGAGATGGACATTTTTCTCTCGCGGGCGCCCAAATCAGTATAATCGAAAGCCAATTTTGGGCGTCTTCAACTGCACTTCGTCGCAGCAACGAATAAAGTTGACGGAGGCGTGGCGAAGGCGGAACTGGCGTGGTTATCGGCCGAGGAGAGATGGGCGTCTTTAGCTGATGATCGAAAAAAAAAGGCATTTTTACCGCGATTTTGGGTCACTTTTTTTGGACCCTTTTTTTTTTTCACGAACAAGTCCCAAAAAAATGCCCCAACTGACCAGATGACCACTGGAGGGAATCGGGGATCACCTGCCCTGACTCTCCCAGTGGTCACTAACCCCCTTCCACCAAAAGAAACCCACTTTACAAACTCTTTTTGCCAGCCTGTATGCCAGCCTCAAATTCCATACCCACCTCCATGACAGCAGAATGTGTTCTATCCTCTGACAGCCTTTCCCTGGTTCTGATGTGGGTCGCTGGTGAGTGTGACACCTTTTCTGTTAAGGGCACTGCAGAGTCACATCAGCAATGCATTGTGGTGGGTGTAGGGTATTGGGCTCCGTGATTCCACTAGCTTGTGTTAAATGCTCATGATGTTGGTAGTTGGTAGGCTCTACTCCCATGGTGCTTTTCCCTCTGCTTACTGGGTCAGAGTGTGCCCTGTTTTGTTTCCGGTAGTCCATGAGGTAGTGGCCATTTTTGTAAGCCAGTTTTAGATCCTGTTCATGTGCTAGCCACGTTATAGCACTTAGTTCTTACCTTGAATGTTGCTGAAAGAGGGCATTGTACACCATTCTGCCAGCTCAGACCTACTGCGAGACTCGTTGCCAGTGGGGCACAACCTCTGATCTGCAGTTAACTGTGAGTAAACGTGCTTATATTCAAATAAAGGACATTTTCAGCTAGATTAGTTTTCAGGTGTCAACTGCTATGGTAAGGTTATACACCAGCAACAAGCCCTGTCCCTGGAGCACTTTTAGTGGGTACTGCAGTGCACTTCAGGCTGGCAGACCCAGGCCCATCCCCCCCCCCCCCCCCCCCCCCCACACCTGTAACACTTGTGGTGGTAAATGGGAGGCCTCTGAAACCCACTGTACCCACATGTAGTTGACCCCTTCACCCCTAAGAGCTATGGCAGTGTTGTACATTTGTCCCTCCCACGACCAAATGGCTTGGATTAGGACGTTTCTGAGCTGGACGTTTTTATTTTCCATTGTCGCAAAAAAAAAAAAAAAAATGCCCAGCTCAGAAAGGACCAAATCCATGGCATTTGGTCCATCCAAAACGTATTTTCGAAACAAGATGCCCATTTTTTTCGAAAATACGGTCTGTCCCGCTTCTTCACGTACCCATTTTCGGACATAGACGCCCATGGAGATGGACATTCGATTATGCCCCTCCACGTCTTCATACTTTTTGAAATAATGAAAAATCGAATCACTTTTACCTGTTCTACACCACTCGGGATTTTGTAGACCTCAGCCATCTCTCTTCTTTTTTTTTTTTTATAATTATATTTTTTATTTTATATTTACATATTTAACATAAATGTTACAGCAATATCTCTACTTAAGATTACAAGAAAAAAATAAAAATTATTCAGAAAAGTACTTCAGCTTTGTCCACATAATTTGGATCCAAGAACAAGGAAAAGAACATACAAAGTAAAGAAATCATCAATAGAGCAGTGGGCAGATTGACACAGCCAATGTACAGCTAATCAATTATTGGGTGTGACCAGGGCATCCCTAGTGTCTTCTTTAGAATTAACAAATTCTATCAGTTTTTTAGGGTCAAAGAAAACATAATGAGTTGAATTCAAAGTCACTAAACACCTGCAAGGAAATTTCAAAACAAAAGAACCATCAACATTAAGAACTCTGGATTTAATAGCCAGAAAGTCAGATCTTCTTTTCTGTTTCCCTTGCTAAATCTGGGAAAACCTGTATTTTAGCCCCTAAAAAAACTGCATTCATATGACGAAAGTACATGCGGAAAATATTATTTCTGTCCGGCTCTAAGGCAAATGTCACTAGAAGGCTTGTCCTTTTCGTTATTACTTCCAGAGAGCTTTCTAGGAATTCAGTCAGATTTAAATCAGGTTGAGACCTCTCAAACACTGATCTTTCCTCTAGATCCTCCAGACCGCTTAAGAGCCCACCCAGTGTATCGGACAGTTCAGTATGATATTTTCTTTAGACTTCAGTTGCTGATATTTCTAGTAGCTACTGTGATTTGGGTCCTGGAGTTTTACTAACGGCAGTTTGTAGTACCGTTTGTGCCCATCTGCAGTTGAATTCCCCCGTCTTAAGGAGAGGAGATCCGAGTGTGGATTCAGTGGTTTTGTTTAGGTGGAGGTGTTTTGTTCCTCTGCTTTGTTACTGTTTTACTGGTTAGTAGAAGGTCTGCACAGGCTACTTGTATAAGAAGTTTGTGTTCTCAGTCTCCCTCTACTGGTAGGCGTGCATAACCAAAGCGTCTTGAACTGTCTGGAGGATCTAGAGGAAAGAAAATTAGCAGGTAAGGCCTAATTTCACCTTTGTAACCCACATAGCTGCTGTTGTAGCTCTAGGTGGGATATAACAAAATCAAAGGTTATAAAAAAAAACACTAACAGCTCAAAATTCTTTGCCTTACAAATAGCCTGTAACTATCATGGTTCTTAGATGGTCTCTGATGTTCTATAGGTGGTCATTTCTTAATCATGCCTTCAAATCTTGCTAAAATTTTACACATCTGCTGAGTGTTGGTATAAAGGTAAATAATTCTATAATTGATGTCTGATAACCTCCAAGATATGAAGTTGAATTTCTTAACTGGTGGGACTGTGACTTTCCACTGATTCTCAGAATGTAAACTTGATTCAGCTATATTCTAGGACAGCTGAGAGCCCATTAAACTGCAAAAATGTGTTTAATTTTGTACCCTGTGGAGATCTGCTTCACATACAGACTGACTGAATTAATTTGATGAGGGTGTCTAAATGTTTATATACAACTGTTTTTGATCTTCTCAGATCCATGGTTTAGGGATATCTATACTTATGGCTTTCCTTTTTCACTAGATGTCTCAATGCTGTAACATAAAATACTTTGTCCCGTACGTGAAGGTGTTTCATATCAATCTGAAATAAGTCACTAAGGGAGTCCTTTATTAACAGGGAATAAAACATCTCTATTGTGTGATTTGCTGTAGGGTCTATTTTATTCGTATGAGTCCTGCAGCAAATAACACTAGGTAACATCACATATATTGGTAAACACTTTAAATGGTGAGCACTGTTCATGAAGTGTATGCTGTCAAGAAAGAGGGGAAAGAAATAGTCAGGCTTGTATGTTCACTTTTTTACCATTCTTTTACCTAAGGGTGGTCGTGAGGTCAGTGATTTTATCAGCTACTTGAAGAAAGAATCCACAGTCCCACTCAACATTGTGGAAGAAGAAAAATCCAAGAAGAAGAAGAAACAGGAATTGTAAATCCTAGCAAGAAACCAAAAGCACTGTTTTTTTTTGTTTTGTTTTTACAACAGCCAGAAATTGAATGTGAGGGAGCACTTTGGGAGTATCTGTGACATATAGGAGATGTGGGCAAGAAGGGGGGGATGCATTCCATCCAGAACCAGTCTCTTAAAATAAGACTTCAGCAGGAGACTCGTGTGATTAGATATTTGTCTCATTTACTTTCTGTATATGAAATTCCTTAGAGATGCACTGTTGGAGATTGTCAAGGACCAGTTTTTGTGGTTTTGGGAATTTGCTTTTTCCATCAGAGATGGGTAGGGTGGTTATTTTCTATTTTTGTTTTTGTACATTTGGAACAATTAAAATAAATGAATCCCCTTTAAACCCAAACACATTCTTGTTATGTGCTTGAAATATTACGTTATTGGATACTGCCTAAGGCAAGGTGTCTTTTCCATACCTGTTTTGATGTCTTTGGGTATTTTCATTCTGGTACTGTTTCCCAGGATATTTTCTCCACATATGAGCAGCAAAAGCTGATTTAGGCATTGTGATCGTCATAGGGAAGCATTTGAGTGCTGCTTTCATTCAGTTGGTAAGTGTAGAGCAGCTATGGGTGAGCTGCTGAACTCTCACACACTTGAAATTTTGGCAGCAAAACTCTCTATAAAATGTAACTAAACTTGAAAATTTCCGTCCAAGCCTTTAAATGGTCTGACAACAGAAGACAACTTGAAGTATTAACCTTCCTTTGGCATGAAGGGGGAAACGTGCTTTTGGCAGTTAGTCTGCGGTGTCTTGTATTGATGTTAGAGGTGGTATCTTAATCACACTAAGCAGTTAAAAATATTTTTATACTTGGAGGGATGTTTGTCCAAGTTAAAGCAGTCTGTCAAGATTTTGAGCAATTGACTGGAAAAAAGCACTGAATATGATATCTAGTAGAACACAGCACCTGATCCTTGAGGTTGAATTTGTTTTCAGGTTATTGTGGAAACTATAGTACCATTGTTGAAGCCAATATTAAGTATGTCAAGTCTTCATGCCTTTGTACACTTTTCACTCTGTTTAAAAAAAAAAAAGTTTAAAATGCATAAGTAGTTTTTCACTTATCTACACAATATATTCTATACTTAGTGTTTTAATTGCATGAGTCTCGACCTGCTTTGTAAAAGCAGACTTAATTTAGCTCTTTCTGATTAGAGCCTAGATGTGTCTACTCACAGTTAATCCATATACTGGATAAAAACTCAAGCTATTTATTCTATGAAAAGAATTTGAAGCAAAGGTCTAAACATGCTGAACACAAGAGCTGTTCAGAGGTTCAAATTGGAGGAAGGCTATAAGAGGAGAGGTGTAGCCTAATGGTTAGAGCAGTGGGCTGAGAACTAGGGGCACCCAGTTCAAATCCTACTGCAACTCTGTGATCTTGGGCAAGACACTTTATCCTCCATTGTCTCAGGTATGCTCTGAGCCTTCCAGGTACAGAAAAGCTACTGAACCTGAATGTACACAGCTTTGAAAGCTTTTGGGCTTGTAGGCAGTATATAAAGAATAAGAAATTTTTGAATGTTTAAATATCCCTTGGGGCAATTTTGGGTCCATTATTAACAGTTTGACACCACAAAGATACTATCTCAATCTTTCCAAAGTCAGCCATGGGTTAAAAAAAAAAAAACAGCTGAGGAAAATCACACTGAGGCTTAAGAATACTTTAAAAACCTTTAGGTGTCTCCTGGCTGAGACAGAAGGAAATGATAGGCCTAACCATTTCCAAATTCTTATCCAATAATTTAAGTCCTGGCTAAGCAAAAAAAAAGCACAATAGGCCACGAGTGGATTGGCATCTAAACTTTAATGAAGGGCACAATATGGGTGTGTTTGTGGAATACCTGTCAGGTGTCAGTCATACAGTCTGTTCTTAAAATATCAGCAGGAATTGCCAATACACAAAGGTAAGAGCAAATTGTCTCAAATAAGAAAAAATACTGCCAAGGCTGTAGAGTGTCAGGTTGATTGTCTCAAGTTGTGCCCATCTCAGGTCTTCTGTATTTCAAATGATAAAGCAATGGTGGACAAGGAAATCCCATATGCATCTGATCTGTAAGATTAGGAAAATATATTTTTATCCAAACTTGGATAATCATAATTACCAAATACAAGCATAACTATGAAACATGAGAAGAAACTTTTACTTTAAACATGGAAGTATGCATCGAATCATTGTGCTTTCATATTGACTAAACTTTCAGGTGAGACTCTAGAATGGTCTAGTAGGACTAAATGAAAGAATTATCAGTTAAGACAATTTCTCCAAGAAAAGAGAATATGGGGCTATAAGTAAAATGTCCAGCTATCTCTGAGGAATGGACCCACAGACTTTCATTGGGTGGAACAGGAGGCTTCATAAGTTAAGGCTCCTTGCTGGGTCCCTTATCTAGATGAAAGGAAGCCTGATATGATTGTAACCTATAAAGACAAGAGATAATCCACACTACTGGAAGACAAGCAAAACAGGCAAAAAGGTAGGGATGGACCATGGTTTTCCAGCAAAAAGAAGTGGCTCAAAGCATAGTGTCAAGATATCTTTAATCACAGTAGTCAAACGTTTCTTTCATTCTCCGAGGACAAGCAGGCTGCTTGTTCTCACTGATGGGTGACGTCCACGGCAGCCCCTCCAATCGGAAACTTCTCTAGCAAAGTCCTTTGCTAGTCCCCGCGCGCACCGCGCATGCGCGGCCGTCTTCCCGCCCGAAACCGGCTCGAGTCTTCTTTTGTCCGCACTCGGTACGGTCGTGTTTCGCCGTGTCGAGCCCCGGAAAGTCGACCTCGCGCGTCCAAATTTATTTTGACGTGTTCTTTTTCTTCGGAAAAGTCTTTAAAAGTGTCGGGAAGTGCTCCGGAAACCCCCCCCCCCCCCCCCCCCCCCCCCCCCCCCGGGTTTCGGGCCAACCCCTTCCCATACTTCCAGCTTTTTGCCCCGATAAGTTTTCTTTCGTCGTCGGGGTAGGCCTCGGTCGAGATTTTCTCCCTAAAAAATTTTTTGGTGCTCTTTTTCCGTCATTTCGGATTTTGATTTCGCCGGCGTGATTTTTCCGCCCATGACATCGAAGCCTTCCAGCGGCTTCAAGAAGTGCACCCAGTGCGCCCGGGTAATCTCGCTCACTGATAGACACTCGTCGTGTCTTCAGTGTCTGGGGGCCGAGCACCGCCCTCAGAACTGTAGTCTGTGTTCCCTGCTTCAAAGGCGGACTCAGGTAGCGAGATTAGCCCAGTGGAACGTGTTGTTCTCGGGCTCTTCGTCGGCATCGGCACCGGGATCTTCGAGTGCATCGACGTCGTCAGCGTCCAGACCATCTTCCTCGGCCGCCACTGCATCGAGTGCATCGAGGCATTGGGCCTCTGCATTGGCGCCAAGGTATCGGGCGACTGCATCGACGTCGGTGGTACCGGGACCTCGTCTGCTGATGTCGTCGGACGGTGGTGCATCGTCAGCAGTGCAGGTGAGGGCTGTCCATTCCCCTGCTGGTGGCGGTGAGCCTTCGGGTGGGTCTCCTCCTACCCTGAGGGCTCCTGCGGTACAGCCCCCCCCGAGACCGACCTCCTTCGGCCTCGGCCCCGAGGAAGCGACGGCTGGATTCTACGTCCTCCTCGTCGGTGCCGGGGAGCTCCGGTGACATGCTTCGGAAGAAGTCGAAGAAGCATCGACACCGGTCGCCTCCCCGCGTCGGCACCGAGAGCTCTGGGTCGCCGAGGGAGTCGGCACCCAGCAGGCATCGGCACCGAGAGGACCGCTCACCCTCTGTTCAGGAGGTGTCGATGCGCTCCACTCTGGACAGCCCGGAACAGCCTCCTCGCCCGGAACAGGTTCTGACGTCTACGCCTGCATCGACCTCTTTGCCTTTCTCTGCAGCCGCTCTGAACGAGAGCCTCCGGGCCGTTCTCCCAGAGATTCTGGGAGAGCTGTTGCGCCCTACCCCTCCGGTACCGGCGGTGCTTGCGCCTCCGGTACCGTCGAGCGTGGCGCCGGCTGGCCCATCGCCCGGGGTGAGGTCCCCGACGTCAGTACCGCGTGCGGTGCCGACTGCGGCCACCTCCCAGGAGGGCTCCCCGACTACGTCGGCGGAGGGAGCTTCGCCGATGCGGGCGAGGGAGTCTACCTCTCGACGCCCCCATCGTGGACGTGGCTCCACGGAGTCGAGCCGGGCGAGGTTGCAGACACAGGTTCGTGAACTTGTGTCTGACACCGAGGGTGAGGCCTCGTGGGAGGAAGAGGAGGACCTCAGATATTTCTCGGACGAGGAGTCTGAGGGTCTTCCTTCTGATCCTACTCCCTCTCCTGAAAGGCAGCTTTCTCCTCCTGAGAGTCTGTCTTTCGCTTCCTTTGTCCGGGTGATGTCTACGGCCATCCCCTTCCCGGTGGTTGTGGAGGACGAGCCCAGGGCTGAAATGTTTGAGCTCCTGGACTATCCTTCTCCACCTAAGGAAGCGTCCACTGTTCCCTTGCACCATGTCCTAAAAAAGACATTGCTTGCGAACTGGACCAAGCCACTAAGTAATCCCCACATTCCCAAGAAGATCGAGTCCCAGTACCGGATCCATGGGGACCCAGAGCTGATGCGCACCCAGTTGCCTCATGACTCTGGAGTTGTGGATTTGGCCCTAAAGAAGGCTAAGAGTTCTAGGGAGCATGCTTCGGCGCCCCCGGGCAAAGACCCTAGAACCTTAGACTCCTTTGGGAGGAAGGCCTACCATTCTTCTATGCTCGTGGCCAAAATTCAGTCGTACCAGCTCTACACGAGCATACATATGCGGAACAATGTGCGGCAGTTGGCGGGCTTGGTTGATGCTCTTCCCCCTGAGCAGGCCAAGCCTTTTCAGGAGGTGGTCAGGCAGCTGAAGGCGTGCAGAAAATTCCTGGCCAGAGGGGTATATGACACCTTTGATGTTGCGTCCAGGGCCGCTGCTCAAGGTGTGGTGATGCGCAGGCTCTCATGGCTGCGTGCCGCCGACCTGGAGAATAGACTCCAGCAGCGGATTGCGGACTCGCCTTGCCGTGCGGATAACATTTTTGGAGAGAAGGTCGAACAGGTGGTAGAGCATCTCCACCAGCAGGACACCGCATTCGACAAGTTCTCCCGCCGGCAGCCTTCAGCATCTACCTCTACAGGTAGAAGATTTTTTGGGGGAAGGAAGACTGTTCCCTATGCTTCTGGTAAGCGTAGATACAATCCTCCTCCTCGACAGCCTGCGGCCCAGGCTAAGCCCCAGCGCGCTCGCTCTCGTCAGCAGCGTGCGCCTCAGCAAGGCCCCGCGGCTCCCCAGCAAAAGCAAGGGGCGAGCTTTTGACTGGCTCCAGCAGAGCATAGCTGACATCCAAGTGTCAGTGCCGGGCGACCTGCCAGTCGGGGGGAGGTTGAAAGCTTTTCACCAAAGGTGGCCTCTCATAACCTCCGACCAGTGGGTTCTTCAAATAGTCCGGCAAGGATACACCCTCAATTTGGCCTCAAAATCTCCAAATTGTCCACCGGGAGCTCAGTCTTACAGCTTCCAGCACAAGCAGGTACTTCAGAGGAACTCTCCGCCCTTCTCAGCGCCAATGCGGTCGAGCCCGTGCCATCCGGGCAAGAAGGGCTGGGATTCTATTCCAGGTACTTCCTTGTGGAAAAGAAAACAGGGGGGATGCGTCCCATCCTAGACCTAAGGGCCCTGAACAAATATCTCGTAAAAGAAAAGTTCAGGATGCTTTCCCTGGGCACCCTTCTCCCCATGATTCAGCAAAACGATTGGCTATGCTCTCTGGACTTGAAGGATGCCTATACACACATCCCGATACTGCCAGCTCACAGACAGTATCTGCGATTTCAGTTGGGCACACGCCACTTCCAGTACTGTGTGCTACCCTTTGGGCTCGCCTCTGCGCCCAGGGTGTTCACAAAGTGCCTAGCTGTGGTAGCAGCGGCACTTCGCAGGCTGGGGGTGCACGTGTTCCCATATCTCGACGATTGGCTGGTGAAGAACACATCCGAGGCAGGAGCCCTGCAGTCCATGCAGATGACTATTCGCCTCCTGGAGCTACTGGGGTTTGTGATAAATTATCCAAAGTCCCATCTTCTCCCAGTGCAGAAACTCGAATTCATAGGAGCTCTGCTGGATTCTCGGATGGCTCGCGCCTACCTCCCAGAGACGAGAGCCAACAACTTGTTGTCCCTCGTCTCGCGGGTGCGAGCGTCTCAGCAGATCACAGCTCGGCAGATGTTGAGATTGCTGGGCCACATGGCCTCCACAGTTCATGTGACTCCCATGGCCCGCCTTCACATGAGATCTGCTCAATGGACCCTAGCTTCCCAGTGGTTTCAGGCTGCGGGGGGTCTAGAAGACGTGATCCACCTGTCCACGAGTTTTCTCGAATCCCTGTATTGGTGGACAATCTGGTCCAATTTGACTCTGGGACGTCCTTTCCAAATCCCTCAGCCACAAAAAGTGCTGACAACGGATGCGTCTCTCCTGGGGTGGGGAGCTCATGTGGATGGGCTTCACACCCAAGGAAGTTGGTTCCTCCAGGAACGCGATCTGCAGATCAATATTCTGGAGTTGCGAGCGATCTGGAACGCTCTGAAGGCTTTCAGAGATCGGCTGTCCCACCAAATTATCCAAATTCAGACAGACAACCAGGTTGCCATGTATTACGTCAACAAGCAGGGGGGCACCGGATCTCGCCCCCTGTGTCAGGAAGCCGTCAGCATGTGGCTCTGGGCTCGCCGTCACGGCATGGTGCTCCAAGCCACATACCTGGCAGGCGTAAACAACAGTCTGGCCGACAGGTTGAGCAGGATTATGCAACCTCACGAGTGGTCGCTCAATTCTCGCGTGGTGCGACAGATCTTCCAGGTGTGGGGCACCCCCTTGGTGGATCTCTTCGCAACTAGAGTGAACCACAAAGTCCCTCAGTTCTGTTCCAGGCTTCAGGCCCACGGCAGACTGGCATCGGATGCCTTCCTCCTGCACTGGGGGGAGGGTCTGCTGTATGCTTATCCTCCCATACCTCTGGTGGGGAAGACTTTGTTGAAACTCAAGCAAGACCGAGGCACCATGATTCTGATTGCTCCCTTTTGGCCGCGTCAGATCTGGTTCCCTCTTCTTCTGGAGTTGTCCTCCGAAGAACCGTGGAGATTGGAGTGTTTTCCGACCCTCGTCACTCAGGACGAAGGGGCACTTCTGCATCCCAACCTCCAGTCTCTGGCTCTCACGGCCTGGATGTTGAGGGCGTAGACTTTGCCTCTTTGGGTCTGTCAGAGGGTGTCTCCCGCGTCTTGCTTGCTTCCAGGAAAGATTCCACTAAGAGGAGTTATTTCTTCCAATGGAGGAGGTTTGCCGTCTGGTGTGACAGCAAGGCCCTAGATCCTCGTTCTTGTCCTACACAGACCCTGCTTGAATACCTTCTGCACTTGTCTGAGTCTGGTCTCAAGACCAACTCGGTAAGGGTTCACCTTAGTGCGATCAGTGCATACCATTACCGTGTGGAAGGTAAGCCGATCTCGGGACAGCCTTTAGTTGTTCGCTTCATGAGAGGTTTGCTTTTGTCAAAGCCCCCTGTCAAGCCTCCCACAGTGTCATGGGATCTCAATGTCGTTCTCACCCAGCTGATGAAACCTCCTTTTGAGCCACTGAATTCCTGCCATCTGAAGTACTTGACTTGGAAGGTCATTTTCTTGGTGGCAGTTACTTCAGCTCGTAGGGTCAGTGAGCTTCAGGCCCTGGTAGCCCAGGCCCCTTACACCAAATTTCATCATAACAGAGTAGTCCTCCGCACTCACCCTAAGTTCCTGCCAAAGGTTGTGTCGGAGTTCCATCTGAACCAGTCAATTGTCTTGCCAACATTCTTTCCCCGTCCTCATTCCTGCCCTGCTGAACGTCAGCTGCACACATTGGACTGCAAAAGAGCATTGGCCTTCTATCTGGAGCGGACACAGCCCCACAGACAGTCCGCCCAATTGTTTGTTTCTTTTGATCCCAATAGGAGGGGAGTGGCTGTAGGGAAACGCACCATTTCCAATTGGCTAGCAGATTGCATTTCCTTCACTTACTCCCAGGCGGGGCTGGCTCTTGAGGGTCATGTCACGGCTCATAATGTTAGAGCCATGGCTGCGTCGGTAGCCCACTTGAAGTCAGCCTCTATTGAAGAAATTTGCAAAGCTGCGACGTGGTCATCTGTCCACACATTCACATCTCATTACTGCCTGCAGCAGGATACCCGACGCGACAGTCGGTTCGGGCAGTCAGTTCTTCAGAACCTGTTTGGGCTTTAGGATCCAACTCCACCCCCCGAGGGCCCTGTTTGTTCTGTTCCAGGCTGCACTCTCAGTTAGTTGGTAAATTTTTTAGGTCAATCTCAGTTATGTCCTCGCCGTTGCGAGGCCCAATTGACCATGGTTGTTGTTTTGAGTGAGCCTGGGGGCTAGGGATACCCCATCAGTGAGAACAAGCAGCCTGCTTGTCCTCGGAGAAAGCGAATGCTACATACCTGTAGAAGGTATTCTCCGAGGGCAGCAGGCTGATTGTTCTCACAAACCCGCCCGCCTCCCCTTTGGAGTTGTCTTCCCTTGAAGTGTATTGTCTTGCTACATACTGGACTGGCCGGCTCGAGCTGGTTTCGGGCGGGAAGACGGCCGCGCAGGCGCGCGAGGACTAGCAAAGGACTTTGCTAGAGAAGTTTCCGATTGGAGGGGCTGCCGTGGACGTCACCCATCAGTGAGAACAATCAGCCTGCTGTCCTCGGAGAATACCTTCTACAGGTATGTAGCATTCGCTTTGCCATATGACGTCCATCAGAGGTATGGCACAACTGAAGGACTCCTTTGGTAAGATACCAAGTTATCTATTCTCTACCATCTTTGAAACCTTTATCTTGATGTTTGCCTCAAAGATCTTGGTTTATTCTTAGGAGGCCTTTGGGGTCTTGGATCGCCTAGATTTATTTAAACATTTCTGTCCTGCACTATCACTATCCTACCACTCTAGGATACAATAAAAACATACATGATAAAACCTTAATTTTGTTCAATGATTTTTATTTAAATCAAAGTTAAACACAACCATAACAGCATGAATAAGCAATTATGGAAGCAGCAAATCAATTGAGATTAAAAGCTTTCACAAGTAAGCTTTAAACTGCTTTGTAAACTGTATAAGAAAAGGTAGTTTGACAAATGTCCAAAGAGAGCATGTTCCATATCATGGCACCTTCTAAATAGAGGAGCGTTTGTGCAAAAAAAAAAAAAAAAAAAGTAGAATATTGAGCAACAATTTATCAGCAGACCAAAGATAGCAAGCTGGTCAATATATTCTCAGTGAGGTGATAGCAAGAGAAGTATCATTCAGTGCCTTATATATCATGCTAAGAACTTTAAACTTCATTTGCCCATGGTATGGGAAGCCAATGTAGCTAAATGCTGGGGTAATGTTGATTTGGTCTTGAATAGGCTTGCAGCAACATTCTGTGCCACCTTCAGGGCATGTAGTATACACGCAGGAATCTCTATAGTTGCAGTAATACAATAAGAGTTACTAAGCACTGTAATACTGTTTGAATTTAGCAGATAATAGATCTTTAAGCTTCCTGATCATCCTCAATTTAAATACCTTCTGAATCATACTTTGATTTAAAGCTGAACTGATAAGGAATCTACCAAAATTCCAAGATATCTAATTTCAGAAGCAGTAGGGATTTTCAAATCGATACATATGAAGAATCTCCAGAGAAAAACAATTTACATCTTAGACACATGTTCTATTTAAATCTATTCACATTCATTCAAGTTCTCACCACTTGCAGACATAACCAAGTACTGCAAAGCAGCATCTGTTTATTGTTCATTTATATCAATAGATTAAATCTCATGATGTCTGGTTAAGTTTTTATATGTGAGATTTCAGCATCTTTATTATATGGATATATACAAAAGCAGTTTTCTCTTTATACTTTGTATTTTATGGTTTAGAACACCAATGCATTTCATGTTATTACACTGTAATATTTGTTTTAATTACCATGTATTTCTATTTATCACAATGTTATTGTCAGACACATTCAACATTTATTATTATATGCTTTATAAATGGATTTTGTGTTATAATGTTCTTCCACCCAACACATAAATGTTTTAATTTTTTCCCATAAGAGACAAGATTATATGGCATATAGTTTGTATTTTATTGTTTGTATCGTCTAACGTATATTTTGTATTTTGTTTGTATTGTCTAATGTATATTTTGTATTTTGTTTGTATCATCCTACATAGCTTAGATGATATTTACTTATGAATGTGTTATTTTAATGTTTATATCATTTTAGATATCATCTTGGATTATATTTATTTATGGATGTGTTGGTTTTTTACATTGTTTTGCATATGATTTTATATCTTATATATATGTTTCATCAAATGATTTTTTTGTATTTGTTTTATCTTACATAGTATTTTATATGTTCTTAGACTCCTGAGGCATGCCTGTGGCTAAAACATAGATCTGTGTCGAGTCCATAATAAAGTTTTTTTTCCATTCTCACCAAGTAGTCCCAGCCTCTGGAGTCATTGGTCCACTTCCCACATTTTCTTCTCTGTTTGTTGGTTACGTGGGATTTTCATTCATCCACCCTGGTGGCTACCTATCCCTGCAAATTCCCATATGCTATCTTTTTCTTTTAATGTAGGCACAGGAAATAAAAAAGATTTTAAATGCTCTCAGGTTTTAACCTAATTCATGTCTAATGTGGAATATAAATATAAAAAAAAAATAAGTAAATAGAAAGTCTGACTGTTGAGCACCTGATTCTCGTAACATGATATCTGTTTTAGTGGCCCATTACCAGGCGAAAATAAAATCTCTGGCAGAATGCAACAGTGTTAGTGTGTCCCTTTAAACAGCTCCTCCAAATGACACACTGATTACAATTTATAAACAAATTACTACTCTACCTATGAAAAGTTATTCCATTCTACTTATCATTTCTAAAGCGCTACTAAGACATGAACATGAAGAGACAGTCCCTGCTCGACAGAGCTTACAATCTAATTAGGACAGACAAACAGGACAAATGAGATTTCATTATTATACTTCCTCTGTGTACATCCGTATGCTACACAAGTTGGTATGTTTGAAATATAAGTGAGTTTAAATACAAATGGTACCAACAATAAAGAACATGGATGCAGCAGCTCATAGGTTTGCTTTGAGTGTATGGTGATGACGGCCATGCAAGGAAGGGGAAGCGGAGACTATCTTGTCTTCATCTCCCACTCAAATACACACACACACAATCCATATCTCCTTCAGCCCTGGATGTCCTCAAACATACCTTACAGCAGCCTGGTGGTCTAGTGGCTTGCTTCGGGGCAGGAAAGGTCACCACGCTTTCCTGCCCGCTGCCGGTGATCCTCTTACCACTGCCACTCGTTTAAAATGGCCACTGAGAGTTCAAGGAGAGGATCCCTGCAGGATTCCCATGATATTCATAGGAATTCCACTATCCCTGTTCCCGTGAAGCTCTCTAGTCTTAAGGTCTGCCTGTGTGCATCTGTCAGTGAGTGAATGTATGTATGACCTTCTGTTGGGGCTGAGGAGGATATGTGTGTGAGAGTGTTCTGTGTCTGAATGTGGGGATATCTGAAGGTGTGGGGTGTGTATGGTCTGTGTGGGAATCTCTGTGTGTCTCCTTTATATCTCTGAACTTTTTTTTTTAGCATATTCCATTTGGTTTGTTTGATCTGTCTTCTGATTACCAAGGAGGTAAGAGTTCCTTTGGCGGTTCAGTACTTGGAGTCTGTTAGTCTGGCCTCCTTTTTTGTATTTGAGCACAGGTTCTGGTCTCCCTTGTTCTGTCCCAGTCCCACAGGGCGTGCTGCGCACAGCAATTTAAGAGGGCCAGATCTCTGCCTCCCTCAGCCTCCTATTGGTCCAATTAGGACCAAACAGAGGCCAAGCAGTACAGAGCTCCCAGCCCGTGGCATGGTGGTAAAAAAGTTCCCAATTGTCCAATCTGTGGCCATGGCACCACTACTACTATTTAGCATTTCTATAGCGCTACAAGGCGTACGCAGTGCTGCACAAACATAGAAGAAAGACAGTCCCTGCTCAAAGAGATTACAATCTAATAGACAAAAAATAAAGTAAGCAAATCAAACCATAAAACCATGAGCTGTGGAATTTCAAAAAATCTCACAGGGGAGAGCAGGAAACCACCCAATTCTGTGCTTTTAGTGTTGAATTGGCAACTTTGGTTCTGATACACAGGTGTTAAAACATACAAACTACACCCCAAAGCCAGGAGACATCCTGTCTACCTGTGCTGACATCATCAGGGATCCGACCAGGGAGGGGGGAGGAATGTCAGAGCTGCTTGTATCATCTCCCAGAGGCCTCTAGTGAACTCTCTGGGTAGGCCCTGAATCTTCAGTTAGGCTAACTTTCAGGATGGGCTCTGAACAGCACAATGTAATGCCGACAAGTAAAAATATCTTTTATGCTGTTTAAAGATTAGGGTTTAAAAGAGGAATTGCAGGATACTGATAAACACAGAATTTTAAATTTAAAAAAAAAAAAAAAAAAGCAAGCAAACTTTATTAGCTAGTCTCCATACCCTTTTCCCCATAGTTTTAAAACTTGAAATTTCTGCCACAGCATTAACAGATAGTCCCTAGAAGGCACTGAAGGGCCCAGTTCAGTCCTCATTCCCACCCATCCCTAGCTCAACTCTTCGTTTATAGTCAATTATTCTAATTAGGATACCAAGAGGGGAATTTTCATTAGAGTTGTAATTACATTTAATTAGTTTCTAAGAAGCAAACCCTAAATAAATATAGAGTAGTTACTTACCTGTAACAGGTGTTCTCCGAGGACAGCAGGCTATATATTCTCACATATGGGTGATATCACGTCGGCCCGGAGGACTTTCTAGCAAAGTCTTCTTGAAAATTGAAAAATGTCACTCGCCGCACGGGCGGATGCACTGCGCATGCGTACGTCCCTTTTCCCCGCCTGCTTTGAGGACACATTCCTCAGTTAGATTCAAAAGAATAGAGGAATACAACTCCAAAGGGGAGGTGGGAGGGTTGTGAGAATATATAGCCTGCTGTCCTCGGAGAACACCTGTTACAGGTAAGTAACTATTCTTTCTCCGAAGACAAGCAGGCTAATATTCTCACATATGGGTATCCCTAGCCCCCAGGCTCACTCAACATAACAAAGAGTGGTCAATTGGGCCTCGCAACGGCGAGGACATAACTGAAATTGACCTGAAACAAAACACAACTAACTGAGAGTGCAGTCTGGAACAGAATAAAAATGGGCCTAGGGGGGTGGAGTTGGATTCTAAACCCCAAACAGACTCTGCAGCACTGACTGCCCAAACCGACTGTCGTGTCGGCTATGTTTCTGAAGGCAGTAATGAGATGTAAATGTGTGGATTGAAGACCACGTCGCAGCCTTGCAAATCTCTTCAATGGTGGCTGACTAGATGAGCCAGTGACGCAGCCATGGCTCTAACATTATGAGCCGTGACATGACCGTCCAAAGTCAGCCCAGCTTGGGCGTAAGAGAAGGAAATGCAATCTGCTAACCAATTAGAGATGGTGCGCTTTCTGACAGCAACTCCCCTCTTATTGAGATTAAAAAAAATAACTGGGTGGACTGTCTGAAGGGTCGTGTCCGCTCCACGTAACAGGCTAGTGCTCTTTTACAGTCCAAAGTGTGCAACTTGCTTTCGTCCGGGCTCATGTGAGGAGGGGGAAAAAATGTTGGCAAGACAATTGACTGGTTCAGATGGAACTCCGACACCACCTTCGGTAAAAACCTTGGGTGCGTGCGGAGAACTACCTTGTCATGATGAAAGACAAGGAAAGGTGCATGAACTACCAGGCCCTGAAGCTCACTGACCCTACGAGCTGAAGTAACCGCCACCAAGAAAATGACCTTTAAGGTTAAGTACTTCAGATGGCAGGAATCCAGTGGCTCGAAAGGAGTTGTCATCAGCTGGGTAAGAACGACGTTGAGATCCCATGGCACTGGAGGAGGTTTGACAGGGGGCTTTGTCAAAAACAAACCTCTCATGAAATGAACCACCAAAGGCTGTCCAGAGATAGGCAGACCGTCTACACTTGAATGGTAAGCACTGATTGCGCTAAGATGAACCTTGACCGAGTTGGTTTTAAGACCGGACTCAGATAAGTGTAGAAGGTACTCAAGCAAGGTCTGTGCAGGACAAGAAAAAGGATCTAGGGCCTTGCTGTCACACCAAATGGCAAACCTCTTCCATTTAAAAGAATAACACCTATGCGTGGAATCTTTCCTGGAAGCAAACAGGACCCGGGAGACACCCTCAGGGAGACCAAAAGAGGCAACCTCTACGCTTGCAACATCCAGGCCGTGAAAGCCAGAGACCGGAGGTTGGGATGCAGAAGCGCCCCCTCGTTCTGAGTAATGAGGGTCGGAAAACAGTCCAATCTCCATGGCTCTTCTGAAGATAGTTCCAGAAGAAGGGGGAACCAGATCTGACAGGGCCAAAAGGGCGCTATCAGAATCATGGTTCCTTGGTCTTGCTTGAGGTGGGTGGAGACCCACTCGATGCATCACTGCTCCCAGCGTGCATCGGTCGTATGGCAGCCTGTCCCCGGTCTCCAGGTGCCGACGCTTCCTTCGGCGTCGACCTCGATGACGCCGACTTCGACGACATCGTCTTCACCCGCGCCGATTTCGACGATGACGGCGCCGACATCGAGGCACCAGGCCCAAAAATCTTCTCCCTTTGGGCATCTCGAGAGAGCAGTGTCCGCTTTTTCATCGTGAGACACAATTTGCAGCCCTCCGAGCGGTGATCCGGCCCAAGGCACTGTAAGCACCACGAGTGTGGGTCAGTGCTGGAGATGGCCCGATGGCAGCGGGCACAAGGCTTAAAGCCGCTGGGCGTCTTGGTTGGCATAACGGGAAAAATAGCCCCTGCCAAATCAAAAGACGCGATTGTGTCGTCAAACAAGGGGACACAAAAAAAAGAGAAAAACCGAACAAGCGATTTAAATAAAATCGCAGACTAAAAATAAAGAAAACTTAAGAAACGAAAAGTAACTAAGATAAACTAAAAAAAGAAAGGATACTTTTCTTTAAATTCTTCACCTCCGGGCTCAGGAACACGACAAGAAATTCTCACCGTGGCACCTCTTGATGTGGAGAAGAAAAAACTGAGGAATGTGTCCTCACGGCGGGCGGGAAAAGGGATGCACGCATGCACAGTGCATGCGCCCGCGTGGCGAGTGACATTTTTCAATTTTCAAGAAGATTTGCTAGAAAGTCCTCCGGGCCGACGTGATGTCACCCATATGTGAGAATATTAGCCTGCTTGTCTTCTGAGAAATCCCTAGTACCTTAAGAAGTTTTAATTAGACAACTTTATAATACTAAGATGCAGACAGTAGTCCAGCACCGAGAGGGGTGCTATCCTGTCTTTTCCATTGAGTGTCATGTGTATGATTCTCTCCCATTTTGTGAGATGTCATATGTGTGCTCAATGCAAAGCGCTCTTAGCTCTCAGAGAACAAGTCCGTTCTCTTGAGGCTAGAATAGCAGACTTGGACAAGCTGAGGGAGACAAAGAGGTACATAGAGGAGGCCTACAGGGACGACGTAGAGAAGTCCCACCTCCAATCTGGCAACCCCTGTGCTGCCTTGAAGGAGGGAGGCCTTCTAAAAGGAGAGCATTACCCTGGTGCAGCTGGAATTAATTCTGTAGACAGGATCAGCACACCAGGGAATGCAATATCTCTTGCATCGACATGTCTCCAGGAGCTACTGCCCAGGTTGGAAGGGTTAGGATGGCTGTTGTAGTTGGTGGTTCGATTATTAGGCATGTAGATAGCTGGGTGGCCGGTGGACATGAGGCTTGCCTGGTCACTTGCCTGCTTGGTATGAAGGTAGCAGACTTCACTCGTCACCTAGATAAGATTTTAGATAGTGTTGCGGAGGAGCCAACTGTCTTGATACATGTGGGTACCAATGACATAGGAAAATGTGGGAGAGAGGTTCTGGAAGCCTAATTTAAGATCTTAGGTAGAAAGCTCAAATCCAGAACCTCTAGGGTAGCATTTTCTGAAGTGCTACCCGTTCCACGTGCAGGGCCCAAGAGACCGGCAGAGCTCCGGAGTCTCAATGTGTGGATGATGCAGGGAGGAGGGTTTTAGATTTGTTAGGAACTGGGCAACATTCTGGGGAAGGGGGAGCCTATTCCGGAAAGCTGGGCTCCACCTTAACCAGGGTGGGACCAGGCTGCTGGCACTGGCATTTAAAAAGGAGACAGAGCAGCTTTTAAACTAGAAACGGGGGGAAGGCCGACAGTCGCTCAAAAGCGCATGGTTCGGGATAAGGTGTCTTTCAAAGATATCACCAAAACAGGGAAGATAGGGTATCCTGATTGTGAGGTTGCAAAAGAGACCGTAGTAGATCAGGTTTCCTTAAATAAAAATAAAAAACAGACAAAAGACTGCAAATAAATACTGTCAAGTACTGAGCATGAGGTAAATAGGAACAACAAACATAGTTTGAAATATCTATATGTGAATGCCAGAAGCCTACGAAATAGAATATATTACACTAAATTAAAAATGAGCTATAATAGGCATATCTGAGACCTGGTGGAAGGAGGATAACCAGTGGGACACTGTCAAACCAGGGTACAAATTATATAGTAGTGACAGAGTGGATCGAATTGGTGGAGGGGTAGCATTGTATGTTAAGGAGGGCCTTTAATTAAATAGATTGAAAATTCTGCAGGAAACAAAGCACATCTTGGAATCCCTATGGATTGAAATGCCACATCTAAAGGGGAAAAGGATAGTGATAGGAGTGTACTACCCTCTGCCTGGCCAGGATGAACAGAGAGAAGTAGAAATATTATTGGAAATTAGGGAGGCTAACAAACTGGGCAACACAATAATAATGGGTGATATCAATTATCAAACGAACCTCCACTATTGTATTCTGTATCTCAAGAAGGGTCATACAGAGCAATACCATCAAAAAAATTTATCAAAAAGTGGAGAATAAAGACTTCAGAAACAATGAGATACACATCCCGACAGGGATTCCCTGTTTCACCACCGTAGGTTGCTTCAGGGGAAATACTTATTTTTTTCAAGATATCAACTCATTCCAAGATGATTTGCCATCACAAACTTTCATAAACATACTTTCCATACATGACTTTCTCCCAAAATGGCGACAGGCTTCCTCAAAAAATGCCTTCAATATATATTGACGACGTCAATTCCGTCCCCCTGATGTCAGCATTCATAAAAAAGCCTTCCACTCTATTGCAACGTTTAACCCTTGAGGTGCCACCGTACGTACAGAATAAATCCATCTTTGTTCATGTTGTTTAAGAATCCGTCTTATGTCTCCTCTTCTTTCAGTGGTCTGCAATTGTTCCAAAACAATGCAGCGAATCTCCGCAAAAGAATGATGTTTATCCAGAAAATGCATCACAAGAGGTTCATTTAATTTCTCTGCCTGAACGCAATGACTATGTTCAATCAGTCGTGCTTTCAAAGCTCTAGATGTTTGTCCTATGTAATATAGGTCACATGGACATTTGAGTAAATATATCACGTTAGTAGAATTGCAAATTCTATTTGCACGCAAGGGATGTCTTACCCATATGCATGTCCACAAATTGACTAGAGTCCATCATCACCGTATACACCAAACATGTCCCACAAGGTACATGTCATCATCTATTCTTCATGCCCATGTTCATTCTATTCCAAACTTCTGTAGTGCACAAAATATCATGGCTTGGTTTGAGACCAAGTGGATATATTCTTCCAATTTTTTCAAAGATGTCATCTGTTGGTGGAGATATAGTGATGATATTTTTATGCTTTGGAAGGGCACCCAAGAAGATCTGGAACATTTTTTGCAGCATATGAATGAGTGCCACAATACTATTAAGTTTGACAGGCAGAGCAGCACTATAGGCATTGCGTTTTTGGATATTTGGATAACTTTGAAGCAGGGAATATTTGAAACTTTGCTGTATGTCGAGCCCACTGACAGGAACACATTGCTGGGGTTCACGAGTATGCATCCTTTTCATTGCAAGTCTAGCATACCTTTTCACAATTCCTGCATTATCACAGGATTTGTTCCTCTACATCTGAGTTTAAACAACAATTACCTGTGTTAACAGAGAAATTTACCAAGAGAGGATATCCCATTTCTATGGTCAAAAAGGCAGGTGAACGGGCTCTCTATAACCACAGAGAGCTGTTACTCGTCCCAAGAGACAGCCGACCAGTAGGAAAGGATGTGTTGACATTTGTAACTAAATACAACAACCATACCAGTATGCTAACAAAAGCTATTCAAAAACATCTACCCATTTTGCAAATCCATCCCTGTTTTTGACAACTTCATGTGATGTTCTCCTACCAAAGGAATAACAATTTAAATGATATTTTTGTGCACTGCAGAAGTTTGGAATAGGAAGAACATGGGCATGAAGAATAGAGGACAACATGCACCTTGTGGGACATGTTCGGGCAAGACTTATCCCTTGCGTGCCAATACAACTTGCAATTCTACTAACATGATATATTTACTCAAATGTCCACGTGACCTATGTATATTCCTTTCTATACTAGGCCTGTAATATGGCTCTGCTGGCCCTCAGTATTCCATGCTTTGCTGTCATCAGTATCTTCCTGCAGCTGCATGTAAGCTACAGTGCTTTCTCAGTAAATGGAAAGTACGTTACATGTCAAGGTGACAGGAGGAACTGAAGCTATCAGCTTTATTTTCGAAAGTGATGGGTGCCCATATTTCGACCCAAATCGGGAGATGGGCGCCCATCTCGCAAAGGCGCCCAAATTGGTATAATCGAAAGCCAATTTTGGGCGTCTTCAACTGCAATCTGTCGCAGAAATGGGCAAAGTTGACGGGGGCGTATGGGAGGGTATGGGAGGCGTGGTGAAGGCGGGACTGGGGCGTGTTTATTGGCCGAGGAGAGATGGGCGCCTTCGGCCAATAATCGAAAAAAGAAAGGCGTTTTTAGCGTGAATTCAGGTCACTTTTTTGGACCCTTTTTTTTTCACGAACAAATCCCAAAAAAGTGCCCTAAATGACCAGATGACCACCGGAGGGAATCGGGGATGACCACCCCAGATTCCCCCAGTGGTCACTAACCCCCTCCCACCATAAAAAAAAGCTTTAATAACTTTTTTTTCCAGCCTGTATGCCAGCCTCAAATGCCATACCCAGCTCCATCACAGCAGTATGCAGGTCCCTAGAGCAGTTGTTAGTGGGTGCAGTGGACTTCACCCAGGTGGACCCAGGCCCATCCCCCCCACCTGTTACACTTGAGCCCATACACCAGGCCCCCTCCCTGCCCATCTTCAAAGCCTTGCTCAAAACCCACCTCTTCAATGTCGCCTTCGGCACCTAACCATCATACCTCTATTCAGGAAACCTTGACTGCCCCTACTTGACATTTCGCCCTTTAGATTGTAAGCTCCTTGGAGCAGAGGCTGTCCTTTATGTCAATTTATGTTAATCTGTACAGCACTGCGTAACCCTAGTAGCACTCTAGAAATGTTAAGTAGTAGTAGTAGTGGTGGTAAATGGGAGCCCTCCAAACTGCCCCCAAAACACACTGTACCCACATGTAGGTGCCCCCCTTCAGCCATAAGGGCTATGGTAATGGTGTACAGTTGTGGGCAGTGGGTTGGGGGGGGGGATTTGAGGGGCTCAACACCCAAGAGATGGGAGCTATGGACTTGGGAGGTTTTTATTTTTTTTTAATTGTTACAAGTGCCCCCTAGGGTGCCCGGTTGGTGTCCTGGCATGTGAGGGGGACCAGTGCACTACGAATCCTGACCCCTCCCACGACCCAATGCCTTGGATTTTTTTTGTTTTTGAGCTGGGCGCCTTCGGTTTCCATTTTCGCTGAAAAACGAAACCGCCCAGCTCAAATCCGATGCATTTGCCGGGCACAAACTGTATTATCGAAAAAAAAGATGGCCACCCATTTTTTTCGAAAATACGGTCTATCCCGCCCCTTCACGTACCCGTTCTTGGACATAGACGCCCATGGAGATGGGCATTCGCGTTCAATTATGCCCCTCCACGTGGCCCATATATGGCAGATACAATTGAATATAACCTTGGTAGTGATGAGAGACTGAGGACCCTGCGAGTCCAAGATGTTCCAACGGAAATATGTGTTCAGAGAAGGAGGACACCAGGTGTTTCATATTACTTATTTGTTTGCTGGAAGGCCACAGGGTGTGGTAAAGTCCACCGGCATAAAGTGGTGAGAGGTGCCGACGTCGAAGGTACACTTGAAAGTGTGCGTGTAAATAAGTTTGAAGCCGGCTGCTGTAAGTATTGCTATGTTTTTTTTATTTAGATTTTGATGAGGGAAGTTAATTTTTAATTCTCAACTAATTTCATTGAGAGAAGGAAATGGATAGTGTATTCAAAATTGTGTGCACCAGTAATTCTTGATTGGAGAAAGAACTTGTAAATGATTTGTGGAAGAGGGAGCATGATAAAAAAGTCAGTCTCTGTAGGTTGCGTATGTACTGCTCTTCCCTTAATGGCTCAGGATATTAAATTGTACAATATAAAATGCCATAAATTGCTAAAGTCTAACTTTTTTTTGTCCTGGTTCAAGGAGGGATCTTTACTGCCCCATTATCTCGTAGCCTTGCTGAGAGTCCAGGCTCCGCCCCATCTGCCTCACCTCACCCCATGCTTGGAATAAACTCCCTGAACCCATACGCCAGGCCCCCTCCCTGCCCATCTTCAAATCCTTACTCAAAGCCCACCTCTTCAATGTCGCCTTCGGCACCTAACCACCATACCTCTATTCAGGAAATCTAGACTGCCCCAACTTGACATTTCGCCCGTTAGATTGTAAGCTCCTTTGAGCAGGGACTGTCCTTCTTTGTTAAACTGTACAGCGCTGTGTAACCCTAGTAGCGCTCTAGAAATGTTAAGTAGTAGTAGTAGTAAAGTCTTGGCAAATTGTGAGAGGGCTAAAAGCTTGTCGCAGCATTTATTACTGTTTGAACTTTGGAATAAAGTGAGGAACAGTGCTGGAGAGTTTATTGTATAGATAGGGAAACTATTTGTCCAGGTTTCGTGACGTCACTTAGTAGGGGAAAGAGGGATATTTATGTTTTTAGTTGCAGTCTGTGTTACTTGATAAAAGAGAGCTGTTTTGTGACTAAACATTTATTTTTTGGCAGTTGATCTGGGGATAGGAGATATTTCTTTTTAAACATTCGTTTCCTTGCTTCCCGGCAGAGGTTGTCTGGATTGAAAGCAGCGCTCATTTTTTTTTCTTTTGCTATCCTTTCATAAGCATGTGTGGGCGCGAGTGAAATCCAGTTTGTGCTTTCTTTCAGGGGGATAAGTTACAAAACTTTACTTTGTTTGAGAGCACTAACTTTTAGCGTTATAAGAGATTCCTGAACTTATTGTACACAGATTTTTTTTTCTTTGAAATAAACTATTTTTCCTGCCTTCTGTTTTTTTTTCTTTGAGCTGTGCAAATTCGTTTTGCCCATCAATTATGTCCTATATTGAACTTCCTCTGGGACAGTGCCCTTGTTCCAGTTATGATTTTTTCTCACTCAAGTCTTATGGGATTATTTGACTGTCTCTATTACAGCTGATTTAATTGCATTTTATATTTAAACTAGTGGAACCAAGCCCATTTCGTCAACAATGAAACGGGCCCTAGCAAGGCTCTCATGTAAGCGTTTTTTTCTCTCTCCTCTGCCCTCCCCTCCATGTCCAGCGCTTATTCCCTCCCCTCCCAGTCCAGTGATTCTCCTCTTCCCTGCCCTCCCATCCCATCCGTGTCCCACGATTCTCTCCTCCCATCCCATCCATCGATATGTTCTGTTTATGTGTGAGAGGCAGTTTCTGGGGAGAGAGGCATGGTATTAGAAAGGCTGTATTTGAATATGAGAGGATGGTGTGTGTGTGTGT